>NC_060144.1:599684400-602084400 GCF_021461385.2 Schistocerca piceifrons | reverse complement strand
CTAAATCGAGTAACGTTTCTATGGAAACGACAGGATTTTCTTTTGGGATACGACAATCTCATTTCCGATCCACTAATCCTTCTTTACTGCATCCCTCACTCCCAAACATTGACGAATTCACACGGAAATTCCGTCGCTGTGAAATACGAGTACTATGTGTTCTAAGACATTTCCTTCTAAATCGAGTAACGTCTCTATGGAAACGGCAGGATTTTCTTTTGGGATACGACAATCACATTTCCGAACCACTAATCCTTCTTTACTGCATCCCTCACTCCCACAAATTGAAGAATTCACACGGAAATTCCGTCGCTGTGAAATACGAGTACTATGTGTTCTAAGACATTTCCTTCCAAATCGAGTAACGTTTCTATGGAAACGACAGGATTTTCTTTTGGGATACGACAATTTCATTTCCGATCCACTAATCCTTCTTTACTGCATCCCTCACTCCCCAACATTGACGAATTCACACGGAAATTCCGTCGCTATGAAATACGAGTACTATGTGTTCTAAGACATTTCCTTCTAAATCGAGTAACGTTTCTATGGAAACGACAGGATTTTCTTTTGGTATACGACAATCACATTTACGATCCACTAATCCTTCTTTACTGCATCCCTCACTCCCACACATTGAAGAATTCACACGGAAATTGCGTCGCTGTGAAATACGAGTACTATGTGTTCTAAGACATTTCCTTCTAAATCGAGTAACGTTTCTATGGAAACGACAGGATTTTCTTTTGGGATACGACAATCTCATTTCCGATCCACTAATCGTTCTTTACTGCATCCCTCACTCCCAAACATTGACGAAATAACACGGAAATTGCGTCGCTGTGAAATACGAGTACTATGTGTTCTAAGACATTTCCTTCTAAATCGAGTAACGTTTCTATGGAAACGACAGGATTTTCTTTTGGGATACGACAATCTCATTTCCGATCCACTAATCCTTCTTTACTGCATCCCTCACTCCCAAACATTGACGAATTCACACGGAAATTCCGTCGCTGTGAAATACGAGTACTA
Source organism: Schistocerca piceifrons (assembly GCF_021461385.2). Lineage (NCBI taxonomy): Eukaryota > Metazoa > Arthropoda > Insecta > Orthoptera > Acrididae > Schistocerca > Schistocerca piceifrons. Next base: position 602,083,365 of record NC_060144.1, on the reverse strand, counting down.
TGTGTTCTAAGACATTTCCTTCTAAATCGAGTAACGTTTCTATGGAAACGACAGGATTTTCTTTTGGGATACGACAATCACATTTCCGAACCACTAATCCTTCTTTACTGCATCCCTCACTCCCACACATTGAAGAATTCACACGGAAATTCCGTCGCTGTGAAATATGAGTACTATGTGTTCTAAGACATTTCCTTCCAAATCGAGTAACGTTTCTATGGAAACGACAGGATTTTCTTTTGGGATACGACAATTTCATTTCCGATCCACTAATCCTTCTTTACTGCATCCCTCACTCCCCAACATTGACGAATTCACACGGAAATTCCGTCGCTATGAAATACGAGTACTATGTGTTCTAAGACATTTCCTTCTAAATCGAGTAACGTTTCTATGGAAACGACAGGATTTTCTTTTGGGATACGACAATCACATTTACGATCCACTAATCCTTCTTTACTGCATCCCTCACTCCCACACATTGAAGAATTCACACGGAAATTGCGTCGCTGTGAAATACGAGTACTATGTGTTCTAAGACATTTGCTTCTAAATCGAGTAACGTTTCTATGGAAACGACAGGATTTTCTTTTGGGATACGACAATCACATTTCCGATCCACTAATCCTTCTTTTCTGCATCCCTCACTCCCACACATTGAAGAATTCACACGGAAATTGCGTCGCTGTGAAATACGAGTACTATGTGTTCTAAGACATTTCCTTCTAAATCGAGTAACGTTTCTATGGAAACGACAGGATTTTCTTTTGGGATACGACAATCACATTTCCGATCCACTAATCCTTCTTTACTGCATCCCTCACTCCCACACATTGAAGAATTCACACGGAAATTGCGTCGCTGTGAAATACGAGTACTATGTGTTCTAAGACATTTCCTTCTAAATCGAGTAACGTTTCTATGGAAACTACAGGATTTTCTTTTGGGATACGACAATCACATTTCCGATCCACTAATCCTTCTTTACTGCATCCCCCACTCCCACACATTGAAGAATTCACACGGAAATTGCGTCGCTGTGAAATACGAGTACTATGTGTTCTAAGACATTTCCTTCTAAATCGAGTAACGTTTCTATGGAAACGACAGGATTTTCTTTTGGGATACGACAATCACATTTCCGATCCACTAATGCTTCTTTACTGCATCCCTCACTCCCACACATTGAAGAATTCAAACGGAAATTGCGTCGCTGTGAAATACGAGTACTATGTGTTCCAAGACATTTCCTTCTAAATCGAGTAACGTTTCTATGGAAACGACAGGATTTTCTTTTGGGATACGACAATCTCATTTCCGATCCACTAATCCTTCTTAACTGCATCCCTCACTCCCAAACATTGACGAATTCACACGGAAATTGCGTCGCTGTGAAATACGAGTACCATGTGTTCTAAGACATTTCCTTGTAAATCGAGTAACGTTTCTATGGAAACGACAGGATTTTCTTTTGGGATACGACAATCACATTTCCGATCCACTAATCCTTCTTTTCTGCATCCCTCACTCCCACACATTGAAGAATTCACACGGAAATTGCGTCGTTGTGATACGAGTACTATGTGTTCTAAGACATTTCCTTCTAAATCGAGTAACGTTTCTATGGAAACGACAGGATTTTCTTTTGGGATACGACAATCACATTTACGATCCACTAATCCTTCTTTACTGCATCCCTCACTCCCACACATTGAAGAATTCACACGGAAATTAAGTCGCTGTGAAATACGAGTACTATGTGTTCTAAGACATTTCCTTCTAAATCGAGTAACGTTTCTATGGAAACGACAGGATTTTCTTTTGGGATACGACAATCAAATTTCCGATCCACTAATCGTTCTTTACTGCATCCCTCACTCCCACTCATTGAAGAATTCACACGGAAATTGCGTCGCTGTGAAATACGAGTACTATGTGTTCTAAGACATTTCCTTCTAAATCGAGTAACGTTTCTATGGAAACGACAGGATTTTCTTTTGGGATACGACAATCTCATTTCCGATCCACTAATCGTTCTTTACTGCATCCCTCACTCCCAAACATTGACGAATTCACACGGAAATTGCGTCGCTGTGAAATACGAGTACTATGTGTTCTAAGACATTTCCTTCTAAATCGAGTAACGTTTCTATGGAAACGACAGGATTTTCTTTTGGGATACGACAATCTCATTTCCGATCCACTAATCCTTCTTTACTGCATCCCTCACTCCCAAACATTGACGAATTCACACGGAAATTCCGTCGCTGTGAAATACGAGTACTATGTGTTCTAAGACATTTCCTTCTAAATCGAGTAACGTTTCTATGGAAACGACAGCATTTTCTTTTGGGATACGACAATCACATTTCCGATCCACTAATCCTTCTTTACTGCATCCCTCACTCCCACACATTGAAGAATTCACACGGAAATTGCGTCGCTGTGAAATACGAGTACTATGTGTTCCAAGACATTTCCTTCTAAATCGAGTGACGTTTCTATGGAAACGACAGGATTTTCTTTTGGGATACGACAATCTCATTTCCGATCCACTAATCCTTCTTTACTGCATCCCTCACTCCCAAACATTGACGAATTCACACGGAAATTGCGTCGCTGTGAAATACGAGTACCATGTGTTCTAAGACATTTCCTTGTAAATCGAGTAACGTTTCTATGGAAACGACAGGATTTTCTTTTGGGATACGACAATCACATTTCCGATCCACTAATCCTTCTTTACTGCATCCCTCACTCCCACACATTGAAGAATTCACACGGAAATTGCGTCGTTGTGAAATATGAGTACTATGTGTTCTAAGACATTTCCTTCTAAATCGAGTAACGTTTCTATGGAAACGACAGGATTTTCTTTTGGGATACGACAATCTCATTTCCGATCCACTAATCCTTCTTTACTGCATCCCTCACTCCCAAACATTGACGAATTCACACGGAAATTGCGTCGCTGTGAAATACGAGTACCATGTGTTCTAAGACATTTCCTTGTAAATCGAGTAACGTTTCTATGGAAACGACAGGATTTTCTTTTGGGATACGACAATCACATTTCCGATCCACTAATCCTTCTTTTCTGCATCCCTCACTCCCACACATTGAAGAATTCACACGGAAATTGCGTCGTTGTGAAATACGAGTACTATGTGTTCTAAGACATTTCCTTCTAAATCGAGTAACGTTTCTATGGAAACGACAGGATTTTCTTTTGGGATACGACAATCACATTTACGATCCACTAATCCTTCTTTACTGCATCCCTCACTCCCACACATTGAAGAATTCACACGGAAATTAAGTCGCTGTGAAATACGAGTACTATGTGTTCTAAGACATTTCCTTCTAAATCGAGTAACGTTTCTATGGAAACGACAGGATTTTCTTTTGGGATACGACAATCACATTTCCGATCCACTAATCGTTCTTTACTGCATCCCTCACTCCCACACATTGAAGAATTTACACGGAAATTGCGTCGCTGTGAAATACGAGTACTATGTGTTCTAAGACATTTCCTTCTAAATCGAGTAACGTTTCTATGGAAACGACAGGATTTTCTTTTGGGATACGACAATCTCATTTCCGATCCACTAATCGTTCTTTACTGCATCCCTCACTCCCAAACATTGACGAATTCACACGGAAATTGCGTCGCTGTGAAATACGAGTACTATGTGTTCTAAGACATTTCCTTCTAAATCGAGTAACGTTTCTATGGAAACGGCAGGATTTTCTTTTGGGATACGACAATCTCATTTCCGATCCACTAATCTTTCTTTACTGCATCCCTCACTCCCAAACATTGACGAATTCACACGGAAATTCCGTCGCTGTGAAATACGAGTACTATGTGTTCTAAGACATTTCCTTCTAAATCGAGTAACGTTTCTATGGAAACGACAGCATTTTCTTTTGGGATACGACAATCACATTTCCGATCCACTAATCCTTCTTTACTGCATCCCTCACTCCCACACATTGAAGAATTCACACGGAAATTGCGTCGCTGTGAAATACGAGTACTATGTGTTCCAAGACATTTCCTTCTAAATCGAGTAACGTTTCTATGGAAACGACAGGATTTTCTTTTGGGATACGACAATCTCATTTCCGATCCACTAATCCTTCTTTACTGCATCCCTCACTCCCAAACATTGACGAATTCACACGGAAATTGCGTCGCTGTGAAATACGAGTACCATGTGTTCTAAGACATTTCCTTGTAAATCGAGTAACGTTTCTATGGAAACGACAGGATTTTCTTTTGGGATACGACAATCACATTTCCGATCCACTAATCCTTCTTTACTGCATCCCTCACTCCCACACATTGAAGAATTCACACGGAAATTGCGTCGTTGTGAAATATGAGTACTATGTGTTCTAAGACATTTCCTTCTAAATCGAGTAACGTTTCTATGGAAACGACAGGATTTTCTTTTGGGATACGACAATCACATTTACGATCCACTAATCCTTCTTTACTGCATCCCTCACCCCCACACTTTGAAGAATTCACACGGAAATTGCGTCGCTGTGAAATACGAGTACTATGTGTTCTAAGACATTTCCTTCTAAATCGAGTAACGTTTCTATGGAAACGACAGGATTTTCTTTTGGGATACGACAATCACATTTCCGATCCACTAATCGATCTTTACTGCATCCCTCACTCCCACACATTGACGAATTCACACGGAAATTGCGTCGCTGTGAAATACGAGTACTATGTGTTCTAAGACATTTCCTTCTAAATCGAGTAACGTTTCTATGGAAACGACAGGATTTTCTTTTGGGATACGACAATCTCATTTCCGATCCACTAATCCTTCTTTACTGCATCCCTCACTCCCAAACATTGACGAATTCACACGGAAATTCCGTCGCTGTGAAATACGAGTACTATGTGTTCTAAGACATTTCCTTCTAAATCGAGTAACGTTTCTATGGAAACGACAGGATTTTCTTTTGGGATACGACAATCACATTTCCGATCCACTAATCCTTCTTTACTGCATCCCTCACTCCCACACATTGAAGAATTCACACGGAAATTCCGTCGCTGTGAAATACGAGTACTATGTGTTCTAAGACATTTCCATCTAAATCGAGTAACGTTTCTATGGAAACGACAGGATTTTCTTTTGGGATACGACAATCTCATTTCCGATCCACTAATCCTTCTTTACTGCATCCCTCACACCCAAACATTGACGAATTCACACGGAAATTCCGTCGCTATGAAATACGAGTACTATGTGTTCTAAGACATTTCCTTCTAAATCGAGTAACGTTTCTATGGAAACGACAGGATTTTCTTTTGGGATACGACAATCACATTTACGATCCACTAATCCTTCTTTACTGCATCCCTCACTCCCACACATTGAAGAATTCACACGGAAATTGCGTCGCTGTGAAATACGAGTACTATGTGTTCTAAGACATTTCCTTCTAAATCGAGTAACGTTTCTATGGAAACGACAGGATTTTCTTTTGGGATACGACAATCACATTTCCGATCCACTAATCCTTCTTTACTGCATCCCTCACTCCCACACATTGAAGAATTCACACGGAAAGTGCGTCGCTGTGAAATACGAGTACTATGTGTTCTAAGACATTTCCTTCTAATTCGAGTAAAGTTTCTATGGAAACGACAGAATTTTCTTTTAGGATACGACAATCACATTTCCGATCCACTAATCCTTCTTTACTGCATCCCCCACTCCCACACATTGAAGAATTCACACGGAAATTGCGTCGCTGTGAAATACGAGTACTATGTGTTCTAAGACATTTCCTTCTAAATCGAGTAACGTTTCTATGGAAACGACAGGATTTTCTTTTCGGATACGACAATCACATTTCCGATCCACTAATCCTTCTTTACTGCATCCCCCACTCATACACATTGAAGAATTCACACGGAAATTGCGTCGCTGTGAAATACGAGTACTATGTGTTCTAAGACATTTCCTTCTAAATCGAGTAACGTTTGTATGGAAACGACAGGATTTTCTTTTGGGATACGACAATCTGATTTCCGATCCACTAATCCTTCTTTACTGCATCCCTCACTCCCAAACATTGACGAATTCACACGGAAATTTCGTCGCTGTGAAATACGAGTACTATGTGTTCTAAGACATTTCCTTCTAAATCGAGTAACGTTTCTATGGAAACGACAGGATTTTCTTTTGGGATACGACAATCACAATTACGATCCACTAATCCTTCTTTACTGCATCCCTCACTCCCACACATTGAAGAATTCACACGGAAATTGCGTCGTTGTGAAATACGAGTACTATGTGTTCTAAGACATTTCCTTCTAAATCGAGTAAAGTTTCTATGGAAACGACAGGATTTTCTTTTCGGGTACGACAATCACATTTACGATCCACTAATCCTCCTTTACTGCATCCCACACTCCCACACAATGAAGAATTCACACGGAAATTGCGTCGCTGTGAAATACGAGTACTATGTGTTCTAAGACATTTCCTTCTAAATCGAGTAACGTTTCTATGGAAACGACAGGATTTTCTTTTGGGATACGACAATCACATTTACGATCCACTAATCCTTCTTTACTGCATCCCTCACTCCCACACATTGAAGAATTCACACGGAAATTGCGTCGCTGTGAAATATGAGTACTATGTGTTCTAAGACATTTCCTTCTATATCGAGTAACGTTTCTATGGAAACGACAGGATTTTCTTTTGGGATACGACAATCACATGTCCGATCCACTAATCCTTCTTTACTGCATCCCTCACTCCCACACATTGAAGAATTCACACGGAAATTGCGGCGTTGTGAAATACGAGTACTATGTCTTCTAAGACATTTCCTTCTAAATCGAGTAACGTTTCTATGGAAACGACGGGATTTTCTTTTGGGATACGACAATCACATTTATGATCCACTAATCCTTCTTTACTGCATCCCTCACTCCCACACATTGAAGAATTCACACGGAAATTGCGTCGCTGTGAAATACGAGTACTATGTGTTCTAAGACATTTCCTTCTAAATTGAGTAACGTTTCTATGGAAACGACAGGATTTTCTTTTGGGATACGACAATCACTTTTCCGATCCACTAATCCTTCTTTACTGCATCCCTCACTCCCACACATTGAAGAATTCACACGGAAATTGCGTCGCTGTGAAATACGAGTACTATGTGTTCTAAGACATTTCCTTCTAAATCGAGTAACGTTTCTATGGAAACGACAGGATTTTCTTTTGGGATACGACAATCACATTTACGATCCACTAATCCTTCTTTACTGCATCCCTCACTCCCACACATTGACGAATTCACACGGAAATTGCGTCGCTGTAAAATACGAGTACTATGTGTTCTAAGACATTTCCTTCTAAATCGAGTAACGTTTCTATGGGCACGACAGGATTTTCTTTTGGGATACGACAATCGCATTTCCGATCCACTAATCCTTCTTTACTGCATCCCTCACTCCCACACATTGAGGAATTCACACGGAAATTGCGTCGCTGTGAAATACGAGTACTATGTGTTCTAAGACATTTCCTTCAAAATCGAGTTACGTTTCTATGGAAACGACAGGATTTTCTTTTGGGATACGACAATCACATTTACGATCCACTAATCCTTCTTTACTGCATCCCTCACTCCCACACATTGACGAATTCACACGGAAATTGCGTCGCCGTGAAATACGAGTACTATGTGTTCTAAGACATTTCCTTCTAAATCGAGTAACGTTTCTATGGAAACGACAGGATTTTCTTTTGGGATACGACAATCTCATTTCCGATCCACTAATCCTTCTTTACTGCATCCCTCACTCCCACACATTGAAGAATTCACACGGAAATTGTGTCGCTGTGAAATACGAGTACTATGTGTTCTAAGACATTTCCTCCTAAATCGAGTAACGTTTCTATGGAAACGACAGGATTTTCTTTTGGGATACGACAATCACATTTCCGATCCACTAATCCTTCTTTACTGCATCCCTCACTCCCACACATTGAAGAATTCACACGGAAATTGCGTCGCTGTGAAATACGAGTACTATGTGTTCTAAGACATTTCCTTCTAAATCGAGTAACGTTTCTATGGAAACTACAGGATTTTCTTTTGGGATACGACAATCACATTTACGATACACTAATCCTTCTTTACTGCATCCATGACTCCCACACATTGAAGAATTCACACGGAAATTGCGTCGCTGTGAAATACGAGTACTATGTGTTCTAAGACATTTCCTTCTAAATCGAGTAACGTTTCTATGGAAACGACAGGATTTTCTTTTCGGATACGACAATCACATTTACGATCCACTAATCCTTCTTTACTGCATCCCCCACTCCCACACATTGAAGAATTCACACGGAAATTGCGTCGCTGTGAAATACGAGTACTATGTGTTCTAAGACATTTCCTTCTAAATCGAGTAACGTTTCTATGGAAACGACAGGATTTTCTTTTGGGATACGACAATCTCATTTCCGATATACTAATCCTTCTTTACTGCATCCCTCACTCAAAAACATTGACGAATTCACACGGAAATTTCGTCGCTGTGAAATACGAGTACTATGTGTTCTAAGACATTTCCTTCTAAATCGAGTAACGTTTCTATGGAAACGACCGGATTTTCTTTTGGGATACTACAATCACATTTACGATCCACTAATCCTTCTTTACTGCATCCCTCACTCCCACACATTGAAGAATTCACACGGAAATTGCGTCGTTGTGAAATACGAGTACTATGTGTTCTAAGACATTTCCTTCTAAATCGAGTAACGTTTCTATGGAAACGACAGGATTTTCTTTTGGGGTACGACAATCACATTTACGATCCACTAATCCTTCTTTACTGCATCCCTCACTCCCACACATTGAAGAATTCACACGGAAATTGCGTCGCTGTGAAATACGAGTACTATGTGTTCTAAGACATTTCCTTCTAAATCGAGTAACGTTTCTATGGAAACGACAGGATTTTCTTTTGGGATACGACAATCACATCTACGATCCACTAATCCTTCTTTACTGCATCCCTCACTCCCACACATTGACGAATTCACACGGAAATTGCGTCGCTGTAAAATACGAGTACTATGTGTTCTAAGACATTTCCTTCTAAATCGAGTAACGTTTCTATGGGCACGACAGGATTTTCTTTTGGGATACGACAATCGCATTTCCGATCCACTAATCCTTCTTTACTGCATCCCTCACTCCCACACATTGAGGAATTCACACGGAAATTGCGTCGCTGTGAAATACGAGTACTATGTGTTCTAAGACATTTCCTTCAAAATCGAGTTACGTTTCTATGGAAACGACAGGATTTTCTTTTGGGATACGACAATCACATTTACGATCCACTAATCCTTCTTTACTGCATCCCTCACTCCCACACATTGAAGAATTCACACGGAAATTGTGTCGCTGTGAAATACGAGTACTATATGTTCTAAGACATTTCCTCCTAAATCGAGTAACGTTTCTATGGAAACGACAGGATTTTCTTTTGGGATACTACAATCACATTTACGATCCACTAATCCTTCTTTACTGCATCCCTCACTCCCACACATTGAAGAATTCACACGGAAATTGCGTCGTTGTGAAATACGAGTACTATGTGTTCTAAGACATTTCCTTCTAAATCGAGTAACGTTTCTATGGAAACGACAGGATTTTCTTTTGGGGTACGACAATCACATTTACGATCCACTAATCCTTCTTTACTGCATCCCTCACTCCCACACATTGAAGAATTCACACGGAAATTGCGTCGCTGTGAAATACGAGTACTATGTGTTCTAAGACATTTCCTTCTAAATCGAGTAACGTTTCTATGGAAACGACAGGATTTTCTTTTGGGATACGACAATCACATTTACGATCCACTAATCCTTCTTTACGGCATCCCTCACTCCCACACATTGACGAATTCACACGGAAATTTCGTCGCTGTGAAATACGAGTACTATGTGTTCTAAGACATTTCCTTCTAAATCGAGTAACGTTTCTATGGAAACGACCGGATTTTCTTTTGGGATACTACAATCACATTTACGATCCACTAATCCTTCTTTACTGCATCCCTCACTCCCACACATTGAAGAATTCACACGGAAATTGCGTCGTTGTGAAATACGAGTACTATGTGTTCTAAGACATTTCCTTCTAAATCGAGTAACGTTTCTATGGAAACGACAGGATTTTCTTTTGGGGTACGACAATCACATTTACGATCCACTAATCCTTCTTTACTGCATCCCTCACTCCCACACATTGAAGAATTCACACGGAAATTGCGTCGCTGTGAAATACGAGTACTATGTGTTCTAAGACATTTCCTTCTAAATCGAGTAACGTTTCTATGGAAACGACAGGATTTTCTTTTGGGATACGACAATCACATTTACGATCCACTAATCCTTCTTTACTGCATCCCTCACTCCCACACATTGACGAATTCACACGGAAATTGCGTCGCTGTAAAATACGAGTACTATGTGTTCTAAGACATTTCCTTCTAAATCGAGTAACGTTTCTATGGGCACGACAGGATTTTCTTTTGGGATACGACAATCGCATTTCCGATCCACTAATCCTTTTTTACTGCATCCCTCACTCCCACACATTGAGGAATTCACACGGAAATTGCGTCGCTGTGAAATACGAGTACTATGTGTTCTACGACATTTCCTTCAAAATCGAGTTACGTTTCTATGGAAACGACAGGATTTTCTTTTGGGATACGACAATCACATTTACGATCCACTAATCCTTCTTTACTGCATCCCTCACTCCCACACATTGACGAATTCACACGGAAATTGCGTCGCCGTGAAATACGAGTACTATGTGTTCTAAGACATTTCCTTCTAAATCGAGTAACGTTTCTATGGAAACGACAGGATTTTCTTTTGGGATACGACAATCTCATTTCCGATCCACTAATCCTTCTTTACTGCATCCCTCACTCCCACACATTGAAGAATTCACACGGAAATTGTGTCGCTGTGAAATACGAGTACTATGTGTTCTAAGACATTTCCTCCTAAATCGAGTAACGTTTCTATGGAAACGACAGGATTTTCTTTTGGGATACGACAATCACATTTCCGATCCACTAATCCTTCTTTACTGCATCCCTCACTCCCACACATTGAAGAATTCACACGGAAATTGCGTCGCTGTGAAATACGAGTACTATGTGTTCTAAGACATTTCCTTCTAAATCGAGTAACGTTTCTATGGAAACTACAGGATTTTCTTTTGGGATACGACAATCACATTTACGATACACTAATCCTTCTTTACTGCATCCATGACTCCCACACATTGAAGAATTCACACGGAAATTGCGTCGCTGTGAAATACGAGTACTATGTGTTCTAAGACATTTCCTTCTAAATCGAGTAACGTTTCTATGGAAACGACAGGATTTTCTTTTCGGATACGACAATCACATTTACGATCCACTAATCCTTCTTTACTGCATCCCCCACTCCCACACATTGAAGAATTCACACGGAAATTGCGTCGCTGTGAAATACGAGTACTATGTGTTCTAAGACATTTCCTTCTAAATCGAGTAACGTTTCTATGGAAACGACAGGATTTTCTTTTGGGATACGACAATCTCATTTCCGATATACTAATCCTTCTTTACTGCATCCCTCACTCAAAAACATTGACGAATTCACACGGAAATTTCGTCGCTGTGAAATACGAGTACTATGTGTTCTAAGACATTTCCTTCTAAATCGAGTAACGTTTCTATGGAAACGACCGGATTTTCTTTTGGGATACTACAATCACATTTACGATCCACTAATCCTTCTTTACTGCATCCCTCACTCCCACACATTGAAGAATTCACACGGAAATTGCGTCGTTGTGAAATACGAGTACTATGTGTTCTAAGACATTTCCTTCTAAATCGAGTAACGTTTCTATGGAAACGACAGGATTTTCTTTTGGGGTACGACAATCACATTTACGATCCACTAATCCTTCTTTACTGCATCCCTCACTCCCACACATTGAAGAATTCACACGGAAATTGCGTCGCTGTGAAATACGAGTACTATGTGTTCTAAGACATTTCCTTCTAAATCGAGTAACGTTTCTATGGAAACGACAGGATTTTCTTTTGGGATACGACAATCACATTTCCGATCCACTAATCCTTCTTTACTGCATCCCTCACTCCCACACATTGAAGAATTCACACGGAAATTGCGTCGCTGTGAAATACGAGTACTATGTGTTCTAAGACATTTCCTTCTAAATCGAGTAACGTTTCTATGGAAACTACAGGATTTTCTTTTGGGATACGACAATCACATTTACGATACACTAATCCTTCTTTACTGCATCCATGACTCCCACACATTGAAGAATTCACACGGAAATTGCGTCGCTGTGAAATACGAGTACTATGTGTTCTAAGACATTTCCTTCTAAATCGAGTAACGTTTCTATGGAAACGACAGGATTTTCTTTTCGTATACGACAATCACATTTACGATCCACTAATCCTTCTTTACTGCATCCCCCACTCCCACACATTGAAGAATTCACACGGAAATTGCGTCGCTGTGAAATACGAGTACTATGTGTTCTAAGACATTTCCTTCTAAATCGAGTAACGTTTCTATGGAAACGACAGGATTTTCTTTTGGGATACGACAATCTCATTTCCGATATACTAATCCTTCTTTACTGCATCCCTCACTCAAAAACATTGACGAATTCACACGGAAATTTCGTCGCTGTGAAATACGAGTACTATGTGTTCTAAGACATTTCCTTCTAAATCGAGTAACGTTTCTATGGAAACGACCGGATTTTCTTTTGGGATACTACAATCACATTTACGATCCACTAATCCTTCTTTACTGCATCCCTCACTCCCACACATTGAAGAATTCACACGGAAATTGCGTCGTTGTGAAATACGAGTACTATGTGTTCTAAGACATTTCCTTCTAAATCGAGTAACGTTTCTATGGAAACGACAGGATTTTCTTTTGGGGTACGACAATCACATTTACGATCCACTAATCCTTCTTTACTGCATCCCTCACTCCCACACATTGAAGAAATCACACGGAAATTGCGTCGCTGTGAAATACGAGTACTATGTGTTCTAAGACATTTCCTTCTAAATCGAGTAACGTTTCTATGGAAACGACAGGATTTTCTTTTGGGATACGACAATCACATTTACGATCCACTAATCCTTCTTTACTGCATCCCTCACTCCCACACATTGACGAATTCACACGGAAATTGCGTCGCTGAGAAATACGAGTACTATGTGTTCTAAGACATTTCCTTCTAAATCGAGTAACGTTTCTATGGAAACGACAGGATTTTCTTTTGGGATACGACAATCTCATTTCCGATCCACTAATCCTTCTTTACTGCATCCCTCACTCCCACACATTGAAGAATTCACACGGAAATTGCGTCGCTGTGAAATACGAGTACTATGTGTTCTAAGACATTTCCTTCTAAATCGAGTAACGTTTCTATGGAAACGACAGGATTTTCTTTTGGGATACGACAATCACATTTACGATCCACTAATCCTTCTTTACCGCATCCCTCACTCCCACACATTGAAGAATTCACACGGAAATTGCGTCGCTGTGAAATACGAGTACTATGTGTTCTAAGACATTTCCTTCTAAATCGAGTAACGTTTCTATGGAAACGACAGGATTTTCTTTTGGGATACGACAATCACATTTACGATCCACTAATCCTTCTTTACTGCATCCATCACTCCCACACATTGAAGAATTCACACGGAAATTGCGTCGCTGTGAAATACGAGTACTATGTGTTCTAAGACATTTCCTTCTAAATCGAGTAACGTTTCTACGGAAACGACAGGACTTCCTTTTGGGATAAGACAATCACATTTACGATCCACTAATCCTTCTTTACTGCATCCCTCACTCCCACACATTGAAGAATTCACACGGAAATTGCGTCGCTGTGAAATACGAGTGCTATGTGTTCTAAGACATTTCCTTCTAAATCGAGTAACGTTTCAATGGAAACGACAGGATTTTCTTTTGGGATACGACAATCACATTTCCGATCCACTAATCCTTCTTTACTGCATCCCTCACTCCCACACATTGAAGAATTCACACGGAAATTGCGTCGCTGTGAAATACGAGTACTATGTGTTCTAAGACATTTCCTTCTAAATCGAGTAACGTTTCTATGGAAACGACAGGATTTTCTTTTGGGATACGACAATCACATTTCCGATTCACTAATCCTTCTTTACTGCATCCCTCACTCCCAAACATTGACGAATTCACACGGAAATTGCGTCGCTGTGATATACGAGTACTATGTGTCCTAAGACATTTCCTTCTAAATCGAGTAACGTTTCTATGGAAACGACAGGATTTTCTTTTGGGATACGACAATCTCATTTCCGATCCACTAATCCTTCTTTACTGCATCCCTCACTCCCAAACATTGACGAATTCACACGGAAATTGCGTCGCTGTGAAATACGAGTACTATGTGTTCTAAGACATTTCCTTCTAAATCGAGTAACATTTCTATGGAAACGACAGGATTTTCTTTTGGGATCCGACAATCACATTTACGATCCACTAATCCTTCTTTACTGCATCCCTCACTCCCACACATTGAAGAATTCACACGGGAATTGCGTCGCTGTGAAATACGAGTACTATGTGTTCTAAGACATTTCCTTCTAAATCGAGTAACGTTTCTATGGAAACGACAGGATTTTCTTTTGGGATACGACAATCACATTTACGATCCACTAATCCTTCATTACTGCATCCCTCTCTCCCAAACATTGACGAATTCACACGGAAATTGCGTCGCTGTGAAATACGAGTACTATGTGTTCTAAGACATTTCCTTCTAATCCGAGTAACGTTTCTATGGAAACGACAGGATTTTCTTTTGGGATTCGACAATCTCATTTCCGATCCACTAATCCTTCTTTACTGCATCCCTCACTCCCACACATTGTAGAATTCACACGGAAATTGCGTCGCTGTGAAATACGAGTACTA
The DNA here is from genome assembly GCF_021461385.2 of Schistocerca piceifrons. Taxonomy (NCBI): domain Eukaryota; kingdom Metazoa; phylum Arthropoda; class Insecta; order Orthoptera; family Acrididae; genus Schistocerca; species Schistocerca piceifrons. The sequence goes on along the minus strand of NC_060144.1, from coordinate 602,068,231 downwards.
TGTGTTCTAATACATTTCCTTCTAAATCGAGTAACGTTTCTATGGAAACGACAGGATTTTCTTTTGGGATACGACAATCACATTTCCGATCCACTAATCCTTCTTTACTGCATCCCTCACTCCCACACATTGAAGAATTCACACGGAAATTGCGTCGCTGTGAAATACGAGTACTATGTGTTCTAAGACATTTCCTTCTAAATCGAGTAACGTTTCTATGGAAACAACAGGATTTTCTTTTGGGATACGACAATCTCATTTCCGATCCACTAATCCTTCTTTACTGCATCCCTCACTTCCAAACATTAACGAATTCACACGGAAATTCCGTCGCTATGAAATACGAGTACTATGTGTTCTAAGACATTTCCTTCTAAATCGAGTAACGTTTCTATGGAAACGACAGGATTTTCTTTTGGGATACGACAATCACATTTCCGATCCACTAATCCTTCTTTACTGCATCCCTCACTCCCACACATTGACGAATTCACACTTAAATTGCGTCGCTGTGAAATACGAGTACTATGTGTTCTAAGACATTTCCTTCTAAATCGAGTAACGTTTCTATGGAAACAACAGGATTTTCTTTTGGGATACGACAATCTCATTTCCGATCCACTAATCCTTCTTTACTGCATCCCTCACTCCCACACATTGAAGAATTCACACGGAAATTGCGTCGCTGTGAAATACGAGTACTATGTGTTCTAAGAAATTTCCTTCTAAATCGAGTAACGTTTCTATGGAAACAACAGGATTTTCTTTTGGGATACGACAATCTCATTTCCGATCCACTAATCCTTCTTTACTGCATCCCTCACTTCCAAACATTAACGAATTCACACGGAAATTCCGTCGCTATGAAATACGAGTACTATGTGTTCTAAGACATTTCCTTCTAAATCGAGTAACGTTTCTATGGAAACGACAGGATTTTCTTTTGGGATACGACAATCACATTTCCGATCCACTAATCCTTCTTTACTGCATCCCTCACTCCCACACATTGACGAATTCACACTTAAATTGCGTCGCTGTGAAATACGAGTACTATGTGTTCTAAGACATTTCCTTCTAAATCGAGTAACGTTTCTATGGAAACGACAGGATTTTCTTTTGGGATACGACAATCGCATTTCCGATCCACTAATCCTTCTTTACTGCATCCCTCACTCCCACACATTGAAGAATTCACACGGAAATTGCGTCGCTGTGAAATACGAGTACTATGTGTTCTAAGACATTTCCTTCTAAATCGAGTAACGTTTCTATGGAAACGACAGGATTTTCTTTTGGGATACGACAATCACATTTCCGATCCACTAATCCTTCTTTACTGCATCCCTCATTCCCACACATTGACGAATTCACACGGAAATTGCGTCGCTGTGAAATACGAGTACTATGTGTTCTAAGACATTTCCTTCTAAATCGAGTAACGTTTCTATGGAAACGACAGGATTTTCTTTTGGGATACGACAATGACATTTCCGTTACACTAATCCTTCTTTACTGCATCCCTCACTCCCACACATTGACGAATTCACACGGAAATTGCGTCGCTGAGAAATACGAGTACTATGTGTTCTAAGACATTTCCTTCTAAATCGAGTAACGTTTCTATGGAAACGACAGGATTTTCTTTTGGGATACGACAATCTCATTTCCGATCCACTAATCCTTCTTTACTGCATCCCTCACTCCCACACATTGAAGAATTCACACGGAAATTGCGTCGCTGTGAAATACGAGTACTATGTGTTCTAAGACATTTCCTTCTAAATCGAGTAACGTTTCTATGGAAACGACAGGATTTTCTTTTGGGATACGACAATCACATTTACGATCCACTAATCCTTCTTTACCGCATCCCTCACTCCCACACATTGAAGAATTCACACGGAAATTGCGTCGCTGTGAAATACGAGTACTATGTGTTCTAAGACATTTCCTTCAAAATCGAGTAACGTTTCTATGGAAACGACAGGATTTTCTTTTGGGATACGACAATCACATTTACGATCCACTAATCCTTCTTTACTGCATCCATCACTCCCACACATTGAAGAATTCACACGGAAATTGCGTCGCTGTGAAATACGAGTACTATGTGTTCTAAGACATTTCCTTCTAAATCGAGTAACGTTTCTACGGAAACGACAGGACTTCCTTTTGGGATAAGACAATCACATTTACGATCCACTAATCCTTCTTTACTGCATCCCTCACTCCCACACATTGAAGAATTCACACGGAAATTGCGTCGCTGTGAAATACGAGTGCTATGTGTTCTAAGACATTTCCTTCTAAATCGAGTAACGTTTCTATGGAAACGACAGGATTTTCTTTTGGGATACGACAATCACATTTCCGATCCACTAATCCTTCTTTACTGCATCCCTCACTCCCACACATTGAAGAATTCACACGGAAATTGCGTCGCTGTGAAATACGAGTACTATGTGTTCTAAGACATTTCCTTCTAAATCGAGTAACGTTTCTATGGAAACGACAGGATTTTCTTTTGGGATACGACAATCACATTTCCGATTCACTAATCCTTCTTTACTGCATCCCTCACTCCCAAACATTGACGAATTCACACGGAAATTGCGTCGCTGTGATATACGAGTACTATGTGTTCTAAGACATTTCCTTCTAAATCGAGTAACGTTTCTATGGAAACGACAGGATTTTCTTTTGGGATACGACAATCTCATTTCCGATCCACTAATCCTTCTTTACTGCATCCCTCACTCCCAAACATTGACGAATTCACACGGAAATTGCGTCGCTGTGATATACGAGTACTATGTGTTCTAAGACATTTCCTTCTAAATCGAGTAACGTTTCTATGGAAACGACAGGATTTTCTTTTGGGATACGACAATCTCATTTCCGATCCACTAATCCTTCTTTACTGCATCCCTCACTCCCAAACATTGACGAATTCACACGGAAATTGCGTCGCTGTGAAATACGAGTACTATGTGTTCTAAGACATTTCCTTCTAAATCGAGTAACATTTCTATGGAAACGACAGGATTTTCTTTTGGGATCCGACAATCACATTTACGATCCACTAATCCTTCTTTACTGCATCCCTCACTCCCACACATTGAAGAATTCACACGGAAATTGCGTCGCTGTGAAATACGAGTACTATGTGTTCTAAGACATTTCCTTCTAAATCGAGTAACGTTTCTATGGAAACGACAGGATTTTCTTTTGGGATACGACAATCACATTTACGATCCACTAATCCTTCATTACTGCATCCCTCACTCCCAAACATTGACGAATTCACACGGAAATTGCGTCGCTGTGAAATACGAGTACTATGTGTTCTAAGACATTTCCTTCTAATCCGAGTAACGTTTCTATGGAAACGACAGGATTTTCTTTTGGGATACGACAATCTCATTTCCGATCCACTAATCCTTCTTTACTGCATCCCTCACTCCCACACATTGAAGAATTCACACGGAAATTGCGTCGCTGTGAAATACGAGTACTATGTGTTCTAATACATTTCCTTCTAAATCGAGTAACGTTTCTATGGAAACAACAGGATTTTCTTTTGGGATACGACAATCTCATTTCCGATCCACTAATCCTTCTTTACTGCATCCCTCACTTCCAAACATTAACGAATTCACACGGAAATTCCGTCGCTATGAAATACGAGTACTATGTGTTCTAAGACATTTCCTTCTAAATCGAGTAACGTTTCTATGGAAACGACAGGATTTTCTTTTGGGATACGACAATCACATTTCCGATCCACTAATCCTTCTTTACTGCATCCCTCACTCCCACACATTGACGAATTCACACTTAAATTGCGTCGCTGTGAAATACGAGTACTATGTGTTCTAAGACATTTCCTTCTAAATCGAGTAACGTTTCTATGGAAACGACAGGATTTTCTTTTGGGATACGACAATCGCATTTCCGATCCACTAATCCTTCTTTACTGCATCCCTCACTCCCACACATTGAAGAATTCACACGGAAATTGCGTCGCTGTGAAATACGAGTACTATGTGTTCTAAGACATTTCCTTCTAAATCGAGTAACGTTTCTATGGAAACGACAGGATTTTCTTTTGGGATACGACAATCACATTTCCGATCCACTAATCCTTCTTTACTGCATCCCTCATTCCCACACATTGACGAATTCACACGGAAATTGCGTCGCTGTGAAATACGAGTACTATGTGTTCTAAGACATTTCCTTCTAAATCGAGTAACGTTTCTATGGAAACGACAGGATTTTCTTTTGGGATACGACAATCACATTTCCGATACACTAATCCTTCTTTACTGCATCCCTCACTCCCACACATTGAAGAATTCACACAGACATTGCGTCGCTGTGAAATACGAGTACTATGTGTTCTAAGACATTTCCTTCTAAATCGAGTAACGTTTCTGTGGAAACGACAGGATTTTCTTTTGGGATACGACAATCACATTTACGATCCACTAATCCTTCTTTACTGCATCCCTCACTCCCACACATTGAAGAATTCACACGGAAATTGCGTCGCTGTGAAATACGAGTACTATATGTTCTAAGACATTTCCTTCTAAATCGAGTAACGTTTCTATGGAAACGACAGGATTTTCTTTTGGGATACGACAATCACATTTCCGATCCACTAATCCTTCTTTACTGCATCCCTCACTCCCACACATTGAAGAATTCACACGGTAATTGCGTCGCTGTGAAATACGAGTACTATGTGTACTAAGACATTTCCTTCTAAATCGAGTAACGTTTCTATGGAAACGACAGGATTTTCTTTTGGGATACGACAATCACATTTCCGATCCACTAATCCTTCTTTACTGCATCCCTCACTCCCACACATTGAAGAATTCACACGGAAATTGCGTCGCTGTGAAATACGAGTACTATGTGTTCTAAGACATTTCCTTCTAAATCGAGTAACGTTTCTATGGAAACGACAGGATTTTCTTTTGGGATACGACAATCACATTTCCGATCCACTAATCCTTCTTTACTGCATCCCTCACTCCCACACATTGACGAATTCACACGGAAATTGCGTCGCTGTGAAATACGAGTACTATGTGTTCTAAGACATTTCCTTCTAAATCGAGTAACGTTTCTATGGAAACGACAGGATTTTCTTTTGGGATACGAAAATCTCATTTCCGATCCACTAATCCATCTTTACTGCATCCCTCACTCCCACACATTGAAGAATTCACACGGAAATTGCGTCGCTGTGAAATACGAGTACTATGTGTTCTAAGACATTTCCTTCTAAATCGAGTAACGTTTCTATGGAAACGACAGGATTTCCTTTTGGGATACGACAATCACATTTCCGATCCACTAATCCTTCTTTACTGCACCCTCACTCCCACACATTGAAGAATCCACACGGAAATTGCGTCGCTGTGAAATACGAGTACTATGTGTTCTAAGACATTTCCTTCTAAATCGAGTAACGTTTCTATGGAAACGACAGGATTTTCTTTTGGGATACGACAATCACATTTACGATCCACTAATCCTTCTTTACTGCATCCCTCACTCCCACACATTGAAGAATTCACACGGAAATTGCGTCGCTGTGAAATACGAGTACTATGTGTTCTAAGACATTTCCTCCTAAATCGAGTAACGTCTCTATGGAAACGACAGGATTTTCTTTTGGGATACGACAATCACATTTACGATCCACTAATCCTTCTTTACTTCATCCCTCACTCCCACACATTGAAGAATTAACACGGAAATTGCGTCGCTGTGAAATACGAGTACTATGTGTTCTAAGACATTTCCTTCTAAATCGAGTAACGTTTCTATGGAAACGACAGGATTTTCTTTTGGGATACGACAATCGCATTTACGATCCACTAATCCTTCTTTACTGCATCCCTCACTCCCACACATTGAAGAATTCACACGGAAATTGCGTCGCTGTGAAATACGAGTACTATGTGTTCTAAGACATTTCCTTCTAAATAGAGTAACGTTTCTATGGAAACGACAGGATTTTCTTTTGGGATAAGACAATCACATTTCCGATCCACTAATCCTTCTTTACTGCATCCCTCACTCCCACACATTGACGAATTCACACGGAAATTTCGTCGCTGTGAAATACGAGTACTATGTGTTCTAAGACATTTCCTTCTAAATCGAGTAACGTTTCTATGGAAACGACAGGATTTTCTTTTGGGATACGACAATATCATTTCCGATCCACTAATCCTTCTTTACTGCATCCCTCACTCCCACACATTGACGAATTCACACGGAAATTGCGTCGCTGTGAAATACGAGTACTATGTGTTCTAAGACATTTCCTTCTAAATCGAGTAACGTTTCTATGGAAACGACAGGATTTTCTTTTGGGATACGACAATATCATTTCCGATCCACTATTCCTTCTTTACTGCATCCCTCACTCCCACACATTGAAGAATTCACACGGAAATTGTGTCGCTGTGAAATACGAGTACTATGTGTTCTAAGACATTTCCTTCTTAATCGAGTAACGTTTCTATGGAAACGACAGGATTTTCTTTTGGGATACGACAATCACATTTCCGATCCACTAATCCTTCTTTACTGCTTCCCTGACTCCCACACATTGAAGATTTCACACGGAAATTGCGTCGCTGTGAAATACGAGTACTATGTGTTCTAAGACATTTCTTTCTAAATCGAGTAACGTTTCTATGGAAACGACAGGATTTTCTTTTCGGATACGACAATCTCATTTCCGATCCACTAATCCTTCTTTACTGCATCCCTCACTCCCACACATTGAAGAATTCACACGGAAATTGTGTCGCTGTGAAATACGAGTACTATGTGTTCTTAGACATTTCCTTCTAAATCGATTAACGTTTCTATGGAAACGACAGGATTTTCTTTTGGGATACGACAATCACATTTCCGATCCACTAATCCTTCTTTACTGCATCCCTCACTCCCACACATTGAAGAATTCACACAGAAATTGCGTCGCCGTGAAATACGAGTACTATGTGTTCTAAGACATTTCCTTCTAAATCGAGTAACGTTTCTATGGAAACGACAGGATTTTCTTTTGGGATACGACAATCACATTTACGATCCACTAATCCTTCTTTACTGCATCCCTCACTCCCACACATTGAAGAATTCACACGGAAATTGCGTCGCTGTGAAATACGAGTACTATGTGTTCTAAGACATTTCCTTCTAAATCGAGTAACGTTTCTATGGAAACGACAGGATTTTCTTTTGGGATACGACAATCGCATTTACGATCCACTAATCCTTCTTTACTGCATCCCTCACTCCCACACACTGAAGAATTCACACGGAAATTGCGTCGCTGTGAAATACGAGTACTATGTGATCTAAGACATTTCCTTCTAAATAGAGTAACGTTTCTATGGAAACGACAGGATTTTCTTTTGGGATACGACAATCACATTTCCGATCCACTAATATTTCTTTACTGCATCCCTCACTCCCACACATTGAAGAATTCACACGGAAATTGCGTCGCTGTGAAATACGAGTACTATGTGTTCTAAGACATTTCCTTCTAAATCGAGTAACGTTTCTATGGAAACGACAGGATTTTCTTTTGGGATACGACAATATCATTTCCGATCCACTAATCCTTCTTTACTGCATCCCTCACTCCCACACATTGACGAATTCACACGGAAATTGCGTCGCTGTGAAATACGAGTACTATGTGTTCCAAGACATTTCCTTCTAAATCGAGTAACGCTTCTATGGAAACGACAGGATTTTCTTTTGGGATACGACAATATCATTTCCGGTCCACTATTCCTTCTTTACTGCATCGCTCACTCCCACACATTGAAGAATTCACACGGAAATTGTGTCGCTGTGAAATACGAGTACTATGTGTTCTAAGACATTTCCTTCTAAATCGAGTAACGTTTCTATGGAAACGACAGGATTTTCTTTTGGGATACGACAATCACATTTCCGATCCACTAATCCTTCTTTACTGCATCCCTCACTCCAACACATTGAAGATTTCACACGGAAATTGCGTCGCTGTGAAATACGAGTACTATGTGTTCTAAGACATTTCCTTCTAAATCGAGTAACGTTTCTATGGAAACGACAGGATTTTCTTTTGGGATACTCAATCTCATTTCCGATCCACTAATCCTTCTTTACTGCATCCCTCACTCCCACACATTGAAGATTTCACACGGAAATTGTGTCGCTGTGAAATACGAGTACTATGTGTTCTAAGACATTTCCTTCTAAATCGATTAACGTTTCTATGGAAACGACAGGATTTTCTTTTGGGATACGACAATCACATTTCCGATCCACTAATCCTTCTTTACTGCATCCCTCACTCCCACACATTGAAGAATTCACACGGAAATTGCGTCGCTGTGAAATACGAGTACTATGTGTTCTAAGACATTTCCTTCTAAATCGAGTAACGTTTCTATGGAAACGACAGGATTTTCTTTTGGGATACGACAATCACATTTACGATCCACTAATCCTTCTTTACTGCATCCCTCACTCCCACACATTGAAGAATTCACACGGAAATTGCGTCGCTGTGAAATACGAGTACTATGTGTTCTAAGACATTTCCTCCTAAATCGAGTAACGTTTCTATGGAAACGACAGGATTTTCTTTTGGGATACGACAATCACATTTACGATCCACTAATCCTTCTTTACTGCATCCCTCACTCCCACACATTGACGAATTCACACGGAAATTGCGTCGCTGTGATATACGAGTACTATGTGTTTTAAGACATTTCCTTCTAAATCGAGCAACGTTTCTATGGAAACGACAGGATTTTCTTTTGGGATACGACAATCACATTTCCGATCCACTAATCCTTCTTTACTGCATCCCTCACTCCCACACATTGAAGAATTCCCACGGAAATTGCGTCGCTGTGAAATACGAGTACTATGTGTTCTAAGACATTTCCTTCTAAATCAAGTAACGTTTCTATGGAAACGACGGGATTTTCTTTTGGGATACGACAATCACATTTCCAACCCACTAATCCTTCTTTACTGCATCCCTCACTGTCACACATTGAAGAATTCACACGGAAATTGCGTCGCTGTGAAATACGAGTACTATGTGTTCTAAGACATTTCCTTCTAAATCGAGTAACGTTTCTATGGAATCGACAGGATTTTCTTTTGGAATACGACAATCACATTTCCGATTCACTAATCCTTCTTTACTGCATCCCTCACTCCCACACATTGAAGAATTCACACGGAAATTGCGTCGCTGTGAAATACAAGTACTATGTGTTCTAAGACATTTCCTTCTAAATCGAGTAACGTTTCTATGGAAACGACAGGATTTTCTTTTGGGATACGACAATCACATTTCCGATCCACTAATCCTTCTTTACTGCATCCCTCACTCCCACACATTGAAGAATTCACACGGAAATTGCGTCGCTGTGAAATACGAGTACTTTGTGTTCTAAGACATTTCCTTCTAAATCGAGTAACGTTTCTATGGAAACGACAGGATTTTCTTTTGGGATACGACAATCTCATTTCCGATCCACTAATCCTTCTTTACTGCATCCCTCACTCCCAAACAATGACGAATTCAAACGGAAATTGCGTCGCTGTGAAATACGAGTACTATGTGTTCTAAGACATTTCCTTCTAAATCGAGTAACGATTCTATGGAAACGACAGGATTTTCTTTTGGGATACGACAATCTCATTTCCGATCCACTAATCCTTCTTTACTGCATCCCTGACTCCCAAACATTGACGAATTCACACGGGAATTCCGTCGCTGTGAAATACGAGTACTATGTGTTCTAAGACATTTCCTTCTAAATCGAGTAACGTTTCAATGGAAACGACAGGATTTTCTTTTGGGATACGACAATCACATTTCCGATCCACTAATCCTTCTTTACTGCATCCCTCACTCGCACACATTGAAGAATTCACACGGAAATTGCGTCGCTGTGAAATACGAGTACTATGTGTTCTAAGACATTTCCTTCTAAATCGAGTAACGTTTCTATGGAAACAACAGGATTTTCTTTTGGGATACGACAATCACATTTCCGATCCACTAATCCTTCTTTACTGCATCCCTCACCTCCAAACATTGACGAATTCACACGGAAATTCCGTCGCTATGAAATACGAGTACTATGTGTTCTAAGACATTTCCTTCTAAATCGAGTAACGTTTCTATGGAAACGACAGGATTTTCTTTTGGGATACGACAATCACATTTCCGATCCACTAATCCTTCTTTACTGCATCCCTCACTCCCACACACTGACGAACTCACACGGAAATTGCGTCGCTGTGAAATACGAGTACTATGTGTTCTAAGACATTTCCTTCTAAATCGAGTAACGTTTCTATGGAAACGACAGGATTTTCTTTTGGGATACGACAATCGCATTTCCGATCCACTAATCCTTCTTTACTGCATCCCTCACTCCCACACATTGAAGAATTCACACGGAAATTGCGTCGCTGTGAAATACGAGTACTATGTGTTCTAAGACATTTCCTTCTAAATCGAGTTACGTTTCTATGGAAACGACAGGATTTTCTTTTCGGATACGACAATCACATTTCCGATCCACTAATCCTTCTTTACTGCATCCCTCACTCGCACACATTGAAGAATTCACACGGAAATTGCGTCGCTGTGAAATACGAGTACTATGTGTTCTAATACATTTCCTTCTAAATCGAGTAACGTTTCTATGGAAACAACAGGATTTCCTTTTGGGATACGACAATCACATTTCCGATCCACTAATTCTTCTTTTCTGCATCCCTCACTTCCAAACATTGACGAATTCACACGGAAATTCCGTCGCTATGAAATACGAGTACTATGTGTTCTAAGACATTTCCTTCTAAATCTAGTAACGTTTCTATGGAAACGACAGGTTTTTCTTTTGGGATACGACAATCAAATTTCCGATCCACTATTCCTTCTTTACTGCATCCCTCACTCCCACACATTGACGAATTCACACGGAAATTGCGTCGCTGCGAAATACGAGTACTATGTGTTCTAAGACATTTCCTTCTAAATCGAGTAACGTTTCTATGGAAACGACAGGATTTTCTTTTGGGATACGACAATCGCATTTGCGATCCACTAATCCTTCTTTACTGCATCCCTCACTCCCACACATTGAAGAATTCACACGGAAATTGCGTCGCTGTGAGATACGAGTACTATGTGTTCTAAGACATTTCCTTCTAAATCGAGTAACGTTTCTATGGAAACGACAGGATTTTCTTTTGGGATACGACAATCACATTTCCGATCCACTAATCCTTCTTTACTGCATCCCTCACTCCCACACATTGACGAATTCACACGGAAATTGCGTCGCTGTGAAATACGAGTACTATGTGTTCTAAGACATTTCCTTCTAAATCGAGTAACGTTTCTATGGAAACGAAAGGATTTTCTTTTGGGATACGACAATCTCATTTCCGATCCACTAATCCTTCTTTACTGCATCCCTCACTCCCACACATTGAAGAATTCACACGGAAATTGTGTCGCTGTGAAATACGAGTACTATGTGTTCTAAGACATTTCCTTCTAAATCGAGTAACGTTTCTATGGAAACGACAGGATTTTCTTTTGGGATACGACAATCACATTTCCGATCCACTAATCCTTCTTTACTGCATCCCTCACTCCCACACATTGAAGAATTCACACGGAAATTGCATCGCTGTGATATACGAGTACTATGTGTTCTAAGACATTTCCTTCTAAATCGAGTAACGTTTCTATGGAAACGACAGGATTTTCTTTTGGGATACGACAATCACATTTCCGATCCACTAATCCTTCTTTACTGCATCCCTCACTCCCACACATTGAAGAATTCACACGGAAATTGCGTCGCTGTGAAATACGAGTTCTATGTGTTCTAAGACATTGCCTTCTAAATCGAGTAACGTTTCTATGGAAACGACTGGATTTTCTTTTGGGATACGACATTCACATTTCCGATCCACTAATCCTTCTTTACTGCATCCCTCACTCCCACACATTGAAGAATTCACACGGAAATTGCGTCGCTGTGAAATACGAGTACTATGTGTTCTAAGACATTTCCTTCTAAATCGAGTAACGTTTCTATGGAAACGCCAGGATTTTCTTTTGGGATACGACAATCACATTTCCGATCCACTAATCCTTCTTTACTGCATCCCTCACTCCCACACATTGAAGAATTCACACGGAAATTGCGTCGCTGTGAAATACGAGTACTATGTGTTCTAAGACATTTCCTTCTAAATCGAGTAACGTTTCTATGGAAACGACAGGATTTTCTTTTGGGATACGACAATCACATTTCCGATCCACTAATCCTTCTTTACTGCATCCCTCACTCCCACACATTGACGAATTCACACGGAAATTGCGTCGCTGTGAAATACGAGTACTATGTGTTCTAAGACATTTCCTTCTAAATCGAGTAACGTTTCTATGGAAACGACAGGATTTTCTTTTGGGATACGACAATCACATTTACGATCCACTAATCCTTCTTTACTGCATCCCTCACTCCCACACATTGACGAATTCACACGGAAATTGCGTCGCTGTGAAATACGAGTACTATGTGTTCTAAGACATTTCCTTCTAAATCGAGTAACGTTTCTATGGAAACGACAGGATTTTCTTTTGGGATACGACAATCTCATTTCCGATCCACTATTCCTCCTTTACTGCATCCCTCACTCCCACACATTGAAGAATTCACACGGAAATTGTGTCGCTGTGAAATACGAGTACTATGTGTTCTAAGACATTTCCTTCTAAATCGAGTAACGTTTCTATGGAAACGACAGGATTTTCTTTTGGGATACGACAATCACATTTCCGATCCACTAAACCTTCTTTACTGCATCCCTCACACCCACACATTGAAGAATTCACACGGAAATTGCGTCGCTGTGAAATACGAGTACTATGTGTTCTAAGACATTTCCTTCTAAATCGAGTAACGTTTCTATGGAAATGACAGGATTTTCTTTTGGGATGCGACAATCACATTTCCGATCCACTAATCCTTCTTTACTGCATCCCTCACTCCCACACATTGAAGATTTGACACGGAAATTGCGTCTCTGTGAAATACGAGTACTATGTGTTCTAAGACATTTCCTTCTAAATCGAGTAACGTTTCTATGGAAACGACAGGATTTTCTTATGGGATACGACAATCACATTTCCGATCCACTAATCCTTCTTTACTGCATCCCTCACTCCCACACATTGAAGAATTCACACGGAAATTGCGTCGCTGTGAAATACGAGTACTATGTGTTGTAAGTCATTTCCTTCTAAATCGAGTAACGTTTCTATGGAAACGGCAGGACTTTCTTTTGGGATACGACAATCACATTTACGATCCACTAAACCTTCTTTAATGCATCCCTCACTCCCACACATTGAAGAATTCACACGGAAATTGCGTCGCTGTGAAATACGAGTACTATGTGGTCCAAGACATTTCCTCCGAAATCGAGTAACGTTTCTATGGAAACGACAGGATTTTCTTTTGGGATACGACAATCACATTTACGATCCACTAATATTTCTTTACTGCATCCCTCACTCCCACACATTGACGAATTCACACGGAAATTGCGTCGATGTGAAATACGAGTAATATGTGTTCTAAGACATTTCCTTCTAAATCGAGTAACGTTTCTATGGAAACGACAGGATTTTCTTTTGGAATACGACAATCACATTTGCGATCCACTAATCCTTCTTTACTGCATCCCTCACTCCCACACATTGACGAATTCACACGGAAATTCCGTCGCTATGAAATACGAGTACTATGTGTTCTAAGACATTTCCTTCTAAATCGAGTAACGTTTCTATGGAAACGACAGGATTTTCTTTTGGGATACGACAATCACATTTACGATCCACTAATCCTTCTTTACTGCATCCCTCACTCCCACACATTGACGAATTCACACGGAAATTGCGTCGCTGTGAAATAAGAGTACAATGTGTTCTAAGACATTTCCTTCTAAATCGAGTAACGTTTCTATGGAAACGACAGGATTTTCTTTTGGGATACGACAATCTCATTTCCGATCCACTATTCCTCCTTTACTGCATCCCTCACTCCCACACATTGAAGAATTCAGACGGAAATTGTGTCGCTGTGAAATACGAGTACTATGTGTTCTAAGACATTTCCTTCTAAATCGAGTAACGTTTCTATGGAAACGACAGGATTTTCTTTTGGGATACGACAATCACATTTCCGATCCACTAATCCTTCTTTACTGCATCCCTCACACCCACACATTGAAGAATTCACACGGAAATTGCGTCGCTGTGAAATACGAGTACTATGTGTTCTAAGACATTTCCTTCTAAATCGAGTAACGTTTCTATGGAAATGACAGGATTTTCTTTTGGGATGCGACAATCACATTTCCGATCCACTAATACTTCTTTACTGCATCCCTCACTCCCACACATTGAAGATTTGACACGGAAATTGCGTCTCTGTGAAATACGAGTACTATGTGCTCTAAGACATTTCCTTCTAAATCGAGTAACGTTTCTATGGAAACGACAGGATTTTCTTATGGGATACGACAATCACATTTCCGATCCACTAATCCTTCTTTACTGCATCCCTCACTCCCACACATTGAAGAATTCACACGGAAATTGCGTGGCTGTGAAATACGAGTACTATGTGTTGTAAGTCATTTCCTTCTAAATCGAGTAACGTTTCTATGGAAACGGCAGGACTTTCTTTTGGGATACGACAATCACATTTACGATCCACTAAACCTTCTTTAATGCATCCCTCACTCCCACACATTGAAGAATTCACACGGAAATTGCGTCGCTGTGAAATACGAGTACTATGTGGTCCAAGACATTTCCTCCGAAATCGAGTAACGTTTCTATGGAAACGACAGGATTTTCTTTTGGGATACGACAATCACATTTACGATCCACTAATATTTCTTTACTGCATCCCTCACTCCCACACATTGACGAATTCACACGGAAATTGCGTCGATGTGAAATACGAGTAATATGTGTTCTAAGACATTTCCTTCTAAATCGAGTAACGTTTCTATGGAAACGACAGGATTTTCTTTTGGAATACGACAATCACATTTGCGATCCACTAATCCTTCTTTACTGCATCCCTCACTCCCACACATTGACGAATTCACACGGAAATTCCGTCGCTATGAAATACGAGTACTATGTGTTCTAAGACATTTCCTTCTAAATCGAGTAACGTTTCTATGGAAACGACAGGATTTTCTTTTGGGATACGACAATCATATTTACGATCCACTAATCCTTCTTTACTGCATCCCTCACTCCCAAACATTGACGAATTCACACGGAAATTCCGTCGCTATGAAATACGAGTACTATGTGTTCTAAGACATTTCCTTCTAAATCGAGTAACGTTTCTGTGGAAACGACAGGATTTTCTTTTGGGATACGACAATCACATTTCCGATCCACTAATCGTTCTTTACTGCATCCCTCACTCCCACACATTGAAGAATTCACACGGAAATTGCGTCGCTGTGAAATACGAGTACTATGTGTTCTAAGACATTTCCTTCTAAATCGAGTAACTTTTCTATGGAAACGACAGGATTTTCTTTTGGGATACGACAATCACATTTCCGATCCACTAATCCTTCTTTACTGCATCCCTCACTCCCACACATTGAAGAATTCACACGGAAATTGCGTCGCTGTGAAATACGAGCACTATGTGTTCTAAGACATTTCCTTCTAAATCGAGTAACGTTTCTATGGAAACGACAGGATTTTCTTTTGTGATACGACAATCTCATTTCCGATCCACTAATCCTCCTATACTGCATCCCTCATTCCCAAACATTGACGAATTCACACGGAAATTCCTTCGCTGTGAAATACGAGTACTATGTGTTCTAAGACATTTCCTTCTAAATCGAGTAACGTTTCGATGGAAACGACAGGATTTTCTTTTGGGATACGACAATCACATTTCCGATCCACTACTCCTTCTTTACTGCATCACTCACTCGCACACATTGATGAATTCACACGGAAATTGCGACGCTGTGAAATACGAGTACTATGTGTTCTAAGACATTTCCTTCTAAATCGAGTAACGTTTCTATGGAAACGACAGGATTTTCTTTTGGGATACGACAATCACATTTCCGATCCACTAATCCTTCTTTACTGCATCCCTCACTCCCAAACATTCACGAATTCACACGGAAATTCCGTCGCTATGAAATACGAGTACTATGTGTTCTAAGACATTTCCTTCTAAATCGAGTAACGTTTCTATGGATACGACAGGATTTTCTTTTGGGATACGACAATCTCATTTCCGATCCACTAATCCTTCTATACTGCATCCCTCATTCCCAAACATTGACGAATTCACACGGAAATTCCTTCGCTGTGAAATACGAGTACTATGTGTTCTAAGACATTTCCTTCTAAATCGAGTAACGTTTCTATGGAAACGACAGGATTTTCTTTTGGGATACGACAATCACATTTCCGATCCACTAATCCTTCTTTACTGCATCCCTCACTCGCACACATTGAAGAATTCACACGGAAATTGCGTCGCTGTGAAATACGAGTACTATGTGTTCAAAGACATTTCCTTCTAAATCGAGTAACGTTTCTATGGAAACGACAGGATTTTCTTTTGGGATACGACAATCACATTTCCGATCCACAAATCCTTCTTTACAGCATCCCTCACTCGCACACATTGAAGAATTCACACGGAAATTGCGTCGCTGTGATATACGAGTACTATGTGTTCAAAGACATATCCTTCTAAATCGAGTAACGTTTCTATGGATACGACAGGATTTTCTTTTGGGATACGACAATCTCATTTCCGATCCACTAATCCTTCTATACTGCATCCCTCATTCCCAAACATTGACGAATTCACACGGAAATTCCTTCGCTGTGAAATACGAGTACTATGTGTTCTAAGACATTTCCTTCTAAATCGAGTAACGTTTCTATGGAAACGAAAGGATTTTCTTTTGGGATACGACAATCACATTTCCGATCCACTAATCCTTCTTTACTGCATCCCTCACTCGCACACATTGAAGAATTCACACGGAAATTGCGTCGCTGTGAAATACGAGTACTATGTGTTCAAAGACATTTCCTTCTAAATCGAGTAACGTTTCTATGGAAACGACAGGATTTTCTTTTGGGATACGACAATCACATTTCCGATCCACAAATCCTTCTTTACTGCATCCCTCACTCGCACACATTGAAGAATTCACACGGAAATTGCGACGCTGTGAAATACGAGTACTATGTGTTCTAAGACATTTCCTTCTAAATCGAGTAACGTTTCTATGGATACGACAGGATTTTCTTTTGGGATACGACAATCTCATTTCCGATCCACTAATCCTTCTATACTGCATCCCTCATTCCCAAACATTGACGCATTCACACGGAAATTCCTTCGCTGTGAAATACGAGTACTATGTGTTCTAAGACATTTCCTTCTAAATCGAGTAACGTTTCTATGGAAACGACAGGATTTTCTTTTGGGATACGACAATCACATTTCCGATCCACAAATCCTTCTTTACTGCATCCCTCACTCGCACACATTGAAGAATTCACACGGAAATTGCGTCGCTGTGATATACGAGTACTATGTGTTCTAAGACATTTCCTTCTAAATCGAGTAACGTTTCTATGGAAACGACAGGATTTTCTTTTGGGATACGACAATCACATTTCCGATCCACAAATCCTTCTTTACTGCGTCCCTCACTCGCACACATTGAAGAATTCACACGGAAATTGCGTCGCTGTGAAATACGAGTACTATGTGTTCAAAGACATTTCCTTCTAAATCGAGTAACGTTTCTATGGAAACGACAGGATTTTCTTTTGGGATACGACAATCACATTTCCGATCCACTAATCCTTCTTTACTGCATCCCTCACTCCCAAACATTGACGAATTGACACGGAAATTCCGTCGCTATGAAATACGAGTACTATGTGTTCTAAGACATTTCCTTCTACATCGAGTAACGTTTCTATGGATACGACAGGATTTTCTTTTGGGATACGACAATCTCATTTCCGATCCACTAATCCTTCTATACTGCATCCCTCATTCCCAAACATTGACGAATTCACACGGAAATTCCTTCGCTGTGAAATACGAGTACTATGTGTTCTAAGACATTTCCTTCTAAATCGAGTAACGTTTCTATGGAAACGACAGGATTATCTTTTGGGATACGACAATCACATTTCCGATCCACTAATCCTTCTTTACTGCATCCCTCACTCCCATACATTGAAGAATTCACACTAAAATTGCGTCGCTGTGAAATACGAGTACTATGTGTTCTAAGACATATCCTTCTAAATCGAGTATCGTTTCTATGGAAACGACAGGATTTTCTTTTGGGATACGACAATCACATTTCCGATCCACTAATCCTTCTTTACTGCATCCCTCACTCGCACACATTGAAGAATTCACACGGAAATTCCGTCGCTATGAAATACGAGTACTATGTGTTCTAAGACATTTCCTTCTAAATCGAGTAACGTTTCTATGGAAACGACAGGATTTTCTTTTGGGATACGACAATCACATTTCCGATCCACTAATCCTTCTTTACTGCATCCCTCACTCCCAAACATTGACGAATTCACACGGAAATTCCGTCGCTATGAAATACGAGTACTATGTGTTCTAAGACATTTCCTTCTAAATCGAGTAACGTTTCTATGGAAACGACAGGATTTTCTTTTGGGATACGACAATCACATTTCCGATCCACTAATCCTTCTTTACTGCATCCCTCACTCCCAAACATTGACGAATTCACACGGAAATTCCGTCGCTATGAAATACGAGTACTATGTGTTCTAAGACATTTCCTTCTAAATCGAGTATCGTTTCAATGGAAACGACAGGATTTTCTTTTGGGATACGACAATCACATTTCCGATCCACTAATCCTTCTTTACTGCACCAATCACTCCCAAACATTGACGAATTCACACGGAAATTCTGTCGCTGTGAAATACGAGTACTATGTGTTCTAAGACATTTCCTTCTAAATCGAGTAACGTTTCAATGGAAACGACAGGATTTTCTTTTGGGATGCGACAATCAGATTTCCGATCCACTAATCCTTCTTTACTGCATCCCTCACTCCCACACATTGAAGAATTCACACGGAAATTGCGTCGCTGTGAAATACGAGTACTATATGTTCTAAGACATTTCCTTCTAAATCGAGTAACGTTTCTATGGAAACGACAGGAATTTCTATTGGGATACGACAATCACATTTACGATCCACTAATCCATCTTTACTGCATCCCTCACACCCACACATTGAAGAATTCACACGGAAATTGCGTCGCTGTGAAATACGAGTACTATGTGTTCTAAGACATTTCCTTCTAAATCGAGTAACGTTTCTATGGAAACGACAGGATTTTCTTTTGGGATACGACAATCACATATCCGATCCACTAATCCTTCTTTACTGCATCCCTCACTCCCACACATTGAAGATTTGACACGGAAATTGCGTCTCTGTGAAATACGAGTACAATGTGTTCTACGACATTTCCTTCTAAATCGAGTAACGTTTCTATGGAAACGACAGGATTTTCTTATGGGATACGACAATCACATTTCCGATCCACTAATCCTTCTTTACTGCATCCCTCACTCCCACACATTGAAGAATTCACACGGAAATTGCGTCGCTGTGAAATACGAGTACTATGTGTTCTAAGTCATTTCCTTCTAAATCGAGTAACGTTTCTATGGAAACGGCAGGATTTTCTTTTGTGATTCGACAATCACATTTACGATCCACTAAACCTTCTTTAATGCATCCCTCACTCCCACACATTGAAGAATTCACACGGAAATTGCGACGCTGTGAAATACGAGTACTATGTGTTCTAAGACATTTCCTTCTAAATCGAGTAACGTTTCTATGGATACGACAGGATTTTCTTTTGGGATACGACAATCTCATTTCCGATCCACTAATCCTTCTATACTGCATCCCTCATTCCCAAACATTGACGCATTCACACGGAAATTCCTTCGCTGTGAAATACGAGTACTATGTGTTCTAAGACATTTCCTTCTAAATCGAGTAACGTTTCTATGGAAACGACAGGATTTTCTTTTGGGATACGACAATCACATTTCCGATCCACAAATCCTTCTTTACTGCATCCCTCACTCGCACACATTGAAGAATTCACACGGAAATTGCGTCGCTGTGATATACGAGTACTATGTGTTCTAAGACATTTCCTTCTAAATCGAGTAACGTTTCTATGGAAACGACAGGATTTTCTTTTGGGATACGACAATCACATTTCCGATCCACAAATCCTTCTTTACTGCGTCCCTCACTCGCACACATTGAAGAATTCACACGGAAATTGCGTCGCTGTGAAATACGAGTACTATGTGTTCAAAGACATTTCCTTCTAAATCGAGTAACGTTTCTATGGAAACGACAGGATTTTCTTTTGGGATACGACAATCACATTTCCGATCCACTAATCCTTCTTTACTGCATCCCTCACTCCCAAACATTGACGAATTCACACGGAAATTCCGTCGCTATGAAATACGAGTACTATGTGTTCTAAGACATTTCCTTCTACATCGAGTAACGTTTCTATGGATACGACAGGATTTTCTTTTGGGATACGACAATCTCATTTCCGATCCACTAATCCTTCTATACTGCATCCCTCATTCCCAAACATTGACGAATTCACACGGAAATTCCTTCGCTGTGAAATACGAGTACTATGTGTTCTAAGACATTTCCTTCTAAATCGAGTAACGTTTCTATGGAAACGACAGGATTATCTTTTGGGATACGACAATCACATTTCCGATCCACTAATCCTTCTTTACTGCATCCCTCACTCCCATACATTGAAGAATTCACACGGAAATTGCGTCGCTGTGAAATACGAGTACTATGTGTTCTAAGACATTTCCTTCTAAATCGAGTATCGTTTCTATGGAAACGACAGGATTTTCTTTTGGGATACGACAATCACATTTCCGATCCACTAATCCTTCTTTACTGCATCCCTCACTCGCACACATTGAAGAATTCACACGGAAATTCCGTCGCTATGAAATACGAGTACTATGTGTTCTAAGACATTTCCTTCTAAATCGAGTAACGTTTCTATGGAAACGACAGGATTTTCTTTTGGGATACGACAATCACATTTCCGATCCACTAATCCTTCTTTACTGCATCCCTCACTCCCAAACATTGACGAATTCACACGGAAATTCCGTCGCTATGAAATACGAGTACTATGTGTTCTAAGACATTTCCTTCTAAATCGAGTAACGTTTCTATGGAAACGACAGGATTTTCTTTTGGGATACGACAATCACATTTCCGATCCACTAATCCTTCTTTACTGCATCCCTCACTCCCAAACATTGACGAATTCACACGGAAATTCCGTCGCTATGAAATACGAGTACTATGTGTTCTAAGACATTTCCTTCTAAATCGAGTATCGTTTCAATGGAAACGACAGGATATTCTTTTGGGATACGACAATCACATTTCCGATCCACTAATCCTTCTTTACTGCACCAATCACTCCCAAACATTGACGAATTCACACGGAAATTCTGTCGCTGTGAAATACGAGTACTATGTGTTCTAAGACATTTCCTTCTAAATCGAGTAACGTTTCAATGGAAACGACAGGATTTTCTTTTGGGATGCGACAATCACATTTCCGATCCACTAATCCTTCTTTACTGCATCCCTCACTCCCACACATTGAAGAATTCACACGGAAATTGCGTCGCTGTGAAATACGAGTACTATATGTTCTAAGACATTTCCTTCTAAATCGAGTAACGTTTCTATGGAAACGACAGGAATTTCTATTGGGATACGACAATCACATTTACGATCCACTAATCCATCTTTACTGCATCCCTCACACCCACACATTGAAGAATTCACACGGAAATTGCGTCGCTGTGAAATACGAGTACTATGTGTTCTAAGACATTTCCTTCTAAATCGAGTAACGTTTCTATGGAAACGACAGGATTTTCTTTTGGGATACGACAATCACATATCCGATCCACTAATCCTTCTTTACTGCATCCCTCACTCCCACACATTGAAGATTTGACACGGAAATTGCGTCTCTGTGAAATACGAGTACAATGTGTTCTACGACATTTCCTTCTAAATCGAGTAACGTTTCTATGGAAACGACAGGATTTTCTTATGGGATACGACAATCACATTTCCGATCCACTAATCCTTCTTTACTGCATCCCTCACTCCCACACATTGAAGAATTCACACGGAAATTGCGTCGCTGTGAAATACGAGTACTATGTGTTCTAAGTCATTTCCTTCTAAATCGAGTAACGTTTCTATGGAAACGGCAGGATTTTCTTTTGTGATTCGACAATCACATTTACGATCCACTAAACCTTCTTTAATGCATCCCTCACTCCCACACATTGAAGAATTCACACGGAAATTGCGTCGCTGTGAAATACGAGTACTATGTGGTCCAAGACATTTCCTCCTAAATCGAGTAACGTTTCTATGGAAACGACAGGATTTTCTTTTGGGATACGACAATCACATTTACGATCCACTAATCCTTCTTTACTGTATCCCTCACTCCCACACATTGACGAATTCACACGGAAATTGCGTCGCTGTGAAATACGAGTACTATGTGTTCTAAGACATTTCCTTCTAAATCGAGTAACGTTTCTATGGAAACGACAGGATTTTCTTTTGGGATACGACAAACACATTTCCGATCCACTAATCCTTCTTTACTGCATCCCTCACTCCCACACATTGAAGAATTCCCACGGAAATTGCGTCGCTGTGAAATACGAGTACTATGTGTTCTAAGACATTTTCTTCTAAATCGAGTAACGTTTCTATGGAAACGACAGGATTTTCTTTTGGGATACGACAATCACATTTCCGATCCAATAATCCTTCTTTACTGCATCCCTCACTCCCACACATTGAAGAATTCACACGGAAATTGCGTCGTTGTGAAATACGAGTACTATGTGTTCTAAGACATTTCCTTCTAATTCGAGTAACGTTTCTATGGAAACGACAGGATTTTCTTTTGGAATACGACAATCACATTTCCGATTCACTAATCCTTCTTTACTGCATCCCTCACTCCCACACATTGAAGAATTCACACGGAAATTGCGTCGATGTGATATACGAGTACTATGTGTTCTAAGACATTTCCTTCTAAATCGAGTAACGTTTCTATGGAAACGACAGGATTTTCTTTTGGAATACGACAATCACATTTACGATCCACTAATCCTTCTTTACTGCATCCCTCACTCCCACACATTGACGAATTCACAGGGAAATTCCGTCGCTATGAAATACGAGTACTATGTGTTCTAAGACATTTCCTTCTAAATCGAGTAACGTTTCTATGGAAACGCCAGGATTTTCTTTTGGGATACGACAATCATATTTACGATCCACTAATCCTTCTTTACTGCATCCCTCACTCCCAAACATTGACGAATTCACACGGAAATTCCGTCGCTATGAAATACGAGTACTATGTGTTCTAAGACATTTCCTTCTAAATCGAGTAACGTTTCTGTGGAAACGACAGG
This sequence comes from Schistocerca piceifrons, assembly GCF_021461385.2. Taxonomy (NCBI): domain Eukaryota; kingdom Metazoa; phylum Arthropoda; class Insecta; order Orthoptera; family Acrididae; genus Schistocerca; species Schistocerca piceifrons. The sequence continues at coordinate 602,044,418 of NC_060144.1, read as the reverse complement.
ATTTTCTTTTGGGATACGACAATCACATTTCCGATCCACTAATCCTTCTTTACTGCATCCCTCACTCCCACACATTGAAGAATTCACACGGAAATTGCGTCGCTGTGAAATACGAGTACTATGTGTTCTAAGACATTTCCTTCTAAATCGAGTAACGTTTCTATGGAAACGACAGGTTATCCTTTGGGATACGACAATCACATTTCCGATCCACTAATCCTTCTTTACTGTATCCCTCACTCCCATACATTGAAGAATTCACACGGAAATTCCGTCGCTATGAAATACGAGTACTATGTGTTCTAAGACATTTCCTTCTAAATCGAGTAACGTTTCTATGGAAACGACAGGATTTTCTTTTGGGATACGACAATCTCATTTCCGATCCACTAATCCTTCTTTACTGCATCCCTCACTCCCAAACATTGACGAATTCACACGGAAATTCCGTCGCTGTGAAATACGAGTAATATGTGTTCTAAGACTTTTTCTTCTAAATCGAGTAACGTTTCTATGGAAACGACAGGATTTTCTTTTGGGATACGACAATCTCATTTCCCATCCACTAATCGTTCTTTACTGCATCCCTCACTCCCAAACATTGACGAATTCACATGGAAATTCCGTCGCTGTGAAATACGAGTAATATGTGTTCTAAGACATTTCCTTCTAAATCGAGTAACGTTTCTATGGAAACGACAGGATTTTCTTTTGGGATACGACAATCACATTTACGATCCACTAATCCATCTTTACTGCATCCCTCACTCCAACACATTGAAGAATTCACACGGAAATTGCGTCGCTGTGAAATACGAGTACTATGTGTTCTAAGACATTTCCTTCTAAATCGAGTAACGTTTCTATGGAAACGACAGGATTTTCTTTTGGGATACGACAATCTCATTTCCGATCCACTAATCGTCCTTTACTGCATCCCTCACTCCCAAACATTGACGAATTCACACGGAAATTCCGTCGCTATGAAATACGAGTACTATGTGTTCTAAGACATTTCCTTCTAAATCGAGTAACGTTTCTATGGAAAAGACAGGATTTTCTTTTGGGATACGATAATCTCATTTCCGATCCACTAATCGTTCTTTACTGCATCCCTCACTCCCAAACATTGACGAATTCACACGGAAATTACGTCGCTATGAAATACGAGTACTATGTGATCTAAGACATTTCCTTCTAAATCGAGTAACGTTTCTATGGAAACGACAGGATTTTCTTTTGGGATACGACAATCTCATTTCCGATCCACTAATCCTTCTTTACTGCATCCCTCACTCCCAAACATTGACGAATTCACACGGAAATTCCGTCGCTGTGAAATACGAGTACTATGTGTTCTAAGACATTTCCTTCTAAATCGAGTAACGTTTCTATGGAAACGACAGGATTTTCTTTTGGGATACGACAATCTCATTTCCGATCCACTAATCCTTCTTTACTGCATCCCTCACTCCCAAACATTGACGAATTCACACGGAAATTCCGTCGCTGTGAAATACGAGTAATATGTGTTCTAAGACTTTTTCTTCTAAATCGAGTAACGTTTCTATGGAAACGACAGGATTTTCTTTTGGGATACGACATTCTCATTTCCCATCCACTAATCGTTCTTTACTGCATCCCTCACTCCCAAACATTGACGAATTCACATGGAAATTCCGTCGCTGTGAAATACGAGTAATATGTGTTCTAAGACATTTCCTTCTAAATCGAGTAACGTTTCTATGGAAACGACAGGATTTTCTTTTGCGATACGACAATCACATTTCCGATCCACTAATCCTTCTTTACTGCATCCCTCACTCCCAAACATTGAAGAATTTACACGGAAATTGTGTCGCTGTGAAATACGAGTACTATGTGTTCTAAGACATTTCCTTCTAAATCGAGTAACGTTTCTATGGAAACGACAGGATTTTCTTTTGGGATACGACAATCTCATTTCCGATCCACTAATCCTTCTTTACTGCATCCCTCACTCCCAAACATTGACGAATTCACACGGAAATTCCGTCGCTGTGAAATACGAGTATTATGTGTTCTAAGACATTTCCTTCTAAATCGAGTAACGTTTCTATGGAAACAACAGGATTTTCTTTTGGGATACGACAATCACATAACCAATCCACTAATCCTTCTTTACTGCATCCCTCACTCCCACACATTGAAGAATTCACACGGAAATTCCGTCGCTATGAAATACGAGTACTATATGTTCTAAGACATTTCCTTCTAAATCGAGTAACATTTCTATGGAAACGACAGGATTTTCTTTTGGGATACGACAATCACATTTCCGATCCACTAATCCTTCTTTACTGCATCCCTCACTCCCAAACATTGACGAATTCACACGGAAATTCCGTCGCTATGAAATTCGAGTACTATGTGTTCTAAGTCATTTCCTTCTAAATCGAGTAACGTTTCTATGGAAAAGACAGGATTTTCGTTTGGGATACGACAATCACATTTCCGATCCACTAATCCTTCTTTACTGCATCCTTCACTCCCAAACATTGACGAATTCACACGGAAATTCCGTCGCTCTGAAATACGAGTACTATGTGTTCTAAGACATTTCCTTCTAAATCGAGTAACGTTTCTATGGAAACGACAGGATTTTCTTTTGGGATACGACAATCACATTTCCGATCCACTAATCCTTCTTTACTGCATCCCTCACTCCCAAACATTGACGAATTCACACGGAAATTCCGTCGCTATGAAATCCGAGTACTATGTGATCTAAGACATTTCCTTCTAAATCGAGTAACGTTTCTATGGAAACGACAGGATTTTCTTTTGGGATACGACAATCTCATTTCCGATCCACTAATCGGTCTTTACTGCATCCCTCACACCCAAACATTGACGAATTCACACGGAAGTTGCGTCGCTATGAAATACGAGTACTATGTGTTCTAAGACATTTCCTTCTGAATCGAGTAACGTTTCTGTGGAAACGACAGGATTTTCTTTTGGGATACGACAATGTCATTTCCGATCCACTAATCCTTCTGTACTGCATCCCTCACTCCCAAACATTGACGAATTCACACGGAAATTCCGTCGCTGTGAAATACGAGTACTATGTGTTCTAAGACATTTCCTTCTAAATCGAGTAACGTTTCTATGGAAACGACAGGATTTTCTTTTGGGATACAACAATCTCATTTCCGATCCACTAATCCCTCTTTACTGCATCCCTCACTGCCAAACATTGACGAATTCACACGGAAATTCCGTCGCTGTGAAATACGAGTAATATGTGTTCTAAGACATTTCCTTGTAAATCGAGTAACGTTTCTATGGAAACGACAGGATTTTCTTTTGGGATACGACAATCACATTTCCGATCCACTAATCCTTCTTCACTGCATCCCTCTCTCCCAAACATTGAAGAATTTACACGGAAATTGCGTCGCTGTGAAATACGAGTACTATGTGTTCTAAGACATTTCCTTCTAAATCGAGTAACGTTTCTATGGAAACGACAGGATTTTCTTTTGGGATACGACAATCTCATTTCCGATCCACTAATCCTTCTTTACTGCATCCCTCACTCGCACACATTGAAGAATTCACACGGAAATTCCGTCGCTATGAAATACGAGTACTATGTGTTCTAAGACATTTCCTTCAAAATCGAGTAACGTTTCTATGGAAACGACAGGATTTTCTTTTGGGATACGACAATCACATTTCCGATCCACTAATCCTTCTTTACTGCATCCCTCACTCCCAAACATTGACGAATCCACACGGAAATTCCGTCGCTATGAAATACGAGTACTATGTGTTCTAAGACATTTCCATCTAAATCGAGTAACGTTTCTATGGAAACGACAGGATTTTCCTTTGGGATACGACAATCACATTTCCGATCCACTAACCCTTCCTTACTGCATCCCTCACTCCCGAACATTGACGAATTCACACGGAAATTCCGTCGCTGTGAAATACGAGTACTATGTGTTCTAAGACATTTCCTTCTAAATCGAGTATCGTTTCAATGGAAACGACAGGATTTTCTTTTGGGATACGACAATCACATTTCCGATCCACTAATCCTTCTTTACTGCATCAATCACTCCCAAACATTGACGAATTCACACGGAAATTCCGTCGCTGTGAAATACGAGTACTATGTGTTCTAAGACATTTCCTTCTAAATCGAGTAACGTTTCAATGGAAACGACAGGATTTTCTTTTGGGATGCGACAATCACATTTCCGATCCACTAATCCTTCTTTACTGCATCCCTAACTCCCACACATTGAAGAATTCACACGGAAATTGCGTCGCTGTGAAATACGAGTAATATGTGTTCTAAGACATTTCCTTCTAAATCGAGTAACGTTTCTATGGAAACGACAGGATTTTCTTTTGGGATACGACAATCTCATTTCCGATCCACTAATCCTTCTTTACTGCATCCCTCACTCCCAAACATTGACGAATTCACACGGAAATTCCGTCGCTGTGAAATACGAGTATTATGTGTTCTAAGACATTTCCTTCTAAATCGAGTAACGTTTCTATGGAAACAACAGGATTTTCTTTTGGGATACGACAATCACATAACCAATCCACTAATCCTTCTTTACTGCATCCCTCACTCCCACACATTGAAGAATTCACACGGAAATTCCGTCGCTATGAAATACGAGTACTATATGTTCTAAGACATTTCCTTCTAAATCGAGTAACATTTCTATGGAAACGACAGGATTTTCTTTTGGGATACGACAATCACATTTCCGATCCACTAATCCTTCTTTACTGCATCCCTCACTCCCAAACATTGACGAATTCACACGGAAATTCCGTCGCTATGAAATTCGAGTACTATGTGTTCTAAGTCATTTCCTTCTAAATCGAGTAACGTTTCTATGGAAACGACAGGATTTTCGTTTGGGATACGACAATCACATTTCCGATCCACTAATCCTTCTTTACTGCATCCTTCACTCCCAAACATTGACGAATTCACACGGAAATTCCGTCGCTCTGAAATACGAGTACTATGTGTTCTAAGACATTTCCTTCTAAATCGAGTAACGTTTCTACGGAATCGACAGGATTTTCTTTTGGGATACGACAATCACATTTCCGATCCACTAATCCTTCTTTACTGCATCCCTCACTCCCAAACATTGACGAATTCACACGGAAATTCCGTCGCTATGAAATCCGAGTACTATGTGATCTAAGACATTTCCTTCTAAATCGAGTAACGTTTCTATGGAAACGACAGGATTTTCTTTTGGGATACGACAATCTCATTTCCGATCCACTAATCGGTCTTTACTGCATCCCTCACACCCAAACATTGACGAATTCACACGGAAATTCCGTCGCTATGAAATACGAGTACTATGTGTTCTAAGACATTTCCTTCTAAATCGAGTAACGTTTCTGTGGAAACGACAGGATTTTCTTTTGGGATACGACAATGTCATTTCCGATCCACTAATCCTTCTTTACTGCATCCCTCACTCCCAAACATTGACGCATTCACACGGAAATTCCGTCGCTGTGAAATACGAGTACTATGTGTTCTAAGACATTTCCTTCTAAATCGAGTAACGTTTCTATGGAAACGACAGGATTTTCTTTTGGGATACAACAATCTCATTTCCGATCCACTAATCCCTCTTTACTGCATCCCTCACTGCCAAACATTGACGAATTCACACGGAAATTCCGTCGCTGTGAAATACGAGTAATATGTGTTCTAAGACATTTCCTTCTAAATCGAGTAACGTTTCTATGGAAACGACAGGATTTTTTTTTGGGATACGACAATCACATTTCCGATCCACTAATCCTTCTTCACTGCATCCCTCTCTCCCAAACATTGAGGAATTTACACGGAAATTGCGTCGCTGTGAAATACGAGTACTATGTGTTCTAAGACATTTCCTTCTAAATCGAGTAACGTTTCTATGGAAACGACAGGATTTTCTTTTGGGATACGACAATCTCATTTCCGATCCACTAATCCTTCTTTACTGCATCCCTCACTCCCACACATTGAAGAATTCACACGGAAATTCCGTCGCTATGAAATACGAGTACTATGTGTTCTAAGACATTTCCTTCTAAATCGAGTAACGTTTCTATGGAAACGACAGGATTTTCTTTTGGGATACGACAATCACATTTCCGATCCACTAATCCTTCTTTACTGCATCCCTCACTCCCAAACATTGACGAATCCACACGGAAATTCCGTCGCTATGAAATACGAGTACTATGTGTTCTAAGACATTTCCATCTAAATCGAGTAACGTTTCTATGGAAACGACAGGATTTTCCTTTGGGATACGACAATCACATTTCCGATCCACTAACCCTTCTTTACTGCATCCCTCACTCCCAAACATTGACGAATTCACACGGAAATTCCGTCGCTGTGAAATACGAGTACTATGTGTTCTAAGACATTTCCTTCTAAATCGAGTATCGTTTCAATGGAAACGACAGGATTTTCTTTTGGGATACGACAATCACATTTCCGATCCACTAATCCTTCTTTACTGCATCAATCACTCCCAAACATTGACGAATTCACACGGAAATTGCGTCGCTGTGAAATACGAGTACTATGTGTTCTAAGACATTTCCTTCTAAATCGAGTAACGTTTCTATGGAAACGACAGGATTTTCTTTTGGGATACGACAATCTCATTTCCGATCCACTAATCGTCCTTTACTGCATCCCTCACTCCCAAACATTGACGAATTCACACGGAAATTCCGTCGGTATGAAATACGAGTACTATGTGTTCTAAGACATTTCCTTCTAAATCGAGTAACGTTTCTATGGAAAAGACAGGATTTTCTTTTGGGATACGACAATCGCATTTCCGATCCACTAATCGTTCTTTACTGCATCCCTCACTCCCAAACATTGACGAATTCACACGGAAATTCCGTCGCTATGAAATACGAGTACTATGTGATCTAAGACATTTCCTTCTAAATCGAGTAACGTTTCTATGGAAACGACAGGATTTTCTTTTGGGATACGACAATCTCATTTCCGATCCACTAATCGTTCTTTACTGCATCCCTCACTCCCAAACATTGACGAATTCACACGGAAATTCCGTCGCTGTGAAATACGAGTACTATGTGTTCTAAGACATTTCCTTCTAAATCGAGTAACGTTTCTATGGAAACGACAGGATTTTCTTTTGGGATACGACAATCTCATTTCCGATCCACTAATCCTTCTTTACTGCATCCCTCACTCCCAAACATTGACGAATTCACACGGAAATTCCGTCGCTGTGAAATACGAGTAATATGTGTTCGAAGACTTTTTCTTCTAAATCGAGTAACGTTTCTATGGAAACGACAGGATTTTCTTTTGGGATACGACAATCTCATTTCCCATCCACTAATCGTTCTTTACTGCATCCCTCACTCCCAAACATTGACGAATTCACATGGAAATTCCGTCGCTGTGAAATACGAGTAATATGTGTTCTAAGACATTTCCTTCTAAATCGAGTAACGTTTCTATGGAAACGACAGGATTTTCCTTTGGGATACGACAATCACATTTCCGATCCACTAACCCTTCTTTACTGCATCCCTCACTCCCAAACATTGACGAATTCACACGGAAATTCCGTCGCTGTGAAATACGAGTACTATGTGTTCTAAGACATTTCCTTCTAAATCGAGTATCGTTTCAATGGAAACGACAGGATTTTCTTTTGGGATACGACAATCACATTTCCGATCCACTAATCCTTCTTTACTGCATCAATCACTCCCAAACATTGACGAATTCACACGGAAATTGCGTCGCTGTGAAATACGAGTACTATGTGTTCTAAGACATTTCCTTCTAAATCGAGTAACGTTTCTATGGAAACGACAGGATTTTCTTTTGGGATACGACAATCTCATTTCCGATCCACTAATCGTCCTTTACTGCATCCCTCACTCCCAAACATTGACGAATTCACACGGAAATTCCGTCGGTATGAAATACGAGTACTATGTGTTCTAAGACATTTCCTTCTAAATCGAGTAACGTTTCTATGGAAAAGACAGGATTTTCTTTTGGGATACGACAATCGCATTTCCGATCCACTAATCGTTCTTTACTGCATCCCTCACTCCCAAACATTGACGAATTCACACGGAAATTCCGTCGCTATGAAATACGAGTACTATGTGATCTAAGACATTTCCTTCTAAATCGAGTAACGTTTCTATGGAAACGACAGGATTTTCTTTTGGGATACGACAATCTCATTTCCGATCCACTAATCGTTCTTTACTGCATCCCTCACTCCCAAACATTGACGAATTCACACGGAAATTCCGTCGCTGTGAAATACGAGTACTATGTGTTCTAAGACATTTCCTTCTAAATCGAGTAACGTTTCTATGGAAACGACAGGATTTTCTTTTGGGATACGACAATCTCATTTCCGATCCACTAATCCTTCTTTACTGCATCCCTCACTCCCAAACATTGACGAATTCACACGGAAATTCCGTCGCTGTGAAATACGAGTAATATGTGTTCGAAGACTTTTTCTTCTAAATCGAGTAACGTTTCTATGGAAACGACAGGATTTTCTTTTGGGATACGACAATCTCATTTCCCATCCACTAATCGTTCTTTACTGCATCCCTCACTCCCAAACATTGACGAATTCACATGGAAATTCCGTCGCTGTGAAATACGAGTAATATGTGTTCTAAGACATTTCCTTCTAAATCGAGTAACGTTTCTATGGAAACGACAGGATTTTCTTTTGCGATACGACAATCACATTTCCGATCCACTAATCCTTCTTTACTGCATCCCTCACTCCCAAACATTGAAGAATTTACACGGAAATTGTGTCGCTGTGAAATACGAGTACTATGTGTTCTAAGACATTTCCTTCTAAATCGAGTAACGTTTCTATGGAAACGACAGGATTTTCTTTTGGGATACGACAATCTCATTTCCGATCCACTAATCCTTCTTTACTGCATCCCTCACTCCCAAACATTGACGAATTCACACGGAAATTCCGTCGCTGTGAAATACGAGTATTATGTGTTCTAAGACATTTCCTTCTAAATCGAGTAACGTTTCTATGGAAACAACAGGATTTTCTTTTGGGATACGACAATCACATAACCAATCCACTAATCCTTCTTTACTGCATCCCTCACTCCCACACATTGAAGAATTCACACGGAAATTCCGTCGCTATGAAATACGAGTACTATATGTTCTAAGACATTTCCTTCTAAATCGAGTAACATTTCTATGGAAACGACAGGATTTTCTTTTGGGATACGACAATCACATTTCCGATCCACTAATCCTTCTTTACTGCATCCCTCACTCCCAAACATTGACGAATTCACACGGAAATTCCGTCGCTATGAAATTCGAGTACTATGTGTTCTAAGTCATTTCCTTCTAAATCGAGTAACGTTTCTATGGAAAAGACAGGATTTTCGTTTGGGATACGACAATCACATTTCCGATCCACTAATCCTTCTTTACTGCATCCTTCACTCCCAAACATTGACGAATTCACACGGAAATTCCGTCGCTCTGAAATACGAGTACTATGTGTTCTAAGACATTTCCTTCTAAATCGAGTAACGTTTCTATGGAAACGACAGGATTTTCTTTTGGGATACGACAATCACATTTCCGATCCACTAATCCTTCTTTACTGCATCCCTCACTCCCAAACATTGACGAATTCACACGGAAATTCCGTCGCTATGAAATCCGAGTACTATGTGATCTAAGACATTTCCTTCTAAATCGAGTAACGTTTCTATGGAAACGACAGGATTTTCTTTTGGGATACGACAATCTCATTTCCGATCCACTAATCGGTCTTTACTGCATCCCTCACACCCAAACATTGACGAATTCACACGGAAGTTGCGTCGCTATGAAATACGAGTACTATGTGTTCTAAGACATTTCCTTCTGAATCGAGTAACGTTTCTGTGGAAACGACAGGATTTTCTTTTGGGATACGACAATGTCATTTCCGATCCACTAATCCTTCTGTACTGCATCCCTCACTCCCAAACATTGACGAATTCACACGGAAATTCCGTCGCTGTGAAATACGAGTACTATGTGTTCTAAGACATTTCCTTCTAAATCGAGTAACGTTTCTATGGAAACGACAGGATTTTCTTTTGGGATACAACAATCTCATTTCCGATCCACTAATCCCTCTTTACTGCATCCCTCACTGCCAAACATTGACGAATTCACACGGAAATTCCGTCGCTGTGAAATACGAGTAATATGTGTTCTAAGACATTTCCTTGTAAATCGAGTAACGTTTCTATGGAAACGACAGGATTTTCTTTTGGGATACGACAATCACATTTCCGATCCACTAATCCTTCTTCACTGCATCCCTCTCTCCCAAACATTGAAGAATTTACACGGAAATTGCGTCGCTGTGAAATACGAGTACTATGTGTTCTAAGACATTTCCTTCTAAATCGAGTAACGTTTCTATGGAAACGACAGGATTTTCTTTTGGGATACGACAATCTCATTTCCGATCCACTAATCCTTCTTTACTGCATCCCTCACTCGCACACATTGAAGAATTCACACGGAAATTCCGTCGCTATGAAATACGAGTACTATGTGTTCTAAGACATTTCCTTCTAAATCGAGTAACGTTTCTATGGAAACGACAGGATTTTCTTTTGGGATACGACAATCACATTTCCGATCCACTAATCCTTCTTTACTGCATCCCTCACTCCCAAACATTGACGAATCCACACGGAAATTCCGTCGCTATGAAATACGAGTACTATGTGTTCTAAGACATTTCCATCTAAATCGAGTAACGTTTCTATGGAAACGACAGGATTTTCCTTTGGGATACGACAATCACATTTCCGATCCACTAACCCTTCTTTACTGCATCCCTCACTCCCGAACATTGACGAATTCACACGGAAATTCCGTCGCTGTGAAATACGAGTACTATGTGTTCTAAGACATTTCCTTCTAAATCGAGTATCGTTTCAATGGAAACGACAGGATTTTCTTTTGGGATACGACAATCACATTTCCGATCCACTAATCCTTCTTTACTGCATCAATCACTCCCAAACATTGACGAATTCACACGGAAATTCCGTCGCTGTGAAATACGAGTACTATGTGTTCTAAGACATTTCCTTCTAAATCGAGTAACGTTTCAATGGAAACGACAGGATTTTCTTTTGGGATGCGACAATCACATTTCCGATCCACTAATCCTTCTTTACTGCATCCCTAACTCCCACACATTGAAGAATTCACACGGAAATTGCGTCGCTGTGAAATACGAGTAATATGTGTTCTAAGACATTTCCTTCTAAATCGAGTAACGTTTCTATGGAAACGACAGGATTTTCTTTTGGGATACGACAATCTCATTTCCGATCCACTAATCCTTCTTTACTGCATCCCTCACTCCCAAACATTGACGAATTCACACGGAAATTCCGTCGCTGTGAAATACGAGTATTATGTGTTCTAAGACATTTCCTTCTAAATCGAGTAACGTTTCTATGGAAACGACAGGATTTTCGTTTGGGATACGACAATCACATTTCCGATCCACTAATCCTTCTTTACTGCATCCTTCACTCCCAAACATTGACGAATTCACACGGAAATTCCGTCGCTCTGAAATACGAGTACTATGTGTTCTAAGACATTTCCTTCTAAATCGAGTAACGTTTCTACGGAAACGACAGGATTTTCTTTTGGGATACGACAATCACATTTCCGATCCACTAATCCTTCTTTACTGCATCCCTCACTCCCAAACATTGACGAATTCACACGGAAATTCCGTCGCTATGAAATCCGAGTACTATGTGATCTAAGACATTTCCTTCTAAATCGAGTAACGTTTCTATGGAAACGACAGGATTTTCTTTTGGGATACGACAATCTCATTTCCGATCCACTAATCGGTCTTTACTGCATCCCTCACACCCAAACATTGACGAATTCACACGGAAATTCCGTCGCTATGAAATACGAGTACTATGTGTTCTAAGACATTTCCTTCTAAATCGAGTAACGTTTCTGTGGAAACGACAGGATTTTCTTTTGGGATACGACAATGTCATTTCCGATCCACTAATCCTTCTTTACTGCATCCCTCACTCCCAAACATTGACGCATTCACACGGAAATTCCGTCGCTGTGAAATACGAGTACTATGTGTTCTAAGACATTTCCTTCTAAATCGAGTAACGTTTCTATGGAAACGACAGGATTTTCTTTTGGGATACAACAATCTCATTTCCGATCCACTAATCCCTCTTTACTGCATCCCTCACTGCCAAACATTGACGAATTCACACGGAAATTCCGTCGCTGTGAAATACGAGTAATATGTGTTCTAAGACATTTCCTTCTAAATCGAGTAACGTTTCTATGGAAACGACAGGATTTTTTTTTGGGATACGACAATCACATTTCCGATCCACTAATCCTTCTTCACTGCATCCCTCTCTCCCAAACATTGAGGAATTTACACGGAAATTGCGTCGCTGTGAAATACGAGTACTTTGTGTTCTAAGACATTTCCTTCTAAATCGAGTAACGTTTCTATGGAAACGACAGGATTTTCTTTTGGGATACGACAATCTCATTTCCGATCCACTAATCCTTCTTTACTGCATCCCTCACTCCCACACATTGAAGAATTCACACGGAAATTCCGTCGCTATGAAATACGAGTACTATGTGTTCTAAGACATTTCCTTCTAAATCGAGTAACGTTTCTATGGAAACGACAGGATTTTCTTTTGGGATACGACAATCACATTTCCGATCCACTAATCCTTCTTTACTGCATCCCTCACTCCCAAACATTGACGAATCCACACGGAAATTCCGTCGCTATGAAATACGAGTACTATGTGTTCTAAGACATTTCCATCTAAATCGAGTAACGTTTCTATGGAAACGACAGGATTTTCCTTTGGGATACGACAATCACATTTCCGATCCACTAACCCTTCTTTACTGCATCCCTCACTCCCAAACATTGACGAATTCACACGGAAATTCCGTCGCTGTGAAATACGAGTACTATGTGTTCTAAGACATTTCCTTCTAAATCGAGTATCGTTTCAATGGAAACGACAGGATTTTCTTTTGGGATACGACAATCACATTTCCGATCCACTAATCCTTCTTTACTGCATCAATCACTCCCAAACATTGACGAATTCACACGGAAATTGCGTCGCTGTGAAATACGAGTACTATGTGTTCTAAGACATTTCCTTCTAAATCGAGTAACGTTTCTATGGAAACGACAGGATTTTCTTTTGGGATACGACAATCTCATTTCCGATCCACTAATCGTCCTTTACTGCATCCCTCACTCCCAAACATTGACGAATTCACACGGAAATTCCGTCGGTATGAAATACGAGTACTATGTGTTCTAAGACATTTCCTTCTAAATCGAGTAACGTTTCTATGGAAAAGACAGGATTTTCTTTTGGGATACGACAATCGCATTTCCGATCCACTAATCGTTCTTTACTGCATCCCTCACTCCCAAACATTGACGAATTCACACGGAAATTCCGTCGCTATGAAATACGAGTACTATGTGATCTAAGACATTTCCTTCTAAATCGAGTAACGTTTCTATGGAAACGACAGGATTTTCTTTTGGGATACGACAATCTCATTTCCGATCCACTAATCGTTCTTTACTGCATCCCTCACTCCCAAACATTGACGAATTCACACGGAAATTCCGTCGCTGTGAAATACGAGTACTATGTGTTCTAAGACATTTCCTTCTAAATCGAGTAACGTTTCTATGGAAACGACAGGATTTTCTTTTGGGATACGACAATCTCATTTCCGATCCACTAATCCTTCTTTACTGCATCCCTCACTCCCAAACATTGACGAATTCACACGGAAATTCCGTCGCTGTGAAATACGAGTAATATGTGTTCGAAGACTTTTTCTTCTAAATCGAGTAACGTTTCTATGGAAACGACAGGATTTTCTTTTGGGATACGACAATCTCATTTCCCATCCACTAATCGTTCTTTACTGCATCCCTCACTCCCAAACATTGACGAATTCACATGGAAATTCCGTCGCTGTGAAATACGAGTAATATGTGTTCTAAGACATTTCCTTCTAAATCGAGTAACGTTTCTATGGAAACGACAGGATTTTCTTTTGCGATACGACAATCACATTTCCGATCCACTAATCCTTCTTTACTGCATCCCTCACTCCCAAACATTGAAGAATTTACACGGAAATTGTGTCGCTGTGAAATACGAGTACTATGTGTTCTAAGACATTTCCTTCTAAATCGAGTAACGTTTCTATGGAAACGACAGGATTTTCTTTTGGGATACGACAATCTCATTTCCGATCCACTAATCCTTCTTTACTGCATCCCTCACTCCCAAACATTGACGAATTCACACGGAAATTCCGTCGCTATGAAATACGAGTATTATGTGTTCTAAGACATTTCCTTCTAAATCGAGTAACGTTTCTATGGAAACAACAGGATTTTCTTTTGGGATACGACAATCACATAACCGATCCACTAATCCTTCTTTACTGCATCCCTCACTCCCACACATTGAAGAATTCACACGGAAATTCCGTCGCTATGAAATACGAGTACTATGTGTTCTAAGACATTTCCTTCTAAATCGAGTAACATTTCTATGGAAACGACAGGATTTTCTTTTGGGATACGACAATCACATTTCCGATCCACTAATCCTTCTTTACTGCATCCCTCACTCCCAAACATTGACGAATTCACACGGAAATTCCGTCGCTATGAAATTCGAGTACTATGTGTTCTAAGTCATTTCCTTCTAAATCGAGTAACGTTTCTATGGAAACGACAGGATTTTCGTTTGGGATACGACAATCACATTTCCGATCCACTAATCCTTCTTTACTGCATCCTTCACTCCCAAACATTGACGAATTCACACGGAAATTCCGTCGCTCTGAAATACGAGTACTATGTGTTCTAAGACATTTCCTTCTAAATCGAGTAACGTTTCTATGGAAACGACAGGATTTTCTTTTGGGATACGACAATCACATTTCCGATCCACTAATCCTTCTTTACTGCATCCCTCACTCCCAAACATTGACGAATTCACACGGAAATTCCGTCGCTATGAAATCCGAGTACTATGTGATCTAAGACATTTCCTTCTAAATCGAGTAACGTTTCTATGGAAACGACAGGATTTTCTTTTGGGATACGACAATCTCATTTCCGATCCACTAATCGGTCTTTACTGCATCCCTCACACCCAAACATTGACGAATTCACACGGAAATTCCGTCGCTATGAAATACGAGTACTATGTGTTCTAAGACATTTCCTTCTAAATCGAGTAACGTTTCTGTGGAAACGACAGGATTTTCTTTTGGGATACGACAATGTCATTTCCGATCCACTAATCCTTATTTACTGCATCCCTCACTCCCAAACATTGACGAATTCACACGGAAATTCCGTCGCTGTGAAATACGAGTACTATGTGTTCTAAGACATTTCCTTCTAAATCGAGTAACGTTTCTATGGAAACGACAGGATTTTCTTTTGGGATACAACAATCTCATTTCCGATCCACTAATCCCTCTTTACTGCATCCCTCACTGCCAAACATTGACGAATTCACACGGAAATTCCGTCGCTGTGAAATACGAGTAATATGTGTTCTAAGACATTTCCTTCTAAATCGAGTAACGTTTCTATGGAAACGACAGGATTTTCTTTTGGGATACGACAATCACATTTCCGATCCACTAATCCTTCTTTACTGCATCCCTCACTCCCAAACATTGACGAATCCACACGGTAATTCCGTCGCTATGAAATACGAATACTATGTGTTCTAAGACATTTCCTTCTAAATCGAGTTACGTTTCTATGGAAACGACAGGATTTTCTTTTGGGATACGACAATCACATTTCCGATCCACTAACCCTTCTTTACTGCATCCCTCACTCCCAAACATTGACGAATTCACACGGAAATTCCGTCGCTGTGAAATACGAGTACTATGTGTTCTAAGACATTTCCTTCTAAATCGAGTAACATTTCTATGGAAACGACAGGATTTTCTTTTGGGATACAACAATCTCATTTCCGATCCACTAATCCCTCTTTACTGCATCCCTCACTGCCAAACATTGACGAATTCACACGGAAATTCCGTCGCTGTGAAATACGAGTAATATGTGTTCTAAGACATTTCCTTCTAAATCGAGTAACGTTTCTATGGAAACGACAGGATTTTCTTTTGGGATACGACAATCACATTTCCGATCCACTAATCCTTCTTTACTGCATCCCTCACTCCCAAACATTGACGAATCCACACGGAAATTCCGTCGCTATGAAATACGAGTACTATGTGTTCTAAGACATTTCCTTCTAAATCGAGTAACGTTTCTATCTAAACGACAGGATTTTCTTTTGGGATACGACAATCACATTTCCGATCCACTAACCCTTCTTTACTGCATCCCTCACTCCCAAACATTGACGAATTCACACGGAAATTCCGTCGCTGTGAAATACGAGTACTATGTGTTCTAAGACATTTCCTTCTAAATCGAGTATCGTTTCAATGGAAACGACAGGATTTTCTTTTGGGATACGACAATCACATTTCCGATCCACTAATCCTTCTTTACTGCATCAATCACTCCCAAACATTGACGAATTCACACGGAAATTCCGTCGCTGTGAAATACGAGTACTATGTGTTCTAAGACATTTCCTTCTAAATCGAGTAACGTTTCAATGGAAACGACAGGATTTTCTTTTGGGATGCGACAATCACATTTCCGATCCACTAATCCTTCTTTACTGCATCCCTAACTCCCACACATTGAAGAATTCACACGGAAATTGCGTCGCTGTGAAATACGAGTACTATGTGTTCTAAGACATTTCCTTCTAAATCGAGTAACGTTTCTATGGAAACGACAGGATTTTCTTTTGGGATACGACAATCACATTTACGATCCACTAATCCATCTTTACTGCATCCCTCACTCCCACACATTGAAGAATTCACACGGAAATTGCGTCGCTGTGAAATACGAGTACTATGTGTTCTAAGACATTTCCTTCTAAATCGAGTAACGTTTCTATGGAAACGACAGGATTTTCTTTTGGGATACGACAATCACATTCCGATCCACTAATCCTTCTTTACTGCATCCCTCACTCCCACACATTGAAGAATTCACACGGAAATTGCGACGCTGTGAAATACGAGTACTATGTGTTCTAAGACATTTCCTTCTAAATCGAGTAACGTTTCTATGGAAACGACAGGATTTTCTTTTGGGATACGACAATCTCATTTCCGATCCACTAATCGTCCTTTACTGCATCCCTCACTCCCAAACATTGACGAATTCACACGGAAATTCCGTCGCTATGAAATACGAGTACTATGTGTTCTAAGACATTTCCTTCTAAATCGAGTAACGTTTCTATGGAAAAGACAGGATTTTCTTTTGGGATACGACAATCGCATTTCCGATCCACTAATCGTTCTTTACTGCATCCCTCACTCCCAAACATTGACGAATTCACACGGAAATTCCGTCGCTATGAAATACGAGTACTATGTGATCTAAGACATTTCCTTCTAAATCGAGTAACGTTTCTATGGAAACGACAGGATTTTCTTTTGGGATACGACAATCTCATTTCCGATCCACTAATCCTTCTTTACTGCATCCCTCACTCCCAAACATTGACGAATTCACACGGAAATTCCGTCGCTGTGAAATACGAGTACTATGTGTTCTAAGACATTTCCTTCTAAATCGAGTAACGTTTCTATGGAAACGACAGGATTTTCTTTTGGGATACGACAATCTCATTTCCGATCCACTAATCCTTCTTTACTGCATCCCTCACTCCCAAACATTGACGAATTCACACGGAAATTCCGTCGCTGTGAAATACGAGTAATATGTGTTCTAAGACTTTTTCTTCTAAATCGAGTAACGTTTCTATGGAAACGACAGGATTTTCTTTTGGGATACGACAATCTCATTTCCCATCCACTAATCGTTCTTTACTGCATCCCTCACTCCCAAACATTGACGAATTCACATGGAAATTCCGTCGCTGTAAATACAAGTACTATGTGTTCTAAGACATTTCCTTCTAAATCGAGTAACGTTTCTATGGAAACGACAGGATTTTCTGTTGCGATACGACAATCACATTTCCGATCCACTAATCCTTCTTTACTGCATCCCTCACTCCCAAACATTGAAGAATTTACACGGAAATTGTGTCGCTGTGAAATACGAGTACTATGTGTTCTAAGACATTTCCTTCTAAATCGAGTAACGTTTCTATGGAAACGACAGGATTTTCTTTTGGGATACGACAATCTCATTTCCGATCCACTAATCCTTCTTTACTGCATCCCTCACTCCCAAACATTGACGAATTCACACGGAAATTCCGTCGCTGTGAAATACGAGTATTATGTGTTCTAAGACATTTCCTTCTAAATCGAGTAACGTTTCTATGGAAACAACAGGATTTTCTTTTGGGATACGACAATCACATAACCGATCCACTAATCCTTCTTTACTGCATCCCTCACTCCCACACATTGAAGAATTCACACGGAAATTCCGTCGCTGTGAAATACGAGTACTATGTGTTCTAAGACATTTCCTTCTAAATCGAGTAACGTTTCTATGGAAACGACAGGATTTTCTTTTGGGATACGACAATCTCATTTCCGATCCACTAATCCTTCTTTACTGCATCCCTCACTCCCAAACATTGACGAATTCACACGGAAATTCCGTCGCTATGAAATACGAGTACTATGTGTTCTAAGTCATTTCCTTCTAAATCGAGTAACGTTTCTATGGAAACGACAGGATTTTCGTTTGGGATATGACAATCACATTTCCGATCCACTAATCCTTCTTTACTGCATCCCTCACTCCCAAACGTTGACGAATTCACACGGAAATTCCGTCGCTCTGAAATACGAGTACTATGTGTTCTAAGACATTTCCTTCTAAATCGAGTAACGTTTCTATGGAAACGACAGGATTTTCTTTTGGGATACGACAATCTCATTTCCCATCCACTAATCCTTCTTTACTGCATCCCTCACTCCCAAACATTGACGAATTCACACGGAAATTCCGTCGCCATGAAATCCGAGTACTATGTGATCTAAGACATTTCCTTCTAAATCGAGTAACGTTTCTATGGAAACGACAGGATTTTCGTTTGGGATACGACTATCTCATTTCCGATCCACTAATCGGTCTTTACTGCATCCCTCACTCCCAAACATTGACGAATTCACACGGAAATTCCGTCGCTATGAAATACGAGTACTATGTGTTCTAAGACATTTCTTTCTAAATCGAGTAACGTTTCTGTGGAAACGACAGGATTTTCTTTTGGGATACGACCATGTCATTTCCGATCCACTAATCCTTCTTTACTGCATCCCTCACTCCCAAACATTGACGAATTCACACGGAAATTCCGTCGCTGTTGAATACGAGTACTATATGTTCTAAGACATTTCCTTCTAAATCGAGTATCGTTTCTATGGAAACGACAGGATTTTCTTTTGGGATACAAAAATCTCATATCCGATCCACTAATCCTTCTTTACTGCATCCCTCACTCCCAAACATTGACTAATTCACACGGAAATTCCATCGCTGTGAAATACGAGTACTATGTGTTCTAAGACATTTCCTTCTAAATCGAGTAACGTTTCTATGGAAACGACAGGATTTTCTTTTGGGATACGACAATCTCATTTCCAATCCACTAATCCTTCTTTACTGCATCCCTCACTCAAAAACATTGAAGAATTCACACGGAAATTCCGTCGCTATGAAATACGAGTTCTATGTGTTCTAAGACATTTCCTTCTAAATCGAGTAACGTTTCTATGGAAACGACAGGATTTTCTTTTGGGATACGACAATCTCATTTCCGATCCACTAATCCTTCTTTACTGCATCCCTCACTCCCAAACCTTGACGAATTCACACGGAAATTGCGTCGCTGTGAAATACAAGTACTATGTGTTCTAAGACATTTCCTTCTAAATCGAGTAACGTTTCTATGGAAACGACAGGATTTTCTTTTGGGATACGACAATCACATTTCCGATCCTCTAATCCTTTTTTACTGCATCCCTCACTCACACACATTGAAGAATTCACACGGAAATTGAGTCGCTGTGAAATACGAGTACTATGTGTTCTAAGACATTTCCTTCTAAATCGAGTAACGTTTCTATGGAAACGACAGGATTTTCTTTTGGGATACGACAATCACATTTCCGATCCACTAATCCTTCTTTACTGCATCCCTCACTCCCACACATTGAAGAATTCACACGGAAATTGCGTCGCTGTGAAATACGAGTACTATGTGTTCTAAGACATTTCCTCCTAAATCGAGTAACGTTTCTATGGAAACGACAGGATTTTCTTTTGGGATACGACAATCTCATTTCCGATCCACTAATCGTTCTTTACTGCATCCCTCACTCCCAAACATTGACGAATTCACACGGAAATTCCGTCGCTATGAAATACGAGTACTATGTGTTCTAAGACATTTCCTTCTAAATCGAGTAACGTTTCTATGGAAACGACAGGATTTTCTTTTGGGATACGACAATCTCATTTCCGATCCACTAATCGTTCTTTACTGCATCCCTCACTCCCAAACATTGACGAATTCACACGGAAATTCCGTCGCTATGAAATACGAGTACTATGTGATCTAAGACATTTCCTTCTAAATCGAGTAACGTTTCTATGGAAACGACAGGATTTTCTTTTATGATACGACAATCTCATTTCCGATCCACTAATCCTTCTTTACTGCATATCTCACTCCCAAACATTCACGAATTCACACGGAAATTCCGTCGCTATGAAATACGAATACTATGTGATCTAAGACATTTCCTTCTAAATCGAGTAACGTTTCTATGGAAACGACAGGATTTTCTTTTGGGATACGACAATCTCATTTCCCATCCACTAATCGTTCCTTACTGCATCCCTCACTCCCAAACATTGACGAATTCACATGGAAATTCCGTCGCTGTGAAATACGAGTAATATGTGTTCTAAGACATTTCCTTCTAAATCGAGTAACGTTTCTATGGAAACGACAGGATTTTCTTTTGGGATACGACAATCACATTTCCGATCCACTAATCCTTCTTTACTGCATCCCTCACTCCCAAACATTGAAGAATTCACACGGAAATTGCGTCGCTGTGAAATACGAGTACTATGTGTTCTAAGGCATTTCCTTCTAAATCGAGTAACGTTTCTATGGAAACGACAGGATTTTCTTTTGGGATACGGCAATCTCATTTCCGATCCACTAATCCTTCTTTACTGCATCCCTCACTCCCAAACATTGACGAATTCACACGGAAATTCCGTCGCTGTGAAATACGAGTATTATGTGTTCTAAGACATTTCCTTCTAAATCGAGTAACGTTTCTATGGAAACGACAGGATTTTCTTTTGGGATACGACAATCACATAACCGATCCACTAATCCTTCTTTACTGCATCCCTCACTCCCACACATTGAAGAATTCACACGGAAATTCCGTCGCTGTGAAATACGAGTACTATGTGTTCTAAGACATTTCCTTCTAAATCGAGTAACATTTCTATGGAAACGACAGGATTTTCTTTTGGGATACGACAATCACATTTCCGATCCACTAATCCTTCTTTACTGCATCCCTCACTCCCAAACATTGACGAATTCACACGGAAATTCCGTCGCTATGAAATACGAGTCCTATGGGTCCTAAGACATTTCCTTCTAAATCGAGTAACGTTTCTATGGAAACGACAGGATTTTCTTTTGGGATACGACAATCTCATTTCCGATCCACTAATCCTTCTTTACTGCATCCCTCACTCCCAAACATTGACGAATTCACACGGAAATTCCGTCGCTATGAAATCCGAGGACTATGTGATCTAAGACATTTCCTTCTAAATCGAGTAACGTTTCTGTGGAAACGACAGGATTTTTTTTGGGATACGACAATCTCATTTCCGATCCACTAATCGGTCTTTACTGCATCCCTCACTCCCAAACATTGACGAATTCATACGGAAATTCCGTCGCTGTGAAATACGAGTACTATGTGTTCTAAGACATTTCCTTCTAAATCGAGTAACGTTTCTATGGAAACGACAGGATTTTCTTTTGGGATACGACAATCTCATTTCCGATCCACTAATCCTTCTTTACTGCATCCCTCACTCCCAAACATTGACTAATTCACACGGAAATTCCATCGCTGTGAAATACGAGTACTATGTGTTTTAAGACATTTCCTTCTAAATCGAGTAACGTTTCTATGGAAACGACAGGATTTTCTTTTGGAATACGACAATCTCAATTCCGATCCACTAATCCTTCTTTACTGCATCCCTCACTCAAAAACATTGAAGAATTCACACGGAAATTCCGTCGCTATGAAATACGAGTCCTATGTGTTCTAAGACATTTCCTTCTAAATCGAGTAACGTTTCTATGGAAACGACAGGATGTTTTTTTGGGATACGACAATCTCATTTCCGATCCACTATTCCTTCTTTACTGCATCCCTCACTCCCAAACCTTGACGAATTCACACGGAAATTGCGTCGCTGTGAAATACGAGTACTATGTGTTCTAAGACATTTCCTTCTAAATCGAGTAATGTTTCTATGGAAACGACAGGATTTTCTTTTGGGATACGACAACCTCATTTCCGAACCACTAATCCTTCTTTACTGCATCCCTCACTCCCAAACTTTGACGAATTCACACGGAAATTCCGTCGCTGTGAAATACGCGTACTATGTGATTAAAGACATTTGCTTCTAAATCGAGTAACGTTTCTATGGAAACGACAGGATTTTCTTTTGGGATACGACAATCACATTTGGGATCCACTAATCATTCTTTACTGCATCCCTCACTCCCACACATTGAAGAATTCACACGGAAATGTCGTCGCTGTGTAATACGAGTACTATGTGTTCTAAGACATTTCCTTCTAAATCGAGTAACGTTTCTATGGAAACGACAGGATTTTCTTTTGGGATACGACAATTAAATTTCCGATCCACTAATCCTTCTTTACTGCATCCCTCACTTCCAAACATTGACGAATTCACACGGAAATTCCGTCGCTATGAAATACGAGTACTATGTGTTCTAAGACATGTCCCTCTAAATCGAGTAACGTTTCTATGGGAACGACAGGATTTTCTTTTGGGATACGACAATCACATTTCCGATCCACTAATCCTTCTTTACTGCATCCCTCTCTCCCACACATTGAAGAATTCACACGGAAATTCCGTCGCTATGATATACGAGTACTATGTGTTCTAAGACATTTCCTTCTAAATCGAGTATCGTGTCTATGGAAACGACAGGATTTTCTTTTGGGATACGACAATCACATTTCCGATCCACTAATCCTTCTTTACTGCACCCTCACTCCCACACATTGAAGAATTCACACGGAAATTGCGTCGCTGTGAAATACGAGTACTATGTGTTCTAAGACATTTCCTTCTAAATCGAGAAACGTTTCTATGGAAAAGACAGGATTTTCTTTTGGGATACGACAATCACATTTCCGATCCACTAATCCTTCTTTACTGCATCCCTCACTTCCACACATTGAAGAATTCACACGGAAATTGCGTCGCTGTGAAATACGAGTACTATGTGTTCTAAGACATTTCCTTCTAAATCGAGTAACGTTTCTATGGAAACGACAGGATTTTCTTTTGGGATACGACAATCACATTTCCGATCCACTAATCCTTCTTTACTGCATCCCTCACTCCCACACATTGAAGAATTCACACGGAAATTCCGTCGCTGTGAAATACGAGTACTATGTGTTCTAAGACATTTCCTTCTAAATCGAGTAACGTTTCTATGGAAACGACAGGATTTCCTTTTGGGATACGACAATCTCTTTTCCGATCCACTAATCGTTCTTTACTGCATCCCTTACTCCCAAACATTGACGAATTCACACGGAAATTCCGTCGCTATGAAATACGAGTACTATGTGTTCTAAGACATTTCCTTCTAAATCGAGTAACGTTTCTTTGGAAACGAGAGGATTTTCTTTTGGGATACGACAATGTCATTTCCGATCCACTAATCCTTCTTTACTGCATCCCTCACTCCCAAACATTGACGAATTCAAACGGAAATTCCGTCGCAGTGAAATACGAGTACTATGTGTTCTAAGACATTTCCTTCTAAATCGAGTAACGTTTCCATGGAAACGACAGGATTTTCTTTTGGGATACGACAATCTCATTTCCGATCCACTAATCCTTCTTTACTGCATCCCTCACTCCCAAACATTGACGAATTGACACGGAAATTCCGTCGCTATGAAATACGAGTACTATTTGTTCTAAGACATTTCCTTCTAAATCGAGTAACGTTTCTATGGAAACGACAGGATTTTCTTCAAGGATACGACAATCACATTTCCGATCCACTAATCCTTCTTTACTGCATCCCTCACTCCCACACATAGAAGAAGTCACACGGAAATTCCGTCGCTATGAAATACGAGTACTATGTGTTCTAAGACATTTCCTTCTAAATCGAGTATCGTTACTATGGAAACGACAGGATTTTCTTTTGGGATACGACAATCACATTTCCGATCCACTAATCCTTCTTTACTGCATCCCTCACTCCCACACATTGAAGAATTTACACGGAAATTCCGTCGCTGTGAAATACGAGTACTATGTGTTCTAAGACATATCCTTCTAAATCGAGTGACGTTTCTATGGAAACGACAGGATTTTCTTTTGGGATACGACATTCACATTTCCGATCCACTAATCCTTCTTTACTGCATCCCTCACTCCCACACATTGAAGAATTCACACGGAAATTCCGTCGCTGTGAAATACGAGTACTATGTGTTCTAAGACATTTCCTTCTAAATCGAGTAACGCTTCTATGGAAACGACAGAATTTTCTTTTGGGATACGACAATCACATTTCCGATCCACTAATCCTTCTTTACTGCATCCCTCACTCCCACACATTGAAGAATTCACACGGAAATTGCGTCGCTGTTAAATACGAGTACTATGTGTTCTAAGACATTTCCTTCTAAATCGAGTAACGTTTCTATGGAAACGACAGGATTTTCTTTTGGGATACGACAATCTCATTTCCGATCCACTAATCCTTCTTTACTGCATCCCTCACTCCCAAACATTGACGAATTCACACGGAAATTCCGTCGCTGTGAAATACGAGTACTATATGTTCTAAGACAATTCCTTCTAAATCGAGTAACGTTTCTATGGAAACGACCGGATTTTCTTTTGGGATACGACAATCACATTTCCGATCCACTAATCCTTCTTTACTGCATCCCTCACTCCCACACACTGAAGAATTCACACGGAAATTGCGTCGCTGTGAAATACGAGTACTATGTGTTCTAAGACATTTCCTTCTAAATCGAGTAACGTTTCTATGGAAACGACAGGATTTTCTTTTGGGATACGACGATCACATTTCCGAACCACTTATCCTTCTTTACTGCATCCCTCACTCCCACACATTGAAGAATTCACACGGAAATGTCGTCGCTGTGAAATACGAGTACTATGTGTTCTAAGACATTTCCTTCTAAATCGAGTAACGTTTCTATGGAAACGACAGGATTTTCTTTTGGGATACGACAATCACATTTCCGATCCACTAATCCTTCTTTACTGCATCCCTCTCTTCCAAACATTGACGAATTCACACGGAAATTCCGTCGCTATGAAATACGAGTACTATGTGTTCTAAGACATTTCCTTCTAAATCGAGTAACGTTTCTATGGGAACGACAGGATTTTCTTTTGGGATACGACAATCACATTTCCGATCCACTAATCCTTCTTTACTGCATCCCTCACTCCCACACATTGAAGAATTCACACGGAAATTCCGTCGCTATGAAATACGAGTACTATGTGTTCTAAGACATTTCCTTCTAAATCGAGTATCGTTTCTATGGAAACGACAGGATTTTCTTTTGGGATACGACAATCACATTTCCGATCCACTAATCCTTCTTTACTGCATCCCTCACTCCCACACATTGAAGAATTCACACGGAAATTGCGTCGCTGTGAAATACGAGTACTATGTGTTCTAAGACATTTCCTTCTAAATCGAGAAACGTTTCTATGGAAAAGACAGGATTTACTTTTGGGATACGACAATCACATTTCCGATCCAGTAATCCTTCTTTACTGCATACCTCACTCCCACACATTGAAGAATTCACACGGAAATTGCGTCGCTGTGAAATACGAGTACTATGTGTTCTAAGACATTTCCTTCTAAATCGAGTAACGTTTCTATGGAAACGACAGGATTTTCTTTTGGGATACGACAATCACATTTCCGATCCACTAATCCTTCTTTACTGCATCCCTCACTCCCACACATTGAAGAATTCACACGGAAATTCCGTCGCTGTGAAATACGAGTACTATGTGTTCTGAGACATTTCCTTCTAAATCGAGTAACGTTTCTATGGAAACGACAGGATTTTCTTTTGGGATACGACAATCTCTTTTCCGATCCATTAATCGTTCTTTACTGCATCCCTTACTCCCAAACATTGACGAATTCACACGGAAATTCCGTCGCTATGAGATACGAGTACTATGTGTTCTAAGACATTTCCTTCTGAATCGAGTAACGTTTCTATGGAAACGAGAGGATTTTCTTTTGGGATACGACAATGTCATTTCCGATCCACTAATCCTTCTTTACTGCATCCCTCACTCCCAAACATTGACGAATTCAAACGGAAATTCCGTCGCTGTGAAACAAGAGTACTATGTGTTCTAAGACATTTCCTTCTAAATCGAGTAACGTTTCCATGGAAACGACAGGATTTTCTTTTGGGATGCGACAATCTCATTTCCGATCCACTAATCCTTCTTTACTGCATCCCTCACTCCCAAACATTGACGAATTCACACGGAAATTCCGTCGCTATGAAATACGAGTACTATTTGTTCTAAGACATTTCCTTCTAAATCGAGTAACGTTTCTATGGAAACGACAGGATTTTCTTCAAGGATACGACAATTACATTTCCGATCCACTAATCCTTCTTTACTGCATCCCTCACTCCCACACAATGAAGAAGTCACACGGAAATTCCGTCGCTATGAAATACGAGTACAATGTGTTCTAAGACATTTCCTTCTAAATCGAGTATCGTTTCTATGGAAACGACAGGATTTTCTTTTGGGATACGACAATCACATTTCCGATCCACTAGTCGTTCTTTACTGCATCCCTCACTCCCACACATTGAAGAATTCACACGGAAATTCCGTCGCTGTTAAATACGGGTACTATGTGTTCTAAGACATTTCCTTCTAAATCGAGTAACGTTTCTATGGAAACGACAGGATTTTCTTTTGGGATACGACATTCACATTTCCGATCCACTAATCCTTCTTTACTGCATCCCTCACTCCCACACATTGAAGAATTCACACGGAAATTCCGTCGCTGTGAAATACGAGTACTATGTGTTCTAAGACATTTCCTTCTAAATCGAGTAACGTTTCTATGGAAACGACTGAATTTTCTTTTGGGATACGACAATCACATTTCCGATCCACTAATCCTTCTTTACTGCATCCCTCACTCCCACACATTGAAGAATTCACACGGAAATTGCGTCGCTGTTAAATACGAGTACTATATGTTCTAAGACATTTCCTTCTAAATCGAGTAACGTTTCTATGGAAACGACAGGATTTTCTTTTGGGATACGACAATCTCATTTCCGATCCACTAATCCTTCTTTACTGCATCCCTCACTCCCAAACATTGACGAATTCACACGGAAATACCGTCGCTGTGAAATACGAGTACTATATGTTCTAAGACAATTCCTTCTAAATCGAGTAACGTTTCTATGGAAACGACCGAATTTTCTTTTGGGATACGACAATCACATTTCCGATCCACTAATCCTTCTTTACTGCATCCCGCACTCCCACACATTGAAGAATTCACACGGAAATTGCGTCGCTGTGAAATACGAGTACTATGTGTTCTAAGACATTTCCTTCTAAATCGAGTAACGTTTCTATGGAAACGACAGGATTTTCTTTTGGGATACGACAATAACATTTCCGATCCACTAATCCTTCTTTACTGCATCCCTCACTCCCACACATTGAAGAATTCACACGGAAATTGCGTCGCTGTGAAATACGAGTACTATGTGTTCTAAGACATTTCCTTCTAAATCGAGTAACATTTCTATGGAAACGACAGGATTTTCTTTTGGGATACGACAATCACATTTCCGATCCACTAATCCTTCTTTACTGCATCCCTCACTCCCACACATTGAAGAATTCACACGGAAATTCCGTCGCTGTGAAATACGAGTACTACGTGTTCTAAGACATTTCCTTCTAAATCGAGTAACGTTTCTATGGAAACGACAGGATTTTCTTTTGGGATACGACAATCACATTTCCGATCCACTAATCC
This sequence comes from Schistocerca piceifrons, assembly GCF_021461385.2. NCBI lineage: Eukaryota > Metazoa > Arthropoda > Insecta > Orthoptera > Acrididae > Schistocerca > Schistocerca piceifrons. Next base: position 602,015,690 of record NC_060144.1, on the reverse strand, counting down.
TTCTTTACTGCATCCCTCACTCCCACACATTGAAGAATTCACACGGAAATTCCGTCGCTGTGAAATACGAGTACTATGTGTTCTAAGACATTTCCTTCTAAATCGAGTAACGTTTCTATGGAAACGACAGGATTTTCTTTTGGGATACGACAATCTCATTTCCGATCCACTAATCCTTCTTTACTGCATCCCTCACTCCCACACATTGAAGAATTCCCACGGAAATTGCGTCGCTGTGAAATACGAGTACTATGTGTTCTAAGACATATCCTTCTAATTCGTGTAACGTTTCTATGGAAACGACAGGATTTTCTTTTGGGATACGACAATCTCATTTCCGAACCACTAATCCTTCTTTACTGCATCCCTCACTCCCAAACATTGACGAATTCACACGGAAATTGCGTCGCCGTGAAATACGAGTACTATGTGTTCTAAGACATTTCCTTCTAAATCGAGTAACGTTTCTATGGAAACGACAGGATTTTATTTTGGGATACGACAACCACATTTCCGATCCACTAATCATTCTTTACTTCATCCCTCACTCCCACACATTGAAGAATTCACACGGAAATGTCGTCGATGTGAAATACGAGTGCTATGTGTTCTAAGACATTTCCTTCTAAATCGAGTGACGTTTCTATGGAAACGACAGGATTTTCTTTTGGGATACGACAATCACATTTCCGATCCACTACTCCTGCTTTACTGCATCCCTCACTTCCAAACATTGACGAATTCACACGGAAATTCCGTCGCTATGAAATACGAGTACTATGTGTTCTAAGACATTTCCTTCTAAATCGAGTAACGTTTCTATGGAAACGACAGGATTTTCTTTTGGGATACGACAATCACATTTCCGATCCACTAATCCTTCTTTACTGCATCCCTCACTCCCACACATTGAAGAATTCACACGGAAATTCCGTCGCTATGAAATACGAGTACTATGTGTTCTAAGACATTTCCTTCTAAATCGAGTATCGTTTCTATGGAAACGACAGGATTTTCTTTTGGGATACGACAATCACATTTCTGATCCACTAATCCTTCTTTACTGCATCCCTCACTCCCACACATTGAAGAATTCACACGGAAATTGCGTCGCTGTGAAATACGAGTACTATGTGTTCTAAGAGATTTCCTTCTAAATCGAGAAACGTTTCTATGGAAACGACAGGATTTTCTTTTGGGATACGACAATCACATTTCCGATCCACTAATCCTTCTTTACTGATTCCCTCACTCCCACACATTGAAGAATTCACACGGAAATTGCGTCGCTGTGAAATACGAGTACTATGTGTTCTAAGACATTTCCTTCTAAATCATGTAACGTTTCTATGGAAACGACAGGATTTTCTTTTGGGATACGACAATCACATTTCCGATCCACTAATCCTTCTTTACTGCATCCCTCACTCCCACACATTGAAGAATTCACACGGAAATTCCGTCGCTGTGAAATACGAGTACTATGTGTTCTAAGACATTTCCTTCTAAATCGAGTAACGTTTCTATGGAAACGACAGGATTTTCTTTTGGGATACGACAATCTCATTTCCGATCCACTAATCGTTCTTTACTGCATCCCTTACTCCCAAACATTGACGAATTTACACGGAAATTCCGTCGCTATGAAATACGAGTACTATGTGTTCTAAGACATTTCCTTCTAAATCGAGTAACGTTTCTATGGAAACGAGAGGATTTTCTTTTGGGATACGACAATGTCATTTCCGATCCACTAATCCTTCTTTACTGCATCCCTCACTCCCAAACATTGACGAATTCACATGGAAATTCCGTCGCTGTGAAATACGAGTACTATGTGTTCTAAGACATTTCCTTCTAAATCGAGTAACGTTTCCATGGAAACGACAGGATTTTCTTTTGGGATACGACAATCTCATTTCCGATCCACTAATCCTTCTTTACTGCATCCCTCACTCCCAAACATTGACGAATTCACACGGAAATTCCGTCGCTATGAAATACGAGTACTATGTGTTCTAAGACATTTCCTTCTAAATCGAGTAACGTTTCTATGGAAACGACAGGATTTTCTTCAAGGATACGAAAATCACATTTCTGATCCACTAATCCTTCTTTACTGCATCCCTCACTCCCACACATTGAAGAAGTCACACGGAAATTCCGTCGCTATGAAATACGAGTACTATGTGTTCTAAGACATTTCCTTCTAAATCGAGTATCGTTTCTATGGAAACGACAGGATTTTCTTTTGGCATACGACAATCACATTTCCGATCCACTAATCCTTCTTTACTGCATCCCTCACTCCCACACATTGAAGATTTCACACGGAAATTCCGTCGCTGTGAAATACGAGTACTATGTGTTCTAAGACATTTCCTTCTAAATCGAGTAACGTTTCTATGGAAACGACAGGATTTTCTTTTGGGATACGACAATCACATTTCCGATCCACTAATCCTTCTTTACTGCATCCCTCACTCCCACACATTGAAGAATTCACACGGAAATTCCGTCGCTGTGAAATACGAGTACTATGTGTTCTAAGACATTTCCTTCTAAATCGAGTAACGTTTCTATGGAAACGACAGAATTTTCTTTTGGGATACGGCAATCACATTTCCGATCCACTAATCCTTCTTTACTGCATCCCTCACTCCCACACATTGAAGAATTCACACGGAAATTGCGTCGCTGTTAAATACGAGTACTATGTGTTCTAAGACATTTCCTTCTAAATCGAGTAACGTTTCTATGGAAACGACAGGATTTTCTTTTGGGATACGACAATCTCATTTCCGATCCACTAATCCTTCTTTACTGCATCCCTCACTCCCACACATTGAAGAATTCCCACGGAAATTGCGTCGCTGTGAAATACGAGTACTATGTGTTCTAAGACATTTCCTTCTAAATCGAGTAACGTTTCTATGGAAACGACAGGATTTTGTTTTGGGATACGACAATCTCATTTCCGATCCACTAATCCTTCTTTACTGCATCCCTCACTCCCAAACATTGACGAATTCACACGGAAATTGCGTCGCCGTGAAATACGAGCACTATGTGTTCTAAGACATTTCCTTCTAAATCGAGTAACGTTTCTATGGAAACGACAGGATTTTCTTTTGGGATACGACAATCACATTTCCGATCCACTAATCATTCTTTACTGCATCCCTCACTCCCACACATTGAAGAATTCACACGGAAATGTCGTCGCTGTGAAATACGAGTACTATGTGTTCTAAGACATTTCCTTCTAAATCGAGTAACGTTTCTATGGAAACGACAGGATTTTCTTTTGGGATACGACAATCACATTTCCGATCCACTAATCCTTCTTTACTGCATCCCTCACTTCCAAACATTGACGAATTCACACGGAAATTCCGTCGCTATGAAATACGAGTACTATGTGTTCTAAGACATTTCCTTCTAAATCGAGTAACGTTTCTATGGAAACGACAGGATTTTCTTTTGGGATACGACAATCACATTTCCGATCCACTAATCCTTCTTTACTGCATCCCTCACTCCCACACATTGAAGAATTCACACGGAAATTCCGTCGCTATGAAATACGAGTACTATGTGTTCTAAGACATTTCCATCTAAATCGAGTATCGTTTCTATGGAAACGACAGGATTTTCTTTTGGGATACGACAATCACATTTCCGATCCACTAATCCTTCTTTACTGCATCCCTCACTCCCACACATTGAAGAATTCACACGGAAATTGCGTCGCTGTGAAATACGAGTACTATGTGTTCTAAGACATTTCCTTCTAAATCGAGAAACGTTTCTATGGAAACGACAGGATTTTCTTTTGGGATACGACAATCACATTTCCGATCCACTAATCCTTCTTTACTGATTCCCTCACTCCCACACATTGAAGAATTCACACGGAAATTGCGTCGTTGTGAAATACGAGTACTATGTGTTCTAAGACATTTCCTTCTAAATCGAGTAACGTTTCTATGGAAACGACAGGATTTTCTTTTGGGATACTACAATCACATTTCCGATCCACTAATCCTTCTTTACTGCATCCCTCACTCCCACACATTGAAGAATTCACACGGAAATTCCGTCGCTGTGAAATACGAGTACTATGTGTTCTAAGACATTTCCTTCTAAATCGAGTAACGTTTCTATGGAAACGACAGAATTTTCTTTTGGGATACGGCAATCACATTTCCGATCCACTAATCCTTCTTTACTGCATCCCTCACTCCCACACATTGAAGAATTCACACGGAAATTTCGTCGCTGTTAAATACGAGTGCTATGTGTTCTAAGACATTTCCTTCTAAATCGAGTAACGTTTCTATGGAAACGACAGGATTTTCTTTTGGGATACGACAATCTCATTTCCGATCCACTAATCCTTCTTTACTGCATCCCTCACTCCCAAACTTTGTCGAATTCACACGGAAATTGCGTCGCTGTGAAATACGAGTACTATATGTTCTAAGACAATTCCTTCTAAATCGAGTAACGTTTCTATGGAACCGACAGGATTTTCTTTTGGGATACGACAATCACATTTCCGATCCACTAATCCTTCTTTACTGCATCCCTCACTCCCACACATTGAAGAATTCACACGGAAATTGCGTCGCTGTGAAATACGAGTACTATGTATTCTTAGACATTTCCTTCTAAATCGAGTAGCGTTTCTATGGAAACGACAGGATTTTCTTTTGGGATACGACAATCACATTTCCGATCCACTAATCCTTCTTTACTGCATCCCTCACTCCCACACATTGAAGAACTCACACGGAAATTGCGTCGCTGTGGAATACGTGTACTATGTGTTCTAAGACATTTCCTTCTAAATCGAGTAACATTTCTATGGAAACGACAGGATTTTCTTTTGGGATACGACAATCACATTTCCGATCCACTAATCCTTCTTTACTGCATCCCTCACTCCCACACATTGAAGAATTCACACGGAAATTCCGTCGCTGTGATATACGAGTACTACGTGTTCTAAGACATTTCCTTCTAAATCGAGTAACGTTTCTATGGAAACGACAGGATTTTCTTTTGGGATACGACAATCACATTTCCGATCCACTAATCCTTCTTTACTGCATCCCTCACTCCCACACATTGAAGAATTCACACGGAAATTCCGTCGCTGTGAAATACGAGTACTATGTGTTCTAAGACATTTCCTTCTAAATCGAGTAACGTTTCTATGGAAACGACAGGATTTTCTTTTGGGATACGACAATCTCATTTCCGATCCACTAATCCTTCTTTACTGCATCCCTCACTCCCACACATTGAAGAATTCACACGGAAATTGCGTCGCTGTGAAATACGAGTACTATGTGTTCTAAGACATTTCCTTCTAAATCGAGTAACGTTTCTATGGAAACGACAGGATTTCCTTTTGGGATACGACAATCTCATTTCCGATCCACTAATCCTTCTTTACTGCATCCCTCACTCCCAAACATTGACGAATTCACACGGAAATTGCGTCGCCGTGAAATACGAGTACTATGTGTTCTAAGACATTTCCTTCTAAATCGAGTAACGTTTCTATGGAAACGACAGGATTTTCTTTTGGGATATGACAATCACATTTCCGATCCACTAATCCTTCTTTACTGCAGCCCCCACTCCCACACATTGAAGAATTCACACGGAAATTGCGTCGCTGTGAAATACGAGTACTATGTGTTCTAAGACATTTCCTTCTAAATCGAGTAACGTTTCTATGGAAACGACAGGATTTTCTTTTGGGATACGACAATCACATTTACGATCCACTAATCCTTCTTTACTGCATCCCTCACTCCCACACATTGAAGAATTCACACGGAAATTGCGTCGCTGTGAAATGCGAGTACTATGTGTTCTAAGACATTTCCTTCTAAATCGAGTAACGTTTATATGGAAACGACAGGATTTTCTTTTGGGATACGACAATCACATTTCCGATCCACTAATCCTTCTTTACTGCATCTCTCACTCCCACACATTGAAGAATTCACACGGAAATTAAGTCGCTGTGAAATACGAGTACTATGTGTTCTAAGACATTTCCTTCTAAATCGAGTAACGTTTCTATGGAAACGACAGGATTTTCTTTTGGGATACGACAATCTCATTTCCGATCCACTAATCCTTCTTTACTGCATCCCTCACTCCCAAACATTGACGAATTCAAACGGAAATTGCGTCGCTGTGAAATACGAGTACTATGTGTTCTAAGACATTTCTTTCTAAATCGAGTAACGTTTCTATGGAAACGACAGGATTTTCTTTTGGGATACGACAATCTCATTTCCGATCCACTAATCCTTCTTTACTGCATCCCTCACTCCCAAACATTGACGAATTCACACGGAAATTGCGTCGCTGTGAAATACGAGTACTATGTGTTCCAAGACATTTCCTTCTAAATCGAGTAACGTTTCTATGGAAACGACAGGATTTTCTTTTGGGATACGACAATCACATTTCCGATCCACTAATCCTTCTTTACAGCAACCCTCACTTCCAAACATTGACGAATTCACACGGAAATTCCGTCGCTATGAAATACGAGTACTATGTGTTCTAAGACATTTCCTTCTAAATCGAGTAACGTTTCTATGGAAACGACAGGATTTTCTTTTGGGATACGACAATCACATTTCCGATCCACTAATCCTTCTTTACTGCATCCCTCACTCCCACACATTGAGGAATTCACACGGAAATTCCGTCGCTATGAAATATGAGTACTATGTGTTGTAAGACATTTCCTTCTAAATCGAGTATCGTTTCTATGGAAACGACAGGATTTTCTTTTGGGATACGACAATCACATTACCGATCCACTAATCCTTCTTTACTGCATCCCTCACTCCCACACATTGAGGAATTCACACGGAAATTGCGTCGCTGTGAAATACGAGTACTATGTGTTCTAAGACATTTCCTTCTAAATCGAGTAACGTTTCTATGGAAACGACAAGATTTTCTTTTGGGATACGACAATCACATTTCCGATCCACTAATCCTTCTTTACTGCATCCCTCACTCCCGCACATTGAATAATTCACACGGAAATTGCGTCGCTGTGAAATACGAGTACTATGTGTTCTAAGACATTTCCTTCTAAATCGAGTAACGTTTCTATGGAAACGACAGAATTTTCTTTTGGGATACGACAATCACATTTCCGATCCACTAATCCTTCATTACTGCGTCCCTCACTGCCAAACATTGAAGAATTCACACGGAAATTGCGTCGCTGTGATATACGAGTACAATTTGTTCTAAGACATTTCCTTCTAAATCCAGTAACGTTTCTATGGAAACGACAGGATTTTCATTTGGGATACGACAATCTCATTTCCGATCCACTAATCCTTCTTTACTGCATCCCTCACTCCCAAACATTGACGAATTCACACGGAATTTCCGTCGCTGTGAAATACGAGTACTATGTGTTCTAGGACGTTTCCTTCTAAATCGAGTAACGTTTCTATGGAAACGACAGGATTTTCTTTTGTGATACGACAATCACATTTCTGATCCACTAATCCTTCTTTACTGCATACCTCACTCCCAAACATTGAAGAATTCACACGGAAATTGCGTCGCTGTGAAATACGAGTACTATGTGTTCTAAGACATTTCCTTCTAAATCGAGTAACGTTTCTATGGAAACGACAGGATTTTCTTTTGGGATACGACAATCTCATTTACGATCCACTAATCCTTCTTTACTGCATCCCTCACTCCCAAACATTGAAGAATTCACACGGAAATTCCGTCGCTATGAAATACGAGTACTATGTGATTTAAGACATTTCCTTCTACATCGAGTAACGTTTCTATGGAAACGACAGGATTTTCTTTTGGGATACGACAATCTCATTTCCGATCCACTAATCGTTCTTTACTGCATCCCTCACTCCCAAACATTAACGAATTCACACGGAAATTCCGTCGCTATGAAATACGAGTACTATGTGTTCTAAGACATTTCCTTCTAAATCGAGTAACGTTTCTATGGAAACGACAGGATTTTCTTTTGGGATACGACAATCTCATTTTCGATCCACTAATCCTTCTTTACTGCATCCCTCACTCCCAAACACTGACGAATTCACACGGAAATTCCGTCGCTATGAAATACGAGTACTATGTGATCTAAGACATTTCCTTCTAAATCGAGTAACGTTTCTATGGAAACGACAGGATTTTCTTTTGGGATACGACAATCTCATTTCCGATCCACTAATCCTTCTTTACTGCATCCCTCACTCCCAAACATTGACGAATTCACACGGAAATTCCGTCGCTGTGAAATACGAGTACTATGTGTTCTAAGACATTTCCTTCTAAATCGAGTAACGTTTCTATGGAAACGACAGGATTTTCTTTTGGGATACGACAATCTCATTTGCGATCCACTAATCCTTCTTTACTGCATCCCTCACTCCCAAACATTGACGAATTCACACGGAAATTCCGTCGATATGAAATACGAGTACTATGTGATCTAAGACATTTGCTTCTAAATCGAGTAACGTTTCTATGGAAACGACAGGATTTTCATTTGGGATACGACAATCTCATTTCCGATCCACTAATCGTTCTTTACTGCATCCCTCACTCCCAAACATTGACGAATTCACACGGAAATTCCGTCGCTGTGAAATACGAGTACTATGTGTTCTAAGGCATTTCCTTCTAAATCGAGTAATGTTTCTATGGAAACGACAGGATTTTCTTTTGGGATACGACAATCACATTTCCGATCCACTAATCCTTCATTACTGCATCCCTCACCCCCTAACATTGAAGAATTCACACGGAAATTGCGGCGCTGTGAAATACGAGTACCATGTGTTCTAAGACATTTCCTTCTAAATCGAGTAACGTTTCTATGGAAACGACAGGATTTCTTTTTGGGATACGACAATCACATTTCCGATCCACTAATCCTTCTTTACTGCATCCCTCACTCCCACACATTGAAGAATTCACACGGAAATTGCGTCGCTGTGAAATACGAGTACTATGTACTCTTAGACATTTCCTTCTAAATCGAGTAACGTTTCTATGGAAACGACAGGATTTTCTTTTGGGATACGACAATCACATTTCCGATCCACTAATCCTTCTTTACTGCATCCCTCACTCCCACACATTGAAGAATTCACACGGAAATTGCGTCGCTGTGGAATACGTGTACTATGTGTTCTAAGACATTTCCTTCTAAATCGAGTAACATTTCTATGGAAACGACAGGATTTTCTTTTGGGATACGACAATCACATTTCCGATCCACTAATCCTTCTTTACTGCATCCCTCACTCCCACACATTGAAGAATTCACACGGAAATTCCGTCGCTGTGATATACGAGTACTACGTGTTCTAAGACATTTCCTTCTAAATCGAGTAACGTTTCTATGGAAACGACAGGATTTTCTTTTGGGATACGACAATCACATTTCCGATCCACTAATCCTTCTTTACTGCATCCCTCACTCCCACACATTGAAGAATTCACACGGAAATTCCGTCGCTGTGAAATACGAGTACTATGTGTTCTAAGACATTTCCTTCTAAATCGAGTAACGTTTCTATGGAAACGACAGGATTTTCTTTTGGGATACGACAATCTCATTTCCGATCCACTAATCCTTCTTTACTGCATCCCTCACTCCCACACATTGAAGAATTCACACGGAAATTGCGTCGCTGTGAAATACGAGTACTATGTGTTCTAAGACATTTCCTTCTAAATCGAGTAACGTGTCTATGGAAACGACAGGATTTCCTTTTGGGATACGACAATCTCATTTCCGATCCACTAATCCTTCTTTACTGCATCCCTCACTCCCAAACATTGACGAATTCACACGGAAATTGCGTCGCCGTGAAATACGAGTACTATGTGTTCTAAGACATTTCCTTTTAATCGAGTAACGTTTCTATGGAAACGACAGGATTTTCTTTTGGGATATGACAATCACATTTCCGATCCACTAATCCTTCTTTACTGCAGCCCCCACTCCCACACATTGAAGAATTCACACGGAAATTGCGTCGCTGTGAAATACGAGTACTATGTGTTCTAAGACATTTCCTTCTAAATCGAGTAACGTTTCTATGGAAACGACAGGATTTTCTTTTGGCATACGACAATCACATTTCCGATCCACTACTCCTTCTTTACTGCATCCCTCACTCCCACACATTGAAGAATTCACACGGAAATTGCGTCGCTGTGAAATGCGAGTACTATGTGTTCTAAGACATTTCCTTCTAAATCGAGTAACGTTTATATGGAAACGACAGGATTTTCTTTTGGGATACGACAATCACATTTCCGATCCACTAATCCTTCTTTACTGCATCTCTCACTCCCACACATTGAAGAATTCACACGGAAATTAAGTCGCTGTGAAATACGAGTACTATGTGTTCTAAGACATTTCCTTCTAAATCGAGTAACGTTTCTATGGAAACGACAGGATTTTCTTTTGGGATACGACAATCTCATTTCCGATCCACTAATCCTTCTTTACTGCATCCCTCACTCCCAAACATTGACGAATTCAAACGGAAATTGCGTCGCTGTGAAATACGAGTACTATGTGTTCTAAGACATTTCTTTCTAAATCGAGTAACGTTTCTATGGAAACGACAGGATTTTCTTTTGGGATACGACAATCTCATTTCCGATCCACTAATCCTTCTATACTGCATCCCTCACTCCCAAACATTGACGAATTCACACGGTAATTCCGACGCTGTGAAATACGAGTACTATGTGTTCTAAGACATTTCCTTCTAAATCGAGTAACGTTTCTATGGAAACGACCGGATTTTCTTTTGGGATACGACAATCACATTTCCGATCCACTAATCCTTCTTTACTGCATCCCTCACTCCCAAACATTGACGAATTCACACGGAAATTCCGTCGCTGTGAAATACGAGTACTATGTGTTCTAAGACATTTCCTTCTAAATCGAGTAACGTTTCTATGGAAACGACAGGATTTTCTTTTGGGATACGACAATCACATTTCCGATCCACTAATCCTTCTTTACTGCATCCCTCACTCCCACACATTGAAGAATTCACACGGAAATTGCGTCGCTGTGAAATACGAGTACTATGTGTTCTAAGACATTTCCTTCTAAATCGAGTAACGTTTCTATGGAAACGACAGGATTTTCTTTTGGGATACGACAACCACATTTCCGATCCACTAATCCCTCTTTACTGCATCCCTCACTCCCACACATTGAAGAATTCTCACGGAAATTGCGTCGCTGTGAAATACGAGTACTATGTGTTCTAAGACATTACCTTCTAAATCGAGTAACGTTTCTATGGAAACGACAGGATTTTCTTTTGGGATACGACAATCACATTTCCGATCCACTAATCCTTCTTTACTGCATCCCTCACTCCCATCCATTGAAGAATTCACACGGAAATTCCGTCGCTGTGAAATACGAGTACTATGTGTTCTAAGACATTTCCTTCTAAATCGAGTAACGTTTCTATGGAAACGACAGGATTTTCTTTTGGGATACGACAAACTCATTTCAGATCCACTAATCCTTCTTAACTGCATCCCTCACTCCCAAACATTGACGAATTCACACGGAAATTGCGTCGCTGTGAAATACGAGTACTATGTGTTCTAAGACATTTCCTTCTAAATCGAGTAACGTTTCTATGGAAACGACAGGATTTTCTTTTGGGATACGACAATCTCATTTCCGATCCACTAATCCTTCTTTACTGCATCCCTCACTCCCAAACATTGACGAATTCACACGGAAATTGCGTCGCTGTGAAATACGAGTACTATGTGTTCCAAGACATTTCCTTCTAAATCGAGTAACGTTTCTATGGAAACGACAGGATTTTCTTTTGGGATACGACAATCACATTTCCGATCCACTAATCCTTCTTTACAGCAACCCTCACTTCCAAACATTGACGAATTCACACGGAAATTCCGTCGCTATGAAATACGAGTACTATGTGTTCTAAGACATTTCCTTCTAAATCGAGTAACGTTTCTATGGAAACGACAGGATTTTCTTTTGGGATACGACAATCACATTTCCGATCCACTAATCCTTCTTAACTGCATCCCTCACTCCCACACATTGAGGAATTCACACGGAAATTCCGTCGTTATGAAATATGAGTACTATGTGTTGTAAGACATTTCCTTCTAAATCGAGTATCGTTTCTATGGAAACGACAGGATTTTCTTTTGTGATACGACAATCACATTACCGATCCACTAATCCTTCTTTACTGCATCCCTCACTCCCACACATTGAAGAATTCACACGGAAATTGCGTCGCTGTGAAATACGAGTACTATGTGTTCTAAGACATTTCCTTCTAAATCGAGTAACGTTTCTATGGAGACGACAAGATTTTCTTTTGGGATACGACAATCACATTTCCGATCCACTAATCCTTCTTTACTGCATCCCTCACTCCCACACATTGAATAATTCACACGGAAATTGCGTCGCTGTGAAATACGAGTACTATGTGTTCTAAGACATTTCCTTCTAAATCGAGTAACGTTTCTATGGAAACGACAGAATTTTCTTTTGGGATACGACAATCACATTTCCGATCCACTAATCCTTCATTACTGCGTCCCTCACTCCCAAACATTGAAGAATTCACACGGAAATTGCGTCGCTGTGAAATACGAGTACAATTTGTTCTAAGACATTTCCTTCTAAATCCAGTAACGTTTCTATGGAAACGACAGGATTTTCTTTTGGGATACGACAATCTCATTTCCGATCCACTAATCCTTCTTTACTGCATCCCTCACTCCCAAACATTGACGAATTCGCACGGAATTTCCGTCGCTGTGAAATACGAGTACTATGTGTTCTAGGACGTTTCCTTCTAAATCGAGTAACGTTTCTATGGAAACGACAGGATTTTCTTTTGTGATACGACAATCACATTTCTGATCCACTAATCCTTCTTTACTGCATACCTCACTCCCAAACATTGAAGAATTCACACGGAAATTGCGTCGCTGTGAAATACGAGTACTATGTGTTCTAAGACATTTCCTTCTAAATCGAGTAACGTTTCTATGGAAACGACAGGATTTTCTTTTGGGATACGACAATCTCATTTCCGATCCACTAATCCTTCTTTACTGCATCCCTCACTCCCAAACATTGAAGAATTCACACGGAAATTCCGTCGCTATGAAATACTAGTACTATGTGATTTAAGACATTTCCTTCTAAATCGAGTAACGTTTCTATGGAAACGACAGGATTTTCTTTTGGGATACGACAATCTCATTTCCGATCCACTAATCGTTCTTTACTGCATCCCTCACTCCCAAACATTAACGAATTCACACGGAAATTCCGTCGCTATGAAATACGAGTGCTATGTGTTCTAAGACATTTCCTTCTAAATCGAGTAACGTTTCTATGGAAACGACAGGATTTTCTTTTGGGATACGACAATCTCATTTTCGATCCACTAATCCTTCTTTACTGCATCCCTCACTCCCAAACACTGACGAATTCACACGGAAATTCCGTCGCTATGAAATACGAGTACTATGTGATCTAAGACATTTCCTTCTAAATCGAGTAACGTTTCTATGGAAACGACAGGATTTTCTTTTGGGATACGACAATCTCATTTCCGATCCACTAATCCTTCTTTACTGCATCCCTCACTCCCAAACATTGACGAATTCACACGGAAATTCCGTCGCTGTGAAATACGAGTACTATGTGTTCTAAGGCATTTCCTTCTAAATCGAGTAATGTTTCTATGGAAACGACAGGATTTTCTTTTGGGATACGACAATCACATTTCCGATCCACTAATCCTTCATTACTGCATCCCTCACCCCCTAACATTGAAGAATTCACACGGAAATTGCGTCGCTGTGAAATACGAGTACTATGTGTTCTAAGACATTTCCTTCTAAATCGAGTAACGTTTCTATGGAAACGACAGAATTTTCTTTTGGGATACGACAATGTCATTTCCGATCCACTAATCCTTCTTTACTGCATCCCTCCCTCCCAAACATTGACGAATTCACACGGAAATTCCGTCGCTGTGAAATACAAGTACTATGTGTTCTGAGACATTTCCTTCTAAATCGAGTAACGTTTCTATGGAAACGACAGGATTTTCTTTTGGGATACGACAATCTCATTTCCGATCCACTAATCCTTCTTTACTGCATCCCTCACTCCCAAACATTGACGAATTCACACGGAAATTCCGTCGCTGTGAAATACGAGTACTATGTGTTCTAAGACATTTCCTTCTAAATCGAGTAACGTTTCTATGGAAACGACAGGATTTTCTTTTGGGATACGACAATCTCATTTCCGATCCACTAATCCTTCTTTACTGCATCCCTCACTCCCAAACATTTAAGAATTCGGACGGAAATTCCGTCGCTGTGAAATACAAGTACTATGTGTTCTGAGACATTTCCTTCTAAATCGAGTAACGTTTCTATGGAAACGACAGGATTTTCTTTTGGGAAACGACAATCACATTTCCGATCCACTAATCCTTCTTTACTGCATCCCTCACTCCCACACATTGAAGAATTCACACGGAAATTCCGTCGCAGTGAAATACGAGTACTATGTGTTCTAAGACTTTTCCTTCTAAATCGAGTAACATTTTTATGGAAACGACAGGATTTTCTTTTGGGATACGACAGTCACATTTCCGATCCACTAATCCTTCTTTACTGCATCCCTCACTCCCAAACTTTGACGAATTCACACGGAAATTCCGTCGCTATGAAATACGAGTACTATGTGTTCTAAGACATTTCCTTCTAAATCGAGTAACGTTTCTATGGAAACGACAGGATTTTCTTTTGGGATACGAAAATCTCATTTCCGATCCACTAATCGTTCTTTACTGCATCCCTCACTCCCAAACATTGACGAATTCACACGGAAATTCCGTCGCTATGAAATACGAGTGCTATGTGTTCTAAGACATTACCTTCTAAATCGAGTAACGTTTCTATGGAAACGACAGGATTTTCTTTTGGGATACGACAATCTCATTTCCGATCCACTAATCCTTCTTTACTGCATCCCTCACTCCCACACATTTAGGAATTCACACGGAAATTCCGTCGCTGTGAAATACGAGTACTATGTGTTCTAAGACATTTCCTTCTAAATTGAGTAACGTTTCTATGGAAACGACAGGATTTTCTTTTGGGATACGACAATCTCATTTCCGATCCACTAATCCTTCTTTACTGCATCCCTCACTCCCAAATATTGACGAATTCACACGGAAATTCCGTCGCTATGAAATACGAGTACTATGTGATCTAAGACATTTCCTTCTAAATCGAGTAACGTTTCTATGGAAACGACAGGATTTTCTTTTGGGATACGACAATCTCATTTCCGATCCACTAATCCTTCTTTACTGCATCCCTCACTCCCAAACATTGACGAATTCACACGGAAATTCCGTCGCTGTGAATACGAGTACTATGTGTTCTAAGACATTTCCTTCAAAATCGAGTAACGTTTCTATGGAAACGACAAGATTTTCTTTTGGGATACGACAATCTCATTTCCGATCCACTAATCCTTCTTTACTGCATCCCTCATTCCCAAACATTGACGAATTCACACGGATATTCCGTCGCTATGAAATACGAGTACTATGTGATCTAAGACATTTCCTTCTAAATCGAGTAACGTTTCTATGGAAACGACAGTATTTTCTTCTGGGATACGACAATCTCATTTCCGATCCACTAATCGTTCTTTACTGCATCCCTCACTCCCAAACATTGACGAATTCACACGGAAATTCCGTCGCTGTGATATACGAGTACTATGTGTTCTAAGACATTTCCTTCTAAATCGAGTAACATTTCTATGGAAACGACAGGATTTTCTTTTGGGATACGACAATCACATTTCCGATCCACTATTCCTTCTTTACTGCATCCCTCACTCCCAAACATTGACGAATTCACACGGAAATTCCGTCGCTATGAAATACGAGTACTATGTGTTCTAAGACATTTCCTTCTAAATCGAGTAACGTTTCTATGGAAACGACAGGATTTTCTTTTGGGATACGACAATCACATTTCCGATCCACTAATCCTTCTTTACTGAATCCCTCACTCCCAAACATTGACGAATTCACACGGAAATTCCGTCGCTCTGAAATACGAGTACTATGTGTTCTAAGACATTTCCTTCTAAATCGAGTAACGTTTCTATTTAAACGACGGGATTTTCTTTTGGGATACGACAATCTCATTTCCGATCCACTAATCCTTCTTTACTGCATCCCTCACTCCAAAACATTGACGAATTCACACGGAAATTCCGTCGCTATGAAATACGAGTACTATGTGTTCTAAGACATTTCCTTCTAAATCGAGTAACGTTTCTATGGAAACGACAGGATTTTCTTTTGGGATACGACAATCACATTTCCGATCCACTAATCCTTCTTTTCTGAATCCCTCACTCCCAAACATTGACGAATTCACACGGAAATTCCGTCGCTCTGAAATACGAGTACTATGTGTTCTAAGACATTTCCTTCTAAATCGAGTAACGTTTCTATTTAAACGACGGGATTTTCTTTTGGGATACGACAATCTCATTTCCGATCCACTAATCCTTCTTTACTGCATCCCTCACTCCCAAACATTGACGAATTCACACGGAAATTCCGTCGCTATGAAATACGAGTACTATGTGATCTAAGACATTTCCTTCTAAATCGAGTAACGTTTCTATGGAAACGACAGTATTTTCTTTTGGGATACGACAATCTCATTTCCGATCCACTAATCGTTCTTTACTGCTTCCCTCACTCCCAAACATTGACGAATTCACACAGAAATTCCGTCGCTATGAAATACGAGTACTATGTGTTCTAAGACATTTCCTTCTAAATCGAGTAACGTTTCTATGGAAACGACAGAATTTTCTTTTGGGATACGACAATGTCATTTCCGATCCACTAATCCTTCTTTACTGCATCCCTCCCTCCCAAACATTGACGAATTCACACGGAAATTCCGTCGCTGTGAAATACAAGTACTATGTGTTCTGAGACATTTCCTTCTAAATCGAGTAACGTTTCTATGGAAACGACAGGATTTTCTTTTGGGATACGACAATCTCATTTCCGATCCACTAATCCTTCTTTACTGCATCCCTCACTCCCAAACATTGACGAATTCACACGGAAATTCCGTCGCTGTGAAATACGAGTACTATGTGTTCTAAGACATTTCCTTCTAAATCGAGTAACGTTTCTATGGAAACGACAGGATTTTCTTTTGGGATACGACAATCTCATTTCCGATCCACTAATCCTTCTTTACTGCATCCCTCACTCCCAAACATTTAAGAATTCGGACGGAAATTCCGTCGCTGTGAAATACAAGTACTATGTGTTCTGAGACATTTCCTTCTAAATCGAGTAACGTTTCTATGGAAACGACAGGATTTTCTTTTGGGAAACGACAATCACATTTCCGATCCACTAATCCTTCTTTACTGCATCCCTCACTCCCACACATTGAAGAATTCACACGGAAATTCCGTCGCAGTGAAATACGAGTACTATGTGTTCTAAGACTTTTCCTTCTAAATCGAGTAACATTTCTATGGAAACGACAGGATTTTCTTTTGGGATACGACAGTCACATTTCCGATCCACTAATCCTTCTTTACTGCATCCCTCACTCCCAAACTTTGACGAATTCACACGGAAATTCCGTCGCTATGAAATACGAGTACTATGTGTTCTAAGACATTTCCTTCTAAATCGAGTAACGTTTCTATGGAAACGACAGGATTTTCTTTTGGGATACGAAAATCTCATTTCCGATCCACTAATCGTTCTTTACTGCATCCCTCACTCCCAAACATTGACGAATTCACACGGAAATTCCGTCGCTATGAAATACGAGTGCTATGTGTTCTAAGACATTACCTTCTAAATCGAGTAACGTTTCTATGGAAACGACAGGATTTTCTTTTGGGATACGACAATCTCATTTCCGATCCACAAATCCTTCTTTACTGCATCCCTCACTCCCACACATTTAGGAATTCACACGGAAATTCCGTCGCTGTGAAATACGAGTACTATGTGTTCTAAGACATTTCCTTCTAAATTGAGTAACGTTTCTATGGAAACGACAGGATTTTCTTTTGGGATACGACAATCTCATTTCCGATCCACTAATCCTTCTTTACTGCATCCCTCATTCCCAAACATTGACAAATTCACACGGAAATTCCGTCGCTATGAAATACGAGTACTATGTGACCTAAGACATTTCCTTCTAAATCGAGTAACGTTTCTATGGAAACGACAGGACTTTCTTTTGGGATACGACAATCTCATTTCCGATCCACTAATCGTTCTTTACTGCATCCCTCACTCCCAAACATTGACGAATTCAAACGGAAATTGCGTCGCTGTGAAATACGAGTACTATGTGTTCTAAGACATTTCCTTCTAAATCGAGTAACGTCTCTATGGAAACGACGGGATTTTCTTTTGGGATACGACAATCACATTTCCGATACACTAATCCTTCTTTACTGCATCCCTCACTCCCACACATTGAAGAATTCACACGGAAATTCCGTCGCTGTGAAATACGAGTACTATGTGTTCTAAGACATTTCCTTCTAAATCGAGTAACGTTTCTATGGAAACAACAGGATTTTCTTTTGGGATACGACAATCACATTTCCGATCCACTAATCCTTCTTTACTGCATCCCTCACTCCCACACATTGAAGAATTCACACGGAAATTCCGTCGCAGTGAAATACGAGTACTATGTGTTCTAAGACATTTCCTTCTAAATCGAGTAACATTTCTATGGAAACGACAGGATTTTCTTTTGGGATACGACAGTCACATTTCCGATCCACTAATCCTTCTTTACTGCATCCCTCACTCCCAAACTTTGACGAATTCACACGGAAATTCCGTCGCTATGAAATACGAGTACTATGTGTTCTAAGACATTTCCTTCTAAATCGAGTAACGCTTCTATGGAAACGACAGGATTTTCTTTTGGGATACGACAATCTCATTTCCGATCCACTAATCGTTCTTTACTGCATCCCTCACTCCCAAACATTGACGAATTCACACGGAAATTCCGTCGCTATGACATACGAGTGCTATGTGTTCTAAGACATTACATTCTAAATCGAGTAACGTTTCTATGGAAACGACAGGATTTTCTTTTGGGATACGACAATCTCATTTCCGATCCACTAATCCTTCTTTACTGCATCCCTCACTCCCACACATTTAGGAATTCACACGGAAATTCCGTCGCTGTGAAATACGAGTACTATGTGTTCTAAGACATTTCCTTCTAAATTGAGTAACGTTTCTATGGAAACGACAGGATTTTCTTTTGGGATACGACAATCTCATTTCCGATCCACTAATCCTTCTTTACTGCATCCCTCACTCCCAAATATTGACGAATTCACACGGAAATTCCGTCGCTATGAAATACGAGTACTATGTGATCTAAGACATTTCCTTCTAAATCGAGTAACGTTTCTATGGAAACGACAGGATTTTCTTTTGGGATACGACAATCTCATTTCCGATCCACTAATCCTTCTTTACTGCATCCCTCACTCCCAAACATTGACGAATTCACACGGAAATTCCGTCGCTGTGAAATACGAGTACTATGTGTTCTAAGACTTTTCCTTCTAAATCGAGTAACATTTTTATGGAAACGACAGGATTTTCTTTTGGGATACGACAGTCACATTTCCGATCCACTAATCCTTCTTTACTGCATCCCTCACTCCCAAACTTTGACGAATTCACACGGAAATTCCGTCGCTATGAAATACGAGTACTATGTGTTCTAAGACATTTCCTTCTAAATCGAGTAACGTTTCTATGGAAACGACAGGATTTTCTTTTGGGATACGAAAATCTCATTTC
Source organism: Schistocerca piceifrons (assembly GCF_021461385.2). Lineage (NCBI taxonomy): Eukaryota > Metazoa > Arthropoda > Insecta > Orthoptera > Acrididae > Schistocerca > Schistocerca piceifrons. Next base: position 601,995,642 of record NC_060144.1, on the reverse strand, counting down.
CGATCCACTAATCGTTCTTTACTGCATCCCTCACTCCCAAACATTGACGAATTCACACGGAAATTCCGTCGCTATGAAATACGAGTGCTATGTGTTCTAAGACATTACCTTCTAAATCGAGTAACGTTTCTATGGAAACGACAGGATTTTCTTTTGGGATACGACAATCTCATTTCCGATCCACTAATCCTTCTTTACTGCATCCCTCACTCCCACACATTTAGGAATTCACACGGAAATTCCGTCGCTGTGAAATACGAGTACTATGTGTTCTAAGACATTTCCTTCTAAATTGAGTAACGTTTCTATGGAAACGACAGGATTTTCTTTTGGGATACGACAATCTCATTTCCGATCCACTAATCCTTCTTTACTGCATCCCTCACTCCCAAATATTGACGAATTCACACGGAAATTCCGTCGCTATGAAATACGAGTACTATGTGATCTAAGACATTTCCTTCTAAATCGAGTAACGTTTCTATGGAAATGACAGGATTTTCTTTTGGGATACGACAATCTCATTTCCGATCCACTAATCCTTCTTTACTGCATCCCTCACTCCCAAACATTGACGAATTCACACGGAAATTCCGTCGCTGTGAATACGAGTACTATGTGTTCTAAGACATTTCCTTCAAAATCGAGTAACGTTTCTATGGAAACGACAGGATTTTCTTTTGGGATACGACAATCTCATTTCCGATCCACTAATCCTTCTTTACTGCATCCCTCACTCCCAAACATTGACGAATTCACACGGATATTCCGTCGCTATGAAATACGAGTACTATGTGATCTAAGACATTTCCTTCTAAATCGAGTAACGTTTCTATGGAAACGACAGTATTTTCTTCTGGGATACGACAATCTCATTTCCGATCCACTAATCGTTCTTTACTGCATCCCTCACTCCCAAACATTGACGAATTCACACGGAAATTCCGTCGCTGTGATATACGAGTACTATGTGTTCTAAGACATTTCCTTCTAAATCGAGTAACATTTCTATGGAAACGACAGGATTTTCTTTTGGGATACGACAATCACATTTCCGATCCACTATTCCTTCTTTACTGCATCCCTCACTCCCAAACATTGACGAATTCACACGGAAATTCCGTCGCTATGAAATACGAGTACTATGTGTTCTAAGACATTTCCTTCTAAATCGAGTAACGTTTCTATGGAAACGACAGGATTTTCTTTTGGGATACGACAATCACATTTCCGATCCACTAATCCTTCTTTACTGAATCCCTCACTCCCAAACATTGACGAATTCACACGGAAATTCCGTCGCTCTGAAATACGAGTACTATGTGTTCTAAGACATTTCCTTCTAAATCGAGTAACGTTTCTATTTAAACGACGGGATTTTCTTTTGGGATACGACAATCTCATTTCCGATCCACTAATCCTTCTTTACTGCATCCCTCACTCCAAAACATTGACGAATTCACACGGAAATTCCGTCGCTATGAAATACGAGTACTATGTGTTCTAAGACATTTCCTTCTAAATCGAGTAACGTTTCTATGGAAACGACAGGATTTTCTTTTGGGATACGACAATCACATTTCCGATCCACTAATCCTTCTTTTCTGAATCCCTCACTCCCAAACATTGACGAATTCACACGGAAATTCCGTCGCTCTGAAATACGAGTACTATGTGTTCTAAGACATTTCCTTCTAAATCGAGTAACGTTTCTATTTAAACGACGGGATTTTCTTTTGGGATACGACAATCTCATTTCCGATCCACTAATCCTTCTTTACTGCATCCCTCACTCCCAAACATTGACGAATTCACACGGAAATTCCGTCGCTATGAAATACGAGTACTATGTGATCTAAGACATTTCCTTCTAAATCGAGTAACGTTTCTATGGAAACGACAGTATTTTCTTTTGGGATACGACAATCTCATTTCCGATCCACTAATCGTTCTTTACTGCTTCCCTCACTCCCAAACATTGACGAATTCACACAGAAATTCCGTCGCTATGAAATACGAGTACTATGTGTTCTAAGACATTTCCTTCTAAATCGAGTAACGTTTCTATGGAAACGACAGAATTTTCTTTTGGGATACGACAATGTCATTTCCGATCCACTAATCCTTCTTTACTGCATCCCTCCCTCCCAAACATTGACGAATTCACACGGAAATTCCGTCGCTGTGAAATACAAGTACTATGTGTTCTGAGACATTTCCTTCTAAATCGAGTAACGTTTCTATGGAAACGACAGGATTTTCTTTTGGGATACGACAATCTCATTTCCGATCCACTAATCCTTCTTTACTGCATCCCTCACTCCCAAACATTGACGAATTCACACGGAAATTCCGTCGCTGTGAAATACGAGTACTATGTGTTCTAAGACATTTCCTTCTAAATCGAGTAACGTTTCTATGGAAACGACAGGATTTTCTTTTGGGATACGACAATCTCATTTCCGATCCACTAATCCTTCTTTACTGCATCCCTCACTCCCAAACATTTAAGAATTCGGACGGAAATTCCGTCGCTGTGAAATACAAGTACTATGTGTTCTGAGACATTTCCTTCTAAATCGAGTAACGTTTCTATGGAAACGACAGGATTTTCTTTTGGGAAACGACAATCACATTTCCGATCCACTAATCCTTCTTTACTGCATCCCTCACTCCCACACATTGAAGAATTCACACGGAAATTCCGTCGCAGTGAAATACGAGTACTATGTGTTCTAAGACTTTTCCTTCTAAATCGAGTAACATTTCTATGGAAACGACAGGATTTTCTTTTGGGATACGACAGTCACATTTCCGATCCACTAATCCTTCTTTACTGCATCCCTCACTCCCAAACTTTGACGAATTCACACGGAAATTCCGTCGCTATGAAATACGAGTACTATGTGTTCTAAGACATTTCCTTCTAAATCGAGTAACGTTTCTATGGAAACGACAGGATTTTCTTTTGGGATACGAAAATCTCATTTCCGATCCACTAATCGTTCTTTACTGCATCCCTCACTCCCAAACATTGACGAATTCACACGGAAATTCCGTCGCTATGAAATACGAGTGCTATGTGTTCTAAGACATTACCTTCTAAATCGAGTAACGTTTCTATGGAAACGACAGGATTTTCTTTTGGGATACGACAATCTCATTTCCGATCCACAAATCCTTCTTTACTGCATCCCTCACTCCCACACATTTAGGAATTCACACGGAAATTCCGTCGCTGTGAAATACGAGTACTATGTGTTCTAAGACATTTCCTTCTAAATTGAGTAACGTTTCTATGGAAACGACAGGATTTTCTTTTGGGATACGACAATCTCATTTCCGATCCACTAATCCTTCTTTACTGCATCCCTCATTCCCAAACATTGACAAATTCACACGGAAATTCCGTCGCTATGAAATACGAGTACTATGTGACCTAAGACATTTCCTTCTAAATCGAGTAACGTTTCTATGGAAACGACAGGACTTTCTTTTGGGATACGACAATCTCATTTCCGATCCACTAATCGTTCTTTACTGCATCCCTCACTCCCAAACATTGACGAATTCAAACGGAAATTGCGTCGCTGTGAAATACGAGTACTATGTGTTCTAAGACATTTCCTTCTAAATCGAGTAACGTCTCTATGGAAACGACGGGATTTTCTTTTGGGATACGACAATCACATTTCCGATACACTAATCCTTCTTTACTGCATCCCTCACTCCCACACATTGAAGAATTCACACGGAAATTCCGTCGCTGTGAAATACGAGTACTATGTGTTCTAAGACATTTCCTTCTAAATCGAGTAACGTTTCTATGGAAACAACAGGATTTTCTTTTGGGATACGACAATCACATTTCCGATCCACTAATCCTTCTTTACTGCATCCCTCACTCCCACACATTGAAGAATTCACACGGAAATTCCGTCGCAGTGAAATACGAGTACTATGTGTTCTAAGACATTTCCTTCTAAATCGAGTAACATTTCTATGGAAACGACAGGATTTTCTTTTGGGATACGACAGTCACATTTCCGATCCACTAATCCTTCTTTACTGCATCCCTCACTCCCAAACTTTGACGAATTCACACGGAAATTCCGTCGCTATGAAATACGAGTACTATGTGTTCTAAGACATTTCCTTCTAAATCGAGTAACGTTTCTATGGAAACGACAGGATTTTCTTTTGGGATACGACAATCTCATTTCCGATCCACTAATCGTTCTTTACTGCATCCCTCACTCCCAAACATTGACGAATTCACACGGAAATTCCGTCGCTATGACATACGAGTGCTATGTGTTCTAAGACATTACCTTCTAAATCGAGTAACGTTTCTATGGAAACGACAGGATTTTCTTTTGGGATACGACAATCTCATTTCCGATCCACTAATCCTTCTTTACTGCATCCCTCACTCCCACACATTTAGGAATTCACACGGAAATTCCGTCGCTGTGAAATACGAGTACTATGTGTTCGAAGACATTTCCTTCTAAATCGAGTAACGTTTCTATGGAAACGACAGGATTTTCTTTTGGGATACGACAATCTCATTTCCGATCCACTAATCCTTCTTTACTGCATCCCTCACTCCCAAACATTGACGAATTCACACGGATATTCCGTCGCTATGAAATACGAGTACTATGTGATCTAAGACATTTCCTTCTAAATCGAGTAACGTTGCTATGGAAACGACAGTATTTTCTTCTGGGATACGACAATCTCATTTCCGATCCACTAATCGTTCTTTACTGCATCCCTCACTCCCAAACATTGACGAATTCACACGGAAATTCCGTCGCTGTGATATACGAGTACTATGTGTTCTAAGACATTTCCTTCTAAATCGAGTAACATTTCTATGGAAACGACAGGATTTTCTTTTGGGATACGACAATCACATTTCCGATCCACTATTCCTTCTTTACTGCATCCCTCACTCCCAAACATTGACGAATTCACACGGAAATTCCGTCGCTATGAAATACGAGTACTATGTGTTCTAAGACATTTCCTTCTAAATCGAGTAACGTTTCTATGGAAACGACAGGATTTTCTTTTGGGATACGACAATCACATTTCCGATCCACTAATCCTTCTTTACTGAATCCCTCACTCCCAAACATTGACGAATTCACACGGAAATTCCGTCGCTCTGAAATACGAGTACTATGTGTTCTAAGACATTTCCTTCTAAATCGAGTAACGTTTCTATTTAAACGACGGGATTTTCTTTTGGGATACGACAATCTCATTTCCGATCCACTAATCCTTCTTTACTGCATCCCTCACTCCCAAACATTGACGAATTCACACGGAAATTCCGTCGCTATGAAATACGAGTACTATGTGATCTAAGACATTCCCTTCTAAATCGAGTAACGTTTCTATGGAAACGACAGGATTTTCTTTTGGGATACGACAATCTCATTTCCGATCCACTAATCGTTCTTTACTGCTTCCCTCACTCCCAAACATTGACGAATTCACACAGAAATTCCGTCGCTATGAAATACGAGTACTATGTGTTCTAAGACATTTCCTTCTAAATCGAGTAACGTTTCTATGGAAACGACAGAATTTTCTTTTGGGATACGACAATGTCATTTCCGATCCACTAATCCTTCTTTACTGCATCCCTCCCTCCCAAACATTGACGAATTCACACGGAAATTCCGTCGCTGTGAAATACAAGTACTATGTGTTCTGAGACATTTCCTTCTAAATCGAGTAACGTTTCTATGGAAACGACAGGATTTTCTTTTGGGATACGACAATCTCATTTCCGATCCACTAATCCTTCTTTACTGCATCCCTCACTCCCAAACATTGACGAATTCACACGGAAATTCCGTCGCTGTGAAATACGAGTACTATGTGTTCTAAGACATTTCCTTCTAAATCGAGTAACGTTTCTATGGAAACGACAGGATTTTCTTTTGGGATACGACAATCTCATTTCCGATCCACTAATCCTTCTTTACTGCATCCCTCACTCCCAAACATTTAAGAATTCGGACGGAAATTCCGTCTCTGTGAAATACAAGTACTATGTGTTCTGAGACATTTCCTTCTAAATCGAGTAACGTTTCTATGGAAACGACAGGATTTTCTTTTGGGAAACGACAATCACATTTCCGATCCACTAATCCTTCTTTACTGCATCCCTCACTCCCACACATTGAAGAATTCACACGGAAATTCCGTCGCAGTGAAATACGAGTACTATGTGTTCTAAGACTTTTCCTTCTAAATCGAGTAACATTTTTATGGAAACGACAGGATTTTCTTTTGGGATACGACAGTCACATTTCCGATCCACTAATCCTTCTTTACTGCATCCCTCACTCCCAAACTTTGACGAATTCACACGGAAATTCCGTCGCTATGAAATACGAGTACTATGTGTTCTAAGACATTTCCTTCTAAATCGAGTAACGTTTCTATGGAAACGACAGGATTTTCTTTTGGGATACGAAAATCTCATTTCCGATCCACTAATCGTTCTTTACTGCATCCCTCACTCCCAAACATTGACGAATTCACACGGAAATTCCGTCGCTATGAAATACGAGTGCTATGTGTTCTAAGACATTACCTTCTAAATCGAGTAACGTTTCTATGGAAACGACAGGATTTTCTTTTGGGATACGACAATCTCATTTCCGATCCACTAATCCTTCTTTACTGCATCCCTCACTCCCACACATTTAGGAATTCACACGGAAATTCCGTCGCTGTGAAATACGAGTACTATGTGTTCTAAGACATTTCCTTCTAAATTGAGTAACGTTTCTATGGAAACGACAGGATTTTCTTTTGGGATACGACAATCTCATTTCCGATCCACTAATCCTTCTTTACTGCATCCCTCACTCCCAAATATTGACGAATTCACACGGAAATTCCGTCGCTATGAAATACGAGTACTATGTGATCTAAGACATTTCCTTCTAAATCGAGTAACGTTTCTATGGAAACGACAGGATTTTCTTTTGGGATACGACAATCTCATTTCCGATCCACTAATCCTTCTTTACTGCATCCCTCACTCCCAAACATTGACGAATTCACACGGAAATTCCGTCGCTGTGAATACGAGTACTATGTGTTCTAAGACATTTCCTTCAAAATCGAGTAACGTTTCTATGGAAACGACAGGATTTTCTTTTGGGATACGACTATCTCATTTCCGATCCACTAATCCTTCTTTACTGCATCCCTCACTCCCAAACATTGACGAATTCACACGGATATTCCGTCGCAATGAAATACGAGTACTATGTGATCTAAGACATTTCCTTCTAAATCGAGTAACGTTTCTATGGAAACGACAGGATTTTCTTTTGGGATACGACAATCACATTTCCGATCCACTAATCCTTCTTTACTGAATCCCTCACTCCCAAACATTGACGAATTCACACGGAAATTCCGTCGCTCTGAAATACGAGTACTATGTGTTCTAAGACATTTCCTTCTAAATCGAGTAACGTTTCTATTTAAACGACGGGATTTTCTTTTGGGATACGACAATCTCATTTCCGATCCACTAATCCTTCTTTACTGCTTCCCTCACTCCCAAACATTGACGAATTCACACAGAAATTCCGTCGCTATGAAATACGAGTACTATGTGTTCTAAGACATTTCCTTCTAAATCGAGTAACGTTTCTATGGAAACGACAGAATTTTCTTTTGGGATACGACAATGTCATTTCCGATCCACTAATCCTTCTTTACTGCATCCCTCCCTCCCAAACATTGACGAATTCACACGGAAATTCCGTCGCTGTGAAATACAAGTACTATGTGTTCTGAGACATTTCCTTCTAAATCGAGTAACGTTTCTATGGAAACGACAGGATTTTCTTTTGGGATACGACAATCTCATTTCCGATCCACTAATCCTTCTTTACTGCATCCCTCACTCCCAAACATTGACGAATTCACACGGAAATTCCGTCGCTGTGAAATACGAGTACTATGTGTTCTAAGACATTTCCTTCTAAATCGAGTAACGTTTCTATGGAAACGACAGGATTTTCTTTTGGGATACGACAATCTCATTTCCGATCCACTAATCCTTCTTTACTGCATCCCTCACTCCCAAACATTTAAGAATTCGGACGGAAATTCCGTCGCTGTGAAATACAAGTACTATGTGTTCTGAGACATTTCCTTCTAAATCGAGTAACGTTTCTATGGAAACGACATGATTTTCTTTTGGGAAACGACAATCACATTTCCGATCCACTAATCCTTCTTTACTGCATCCCTCACTCCCACACATTGAAGAATTCACACGGAAATTCCGTCGCAGTGAAATACGAGTACTATGTGTTCTAAGACTTTTCCTTCTAAATCGAGTAACATTTCTATGGAAACGACAGGATTTTCTTTTGGGATACGACAGTCACATTTCCGATCCACTAATCCTTCTTTACTGCATCCCTCACTCCCAAACTTTGACGAATTCACACGGAAATTCCGTCGCTATGAAATACGAGTACTATGTGTTCTAAGACATTTCCTTCTAAATCGAGTAACGTTTCTATGGAAACGACAGGATTTTCTTTTGGGATACGAAAATCTCATTTCCGATCCACTAATCGTTCTTTACTGCATCCCTCACTCCCAAACATTGACGAATTCACACGGAAATTCCGTCGCTATGAAATACGAGTGCTATGTGTTCTAAGACATTACCTTCTAAATCGAGTAACGTTTCTATGGAAACGACAGGATTTTCTTTTGGGATACGACAATCTCATTTCCGATCCACAAATCCTTCTTTACTGCATCCCTCACTCCCACACATTTAGGAATTCACACGGAAATTCCGTCGCTGTGAAATACGAGTACTATGTGTTCTAAGACATTTCCTTCTAAATTGAGTAACGTTTCTATGGAAACGACAGGATTTTCTTTTGGGATACGACAATCACATTTCCGATCCACTAATCCTTCTTTACTGAATCCCTCACTCCCAAACATTGACGAATTCACACGGAAATTCCGTCGCTCTGAAATACGAGTACTATGTGTTCTAAGACATTTCCTTCTAAATCGAGTAACGTTTCTATTTAAACGACGGGATTTTCTTTTGGGATACGACAATCTCATTTCCGATCCACTAATCCTTCTTTACTGCATCCCTCACTCCCAAACATTGACGAATTCACACGGAAATTCCGTCGCTATGAAATACGAGTACTATGTGATCTAAGACATTTCCTTCTAAATCGAGTAACGTTTCTATGGAAACGACAGGATTTTCTTTTGGGATACGACAATCTCATTTCCGATCCACTAATCGTTCTTTACTGCTTCCCTCACTCCCAAACATTGACGAATTCACACAGAAATTCCGTCGCTATGAAATACGAGTACTATGTGTTCTAAGACATTTCCTTCTAAATCGAGTAACGTTTCTATGGAAACGACAGAATTTTCTTTTGGGATACGACAATGTCATTTCCGATCCACTAATCCTTCTTTACTGCATCCCTCCCTCCCAAACATTGACGAATTCACACGGAAATTCCGTCGCTGTGAAATACAAGTACTATGTGTTCTGAGACATTTCCTTCTAAATCGAGTAACGTTTCTATGGAAACGACAGGATTTTCTTTTGGGATACGACAATCTCATTTCCGATCCACTAATATTTCTTTACTGCATCCCTCACTCCCAAACATTGACGAATTCACACGGAAATTCCGTCGCTGTGAAATACGAGTACTATGTGTTCTAAGACATTTCCTTCTAAATCGAGTAACGTTTCTATGGAAACGACAGGATTTTCTTTTGGGATACGACAATCTCATTTCCGATCCACTAATCCTTCTTTACTGCATCCCTCACTCCCAAACATTTAAGAATTCGGACGGAAATTCCGTCGCTGTGAAATACAAGTACTATGTGTTCTGAGACATTTCCTTCTAAATCGAGTAACGTTTCTATGGAAACGACAGGATTTTCTTTTGGGAAACGACAATCACATTTCCGATCCACTAATCCTTCTTTACTGCATCCCTCACTCCCACACATTGAAGAATTCACACGGAAATTCCGTCGCAGTGAAATACGAGTACTATGTGTTCTAAGACTTTTCCTTCTAAATCGAGTAACATTTCTATGGAAACGACAGGATTTTCTTTTGGGATACGACAGTCACATTTCCGATCCACTAATCCTTCTTTACTGCATCCCTCACTCCCAAACTTTGACGAATTCACACGGAAATTCCGTCGCTATGAAATACGAGTACTATGTGTTCTAAGACATTTCCTTCTAAATCGAGTAACGTTTCTATGGAAACGACAGGATTTTCTTTTGGGATACGAAAATCTCATTTCCGATCCACTAATCGTTCTTTACTGCATCCCTCACTCCCAAACATTGACGAATTCACACGGAAATTCCGTCGCTATGAAATACGAGTGCTATGTGTTCTAAGACATTACCTTCTAAATCGAGTAACGTTTCTATGGAAACGACAGGATTTTCTTTTGGGATACGACAATCTCATTTCCGATCCACTAATCCTTCTTTACTGCATCCCTCACTCCCACACATTTAGGAATTCACACGGAAATTCCGTCGCTGTGAAATACGAGTACTATGTGTTCTAAGACATTTCCTTCTAAATTGAGTAACGTTTCTATGGAAACGACAGGATTTTCTTTTGGGATACGACAATCTCATTTCCGATCCACTAATCCTTCTTTACTGCATCCCTCACTCCCAAATATTGACGAATTCACACGGAAATTCCGTCGCTATGAAATACGAGTACTATGTGATCTAAGACATTTCCTTCTAAATCGAGTAACGTTTCTATGGAAACGACAGGATTTTCTTTTGGGATACGACAATCTCATTTCCGATCCACTAATCCTTCTTTACTGCATCCCTCACTCCCAAACATTGACGAATTCACACGGAAATTCCGTCGCTGTGAAATACGAGTACTATGTGTTCTAAGACATTTCCTTCTAAATCGAGTAACGTTTCTATGGAAACGACAGGATTTTCTTTTGGGATACGACAATCTCATTTCCGATCCACTAATCCTTCTTTACTGCATCCCTCACTCCCAAACATTGACGAATTCACACGGATATTCCGTCGCTATGAAATACGAGTACTATGTGATCTAAGACATTTCCTTCTAAATCGAGTAACGTTTCTATGGAAACGACAGTATTTTCTTCTGGGATACGACAATCTCATTTCCGATCCACTAATCGTTCTTTACTGCATCCCTCACTCCCAAACATTGACGAATTCACACGGAAATTCCGTCGCTGTGATATACGAGTACTATGTGTTCTAAGACATTTCCTTCTAAATCGAGTAACATTTCTATGGAAACGACAGGATTTTCTTTTGGGATACGACAATCACATTTCCGATCCACTATTCCTTCTTTACTGCATCCCTCACTCCCAAACATTGACGAATTCACACGGAAATTCCGTCGCTATGAAATACGAGTACTATGTGTTCTAAGACATTTCCTTCTAAATCGAGTAACGTTTCTATGGAAACGACAGGATTTTCTTTTGGGATACGACAATCACATTTCCGATCCACTAATCCTTCTTTACTGAATCCCTCACTCCCAAACATTGACGAATTCACACGGAAATTCCGTCGCTCTGAAATACGAGTACTATGTGTTCTAAGACATTTCCTTCTAAATCGAGTAACGTTTCTATTTAAACGACGGGATTTTCTTTTGGGATACGACAATCTCATTTCCGATCCACTAATCCTTCTTTACTGCATCCCTCACTCCCAAACATTGACGAATTCACACGGAAATTCCGTCGCTATGAAATACGAGTACTATGTGTTCTAAGACATTTCCTTCTAAATCGAGTAACGTTTCTATGGAAACGACAGGATTTTCTTTTGGGATACGACAATCACATTTCCGATCCACTAATCCTTCTTTACTGAATCCCTCACTCCCAAACATTGACGAATTCACACGGAAATTCCGTCGCTCTGAAATACGAGTACTATGTGTTCTAAGACATTTCCTTCTAAATCGAGTAACGTTTCTATTTAAACGACGGGATTTTCTTTTGGGATACGACAATCTCATTTCCGATCCACTAATCCTTCTTTACTGCATCCCTCACTCCCAAACATTGACGAATTCACACGGAAATTCCGTCGCTATGAAATACGAGTACTATGTGATCTAAGACATTTCCTTCTAAATCGAGTAACGTTTCTATGGAAACGACAGGATTTTCTTTTGGGATACGACAATCTCATTTCCGATCCACTAATCGTTCTTTACTGCTTCCCTCACTCCCAAACATTGACGAATTCACACAGAAATTCCGTCGCTATGAAATACGAGTACTATGTGTTCTAAGACATTTCCTTCTAAATCGAGTAACGTTTCTATGGAAACGACAGAATTTTCTTTTGGGATACGACAATGTCATTTCCGATCCACTAATCCTTCTTTACTGCATCCCTCCCTCCCAAACATTGACGAATTCACACGGAAATTCCGTCGCTGTGAAATACAAGTACTATGTGTTCTGAGACATTTCCTTCTAAATCGAGTAACGTTTCTATGGAAACGACAGGATTTTCTTTTGGGATACGACAATCTCATTTCCGATCCACTAATCCTTCTTTACTGCATCCCTCACTCCCAAACATTGACGAATTCACACGGAAATTCCGTCGCTGTGAAATACGAGTACTATGTGTTCTAAGACATTTCCTTCTAAATCGAGTAACGTTTCTATGGAAACGACAGGATTTTCTTTTGGGATACGACAATCTCATTTCCGATCCACTAATCCTTCTTTACTGCATCCCTCACTCCCAAACATTTAAGAATTCGGACGGAAATTCCGTCGCTGTGAAATACAAGTACTATGTGTTCTGAGACATTTCCTTCTAAATCGAGTAACGTTTCTATGGAAACGACAGGATTTTCTTTTGGGAAACGACAATCACATTTCCGATCCACTAATCCTTCTTTACTGCATCCCTCACTCCCACACATTGAAGAATTCACACGGAAATTCCGTCGCAGTGAAATACGAGTACTATGTGTTCTAAGACTTTTCCTTCTAAATCGAGTAACATTTCTATGGAAACGACAGGATTTTCTTTTGGGATACGACAGTCACATTTCCGATCCACTAATCCTTCTTTACTGCATCCCTCACTCCCAAACTTTGACGAATTCACACGGAAATTCCGTCGCTATGAAATACGAGTACTATGTGTTCTAAGACATTTCCTTCTTAATCGAGTAACGTTTCTATGGAAACGACAGGATTTTCTTTTGGGATACGAAAATCTCATTTCCGATCCACTAATCGTTCTTTACTGCATCCCTCACTCCCAAACATTGACGAATTCACACGGAAATTCCGTCGCTATGAAATACGAGTGCTATGTGTTCTAAGACATTACCTTCTAAATCGAGTAACGTTTCTATGGAAACGACAGGATTTTCTTTTGGGATACGACAATCTCATTTCCGATCCACTAATCCTTCTTTACTGCATCCCTCACTCCCACACATTTAGGAATTCACACGGAAATTCCGTCGCTGTGAAATACGAGTACTATGTGTTCTAAGACATTTCCTTCTAAATTGAGTAACGTTTCTATGGAAACGACAGGATTTTCTTTTGGGATACGACAATCTCATTTCCGATCCACTAATCCTTCTTTACTGCATCCCTCACTCCCAAATATTGACGAATTCACACGGAAATTCCGTCGCTATGAAATACGAGTACTATGTGATCTAAGACATTTCCTTCTAAATCGAGTAACGTTTCTATGGAAACGACAGGATTTTCTTTTGGGATACGACAATCTCATTTCCGATCCACTAATCCTTCTTTACTGCATCCCTCACTCCCAAACATTGACGAATTCACACGGAAATTCCGTCGCTGTGAAATACGAGTACTATGTGTTCTAAGACATTTCCTTCTAAATCGAGTAACGTTTCTATGGAAACGACAGGATTTTCTTTTGGGATACGACAATCTCATTTCCGATCCACTAATCCTTCTTTACTGCATCCCTCACTCCCAAACATTGACGAATTCACACGGATATTCCGTCGCTATGAAATACGAGTACTATGTGATCTAAGACATTTCCTTCTAAATCGAGTAACGTTTCTATGGAAACGACAGTATTTTCTTCTGGGATACGACAATCTCATTTCCGATCCACTAATCGTTCTTTACTGCATCCCTCACTCCCAAACATTGACGAATTCACACGGAAATTCCGTCGCTGTGATATACGAGTACTATGTGTTCTAAGACATTTCCTTCTAAATCGAGTAACATTTCTATGGAAACGACAGGATTTTCTTTTGGGATACGACAATCACATTTCCGATCCACTATTCCTTCTTTACTGCATCCCTCACTCCCAAACATTGACGAATTCACACGGAAATTCCGTCGCTATGAAATACGAGTACTATGTGTTCTAAGACATTTCCTTCTAAATCGAGTAACGTTTCTATGGAAACGACAGGATTTTCTTTTGGGATACGACAATCACATTTCCGATCCACTAATCCTTCTTTACTGAATCCCTCACTCCCAAACATTGACGAATTCACACGGAAATTCCGTCGCTCTGAAATACGAGTACTATGTGTTCTAAGACATTTCCTTCTAAATCGAGTAACGTTTCTATTTAAACGACGGGATTTTCTTTTGGGATACGACAATCTCATTTCCGATCCACTAATCCTTCTTTACTGCATCCCTCACTCCCAAACATTGACGAATTCACACGGAAATTCCGTCGCTATGAAATACGAGTACTATGTGTTCTAAGACATTTCCTTCTAAATCGAGTAACGTTTCTATGGAAACGACAGGATTTTCTTTTGGGATACGACAATCACATTTCCGATCCACTAATCCTTCTTTACTGAATCCCTCACTCCCAAACATTGACGAATTCACACGGAAATTCCGTCGCTCTGAAATACGAGTACTATGTGTTCTAAGACATTTCCTTCTAAATCGAGTAACGTTTCTATTTAAACGACGGGATTTTCTTTTGGGATACGACAATCTCATTTCCGATCCACTAATCCTTCTTTACTGCATCCCTCACTCCCAAACATTGACGAATTCACACGGAAATTCCGTCGCTATGAAATACGAGTACTATGTGATCTAAGACATTTCCTTCTAAATCGAGTAACGTTTCTATGGAAACGACAGGATTTTCTTTTGGGATACGACAATCTCATTTCCGATCCACTAATCGTTCTTTACTGCTTCCCTCACTCCCAAACATTGACGAATTCACACAGAAATTCCGTCGCTATGAAATACGAGTACTATGTGTTCTAAGACATTTCCTTCTAAATCGAGTAACGTTTCTATGGAAACGACAGAATTTTCTTTTGGGATACGACAATGTCATTTCCGATCCACTAATCCTTCTTTACTGCATCCCTCCCTCCCAAACATTGACGAATTCACACGGAAATTCCGTCGCTGTGAAATACAAGTACTATGTGTTCTGAGACATTTCCTTCTAAATCGAGTAACGTTTCTATGGAAACGACAGGATTTTCTTTTGGGATACGACAATCTCATTTCCGATCCACTAATCCTTCTTTACTGCATCCCTCACTCCCAAACATTGACGAATTCACACGGAAATTCCGTCGCTGTGAAATACGAGTACTATGTGTTCTAAGACATTTCCTTCTAAATCGAGTAACGTTTCTATGGAAACGACAGGATTTTCTTTTGGGATACGACAATCTCATTTCCGATCCACTAATCCTTCTTTACTGCATCCCTCACTCCCAAACATTTAAGAATTCGGACGGAAATTCCGTCGCTGTGAAATACAAGTACTATGTGTTCTGAGACATTTCCTTCTAAATCGAGTAACGTTTCTATGGAAACGACAGGATTTTCTTTTGGGAAACGACAATCACATTTCCGATCCACTAATCCTTCTTTACTGCATCCCTCACTCCCACACATTGAAGAATTCACACGGAAATTCCGTCGCAGTGAAATACGAGTACTATGTGTTCTAAGACTTTTCCTTCTAAATCGAGTAACATTTCTATGGAAACGACAGGATTTTCTTTTGGGATACGACAGTCACATTTCCGATCCACTAATCCTTCTTTACTGCATCCCTCACTCCCAAACTTTGACGAATTCACACGGAAATTCCGTCGCTATGAAATACGAGTACTATGTGTTCTAAGACATTTCCTTCTAAATCGAGTAACGTTTCTATGGAAACGACAGGATTTTCTTTTGGGATACGAAAATCTCATTTCCGATCCACTAATCGTTCTTTACTGCATCCCTCACTCCCAAACATTGACGAATTCACACGGAAATTCCGTCGCTATGAAATACGAGTGCTATGTGTTCTAAGACATTACCTTCTAAATCGAGTAACGTTTCTATGGAAACGACAGGATTTTCTTTTGGGATACGACAATCTCATTTCCGATCCACAAATCCTTCTTTACTGCATCCCTCACTCCCACACATTTAGGAATTCACACGGAAATTCCGTCGCTGTGAAATACGAGTACTATGTGTTCTAAGACATTTCCTTCTAAATTGAGTAACGTTTCTATGGAAACGACAGGATTTTCTTTTGGGATACGACAGTCACATTTCCGATCCACTAATCCTTCTTTACTGAATCCCTCACTCCCAAACATTGACGAATTCACACGGAAATTCCGTCGCTCTGAAATACGAGTACTATGTGTTCTAAGACATTTCCTTCTAAATCGAGTAACGTTTCTATTTAAACGACGGGATTTTCTTTTGGGATACGACAATCTCATTTCCGATCCACTAATCCTTCTTTACTGCATCCCTCACTCCCAAACATTGACGAATTCACACGGAAATTCCGTCGCTATGAAATACGAGTACTATGTGATCTAAGACATTTCCTTCTAAATCGAGTAACGTTTCTATGGAAACGACAGGATTTTCTTTTGGGATACGACAATCTCATTTCCGATCCACTAATCGTTCTTTACTGCTTCCCTCACTCCCAAACATTGACGAATTCACACAGAAATTCCGTCGCTATGAAATACGAGTACTATGTGTTCTAAGACATTTCCTTCTAAATCGAGTAACGTTTCTATGGAAACGACAGAATTTTCTTTTGGGATACGACAATGTCATTTCCGATCCACTAATCCTTCTTTACTGCATCCCTCCCTCCCAAACATTGACGAATTCACACGGAAATTCCGTCGCTGTGAAATACAAGTACTATGTGTTCTGAGACATTTCCTTCTAAATCGAGTAACGTTTCTATGGAAACGACAGGATTTTCTTTTGGGATACGACAATCTCATTTCCGATCCACTAATATTTCTTTACTGCATCCCTCACTCCCAAACATTGACGAATTCACACGGAAATTCCGTCGCTGTGAAATACGAGTACTATGTGTTCTAAGACATTTCCTTCTAAATCGAGTAACGTTTCTATGGAAACGACAGGATTTTCTTTTGGGATACGACAATCTCATTTCCGATCCACTAATCCTTCTTTACTGCATCCCTCACTCCCAAACATTTAAGAATTCGGACGGAAATTCCGTCGCTGTGAAATACAAGTACTATGTGTTCTGAGACATTTCCTTCTAAATCGAGTAACGTTTCTATGCAAAACGACAGGATTTTCTTTTGGGAAACGACAATCACATTTCCGATCCACTAATCCTTCTTTACTGCATCCCTCACTCCCACACATTGAAGAATTCACACGGAAATTCCGTCGCAGTGAAATACGAGTACTATGTGTTCTAAGACTTTTCCTTCTAAATCGAGTAACATTTCTATGGAAACGACAGGATTTTCTTTTGGGATACGACAGTCACATTTCCGATCCACTAATCCTTCTTTACTGCATCCCTCACTCCCAAACTTTGACGAATTCACACGGAAATTCCGTCGCTATGAAATACGAGTACTATGTGTTCTAAGACATTTCCTTCTAAATCGAGTAACGTTTCTATGGAAACGACAGGATTTTCTTTTGGGATACGAAAATCTCATTTCCGATCCACTAATCGTTCTTTACTGCATCCCTCACTCCCAAACATTGACGAATTCACACGGAAATTCCGTCGCTATGAAATACGAGTGCTATGTGTTCTAAGACATTACCTTCTAAATCGAGTAACGTTTCTATGGAAACGACAGGATTTTCTTTTGGGATACGACAATCTCATTTCCGATCCACTAATCCTTCTTTACTGCATCCCTCACTCCCACACATTTAGGAATTCACACGGAAATTCCGTCGCTGTGAAATACGAGTACTATGTGTTCTAAGACATTTCCTTCTAAATTGAGTAACGTTTCTATGGAAACGACAGGATTTTCTTTTGGGATACGACAATCTCATTTCCGATCCACTAATCCTTCTTTACTGCATCCCTCACTCCCAAATATTGACGAATTCACACGGAAATTCCGTCGCTATGAAATACGAGTACTATGTGATCTAAGACATTTCCTTCTAAATCGAGTAACGTTTCTATGGAAACGACAGGATTTTCTTTTGGGATACGACAATCTCATTTCCGATCCACTAATCCTTCTTTACTGCATCCCTCACTCCCAAACATTGACGAATTCACACGGAAATTCCGTCGCTGTGAAATACGAGTACTATGTGTTCTAAGACATTTCCTTCTAAATCGAGTAACGTTTCTATGGAAACGACAGGATTTTCTTTTGGGATACGACAATCTCATTTCCGATCCACTAATCCTTCTATACTGCATCCCTCACTCCCAAACATTGACGAATTCACACGGATATTCCGTCGCTATGAAATACGAGTACTATGTGATCTAAGACATTTCCTTCTAAATCGAGTAACGTTTCTATGGAAACGACAGTATTTTCTTCTGGGATACGACAATCTCATTTCCGATCCACTAATCGTTCTTTACTGCATCCCTCACTCCCAAACATTGACGAATTCACACGGAAATTCCGTCGCTGTGATATACGAGTACTATGTGTTCTAAGACATTTCCTTCTAAATCGAGTAACATTTCTATGGAAACGACAGGATTTTCTTTTGGGATACGACAATCACATTTCCGATCCACTATTCCTTCTTTACTGCATCCCTCACTCCCAAACATTGACGAATTCACACGGAAATTCCGTCGCTATGAAATACGAGTACTATGTGTTCTAAGACATTTCCTTCTAAATCGAGTAACGTTTCTATGGAAACGACAGGATTTTCTTTTGGGATACGACAATCACATTTCCGATCCACTAATCCTTCTTTACTGAATCCCTCACTCCCAAACATTGACGAATTCACACGGAAATTCCGTCGCTCTGAAATACGAGTACTATGTGTTCTAAGACATTTCCTTCTAAGTCGAGTAACGTTTCTATTTAAACGACGGGATTTTCTTTTGGGATACGACAATCTCATTTCCGATCCACTAATCCTTCTTTACTGCATCCCTCACTCCCAAACATTGACGAATTCACACGGAAATTCCGTCGCTATGAAATACGAGTACTATGTGTTCTAAGACATTTCCTTCTAAATCGAGTAACGTTTCTATGGAAACGACAGGATTTTCTTTTGGGATACGACAATCACATTTCCGATCCACTAATCCTTCTTTACTGAATCCCTCACTCCCAAACATTGACGAATTCACACGGAAATTCCGTCGCTCTGAAATACGAGTACTATGTGTTCTAAGACATTTCCTTCTAAATCGAGTAACGTTTCTATTTAAACGACGGGATTTTCTTTTGGGATACGACAATCTCATTTCCGATCCACTAATCCTTCTTTACTGCATCCCTCACTCCCAAACATTGACGAATTCACACGGAAATTCCGTCGCTATGAAATACGAGTACTATGTGATCTAAGACATTTCCTTCTAAATCGAGTAACGTTTCTATGGAAACGACAGGATTTTCTTTTGGGATACGACAATCTCATTTCCGATCCACTAATCGTTCTTTACTGCTTCCCTCACTCCCAAACATTGACGAATTCACACAGAAATTCCGTCGCAGTGAAATACGAGTACTATGTGTTCTAAGACTTTTCCTTCTAAATCGAGTAACATTTCTATGGAAACGACAGGATTTTCTTTTGGGATACGACAGTCACATTTCCGATCCACTAATCCTTCTTTACTGCATCCCTCACTCCCAAACTTTGACGAATTCACACGGAAATTCCGTCGCTATGAAATACGAGTACTATGTGTTCTAAGACATTTCCTTCTAAATCGAGTAACGTTTCTATGGAAACGACAGGATTTTCTTTTGGGATACGACAATCTCATTTCCGATCCACTAATCCTTCTTTACTGCATCCCTCACTCCCAAACATTTAAGAATTCGGACGGAAATTCCGTCGCTGTGAAATACAAGTACTATGTGTTCTGAGACATTTCCTTCTAAATCGAGTAACGTTTCTATGGAAACGACAGGATTTTCTTTTGGGAAACGACAATCACATTTCCGATCCACTAATCCTTCTTTACTGCATCCCTCACTCCCACACATTGAAGAATTCACACGGAAATTCCGTCGCAGTGAAATACGAGTACTATGTGTTCTAAGACTTTTCCTTCTAAATCGAGTAACATTTCTATGGAAACGACAGGATTTTCTTTTGGGATACGACAGTCACATTTCCGATCCACTAATCCTTCTTTACTGCATCCCTCACTCCCAAACTTTGACGAATTCACACGGAAATTCCGTCGCTATGAAATACGAGTACTATGTGTTCTAAGACATTTCCTTCTAAATCGAGTAACGTTTCTATGGAAACGACAGGATTTTCTTTTGGGATACGAAAATCTCATTTCCGATCCACTAATCGTTCTTTACTGCATCCCTCACTCCCAAACATTGACGAATACACACGGAAATTCCGTCGCTATGAAATACGAGTGCTATGTGTTCTAAGACATTACCTTCTAAATCGAGTAACGTTTCTATGGAAACGACAGGATTTTCTTTTGGGATACGACAATCTCATTTCCGATCCACAAATCCTTCTTTACTGCATCCCTCACTCCCACACATTTAGGAATTCACACGGAAATTCCGTCGCTGTGAAATACGAGTACTATGTGTTCTAAGACATTTCCTTCTAAATTGAGTAACGTTTCTATGGAAACGACAGGATTTTCTTTTGGGATACGACAGTCACATTTCCGATCCACTAATCCTTCTTTACTGCATCCCTCACTCCCAAACTTTGACGAATTCACACGGAAATTCCGTCGCTATGAAATACGAGTACTATGTGTTCTAAGACATTTCCTTCTAAATCGAGTAACGTTTCTATGGAAACGACAGGATTTTCTTTTGGGATACAAAAATCTCATTTCCGATCCACTAATCGTTCTTTACTGCATCCCTCACTCCCAAACATTGACGAATTCACACGGAAATTCCGACGCTATGAAATACGAGTGCTATGTGTTCTAAGACATTACCTTCTAAATCGAGTAACGTTTCTATGGAAACGACAGGATTTTCTTTTGGGATACGACAATCTCATTTCCGATCCACTAATCCTTCTTTACTGCATCCCTCACTCCCACACATTTAGGAATTCACACGGAAATTCCGTCGCTGTGAAATACGAGTACTATGTGTTCTAAGACATTTCCTTCTAAATTGAGTAACGTTTCTATGGAAACGACAGGATTTTCTTTTGGGATACGACAATCTCATTTCCGATCCACTAATCCTTCTTTACTGCATCCCTCACTCCCAAATATTGACGAATTCACACGGAAATTCCGTCGCTATGAAATACGAGTACTATGTGATCTAAGACATTTCCTTCTAAATCGAGTAACGTTTCTATGGAAACGACAGGATTTTCTTTTGGGATACGACAATCTCATTTCCGATCCACTAATCCTTCTTTACTGCATCCCTCACTCCCAAACATTGACGAATTCACACGGAAATTCCGTCGCTGTGAAATACGAGTACTATGTGTTCTAAGACATTTCCTTCTAAATCGAGTAACGTTTCTATGGAAACGACAGGATTTTCTTTTGGGATACGACAATCTCATTTCCGATCCACTAATCCTTCTTTACTGCATCCCTCACTCCCAAACATTGACGAATTCACACGGATATTCCGTCGCTATGAAATACGAGTACTATGTGATCTAAGACATTTCCTTCTAAATCGAGTAACGTTTCTATGGAAACGACAGTATTTTCTTCTGGGATACGACAATCTCATTTCCGATCCACTAATCGTTCTTTACTGCATCCCTCACTCCCAAACATTGACGAATTCACACGGAAATTAAGTCGCTGTGATATACGTGTACTATGTGTTCTAAGACATTTCCTTCTAAATCGAGTAACATTTCTATGGAAACGACAGGATTTTCTTTTGGGATACGACAATCACATTTCCGATCCACTATTCCTTCTTTACTGCATCCCTCACTCCCAAACATTGACGAATTCACACGGAAATTCCGTCGCTATGAAATACGAGTACTATGTGTTCTAAGACATTTCCTTCTAAATCGAGTAACGTTTCTATGGAAACGACAGGATTTTCTTTTGGGATACGACAATCACATTTCCGATCCACTAATCCTTCTTTACTGAATCCCTCACTCCCAAACATTGACGAATTCACACGGAAATTCCGTCGCTCTGAAATACGAGTGCTATGTGTTCTAAGACATTTCCTTCTAAATCGAGTAACGTTTCTATTTAAACGACGGGATTTTCTTTTGGGATACGACAATCTCATTTCCGATCCACTAATCCTTCTTTACTGCATCCCTCACTCCCAAACATTGACGAATTCACACGGAAATTCCGTCGCTATGAAATACGAGTACTATGTGTTCTAAGACATTTCCTTCTAAATCGAGTAACGTTTCTATGGAAACGACAGGATTTTCTTTTGGGATACGACAATCACATTTCCGATCCACTAATCCTTCTTTACTGAATCCCTCACTCCCAAACATTGACGAATTCACACGGAAATTCCGTCGCTCTGAAATACGAGTACTATGTGTTCTAAGACATTTCCTTCTAAATCAAGTAACGTTTCTATTTAAACGACGGGATTTTCTTTTGGGATACGACAATCTCATTTCCGATCCACTAATCCTTCTTTACTGCATCCCTCACTCCCAAACATTGACGAATTCACACGGAAATTCCGTCGCTATGAAATACGAGTACTATGTGATCTAAGACATTTCCTTCTAAATCGAGTAACGTTTCTATGGAAACGACAGGATTTTCTTTTGGGATACGACAATCTCATTTCCGATCCACTAATCGTTCTTTACTGCTTCCCTCACTCCCAAACATTGACGAATTCACACAGAAATTCCGTCGCTATGAAATACGAGTACTATGTGTTCTAAGACATTTCCTTCTAAATCGAGTAACGTTTCTATGGAAACGACAGAATTTTCTTTTGGGATACGACAATGTCATTTCCGATCCACTAATCCTTCTTTACTGCATCCCTCCCTCCCAAACATTGACGAATTCACACGGAAATTCCGTCGCTGTGAAATACAAGTACTATGTGTTCTGAGACATTTCCTTCTAAATCGAGTAACGTTTCTATGGAAACGACAGGATTTTCTTTTGGGATACGACAATCTCATTTCCGATCCACTAATCCTTCTTTACTGCATCCCTCACTCCCAAACATTGACGAATTCACACGGAAATTCCGTCGCTGTGAAATACGAGTACTATGTGTTCTAAGACATTTCCTTCTAAATCGAGTAACGTTTCTATGGAAACGACAGGATTTTCTTTTGGGATACAACAATCTCATTTCCGATCCACTAATCCTTCTTTACTGCATCCCTCACTCCCAAACATTTAAGAATTCGGACGGAAATTCCGTCGCTGTGAAATACAAGTACTATGTGTTCTGAGACATTTCCTTCTAAATCGAGTAACGTTTCTATGGAAACGACAGGATTTTCTTTTGGGAAACGACAATCACATTTCCGATCCACTAATCCTTCTTTACTGAATCCCTCACTCCCAAACATTGACGAATTCACACGGAAATTCCGTCGCTCTGAAATACGAGTACTATGTGTTCTAAGACATTTCCTTCTAAATCGAGTAACGTTTCTATTTAAACGACGGGATTTTCTTTTGGGATACGACAATCTCATTTCCGATCCACTAATCCTTCTTTACTGCATCCCTCACTCCCAAACATTGACGAATTCACACGGAAATTCCGTCGCTATGAAATACGAGTACTATGTGATCTAAGACATTTCCTTCTAAATCGAGTAACGTTTCTATGGAAACGACAGGATTTTCTTTTGGGATACGACAATCTCATTTCCGATCCACTAATCGTTCTTTACTGCTTCCCTCACTCCCAAACATTGACGAATTCACACAGAAATTCCGTCGCTATGAAATACGAGTACTATGTGTTCTAAGACATTTCCTTCTAAATCGAGTAACGTTTCTATGGAAACGACAGAATTTTCTTTTGGGATACGACAATGTCATTTCCGATCCACTAATCCTTCTTTACTGCATCCCTCCCTCCCAAACATTGACGAATTCACACGGAAATTCCGTCGCTGTGAAATACAAGTACTATGTGTTCTGAGACATTTCCTTCTAAATCGAGTAACGTTTCTATGGAAACGACAGGATTTTCTTTTGGGATACGACAATCTCATTTCCGATCCACTAATCCTTCTTTACTGCATCCCTCACTCCCAAACATTGACGAATTCACACGGAAATTCCGTCGCTGCGAAATACGAGTACTATGTGTTCTAAGACATTTCCTTCTAAATCGAGTAACGTTTCTATGGAAACGACAGGATTTTCTTTTGGGATACGACAATCTCATTTCCGATCCACTAATCCTTCTTTACTGCATCCCTCACTCCCAAACATTTAAGAATTCGGACGGAAATTCCGTCGCTGTGAAATACAAGTACTATGTGTTCTGAGACATTTCCTTCTAAATCGAGTAACGTTTCTATGGAAACGACAGGATTTTCTTTTGGGAAACGACAATCACATTTCCGATCCACTAATCCTTCTTTACTGCATCCCTCACTCCCACACATTGAAGAATTCACACGGAAATTCCGTCGCAGTGAAATACGAGTACTATGTGTTCTAAGACTTTTCCTTCTAAATCGAGTAACATTTCTATGGAAACGACAGGATTTTCTTTTGGGATACGACAGTCACATTTCCGATCCACTAATCCTTCTTTACTGCATCCCTCACTCCCAAACTTTGACGAATTCACACGGAAATTCCGTCGCTATGAAATACGAGTACTATGTGTTCTAAGACATTTCCTTCTAAATCGAGTAACGTTTCTATGGAAACGACAGGATTTTCTTTTGGGATACGAAAATCTCATTTCCGATCCACTAATCGTTCTTTACTGCATCCCTCACTCCCAAACATTGACGAATTCACACGGAAATTCCGTCGCTATGAAATACGAGTGCTATGTGTTCTAAGACATTACCTTCTAAATCGAGTAACGTTTCTATGGAAACGACAGGATTTTCTTTTGGGATACGACAATCTCATTTCCGATCCACTAATCCTTCTTTACTGCATCCCTCACTCCCACACATTTAGGAATTCACACGGAAATTCCGTCGCTGTGAAATACGAGTACTATGTGTTCTAAGACATTTCCTTCTAAATTGAGTAACGTTTCTATGGAAACGACAGGATTTTCTTTTGGGATACGACAATCTCATTTCCGATCCACTAATCCTTCTTTACTGCATCCCTCACTCCCAAATATTGACGAATTCACACGGAAATTCCGTCGCTATGAAATACGAGTACTATGTGATCTAAGACATTTCCTTCTAAATCGAGTAACGTTTCTATGGAAACGACAGGATTTTCTTTTGGGATACGACAATCTCATTTCCGATCCACTAATCCTTCTTTACTGCATCCCTCACTCCCAAACATTGACGAATTCACACGGAAATTCCGTCGCTGTGAAATACGAGTACTATGTGTTCTAAGACATTTCCTTCTAAATCGAGTAACGTTTCTATGGAAACGACAGGATTTTCTTTTGGGATACGACAATCTCATTTCCGATCCACTAATCCTTCTTTACTGCATCCCTCACTCCCAAACATTGACGAATTCACACGGATATTCCGTCGCTATGAAATACGAGTACTATGTGATCTAAGACATTTCCTTCTAAATCGAGTAACGTTTCTATGGAAACGACAGTATTTTCTTCTGGGATACGACAATCTCATTTCCGATCCACTAATCGTTCTTTACTGCATCCCTCACTCCCAAACATTGACGAATTCACACGGAAATTCCGTCGCTGTGATATACGAGTACTATGTGTTCTAAGACATTTCCTTCTAAATCGAGTAACATTTCTATGGAAACGACAGGATTTTCTTTTGGGATACGACAATCACATTTCCGATCCACTATTCCTTCTTTACTGCATCCCTCACTCCCAAACATTGACGAATTCACACGGAAATTCCGTCGCTATGAAATACGAGTACTATGTGTTCTAAGACATTTCCTTCTAAATCGAGTAACGTTTCTATGGAAACGACAGGATTTTCTTTTGGGATACGACAATCACATTTCCGATCCACTAATCCTTCTTTACTGAATCCCTCACTCCCAAACATTGACGAATTCACACGGAAATTCCGTCGCTCTGAAATACGAGTACTATGTGTTCTAAGACATTTCCTTCTAAATCGAGTAACGTTTCTATTTAAACGACGGGATTTTCTTTTGGGATACGACAATCTCATTTCCGATCCACTAATCCTTCTTTACTGCATCCCTCACTCCCAAACATTGACGAATTCACACGGAAATTCCGTCGCTATGAAATACGAGTACTATGTGTTCTAAGACATTTCCTTCTAAATCGAGTAACGTTTCTATGGAAACGACAGGATTTTCTTTTGGGATACGACAATCACATTTCCGATCCACTAATCCTTCTTTACTGAATCCCTCACTCCCAAACATTGACGAATTCACACGGAAATTCCGTCGCTCTGAAATACGAGTACTATGTGTTCTAAGACATTTCCTTCTAAATCGAGTAACGTTTCTATTTAAACGACGGGATTTTCTTTTGGGATACGACAATCTCATTTCCGATCCACTAATCCTTCTTTACTGCATCCCTCACTCCCAAACATTGACGAATTCACACGGAAATTCCGTCGCTATGAAATACGAGTACTATGTGATCTAAGACATTTCCTTCTAAATCGAGTAACGTTTCTATGGAAACGACAGGATTTTCTTTTGGGATACGACAATCTCATTTCCGATCCACTAATCGTTCTTTACTGCTTCCCTCACTCCCAAACATTGACGAATTCACACAGAAATTCCGTCGCTATGAAATACGAGTACTATGTGTTCTAAGACATTTCCTTCTAAATCGAGTAACGTTTCTATGGAAACGACAGAATTTTCTTTTGGGATACGACAATGTCATTTCCGATCCACTAATCCTTCTTTACTGCATCCCTCCCTCCCAAACATTGACGAATTCACACGGAAATTCCGTCGCTGTGAAATACAAGTACTATGTGTTCTGAGACATTTCCTTCTAAATCGAGTAACGTTTCTATGGAAACGACAGGATTTTCTTTTGGGATACGACAATCTCATTTCCGATCCACTAATCCTTCTTTACTGCATCCCTCACTCCCAAACATTGACGAATTCACACGGAAATTCCGTCGCTGTGAAATACGAGTACTATGTGTTCTAAGACATTTCTTTCTAAATCGAGTAACGTTTCTATGGAAACGACAGGATTTTCTTTTGGGATACGACAATCTCATTTCCGATCCACTAATCCTTCTTTACTGCATCCCTCACTCCCAAACATTTAAGAATTCGGACGGAAATTCCGTCGCTGTGAAATACAAGTACTATGTGTTCTGAGACATTTCCTTCTAAATCGAGTAACGTTTCTATGGAAACGACAGGATTTTCTTTTGGGAAACGACAATCACATTTCCGATCCACTAATCCTTCTTTACTGCATCCCTCACTCCCACACATTGAAGAATTCACACGGAAATTCCGTCGCAGTGAAATACGAGTACTATGTGTTCTAAGACTTTTCCTTCTAAATCGAGTAACATTTCTATGGAAACGACAGGATTTTCTTTTGGGATACGACAGTCACATTTCCGATCCACTAATCCTTCTTTACTGCATCCCTCACTCCCAAACTTTGACGAATTCACACGGAAATTCCGTCGCTATGAAATACGAGTACTATGTGTTCTAAGACATTTCCTTCTAAATCGAGTAACGTTTCTATGGAAACGACAGGATTTTCTTTTGGGATACGAAAATCTCATTTCCGATCCACTAATCGTTCTTTACTGCATCCCTCACTCCCAAACATTGACGAATTCACACGGAAATTCCGTCGCTATGAAATACGAGTGCTATGTGTTCTAAGACATTACCTTCTAAATCGAGTAACGTTTCTATGGAAACGACAGGATTTTCTTTTGGGATACGACAATCTCATTTCCGATCCACAAATCCTTCTTTACTGCATCCCTCACTCCCACACATTTAGGAATTCACACGGAAATTCCGTCGCTGTGAAATACGAGTACTATGTGTTCTAAGACATTTCCTTCTAAATTGAGTAACGTTTCTATGGAAACGACAGGATTTTCTTTTGGGATACGACAATCTCATTTCCGATCCACTAATCCTTCTTTACTGCATCCCTCACTCCCAAATATTGACGAATTCACACGGAAATTCCGTCGCTATGAAATACGAGTACTATGTGATCTAAGACATTTCCTTCTAAATCGAGTAACGTTTCTATGGAAACGACAGGATTTTCTTTTGGGATACGACAATCTCATTTCCGATCCACTAATCCCTCTTTACTGCATCCCTCACTCCCAAACATTGACGAATTCACACGGAAACTCCGTCGTTGTGAAATACGAGTACTATGTGTTCTAAGACATTTCCTTCTAAATCGAGTAACGTTTCTATGGAAACGACAGGATTTTCTTTTGGGATACGACAATCTCATTTCCGATCCACTAATCCTTCTTTACTGCATCCCTCACTCCCAAACATTGACGAATTCACACGGATATTCCGTCGCTATGAAATACGAGTACTATGTGATCTAAGACATTTCCTTCTAAATCGAGTAACGTTTCTATGGAAACGACAGTATTTTCTTCTGGGATACGACAATCTCATTTCCGATCCACTAATCGTTCTTTACTGCATCCCTCACTCCCAAACATTGACGAATTCACACGGAAATTCCGTCGCTGTGATATACGAGTACTATGTGTTCTAAGACATTTCCTTCTAAATCGAGTAACATTTCTATGGAAACGACAGGATTTTCTTTTGGGATACGACAATCACATTTCCGATCCACTATTCCTTCTTTACTGCATCCCTCACTCCCAAACATTGACGAATTCACACGGAAATTCCGTCGCTATGAAATACGAGTACTATGTGTTCTAAGACATTTCCTTCTAAATCGAGTAACGTTTCTATGGAAACGACAGGATTTTCTTTTGGGATACGACAATCACATTTCCGATCCACTAATCCTTCTTTACTGAATCCCTCACTCCCAAACATTGACGAATTCACACGGAAATTCCGTCGCTCTGAAATACGAGTACTATGTGTTCTAAGACATTTCCTTCTAAATCGAGTAACGTTTCTATTTAAACGACGGGATTTTCTTTTGGGATACGACAATCTCATTTCCGATCCACTAATCCTTCTTTACTGCATCCCTCACTCCCAAACATTGACGAATTCACACGGAAATTCCGTCGCTATGAAATACGAGTACTATGTGATCTAAGACATTTCCTTCTAAATCGAGTAACGTTTCTATGGAAACGACAGGATTTTCTTTTGTGATACGACAATCTCATTTCCGATCCACTAATCGTTCTTTACTGCTTCCCTCACTCCCAAACATTGACGAATTCACACAGAAATTCCGTCGCTATGAAATACGAGTACTATGTGTTCTAAGACATTTCCTTCTAAATCGAGTAACGTTTCTATGGAAACGACAGAATTTTCTTTTGGGATACGACAATGTCATTTCCGATCCACTAATCCTTCTTTACTGCATCCCTCCCTCCCAAACATTGACGAATTCACACGGAAATTCCGTCGCTGTGAAATACAAGTACTATGTGTTCTGAGACATTTCCTTCTAAATCGAGTAACGTTTCTATGGAAACGACAGGATTTTCTTTTGGGATACGACAATCTCATTTCCGATCCACTAATCCTTCTTTACTGCATCCCTCACTCCCAAACACTGACGAATTCACACGGAAATTCCGTCGCTGTGAAATACGAGTACTATGTGTTCTAAGACATTTCCTTCTAAATGGAGTAACGTTTCTATGGAAACGACAGGATTTTCTTTTGGGATACGACAATCTCATTTCCGATCCACTAATCCTTCTTTACTGCATCCCTCACTCCCCAACATTGACGAATTCACACGGAAATACCATCGCTGTGAAATACGAGTACTATGTGTTCTAAGACATTTCCTTCTAAATCGAGTAACGATTCTATGGAAACGACAGGATTGTCTTTTGGGATACGACAATCTCATTTCCGATCCACTAATCCTTCTTTACTGCATCCCTCACTCCCAAACATTGACGAATTCACACGGAAATTCCGTCGCTATGAAATACGAGTACTATGTGATCTAAGACGTTTCCATCTAAATCGAGTAACGTTTCTATGGAAACGACAGGATTTTCTTTTGGGATACGACAATCTCATTTCCGATCCACTAATCCTTCTTTACTGCATCCCTCACTCCCAAACATTGACGAATTCACACGGAAATTCCGTCGCTATGAAATACGAGTACTATGTGTTCTAAGACATTTCCTTCTAAATCGAGTAACGTTTCTATGGAAAAGACAGGATTTTCTTTTGAGATACGACAATCCCATTTCCGATCCACTAATCCTTCTTTACTGCATCCCTCACTCCCAAACATTGACGAATTCACACGGAAATTCCGTCGCTGTGAAATACGAGTACTATGTGTTCTAAGACATTTCCTTCTAAATCGAGTAACGTTTCTATGGAAACGACAGGATTTTCTTTTGGGATACGACAATCTCATTTCCGATCCACTAATCCTTCTTTACTGCATCCCTCACTCCCAAACATTGAAGAATACACACGGAAATTCCGTCGCTATGAAATACGAGTACTATTTGTTCTAAGACATTTCCTTCTAAATCGAGTAACGTTTCTATGGAAACGACAGGATTTTCTTTTGGGATACGACAATCTCATTTCCGATCCACTAATCCTTCTTTACTGCATCCCTCACTCCCAAACATTGACGAATTCACACGGAAGTTCTGTCGCTATGAAATACGAGTACTATGTGATCTAAGACATTTCCTTCTAAATCGAGTAACGTTTCTATGGAAACGACAGGATTTTCTTTTGGGATACGACAATCTCATTTCCGATCCACTAATCCTTCTTTACTGCATCCCTCACTCCCAAACATTGACGAATTCACACGGAAGTTCCGTCGCTCTGAAATACGAGTACTATGTGTTCTAAGACATTTCCTTCTAAATCGTGTAACGTTTCTATGGAAACGACAGGATTTTCTTTTGGGATACGACAATCTCATTTCCGATCCACTAATCCTTCTTTACTGCATCCCTCACTCCCAAATATTGACGAATTCACACGGAAATTCCGTCGCTCTGAAATACGAGTACTATGTGTTCTAAGACATTTCCTTCTAAATCGAGTAACGTTTCTATGGAAACGACAGGATTTTCTTTTGAAATACGACAATCTCATTTCCGATCCACTAATCCTTCTTTACTGCATCCCTCACTCCCAAACATTGACGAATTCACACGGAAATTCCGTCGCTGTGAGATACGAGTACTATGTGTTCTAAGACATTTCCTTCTAAATCGAGTAACGTTTCTATGGAAACGACAGGATTTTCTTTTGGGATACGACAATCTCATTTCCGATTCACTAATCCGTCTTTACTGCATCCCTCACTCCCAAACATTGACGAATTCACACGGAAATTCCGTCGCTGTGAAATACGAGTACTATGTGTTCTAAGACACTTCCTTCTAAATCGAGTAACGTTTCTATGGAAACGACAGGATTTTCTTTTGTGATACGACAATCTCATTTCCGATCCACTAATCGTTCTTTACTGCATCCCTCACTCCCAAACATTGACGAATTCACACGGAAATTCCGTCGCTATGAAATACGAGTACTATGTGATCTAAGCATTTCCTTCTAAATCGAGTAACGTTTCTATGGAAACGACAATATTTTCTTCTGGGATACGACAATCTCATTTCCGATCCACTAATCGTTCTTTACTGCATCCCTCACTCCCAAACACTGACGAATTCACACGGAAATTCCGTCGCTGTGATATACGAGTACTATGTGTTCTAAGACATTTCCTTCTAAATCGAGTAACATTTCTATGGAAACGACAGGATTTTCTTTTGGGATACGACAATCACATTTCCGATCCACTATTCCTTCTTTACTGCATCCCTCACTCCCAAACATTGACGAATTCACACGGAAATTCCGTCGCTATGAAATACGAGTACTATGTGTTCTAAGACATTTCCTTCTAAATCGAGTAACGTTTCTATGGAAACGACAGGATTTTCTTTTGGGATACGACAATCACATTTCCGATCCACTAATCCTTCTTTACTGAATCCCTCACTCCCAAACATTGACGAATTCACACGGAAATTCCGTCGCTCTGAAATACGAGTACTATGTGTTCTAAGACATTTCCTTCTAAATCGAGTAACGTTTCTATTTAAACGACGGGATTTTCTTTTGGGATACGACAATCTCATTTCCGATCCACTAATCCTTCTTTACTGCATCCCTCACTCCCAAACATTGACGAATTCACACGGAAATTCCGTCGCTATGAAATACGAGTACTATGTGATCTAAGACATTTCCTTCTAAATCGAGTAACGTTTCTATGGAAACGACAGGATTTTCTTTTGTGATACGACAATCTCATTTCCGATCCACTAATCCTTCTTTACTGCATCCTTCACTCCCAAACATTGACGAATTCACACGGAAATTCCGTCGCTATGAAATACGAGTACTATGTGTTCTAAGACATTTCCTTCTAAATCGAGTAACGTTTCTATGGAAACGACAGGATTTTCTTTTGGGATACGAAAATCTCATTTCCGATCCACTGATCGTTCATTACTGCATCCCTCACTCCCAAACATTGACGAATTCACACGGAAATTCCGTCGCTAAGAAATACGAGTGCTATGTGTTCTAAGACATTACCTTCTAAATCGAGTAACGTTTCTATGGAAACGACAGGATTTTCTTTTGGGATACGACAATCTCATTTCCGATCCACTAATCCTTCTTTACTGCATCCCTCACTCCCAAACATTGACGAATTCACACGGAAATTCCGTCGCTGTGAAATACGAGTACTATGTGTTCTTAGACATTTCCTTCTAAATCGAGTAACGTTTCTATGGAAACGACAGGATTTTCTTTTGGGATACGACAATCTCATTTCCGATCCACTAATCCTTCTTTACTGCATCCCTCACTCCCAAACATTGACGAATTCACACGGATATTCCGTCGCTATGAAATACGAGTACTATGTGATCTAAGACATTTCCTTCTAAATCGAGTAACGTTTCTATGGAAACGACAGTATTTTCTTCTGGGATACGACAATCTCATTTCCGATCCACTAATCGTTCTTTACTGCATCCCTCACTCCCAAACATTGACGAATTCACACGGAAATTCCGTCGCTGTGATATACGAGTACTATGTGTTCTAAGACATTTCCTTCTAAATCGAGTAACATTTCTATGGAAACGACAGGATTTTCTTTTGGGATACGACAATCACATTTCCGATCCACTATTCCTTCTTTACTGCATCCCTCACTCCCAAACATTGACGAATTCACACGGAAATTCCGTCGCTATGAAATACGAGTACTATGTGTTCTAAGACATTTCCTTCTAAATCGAGTAACGTTTCTATGGAAACGACAGGATTTTCTTTTGGGATACGACAATCACATTTCCGATCCACTAATCCTTCTTTACTGAATCCCTCACTCCCAAACATTGACGAATTCACACGGAAATTCCGTCGCTCTGAAATACGAGTACTATGTGTTCTAAGACATTTCCTTCTAAATCGAGTAACGTTTCTATTTAAACGACGGGATTTTCTTTTGGGATACGACAATCTCATTTCCGATCCACTAATCCTTCTTTACTGCATCCCTCACTCCCAAACATTGACGAATTCACACGGAAATTCCATCGCTATGAAATACGAGTACTATGTGATCTAAGACATTTCCTTCTAAATCGAGTAACGTTTCTATGGAAACGACAGGATTTTCTTTTGTGATACGACAATCTCATTTCCGATCCACTAATCGTTCATTACTGCTTCCCTCACTCCCAAACATTGACGAATTCACACAGAAATTCCGTCGCTATGATATACGAGTACTATGTGTTCTAAGACATTTCCTTCTAAATCGAGTAACGTTTCTATGGAAACGACAGAATTTTCTTTTGGGATACGACAATGTCATTTCCGATCCACTAACCCTTCTTTACTGCATCCCTCCCTCCCAAACATTGACGAATTCACACGGAAATTCCGTCGCTGTGAAATACAAGTACTATGTGTTCTGAGACATTTCCTTCTAAATCGAGTAACGTTTCTATGGAAACGACAGGATTTTCTTTTGGGATACGACAATCTCATTTCCGATCCACTAATCCTTCTTTACTGCATCCCTCATTCCCAAACACTGACGAATTCACACGGAAATTCCGTCGCTGTGAAATATGAGTACTATGTGTTCTAAGACATTTCCTTCTAAATGGAGTAACGTTTCTATGGAAACGACAGGATTTTCTTTTGGGATACGACAATCTCATTTCCGATCCACTAATCCTTCTTTACTGCATCCCTCACTCCCCAACATTGACGAATTCACACGGAAATACCATCGCTGTGAAATACGAGTACTATGTGTTCTAAGACATTTCCTTCTAAATCGAGTAACGTTTCTATGGAAACGACAGGATTTTCTTTTGGGATACGACAATCTCATTTCCGATCCACTAATCCTTCTTTACTGCATCCCTCACTCCCAAACATTGACGAATTCACACGGAAATTCCGTCGCTATGAAATACGAGTACTATGTGATCTAAGACGTTTCCATCAAAATCGAGTAACGTTTCTATGGAAACGACAGGATTTTCTTTTGGGATACGACAATCTCATTTCCGATCCACTAATCCTTCTTTACTGCATCCCTCACTCCCAAACATTGACGAATTCACACGGAAATTCCGTCGCTATGAAATACGAGTACTATGTGTTCTAAGACATTTCCTTCTAAATCGAGTAACGTTTCTATGGAAAAGACAGGATTTTCTTTTGAGATACGACAATCTCATTTCCGATCCACTAATCCTTCTTTACTGCATCCCTCACTCCCAAACATTGACGAATTCACACGGAAATTCCGTCGCTGTGAAATACGAGTACTATGTGTTCTAAGACATTTCCTTCTAAATCGAGTAACGTTTCTATGGAAACGACAGGATTTTCTTTTGGGATACGACAATCTCATTTCCGATCCACTAATCCTTCTTTACTGCATCCCTCACTCCCAAACATTGAAGAATACACACGGAAATTCCGTCGCTATGAAATACGAGTACTATGTGTTCTAAGACATTTCCTTCTAAATCGAGTAACGTTTCTATGGAAACGACAGGATTTTCTTTTGGGATACGACAATCTCATTTCCGATCCACTAATCCTTCTTTACTGCATCCCTCACTCCCAAACATTGACGAATTCACACGGAAGTTCCGTCGCTATGAAATACGAGTACTATGTGATCTAAGACATTTCCTTCTAAATCGAGTAACGTTTCTATGGAAACGACAGGATTTTCTTTTGGGATACGACAATCTCATTTCCGATCCACTAATCCTTCTTTACTGCATCCCTCACTCCCAAACATTGACGAATTCACACGGAAGTTCCGTCGCTCTGAAATACGAGTACTATGTGTTCTAAGACATTTCCTTCTAAATCGTGTAACGTTTCTATGGAAACGACAGGATTTTCTTTTGGGATACGACAATCTCATTTCCGATCCACTAATCCTTCTTTACTGCATCCCTCACTCCCAAATATTGACGAATTCACACGGAAATTCCGTCGCTCTGAAATACGAGTACTATGTGTTCTAAGACATTTCCTTCTAAATCGAGTAACGTTTCTATGGAAACGACAGGATTTTCTTTTGAAATACGACAATCTCATTTCCGATCCACTAATCCTTCTTTACTGCATCCCTCACTCCCAAACATTGATGAATTCACACGGAAATTCCGTCGCTGTGAGATACGAGTACTATGTGTTCTAAGACATTTCCTTCTAAATCGAGTAACGTTTCTATGGAAACGACAGGATTTTCTTTTGGGATACGACAATCTCATTTCCGATTCACTAATCCTTCTTTACTGCATCCCTCATTCCCAAACATTGACGAATTCACACGGAAATTCCGTCGCTGTGAAATACGAGTACTATGTGTTCTAAGACACTTCCTTCTAAATCGAGTAACGTTTCTATGGAAACGACAGGATTTTCTTTTGTGATACGACTATCTCATTTCCGATCCACTAATCGTTCTTTACTGCATCCCTCACTCCCAAACATTGACGAATTCACACGGAAATTCCGTCGCTATGAAATACGAGTACTATGTGATCTAAGACATTTCCTTCTAAATCGAGTAACGTTTCTATGGAAACGACAATATTTTCTTCTGGGATACGACAATCTCATTTCCGATCCACTAATCGTTCTTTACTGCATCCCTCACTCCCAAACATTGACGAATTCACACGGAAATTCCGTCGCTGTGATATACGAGTACTATGTGTTCTAAGACATTTCCTTCTAAATCGAGTAACATTTCTATGGAAACGACAGGATTTTCTTTTGGGATACGACAATCACATTTCCGATCCACTATTCCTTCTTTACTGCATCCCTCACTCCCAAACATTGACGAATTCACACGGAAATTCCGTCGCTATGAAATACGAGTACTATGTGTTCTAAGACATTTCCTTCTAAATCGAGTAACGTTTCTATGGAAACGACAGGATTTTCTTTTGGGATACGACAATCACATTTCCGATCCACTAATCCTTCTTTACTGAATCCCTCACTCCCCTAACATTGACGAATTCGCACGGAAATTCCGTCGCTATGAAATACGAGTACTATGTGATCTAAGACGTTTCCATCTAAATCGAGTAACGTTTCTATGGAAACGACAGGATTTTCTTTTGGGATACGACAATCTCATTTCCGATCCACTAACCCTTCTTTACTGCATCCCTCACTCCCAAACATTGACGAATTCACACGGAAATTCCGTCGCTGTGAAATACGAGTACTATGTGTTCTAAGACATTTCCTTCTAAATCGAGTAACGTTTCTATGGAAACGACAGGATTTTCTTTTGGGATACGACAATCTCATTTCCGATCCACTAATCCTTCTTTACTGCATCCCTCACTCCCAAACATTGAAGAGTACACACGGAAATTCCGTCGCTATGAAATACGAGTACTATGTGTTCTAAGACATTTCCTTCTAAATCGAGTAACGTTTCTATGGAAACGACAGGATTTTCTTTTGGGATACGACAATCTCATTTCCGATCCACTAATCCTTCTTTACTGCATCCCTCACTCCCAAACATTGACGAATTCACACGGAAGTTCCGTCGCTATGAAATACGAGTACTATGTGATCTAAGACATTTCCTTCTAAATCGAGTAACGTTTCTATGGAAACGACAGGATTTTCTTTTGGGATACGACAATCTCATTTCCGATCCACTAATCCTTCTTTACTGCATCCCTCACTCCCAAACATTGATGAATTCACACGGAAATTCCGTCGCTGTGAGATACGAGTACTATGTGTTCTAAGACATTTCCTTCTAAATCGAGTAACGTTTCTATGGAAACGACAGGATTTTCTTTTGGGATACGACAATCTCATTTCCGATTCACTAATCCTTCTTTACTGCATCCCTCATTCCCAAACATTGACGAATTCACACGGAAATTCCGTCGCTGTGAAATACGAGTACTATGTGTTCTAAGACACTTCCTTCTAAATCGAGTAACGTTTCTATGGAAACGACAGGATTTTCTTTTGTGATACGACTATCTCATTTCCGATCCACTAATCGTTCTTTACTGCATCCCTCACTCCCAAACATTGACGAATTCACACGGAAATTCCGTCGCTATGAAATACGAGTACTATGTGATCTAAGACATTTCCTTCTAAATCGAGTAACGTTTCTATGGAAACGACAATATTTTCTTCTGGGATACGACAATCTCATTTCCGATCCACTAATCGTTCTTTACTGCATCCCTCACTCCCAAACATTGACGAATTCACACGGAAATTCCGTCGCTGTGATATACGAGTACTATGTGTTCTAAGACATTTCCTTCTAAATCGAGTAACATTTCTATGGAAACGACAGGATTTTCTTTTGGGATACGACAATCACATTTCCGATCCACTATTCCTTCTTTACTGCATCCCTCACTCCCAAACATTGACGAATTCACACGGAAATTCCGTCGCTATGAAATACGAGTACTATGTGTTCTAAGACATTTCCTTCTAAATCGAGTAACGTTTCTATGGAAACGACAGGATTTTCTTTTGGGATACGACAATCACATTTCCGATCCACTAATCCTTCTTTACTGAATCCCTCACTCCCCTAACATTGACGAATTCGCACGGAAATTCCGTCGCTATGAAATACGAGTACTATGTGATCTAAGACGTTTCCATCTAAATCGAGTAACGTTTCTATGGAAACGACAGGATTTTCTTTTGGGATACGACAATCTCATTTCCGATCCACTAACCCTTCTTTACTGCATCCCTCACTCCCAAACATTGACGAATTCACACGGAAATTCCGTCGCTGTGAAATACGAGTACTATGTGTTCTAAGACATTTCCTTCTAAATCGAGTAACGTTTCTATGGAAACGACAGGATTTTCTTTTGGGATACGACAATCTCATTTCCGATCCACTAATCCTTCTTTACTGCATCCCTCACTCCCAAACATTGAAGAGTACACACGGAAATTCCGTCGCTATGAAATACGAGTACTATGTGTTCTAAGACATTTCCTTCTAAATCGAGTAACGTTTCTATGGAAACGACAGGATTTTCTTTTGGGATACGACAATCTCATTTCCGATCCACTAATCCTTCTTTACTGCATCCCTCACTCCCAAACATTGACGAATTCACACGGAAGTTCCGTCGCTATGAAATACGAGTACTATGTGATCTAAGACATTTCCTTCTAAATCGAGTAACGTTTCTATGGAAACGACAGGATTTTCTTTTGGGATACGACAATCTCATTTCCGATCCACTAATCCTTCTTTACTGCATCCCTCACTCCCAAACATTGACGAATTCACACGGAAGTTCCGTCGCTCTGAAATACGAGTACTATGTGTTCTAAGACATTTCCTTCTAAATCGTGTAACGTTTCTATGGAAACGACAGGATTTTCTTTTGGGATACGACAATCTCATTTCCGATCCACTAATCCTTCTTTACTGCATCCCTCACTCCCAAATATTGACGAATTCACACGGAAATTCCGTCGCTCTGAAATACGAGTACTATGTGTTCTAAGACATTTCCTTCTAAATCGAGTAACGTTTCTATGGAAACGACAGGATTTTCTTTTGAAATACGACAATCTCATTTCCGATCCACTAATCCTTCTTTACTGCATCCCTCACTCCCAAACATTGACGAATTCACACGGAAATTCCGTCGCTGTGAGATACGAGTACTATGTGTTCTAAGACATTTCCTTCTAAATCGAGTAACGTTTCTATGGAAACGATAGGATTTTCTTTTGGGATACGACAATCTCATTTCCGATTCACTAATCCTTCTTTACTGCATCCCTCACTCCCAAACATTGACGAATTCACACGGAAATTCCGTCGCTGTGAAATACGAGTACTATGTGTTCTAAGACACTTCCTTCTAAAGCGAGTAACGTTTCTATGGAAACGACAGGATTTTCTTTTGTGATACGACAATCTCATTTCCGAATCACTAATCGTTCTTTACTGCATCCCTCACTCCCAAACATTGACGAATTCAAACGGAAATTGCGTCGCTGTGAAATACGAGTACTATGTGTTCTAAGACATTTCCTTCTAAATCGAGTAACGTCTCTATGGAAACGACGGGATTTTCTATTGGGATACGACAATCACATTTCCGATACACTAATCCTTCTTTACTGCATCCCTCACTCCCACACATTGAAGAATTCACACGGAAAATCCGTCGCTGTGAAATACGAGTACTATGTGTTCTAAGACATTTCCTTCTAAATCGAGTAACGTTTCTATGGAAACAACAGGATTTTCTTTTGGGATACGACAATCACATTTCCGATCCACTAATCCTTCTTTACTGCATCCCTCACTCCCACACATTGAAGAATTCACACGGAAATTCCGTCGCAGTGAAATACGAGTACTATGTGTTCTAAGACATTTCCTTCTAAATCGAGTAACATTTCTATGGAAACGACAGGATTTTCTTTTGGGATACGACAGTCACATTTCCGATCCACTAATCCTTCTTTACTGCATCCCTCACTCCCAAACTTTGACGAATTCACACGGAAATTCCGTCGCTATGAAATACGAGTACTATGTGTTCTAAGACATTTCCTTCTAAATCGAGTAACGTTTCTATGGAAACGACAGGATTTTCCTTTGGGATACGACAATCTCATTTCCGATCCACTAATCGTTCTTTACTGCATCCCTCACTCCCAAACATTGTCGAATTCACACGGAAATTCCGTCGCTATGAAATACGAGTGCTATGTGTTCTAAGACATTACCTTCTAAATCGAGTAACGTTTCTATGGAAACGACAGGATTTTCTTTTGGGATACGACAATCTCATTTCCGATCCACTAATCCTTCTTTACTGCATCCCTCACTCCCACACATTTAGGAATTCACACGGAAATTCCGTCGCTGTGAAATACGAGTACTATGTGTTCTAAGACATTTCCTTCTAAATTGAGTAACGTTTCTATGGAAACGACAGGATTTTCTTTTGGGATACGACAATCTCATTTCCGATCCACTAATCCTTCTTTACTGCATCCCTCACTCCAAAATATTGACGAATTCACACGGAAATTCCGTCGCTATGAAATACGAGTACTATGTGATCTAAGACATTTCCTTCTAAATCGAGTAACGTTTCTATGGAAACGACAGGATTTTCTTTTGGGATACGACAATCTCATTTCCGATCCACTAATCCTTCTTTACTGCATCCCTCACTCCCAAACATTGACGAATTCACACGGAAATTCCGTCGCTGTGAAATACGAGTACTATGTGTTCTAAGACATTTCCTTCTAAATCGAGTAACGTTTCTATGGAAACGACAGGATTTTCTTTTGGGATACGACAATCTCATTTCCGATCCACTAATCCTTCTTTACTGCATCCCTCACTCCCAAACATTGACGAATTCACACGGATATTCCGTCGCTATGAAATACGAGTACTATGTGATCTAAGACATTTCCTTCTAAATCGAGTAACGTTTCTATGGAAACGACAGTATTTTCTTCTGGGA
Organism: Schistocerca piceifrons; assembly: GCF_021461385.2. NCBI lineage: Eukaryota > Metazoa > Arthropoda > Insecta > Orthoptera > Acrididae > Schistocerca > Schistocerca piceifrons. The sequence continues at coordinate 601,953,595 of NC_060144.1, read as the reverse complement.
TACGACAATCTCATTTCCGATCCACTAATCGTTCTTTACTGCATCCCTCACTCCCAAACATTGACGAATTCACACGGAAATTCCGTCGCTGTGATATACGAGTACTATGTGTTCTAAGACATTTCCTTCTAAATCGAGTAACATTTCTATGGAAACGACAGGATTTTCTTTTGGGATACGACAATCACATTTCCGATCCACTATTCCTTCTTTACTGCATCCCTCACTCCCAAACATTGACGAATTCACACGGAAATTCCGTCGCTATGAAATACGAGTACTATGTGTTCTAAGACATTTCCTTCTAAATCGAGTAACGTTTCTATGGAAACGACAGGATTTTCTTTTGGGATACGACAATCACATTTCCGATCCACTAATCCTTCTTTACTGAATCCCTCACTCCCAAACATTGACGAATTCACACGGAAATTCCGTCGCTCTGAAATACGAGTACTATGTGTTCTAAGACATTTCCTTCTAAATCGAGTAACGTTTCTATTTAAACGACGGGATTTTCTTTTGGGATACGACAATCTCATTTCCGATCCACTAATCCTTCTTTACTGCATCCCTCACTCCCAAACATTGACGAATTCACACGGAAATTCCGTCGCTATGAAATACGAGTACTATGTGATCTAAGACATTTCCTTCTAAATCGAGTAACGTTTGTATGGAAACGACAGGATTTTCTTTTGGGATACGACAATCTCATTTCCGATCCACTAATCGTTCTTTACTGCTTCCCTCACTCCCAAACATTGACGAATTCACACAGAAATTCCGTCGCTATGAAATACGAGTACTATGTGTTCTAAGACATTTCCTTCTAAATCGAGTAACGTTTCTATGGAAACGACAGAATTTTCTTTTGGGATACGACAATGTCATTTCCGATCCACTAATCCTTCTTTACTGCATCCCTCCCTCCCAAACATTGACGAATTCACACGGAAATTCCGTCGCTGTGAAATACAAGTACTATGTGTTCTGAGACATTTCCTTCTAAATCGAGTAACGTTTCTATGGAAACGACAGGATTTTCTTTTGGGATACGACAATCTCATTTCCGATCCACTAATCCTTCTTTACTGCATCCCTCACTCCCAAACATTGACGAATTCACACGGAAATTCCGTCGCTGTGAAATACGAGTACTATGTGTTCTAAGACATTTCCTTCTAAATCGAGTAACGTTTCTATGGAAACGACAGGATTTTCTTTTGGGATACGACAATCTCATTTCCGATCCACTAATCCTTCTTTACTGCATCCCTCACTCCCAAACATTGAAGAATTCGGACGGAAATTCCGTCGCTGTGAAATACAAGTACTATGTGTTCTGAGACATTTCCTTCTAAATCGAGTAACGTTTCTATGGAAACGACAGGATTTTCTTTTGGGATACGACAATCACATTTCCGATCCACTAATCCTTCTTTACTGCATCCCTCACTCCCACACATTGAAGAATTCACACGGAAATTCCGTCGCAGTGAAATACGAGTACTATGTGTTCTAAGACATTTCCTTCTAAATCGAGTAACATTTCTATGGAAACGACAGGATTTTCTTTTGGGATACGACAGTCACATTTCCGATCCACTAATCCTTCTTTACTGCATCCCTCACTCCCAAACTTTGACGAATTCACACGGATATTCCGTCGCTATGAAATACGAGTACTATGTGTTCTAAGACATTTCCTTCTAAATCGAGTAACGTTTCTATGGAAACGACAGGATTTTCTTTTGGGATACGACAATCTTATTTCCGATCCACTAATCGTTCTTTACTGCATCCCTCACTCCCAAACATTGACGAATTCACACGGAAATTCCGTCGCTATGAAATACGAGTGCTATGTGTTCTAAGACATTACCTTCTAAATCGAGTAACGTTTCTATGGAAACGACAGGATTTTCTTTTGGGATACGACAATCTCATTTCCGATCCACTAATCCTTCTTTACTGCATCCCTCACTCCCACACATTTAGGAATTCACACGGAAATTCCGTCGCTGTGAAATACGAGTACTATGTGTTCTAAGACATTTCCTTCTAAATTGAGTAACGTTTCTATGGAAACGACAGGATTTTCTTTTGGGATACGACAATCTCATTTCCGATCCACTAATCCTTCTTTACTGCATCCCTCACTCCCAAATATTGACGAATTCACACGGAAATTCCGTCGCTATGAAATACGAGTACTATGTGATCTAAGACATTTCCTTCTAAATCGAGTAACGTTTCTATGGAAACGACAGGATTTTCTTTTGGGATACGACAATCTCATTTCCGATCCACTAATCCTTCTTTACTGCATCCCTCACTCCCAAACATTGACGAATTCACACGGAAATTCCGTCGCTGTGAAATACGAGTACTATGTGTTCTAAGACATTTCCTTCTAAATCGAGTAACGTTTCTATGGAAACGACAGGATTTTCTTTTGGGATACGACAATCTCATTTCCGATCCACTAATCCTTCTTTACTGCATCCCTCACTCCCAAACATTGACGAATTCACACGGATATTCCGTCGCTATGAAATACGAGTACTATGTGATCTAAGACATTTCCTTCTAAATCGAGTAACGTTTCTATGGAAACGACAGTATTTTCTTCTGGGATACGACAATCTCATTTCCGATCCACTAATCGTTCTTTACTGCATCCCTCACTCCCAAACATTGACGAATTCACACGGAAATTCCGTCGCTGTGATATACGAGTACTATGTGTTCTAAGACATTTCCTTCTAAATCGAGTAACATTTCTATGGAAACGACAGGATTTTCTTTTGGGATACGACAATCACATTTCCGATCCACTATTCCTTCTTTACTGCATCCCTCACTCCCAAACATTGACGAATTCACACGGAAGTTCCGTCGCTATGAAATACGAGTACTATGTGTTCTAAGACATTTCCTTCTAAATCGAGTAACGTTTCTATGGAAACGACAGGATTTTCTTTTGGGATACGACAATCACATTTCCGATCCACTAATCCTTCTTTACTGAATCCCTCACTCCCAAACATTGACGAATTCACACGGAAATTCCGTCGCTCTGAAATACGAGTACTATGTGTTCTAAGACGTTTCCTTCTAAATCGAGTAACGTTTCTATTTAAACGACGGGATTTTCTTTTGGGATACGACAATCTCATTTCCGATCCACTAATCCTTCTTTACTGCATCCCTCACTCCCAAACATTGACGAATTCACACGGAAATTCCGTCGCTATGAAATACGAGTACTATGTGATCTAAGACATTTCCTTCTAAATCGAGTAACGTTTCTATGGAAACGACAGGATTTTCTTTTGGGATACGACAATCACATTTCCGATCCACTAATCCTTCTTTACTGAATCCCTCACTCCCAAACATTGACCAATTCACACGGAAATTCCGTCGCTCTGAAATACGAGTACTATGTGTTCTAAGACGTTTCCTTCTAAATCGAGTAACGTTTCTATTTAAACGACGGGATTTTCTTTTGGGATACGACAATCTCATTTCCGATCCACTAATCCTTCTTTACTGCATCCCTCACTCCCAAACATTGACGAATTCACACGGAAATTCCGTCGCTATGAAATACGAGTACTATGTGATCTAAGACATTTCCTTCTAAATCGAGTAACGTTTCTATGGAAACGACAGGATTTTCTTTTGGGATACGACAATCACATTTCCGATCCACTATTCGTTCTTTACTGCTTCCCTCACTCCCAAACATTGACGAATTCACACAGAAATTCCGTCGCTATGAAATACGAGTACTATGTGTTCTAAGACATTTCCTTCTAAATCGAGTAACGTTTCTATGGAAACGACAGAATTTTCTTTTGGGATACGACAATGTCATTTCCGATCCACTAATCCTTCTTTACTGCATCCCTCCCTCCCAAACATTGACGAATTCACACGGAAATTCCGTCGCTGTGAAATACAAGTACTATGTGTTCTGAGACATTTCCTTCTAAATCGAGTAACGTTTCTATGGAAACGACAGGATTTTCTTTTGGGATACGACAATCTCATTTCCGATCCACTAATCGTTCTTTACTGCTTCCCTCACTCCCAAACATTGACGAATTCACACAGAAATTCCGTCGCTATGAAATACGAGTACTATGTGTTCTAAGACATTTCCTTCCAAATCGAGTAACGTTTCTATGGAAACGACAGAATTTTCTTTTGGGATACGACAATGTCATTTCCGATCCACTAATCCTTCTTTACTGCATCCCTCCCTCCCAAACATTGACGAATTCACACGGAAATTCCGTCGCTGTGAAATACAAGTACTATGTGTTCTGAGACATTTCCTTCTAAATCGAGTAACGTTTCTATGGAAACGACAGGATTTTCTTTTGGGATACGACAATCTCATTTCCGATCCACTAATCCTTCTTTACTGCATCCCTCACTCCCAAACATTGACGAATTCACACGGAAATTCCGTCGCTGTGAAATACGAGTACTATGTGTTCTAAGACATTTCCTTCTAAATCGAGTAACGTTTCTATGGAAACGACAGGATTTTCTTTTGGGATACGACAATCTCATTTCCGATCCACTAATCCTTCTTTACTGCATCCCTCACTCCCAAACATTGAAGAATTCGGACGGAAATTCCGTCGCTGTGAAATACAAGTACTATGTGTTCTGAGACATTTCCTTCTAAATCGAGTAACGTTTCTATGGAAACGACAGGATTTTCTTTTTTGATACGACAATCACATTTCCGATCCACTAATCCTTCTTTACTGCATCCCTCACTCCCACACATTGAAGAATTCACACGGAAATTCCGTCGCAGTGAAATACGAGTACTATGTGTTCTAAGACATTTCCTTCTAAATCGAGTAACATTTCTATGGAAACGACAGGATTTTCTTTTGGGATACGACAGTCACATTTCCGATCCACTAATCCTTCTTTACTGCATCCCTCACTCCCAAACTTTGACGAATTCACACGGATATTCCGTCGCTATGAAATACGAGTACTATGTGTTCTAAGACATTTCCTTCTAAATCGAGTAACGTTTCTATGGAAACGACAGGATTTTCTTTTGGGATACGACAATCTCATTTCCGATCCACTAATCGTTCTTTACTGGATCCCTCACTCCCAAACATTGACGAATTCACACGGAAATTGCGTCGCTATGAAATACGAGTACTATGTGTTCTAAGACATTTCCTTCTAAATCGAGTAACGTTTCTATGGAAACGACAGGATTTTCTTTTGTGATACGACAATCTCATTTCCGATCCACTAATCCTTCTTTACTGCATCCCTCACTCCCAAACATTGACGAATTCACACGGATATTCCGTCGCTATGAAATACAAGTACTATGTGATCTAAGACATTTCCTTCTAAATCGAGTAACGTTTCTATGGAAACGACAGTATTTTCTTCTGGGATACGACAATCTCATTTCCGATCCACTAATCGTTCTTTACTGCATCCCTCACTCCCAAACATTGACGAATTCACACGGAAATTCCGTCGCTGTGATATACGAGTACTATGTGTTCTAAGACATTTCCTTCTAAATCGAGTAACATTTCTATGGAAACGACAGGATTTTCTTTTGGGATACGACAATCACATTTCCGATCCACTATTCCTTCTTTACTGCATCCCTCACTCCCAAACATTGACGAATTCACACGGAAGTTCCGTCGCTATGAAATACGAGTACTATGTGTTCTAAGACATTTCCTTCTAAATCGAGTAACGTTTCTATGGAAACGACAGGATTTTCTTTTGGGATACGACAATCACATTTCCGATCCACTAATCCTTCTTTACTGAATCCCTCACTCCCAAACATTGACGAATTCACACGGAAATTCCGTCGCTCTGAAATACGAGTACTATGTGTTCTATGACATTTCCTTCTAAATCGAGTAACGTTTCTATTTAAACGACGGGATTTTCTTTTGGGATACGACAATCTCATTTCCGATCCACTAATCCTTCTTTACTGCATCCCTCACTCCCAAACATTGACGAATTCACACGGAAATTCCGTCGCTATGAAATACGAGTACTATGTGATCTAAGACATTTCCTTCTAAATCGAGTAACGTTTCTATGGAAACGACAGGATTTTCTTTTGGGATACGACAATCACATTTCCGATCCACTAATCCTTCTTTACTGAATCCCTCACTCCCAAACATTGACCAATTCACACGGAAATTCCGTCGCTCTGAAATACGAGTACTATGTGTTCTAAGACGTTTCCTTCTAAATCGAGTAACGTTTCTATTTAAACGACGGGATTTTCTTTTGGGATACGACTATCTCATTTCCGATCCACTAATCCTTCTTTACTGCATCCCTCACTCCCAAACATTGACGAATTCACACGGAAATTCCGTCGCTATGAAATACGAGTACTATGTGATCTAAGACATTTCCTTCTAAATCGAGTAACGTTTCTATGGAAACGACAGGATTTTCTTTTGGGATACGACAATCACATTTCCGATCCACTAATCGTTCTTTACTGCTTCCCTCACTCCCAAACATTGACGAATTCACACAGAAATTCCGTCGCTATGAAATACGAGTACTATGTGTTCTAAGACATTTCCTTCTAAATCGAGTAACGTTTCTATGGAAACGACAGAATTTTCTTTTGGGATACGACAATGTCATTTCCGATCCACTAATCCTTCTTTACTGCATCCCTCCCTCCCAAACATTGACGAATTCACACGGAAATTCCGTCGCTGTGAAATACAAGTACTATGTGTTCTGAGACATTTCCTTCTAAATCGAGTAACGTTTCTATGGAAACGACAGGATTTTCTTTTGGGATACGACAATCTCATTTCCGATCCACTAATCGTTCTTTACTGCTTCCCTCACTCCCAAACATTGACGAATTCACACAGAAATTCCGTCGCTATGAAATACGAGTACTATGTGTTCTAAGACATTTCCTTCTAAATCGAGTAACGTTTCTATGGAAACGACAGAATTTTCTTTTGGGATACGACAATGTCATTTCCGATCCACTAATCCTTCTTTACTGCATCCCTCCCTCCCAAACATTGACGAATTCACACGGAAATTCCGTCGCTGTGAAATACAAGTACTATGTGTTCTGAGACATTTCCTTCTAAATCGAGTAACGTTTCTATGGAAACGACAGGATTTTCTTTTGGGATACGACAATCTCATTTCCGATCCACTAATCCTTCTTTACTGCATCCCTCACTCCCAAACATTGACGAATTCACACGGAAATTCCGTCGCTGTGAAATACGAGTACTATGTGTTCTAAGACATTTCCTTCTAAATCGAGTAACGTTTCTATGGAAACGACAGGATTTTCTTTTGGGATACGACAATCTCATTTCCGATCCACTAATCCTTCTTTACTGCATCCCTCACTCCCAAACATTGAAGAATTCGGACGGAAATTCCGTCGCTGTGAAATACAAGTACTATGTGTTCTGAGACATTTCCTTCTAAATCGAGTAACGTTTCTATGGAAACGACAGGATTTTCTTTTGGGATACGACAATCACATTTCCGATCCACTAATCCTTCTTTACTGCATCCCTCACTCCCACACATTGAAGAATTCACACGGAAATTCCGTCGCAGTGAAATACGAGTACTATGTGTTCTAAGACATTTCCTTCTAAATCGAGTAACATTTCTATGGAAACGACAGGATTTTCTTTTGGGATACGACAGTCACATTTCCGATCCACTAATCCTTCTTTACTGCATCCCTCACTCCCAAACTTTGACGAATTCACACGGATATTTCGTCGCTATGAAATACGAGTACTATGTGTTCTAAGACATTTCCTTCTAAATCGAGTAACGTTTCTATGGAAACGACAGGATTTTCTTTTGGGATACGACAATCTCATTTCCGATCCACTAATCGTTCTTTACTGCATCCCTCACTCCCAAACATTGACGAATTCACACGGAAATTCCGTCGCTATGAAATACGAGTGCTATGTGTTCTAAGACATTACCTTCTAAATCGAGTAACGTTTCTATGGAAACGACAGGATTTTCTTTTGGGATACGACAATCTCATTTCCGATCCACTAATCCTTCTTTACTGCATCCCTCACTCCCACACATTTAGGAATTCACACGGAAATTCCGTCGCTGTGAAATACGAGTACTATGTGTTCTAAGACATTTCCTTCTAAATTGAGTAACGTTTCTATGGAAACGACAGGATTTTCTTTTGGGATACGACAATCTCATTTCCGATCCACTAATCCTTCTTTACTGCATCCCTCACTCCCAAATTTTGACGAATTCACACGGAAATTCCGTCGCTATGAAATACGAGTACTATGTGATCTAAGACATTTCCTTCTAAATCGAGTAACGTTTCTATGGAAACGACAGGATTTTCTTTTGGGATACGACAATCTCATTTCCGATCCACTAATCCTTCTTTACTGCATCCCTCACTCCCAAACATTGACGAATTCACACGGAAATTCCGTCGCTGTGAAATACGAGTACTATGTGTTCTAAGACATTTCCTTCTAAATCGAGTAACGTTTCTATGGAAACGACAGGATTTTCTTTTGGGATACGACAATCTCATTTCCGATCCACTAATCCTTCTTTACTGCATCCCTCACTCCCAAACATTGACGAATTCACACGGATATTCCGTCGCTATGAAATACGAGTACTATGTGATCTAAGACATTTCCTTCTAAATCGAGTAACGTTTCTATGGAAACGACAGTATTTTCTTCTGGGATACGACAATCTCATTTCCGATCCACTAATCGTTCTTTACTGCATCCCTCACTCCCAAACATTGACGAATTCACACGGAAATTCCGTCGCTGTGATATACGAGTACTATGTGTTCTAAGACATTTCCTTCTAAATCGAGTAACATTTCTATGGAAACGACAGGATTTTCTTTTGGGATACGACAATCACATTTCCGATCCACTATTCCTTCTTTACTGCATCCCTCACTCCCAAACATTGACGAATTCACACGGAAGTTCCGCCGCTATGAAATACGAGTACTATGTGTTCTAAGACATTTCCTTCTAAATCGAGTAACGTTTCTATGGAAACGACAGGATTTTCTTTTGGGATACGACAATCACATTTCCGATCCACTAATCCTTCTTTACTGAATCCCTCACTCCCAAACATTGACGAATTCACACGGAAATTCCGTCGCTCTGAAATACGAGTACTATGTGTTCTAAGACATTTCCTTCTAAATCGAGTAACGTTTCTATTTAAACGACGGGATTTTCTTTTGGGATACGACAATCTCATTTCCGATCCACTAATCCTTCTTTACTGCATCCCTCACTCCCAAACATTGACGAATTCACACGGAAATTCCGTCGCTATGAAATACGAGTACTATGTGATCTAAGACATTTCCTTCTAAATCGAGTAACGTTTCTATGGAAACGACAGGATTTTCTTTTGGGATACGACAATCTCATTTCCGATCCACTAATCGTTCTTTACTGCTTCCCTCACTCCCAAACATTGACGAATTCACACAGAAATTCCGTCGCTATGAAATACGAGTACTATGTGTTCTAAGACATTTCCTTCTAAATCGAGTAACGTTTCTATGGAAACGACAGAATTTTCTTTTGGGATACGACAATGTCATTTCCGATCCACTAATCCTTCTTTACTGTATCCCTCCCTCCCAAACATTGACGAATTCACACAGAAATTCCGTCGCTGTGAAATACAAGTACTATGTGTTCTGAGACATTTCCTTCTAAATCGAGTAACGTTTCTATGGAAACGACAGGATTTTCTTTTGGGATACGACAATCTCATTTCCGATCCACTAATCCTTCTTTACTGCATCCCTCACTCCCAAACACTGACGAATTCACACGGAAATTCCGTCGCTGTGAAATACGAGTACTATGTGTTCTAAGACATTTCCTTCTAAATGGAGTAACGTTTCTATGGAAACGACAGGATTTTCTTTTGGGATACGACAATCTCATTTCCGATCCACTAATCCTTCTTTACTGCATCCCTCACTCCCCAACATTGACGAATTCACACGGAAATACCATCGCTGTGAAATACGAGTACTATGTGTTCTAAGACATTTCCTTCTAAATCGAGTAACGTTTCTATGGAAACGACAGGATTTCCTTTTGGGATACGACAATCTCATTTCCGATCCACTAATCCTTCTTTACTGCATCCCTCACTCCCAAACATTGACGAATTCACACGGAAATTCCGTCGCTATGAAATACGAGTACTATGTGATCTAAGACATTTCCTTCTAAATCGAGTAACGTTTCTATGGAAACGACAGGATTTTCTTGTGGGATACGACAATCTCATTTCCGATCCACTAATCCTTCTTTACTGCATCCCTCACTCCCCTAACATTGACGAATTCGCACGGAAATTCCGTCGCTATGAAATACGAGTACTATGTGATCTAAGACGTTTCCATCTAAATCGAGTAACGTTTCTATGGAAACGACAGGATTTTCTTTTGGGATACGACAATCTCATTTCCGATCCACTAATCCTTCTTTACTGCATCCCTCACTCCCAAACATTGACGAATTCACACGGAAATTCCGTCGCTATGAAATACGAGTACTATGTGTTCTAAGACATTTCCTTCTAAATCGAGTAACGTTTCTATGGAAAAGACAGGATTTTCTTTTGAGATACGACAATCTCATTTCCGATCCACTAATCCTTCTTTACTGCATCCCTCACTCCCAAACATTGACGAATTCACACGGAAATTCCGTCGCTGTGAAATACGAGTACTATGTGTTCTAAGACATTTCCTTCTAAATCGAGTAACGTTTCTATGGAAACGACAGGATTTTCTTTTGGGATACGACAATCTCATTTCCGATCCACTAAACCTTCTTTACTGCATCCCTCACTCCCAAACATTGAAGAATACACACGGAAATTCCGTCGCTATGAAATACGAGTACTATGTGTTCTAAGACATTTCCTTCTAAATCGAGTAACGTTTCTATGGAAACGACAGGATTTTCTTTTGGGATACGACAATCTCATTTCCGATCCACTAATCCTTCTTTACTGCATCCCTCACTCCCAAACATTGACGAATTCACACGGAAGTTCCGTCGCTATGAAATACGAGTACTATGTGATCTAAGACATTTCCTTCTAAATCGAGTAACGTTTCTATGGAAACGACAGGATTTTCTTTTGGGATATGACAATCTCATTTCCGATCCACTAATCCTTCTTTACTGCATCCCTCACTCCCAAACATTGACGAATTCACACGGAAGTTCCGTCGCTCTGAAATACGAGTACTATGTGTTCTAAGACATTTCCTTCTAAATCGTGTAACGTTTCTATGGAAACGACAGGATTTTCTTTTGGGATACGACAATCTCATTTCCGATCCACTAATCCTTCTTTACTGCATCCCTCACTCCCAAATATTGACGAATTCACACGGAAATTCCGTCGCTCTGAAATACGAGTACTATGTGTTCTAAGACATTTCCTTCTAAATCGAGTAACGTTTCTATGGAAACGACAGGATTTTCTTTTGAAATACGACAATCTCATTCCCGATCCACTAATCCTTCTTTACTGCATCCCTCACTCCCAAACATTGACGAATTCACACGGAAATTGCGTCGCTATGAAATACGAGTACTATGTGTTCTAAGACATTTCCTTCTAAATCGAGTAACGTTTCTATGGAAACGACAGGATTTTCTTTTGGGATACGACAATCTCATTTCCGATCCACTAATCGTTCTTTACTGCATCCCTCACTCCTAAACATTGACGAATTCACACGGAAATTCCGTCGATGTGAAATACGAGTACTATGTGTTCTAAGACACTTCCTTCTAAATCGAGTAACGTTTCTATGGAAACGACAGGATTTTCTTTTGTGATACGACAATCTCATTTCCGATCCACTAATCCTTCTTTACTGCATCCCTCACTCCTAAACATTGACGAATTCACACGGAAATTCCGTCGCTGTGAAATACGAGTACTATGTGTTCTAAGACATTTCCTTCTAAATCGAGTAACGTTTCTATGGAAACGACAGGATTTTCTTTTGGGATACGACAATGTCATTTCCGATCCACTAATCCTTCTTTACTGCATCCCTCACTCCCAAACATTGACGAATTCACACGGAAATTCCGTCGCTCTGAAATACGAGTCCTATGTGTTCTAAGACATTTCCTTCTAAATCGAGTAACGTTTCTATGGAAACGACAGGATTTTCTTTTGGGATACGACAATCTCATTTCCGATCCACTAATCCTTCTTTACTGCATCCCTCACTCCCAAACATTGACGAATTCACACGGAAGTTGCGTCACTATGAAATGCGAGTACTATGTGTTCTAAGACATATCCTTCTAAATCGAGTAACGTTTCTATGGAAACGACAGGATTTTCTTTTGGGATAAGACAATCACATTTCCGATCCACTAATCCTTCTTTACTGCATCCCTCACTCCCAAACATTGACGAATTCACACGGAAGTTGCGTCGCTATGAAATGCGAGTACCATGTGTTCTAAGACATTTTCTTCTAAATCGAGTAACGTTTCTATGGAAACGACAGGATTTTCTTTTGGGATACGACAATCACATTTCCGACCACTAATCGTTCTTTACTGCATCCCTCACTCCCAATCATTGACGAATTCACACGGAAATTCCGTCGCTATGAAATACGAGTACTATGTGTTCTAAGACATTTCCTTCTAAATCGAGTAACGTTTCTATGGAAACGACAGGATTTTCTTTTGGGATACGACAATCTCATTTCCGATCCACTAATCGTTCTTTACTGCATCCCTCACTCCCAAACATTGACGAATTCACACGGAAATTGCGTCGCTATGAAATACGAGTACTATGTGTTCTAAGACATTTCCTTCTAAATCGAGTAACGTTTCTATGGATACGACAGGATTTTCTTTTGGGATACGACAATCTCATTTCCGATCCACCAATCCTTCTTTACTGCATCCCTCACTCCCAAACATTGACGAATTCACACGGAAATTGCGTCGCTATGAAATACGAGTACTATGTGTTCTAAGACATTTCCTTCTAAATCGAGTAACGTTTCTATGGAAACGACAGTATTTTCTTTTGGGATACGACAATCACATTTCCGATCCACTAATCGTTCTTTACTGCATCCCTCACTCCCAAACATTGACGAATTTACACGGAAATTGCGTCGCTATGAAATACGAGTACTATGTGTTCTAAGACATTTCCTTCTAAATCGAGTAATGTTTCTATGGAAACGACAGGATTTTCTTTTGGGATACGACAATCTCATTTCCGATCCACTAATCCTTCTTTACTGCATCCCTCACTCATAAACATTGACGAATTCACACGGAAATTCCGTCGCTATGAAATACGAGTACTATGTGTTCTAAGACATTCCCATCTAAATCGAGTAACGTTTCTATGGAAACGGCAGGATTTTCTTTTGGGATACGACAATCTCATTTCCGATCCACTAATCCTTCTTTACTGGATCCCTCACTCCCAAACATTGACGAATTCACACGGAAATTGCGTCGCTATGAAATACGAGTACTATGTCTTGTAAGACATTTCCTTCTAAATCGAGTAACGTTTCTATGGAAACGACAGGATTTTCTTTTGGGATACGACAATCACATTTCCGATCCACTAATCCTTCTTTACTGCATCCCTCACTCCCAAACACTGACGAATTCACACGGAAATTGCGTCGCTATGAAATACGAGTACTATGTGTTCTAAGACATTTCCTTCTAAATCGAGTAACGTTTCTATGGAAACGACAGGATTTTCTTTTGGGATACGACAATCTCATTTCCGATCCACTAATCGTTCTTTACTGCATCCCTCACTCCCAAACATTGAGGAATTCACACGGAAATTCCGTCGCTATGAAATACGAGTACTATGTGTTCTAAGGCATTTCCTTCTAAATCGAGTAACGTTTCTATGGAAACGACAGGATTTTCTTTTGGGATACGACAATCACATTTCCGATCCACTAATCGTTCTTTACTGCATCCCTCACTCCCAAACATTGACGAATTCACACGGAAATTGCGTCGCTATGAAATACGAGTACTATGTGTTCTGAGACATCTCCTTCTAAATCGAGTAACGTTTCTATGGAAACGACAGGATTTTCTTTTGGGATACGACAATCACATTTCCGATCCACTAATCGTTCTTTACTGCATCCCTCACTCCCAAACATTGACGAATTCACACGGAAATTGCGTCGCTATGAAATACGAGTACTATGTGTTCTAAGACATTTCCTTCTAAATCGAGTAACGTTTCTATGGAAACGACAGGATTTTCTTTTGGGATACGACAATCTCATTTCCGATCCACTAATCGTTCTTTACTGCATCCCTCACTCCCAAACATTGACGAATTCACACGGAAATTGCGTCGCTATGAAATACGAGTACTATGTGTTCTAAGACATTTCCTTCTAAATCGAGTAACGTTTCTATGGAAACGACAGGATTTTCTTTTGGGATACGACAATTACATTTCCGATCCACTAATCCTTCTTTACTGCATCCCTCACTCCCAAACATTGACGAATTCACACGGAAATTGCGTCGCTAGGGAATACGAGTACTATGTGTTCCAAGACATTTCCTTCTAAATCGAGTAACGTTTCTATGGAAACGACAGGATTTTCTTTTGGGATACGACAATCTCCTTTCCGATCCACTAATCCTTCTTTACTGCATCCCTCACTCATAAACATTGACGAATTCACACGGAAATTCCGTCGCTATGAAATACGAGTACTATGTGTTCTAAGACATTTCCATCTAAATCGAGTAACGTTTCTATGGAAACGACAGGATTTTCTTTTGGGATACGACAATCTCATTTCCGATCCACTAATCCTTCTTTACTGCATCCCTCACTCCCAAACATTGACGAATTCACACGGAAATTGCGTCGCAATGATATACGAGTCCTATGTCTTCTAAGACATTTCCTTCTAAATCGAGTAACGTTTCTATGGAAACGACAGGATTTTTTTTTGGGATACGACAATCACATTTCCGATCCACTAATCCTTCTTTACTGCATCCCTCACTCCCAAACATTGACGAATTCACACGGAAATTGCGTCGCTATGAAATACGAGTACTATGTGTTCTAAGACATTTCCTTCTAAATCGAGTAACGTTTCTATGGAAACGACAGGATGTTCTTTTGGGATACGACAAACTCATTTCCGATCCACTAATCGTTCTTTACTGCATCCCTCACTCCCAAACATTGACGAATTCACACGGAAATTCCGTCGCTATGAAATACGAGTACTATGTGTTCTAAGGCATTTCCTTCTAAATCGAGTAACGTTTCTATGGAAACGACAGGATTTTCTTTTGGGATACGACAATCACATTTCCGATCCACTAATCGTTCTTTACTGCATCCCTCACTCCCAAACATTGACGAATTCACACGGAAATTGCGTCGCTATGAAAAACGAGTACTATGTGTTCTAAGACATTTCCTTCTAAATCGAGTAACGTTTCTATGGAAACGACAGGATTTTCTTTTGGGATACGACAATCACATTTCCGATCCACTAATCGTTCTTTACTGCATCCCTCACTCCCAAACATTGACGAATTCACACGGAAATTGCGTCGCTATGAAATACGAGTACTATGTGTTCTAAGACATTTCCTTCTAAATCGAGTAACGTTTCTATGGATACGACAGGATTTTCTTTTGGGATACGACAATCTCATTTCCGATCCACCAATCCTTCTTTACTGCATCCCTCACTCCCAAACATTGACGAATTCACACGGAAATTGCGTCGCTATGAAATACGAGTACTATGTGTTCTAAGACATTTCCTTCTAAATCGAGTAACGTTTCTATGGAAACGACAGTATTTTCTTTTGGGATACGACAATCACATTTCCGATCCACTAATCGTTCTTTACTGCATCCCTCACTCCCAAACATTGACGAATTTACACGGAAATTGCGTCGCTATGAAATACGAGTACTATGTGTTCTAAGACATTTCCTTCTAAATCGAGTAACGTTTCTATGGAAACGACAGGATTTTCTTTTGGGATACGACAATCTCATTTCCGATCCACTAATCCTTCTTTACTGCATCCCTCACTCATAAACATTGACGAATTCACACGGAAATTCCGTCGCTATGAAATACGAGTACTATGTGTTCTAAGACATTCCCATCTAAATCGAGTAACGTTTCTATGGAAACGGCAGGATTTTCTTTTGGGATACGACAATCTCATTTCCGATCCACTAATCCTTCTTTACTGGATCCCTCACTCCCAAACATTGACGAATTCACACGGAAATTGCGTCGCTATGAAATACAAGTACTATGTCTTGTAAGACATTTCCTTCTAAATCGAGTAACGTTTCTATGGAAACGACAGGATTTTCTTTTGGGATACGACAATCACATTTCCGATCCACTAATCCTTCTTTACTGCATCCCTCACTCCCAAACACTGACGAATTCACACGGAAATTGCGTCGCTATGAAATACGAGTACTATGTGTTCTAAGACATTTCCTTCTAAATCGAGTAACGTTTCTATGGAAACGACAGGATTTTCTTTTGGGATACGACAATCTCATTTCCGATCCACTAATCGTTCTTTACTGCATCCCTCACTCCCAAACATTGAGGAATTCACACGGAAATTCCGTCGCTATGAAATACGAGTACTATGTGTTCTAAGGCATTTCCTTCTAAATCGAGTAACGTTTCTATGGAAACGACAGGATTTTCTTTTGGGATACGACAATCACATTTCCGATCCACTAATCGTTCTTTACTGCATCCCTCACTCCCAAACATTGACGAATTCACACGGAAATTGCGTCGCTATGAAATACGAGTACTATGTGTTCTAAGACATTTCCTTCTAAATCGAGTAACGTTTCTATGGAAACGACAGGATTTTCTTTTGGGATACGACAATCACATTTCCGATCCACTAATCGTTCTTTACTGCATCCCTCACTCCCAAACATTGACGAATTCACACGGAAATTGCGTCGCTATGAAATACGAGTACTATGTGTTCTAAGACATTTCCTTCTAAATCGAGTAACGTTTCTATGGAAACGACAGGATTTTCTTTTGGGATACGACAATCTCATTTCCGATCCACTAATCGTTCTTTACTGCATCCCTCACTCCCAAACATTGACGAATTCACACGGAAATTGCGTCGCTATGAAATACGAGTACTATGTGTTCTAAGACATTTCCTTCTAAATCGAGTAACGTTTCTATGGAAACGACAGGATTTTCTTTTGGGATACGACAATCACATTTCCGATCCACTAATCCTTCTTTACTGCATCCCTCACTCCCAAACATTGACGAATTCACACGGAAATTGCGTCGCTAGGGAATACGAGTACTATGTGTTCCAAGACATTTCCTTCTAAATCGAGTAACGTTTCTATGGAAACGACAGGATTTTCTTTTGGGATACGACAATCTCCTTTCCGATCCACTAATCCTTCTTTACTGCATCCCTCACTCATAAACATTGACGAATTCACACGGAAATTCCGTCGCTATGAAATACGAGTACTATGTGTTCTAAGACATTTCCATCTAAATCGAGTAACGTTTCTATAGAAACGACAGGATTTTCTTTTGGGATACGACAATCTCATTTCCGATCCACTAATCGTTCTTTACTGCATCCCTCACTCCCAAACATTGACGAATTCACACGGAAATTGCGTCGCAATGAAATACGAGTACTATGTCTTCTAAGACATTTCCTTCTAAATCGAGTAACGTTTCTATGGAAACGACAGGATTTTTTTTTGGGATACGACAATCACATTTCCGATCCACTAATCCTTCTTTACTGCATCCCTCACTCCCAAACATTGACGAATTCACACGGAAATTGCGTCGCTATGAAATACGAGTACTATGTGTTCTAAGACATTTCCTTCTAAATCGAGTAACGTTTCTATGGAAACGACAGGATGTTCTTTTGGGATACGACAAACTCATTTCCGATCCACTAATCGTTCTTTACTGCATCCCTCACTCCCAAACATTGACGAATTCACACGGAAATTCCGTCGCTATGAAATACGAGTACTATGTGTTCTAAGGCATTTCCTTCTAAATCGAGTAACGTTTCTATGGAAACGACAGGATTTTCTTTTGGGATACGACAATCACATTTCCGATCCACTAATCGTTCTTTACTGCATCCCTCACTCCCAAACATTGACGAATTCACACGGAAATTGCGTCGCTATGAAAAACGAGTACTATGTGTTCTAAGACATTTCCTTCTAAATCGAGTAACGTTTCTATGGAAACGACAGGATTTTCTTTTGGGATACGACAATCACATTTCCGATCCACTAATCGTTCTTTACTGCATCCCTCACTCCCAAACATTGACGAATTCACACGGAAATTGCGTCGCTATGAAATACGAGTACTATGTGTTCTAAGACATTTCCTTCTAAATCGAGTAACGTTTCTATGGAAATGACAGGATTTTCTTTTGGGATACGACAATCACATTTCCGATCCACTAATCCTTCTTTACTGCATCCCTCACTCCCAAACTTTGACGAATTCACACGGAAATTGCGTCGCTATGAAATACGAGTACTATGTGTTCTAAGACATTTCCTTCTAAATCGAGTAACGTTTCTATGGAAACGACAGGATTATCTTTTGGGATACGACAATCTCATTTCCGATCCACTAATCCTTCTTTACTGCATCCCTCACTCATAAACATTGACGAATTCACACGGAAATTGCGTCGCTATGAAATACGAGTACTATGTGTTCTAAGACATTTCCATCTAAATCGAGTAACGTTTCTATGGAAACGTCAGGATTTTCTTTTGGGATACGACAATCTCATTTCCGATCCACTAATCCTTCTTTACTGCATCCCTCACTCCCAAACATTGACGAATTCACACGGAAATTGCGTCGCTATGAAATACGAGTACTATGCCTTCTAAGACATTTCCTTCTAAATCGAGTAACGTTTCTATGGAAACGACAGGATTTTCTTTTGGGATACGACAATCACATTTCCGATCCACTAATCGTTCTTTACTGCATCCCTCACTCCCAAACATTGACGAATTCACACGGAAATTGCGTCGCTATGAAATACGAGTACTATGTGTTCTAAGACATTTCCTTCTAAATCGAGTAACGTTTCTATGGAAACGACAGGATTTTCTTTTGGGATACGACAATCTCATTTCCGATCCACTAATCGTTCTTTACTGCATCCCTCACTCCCAAACATTGACGAATTCACACGGATATTCCGTCGCTATGAAATACGAGTACTATGTGTTCTAAGGCATTTCCTTCTAAATCGAGTAACGTTTCTATGGAAACGACAGGATTTTCTTTTGGGATACGACAATCACATTTCCGATCCACTAATCGTTCTTTACTGCATCCCTCACTCCCAAACATTGACGAATTCACACGGAAATTGCGTCGCTATGAAATACGAGTACTATGTGTTCTAAGACATTTCCTTCTAAATCGAGTAACGTTTCTATGGAGACGACAGGATTTTCTTTTGGGATACGACAATCACATTTCCGATCCACTAATCGTTCTTTACTGCATCCCTCACTCCCAAACATTGACGAATTCACACGGAAATTGCGTCGCTATGAAATACGAGTACTATGTGTTCTAAGACATTTCCTTCTAAATCGAGTAACGTTTCTATGGAAATGACAGGATTTTCTTTTGGGATACGACAATCACATTTCCGATCCACTAATCCTTCTTTACTGCATCCCTCACTCCCAAACTTTGACGAATTCACACGGAAATTGCGTCGCTATGAAATACGAGTACTATGTGTTCTAAGACATTTCCTTCTAAATCGAGTAACGTTTCTATGGAAACGACAGGATTATCTTTTGGGATACGACAATCTCATTTCCGATCCACTAATCCTTCTTTACTGCATCCCTCACTCATAAACATTGACGAATTCACACGGAAATTGCGTCGCTATGAAATACGAGTACTATGTGTTCTAAGACATTTCCATCTAAATCGAGTAACGTTTCTATGGAAACGTCAGGCTTTTCTTTTGGGATACGACAATCTCATTTCCGATCCACTAATCCTTCTTTACTGCATCCCTCACTCCCAAACATTGACGAATTCACACGGATATTCCGTCGCTATGAAATACGAGTACTATGTGTTCTAAGGCATTTCCTTCTAAATCGAGTAACGTTTCTATGGAAACGACAGGATTTTCTTTTGGGATACGACAATCACATTTCCGATCCACTAATCGTTCTTTACTGCATCCCTCACTCCCAAACATTGACGAATTCACACGGAAATTGCGTCGCTATGAAATACGAGTACTATGTGTTCTAAGACATTTCCTTCTAAATCGAGTAACGTTTCTATGGAAACGACAGGATTTTCTTTTGGGATACGACAATCACATTTCCGATCCACTAATCGTTCTTTACTGCATCCCTCACTCCCAAACATTGACGAATTCACACGATAATTGCGTCGCTATGAAATACGAGTACTATGTGTTCTAAGACATTTCCTTCTAAATCGAGTAACGTTTCTATGGAAACGACAGGATTTTCTTTTGGGATACGACAATCTCATTTCCGATCCACTAATCGTTCTTTACTGCATCCCTCACTCCCAAACATTGACGAATTCACACGGAAATTGCGTCGCTATGAAATACGAGTACTATGTGTTCTAAGACATTTCCTTCTAAATCGAGTAACGTTTCTATGGAAACGACAGGATTTTCTTTTGGGATACGACAATCACATTTCCGATCCACTAATCCTTCTTTACTGCATCCCTCACTCCCAAACATTGACGAATTCACACGGAAATTGCGTCGCTAGGAAATACGAGTACTATGTGTTCTAAGACATTTCCTTCTAAATCGAGTAACGTTTCTATGGAAACGACAGGATTTTCTTTTGGGATACGACAATCTCATTTCCGATCCACTAATCCTAATTTACTGCATCCCTCACTCATAAACATTGACGAATTCACACGGAAATTCCGTCGCTATGAAATACGAGTACTATGTGTTCTAAGACATTTCCATCTAAATCGAGTAACGTTTCTAAGGAAACGACAGGATTTTCTTTTGGGATACGACAATCTCATTTCCGATCCACTAATCCTTCTTTACTGCATCCCTCACTCCCAAACATTGACGAATTTACACGGAAATTGCGTCGCTATGAAATACGAGTACTATGTCTTCTAAGACATTGCCTTCTAAATCGAGTAACGTTTCTATGGAAACGACAGGATTTTCTTTTGGGATACGACAATCACATTTCCGATCCACTAATCCTTCTTTACTGCATCCCTCACTCCCAAACATTGACGAATTCACACGGAAATTGCGTCGCTATGAAATACGAGTACTATGTGTTCTAAGACATTTCCTTCTAAATCGAGTAACGTTTCTATGGAAACGACAGGATTTTCTTTTGGGATACGACAATCTCATTTCTGATCCACTAATCGTTCTTTACTGCATCCCTCACTCCCGAACATTGACGAATTCACACGGAAATTGCGTCGCTATGAAATACGAGTACTATGTGTTCTAAGACATTTCCTTCTAAATGGAGTAACGTTTCTATGGATACGACAGGATTTTCTTTTGGGATACGACAATCTCATTTCCGATCCACCAATCCTTCTTTACTGCATCCCTCACTCCCAAACATTGACGAATTCACACGGAAATTGCGTCGCTAGGAAATACGAGTACTATGTGTTCTAAGACATTTCCTTCTAAATCGAGTAACGTTTCTATGGAAACGACAGGATTTTCTTTTGGGATACGACAATCACATTTCCGATCCACTAATCGTTCTTTACTGCATCCCTCACTCCCAAACATTGACGATTTCACACGGAAATTGCGTCGCTATGAAATACGAGTACTATGTGTTCTAAGACATTTCCTTCTAAATCGAGTAACGTTTCTATGGAAACGACAGGATTTTCTTTTGGGATACGACAATCACATTTCCGACCCACTAATCGTTCTTTACTGCATCCCTCACTCCCAAACATTGACGATTTCACACGGAAATTGCGTCGCTATGAAATACGAGTACTATGTGTTCTAAGACATTTTCTTCTAAATCGAGTAACGTTTCTATGGAAACGACAGGATTTTCTTTTGGGATACGACAATCACATTTCCGATCCACTAATCGTTCTTTACTGCATCCCTCACTCCCAAACATTGACGAATTCACACGGAAATTGCGTCGCTATGAAATACGAGTACTATGTGTTCTAAGACATTTCCTTCTAAATCGAGTAACGTTTCTATGGAAACGACAGGATTTTCTTTTGGGATACGACAATCTCATTTCCGATCCACTAATCGTTCTTTACTGCATCCCTCACTCCCAAACATTGACGAATTCACACGGAAATTGCGTCGCTATGAAATACGAGTACTATGTGTTCTAAGACATTTCCTTCTAAATCGAGTAACGTTTCAATGGAAACGACAGGATTTTCTTTTGGGATACGACAATCACATTTCCGATCCACTAATCGTTCTTTACTGCATCCTTCACTCCCAAACATTGACGAATTCACACGGAAATTGCGTCGCTAGGAAATACGAGTACTATGTGTTCTAAGACATTTCCTTCTAAATCGAGTAACGTTTCTATGGAAACGACAGGATTTTCTTTTGGGATACGACAATCTCATTTCCGATCCACTAATCGTTCTTTACTGCATCCCTCATTCCCAAACATTGACGAATTCACACGGAAATTGCGTCGCTAGGAAATACGAGTACTATGTGTTCTAAGACATTTCCTTCTAAATCGAGTAACGTTTCTATGGAAACGACAGGATTTTCTTTTGGGATACGACAATCACATTTCCGATCCACTAATCCTTCTTTACTGCATCGCTCACTCCCAAACATTGACGAATTCACACGGAAATTGCGTCGCTATGAAATACGAGTACTATGTGTTCTAAGACATTTCCTTCTAAATCGAGTAACGATTCTATGGAAACGACAGGATTTTCTTTTGGGATACGACAATTACATTTCCGATCCACTAATCGTTCTTTACTGCATCCCTCACTCCCAAACATTGACGAATTCACACGGAAATTGCGTCGCTTTGAAATACGAGTACTATGTGTTCTAAGACATTTCCTTCTAAATCGAGTAACATTTCTATGGAAACGACAGGAATTTCTTTTGGGATACGACAATCACATTTCCGATCCACTAATCCTTCTGTACTGCATCCCTCACTCCCAAACATTGACGAATTCACACGGAAATTGCGTCGCTATGAAATACGAGTACTATGTGTTCTAAGACATTTCCTTCTAAATCGAGTAACGTTTCTATGGAAATGACAGGATGTTCTTTTGGGATACGACAAACTCATTTCCGATCCACTAATCGTTCTTTACTGCATCCCTCACTCCCAAACATTGACGAATTCACACGGAAATTCCGTCGCTATGAAATACGAGTACTATGTGTTCTAAGGCATTTCCTTCTAAATCGAGTAACGTTTCTATGGAAACGACAGGATTTTCTTTTGGGATACGACAATCACATTTCCGATCCACTAATCGTTCTTTACTGCATCCCTCTCTCCCAAACATTGACGAATTCACACGGAAATTGCGTCGCTATGAAAAACGAGTACTATGTGTTCTAAGACATTTCCTTCTAAATCGAGTAACGTTTCTATGGAAACGACAGGATTTTCTTTTGGGATACGACAATCACATTTCCGATCCACTAATCGTTCTTTACTGCATCCCTCACTCCCAAACATTGACGAATTCACACGGAAATTGCGTCGCTATGAAATACGAGTACTATGTGTTCTAAGACATTTCCTTCTAAATCGAGTAACGTTTCTATGGAAACGACAGGATTTTCTTTTGGGATACGACAATCACATTTCCGATCCACTAATCCTTCTTTACCGCATCCCTCACTCCCAAACTTTGACGAATTCACACGGAAATTGCGTCGCTATGAAATACGAGTACTATGTGTTCTAAGACATTTCCTTCTAAATCGAGTAACGTTTCTATGGAAACGACAGGATTATCTTTTGGGATACGACAATCTCATTTCCGATCCACTAATCCTTCTTTACTGCATCCCTCACTCATAAACATTGACGAATTCACACGGAAATTCCGTCGCTATGAAATACGAGTACTATGTGTTCTAAGACATTTCCATCTAAATCGAGTAACGTTTCTATGGAAACGACAGGATTTTCTTTTGGGATACGACAATCTCATTTCCGATCCACTAATCCTTCTTTACTGCATCCCTCACTCCCAAACATTGACGAATTCACACGGAAATTGCGTCGCTATGAAATACGAGTACTATGTCTTCTAAGACATTTCCTTCTAAATCGAGTAACGTTTCTATGGAAACGACAGGATTTTCTTTTGGGATACGACAATCACATTTCCGATCCACTTATCCTTCTTTACTGCATCCCTCACTCCCAAACATTGACGAATTCACACGGAAATTGCGTCGCTAGGAAATACGAGTACTATGTGTTCTAAGACATTTCCTTCTAAATCGAGTAACGTTTCTATGGAAACGACAGGATTTTCTTTTGGGATACGACAATCTCATTTCCGATCCACTAATCCTTCTTTACTGCATCCCTCACTCATAAACATTGACGAATTCACACGGAAATTCCGTCGCTATGAAATACGAGTACTATGTGTTCTAAGACATTTCCATCTAAATCGAGTAACGTTTCTAAGGAAACGACAGGATTTTCTTTTGGGATACGACAATCTCATTTCCGATCCACTAATCCTTCTTTACTGCATCCCTCACTCCCAAACATTGACTAATTTACACGGAAATTGCGTCGCAATGAAATACGAGTACTATGTCTTCTAAGACATTTCCTTCTAAATCGAGTAACGTTTCTATGGAAACGACAGGATTTTCTTTTGGGATACGACAATCACATTTCCGATCCACTAATCCTTCTTTACTGCATCCCTCACTCCCAGACATTGACGAATTCACACGGAAATTGCGTCGCTATGAAATACGAGTACTATGTGTTCTAAGACATTTCCTTCTAAATCGAGTAACGTTTCTATGGAAACGACAGGATTTTCTTTTGGGATACGACAATCTCATTTCCGATCCACTAATCGTTCTTTACTGCATCCCTCACTCCCAAACATTGACGAATTCACACGGAAATTGCGTCGCTATGAAATACGAGTACTATGTGTTCTAAGACATTTCCTTCTAAATCGAGTAACGTTTCTATGGATACGACAGGATTTTCTTTTGGGATACGACAATCTCATTTCCGATCCACCAATCCTTCTTTACTGCATCCCTCACTCCCAAACATTGACGAATTCACACGGAAATTGCGTCGCTAGGAAATACGAGTACTATGTGTTCTAAGACATTTCCTTCTAACTCGAGTAACGTTTCTATGGAAACGACAGGATTTTCTTTTGGGATACGACAATCACATTTCCGATCCACTAATCGTTCTTTACTGCATCCCTCACTCCCAAACATTGACGAATTCACACGGAAATTGCGTCGCTATGAAATACGAGTACTATGTGTTCTAAGACATTTCCTTCTAAATCGAGTAACGTTTCTATGGAAACGACAGGATTTTCTTTTGGGATACGACAATCACATTTCCGACCCACTAATCGTTCTTTACTGCATCCCTCACTCCCAAACATTGACGAATTCACACGGAAATTGCGTCGCTATGAAATACGAGTACTATGTGTTCTAAGACATTTTCTTCTAAATCGAGTAACGTTTCTAAGGAAACGACAGGATTTTCTTTTGGGATACGACAATCACATTTCCGATCCACTAATCGTTCTTTACTGCATCCCTCACTCCCAAACATTGACGAATTCACACGGAAATTGCGTCGCTATGAAATACGAGTACTATGTGTTCTAAGACATTTCCTTCTAAATCGAGTAACGTTTCTATGGAAACGACAGGATTTTCTTTTGGGATACGACAATCTCATTTCCGATCCACTAATCGTTCTTTACTGCATCCCTCACTCCCAAACATTGACGAATTCACACGGAAATTGCGTCGCTATGAAATACGAGTACTATGTGTTCTAAGACATTTCCTTCTAAATCGAGTAACGTTTCTATGGAAACGACAGGATTTTCTTTTGGGATACGACAATCTCATTTCCGATCCACTAATCGTTCTTTACTGCATCCCTCACTCCCAAACATTGACGAATTCACACGGAAATTGCGTCGCTATGAAATACGAGTACTATGTGTTCTAAGACATTTCCTTCTAAATCGAGTAACGTTTCTATGGAAACGACAGGATTTTCTTTTGGGATACGACAATCACATTTCCGATCCACTAATCCTTCTTTACTGCATCCCTCACTCATAAACATTGACGAATTCACACGGAAATTCCGTCGCTATGAAATACGAGTACTATGTGTTCTAAGACATTTCCATCTAAATCGAGTAACGTTTCTATGGAAACGACAGGATTTTCTTTTGGGATACGACAATCTCATTTCCGATCCACTAATCCTTCTTTACTGCATCCCTCACTCCCAAACATTGACGAATTCACACGGAAATTGCGTCGCTATGAAATACGAGTACTATGTCTTCTAAGACATTTCCTTCTAAATCGAGTAACGTTTCTATGGAAACGACAGGATTTTCTTTTGGGATACGACAATCACATTTCCGATCCACTTATCCTTCTTTACTGCATCCCTCACTCCCAAACATTGACGAATTCACACGGAAATTGCGTCGCTAGGAAATACGAGTACTATGTGTTCTAAGACATTTCCTTCTAAATCGAGTAACGTTTCTATGGAAACGACAGGATTTTCTTTTGGGATACGACAATCTCATTTCCGATCCACTAATCCTTCTTTACTGCATCCCTCACTCATAAACATTGACGAATTCACACGGAAATTCCGTCGCTATGAAATACGAGTACTATGTGTTCTAAGACATTTCCATCTAAATCGAGTAACGTTTCTAAGGAAACGACAGGATTTTCTTTTGGGATACGACAATCTCATTTCCGATCCACTAATCCTTCTTTACTGCATCCCTCACTCCCAAACATTGACTAATTTACACGGAAATTGCGTCGCAATGAAATACGAGTACTATGTCTTCTAAGACATTTCCTTCTAAATCGAGTAACCTTTCTATGGAAACGACAGGATTTTCTTTTGGGATACGACAATCACATATCCGATCCACTAATCCTTCTTTACTGCATCCCTCACTCCCAGACATTGACGAATTCACACGGAAATTGCGTCGCTATGAAATACGAGTACTATGTGTTCTAAGACATTTCCTTCTAAATCGAGTAACGTTTCTATGGAAACGACAGGATTTTCTTTTGGGATACGACAATCTCATTTCCGATCCACTAATCGTTCTTTACTGCATCCCTCACTCCCAAACATTGACGAATTCACACGGAAATTGCGTCGCTATGAAATACGAGTACTATGTGTTCTAAGACATTTCCTTCTAAATCGAGTAACGTTTCTATGGATACGACAGGATTTTCTTTTGGGATACGACAATCTCATTTCCGATCCACCAATCCTTCTTTACTGCATCCCTCACTCCCAAACATTGACGAATTCACACGGAAATTGCGTCGCTAGGAAATACGAGTACTATGTGTTCTAAGACATTTCCTTCTAACTCGAGTAACGTTTCTATGGAAACGACAGGATTTTCTTTTGGGATACGACAATCACATTTCCGATCCACTAATCGTTCTTTACTGCATCCCTCACTCCCAAACATTGACGAATTCACACGGAAATTGCGTCGCTATGAAATACGAGTACTATGTGTTCTAAGACATTTCCTTCTAAATCGAGTAACGTTTCTATGGAAACGACAGGATTTTCTTTTGGGATACGACAATCACATTTCCGACCCACTAATCGTTCTTTACTGCATCCCTCACTCCCAAACATTGACGAATTCACACGGAAATTGCGTCGCTATGAAATACGAGTACTATGTGTTCTAAGACATTTTCTTCTAAATCGAGTAACGTTTCTAAGGAAACGACAGGATTTTCTTTTGGGATACGACAATCACATTTCCGATCCACTAATCGTTCTTTACTGCATCCCTCACTCCCAAACATTGACGAATTCACACGGAAATTGCGTCGCTATGAAATACGAGTACTATGTGTTCTAAGACATTTCCTTCTAAATCGAGTAACGTTTCTATGGAAACGACAGGTTTTTCTTTTGGGATACGACAATCTCATTTCCGATCCACTAATCGTTCTTTACTGCATCCCTCACTCCCAAACATTGACGAATTCACACGGAAATTGCGTCGCTATGAAATACGAGTACTATGTGTTCTAAGACATTTCCTTCTAAATCGAGTAACGTTTCTATGGAAACGACAGGATTTTCTTTTGGGATACGACAATCACATTTCCGATCCACTAATCGTTCTTTACTGCATCCCTCACTCCCAAACATTGACGAATTCACACGGAAATTGCGTCGCTAGGAAATACGAGTACTATGTGTTCTAAGACATTTCCTTCTAAATCGAGTAACGTTTCTATGGAAACGACAGGATTTTCTTTTGGGATACGACAATCTCATTTCCGATCCACTAATCGTTCTTTACTGCATCCCTCACTCCCAAACATTGATGAATTCACACGGAAATTGCGTCGCTAGGAAATACGAGTACTATGTGTTCTAAGACATTTCCTTCTAAATCGAATAACGTTTCTATGGAAACGACAGGATTTTCTTTTGGGATACGACAATCACATTTCCGATCCACTAATCCTTCTTTACTGCATCCCTCACTCCCAAACATTGACGAATTCACACGGAAATTGCGTCGCTATGAAATACGAGTACTATGTGTTCTAAGACATTTCCTTCTAAATCGAGTAACGTTTCTATGGAAACGACAGGATTTTCTTTTGGGATACGACAATTACATTTCCGATCCACTAATCGTTCTTTACTGCATCCCTCACTCCCAAACATTGACGAATTCACACGGAAATTGCGTCGCTTTGAAATACGAGTACTATGTGTTCTAAGACATTTCCTTCTAAATCGAGTAACATTTCTATGGAAACAACAGGAATTTCTTTTGTTATACGACAATCACATTTCCGATCCACTAATCCTTCTTTACTGCATCCCTCACTCCCAAACATTGACGAATTCACACGGAAATTCCGTCGCTATGAAATACGAGTACTATGTGTTCTAAGAGATTTCCTTCTAAATCGAGTAACGTTTCTATGGAAACGACAGGATTTTCTTTTGGGATACGACAATCTCATTTCCGATCCACTAATCGTTCTTTACTGCATCCCAACCTCCCAAACATTGACGAATTCACACGGAAATTCCGTCGCTATGAAATACGAGTACTATGTGTTCTAAGACATTTCCTTCTAAATCGAGTAACGTTTCTATGAAAACGACAGGATTTTCTTTTGGGATACGACAATCTCATTTCCGATCCACTAATCGTTCTTTACTGCATCCCTCACTCCCAAACATTGACGAATTCACACGGAAATTGCGTCGCTATGAAATACGAGTACTATGTGTTCTAAGACATTTCCTTCTAAATCGAGTAACGTTTCTATGGAAACGACAGGATTTTCTTTTGGGATACGACAATCACATTTCCGATCCACTAAGCGTTCTTTACTGCATCCCTCACTCCCAAACATTGACGAATTCACACGGAAATTGCGTCGCTAGGAAATACGAATACTATGTGTTCTAAGACATTTCCTTCTAAATCGAGTAACGTTTCTATGGAAACGACAGGATTTTCTTTTGGGATACGACAATCTCATTTCCGATCCACTAATCGTTCTTTACTGCATCCCTCACTCCCAAACATTGACGAATTCACACGGAAATTGCGTCGCTAGGAAATACGAGTACTATGTGTTCTAAGACATTTCCTTCTAAATCGAGTAACGTTTCTATGGAAACGACAGGATTTTCTTTTGGGATACGACAATCACATTTCCGATCCACTAATCCTTCTTTACTGCATCCCTCACTCCCAAACATTGACGAATTCACACGGAAATTGCGTCGCTTTGAAATACGAGTACTATGTGTTCTAAGACATTTCCTTCTAAATCGAGTAACGTTTCTATGGAAATGACAGGAATTTCTTTTGGGATACGACAATCACATTTCCGATCCACTAATCCTTCTTTACTGCATCCCTCACTCCCAAACATTGACGAATTCACACGGAAATTCCGTCGCTATGAAATACGAGTACTATGTGTTCTAAGAGATTTCCTTCTAAATCGAGTAACGTTTCTATGGAAACGACAGGATTTTCTTTTGGGATACGACAATCTCATTTCCGATCCACTAATCGTTCTTTACTGCATCCCAACCTCCCAAACATTGACGAATTCACACGGAAATTCCGTCGCTATGAAATACGAGTACTATGTGTTCTAAGACATTTCCTTCTAAATCGAGTAACGTTTCTATGGAAACGACAGGATTTTCTTTTGGGATACGACAATCACATTTCCGTTCCCCTAATCGTTCTTTACTGCATCCCTCACTCCCAAACATTGACGAATTCACACGGAAATTACGTCGCAATGAAATACGAGTACTATGTGTTCTAAGACATTTCCTTCTAAATCGAGTAACGTTTCTATGGAAACGACAGGATTTTCTTTTGGGATACGACAATCCTATTTCCGATCCGTTAATCGTTCTTTACTGCATCCCTCACTCCCAAACATTGACGAATTCACACGGAAATTGCGTCGCTATGAATTACGAGTACTATGTGTTCTAAGACATTTCCTTCTAAATAGAGTAACGTTTCTATGGAAACGACAGGATTTTCCTTTGGGATACGACAATCTCATTTCCGATCCACCAATCCTTCTTTACTGCATCCCTCACTCCCAAACATTGACGAATTCACACGGAAATTGCGTCGCTAGGAAATACGAGTACTATGTGTTCTAAGACATTTCCTTCTAACTCGAGTAACGTTTCTATGGAAACGACAGGATTTTCTTTTGGGATACGACAATCACATTTCCGATCCACTAATCGTTCTTTACTGCATCCCTCACTCCCAAACATTGACGAATTCACACGGAAATTGCGTCGCTATGAAATACGAGTACTATGTGTTCTAAGACATTTCCTTCTAAATCGAGTAACGTTTCTATGGAAACGACAGGATTTTCTTTTGGGATACGACAATCACATTTCCGACCCACTAATCGTTCTTTACTGCATCCCTCACTCCCAAACATTGACGAATTCACACGGAAATTGCGTCGCTATGAAATACGAGTACTATGTGTTCTAAGACATTTTCTTCTAAATGGAGTAACGTTTCTAAGGAAACGACAGGATTTTCTTTTGGGATACGACAATCACATTTCCGATCCACTAATCGTTCTTTACTGCATCCCTCACTCCCAAACATTGACGAATTCACACGGAAATTGCGTCGCTATGAAATACGAGTACTATGTGTTCTAAGACATTTCCTTCTAAATCGAGTAACGTTTCTATGGAAACGACAGGTTTTTCTTTTGGGATACGACAATCTCATTTCCGATCCACTAATCGTTCTTTACTGCATCCCTCACTCCCAAACATTGACGAATTCACACGGAAATTGCGTCGCTATGAAATACGAGTACTATGTGTTCTAAGACATTTCCTTCTAAATCGAGTAACGTTTCTATGGAAACGACAGGATTTTCTTTTGGGATACGACAATCACATTTCCGATCCACTAATCGTTCTTTACTGCATCCCTCACTCCCAAACATTGACGAATTCACACGGAAATTGCGTCGCTAGGAAATACGAGTACTATGTGTTCTAAGACATTTCCTTCTAAATCGAGTAACGTTTCTATGGAAACGACAGGATTTTCTTTTGGGATACGACAATCTCATTTCCGATCCACTAATCGTTCTTTACTGCATCCCTCACTCCCAAACATTGATGAATTCACACGGAAATTGCGTCGCTAGGAAATACGAGTACTATGTGTTCTAAGACATTTCCTTCTAAATCGAATAACGTTTCTATGGAAACGACAGGATTTTCTTTTGGGATACGACAATCACATTTCCGATCCACTAATCCTTCTTTACTGCATCCCTCACTCCCAAACATTGACGAATTCACACGGAAATTGCGTCGCTATGAAATACGAGTACTATGTGTTCTAAGACATTTCCTTCTAAATCGAGTAACGTTTCTATGGAAACGACAGGATTTTCTTTTGGGATACGACAATCTCATTTCCGATCCACTAATCGTTCTTTACTGCATCCCTCACTCCCAAACATTGACGAATTCACACGGAAATTGCGTCGCTTTGAAATACGAGTACTATGTGTTCTAAGACATTTCCTTCTAAATCGAGTAACATTTCTATGGAAACCACAGGAATTTCTTTTGGGATACGACAATCACATTTCCGATCCACTAATCCTTCTTTACTGCATCCCTCACTCCCAAACATTGACGAATTCACACGGAAATTCCGTCGCTATGAAATACGAGTACTATGTGTTCTAAGAGATTTCCTTCTAAATCGAGTAACGTTTCTATGGAAACGACAGGATTTTCTTTTGGGATACGACAATCTCATTTCCGATCCACTAATCGTTCTTTACTGCATCCCAACCTCCCAAACAT
This sequence comes from Schistocerca piceifrons, assembly GCF_021461385.2. NCBI lineage: Eukaryota > Metazoa > Arthropoda > Insecta > Orthoptera > Acrididae > Schistocerca > Schistocerca piceifrons. Next base: position 601,920,622 of record NC_060144.1, on the reverse strand, counting down.
TGACGAATTCACACGGAAATTCCGTCGCTATGAAATACGAGTACTATGTGTTCTAAGACATTTCCTTCTAAATCGAGTAACGTTTCTATGAAAACGACAGGATTTTCTTTTGGGATACGACAATCTCATTTCCGATCCACTAATCGTTCTTTACTGCATCCCTCACTCCCAAACATTGACGAATTCACACGGAAATTGCGTCGCTATGAAATACGAGTACTATGTGTTCTAAGACATTTCCTTCTAAATCGAGTAACGTTTCTATGGAAACGACAGGATTTTCTTTTGGGATACGACAATCACATTTCCGATCCACTAAGCGTTCTTTACTGCATCCCTCACTCCCAAACATTGACGAATTCACACGGAAATTGCGTCGCTAGGAAATACGAATACTATGTGTTCTAAGACATTTCCTTCTAAATCGAGTAACGTTTCTATGGAAACGACAGGATTTTCTTTTGGGATACGACAATCTCATTTCCGATCCACTAATCGTTCTTTACTGCATCCCTCACTCCCAAACATTGACGAATTCACACGGAAATTGCGTCGCTAGGAAATACGAGTACTATGTGTTCTAAGACATTTCCTTCTAAATCGAGTAACGTTTCTATGGAAACGACAGGATTTTCTTTTGGGATACGACAATCACATTTCCGATCCACTAATCCTTCTTTACTGCATCCCTCACTCCCAAACATTGACGAATTCACACGGAAATTGCGTCGCTTTGAAATACGAGTACTATGTGTTCTAAGACATTTCCTTCTAAATCGAGTAACGTTTCTATGGAAACGACAGGAATTTCTTTTGGGATACGACAATCACATTTCCGATCCACTAATCCTTCTTTACTGCATCCCTCACTCCCAAACATTGACGAATTCACACGGAAATTCCGTCGCTATGAAATACGAGTACTATGTGTTCTAAGAGATTTCCTTCTAAATCGAGTAACGTTTCTATGGAAACGACAGGATTTTCTTTTGGGATACGACAATCTCATTTCCGATCCACTAATCGTTCTTTACTGCATCCCAACCTCCCAAACATTGACGAATTCACACGGAAATTCCGTCGCTATGAAATACGAGTACTATGTGTTCTAAGACATTTCCTTCTAAATCGAGTAACGTTTCTATGGAAACGACAGGATTTTCTTTTGGGATACGACAATCACATTTCCGTTCCCCTAATCGTTCTTTACTGCATCCCTCACTCCCAAACATTGACGAATTCACACGGAAATTACGTCGCAATGAAATACGAGTACTATGTGTTCTAAGACATTTCCTTCTAAATCGAGTAACGTTTCTATGGAAACGACAGGATTTTCTTTTGGGATACGACAATCCTATTTCCGATCCGTTAATCGTTCTTTACTGCATCCCTCACTCCCAAACATTGACGAATTCACACGGAAATTGCGTCGCTATGAATTACGAGTACTATGTGTTCTAAGACATTTCCTTCTAAATAGAGTAACGTTTCTATGGAAACGACAGGATTTTCCTTTGGGATACGACAATCACATTTCCGATCCACTAATCTTTCTTTACTGCATCCCTCACTCACAAACATTGACGAATTCACACGGAAATTGCGTCGCTATGAAATACGAGTACTATGTGTTCTAAGACACTTCCTTCTAAATCGAGTAACATTTCTATGGAAACGACAGGATTTTCTTTTGGGATACGACAATCACATTTCCGATCCACTAATCGTTCTTTACTGCATCCCTCACTCCCAAACATTGACGAATTCACACGGAAATTGCGTCGCTATGAAATACGAGTACTATGTGTTCTAAGACATTTCCTTCTAAATCGAGTAACGTTTCTATGGAAACGACAGGATTTTCTTTTGGGATACGACAATCCCATTTCCGATCCACTAATCGTTCTTTACTGCATCCCTCACTCCCAAACATTGACGAATTCACACGGAAGTTGCGTCGCTATGAAATGCGAGTACTATGTGTTCTAAGACATTTCCTTCTAAATCGAGTAACGTTTCTATGGAAACGACAGGATTTTCTTTTGATACGACAATCTCATTTCCGATCCACTAATCGTTCTTTACTGCATAACTCACTCCCAAACATTGACGAATTGACACGGAAGTTGCGTCGCTATGAAATGCGAGTACTATGTGTTCTAAGACATTTCCCTCTAAATCGAGTAACGTTTCTATGGAAACGACAGGATTTTCTTTTGGGATACGACAATCACATTTCCGATCCACTAATCGTTCTTTACTGCATCCCAACCTCCCAAACATTGACGAATTCACACGGAAATTCCGTCGCTATGAAATACGAGTACTATGTGTTCTAAGACATTTCCTTCTAAATCGAGTAACGTTTCTATGAAAACGACAGGATTTTCTTTTGGGATACGACAATCTCATTTCCGATCCACTAATCGTTCTTTACTGCATCCCTCACTCCCAAACATTGACGAATTCACACGGAAATTGCGTCGCTATGAAATACGAGTACTATGTGTTCTAAGACATTTCCTTCTAAATCGAGTAACGTTTCTATGGAAACGACAGGATTTTCTTTTGGGATACGACAATCACATTTCCGATCCACTAAGCGTTCTTTACTGCATCCCTCACTCCCAAACATTGACGAATTCACACGGAAATTGCGTCGCTAGGAAATACGAATACTATGTGTTCTAAGACATTTCCTTCTAAATCGAGTAACGTTTCTATGGAAACGACAGGATTTTCTTTTGGGATACGACAATCTCATTTCCGATCCACTAATCGTTCTTTACTGCATCCCTCACTCCCAAACATTGACGAATTCACACGGAAATTGCGTCGCTAGGAAATACGAGTACTATGTGTTCTAAGACATTTCCTTCTAAATCGAGTAACGTTTCTATGGAAACGACAGGATTTTCTTTTGGGATACGACAATCACATTTCCGATCCACTAATCCTTCTTTACTGCATCCCTCACTCCCAAACATTGACGAATTCACACGGAAATTGCGTCGCTTTGAAATACGAGTACTATGTGTTCTAAGACATTTCCTTCTAAATCGAGTAACGTTTCTATGGAAACGACAGGAATTTCTTTTGGGATACGACAATCACATTTCCGATCCACTAATCCTTCTTTACTGCATCCCTCACTCCCAAACATTGACGAATTCACACGGAAATTCCGTCGCTATGAAATACGAGTACTATGTGTTCTAAGAGATTTCCTTCTAAATCGAGTAACGTTTCTATGGAAACGACAGGATTTTCTTTTGGGATACGACAATCTCATTTCCGATCCACTAATCGTTCTTTACTGCATCCCAACCTCCCAAACATTGACGAATTCACACGGAAATTCCGTCGCTATGAAATACGAGTACTATGTGTTCTAAGACATTTCCTTCTAAATCGAGTAACGTTTCTATGGAAACGACAGGATTTTCTTTTGGGATACGACAATCACATTTCCGTTCCCCTAATCGTTCTTTACTGCATCCCTCACTCCCAAACATTGACGAATTCACACGGAAATTACGTCGCAATGAAATACGAGTACTATGTGTTCTAAGACATTTCCTTCTAAATCGAGTAACGTTTCTATGGAAACGACAGGATTTTCTTTTGGGATACGACAATCCTATTTCCGATCCGTTAATCGTTCTTTACTGCATCCCTCACTCCCAAACATTGACGAATTCACACGGAAATTGCGTCGCTATGAATTACGAGTACTATGTGTTCTAAGACATTTCCTTCTAAATAGAGTAACGTTTCTATGGAAACGACAGGATTTTCCTTTGGGATACGACAATCACATTTCCGATCCACTAATCTTTCTTTACTGCATCCCTCACTCACAAACATTGACGAATTCACACGGAAATTGCGTCGCTATGAAATACGAGTACTATGTGTTCTAAGACACTTCCTTCTAAATCGAGTAACATTTCTATGGAAACGACAGGATTTTCTTTTGGGATACGACAATCACATTTCCGATCCACTAATCGTTCTTTACTGCATCCCTCACTCCCAAACATTGACGAATTCACACGGAAATTGCGTCGCTATGAAATACGAGTACTATGTGTTCTAAGACATTTCCTTCTAAATCGAGTAACGTTTCTATGGAAACGACAGGATTTTCTTTTGGGATACGACAATCCCATTTCCGATCCACTAATCGTTCTTTACTGCATCCCTCACTCCCAAACATTGACGAATTCACACGGAAGTTGCGTCGCTATGAAATGCGAGTACTATGTGTTCTAAGACATTTCCTTCTAAATCGAGTAACGTTTCTATGGAAACGACAGGATTTTCTTTTGATACGACAATCTCATTTCCGATCCACTAATCGTTCTTTACTGCATAACTCACTCCCAAACATTGACGAATTGACACGGAAGTTGCGTCGCTATGAAATGCGAGTACTATGTGTTCTAAGACATTTCCCTCTAAATCGAGTAACGTTTCTATGGAAACGACAGGATTTTCTTTTGGGATACGACAATCACATTTCCGATCCACTAATCCTTTTTAACTGCATCCCTCACTCCCAAACATTGACGAATTCACACGGCTATTGCGTCGCTATGAAATACGAGTACTATGTGTTCTAAGACATTTCCTTCTAAATCGAGTAGCGTTTCTATGGAAACGACGGGATTTTCTTTTGGGATACGACAATCACATTTCCGATCCACTAATCGTTCTTTACTGCATCCCTCACTCCCAAACATTGACGAATTCACACGGAAATTGCGTCGCTATGAAACACGAGTGCTATGTGTTCTAATACATTTCCTTCTAAATCGAGTAACGTTTCTATGGAAACGACAGGATTTTCTTTTGGGATACGACAATCACATTTCCGATCCACTAATCGTTCTTTACTGCATCCCTCACTCCCAAACATTGACGAATTCACACGGAAATTGCGTCGCTATGAAATACGAGTACTATGTGTTCTAAGACATTTCCTTCTAAATCGAGTAACGTTTCTTTGGAAACGACAGGATTTTCTTTTGGGATACGACAAACTCATTTCCGATCCACTAATCCTTCTTTACTGCATCCCTCACTCCAACACATTGACGAATTCACACGGAAATTCCGTCACTATGAAATACGAGTTTTATGTGTTCTAAGACATTTCCTTCTAAATCGAGTAACGTTTCTATGGAAACGACAGGATTTTCTTTTGGGATACGACAATCACATTTCCGATCCACTAATCGTTCTTTACTGCATTCCTCACTCCCAAACATTGACGAATTCACACGGAAATTGCGTCGCTATGAAATGCGAGTACAATGTGTTCTAAGACATTTCCTTCTAAATCGAGTAACGTTTCTATGGAAACGACAGGATTTTCTTTTGGGATACGACAATCTCATTTCCGATCCACTAATCCTTCTTTACTGCATCCCTCACTCCCAAACATTGACGAATTCACACGGAAATTGCGTCGCTATGAAATACGAGTACTATGTGTTTTAAGACATTTCCTTCTAAATCGAGTAACGTTTCTATGGAAACGACAGGATTTTCTTTTGGGATATGACAAACTCATTTCCGATCCACTAATCCTTCTTTACTGCATCCCTCACTCCCACACATTGCCGAATTCACACGGAAATTCCGTCACTATGAAATACGAGTACTATGTGTTCTAAGACATTTCCTTCTAAATCGAGTAACGTTTCTATGCAAACGACAGGATTTTCTTTTGGGATGCGACAATCTCATTTCCGATCCACTAATCCTTCTTTACTGCATCCCTCACTCCCACACATCGACGAATTCACACGGAAATTGCGTCGCTATGAAATACGAGTACTATGTGTTCCAAGACATTTCCTTATAAATCGAGTAACGTTTCTATGGATACGACAGGATTTTCTTTTGGGATACGACAATCACATTTCCGATCCACTAATCGTTCTTTACTGCATCCCTCACTCCCAAACGTTGACGAATTCACACGAAAATTGCGTCGCTATGAAATACGAGTGCTATGTGTTCTAAGACATTTCCTTCTAAATCGAGTAACGTTTCTATGGAAACGACAGGATTTTCTTATGGGATACGACAATCACATTTCCGATCCTTTAATCCTTGTTTACTGCATCCCTCACTCCCAAACATTGACGAATTCACACGGAAATTCCGTCGCTATGAAATACGAGTACTATGTGTTCTAAGACATTTCCTTCAAAATCGAGTAACGTTTCTATGGAAACGACAGTATTTTCTTTTGGGATACGACAATCTCATTTCCGATCCACTAATCGTTCTTTACTGCATCCCTCACTCCCAAACATTGACGAATTCACACGGAAATTGCGTCGTTAGGAAATACGAGTACTATGTGTTCTAAGACATTTCCTTCTAAATCGAGTAACGTTTCTATGGAAACGACAGGAATTTCTTTTGGGATACGACAATCACATTTCCGATCCACTAATCCTTCTTTACTGCATCCCTCACTCCCAAACATTGACGAATTCACACGGAAATTCCGTCGCTATGAAATACGAGTACTATGTGTTCTAAGAGATTTCCTTCTAAATCGAGTAACGTTTCTATGGAAACGACAGGATTTTCTTTTGGGATACGACAATCTCATTTCCGATCCACTAATCGTTCTTTACTGCATCCCAACCTCCCAAACATTGACGAATTCACACGGAAATTCCGTCGCTATGAAATACGAGTACTATGTGTTCTAAGACATTTCCTTCTAAATCGAGTAACGTTTCTATGGAAACGACAGGATTTTCTTTTGGGATACGACAATCACATTTCCGATCCACTAATCGTTCTTTACTGCATCCCTCACTCCCAAACATTGACGAATTCACACGGAAATTACGTCGCAATGAAATACGAGTACTATGTGTTCTAAGACATTTCCTTCTAAATCGAGTAACGTTTCTATGGAAACGACAGGAGTTTCTTTTGGGATACGACAATCCTATTTCCGATCCGTTAATCCTTCTTTACTGCATCCCTCACTCCCAAACATTGACGAATTCACACGGAAATTGCGTCGCTATGAATTACGAGTACTATGTGTTCTAAGACATTTCCTTCTAAATAGAGTAACGTTTCTATGGAAACGACAGGATTTTCCTTTGGGATACGACAATCACATTTCCGATCCACTAATCTTTCTTTACTGCATCCCTCACTCACAAACATTGACGAATTCACACGGAAATTGCGTCGCTATGAAATACGAGTACTATGTGTTCTAAGACACTTCCTTCTAAATCGAGTAACATTTCTATGGAAACGACAGGATTTTCTTTTGGGATACGACAATCACATTTCCGATCCACTAATCGTTCTTTACTGCATCCCTCACTCCCAAACATTGACGAATTCACACGGAAATTGCGTCGCTATGAAATACGAGTACTATGTGTTCTAAGACATTTCCTTCTAAATCGAGTAACGTTTCTATGGAAACGACAGGATTTTCTTTTGGGATACGACAATCCCATTTCCGATCCACTAATCGTTCTTTACTGCATCCCTCACTCCCAAACATTGACGAATTCACACGGAAGTTGCGTCGCTATGAAATGCGAGTACTATGTGTTCGAAGACATTTCCTTCTAAATCGAGTAACGTTTCTATTAAACGACAGGATTTTCTTTTGATACGACAATCTCATTTCCGATCCACTAATCGTTCTTTACTGCATAACTCACTCCCAAACATTGACGAATTGACACGGAAGTTGCGTCGCTATGAAATGCGAGTACTATGTGTTCTAAGACATTTCCCTCTAAATCGAGTAACGTTTCTATGGAAACGACAGGATTTTCTTTTGGGATACGACAATCACATTTCCGATCCACTAATCCTTCTTTACTGCATCCCTCACTCCCAAACATTGACGAATTCACACGGCTATTGCGTCGCTATGAAATACGAGTACTATGTGTTCTAAGACATTTCCTTCTAAATCGAGTAGCGTTTCTATGGAAACGACAGGATTTTCTTTTGGGATACGACAATCACATTTCCGATCCACTAATCGTTCTTTACTGCATCCCTCACTCCCAAACATTGACGAATTCACACGGAAATTGCGTCGCTATGAAACACGAGTGCTATGTGTTCTAATACATTTCCTTCTAAATCGAGTAACGTTTCTATGGAAGCGACAGGATTTTCTTTTGGGATACGACAATCACATTTCCGATCCACTAATCGTTCTTTACTGCATCCCTCACTCCCAAACATTGACGAATTCACACGGAAATTGCGTCGCTATGAAATACGAGTACTATGTGTTCTAAGACATTTCCTTCTAAATCGAGTAACGTTTCTATGGAAACGACAGGATTTTCTTTTGGGATACGACAAACTCATTTCCGATCCACTAATCCTTCTTTACTGCATCCCTCACTCCAACACATTGACGAATTCACACGGAAATTCCGTCACTATGAAATACGAGTACTATGTGTTCTAAGACATTTCCTTCTAAATCGAGTAACGTTTCTATGGAAACGACAGGATTTTCTTTTGGGATACGACAATCACATTTCCGATCCACTAATCGTTCTTTACTGCATTCCTCACTCCCAAACATTGACGAATTCACACGGAAATTGCGTCGCTATGAAATGCGAGTACAATGTGTTCTAAGACATTTCCTTCTAAATCGAGTAACGTTTCTATGGAAACGACAGGATTTTCTTTTGGGATACGACAATCTCATTTCCGATCCACTAATCCTTCTTTACTGCATCCCTCACTCCCAAACATTGACGAATTCACACGGAAATTGCGTCGCTATGAAATACGAGTACTATGTGTTTTAAGACATTTCCTTCTAAATCGAGTAACGTTTCTATGGAAACGACAGGATTTTCTTTTGGGATATGACAAACTCATTTCCGATCCACTAATCCTTCTTTACTGCATCCCTCACTCCCACACATTGACGAATTCACACGGAAATTCCGTCACTATGAAATACGAGTACTATGTGTTCTAAGACATTTCCTTCTAAATCGAGAAACGTTTCTATGCAAACGACAGGATTTTCTTTTGGGATGCGACAATCTCATTTCCGATCCACTAATCCTTCTTTACTGCATCCCTCACTCCCACACATCGACGAATTCACACGGAAATTGCGTCGCTATGAAATACGAGTACTATGTGTTCCAAGACATTACCTTATAAATCGAGTAACGTTTCTATGGATACGACAGGATTTTCTTTTGGGATACGACAATCACATTTCCGATCCACTAATCGTTCTTTACTGCATCCCTCACTCCCAAAGGTTGACGAATTCACACGAAAATTGCGTCGCTATGAAATACGAGTGCTATGTGTTCTAAGACATTTCCTTCTAAATCGAGTAACGTTTCTATGGAAACGACAGGATTTTCTTATGGGATACGACAATCACATTTCCGATCCTTTAATCCTTGTTTACTGCATCCCTCACTCCCAAACATTGACGAATTCACACGGAAATTCCGTCGCTATGAAATACGAGTACTATGTGTTCTAAGACATTTCCTTCTAAATCGAGTAACGTTTCTATGGAAACGACAGTATTTTCTTTTGGGATACGACAATCTCATTTCCGATCCACTAATCGTTCTTTACTGCATCCCTCACTCCCAAACATTGACGAATTCACACGGAAGTTGCGTCGCTATGAAATGCGAGTACTATGTGTTCGAAGACATTTCCTTCTAAATCGAGTAACGTTTCTATGGAAACGACAGGATTTTCTTTTGATACGACAATCTCATTTCCGATCCACTAATCGTTCTTTACTGCATAACTCACTCCCAAACATTGACGAATTGACACGGAAGTTGCGTCGCTATGAAATGCGAGTACTATGTGTTCTAAGACATTTCCCTCTAAATCGAGTAACGTTTCTATGGAAACGACAGGATTTTCTTTTGGGATACGACAATCACATTTCCGATCCACTAATCCTTCTTTACTGCATCCCTCACTCCCAAACATTGACGAATTCACACGGCTATTGCGTCGCTATGAAATACGAGTACTATGTGTTCTAAGACATTTCCTTCTAAATCGAGTAGCGTTTCTATGGAAACGACAGGATTTTCTTTTGGGATACGACAATCACATTTCCGATCCACTAATCGTTCTTTACTGCATCCCTCACTCCCAAACATTGACGAATTCACACGGAAATTGCGTCGCTATGAAACACGAGTGCTATGTGTTCTAATACATTTCCTTCTAAATTGAGTAACGTTTCTATGGAAGCGACAGGATTTTCTTTTGGGATACGACAATCATATTTCCGATCCACTAATCGTTCTTTACTGCATCCCTCACTCCCAAACATTGACGAATTCACACGGAAATTGCGTCGCTATGAAATACGAGTACTATGTGTTCTAAGACATTTCCTTCTACATCGAGTAACGTTTCTATGGAAACGACAGGATTTTCTTTTGGGATACGACAAACTCATTTCCGATCCACTAATCCTTCTTTACTGCATCCCTCACTCCAACACATTGACGAATTCACACGGAAATTCCGTCACTATGAAATACGAGTACTATGTGTTCTAAGACATTTCCTTCTAAATCGAGTAACGTTTCTATGGAAACGACAGGATTTTCTTTTGGGATACGACAATCACATTTCCGATCCACTAATCGTTCTTTACTGCATTCCTCACTCCCAAACATTGACGAATTCACACGGAAATTGCGTCGCTATGAAATGCGAGTACAATGTGTTCTAAGACATTTCCTTCTAAATCGAGTAACGTTTCTATGGAAACGACAGGATTTTCTTTTGGGATACGACAATCTCATTTCCGATCCACTAATCCTTCTTTACTGCATCCCTCACTCCCAAACATTGACGAATTCACACGGAAATTGCGTCGCTATGAAATACGAGTACTATGTGTTTTAAGACATTTCCTTCTAAATCGAGTAATGTTTCTATGGAAACGACAGGATTTTCTTTTGGGATATGACAAACTCATTTCCGATCCACTAATCCTTCTTTACTGCATCCCTCACTCCCACACATTGACGAATTCACACGGAAATTCCGTCACTATGAAATACGAGTACTATGTGTTCTAAGACATTTCCTTCTAAATCGAGTAACGTTTCTATGCAAACGACAGGATTTTCTTTTGGGATGCGACAATCTCATTTCCGATCCACTAATCCTTCTTTACTGCATCCCTCACTCCCACACATCGACGAATTCACACGGAAATTGCGTCGCTATGAAATACGAGTACTATGTGTTCCAAGACATTTCCTTATAAATCGAGTAACGTTTCTATGGATACGACAGGATTTTCTTTTGGGATACGACAATCACATTTCCGATCCACTAATCGTTCTTTACTGCATCCCTCACTCCCAAACGTTGACGAATTCACACGAAAATTGCGTCGCTATGAAATACGAGTGCTATGTGTTCTAAGACATTTCCATCTAAATCGAGTAACGTTTCTATGGAAACGACAGGATTTTCTTATGGGATACGACAATCACATTTCCGATCCTTTAATCCTTGTTTACTGCATCCCTCACTCCCAAACATTGACGAATTCACACGGAAATTCCGTCGCTATGAAATACGAGTACTATGTGTTCTAAGACATTTCCTTCTAAATCGAGTAACGTTTCTATGGAAACGACAGTATTTTCTTTTGGGATACGACAATCTCATTTCCGATCCACTAATCGTTCTTTACTGCATCCCTCACTCCCAAACATTGACGAATTCACACGGAAGTTGCGTCGCTATGAAATGCGAGTACTATGTGTTCTAAGACATTTCCTTCTAAATGGAGTAACGTTTCTATGGGAACGACAGGATTTTCTTTTGGGATGCGACAATCACATTTCCGATCCACTAATCGTTCTTTACTGCATCCCTCACTCCCAAACATTGACGAATTCACACGGAAATTGCGTCGCTATGAAATACGAGTACTATGTGTTTTAAGACATTTCTTTCTAAATCGAGTAACGTTTCTATGGAAACGACAGGATTTTCTTTTGGGATATGACAAACTCATTTCCGATCCACTAATCCTTCTTTACTGCATCCCTCACTCCCACACATTGACGAATTCACACGGAAATTCCGTCACTATGAAATACGAGTACTATGTGTTCTAAGACATTTCCTTCTAAATCGAGTAACGTTTCTATGCAAACGACAGGATTTTCTTTTGTGATGCGACAATCTCATTTCCGATCCACTAAACCTTCTTTACTGCATCCCTCACTCCCACACATTGACGAATTCACACGGAAATTGCGTCGCTATGAAATACGAGTACTATGTGTTCTAAGACATTTCCTTATAAATCGAGTAACGTTTCTATGGATACGACGGGATTTTCTTTTGGGATACGACAATCACATTTCCGATCCACTAATCCTTCTTTACTGCATCCCTCACTCCCACACATTGACGAATTCACACGGAAATTCCGTCACTATGAAATACGAGTACTACGTGTTCTACGACATATCCTTCTAAATCGAGTAACGTTTCTATGGAAACGACAGGATTTTCGTTTGGGATACGACAATCACATTTCCGATCCACTAATCGTTCTTTGCTGCATCCCTCACTCCCAAACATTGACGAATTCACACGGAAATTGCGTCGCTATGAAATACGAGTACTATGTGTTAGAAGACATTTCCTTCTAAATCGAGTAACGTTTCTATGGAAACGACAGGAATTTCTTTTGGGATACGACAATCACATTTCCGATCCACTAATCCTTCTTTACTGCATCCCTCACTCCCAAACATTGACGAATTCACACGGAAATTCCGTCGCTATGAAATACGAGTACTATGTGTTCTAAGACATTTCCTTCTAAATCGAGTAACGGTTCTATGGAAACGACAGGATTTTCTTTTGGGATACGACAATCTCATTTCCGATCCACTAATCGTTCTTTACTGCATCCCAACCTCCCAAACATTGACGAATTCACACGGAAATTCCGTCGCTATGAAATACGAGTACTACGAGTTCTAAGACATTTCCTTCTAAATCGAGTAACGTTTCTATGGAAACGACAGGATTTTCTTTTGGGATACGACAAACACATTTCCGATCCACTAATCGTTCTTTACTGCATCCCTCACTCCCAAACATTGACGAATTCACACGGCTATTGCGTCGCTATGAAATACGAGTACTATGTGTTCTAAGACATTTCCTTCTAAATCGAGTAGCGTTTCTATGGAAACGACAGGATTTTCTTTTGGGATACGACAATCACATTTCCGATCCACTAATCGTTCTTTACTGCATCCCTCACTCCCAAACATTGACGAATTCACACGGAAATTGCGTCGCTATGAAACACGAGTGCTATGTGTTCTAATACATTTCCTTCTAAATTGAGTAACGTTTCTATGGAAGCGACAGGATTTTCTTTTGGGATACGACAATCATATTTCCGATCCACTAATCGTTCTTTACTGCATCCCTCACTCCCAAACATTGACGAATTCACACGGAAATTGCGTCGCTATGAAATACGAGTACTATGTGTTCTAAGACATTTCCTTCTACATCGAGTAACGTTTCTATGGAAACGACAGGATTTTCTTTTGGGATACGACAAACTCATTTCCGATCCACTAATCCTTCTTTACTGCATCCCTCACTCCAACACATTGACGAATTCACACGGAAATTCCGTCACTATGAAATACGAGTACTATGTGTTCTAAGACATTTCCTTCTAAATCGAGTAACGTTTCTATGGAAACGACAGGATTTTCTTTTGGGATACGACAATCACATTTCCGATCCACTAATCGTTCTTTACTGCATTCCTCACTCCCAAACATTGACGAATTCACACGGAAATTGCGTCGCTATGAAATGCGAGTACAATGTGTTCTAAGACATTTCCTTCTAAATCGAGTAACGTTTCTATGGAAACGACAGGATTTTCTTTTGGGATACGACAATCTCATTTCCGATCCACTAATCCTTCTTTACTGCATCCCTCACTCCCAAACATTGACGAATTCACACGGAAATTGCGTCGCTATGAAATACGAGTACTATGTGTTTTAAGACATTTCCTTCTAAATCGAGTAATGTTTCTATGGAAACGACAGGATTTTCTTTTGGGATATGACAAACTCATTTCCGATCCACTAATCCTTCTTTACTGCATCCCTCACTCCCACACATTGACGAATTCACACGGAAATTCCGTCACTATGAAATACGAGTACTATGTGTTCTAAGACATTTCCTTCTAAATCGAGTAACGTTTCTATGCAAACGACAGGATTTTCTTTTGGGATGCGACAATCTCATTTCCGATCCACTAATCCTTCTTTACTGCATCCCTCACTCCCACACATCGACGAATTCACACGGAAATTGCGTCGCTATGAAATACGAGTACTATGTGTTCCAAGACATTTCCTTATAAATCGAGTAACGTTTCTATGGATACGACAGGATTTTCTTTTGGGATACGACAATCACATTTCCGATCCACTAATCGTTCTTTACTGCATCCCTCACTCCCAAACGTTGACGAATTCACACGAAAATTGCGTCGCTATGAAATACGAGTGCTATGTGTTCTAAGACATTTCCATCTAAATCGAGTAACGTTTCTATGGAAACGACAGGATTTTCTTATGGGATACGACAATCACATTTCCGATCCTTTAATCCTTGTTTACTGCATCCCTCACTCCCAAACATTGACGAATTCACACGGAAATTCCGTCGCTATGAAATACGAGTACTATGTGTTCTAAGACATTTCCTTCTAAATCGAGTAACGTTTCTATGGAAACGACAGTATTTTCTTTTGGGATACGACAATCTCATTTCCGATCCACTAATCGTTCTTTACTGCATCCCTCACTCCCAAACATTGACGAATTCACACGGAAGTTGCGTCGCTATGAAATGCGAGTACTATGTGTTCTAAGACATTTCCTTCTAAATGGAGTAACGTTTCTATGGGAACGACAGGATTTTCTTTTGGGATGCGACAATCACATTTCCGATCCACTAATCGTTCTTTACTGCATCCCTCACTCCCAAACATTGACGAATTCACACGGAAATTGCGTCGCTATGAAATACGAGTACTATGTGTTTTAAGACATTTCTTTCTAAATCGAGTAACGTTTCTATGGAAACGACAGGATTTTCTTTTGGGATATGACAAACTCATTTCCGATCCACTAATCCTTCTTTACTGCATCCCTCACTCCCACACATTGACGAATTCACACGGAAATTCCGTCACTATGAAATACGAGTACTATGTGTTCTAAGACATTTCCTTCTAAATCGAGTAACGTTTCTATGCAAACGACAGGATTTTCTTTTGTGATGCGACAATCTCATTTCCGATCCACTAAACCTTCTTTACTGCATCCCTCACTCCCACACATTGACGAATTCACACGGAAATTGCGTCGCTATGAAATACGAGTACTATGTGTTCTAAGACATTTCCTTATAAATCGAGTAACGTTTCTATGGATACGACGGGATTTTCTTTTGGGATACGACAATCACATTTCCGATCCACTAATCCTTCTTTACTGCATCCCTCACTCCCACACATTGACGAATTCACACGGAAATTCCGTCACTATGAAATACGAGTACTACGTGTTCTACGACATATCCTTCTAAATCGAGTAACGTTTCTATGGAAACGACAGGATTTTCGTTTGGGATACGACAATCACATTTCCGATCCACTAATCGTTCTTTGCTGCATCCCTCACTCCCAAACATTGACGAATTCACACGGAAATTGCGTCGCTATGAAATACGAGTACTATGTGTTAGAAGACATTTCCTTCTAAATCGAGTAACGTTTCTATGGAAACGACAGGAATTTCTTTTGGGATACGACAATCACATTTCCGATCCACTAATCCTTCTTTACTGCATCCCTCACTCCCAAACATTGACGAATTCACACGGAAATTCCGTCGCTATGAAATACGAGTACTATGTGTTCTAAGACATTTCCTTCTAAATCGAGTAACGGTTCTATGGAAACGACAGGATTTTCTTTTGGGATACGACAATCTCATTTCCGATCCACTAATCGTTCTTTACTGCATCCCAACCTCCCAAACATTGACGAATTCACACGGAAATTCCGTCGCTATGAAATACGAGTACTACGAGTTCTAAGACATTTCCTTCTAAATCGAGTAACGTTTCTATGGAAACGACAGGATTTTCTTTTGGGATACGACAAACACATTTCCGATCCACTAATCGTTCTTTACTGCATCCCTCACTCCCAAACATTGACGAATTCACACGGAAATTGCGTCGCAATGAAATACGAGTACTATGTGTTCTAAGACATTTCCTTCTAAATCGAGTAACGTTTCTATGGAAACGACAGGATTTTCTTTTGGGATACGACAATCACATTTCCGATCCATTAATCGTTCTTTACTGCATCCCTCACTCCCAAACATTGACGAATTCACACGGAAATTGCGTCGCTATGAATTACGAGTACTATGTGTTCTAAGACATTTCCTTCTAAATTGAGTAACGTTTCTATGGAAACGACAGGATTTTCCTTTGGGATACGACAATCACATTTCCGATCCACTAATCTTTCTTTACTGCATCCCTCACTCACAAACATTGACGAATTCACACGGAAATTGCGTCGCTATGAAATACGAGTACTATGTGTTCTAAGACACTTCCTTCTAAATCGAATAACATTTCTATGGAAACGACAGGATTTTCTTTTGGGATACGACAATCACATTTCCGATCCACTAATCGTTCTTTACTGCATCCCTCACTCCCAAACATTGACGAATTCACACGGAAATTGCGTCGCTATGAAATACGAGTACTATGTGTTCTAAGACATTTCCTTCTAAATCGAGTAACGTTTCTATGGAAACGACAGGATTTTCTTTTGGGATACGACAATCCCATTTCCGATCCACTAATCGTTCTTTACTGCATCCCTCACTCCCAAACATTGACGAATTCACACGGAAATTCCGTCGCAATGAAATACGAGTACTATGTGTTCTAAGACATTTCCTTCTAAATCGAGTAACGTTTCTATGGAAACGACAGGATTTTCTTTTGGGATACGACAATCACATTTCCGATCCATTAATTGTTCTTTACTGCATCCCTCACTCCCAAACATTGACGAATTGACACGGAAGTTGCGTCGCTATGAAATGCGAGTACTATGTGTTCTAAGACATTTCCCCCTAAATCGAGTAACGTTTCTATGGAAACGACAGGATTTTCTTTTGGGATACGACAAACTCATTTCCGATCCACTAATCCTTCTTTACTGCATCCCTCACTCCCACACATTGACGAATTCACACGGAAATTCCGTCACTATGAAATACGAGTACTATGTGTTCTAAGACATTTCCTTCTAAATCGAGTAACGTTTCTATGGAAACGACTGGATTTTCTTTTGGGATACGACAATCACATTTCCGAACCACTAATCGTTCTTTACTGCATCCCTCACTCCCAAACATTGACGAATTCACACGGAAATTGCGTCGCTATGAAATACGAGTACTATGTGTTCTAAGACATTTCCTTCTAAATCGAGTAACGTTTCTATGGAAACGACAGGATTTTCTTTTGGGATACGACAAAATCATTTCCGATCCACTAATCCTTCTTTACTGCATCCCTCACTCCCACACATTGACGAATTCACACGGAAATTCCGTCACTATGAAATACGAGTACTATGTGTTCTAAGACATTTCCTTCTAAATCGAGTAACGTTTCTATGGAAACGACAGGATTTTCTTTTGGGATACGACAATCACATTTCCGATCCACTAATCGTTCTTTACTGCATTCCTCACTCCCAAACATTGACGAATTCACACGGAAATTGCGTCGCTATGAAATACGAGTACTATGTGTTCTAAGACATTTCCTTCTAAATCGAGTAACGTTTCTATGGAAACTACAGGATTTTCTTTTGGGATACGACAAACTCATTTCCGATCCACTAATCCTTCTTTACTGCATCCCTCACTCCCACACATTGACGAATTCACACGGAAATTCCGTCACTATGAAATACGAGTACTATGTGTTCTAAGACATTTCCTTCTAAATCGAGTAACGTTTCTATGGAAACGACAGGATTTTCTTTTGGGATACGACAATCACATTTCCGATCCACTAATCGTTCTTTACTGCATCCCTCACTCCCAAACATTGACGAATTCACACGGAAATTGCGTCGCTATGAAATGCGAGTACTATGTGTTCTAAGACATTTCCTTCTAAATCGAGTAACGTTTCTATGGAAACGACAGGATTTTCTTTTGGGATACGACAATCTCATTTCCGATCCACTAATCCTTCTTTACTGCATCCCTCACTCCCAAACATTGACGAATTCACACGAAAATTGCGTCGCTATGAAATACGAGTACTATGTGTTTTAAGACATTTCCTTCTAAATCGAGTAACGTTTCTATGGAAACGACAGGATTTTCTTTTGGGATATGACAAACTCATTTCCGATCCACTAATCCTTCCTTACTGCATTACTCACTCCCACACATTGACGAATTCACACGGAAATTCCGTCACTATGAAATACGAGTACTATGTGTTCTAAGACATTTCCTTCTAAATCGAGTAACGTTTCTATGCAAACGACAGGATTTTCTTTTGGGATGCGACAATCTCATTTCCGATCCACTAATCCTTGTTTACTGCATCCCTCACTCCCACACATTGACTAATTCACACGGAAATTGCGTCGCTATGAAATACGAGTACTATGTGTTCTAAGACATTTCCTTAAAAATCGAGTAACGTTTCTATGGATACGACAGGATTTTCTTTTGGGATACGACAATCACATTTCCGATCCACTAATCGTTCTTTACTGCATTCCTCACTCCCTAACATTGACGAATTCACACGGAAATTGCGTCGCTATGAAATGCGAGTACAATGTGTTCTAAGACATTTCCTTCTAAATCGAGTAACGTTTCTATGGAAACGACAGGATTTTCTTTTGGGATACGACAATCTCATTTCCGATCCACTAATCCTTCTTTACTGCATCCCTCACTCCCAAACATTGACGAATTCACACGGAAATTGCGTCGCTATGAAATACGAGTACTATGTGTTTTAAGACATTTCCTTCTAAATCGAGTAACGTTTCTATGGAAACGACAGGATTTTCTTTTGGGATATGACAAACTCATTTCCGATCCACTAATCCTTCTTTACTGCATCCCTCACTCCCACACATTGACGAATTCACACGGAAATTCCGTCACTATGAAATACGAGTACTATGTGTTCTAAGACATTTCCTTCTAAATCGAGTAACGTTTCTATGCAAACGACAGGATTTTCTTTTGGGATGCGACAATCTCATTTCCGATCCACTAATCCTTCTTTACTGCATCCCTCACTCCCACACATCGACGAATTCACACGGAAATTGCGTCGCTATGAAATACGAGTACTATGTGTTCCAAGACATTACCTTATAAATCGAGTAACGTTTCTATGGATACGACAGGATTTTCTTTTGGGATACGACAATCACATTTCCGATCCACTAATCGTTCTTTACTGCATCCCTCACTCCCAAACGTTGACGAATTCACACGAAAATTGCGTCGCTATGAAATACGAGTGCTATGTGTTCTAAGACATTTCCTTCTAAATCGAGTAACGTTTCTATGGAAACGACAGGATTTTCTTATGGGATACGACAATCACATTTCCGATCCTTTAATCCTTGTTTACTGCATCCCTCACTCCCAAACATTGACGAATTCACACGGAAATTCCGTCGCTATGAAATACGAGTACTATGTGTTCTAAGACATTTCCTTCTAAATCGAGTAACGTTTCTATGGAAACGACAGTATTTTCTTTTGGGATACGACAATCTCATTTCCGATCCACTAATCGTTCTTTACTGCATCCCTCACTCCCAAACATTGACGAATTCACACGGAAGTTGCGTCGCTATGAAATGCGAGTACTATGTGTTCGAAGACATTTCCTTCTAAATCGAGTAACGTTTCTATGGAAACGACAGGATTTTCTTTTGATACGACAATCTCATTTCCGATCCACTAATCGTTCTTTACTGCATAACTCACTCCCAAACATTGACGAATTGACACGGAAGTTGCGTCGCTATGAAATGCGAGTACTATGTGTTCTAAGACATTTCCCTCTAAATCGAGTAACGTTTCTATGGAAACGACAGGATTTTCTTTTGGGATACGACAATCACATTTCCGATCCACTAATCCTTCTTTACTGCATCCCTCACTCCCAAACATTGACGAATTCACACGGCTATTGCGTCGCTATGAAATACGAGTACTATGTGTTCTAAGACATTTCCTTCTAAATCGAGTAGCGTTTCTATGGAAACGACAGGATTTTCTTTTGGGATACGACAATCACATTTCCGATCCACTAATCGTTCTTTACTGCATCCCTCACTCCCAAACATTGACGAATTCACACGGAAATTGCGTCGCTATGAAACACGAGTGCTATGTGTTCTAATACATTTCCTTCTAAATTGAGTAACGTTTCTATGGAAGCGACAGGATTTTCTTTTGGGATACGACAATCACATTTCCGACCCACTAATCGTTCTTTACTGCATCCCTCACTCCCAAACATTGACGAATTCACACGGAAATTGCGTCGCTATGAAATACGAGTACTATGTGTTCTAAGACATTTCCTTCTAAATCGAGTAACGTTTCTATGGAAACGACAGGATTTTCTTTTGGGATACGACAAACTCATTTCCGATCCACTAATCCTTCTTTACTGCATCCCTCACTCCAACACATTGACGAATTCACACGGAAATTCCGTCACTATGAAATACGAGTACTATGTGTTCTAAGACATTTCCTTCTAAATCGAGTAACGTTTCTATGGAAACGACAGGATTTTCTTTTGGGATACGACAATCACATTTCCGATCCACTAATCGTTCTTTACTGCATTCCTCCCTCCCAAACATTGACGAATTCACACGGAAATTGCGTCGCTATGAAATGCGAGTGCAATGTGTTCTAAGACATTTCCTTCTAAATCGAGTAACGTTTCTATGGAAACGACAGGATTTTCTTTTGGGATACGACAATCTCATTTCCGATCCACTAATCCTTCTTTACTGCATCCCTCACTCCCAAACATTGACGAATTCACACGGAAATTGCGTCGCTATGAAATACGAGTACTATGTGTTTTAAGACATTTCCTTCTAAATCGAGTAACGTTTCTATGGAAACGACAGGATTTTCTTTTGGGATATGACAAACTCATTTCCGATCCACTAATCCTTCTTTACTGCATCCCTCACTCCCACACATTGACGAATTCACACGGAAATTCCGTCACTATGAAATACGAGTACTATGTGTTCTAAGACATTTCCTTCTAAATCGAGTAACGTTTCTATGCAAACGACAGGATTTTCTTTTGGGATGCGACAATCTCATTTCCGATCCACTAATCCTTCTTTACTGCATCCCTCACTCCCACACATCGACGAATTCACACGGAAATTGCGTCGCTATGAAATACGAGTACTATGTGTTCCAAGACATTTCCTTATAAATCGAGTAACGTTTCTATGGATACGACAGGATTTTCTTTTGGGATACGACAATCACATTTCCGATCCACTAATCGTTCTTTACTGCATCCCTCACTCCCAAACGTTGACGAATTCACACGAAAATTGCGTCGCTATGAAATACGAGTGCTATGTGTTCTAAGACATTTCCATCTAAATCGAGTAACGTTTCTATGGAAACGACAGGATTTTCTTATGGGATACGACAATCACATTTCCGATCCTTTAATCCTTGTTTACTGCATCCCTCACTCCCAAACATTGACGAATTCACACGGAAATTCCGTCGCTATGAAATACGAGTACTATGTGTTCTAAGACATTTCCTTCTAAATCGAGTAACGTTTTTTTGGAAACGACAGTATTTTCTTTTGGGATACGACAATCTCATTTCCGATCCACTAATCGTTCTTTACTGCATCCCTCACTCCCAAACATTGACGAATTCACACGGAAGTTGCGTCGCTATGAAATGCGAGTACTATGTGTTCTAAGACATTTCCTTCTAAATGGAGTAACGTTTCTATGGGAACGACAGGATTTTCTTTTGGGATGCGACAATCACATTTCCGATCCACTAATCGTTCTTTACTGCATCCCTCACTCCCAAACATTGACGAATTCACACGGAAATTGCGTCGCTATGAAATACGAGTACTATGTGTTTTAAGACATTTCTTTCTAAATCGAGTAACGTTTCTATGGAAACGACAGGATTTTCTTTTGGGATATGACAAACTCATTTCCGATCCACTAATCCTTCTTTACTGCATCCCTCACTCCCACACATTGACGAATTCACACGGAAATTCCGTCACTATGAAATACGAGTACTATGTGTTCTAAGACATTTCCTTCTAAATCGAGTAACGTTTCTATGCAAACGACAGGATTTTCTTTTGTGATGCGACAATCTCATTTCCGATCCACTAAACCTTCTTTACTGCATCCCTCACTCCCACACATTGACGAATTCACACGGAAATTGCGTCGCTATGAAATACGAGTACTATGTGTTCTAAGACATTTCCTTATAAATCGAGTAACGTTTCTATGGATACGACGGGATTTTCTTTTGGGATACGACAATCACATTTCCGATCCACTAATCCTTCTTTACTGCATCCCTCACTCCCACACATTGACGAATTCACACGGAAATTCCGTCACTATGAAATACGAGTACTATGTGTTCTAAGACATTTCCTTCTAAATCGAGTAACGTTTCTATGGAAACGACAGGATTTTCTTTTGGGATACGACAATCACATTTCCGATCCACTAATCGTTCTTTGCTGCATCCCTCACTCCCAAACATTGACGAATTCACACGGAAATTGCGTCGCTATGAAATACGAGTACTATGTGTTAGAAGACATTTCCTTCTAAATCGAGTAACGTTTCTATGGAAACGACAGGAATTTCTTTTGGGATACGACAATCACATTTCCGATCCACTAATCCTTCTTTACTGCATCCCTCACTCCCAAACATTGACGAATTTACACGGAAATTCCGTCGCTATGAAATACGAGTACTATGTGTTCTAAGACATTTCCTTCTAAATCGAGTAACGGTTCTATGGAAACGACAGGATTTTCTTTTGGGATACGACAATCTCATTTCCGATCCACTAATCGTTCTTTACTGCATCCCAACCTCCCAAACATTGACGAATTCACACGGAAATTCCGTCGCTATGAAATACGAGTACTACGAGTTCTAAGACATTTCCTTCTAAATCGAGTAACGTTTCTATGGAAACGACAGGATTTTCTTTTGGGATACGACAAACACATTTCCGATCCACTAATCGTTCTTTACTGCATCCCTCACTCCCAAACATTGACGAATTCACACGGAAATTGCGTCGCAATGAAATACGAGTACTATGTGTTCTAAGACATTTCCTTCTAAATCGAGTAACGTTTCTATGGAAACGACAGGATTTTCTTTTGGGATACGACAATCACATTTCCGATCCATTAATCGTTCTTTACTGCATCCCTCACTCCCAGACATTGACGAATTCACACGGAAATTGCGTCGCTATGAATTACGAGTACTATGTGTTCTAAGACATTTCCTTCTAAATTGAGTAACGTTTCTATGGAAACGACAGGATTTTCCTTTGGGATACGACAATCACATTTCCGATCCACTAATCTTTCTTTACTGCATCCCTCACTCACAAACATTGACGAATTCACACGGAAATTGCGTCGCTATGAAATACGAGTACTATGTGTTCTAAGACACTTCCTTCTAAATCGAATAACATTTCTATGGAAACGACAGGATTTTCTTTTGGGATACGACAATCACATTTCCGATCCACTAATCGTTCTTTACTGCATCCCTCACTCCCAAACATTGACGAATTCACACGGAAATTGCGTCGCTATGAAATACGAGTACTATGTGTTCTAAGACATTTCCTTCTAAATCGAGTAACGTTTCTATGGAAACGACAGGATTTTCTTTTGGGATACGACAATCCCATTTCCGATCCACTAATCGTCCTTTACTGCATCCCTCACTCCCAAACATTGACGAATTCACACGGAAATTCCGTCGCAATGAAATACGAGTACTATGTGTTCTAAGACATTTCCTTCTAAATCGAGTAACGTTTCTATGGAAACGACAGGATTTTCTTTTGGGATACGACAATCACATTTCCGATCCATTAATTGTTCTTTACTGCATCCCTCACTCCCAAACATTGACGAATTGACACGGAAGTTGCGTCGCTATGAAATGCGAGTACTATGTGTTCTAAGACATTTCCCCCTAAATCGAGTAACGTTTCTATGGAAACGACAGGATTTTCTTTTGGGATACGACAAACTCATTTCCGATCCACTAATCCTTCTTTACTGCATCCCTCACTCCCACACATTGACGAATTCACACGGAAATTCCGTCACTATGAAATACGAGTACTATGTGTTCTAAGACATTTCCTCCTAAATCGAGTAACGTTTCTATGGAAACGACTGGATTTTCTTTTGGGATACGACAATCACATTTCCGAACCACTAATCGTTCTTTTCTGCATCCCTCACTCCCAAACATTGACGAATTCACACGGAAATTGCGTCGCTATGAAATACGAGTACTATGTGTTCTAAGACATTTCCTTCTAAATCGAGTAACGTTTCTATGGAAACGACAGGATTTTCTTTTGGGATACGACAAACTCATTTCCGATCCACTAATCCTTCTTTACTGCATCCCTCACTCCCACACATTGACGAATTCACACGGAAATTCCGTCACTATGAAATACGAGTACTATGTGTTCTAAGACATTTCCTTCTAAATCGAGTAACGTTTCTATGGAAACAACAGGATTTTCTTTTGGGATACGACAATCACATTTCCGATCCACTAATCGTTCTTTACTGCATTCCTCACTCCCAAACATTGACGAATTCACACGGAAATTGCGTCGCTATGAAATACGAGTACTATGTGTTCTAAGACATTTCCTTCTAAATCGAGTAACGTTTCTATGGAAACTACAGGATTTTCTTTTGGGATACGACAAACTCATTTCCGATCCACTAATCCTTCTTTACTGCATCCCTCACTCCCACACATTGACGAATTCACACGGAAATTCCGTCACTATGAAATACGAGTACTATGTGTTCTAAGACATTTCCTTCTAAATCGAGTAACGTTTCTATGGAAACGACAGGATTTTCTTTTGGGATACGACAATCACATTTCCGATCCACTAATCGTTCTTTACTGCATCCCTCACTCCCAAACATTGACGAATTCACACGGAAATTGCGTCGCTATGAAATGCGAGTACTATGTGTTCTAAGACATTTCCTTCTAAATCGAGTAACGTTTCTATGGAAACGACAGGATTTTCTTTTGGGATACGACAATCTCATTTCCGATCCACTAATCCTTCTTTACTGCATCCCTCACTCCCAAACATTGACGAATTCACACGAAAATTGCGTCGCTATGAAATACGAGTACTATGTGTTTTAAGACATTTCCTTCTAAATCGAGTAACGTTTCTATGGAAACGACAGGATTTTCTTTTGGGATATGACAAACTCATTTCCGATCCACTAATCCTTCCTTACTGCATTACTCACTCCCACACATTGACGAATTCACACGGAAATTCCGTCACTATGAAATACGAGTACTATGTGTTCTAAGACATTTCCTTCTAAATCGAGTAACGTTTCTATGCAAACGACAGGATTTTCTTTTGGGATGCGACAATCTCATTTCCGATCCACTAATCCTTGTTTACTGCATCCCTCACTCCCACACATTGACTAATTCACACGGAAATTGCGTCGCTATGAAATACGAGTACTATGTGTTCTAAGACATTTCCTTAAAAATCGAGTAACGTTTCTATGGATACGACAGGATTTTCTTTTGGGATACGACAATCACATTTCCGATCCACTAATCGTTCATTTCTGCATCCCTCACTCCCAAACGTTGACGAAATCACACGAAAATTGCGTCGCTATGAAATACGAGTGCTATGTGTTCTAAGACATTTCCTTCTAAATCGAGTAACGTTTCTATGGAAACGACAGGATTTTCTTTTGGGATATGACAATCACATTTCCGATCCTTTAATCCTTGTTTACTGCATCCCTCACTCCCAAACATTGACGAATTCACACGGAAATTCCGTCGCTATGAAATACGAGTACTATGTGTTCTAAGACATTTCCTTCTAAATCGTGTAACGTTTCTATGGAAACGACAGGATTTTCTTTTGGGATACGACAATCTCATTTCCGATCCACTAATCGTTCTTTACTGCATCCCTCACTCCCAAACATCGACGAATTCACACGGAAGTTGCGTCGCTATGAAATGCGAGTACTATGTGTTCTAAGACATTTCCTTCTAAATGGAGTAACTTTTCTATGGGAACGACAGGATTTTCTTTTGGGATACGACAATCACATTTCTGATCCACTAATCGTTCTTTACTGGATCCCTCACTCCCAAACATTGACGAATTCACACGGAAATTGCGTCGCTATGAAATACGAGTACTATGTGTTCTAAGACATTTCCTTCTAAATCGAGTAACGTTTCTATGGAAACGACAGGATTTTCTTTTGGGTTACGACACACTCATTTCCGATCCACTAATCGTTCTTTACTGCATCCCTCACTCCCACACATTGACGAATTCACACGGAAATTGCGTCACTATGAAATACGAGTACTATGTGTTCTAAGACATTTCCTTCTAAATCGAGTAACGTTTCTATGCAAACGACAGGATTTTCTTTTGGGATGCGACAATCTCATTTCCGATCCACTAATCCTTCTTTACTGCATCCCTCACTCCCACACATTGACGAATTCACACGGAAATTGCGTCGCTATGAAATACGAGTACTATGTGTTCTAAGACAATTCCTTATAAATCGAGTAACGTTTCTATGGATACGACAGGATATTCTTTTGGGATACGACAATCACATTTCCGATCCACTAATCGTTCTTTACTGCATCCTTCACTCCCAAACGTTGACGAATTCACACGAAAATTGCGTCGCTATGAAATACGAGTGCAATGTGTTCTAAGACATTTCCTTCTAAATCGAGTAACGTTTCTATGGAAACGACAGGATTTTCTTTTGGGATACGACAATCACATTTCCGATCCTTTAATCCTTGTTTACTGCATCCCTCACTCCCAAACATCGACGAATTCCCACGGAAATTCCGTCGCTATGAAATACGAGTACTATGTGTTCTAAGACATTTCCTTCTAAATCGAGTAACGTTTCTATGGAAACGACAGGATTTTCTTTTGGGATACGACAATCTCATTTCCGATCCACTAATCGTTCTTTACTGCATCCCTCACTCCCAAACATTGACGAATTCACACGGAAGTTGCGTCGCTATGAAATGCGAGTACTATGTGTTCTAAGACATTTCCTTCTAAACGGAGTAACGTTTCTATGGGAACGACAGTATTTTCTTTTGGGATACGACAATCACATTTCCGATCCACTAATCGTTCTTTAC
Source organism: Schistocerca piceifrons (assembly GCF_021461385.2). Taxonomy (NCBI): domain Eukaryota; kingdom Metazoa; phylum Arthropoda; class Insecta; order Orthoptera; family Acrididae; genus Schistocerca; species Schistocerca piceifrons. The sequence goes on along the minus strand of NC_060144.1, from coordinate 601,892,847 downwards.
TGCATCCCTCACTCCCAAACATTGACGAATTCACACGGAAATTGCGTCGCTATGAAATACGAGTACTATGTGTTCTAAGACATTTCCTTCTAAATCGAGTAACGTTTCTATGCAAACGACAGGATTTTCTTTTGGGATGCGACAATCTCATTTCCGATCCACTAATCCTTCTTTACTGCATCCCTCACTCCCACACATTGACGAATTCACACGGAAATTGCGTCGCTATGAAATACGAGTACTATGTGTTCTAAGACATTTCCTTCTAAATCGTGTAACGTTTCTATGGAAACGACAGGATTTTCTTTTGGGATACGACAATCTCATTTCCGATCCACTAATCGTTCTTTACTGCATCCCTCACTCCCAAACATCGACGAATTCACACGGAAGTTGCGTCGCTATGAAATGCGAGTACTATGTGTTCTAAGACATTTCCTTCTAAATGGAGTAACTTTTCTATGGGAACGACAGGATTTTCTTTTGGGATACGACAATCACATTTCCGATCCACTAATCGTTCTTTACTGGATCCCTCACTCCCAAACATTGACGAATTCACACGAAAATTGCGTCGCTATGAAATACGAGTACTATGTGTTCTAAGACATTTCCTTCTGAATCGAGTAACGTTTCTATGGAAACGACAGGATTTTCTTTTGGGTTACGACACACTCATATCCGATCCACTAATCGTTCTTTACTGCATCCCTCACTCCCACACATTGACGAATTCACACGGAAATTGCGTCACTATGAAATACGAGTACTATGTGTTCTAAGACATTTCCTTCTAAATCGAGTAACGTTTCTATGCAAACGACAGGATTTTCTTTTGGGATGCGACAATCTCATTTCCGATCCACTAATCCTTCTTTACTGCATCCCTCACTCCCACACATTGACGAATTCACACGGAAATTGCGTCGCTATGAAATACGAGTACTATGTGTTCTAAGACATTTCCTTATAAATCGAGTAACGTTTCTATGGATACGACAGGATTTTCTTTTGGGATACGACAATCACATTTCCGATCCACTAATCGTTCTTTACTGCATCCTTCACTCCCAAACGTTGACGAATTCACACGAAAATTGCGTCGCTATGAAATACGAGTGCTATGTGTTCTAAGACATTTCCTTCTAAATCGAGTAACGTTTCTATGGAAACGACAGGATTTTCTTTTGGGATACGACAATCACATTTCCGATCCTTTAATCCTTGTTTACTGCATCCCTCACTCCCAAACATTGACGAATTCACACGGAAATTCCGTCGCTATGAAATACGAGTACTATGTGTTCTAAGACATTTCCTTCTAAATCGAGTAACGTTTCTATGGAAACGACAGGATTTTCTTTTGGGATACGACAATCTCATTTCCGATCCACTAATCGTTCTTTACTGCATCCCTCACTCCCAAACATTGACGAATTCACACGGAAGTTGCGTCGCTATGAAATGCGAGTACTATGTGTTCTAAGACATTTCCTTCTAAACGGAGTAACGTTTCTATGGGAACGACAGGATTTTCTTTTGGGATACGACAATCACATTTCCGATCCACTAATCGTTCTTTACTGCATCCCTCACTCCCAAACATTGACGAATTCACACGGAAATTGCGTCGCTATGAAATACGAGTACTATGTGTTCTAAGACATTTCCTTCTAAATCGAGTAACGTTTCTATGCAAACGACAGGATTTTCTTTTGGGATGCGACAATCTCATTTCCGATCCACTAATCCTTCTTTACTGCATCCCTCACTCCCACACATTGACGAATTCACACGGAAATTGCGTCGCTATGAAATACGAGTACTATGTGTTCTAAGACATTTCCTTATAAATCGAGTAACGTTTCTATGGATACGACAGGATTTTCTTTTGGGATACGACAATCACATTTCCGATCCACTAATCGTTCTTTGCTGCATCCCTCACTCCCAAACATTGACGAATTCACACGGAAATTGCGTCGCTATGAAATACGAGTACTATGTGTTAGAAGACATTTCCTTCTAAATCGAGTAACGTTTCTATGGAAACGACAGGAATTTCTTTTGGGATACGACAATCACATTTCTGATCCACTAATCCTTCTTTACTGCATCCCTCACTCCCAAACATTGACGAATTCACACGGAAATTCCGTCGCTATGAAATACGAGTACTATGTGTTCTAAGACATTTCCTTCTAAATCGAGTAACGTTTCTATGGAAACGACAGGATTTTCTTTTGGGATACGACAATCTCATATCCGATCAACTAATCGTTCTTTACTGCATCCCAACCTCCCAAACATTGACGAATTCACACGGAAATTCCGTCGCTATTAAATACGAGTACTATGTGTTCTAAGACATTTCCTTCTAAATCGAGTAACGTTTCTATGGAAACGACAGGATTTTCTTTTGGGATACGACAATCACATTTCCGATCCACTAATCGTTCTTTACTGCATCCCTCACTCCCAAACATTAACGAATTCACACGGAAATTGCGTCGCAATGAAATACGAGTACTATGTGTTTTAAGACATTTCCTTCTAAATCGAGTAACGTTTCTATGGAAACGACAGGATTTTCTTTTGGGATATGACAAACTCATTTCCGATCCACTAATCCTTCTTTACTGCATCCCTCACTCCCACACATTGGCGAATTCACACGGAAATTCCGTCACTATGAAATACGAGTACTATGTGTTCTAAGACATTTCCTTCTAAATCGAGTAACGTTTCTATGCAAACGACAGGATTTTCTTTTGGGATGCGACAATCTCATTTCCGATCCACTAATCCTTCTTTACTGCATCCCTCACTCCCACACATTGACTAATTCACACGGAAATTGCGTCGCTATGAAATACGAGTACTATGTGTTCTAAGACATTTCCTTAAAAATCGAGTAACGTTTCTATGGATACGACAGGATTTTCTTTTGGGATACGACAATCACATTTCCGATCCACTAATCGTTCTTTACTGCATCCCTCACTCCCAAACGTTGACGAAATCACACGAAAATTGCGTCGCTATGAAATACGAGTGCTATGTGTTCTAAGACATTTCCTTCTAAATCGAGTAACGTTTCTATGGAAACGACAGGATTTTCTTTTGGGATACGACAATCACATTTCCGATCCTTTAATCCTTGATTACTGCATCCCTCACTCCCAAACATTGACGAATTCACACGGAAATTCCGTCGCTATGAAATACGAGTACTATGTGTTCTAAGACATTTCCTTCTAAATCGAGTAACGTTTCTATGGAAACGACAGGATTTTCTTTTGGGATACGACAATCTCATTTCCGATCCACTAATCGTTCTTTACTGCATCCCTCACTCCCAAACATTGACGAATTCACACGGAAGTTGCGTCGCTATGAAATGCGAGTACTATGTATTCTAAGACATTTCCTTCTAAATGGAGTAACGTTTCTATGGGAACGACAGGATTTTCTTTTGGGATACGACAATCACATTTCCGATCCACTAATCGTTCTTTACTGGATCCCTCACTCCCAAACATTGACGAATTCACACGGAAATTGCGTCGCTATGAAATACGAGTACTATGTGTTCTAAGACATTTCCTTCTAAATCGAGTAACGTTTCTATGGAAACGACAGGATTTTCTTTTGGGTTACGACACACTCATTTCCGATCCACTAATCGTTCTTTACTGCATCCCTCACTCCCACACATTGACCAAATCACACGGAAATTGCGTCACTATGAAATACGAGTACTATGTGTTCTAAGACATTTCCTTCTAAATCGAGTAACGTTTCTATGCAAACGACAGGATTTTCTTTTGGGATGCGACAATCTCATTTCCGATCCACTAATCCTTCTTTACTGCATCCCTCACTCCCACACATTGACGAATTCACACGGAAATTGCGTCGCTATGAAATACGAGTACTATGTGTTCTAAGACATTTCCTTATAAATCGAGTTACGTTTCTATGGATACGACAGGATTTTCTTTTGGGATACGACAATCACATTTCCGATCCACTAATCGTTCTTTACTGCATCCCTCACTCCCAAACGTTGACGAATTCACACGAAAATTGCGTCGCTATGAAATACGAGTGCTATGTGTTCTAAGACATTTCCTTCTAAATCGAGTAACGTTTCTATGGAAACGACAGGAATTTCTTTTGGGATACGACAATCACATTTCCGATCCACTAATCCTTCTTTACTGCATCCCTCACTCCCAAACATTGACGAATTCACACGGAAATTCCGTCGCTATGAAATACGAGTACTATGTGTTCTAAGACATTTCCTTCTAAATCGAGTAACGTTTCTATGGAAACGACAGGATTTTCTTTTGGGATACGACAATCACATTTCCGATCCACTAATCGTTCTTTACTGCATCCCTCACTCCCAAACATTGGCGAATTCACACGGAAATTGCGTCACAATGAAATACGAGTACTATGTGTTCTAAGACATTTCCTTCTAAATCGAGTAACGTTTCTATGGAAAAGACAGGATTTTCTTTTGGGATACGACAATCACATTTCCGATCCATTAATCGTTCTTTACTGCATCCCTCACTCCCAAACATTGACGAATTCACACGGAAATTGCGTCGCTATGAAATGCGAGTACTACGTATTCTAAGACATTTCCTTCTAAATTGAGTAACGTTTCTATGGAAACGACAGGATTTTCCTTTGGGATACGACAATCACATTTCCGATCCACTAATCTTTCTTTACTGCATCCCTCACTCACAAACATTGACGAATTCACATGGAAATTGCGTCGCTATTAAAATACGAGTACTATGTGTTCTAAGACACTTCCTTCTAAATCGAGTAACATTTCTATGGAAACGACAGGATTTTCTTTTGGGATACGACAATCACATTTCCGATCCACTAATCGTTCTTTACTGCATCCCTCACTCCCAAACATTGACGAATTCACACGGAAATTGCGTCGCTATTAAAATACGAGTACTATGTGTTCTAAGACACTTCCTTCTAAATCGAGTAACATTTCTATGGAAACGACAGGATTTTCTTTTGGGATACGACAATCACATTTCCGATCCGCTAATCGTTCTTTACTGCATCCCTCACTCCCAAACATTGACGAATTCACACGGAAATTGCGTCGCTATGAAATACGAGTACTATGTGTTCTAAGACATTTCCTTCTAAACGGAGTAACGTTTCTATGGGAACGACAGGATTTTCTTTTGGGATACGACAATCACATTTCCGATCCACTAATCGTTCTTTACTGCATCCCTCACTCCCAAACATTGACGAATTCACACGGAAATTGCGTCGCCATGAAATACGAGTACTATGTGTTCTAAGACATTTCCTTCTAAATCGAGTAACGTTTCTATGCAAACGACAGGATTTTCTTTTGGGATGCGACAATCTCATTTCCGATCCACTAATCCTTCTTTACTGCATCCCTCACTCCCACACATTGACGAATTCACACGGAAATTGCGTCGCTATGAAATACGAGTACTATGTGTTCTAAGACATTTCCTTCAAAATCGTGTAACGCTTCTATGGAAACGACAGGATTTTCTTTTGGGATACGACAATCTCATTTCCGATCCACTAATCGTTCTTTACTGCATCCCTCACTCCCAAACATCGACGAATTCACACGGAAGTTGCGTCGCTATGAAATGCGAGTACTATGTGTTCTAAGACATTTCCTTCTAAATGGAGTAACTTTTCTATGGGAACGACAGGATTTTCTTTTGGGATACGACAATCACATTTCCGATCCACTAATCGTTCTTTACTGGATCCCTCACTCCCAAACATTGACGAATTCACACGGAAATTGCGTCGCTATGAAATACGAGTACTATGTGTTCTAAGACATTTCCTTCTAAATCGAGTAACGTTTCTATGGAAACGACAGGATTTTCTTTTGGGTTACGACACACTCATTTCCGATTCACTAATCGTTCTTTACTGCATCCCTCACTCCCACACATTGACGAATTCCCACGGAAATTGCGTCACTATGAAATACGAGTACTATGTGTTCTAAGACATTTCCTTCTAAATCGAGTAACGTTTCTATGCAAACGACAGGATTTTCTTTTGGGATGCGACAATCTCATTTCCGATCCACTAATCCTTCTTTACTGCATCCCTCACTCCCACACATTGACGAATTCACACGGAAATTGCGTCGCTATGAAATACGAGTACTATGTGTTCTAAGACATTTCCTTATAAATCGAGTAACGTTTCTATGGATACGACAGGATTTTCTTTTGGGATACGACAATCACATTTCCGATCCACTAATCGTTCTTTACTGCATCCTTCACTCCCAAACGTTGACGAATTCACACGAAAATTGCGTCGCTATGAAATACGAGTGCTATGTGTTCTAAGACATTTCCTTCTAAATCGAGTAACGTTTCTATGGAAACGACAGGATTTTCTTTTGGGATACGACAATCACATTTCCGATCCTTTAATCCTTGTTTACTGCATCCCTCACTCCCAAACATTGACGAATTCACACGGAAATTCCGTCGCTATGAAATACGAGCACTATGTGTTCTAAGACATTTCCTTCTAAATCGAGTAACGTTTCTATGGAAACGACAGGATTTTCTTTTGGGATACGACAATCTCATTTCCGATCCACTAATCGTTCTTTACTGCATCCCTCACTCCCAAACATTGACGAATTCACACGGAAGTTGCGTCGCTATGAAATGCGAGTACTATGTGTTCTAAGACATTTCCTTCTAAACGGAGTAACGTTTCTATGGGAACGACAGGATTTTCTTTTGGGATACGACAATCACATTTCCGATCCACTAATCGTTCTTTACTGCATCCCTCACTCCCAAACATTGACGAATTCACACGGAAATTGCGTCGCTATGAAATACGAGTACTATGTGTTCTAAGACATTTCCTTCTAAATCGAGTAACGTTTCTATGCAAACGACAGGATTTTCTTTTGGGATGCGACAATCTCATTTCCGATCCACTAATCCTTCTTTACTGCATCCCTCACTCCCACACATTGACGAATTCACACGGAAATTGCGTCGCTATGAAATACGAGTACTATGTGTTCTAAGACATTTCCTTATAAATCGAGTAACGTTTCTATGGAAACGACAGGATTTTCTTTTGGGATACGACAATCACATTTCCGATCCACTAATCGTTCTTTGCTGCATCCCTCACTCCCAAACATTGACGAATTCACACGGAAATTGCGTCGCTATGAAATACGAGTACTATGTGTTAGAAGACATTTCCTTCTAAATCGAGTAACGTTTCTATGGAAACGACAGGAATTTCTTTTGGGATACGACAATCACATTTCCGATCCACTAATCCTTCTTTACTGCATCCCTCACTCCCAAACATTGACGAATTCACACGGAAATTCCGTCGCTATGAAATACGAGTACTATGTGTTCTAAGAGATTTCCTTCTAAATCGAGTAACGTTTCTATGGAAACGACAGGATTTTCTTTTGGGATACGACAATCTCATTTCCGATCAACTAATCGTTCTTTACTGCATCCCAACCTCCCAAACATTAACGAATTCACACGGAAATTCCGTCGCTATGAAATACGAGTACTATGTGTTCTAAGACATTTCCTTCTAAATCGAGTAACGTTTCTATGGAAACGACAGGATTTTCTTTTGGGATACGACAATCACATTTCCCATCCACTAATCGTTCTTTACTGCATCCCTCACTCCCAAACATTGACGAATTCACACGGAAATTCCGTCGCAATGAAATACGAGTACTATGTATTTTAAGACATTTCCTTCTAAATCGAGTAACGTTTCTATGGAAACGACAGGATTATCTTTTGGGATATGACAAACTCATTTCCGATCCACTAATCCTTCTTTACTGCATCCCTCACTCCCACACATTGGCGAATTCACACGGAAATTCCGTCACTATGAAATACGAGTACTATGTGTTCTAAGACATTTCCTTCTAAATCGAGTTACGTTTCTATGCAAACGACAGGATTTTCTTTTGGGATGCGACAATCTCATTTCCGATCCACTAATCCTTCTTTACTGCATCCCTCACTCCCACACATTGACTAATTCACACGGAAATTGCGTCGCTATGAAATACGAGTACTATGTGTTCTAAGACATTTCCTTAAAAATCGAGTAACGTTTCTATGGATACGACAGGATTTTCTTTTGGGATACGACAATCACATTTCCGATCCACTAATCGTTCTTTACTGCATCCCTCACTCCCAAACGTTGACGAAATCACACGAAAATTGCGTCGCTATGAAATACCAGTGCTACGTGTTCTAAGACATTTCCTTCTAAATCGAGTAACGTTTCTATGGAAACGACAGGATTTTCTTTTGGGATACGACAATCACATTTCCGATCCTTTAATCCTTGATTACTGCATCCCTCACTCCCAAACATTGACGAATTCACACGGAAATTCCGTCGCTATGAAATACGAGTACTATGTGTTCTAAGACATTTCCTTCTAAATCGAGTAACGTTTCTATGGAAACGACAGGATTTTCTTTTGGGATACGACAATCTCATTTCCGATCCACTAATCGTTCTTTATTGCATCCCTCACTCCCAAACATTGACGAATTCACACGGAAGTTGCGTCGCTATGAAATGCGAGTACTATGTATTCTAAGACATTTCCTTCTAAATGGAGTAACGTTTCTATGGGAACGACAGGATTTTCTTTTGGGATACGACAATCACATTACCGATCCACTAATCGTTCTTTACTGGATCCCTCACTCCCAAACATTGACGAATTCACACGGAAATTGCGTCGCTATGAAATACGAGTACTATGTGTTCTAAGACATTTCCTTATAAATCGAGTAACGTTTCTATGGATACGACAGGATTTTCTTTTGGGATACGACAATCACATTTCCGATCCACTAATCGTTCTTTACTGCATCCCTCACTCCCAAACGTTGACGAATTTACACGAAAATTGCGTCGCTATGAAATACGAGTGCTATGTGTTCTAAGACATTTCCTTCTAAATCGAGTAACGTTTCTATGGAAACGACAGGATTTTCTTTTGGGATACGACAATCACATTTCCGATCCTTTAATCCTTGTTTACTGCATCCCTCACTCCCAAACATTGACGAATTCACACGGAAATTCCGTCGCTATGAAATACGAGTACTATGTGTTCTAAGACATTTCCTTCTAAATCGAGTAACGTTTCTACGGAAACGACAGGATTTTCTTTTGGGATACGACAATCTCATTTCCGATCCACAAATCGTTCTTTACTGCATCCCTCACTCCCAAACATTGACGAATTCACACGGAAGTTGCGTCGCTATGAAATGCGAGTACTATGTGTTCTAAGACATTTCCTTCTAAATGGAGTAACGTTTCTATGGGAACGACAGGATTTTCTTTTGGGATACGACAATCACATTTCCGATCCACTAATCGTTCTTTACTGCATCCCTCACTCCCAAACATTGACGAATTCACACGGAAATTGCGTCGCTATGAAATACGAGTACTATGTGTTCTAAGACATTTCCTTCTAAATCGAGTAACGTTTCTATGGAAACGACAGGAATTTCTTTTGGGATACGACAATCACATTTCCGATCCACTAATCGTTCTTTGCTGCATCCCTCACTCCCAAACATTGACGAATTCACACGGAAATTGCGTCGCTATGAAATACGAGTACTATGTGTTAGAAGACATTTCCTTCTAAATCGAGTAACGTTTCTATGGAAACGACAGGAATTTCTTTTGGGATACGACAATCACATTTCCGATCCACTAATCCTTCTTTACTGCATCCCTCACCCCCAAACATTGACGAATTCACACGGAAATTCCGTCGCTATGAAATACGAGTACTATGTGTTCTAAGAGATTTCCTTCTAAATCGAGTAACGTTTCTATGGAAACGACAGGATTTTCTTTTGGGATACGACAATCTCATTTCCGATCCACTAATCGTTCTTTACTGCATCCCAACCTCCCAAACATTGACGAATTCACACGGAAATTCCGTCGCTATGAAATACGAGTACTATGTGTTCTAAGACATTTCCTTCTAAATCGAGTAACGTAACTATGGAAACGACAGGATTTTCTTTTGGGATACGACAATCTCATTTCCGATCCACTAATCGTTCTTTACTGCATCCCTCACTCCCAAACATTGACGAATTCACACGGAAGTTGCGTCGCTATGAAATGCGAGTACTATGTATTCTAAGACATTTCCTTCTAAATGGAGTAACGTTTCTATGGGAACGACAGGATTTTCTTTTGGGATACGACAATCACATTTCCGATCCACTAATCGTTCTTTACTGGATCCCTCACTCCCAAACATTGACGAATTCACACGGAAATTGCGTCGCTATGAAATACGAGTACTATGTGTTCTAAGACATTTCCTTCTAAATCGAGTAACGTTTCTATGGAAACGACAGGATTTTCTTTTGGGTTACGACACACTCATTTCCGATCCACTAATCGTTCTTTACTGCATCCCTCACTCCCACACATTGACCAAATCACACGGAAATTGCGTCACTATGAAATACGAGTACTATGTGTTCTAAGACATTTCCTTCTAAATCGAGTAACGTTTCTATGCAAACGACAGGATTTTCTTTTGGGATGCGACAATCTCATTTCCGATCCACTAATCCTTCTTTACTGCATCCCTCACTCCCACACATTGACGAATTCACACGGAAATTGCGTCGCTATGAAATACGAGTACTATGTGTTCTAAGACATTTCCTTATAAATCGAGTAACGTTTCTATGGATACGACAGGATTTTCTTTTGGGATACGACAATCACATTTCCGATCCACTAATCGTTCTTTACTGCATCCCTCACTCCCAAACGTTGACGAATTCACACGAAAATTGCGTCGCTATGAAATACGAGTGCTATGTGTTCTAAGACATTTCCTTCTAAATCGAGTAACGTTTCTATGGAAACGACAGGATTTTCTTTTGGGATACGACAATCACATTTCCGATCCTTTAATCCTTGTTTACTGCATCCCTCACTCCCAAACATTGACGAATTCACACGGAAATTCCGTCGCTATGAAATACGAGTACTATGTGTTCTAAGACATTTCCTTCTAAATCGAGTAACGTTTCTACGGAAACGACAGGATTTTCTTTTGGGATACGACAATCTCATTTCCGATCCACTAATCGTTCTTTACTGCATCCCTCACTCCCAAACATTGACGAATTCACACGGAAGTTGCGTCGCTATGAAATGCGAGTACTATGTGTTCTAAGACATTTCCTTCTAAATGGAGTAACGTTTCTATGGGAACGACAGGATTTTCTTTTGGGATACGACAATCACATTTCCGATCCACTAATCGTTCTTTACTGCATCCCTCACTCCCAAACATTGACGAATTCACACGGAAATTGCGTCGCTATGAAATACGAGTACTATGTGTTCTAAGACATTTCCTTCTAAATCGAGTAACGTTTCTATGGAAACGACAGGATTTTCTTTTGGGATACGACAATCACATTTCCGATCCACTAATCGTTCTTTGCTGCATCCCTCACTCCCAAACATTGACGAATTCACACGGAAATTGCGTCGCTATGAAATACGAGTACTATGTGTTAGAAGACATTTCCTTCTAAATCGAGTAACGTTTCTATGGAAACGACAGGAATTTCTTTTGGGATACGACAATCACATTTCCGATCCACTAATCCTTCTTTACTGCATCCCTCACTCCCAAACATTGACGAATTCACACGGAAATTCCGTCGCTATGAAATACGAGTACTATGTGTTCTAAGACATTTCCTTAAAAATCGAGTAACGTTTCTATGGATACGACAGGATTTTCTTTTGGGATACGACAATCACATTTCCGATCCACTAATCGTTCTTTACTGCATCCCTCACTCCCAAACGTTGACGAAATCACACGAAAATTGCGTCGCTATGAAATACCAGTGCTACGTGTTCTAAGACATTTCCTTCTAAATCGAGTAACGTTTCTATGGAAACGACAGGATTTTCTTTTGGGATACGACAATCACATTTCCGATCCTTTAATCCTTGATTACTGCATCCCTCACTCCCAAACATTGACGAATTCACACGGAAATTCCTTCGCTATGAAATACGAGTACTATGTGTTCTAAGACATTTCCTTCTAAATCGAGTAACGTTTCTATGGAAACGACAGGATTTTCTTTTGGGATACGACAATCTCATTTCCGATCCACTAATCGTTCTTTACTGCATCCCTCACTCCCAAACATTGACGAATTCACACGGAAGTTGCGTCGCTATGAAATGCGAGTACTATGTATTCTAAGACATTTCCTTCTAAATGGAGTAACGTTTCTATGGGAACGACAGGATTTTCTTTTGGGATACGACAATCACATTACCGATCCACTAATCGTTCTTTACTGGATCCCTCACTCCCAAACATTGACGAATTCACACGGAAATTGCGTCGCTATGAAATACGAGTACTATGTGTTCTAAGACATTTCCTTATAAATCGAGTAACGTTTCTATGGATACGACAGGATTTTCTTTTGGGATACGACAATCACATTTCCGATCCACTAATCGTTCTTTACTGCATCCCTCACTCCCAAACGTTGACGAATTCACACGAAAATTGCGTCGCTATGAAATACGAGTGCTATGTGTTCTAAGACATTTCCTTCTAAATCGAGTAACGTTTCTATGGAAACGACAGGATTTTCTTTTGGGATACGACAATCACATTTCCGATCCTTTAATCCTTGTTTACTGCATCCCTCACTCCCAAACATTGACGAATTCACACGGAAATTCCGTCGCTATGAAATACGAGTACTATGTGTTCTAAGACATTTCCTTCTAAATCGAGTAACGTTTCTACGGAAACGGCAGGATTTTCTTTTGGGATACGACAATCTCATTTCCGATCCACAAATCGTTCTTTACTGCATCCCTCACTCCCAAACATTGACGAATTCACACGGAAGTTGCGTCGCTATGAAATGCGAGTACTATGTGTTCTAAGACATTTCCTTCTAAATGGAGTAACGTTTCTATGGGAACGACAGGATTTTCTTTTGGGATACGACAATCACATTTCCGATCCACTAATCGTTCTTTACTGCATCCCTCACTCCCAAACATTGACGAATTCACACGGAAATTGCGTCGCTATGAAATACGAGTACTATGTGTTCTAAGACATTTCCTTCTAAATCGAGTAACGTTTCTATGGAAACGACAGGAATTTCTTTTGGGATACGACAATCACATTTCCGATCCACTAATCGTTCTTTGCTGCATCCCTCACTCCCAAACATTGACGAATTCACACGGAAATTGCGTCGCTATGAAATACGAGTACTATGTGTTAGAAGACATTTCCTTCTAAATCGAGTAACGTTTCTATGGAAACGACAGGAATTTCTTTTGGGATACGACAATCACATTTCCGATCCACTAATCCTTCTTTACTGCATCCCTCACTCCCAAACATTGACGAATTCACACGGAAATTCCGTCGCTATGAAATACGAGTACTATGTGTTCTAAGAGATTTCCTTCTAAATCGAGTAACGTTTCTATGGAAACGACAGGATTTTCTTTTGGGATACGACAATCTCATTTCCGATCCACTAATCGTTCTTTACTGCATCCCAACCTCCCAAACATTGACGAATTCACACGGAAATTCCGTCGCTATGAAATACGAGTACTATGTGTTCTAAGACATTTCCTTCTAAATCGAGTAACGTAACTATGGAAACGACAGGATTTTCTTTTGGGATACGACAATCTCATTTCCGATCCACTAATCGTTCTTTACTGCATCCCTCACTCCCAAACATTGACGAATTCACACGGAAGTTGCGTCGCTATGAAATGCGAGTACTATGTATTCTAAGACATTTCCTTCTAAATGGAGTAACGTTTCTATGGGAACGACAGGATTTTCTTTTGGGATACGACAATCACATTTCCGATCCACTAATCCTTCTGTACTGCATCCCTCACTCCCAAACATTGACGAATTCACACGGAAATTGCGTCGCTATGAAATACGAGTACTATGTGTTCTAAGACATTTCCTTCTAAATCGAGTAACGTTTCTATGGAAACGACAGGATTTTCTTTTGGGTTACGACACACTCATTTCCGATCCACTAATCGTTCTTTACTGCATCCCTCACTCCCACACATTGACCAAATCACACGGAAATTGCGTCACTATGAAATACGAGTACTATGTGTTCTAAGACATTTCCTTCTAAATCGAGTAACGTTTCTATGCAAACGACAGGATTTTCTTTTGGGATGCGACAATCTCATTTCCGATCCACTAATCCTTCTTTACTGCATCCCTCACTCCCACACATTGACGAATTCACACGGAAATTGCGTCGCTATGAAATACGAGTACTATGTGTTCTAAGACATTTCCTTATAAATCGAGTAACGTTTCTATGGATACGACAGGATTTTCTTTTGGGATACGACAATCACATTTCCGATCCACTAATCGTTCTTTACTGCATCCCTCACTCCCAAACGTTGACGAATTCACACGAAAATTGCGTCGCTATGAAATACGAGTGCTATGTGTTCTAAGACATTTCCTTCTAAATCGAGTAACGTTTCTATGGAAACGACAGGATTTTCTTTTGGGATACGACAATCACATTTCCGATCCTTTAATCCTTGTTTACTGCATCCCTCACTCCCAAACATTGACGAATTCACACGGAAATTCCGTCGCTATGAAATACGAGTACTATGTGTTCTAAGACATTTCCTTCTAAATCGAGTAACGTTTCTACGGAAACGACAGGATTTTCTTTTGGGATACGACAATCTCATTTCCGATCCACTAATCGTTCTTTACTGCATCCCTCACTCCCAAACATTGACGAATTCACACGGAAGTTGCGTCGCTATGAAATGCGAGTACTATGTGTTCTAAGACATTTCCTTCTAAATGGAGTAACGTTTCTATGGGAACGACAGGATTTTCTTTTGGGATACGACAATCACATTTCCGATCCACTAATCGTTCTTTACTGCATCCCTCACTCCCAAACATTGACGAATTCACACGGAAATTGCGTCGCTATGAAATACGAGTACTATGTGTTCTAAGACATTTCCTTCTAAATCGAGTAACGTTTCTATGGAAACGACAGGATTTTCTTTTGGGATACGACAATCACATTTCCGATCCACTAATCGTTCTTTGCTGCATCCCTCACTCCCAAACATTGACGAATTCACACGGAAATTGCGTCGCTATGAAATACGAGTACTATGTGTTAGAAGACATTTCCTTCTAAATCGAGTAACGTTTCTATGGAAACGACAGGAATTTCTTTTGGGATACGACAATCACATTTCCGATCCACTAATCCTTCTTTACTGCATCCCTCACTCCCAAACATTGACGAATTCACACGGAAATTCCGTCGCTATGAAATACGAGTACTATGTGTTCTAAGAGATTTCCTTCTAAATCGAGTAACGTTTCTATGGAAACGACAGGATTTTCTTTTGGGATACGACAATCTCATTTCCGATCCACTAATCGTTCTTTACTGCATCCCAACCTCTCAAACATTGACGAATTCGCACGGAAATTCCGTCGCTATGAAATACGAGTACTATGTGTTCTAAGACATTTCCTTCTAAATCGAGTAACGTTTCTATGGAAACGACAGTATTTTCTTTTGGGATACGACAATCACATTTCCGATCCACTAATCGTTCTTTACTGCATCCCTCGTTCCCAAACATTGACGAATTCACACGGAAATTGCATCGCAATGAAATACGAGTACTATGTGTTCTAAGACATTTCCTTCTAAATCGAGTAACGTTTCTATGGAAACGACAGGATTTTCTTTTGGGATACGACAATCACATTTCCGATCCATTAATCGTTCTTTACTGCATCCCTCACTCCCAAACATTGACGAATTCACACGGAAATTGCGTCGCTATGAAATGCGAGTACTATGTATTCTAAGACATTTCCTTCTAAATTGAGTAACGTTTCTATGGAAACGACAGGATTTTCCTTTGGGATACGACAATCACATTTCCGATCCACTAATCTTTCTTTACTGCATCCCTCACTCACAAACATTGACGAATTCACACGGAAATTGCGTCGCTATTAAAATACGAGTACTATGTGTTCTAAGACACTTCCTTCTAAATCGAGTAACATTTCTATGGAAACGACAGGATTTTCTTTTGGGATACGACAATCACATTTCCGATCCACTAATCGTTCTTTACTGCATCCCTCACTCCCAAACATTGACGAATTCACACGGAAATTGCGTCGCTATGAAATACGAGTACTATGTGTTCTAAGACATTTCCTTCTAAATCGAGTAACGTTTCTATGGAAACGACAGGATTTTCTTTTGGGATACGACAATCCCATTTCCGATCCACTAATCGTTCTTTACTGCATCCCACACTCCCAAACATTGACGAATTCACACGGAAATTCCGTCGCTATGAAATACGAGTACTATGTGTTCTAAGACATTTCCTTCTAAATCGAGTAACGTTTCTATGGAAACGACAGGATTTTCTTTTGGGATACGACAATCACATTTCCGATCCATTAATCGTTCTTTACTGCATCCCTCACTCCCAAACATTGACGAATTGACACGGAAGTTGCGTCGCTATGAAATGCGAGTACTATGTGTTCTAAGACATTTCCCTCTAAATCGAGTAACGTTTCTATGGAAACGACAGGATTTTCTTTTGGGATACGACAAACTCATTTCCGATCCACTAATCCTTCTTTACTGCATCCCTCACTCCCACACATTGACGAATTCACACGGAAATTCCGTCACTATGAAATACGAGTACTATGTGTTCTAAGACATTTCCTTCTAAATCGAGTAACGTTTCTATGGAAACGACAGGATTTTCTTTTGGGATACGACAATCTCATCTCCGATCCACTAATCGTTCTTTACTGCATCCCTCACTCCCAAACATTGACGAATTCACACGGAAATTGCGTCGCTATGAAATACGAGTACTATGTGTTCTAAGACATTTCCTTCTAAATCGAGTAACGTTTCTATGGAAACGACAGGATTTTCTTTTGGGATACGACAAACCCATTTCCGATCCACTAATCCTTCTTTACTGCATCCCTCACTCCCACACATTGACGAATTCACACGGAAATTCCGTCACTATGAAATACGAGTACTATGTGTTCTAAGACATTTCCTTCTAAATCGAGTAACGTTTCTATTTAAACGACAGGATTTTCTTTTGGGATACGACAATCACATTTCCGATCCACTAATCGTTCTTTACTGCATCCCTCACTCCCAAACATTGACGAATTCACACGGAAATTGCGTCGCTATGAAATGCGAGTACTATGTGTTCTATGACATTTCCTTCTAAATCGAGTATCGTTTCTATGGAAACGACAGGATTTTCTTTTGGGATACGACAATCTCATTTCCGATCCACTAATCCTTCTTTACTGCATCCCTCACTCCCAAACATTGACGAATTCCCACGGAAATTGCGTCGCTATGAGATACGAGTACTATGTGTTTTAAGACATTTCCTTCTAAATCGAGTAACGTTTCTATGGAAACGACAGGATTTTCTTTTGGGATATGACAAACTCATTGCCGATCCACTAATCCTTCTTTACTGCATCCCTCACTCCCACACATTGACGAATTCACACGGAAATTCCGTCACTATGAAATACGAGTACTATGTGTTCTAAGACATTTCCTTCTAAATCGAGTAACGTTTCTTTGCAAACGACAGGATTTTCTTTTGGGATGCGACAATCTCATTTCCGGTCCACTAATCTTTCTTTACTGCATCCCTCACTCCCACACATTGACTAATTCACACGGAAATTGCGTCGCTATGAATTACGAGTACTATGTGTTCTAAGACATTTCCTTAAAAATCGAGTAACGTTTCTATGGATACGACAGGATTTTCTTTTGGGATACGACAATCACATTTCCGATCCACTAATCGTTCTTTGCTGCATCCCTCACTCCCAAACGTTGACGAAATCACACGAAAATTGCGTCGCTATGAAATACGAGTGCTATGTGTTCTAAGACATTTCCTTCTAAATCGAGTAACGTTTCTATGGAAACGACAGGATTTTCTTTTGGGATACGACAATCACATTTCCGATCCTTTAATCCTTGTTTACTGCATCCCTCACTCCCAAACATTGACGAATTCACACGGAAATTCCGTCGCTATGAAATACGAGTACTATGTGTTCTAAGACATTTCCTTCTAAATCGAGTAACGTTTCTATGCAAACGACAGGATTTTCTTTTGGGATGCGACAATCTCATTTCCGATCCACTAATCCTTCTTTACTGCATCCCTCACTCCCACACATTGACGAATTCACACGGAAATTGCGTCGCTATGAAATACGAGTACTATGTGTTCTAAGACATTTCCTTCTAAATCGTGTAACGTTTCTATGGAAACGACAGGATTTTCTTTTGGGATACGACAATCTCATTTCCGATCCACTAATCGTTCTTTACTGCATCCCTCACTCCCAAACATCGACGAATTCACACGGAAGTTGCGTCGCTATGAAATGCGAGTACTATGTGTTCTAAGACATTTCCTTCTAAATGGAGTAACTTTTCTATGGGAACGACAGGATTTTCTTTTGGGATACGACAATCACATTTCCGAACCACTAATCGTTCTTTACTGGATCCCTCACTCCCAAACATTGACGAATTCACACGGAAATTGCGTCACTATGAAATACGAGTACTATGTGTTCTAAGACATTTCCTTCTAAATCGAGTAACGTTTCTATGCAAACGACAGGATTTTCTTTTGGGATGCGACAATCTCATTTCCGATCCACTAATCCTTCTTTACTGCATCCCTCACTCCCACACATTGACGAATTCACACGGAAATTGCGTCGCTATGAAATACGAGTACTATGTGTTCTAAGACATTTCCTTATAAATCGAGTAACGTTTCTATGGATACGACAGGATTTTCTTTTGGGATACGACAATCACATTTCCGATCCACTAATCGTTCTTTACTGCATCCTTCACTCCCAAACGTTGACGAATTCACACGAAAATTGCGTCGCTATGAAATACGAGTGCTATGTGTTCTAAGACATTTCCTTCTAAATCGAGTAACGTTTCTATGGAAACGACAGGATTTTCTTTTGGGATACGACAATCACATTTCCGATCCTTTAATCCTTGTTTACTGCATCCCTCACTCCCAAACATTGACGAATTCACACGGAAATTCCGTCGCTATGAAATACGAGTACTATGTGTTCTAAGACATTTCCTTCTAAACGGAGTAACGTTTCTATGGGAACGACAGGATTTTCTTTTGGGATACGACAATCACATTTCCGATCCACTAATCGTTCTTTACTGCATCCCTCACTCCCAAACATTGACGAATTCACACGGAAATTGCGTCGCTATGAAATACGAGTACTATGTGTTCTAAGACATTTCCTTCTAAATCGAGTAACGTTTCTATGCAAACGACAGGATTTTCTTTTGGGATGCGACAATCTCATTTCCGATCCACTAATCCTTCTTTACTGCATCCCTCACTCCCACACATTGACGAATTCACACGGAAATTGCGTCGCTATGAAATACGAGTACTATGTGTTCTAAGACATTTCCTTATAAATCGAGTAACGTTTCTATGGATACGACAGGATTTTCTTTTGGGATACGACAATCACATTTCCGATCCACTAATCGTTCTTTGCTGCATCCCTCACTCCCAAACATTGACGAATTCACACGGAAATTGCGTCGCTATGAAATACGAGTACTATGTGTTAGAAGACATTTCCTTCTAAATCGAGTAACGTTTCTATGGAAACGACAGGAATTTCTTTTGGGATACGACAATCACATTTCTGATCCACTAATCCTTCTTTACTGCATCCCTCACTCCCAAACATTGACGAATTCACACGGAAATTCCGTCGCTATGAAATACGAGTACTATGTGTTCTAAGACATTTCCTTCTAAATCGAGTAACGTTTCTATGGAAACGACAGGATTTTCTTTTGGGATACGACAATCTCATTTCCGATCAACTAATCGTTCTTTACTGCATCCCAACCTCCCAAACATTGACGAATTCACACGGAAATTCCGTCGCTATTAAATACGAGTACTATGTGTTCTAAGACATTTCCTTCTAAATCGAGTAACGTTTCTGTGGAAACGACAGGATTTTCTTTTGGGATACGACAATCACATTTCCGATCCACTAATCGTTCTTTACTGCATCCCTCACTCCCAAACATTAACGAATTCACACGGAAATTGCGTCGCAATGAAATACGAGTACTATGTGTTTTAAGACATTTCCTTCTAAATCGAGTAACGTTTCTATGGAAACGACAGGATTTTCTTTTGGGATATGACAAACTCATTTCCGATCCACTAATCCTTCTTTACTGCATCCCTCACTCCCACACATTGGCGAATTCACACGGAAATTCCGTCACTATGAAATACGAGTACTATGTGTTCTAAGACATTTCCTTCTAAATCGAGTAACGTTTCTATGCAAACGACAGGATTTTCTTTTGGGATGCGACAATCTCATTTCCGATCCACTAATCCTTCTTTACTGCATCCCTCACTCCCACACATTGACTAATTCACACGGAAATTGCGTCGCTATGAAATACGAGTACTATGTGTTCTAAGACATTTCCTTAAAAATCGAGTAACGTTTCTATGGATACGACAGGATTTTCTTTTGGGATACGACAATCACATTTCCGATCCACTAATCGTTCTTTACTGCATCCCTCACTCCCAAACGTTGAAGAAATCACACGAAAATTGCGTCGCTATGAAATACGAGTGCTATGTGTTCTAAGACATTTCCTTCTAAATCGAGTAACGTTTCTATGGAAACGACAGGATTTTCTTTTGGGATACGACAATCACATTTCCGATCCTTTAATCCTTGATTACTGCATCCCTCACTCCCAAACATTGACGAATTCACACGGAAATTCCGTCGCTATGAAATACGAGTACTATGTGTTCTAAGACATTTCCTTCTAAATCGAGTAACGTTTCTATGGAAACGACAGGATTTTCTTTTGGGATACGACAATCTCATTTCCGATCCACTAATCGTTCTTTACTGCATCCCTCACTCCCAAACATTGACGAATTCACACGGAAGTTGCGTCGCTATGAAATGCGAGTACTATGTATTCTAAGACATTTCCTTCTAAATGGAGTAACGTTTCTATGGGAACGACAGGATTTTCTTTTGGGATACGACAATCACATTTCCGATCCACTAATCGTTCTTTACTGGATCCCTCACTCCCAACCATTGACGAATTCACACGGAAATTGCGTCGCTATGAAATACGAGTACTATGTGTTCTAAGACATTTCCTTCTAAATCGAGTAACGTTTCTATGGAAACGACAGGATTTTCTTTTGGGTTACGACACACTCATTTCCGATCCACTAATCGTTCTTTACTGCATCCCTCACTCCCACACATTGACCAAATCACACGGAAATTGCGTCACTATGAAATACGAGTACTATGTGTTCTAAGACATTTCCTTCTAAATCGAGTAACGTTTCTATGCAAACGACAGGATTTTCTTTTGGGATGCGACAATCTCATTTCCGATCCACTAATCCTTCTTTACTGCATCCCTCACTCCCACACATTGACGAATTCACACGGAAATTGCGTCGCTATGAAATACGAGTACTATGTGTTCTAAGACATTTCCTTATAAATCGAGTTACGTTTCTATGGATACGACAGGATTTTCTTTTGGGATACGACAATCACATTTCCGATCCACTAATCGTTCTTTACTGCATCCCTCACTCCCAAACGTTGACGAATTCACACGAAAATTGCGTCGCTATGAAATACGAGTGCTATGTGTTCTAAGACATTTCCTTCTAAATCGAGTAACGTTTCTATGGAAACGACAGGAATTTCTTTTGGGATACGACAATCACATTTCCGATCCACTAATCCTTCTTTACTGCATCCCTCACTCCCAAACATTGACGAATTCACACGGAAATTCCGTCGCTATGAAATACGAGTACTATGTGTTCTAAGACATTTCCTTCTAAATCGAGTAACGTTTCTATGGAAACGACAGGATTTTCTTTTGGGATACGACAATCACATTTCCGATCCACTAATCGTTCTTTACTGCATCCCTCACTCCCAAACATTGGCGAATTCACACGGAAATTGCGTCGCAATGAAATACGAGTACTATGTGTTCTAAGACATTTCCTTCTAAATCGAGTAACGTTTCTATGGAAAAGACAGGATTTTCTTTTGGGATACGACAATCACATTTCCGATCCATTAATCGTTCTTTACTGCATCCCTCACTCCCAAACATTGACGAATTCACACGGAAATTGCGTCGCTATGAAATGCGAGTACTATGTATTCTAAGACATTTCCTTCTAAATTGAGTAACGTTTCTATGGAAACGACAGGATTTTCCTTTGGGATACGACAATCACATTTCCGATCCACTAATCTTTCTTTACTGCATCCCTCACTCACAAACATTGACGAATTCACATGGAAATTGCGTCGCTATTAAAATACGAGTACTATGTGTTCTAAGACACTTCCTTCTAAATCGAGTAACATTTCTATGGAAACGACAGGATTTTCTTTTGGGATACGACAATCACATTTCCGATCCACTAATCGTTCTTTACTGCATCCCTCACTCCCAAACATTGACGAATTCACACGGAAATTGCGTCGCTATTAAAATACGAGTACTATGTGTTCTAAGACACTTCCTTCTAAATCGAGTAACATTTCTATGGAAACGACAGGATTTTCTTTTGGGATACGACAATCACATTTCCGATCCGCTAATCGTTCTTTACTGCATCCCTCACTCCCAAACATTGACGAATTCACACGGAAATTGCGTCGCTATGAAATACGAGTACTATGTGTTCTAAGACATTTCCTTCTAAACGGAGTAACGTTTCTATGGGAACGACAGGATTTTCTTTTGGGATACGACAATCACATTTCCGATCCACTAATCGTTCTTTACTGCATCCCTCACTCCCAAACATTGACGAATTCACACGGAAATTGCGTCGCCATGAAATACGAGTACTATGTGTTCTAAGACATTTCCTTCTAAATCGAGTAACGTTTCTATGCAAACGACAGGATTTTCTTTTGGGATGCGACAATCTCATTTCCGATCCACTAATCCTTCTTTACTGCATCCCTCACTCCCACACATTGACGAATTCACACGGAAATTGCGTCGCTATGAAATACGAGTACTATGTGTTCTAAGACATTTCCTTCTAAATCGTGTAACGCTTCTATGGAAACGACAGGATTTTCTTTTGGGATACGACAATCTCATTTCCGATCCACTAATCGTTCTTTACTGCATCCCTCACTCCCAAACATCGACGAATTCACACGGAAGTTGCGTCGCTATGAAATGCGAGTACTATGTGTTCTAAGACATTTCCTTCTAAATGGAGTAACTTTTCTATGGGAACGACAGGATTTTCTTTTGGGATACGACAATCACATTTCCGATCCACTAATCGTTCTTTACTGGATCCCTCACTCCCAAACATTGACGAATTCACACGGAAATTGCGTCGCTATGAAATACGAGTACTATGTGTTCTAAGACATTTCCTTCTAAATCGAGTAACGTTTCTATGGAAACGACAGGATTTTCTTTTGGGTTACGACACACTCATTTCCGATTCACTAATCGTTCTTTACTGCATCCCTCACTCCCACACATTGACGAATTCACACGGAAATTGCGTCACTATGAAATACGAGTACTATGTGTTCTAAGACATTTCCTTCTAAATCGAGTAACGTTTCTATGCAAACGACAGGATTTTCTTTTGGGATGCGACAATCTCATTTCCGATCCACTAATCCTTCTTTACTGCATCCCTCACTCCCACACATTGACGAATTCACACGGAAATTGCGTCGCTATGAAATACGAGTACTATGTGTTCTAAGACATTTCCTTATAAATCGAGTAACGTTTCTATGGATACGACAGGATTTTCTTTTGGGATACGACAATCACATTTCCGATCCACTAATCGTTCTTTACTGCATCCTTCACTCCCAAACGTTGACGAATTCACACGAAAATTGCGTCGCTATGAAATACGAGTGCTATGTGTTCTAAGACATTTCCTTCTAAATCGAGTAACGTTTCTATGGAAACGACAGGATTTTCTTTTGGGATACGACAGTCACATTTCCGATCCACTAATCGTTCTTTACTGCATCCCTCACTCCCAAACATTGACGAATTCACACGGAAATTGCGTCGCTATGAAATACGAGTACTATGTGTTCTAAGACATTTCCTTCTAAATCGAGTAACGTTTCTATGCAAACGGCAGGATTTTCTTTTGGGATGCGACAATCTCATTTCCGATCCACTAATCCTTCTTTACTGCATCCCTCACTCCCACACATTGACGAATTCACACGGAAATTGCGTCGCTATGAAATACGAGTACTATGTGTTCTAAGACATTTCCTTCTAAATCGTGTAACGTTTCTATGGAAACGACAGGATTTTCTTTTGGGATACGACAATCTCATTTCCGATCCACTAATCGTTCTTTACTGCATCCCTCACTCCCAAACATCGACGAATTCACACGGAAGTTGCGTCGCTATGAAATACGAGTACTATGTGTTCTAAGACATTTCCTTCTAAATCGAGTAACGTTTCTATGGAAACGACAGGATTTTCTTTTGGGATACGACAATCACATTTCCGATCCTTTAATCCTTGTTTACTGCATCCCTCACTCCCAAACATTGACGAATTCACACGGAAATTCCGTCGCTATGAAATACGAGTACTATGTGTTCTAAGACATTTCCTTCTAAATCGAGTAACGTTTCTATGGAAACGACAGGATTTTCTTTTGGGATACGACAATCTCATTTCCGATCCACTAATCGTTCTTTGCTGCATCCCTCACTCCCAAACATTGACGAATTCACACGGAAGTTGCGTCGCTATGAAATGCGAGTACTATGTGTTCTAAGACATTTCCTTCTAAACGGAGTAACGTTTCTATGGGAACGACAGGATTTTCTTTTGGGATACGACAATCACATTTCCGATCCACTAATCGTTCTTTACTGCATCCCTCACTCCCAAACATTGACGAATTCACACGGAAATTGCGTCGCTATGAAATACGAGTACTATGTGTTCTAAGACATTTCCTTCTAAATCGAGTAACGTTTCTATGCAAACGACAGGATTTTCTTTTGGGATGCGACAATCTCATTTCCGATCCACTAATCCTTCTTTACTGCATCCCTCACTCCCACACATTGGCGAATTCACACGGAAATTCCGTCACTATGAAATACGAGTACTATGTGTTCTAAGACATTTCCTTCTAAATCGAGTAACGTTTCTATGCAAACGACAGGATTTTCTTTTGGGATGCGACAATCTCATTTCCGATCCACTAATCCTTCTTTACTGCATCCCTCACTCCCACACATTGACTAATTCACACGGAAATTGCGTCGCTATGAAATACGAGTACTATGTGTTCTAAGACATTTCCTTAAAAATCGAGTAACGTTTCTATGGATACGACAGGATTTTCTTTTGGGATACGACAATCACATTTCCGATCCACTAATCGTTCTTTACTGCATCCCTCACTCCCAAACGTTGACGAAATCACACGAAAATTGCGTCGCTATGAAATACGAGTGCTATGTGTTCTAAGACATTTCCTTCTAAATCGAGTAACGTTTCTATGGAAACGACAGGATTTTCTTTTGGGATACGACAATCACATTTCCGATCCTTTAATCCCTGATTACTGCATCCCTCACTCCCAAACATTGACGAATTCACACGGAAATTCCGTCGCTATGAAATACGAGTACTATGTGTTCTAAGACATTTCCTTCTAAATCGAGTAACGTTTCTATGGAAACGACAGGATTTTCTTTTGGGATACGACAATCTCATTTCCGATCCACTAATCGTTCTTTACTGCATCCCTCACTCCCAAACATTGACGAATTCACACGGAAGTTGCGTCGCTATGAAATGCGAGTACTATGTATTCTAAGACATTTCCTTCTAAATGGAGTAACGTTTCTATGGGAACGACAGGAGTTTCTTTTGGGATACGACAATCACATTTCCGATCCACTAATCGTTCTTTACTGGATCCCTCACTCCCAAACATTGACGAATTCACACGGAAATTGCGTCGCTATGAAATACGAGTACTATGTGTTCTAAGACATTTCCTTCTAAATCGAGTAACGTTTCTATGGAAACGACAGGATTTTCTTTTGGGTTACGACACACTCATTTCCGATCCACTAATCGTTCTTTACTGCATCCCTCACTCCCACACATTGACCAAATCACACGGAAATTGCGTCACTATGAAATACGAGTACTATGTGTTCTAAGACATTTCCTTCTAAATCGAGTAACGTTTCTATGCAAACGACAGGATTTTCTTTTGGGATGCGACAATCTCATTTCCGATCCACTAATCCTTCTTTACTGCATCCCTCACTCCCACACATTGACGAATTCACACGGAAATTGCGTCGCTATGAAATACGAGTACTATGTGTTCTAAGACATTTCCTTATAAATCGAGTTACGTTTCTATGGATACGACAGGATTTTCTTTTGGGATACGACAATCACATTTCCGATCCACTAATCGTTCTTTACTGCATCCCTCACTCCCAAACGTTGACGAATTCACACGAAAATTGCGTCGCTATGAAATACGAGTGCTATGTGTTCTAAGACATTTCCTTCTAAATCGAGTAACGTTTCTATGGAAACGACAGGAATATCTTTTGGGATACGACAATCACATTTCCGATCCACTAATCCTTCTTTACTGCATCCCTCACTCCCAAACATTGACGAATTCACACGGAAATTCCGTCGCTATGAAATACGAGTACTATGTGTTCTAAGACATTTCCTTCTAAATCGAGTAACGTTTCTATGGAAACGACAGGATTTTCTTTTGGGATACGACAATCACATTTCCGATCCACTAATCGTTCTTTACTGCATCCCTCACTCCCAAACATTGGCGAATTCACACGGAAATTGCGTCGCAATGAAATACGAGTACTATGTGTTCTAAGACATTTCCTTCTAAATCGAGTAACGTTTCTATGGAAAAGACAGGATTTTCTTTTGGGATACGACAATCACATTTCCGATCCATTAATCGTTCTTTACTGCATCCCTCACTCCCAAACATTGACGAATTCACACGGAAATTGCGTCGCTATGAAATGCGAGTACTATGTATTCTAAGACATTTCCTTCTAAACTGAGTAACGTTTCTATGGAAACGACAGGATTTTCCTTTGGGATACGACAATCACATTTCCGATCCACTAATCTTTCTTTACTGCATCCCTCACTCACAAACATTGACGAATTCACATGGAAATTGCGTCGCTATTAAAATACGAGTACTATGTGTTCTAAGACACTTCCTTCTAAATCGAGTAACATTTCTATGGAAACGACAGGATTTTCTTTTGGGATACGACAATCACATTTCCGATCCACTAATCGTTCTTTACTGCATCCCTCACTCCCAAACATTGACGAATTCACACGGAAATTGCGTCGCTATTAAAATACGAGTACTATGTGTTCTAAGACACTTCCTTCTAAATCGAGTAACATTTCTATGGAAACGACAGGATTTTCTTTTGGGATACGACAATCACATTTCCGATCCGCTAATCGTTCTTTACTGCATCCCTCACTCCCAAACATTGACGAATTCACACGGAAATTGCGTCGCTATGAAATACGAGTACTATGTGTTCTAAGACATTTCCTTCTAAACGGAGTAACGTTTCTATGGGAACGACAGGATTTTCTTTTGGGATACGACAATCACATTTCCGATCCACTAATCGTTCTTTACTGCATCCCTCACTCCCAAACATTGACGAATTCACACGGAAATTGCGTCGCCATGAAATACGAGTACTATGTGTTCTAAGACATTTCCTTCTAAATCGAGTAACGTTTCTATGCAAACGACAGGATTTTCTTTTGGGATGCGACAATCTCATTTCCGATCCACTAATCCTTCTTTACTGCATCCCTCACTCCCACACATTGACGAATTCACACGGAAATTGCGTCGCTATGAAATACGAGTACTATGTGTTCTAAGACATTTCCTTCTAAATCGTGTAACGCTTCTATGGAAACGACAGGATTTTCTTTTGGGATACGACAATCTCATTTCCGATCCACTAATCGTTCTTTACTGCATCCCTCACTCCCAAACATCGACGAATTCACACGGAAGTTGCGTCGCTATGAAATGCGAGTACTATGTGTTCTAAGACATTTCCTTCTAAATGGAGTAACTTTTCTATGGGAACGACAGGATTTTCTTTTGGGATACGAATATCACATTTCCGATCCACTAATCGTTCTTTACTGGATCCCTCACTCCCAAACATTGACGAATTCACACGGAAATTGCGTCGCTATGAAATACGAGTACTATGTGTTCTAAGACATTTCCTTCTAAATCGAGTAACGTTTCTATGGAAACGACAGGATTTTCTTTTGGGTTACGACACACTCATTTCCGATTCACTAATCGTTCTTTACTGCATCCCTCACTCCCACACATTGACGAATTCACACGGAAATTGCGTCACTATGAAATACGAGTACTATGTGTTCTAAGACATTTCCTTCTAAATCGAGTAACGTTTCTATGCAAACGACAGGATTTTCTTTTGGGATGCGACAATCTCATTTCCGATCCACTAATCCTTCTTTACTGCATCCCTCACTCCCACACATTGACGAATTCACACGGAAATTGCGTCGCTATGAAATACGAGTACTATGTGTTCTAAGACATTTCCTTATAAATCGAGTAACGTTTCTATGGATACGACAGGATTTTCTTTTGGGATACGACAATCACATTTCCGATCCACTAATCGTTCTTTACTGCATCCTTCACTCCCAAACGTTGACGAATTCACACGAAAATTGCGTCGCTATGAAATACGAGTGCTATGTGTTCTAAGACATTTCCTTCTAAATCGAGTAACGTTTCTATGGAAACGACAGGATTTTCTTTTGGGATACGACAATCACATTTCCGATCCTTTAATCCTTGTTTACTGCATCCCTCACTCCCAAACATTGACGAATTCACACGGAAATTCCGTCGCTATGAAATACGAGTACTATGTGTTCTAAGACATTTCCTTCTAAATCGAGTAACGTTTCTATGGAAACGACAGGATTTTCTTTTGGGATACGACAATCTCATTTCCGATCCACTAATCGTTCTTTACTGCATCCCTCACTCCCAAACATTGACGAATTCACACGGAAGTTGCGTCGCTATGAAATGCGAGTACTATGTGTTCTAAGACATTTCCTTCTAAACGGAGTAACGTTTCTATGGGAACGACAGGATTTTCTTTTGGGATACGACAATCACATTTCCGATCCACTAATCGTTCTTTACTGCATCCCTCACTCCCAAACATTGACGAATTCACACGGAAATTGCGTCGCTATGAAATACGAGTACTATGTGTTCTAAGACATTTCCTTCTAAATCGAGTAACGTTTCTATGCAAACGACAGGATTTTCTTTTGGGATGCGACAATCTCATTTCCGATCCACTAATCCTTCTTTACTGCATCCCTCACTCCCACACATTGACGAATTCACACGGAAATTGCGTCGCTATGAAATACGAGTACTATGTGTTCTAAGACATTTCCTTATAAATCGAGTAACGTTTCT
This sequence comes from Schistocerca piceifrons, assembly GCF_021461385.2. Taxonomy (NCBI): domain Eukaryota; kingdom Metazoa; phylum Arthropoda; class Insecta; order Orthoptera; family Acrididae; genus Schistocerca; species Schistocerca piceifrons. The sequence continues at coordinate 601,862,811 of NC_060144.1, read as the reverse complement.
ATGGAAACGACAGGATTTTCTTTTGGGATACGACAATCACATTTCCGATCCACTAATCGTTCTTTGCTGCATCCCTCACTCCCAAACATTGACGAATTCACACGGAAATTGCGTCGCTATGAAATACGAGTACTATGTGTTAGAAGACATTTCCTTCTAAATCGAGTAACGTTTCTATGGAAACGACAGGAATTTCTTTTGGGATACGACAATCACATTTCCGATCCACTAATCCTTCTTTACTGCATCCCTCACTCCCAAACATTGACGAATTCACACGGAAATTCCGTCGCTATGAAATACGAGTACTATGTGTTCTAAGAGATTTCCTTCTAAATCGAGTAACGTTTCTATGGAAACGACAGGATTTTCTTTTGGGATACGACAATCTCATTTCCGATCAACTAATCGTTCTTTACTGCATCCCAACCTCCCAAACATTGACGAATTCACACGGAAATTCCGTCGCTATGAAATACGAGTACTATGTGTTCTAAGACATTTCCTTCTAAATCGAGTAACGTTTCTATGGAAACGACAGGATTTTCTTTTGGGATACGACAATCACATTTCCCATCCACTAATCGTTCTTTACTGCATCCCTCACTCCCAAACATTGACGAATTCACACGGAAATTGCGTCGCAATGAAATACGAGTACTATGTATTTTAAGACATTTCCTTCTAAATCGAGTAACGTTTCTATGGAAACGACAGGATTTTCTTTTGGGATATGACAAACTCATTTCCGATCCACTAATCCTTCTTTACTGCATCCCTCACTCCCACACATTGGCGAATTCACACGGAAATTCCGTCACTATGAAATACGAGTACTATGTGTTCTAAGACATTTCCTTCTAAATCGAGTTACGTTTCTATGCAAACGACAGGATTTTCTTTTGGGATGCGACAATCTCATTTCCGATCCACTAATCCTTCTTTACTGCATCCCTCACTCCCACACATTGACTAATTCACACGGAAATTGCGTCGCTATGAAATACGAGTACTATGTGTTCTAAGACATTTCCTTAAAAATCGAGTAACGTTTCTATGGATACGACAGGATTTTCTTTTGGGATACGACAATCACATTTCCGATCCACTAATCGTTCTTTACTGCATCCCTCACTCCCAAACGTTGACGAAATCACACGAAAATTGCGTCGCTATGAAATACCAGTGCTACGTGTTCTAAGACATTTCCTTCTAAATCGAGTAACGTTTCTATGGAAACGACAGGATTTTCTTTTGGGATACGACAATCACATTTCCGATCCTTTAATCCTTGATTACTGCATCCCTCACTCCCAAACATTGACGAATTCACACGGAAATTCCGTCGCTATGAAATACGAGTACTATGTGTTCTAAGACATTTCCTTCTAAATCGAGTAACGTTTCTATGGAAACGACAGGATTTTCTTTTGGGATACGACAATCTCATTTCCGATCCACTAATCGTTCTTTACTGCATCCCTCACTCCCAAACATTGACGAATTCACACGGAAGTTGCGTCGCTATGAAATGCGAGTACTATGTATTCTAAGACATTTCCTTCTAAATGGAGTAACGTTTCTATGGGAACGACAGGATTTTCTTTTGGGATACGACAATCACATTACCGATCCACTAATCGTTCTTTACTGGATCCCTCACTCCCAAACATTGACGAATTCACACGGAAATTGCGTCGCTATGAAATACGAGTACTATGTGTTCTAAGACATTTCCTTATAAATCGAGTAACGTTTCTATGGATACGACAGGATTTTCTTTTGGGATACGACAATCACATTTCCGATCCACTAATCGTTCTTTACTGCATCCCTCACTCCCAAACGTTGACGAATTCACACGAAAATTGCGTCGCTATGAAATACGAGTGCTATGTGTTCTAAGACATTTCCTTCTAAATCGAGTAACGTTTCTATGGAAACGACAGGATTTTCTTTTGGGATACGACAATCACATTTCCGATCCTTTAATCCTTGTTTACTGCATCCCTCACTCCCAAACATTGACGAATTCACACGGAAATTCCGTCGCTATGAAATACGAGTACTATGTGTTCTAAGACATTTCCTTCTAAATCGAGTAACGTTTCTACGGAAACGACAGGATTTTCTTTTGGGATACGACAATCTCATTTCCGATCCACAAATCGTTCTTTACTGCATCCCTCACTCCCAAACATTGACGAATTCACACGGAAGTTGCGTCGCTATGAAATGCGAGTACTATGTGTTCTAAGACATTTCCTTCTAAATGGAGTAACGTTTCTATGGGAACGACAGGATTTTCTTTTGGGATACGACAATCACATTTCCGATCCACTAATCGTTCTTTACTGCATCCCTCACTCCCAAACATTGACGAATTCACACGGAAATTGCGTCGCTATGAAATACGAGTACTATGTGTTCTAAGACATTTCCTTCTAAATCGAGTAACGTTTCTATGGAAACGACAGGAATTTCTTTTGGGATACGACAATCACATTTCCGATCCACTAATCGTTCTTTGCTGCATCCCTCACTCCCAAACATTGACGAATTCACACGGAAATTGCGTCGCTATGAAATACGAGTACTATGTGTTAGAAGACATTTCCTTCTAAATCGAGTAACGTTTCTATGGAAACGACAGGAATTTCTTTTGGGATACGACAATCACATTTCCGATCCACTAATCCTTCTTTACTGCATCCCTCACTCCCAAACATTGACGAATTCACACGGAAATTCCGTCGCTATGAAATACGAGTACTATGTGTTCTAAGAGATTTCCTTCTAAATCGAGTAACGTTTCTATGGAAACGACAGGATTTTCTTTTGGGATACGACAATCTCATTTCCGATCCACTAATCGTTCTTTACTGCATCCCAACCTCCCAAACATTGACGAATTCACACGGAAATTCCGTCGCTATGAAATACGAATACTATGTGTTCTAAGACATTTCCTTCTAAATCGAATAACGTTTCTATGGAAACGACAGGATTTTCTTTTGGGATACGACAATCTCATTTCCGATCCACTAATCGTTCTTTACTGCATCCCTCACTCCCAAACATTGACGAATTCACACGGAAGTTGCTTCGCTATGAAATGCGGGTACTATGTATTCTAAGACATTTCCTTCTAAATGGAGTAACGTTTCTATGGGAACGACAGGATTTTCTTTTGGGATACGACAATCACATTTCCGATCCACTAATCGTTCTTTACTGGATCCCTCACTCCCAAACATTGACGAATTCACACGGAAATTGCGTCGCTATGAAATACGAGTACTATGTGTTCTAAGACATTTCCTTCTAAATCGAGTAACGTTTCTATGGAAACGACAGGATTTTCTTTTGGGTTACGACACACTCATTTCCGATCCACTAATCGTTCTTTACTGCATCCCTCACTCCCACACATTGACCAAATCACACGGAAATTGCGTCACTATGAAATACGAGTACTATGTGTTCTAAGACATTTCCTTCTAAATCGAGTAACGTTTCTATGCAAACGACAGGATTTTCTTTTGGGATGCGACAATCTCATTTCCGATCCACTAATCCTTCTTTACTGCATCCCTCACTCCCACACATTGACGAATTCACACGGAAATTGCGTCGCTATGAAATACGAGTACTATGTGTTCTAAGACATTTCCTTATAAATCGAGTAACGATTCTATGGATACGACAGGATTTTCTTTTGGGATACGACAATCACATTTCCGATCCACTAATCGTTCTTTACTGCATCCCTCACTCCCAAACGTTGACGAATTCACACGAAAATTGCGTCGCTATGAAATACGAGTGCTATGTGTTCTAAGACATTTCCTTCTAAATCGAGTAACGTTTCTATGGAAACGACAGGATTTTCTTTTGGGATACGACAATCACATTTCCGATCCTTTAATCCTTGTTTACTGCATCCCTCACTCCCAAACATTGACGAATTCACACGGAAATTCCGTCGCTATGAAATACGAGCACTATGTGTTCTAAGACAATTCCTTCTAAATCGAGTAACGTTTCTACGGAAACGACAGGATTTTCTTTTGGGATACGACAATCTCATTTCCGATCCACTAATCGTTCTTTACTGCATCCCTCACTCCCAAACACTGACGAATTCACACGGAAGTTGCGTCGCTATGAAATGCGAGTACTATGTGTTCTAAGACATTTCCTTCTAAATGGAGTAACGTTTCTATGGGAACGACAGGATTTTCTTTTGGGATACGACAATCACATTTCCGATCCACTAATCGTTCTTTACTGCATCCCTCACTCCCAAACATTGACGAATTCACACGGAAATTGCGTCGCTATGAAATACGAGTACTATGTGTTCTAAGACATTTCCTTCTAAATCGAGTAACGTTTCTATGGAAACGACAGGATTTTCTTTTGGGATACGACAATCACATTTCCGATCCACTAATCGTTCTTTGCTGCATCCCTCACTCCCAAACATTGACGAATTCACACGGAAATTGCGTCGCTATGAAATACGAGTACTATGTGTTAGAAGACATTTCCTTCTAAATCGAGTAACGTTTCTATGGAAACGACAGGAATTTCTTTTGGGATACGACAATCACATTTCCGATCCACTAATCCTTCTTTACTGCATCCCTCACTCCCAAACATTGACGAATTCACACGGAAATTCCGTCGCTATGAAATACGAGTACTATGTGTTCTAAGAGATTTCCTTCTAAATCGAGTAACGTTTCTATGGAAACGACAGGATTTTCTTTTGGGATACGACAATCTCATTTCCGATCCACTAATCGTTCTTTACTGCATCCCAACCTCTCAAACATTGACGAATTCGCACGGAAATTCCGTCGCTATGAAATACGAGTACTATGTGTTCTAAGACATTTCCTTCTAAATCGAGTAACGTTTCTATGGAAACGACAGGATTTTCTTTTGGGATACGACAATCACATTTCCGATCCACTAATCGTTCTTTACTGCATCCCTCACTCCCAAACATTGACGAATTCACACGGAAATTGCATCGCAATGAAATACGAGTACTATGTGTTCTAAGACATTTCCTTCTAAATCGAGTAACGTTTCTATGGAAACGACAGGATTTTCTTTTGGGATACGACAATCACATTTCCGATCCATTAATCGTTCTTTACTGCATCCCTCACTCCCAAACATTGACGAATTCACACGGAAATTGCGTCGCTATGAAATGCGAGTACTATGTATTCTAAGACATTTCCTTCTAAATTGAGTAACGTTTCTATGGAAACGACAGGATTTTCCTTTGGGATACGACAATCACATTTCCGATCCACTAATCTTTCTTTACTGCATCCCTCACTCACAAACATTGACGAATTCACACGGAAATTGCGTCGCTATTAAAATACGAGTACTATGTGTTCTAAGACACTTCCTTCTAAATCGAGTAACATTTCTATGGAAACGACAGGATTTTCTTTTGGGATACGACAATCACATTTCCGATCCACTAATCGTTCTTTACTGCATCCCTCACTCCCAAACATTGACGAATTCACACGGAAATTGCGTCGCTATGAAATACGAGTACTATGTGTTCTAAGACATTTCCTTCTAAATCGAGTAACGTTTCTATGGAAACGACAGGATTTTCTTTTGGGATACGACAATCCCATTTCCGATCCACTAATCGTTCTTTACTGCATCCCTCACTCCCAAACATTGACGAATTCACACGGAAATTCCGTCGCTATGAAATACGAGTACTATGTGTTCTAAGACATTTCCTTCTAAATCGAGTAACGTTTCTATGGAAACGACAGGATTTTCTTTTGGGATACGACAATCACATTTCCGATCCATTAATCGTTCTTTACTGCATCCCTCACTCCCAAACATTGACGAATTGACACGGAAGTTGCGTCGCTATGAAATGCGAGTACTATGTGTTCTAAGACATTTCCCTCTAAATCGAGTAACGTTTCTATGGAAACGACAGGATTTTCTTTTGGGATACGACAAACTCATTTCCGATCCACTAATCCTTCTTTACTGCATCCCTCACTCCCACACATTGACGAATTCACACGGAAATTCCGTCACTATGAAATACGAGTACTATGTGTTCTAAGACATTTCCTTCTAAATCGAGTAACGTTTCTATGGAAACGACAGGATTTTCTTTTGGGATACGACAATCTCATCTCCGATCCACTAATCGTTCTTTACTGCATCCCTCACTCCCAAACATTGACGAATTCACACGGAAATTGCGTCGCTATGAAATACGAGTACTATGTGTTCTAAGACATTTCCTTCTAAATCGAGTAACGTTTCTATGGAAACGACAGGATTTTCTTTTGGGATACGACAAACCCATTTCCGATCCACTAATCCTTCTTTACTGCATCCCTCACTCCCACACATTGACGAATTCACACGGAAATTCCGTCACTATGAAATACGAGTACTATGTGTTCTAAGACATTTCCTTCTAAATCGAGTAACGTTTCTATGGAAACGACAGGATTTTCTTTTGGGATACGACAATCACATTTCCGATCCACTAATCGTTCTTTACTGCATCCCTCACTCCCAAACATTGACGAATTCACACGGAAATTGCGTCGCTATGAAATGCGAGTACTATGTGTTCTATGACATTTCCTTCTAAATCGAGTATCGTTTCTATGGAAACGACAGGATTTTCTTTTGGGATACGACAATCTCATTTCCGATCCACTAATCCTTCTTTACTGCATCCCTCACTCCCAAACATTGACGAATTCCCACGGAAATTGCGTCGCTATGAAATACGAGTACTATGTGTTTTAAGACATTTCCTTCTAAATCGAGTAACGTTTCTATGGAAACGACAGGATTTTCTTTTGGGATATGACAAACTCATTGCCGATCCACTAATCCTTCTTTACTGCATCCCTCACTCCCACACATTGACGAATTCACACGGAAATTCCGTCACTATGAAATACGAGTACTATGTGTTCTAAGACATTTCCTTCTAAATCGAGTAACGTTTCTTTGCAAACGACAGGATTTTCTTTTGGGATGCGACAATCTCATTTCCGGTCCACTAATCTTTCTTTACTGCATCCCTCACTCCCACACATTGACTAATTCACACGGAAATTGCGTCGCTATGAATTACGAGTACTATGTGTTCTAAGACATTTCCTTAAAAATCGAGTAACGTTTCTATGGATACGACAGGATTTTCTTTTGGGATACGACAATCACATTTCCGATCCACTAATCGTTCTTTGCTGCATCCCTCACTCCCAAACGTTGACGAAATCACACGAAAATTGCGTCGCTATGAAATACGAGTGCTATGTGTTCTAAGTCATTTCCTTCTAAATCGAGTAACGTTTCTATGGAAACGACAGGATTTTCTTTTGGGATACGACAATCACATTTCCGATCCTTTAATCCTTGTTTACTGCATCCCTCACTCCCAAACATTGACGAATTCACACGGAAATTCCGTCGCTATGAAATACGAGTACTATGTGTTCTAAGACATTTCCTTCTAAATCGAGTAACGTTTCTATGGAAACGACAGGATTTTCTTTTGGGATACGACAATCTCATTTCCGATCCACTAATCGTTCTTTACTGCATCCCTCACTCCCAAACTTTGACGAATTCACACGGAAGTTGCGTCGCTATGAAATGCGAGTACTATGTGTTCTAAGACATTTCCTTCTAAATGGAGTAACGTTTCTATGGGAACGACAGGATTTTCTTTTGGGATACGACAATCACATTTCCGATCCACTAATCGTTCTTTACTGGATCCCTCACTCCCAAACATTGACGAATTCACACGGAAATTGCGTCGCTATGAAATACGAGTACTATGTGTTCTAACACATTTCCTTAAAAATCGAGTAACGTTTCTATGGATACGACAGGATTTTCTTTTGAGATACGACAATCACATTTCCGATCCACTAATCGTTCTTTACTGCATCCCTCACTCCCAAACATTGACGAATTCACACGGAAATTGCGTCGCTATGAAATACGAGTACTATGTGTTCTAAGACATTTCCTTCTAAATCGAGTAACGTTTCTATGGAAACGACAGGATTTTCTTTTGGGATACGACAATCCCATTTCCGATCCACTAATCGTTCTTTACTGCATCCCTCACTCCCAAACATTGACGAATTCACACGGAAATTCCGTCGCTATGAAATACGAGTACTATGTGTTCTAAGACATTTCCTTCTAAATCGAGTAACGTTTCTATGGAAACGACAGGATTTTCTTTTGGGATACGACAATCACATTTCCGATCCATTAATCGTTCTTTACTGCATCCCTCACTCCCAAACATTGACGAATTGACACGGAAGTTGCGTCGCTATGAAATGCGAGTACTATGTGTTCTAAGACATTTCCCTCTAAATCGAGTAACGTTTCTATGGAAACGACAGGATTTTCTTTTGGGATACGACAACTCATTTCCGATCCACTAATCCTTCTTTACTGCATCCCTCACTCCCACACATTGACGAATTCACACGGAAATTCCGTCACTATGAAATACGAGTACTATGTGTTCTAAGACATTTCCTTCTAAATCGAGTAACGTTTCTATGGAAACGATAGGATTTTCTTTTGGGATACGACAATCACATTTCCGATACACTAATCGTTCTTTACTGCATCCCTCACTCCCAAACATTGACGAATTCACACGGAAATTGCGTCGCTATGAAATGCGAGTACTATGTGTTCTAAGACATTTCCTTCTAAATCGAGTAACGTTTCTATGGAAACGACAGGATTTTCTTTTGGGATACGACAATCTCATTTCCGATCCACTAATCCTTCTTTACTGCATCCCTCACTCCCAAACATTGACGAATTCCCACGGAAATTGCGTCGCTATGAAATACGAGTACTATGTGTTTTAAGACATTTCCTTCTAAATCGAGTAACGTTTCTATGGAAACGACAGGATTTTCTTTTGGGATATGACAAACTCATTGCCGATCCACTAATCCTTCTTTACTGCATCCCTCACTCCCACACATTGACGAATTCACACGGAAATTCCGTCACTATGAAATACGAGTACTATGTGTTCTAAGACATTTCCTTCTAAATCGAGTAACGTTTCTTTGCAAACGACAGGATTTTTTTTTGGGATGCGACAATCTCATTTCCGATCCACTAATCTTTCTTTACTGCATCCCTCACTCCCACACATTGACTAATTCACACGGAAATTGCGTCGCTATGAAATACGAGTACTATGTGTTCTAAGACATTTCCTTAAAAATCGAGTAACGTTTCTATGGATACGACAGGATTTTCTTTTGGGATACGACAATCACATTTCCGATCCACTAATCGTTCTTTACTGCATCCCTCACTCCCAAACGTTGACGAAATCACACGAAAATTGCGTCGCTATGAAATACGAGTGCTATGTGTTCTAAGACATTTCCTTCTAAATCGAGTAACGTTTCTATGGAAACGACAGGATTTTCTTTTGGGATACGACAATCACATTTCCGATCCTTTAATCCTTGTTTACTGCATCCCTCACTCCCAAACATTGACGAATTCACACGGAAATTCCGTCGCTATGAAATACGAGTACTATGTGTTCTAAGACATTTCCTTCTAAATCGAGTAACGTTTCTATGGAAACGACAGGATTTTCTTTTGGGATACGACAATCTCATTTCCGATCCACTAATCGTTCTTTACTGCATCCCTCACTCCCAAACTTTGACGAATTCACACGGAAGTTGCGTCGCTATGATATGCGAGTACTATGTGTTCTAAGACATTTCCTTCTAAATGGAGTAACGTTTCTATGGAAACGACAGGATTTTCTTTTGGGATACGACAATCACATTTCCGATCCACTAATCGTTCTTTACTGGATCCCTCACTCCCAAACATTGACGAATTCACACGGAAATTGCGTCGCTATGAAATACGAGTACTATGTGTTCTAAGACATTTCCTTAAAAATCGAGTAACGTTTCTATGGATACGACAGGATTTTCTTTTGGGATACGACAATCACATTTCCGATCCACTAATCGTTCTTTACTGCATCCCTCACTCCCAAACGTTGACGAAATCACACGAAAATTGCGTCGCTATGAAATACGAGTGCTATGTGTTCTAAGACATCTCCTTCTAAATCGAGTAACGTTTCTATGGAAACGACAGGATTTTCTTTTGGGATACGACAATCACATTTCCGGTCCTTTAATCCTTGTTTACTGCATCCCTCACTCCCAAACATTGACGAATTCACACGGAAATTCCGTCGCTATGAAATACGAGTACTATGTGTTCTAAGACATTTCCTTCTAAATCGAGTAACGTTTCTATCGAAACGACAGGATTTTCTTTTGGGATACGACAATCTCATTTCCGATCCACTAATCGTTCTTTACTGCATCCCTCACTCCCAAACATTGACGAATTCACACGGAAGTTGCGTCGCTATGAAATGCGAGTACTATGTGTTCTAAGACATTTCCTTCTAAATGGAGTAACGTTTCTATGGGAACGACAGGATTTTCTTTTGGGATACGACAATCACATTTCCGATCCACTAATCGTTCTTTACTGGATCCCTCACTCCCAAACATTGACGAATTCACACGGAAATTGCGTCGCTATGAAATAAGAGTACTATGTGTTCTAAGACATTTCCTTCTAAATCGAGTAACGTTTCTATGGAAACGACAGGATTTTCTTTTGGGTTACGACACACTCATTTCCGATCCACTAATCGTTCTTTACTGCATCCCTCACTCCCACACATTGACGAATTCACACGGAAATTGCGTCACTATGACATACGAGTACTATGTGTTCTAAGACATTTCCTTCTAAATCGAGTAACGTTTCTTTGGAAACGACAGGATTTTCTTTTGGGATACGACAATCACATTTCCAATCCACTAATCGTTCTTTACTAGATCCCTCACTCCCAAACATTGACGAATTCACACGGAATTTGCGTCGCTATGAAATGCGAGTACTATGTTTTCTAAGACATTTTCTTCTAAATCGAGTAACGTTTCTATGGAAACGACAGGATTTTCTTTTGATACGACAATCTCATTTCCGATCCACTAATCGTTCTTTACTGCATCACTCACTCCCAAACATTGACGAATTGACACGGAAGTTGCGTCGCTATGAAATGCGAGTACTATGTGTTCTAAGACATTTCCCTCTAAATCGAGTAACGTTTCTATGGAAACGACAGGATTTTCTTTTGGGATACGACAATCACATTTCCGATCCACTAATCCTTCTTTACTGCATCCCTCACTCCCAAACATTGACGAATTCACACGGCTATTGCGTCGCTATGAAATACGAGTACTATGTGTTCTAAGACATTTCCTTCTAAATCGAGTAACGTTTCTATGGAAACGACAGGATTTTCTTTTGGGATACGACAATCACATTTCCGATCCACTAATCGTTCTTTACTGCATCCCTCACTCCCAAACATTGACGAATTCACACGGAAATTGCGTCGCTATGAAATACGAGTGCTATGTGTTCTAATACATTTCCTTCTAAATCGAGTAACGTTTCTATGGAAACGACAGGATTTTCTTTTGGGATACGACAACCACATTTCCGATCCACTAATCGTTCTTTACTGCATCCCTCACTCCCAAACATTGACGAATTCACACGGAAATTGCGTCGCTATGAAATACGAGTACTATGTGTTCTAAGACATTTCCTTCTAAATCGAGTAACGTTTCTATGGAAACGACAGGATTTTCTTTTGGGATGCGACAAACTCATTTCCGATTCACTAATCCTTCTTTACTGCATCCCTCACTCCCACACATTGACGAATTCACACGGAAATTCCGTCACTATGAAATACGAGTACTATGTGTTCTAAGACATTTTCTTCTAAATCGAGTAACGTTTCTATGGAAACGACAGGATTTTCTTTTGGGATACGACAATCACATTTCCGACCCACTAATCGTTCTTTACTGCATCCCTCACTCCCAAACATTGACGAATTCACACGGAAATTGCGTCGCTATGAAATGCGATTACTATGTGTTCTAAGACATTTCCTTCTAAATCGAGTAACGTTTCTATGGAAACGACAGGATTTTCTTTTGGGATACGACAATCTCATTTCCGACCCACTAATCCTTCTTTACTGCATCCCTCACTCCCAAACATTGACGAATTCACACGGAAATTGCGTCGCTATGAAATACGAGTACTATGTGTTTTAAGACATTTCCTTCTAAATCGAGTAACGTTTCTATGGAAACGACAGGATTTTCTTTTGGGATATGACAAACTCATTTCCGATCCACTAATCCTTCTTTACTGCATCCCTCACTCCCACACATTGACGAATTCACACGGAAATTCCGTCACTATGAAATACGAGTACTATGTGTTCTAAGACATTTCCTTCAAAATCGAGTAACGTTTCTATGCAAACGACAAGATTTTCTTTTGGGATGCGACAATCTCATTTCCGATCCACTAATCCTTCTTTACTGCATCCCTCACTCCCACACATTGACGAATTCACACGGAAAATGCGTCGCTATGAAATACGAGTACTATGTGTTCTAAGACATTTCCTTATAAATCGAGTAACGTTTCCATGGATACGACAGGATTTTCTTTTGGGATACGACAATCACATTTCCGATCCACTAATCGTTCTTTACTGCATCCCTCACTCCCAAACGTTGACGAATTCAGACGAAAATTGCGCCGCTATGAATTACGAGTGCTATGTGTTCTAAGACATTTCCTTCTACATCGAGTAACGTTTCTATGGAAACGACAGGATTTTCTTTTGGGATACGGCAATCACATTTCCGATCCTTTAATCCTTGTTTACTGCATCCCTCACTCCCAAACTTTGACGAATTCACACGGAAATTCCGTCGCTATGAAATACGAGTACTATGTGTTCTAAGACATTTCCTTCTAAATCGAGTAACGTTTCTATGGAAACGACAGGATTTTCTTTTGGGATACGACAATCTCATTTCCGATCCACTAATCGTTCTTTACTGCATCCCTCACTCCCAAACATTGACGAATTCACACGGAAGTTGCGTCGCTATGAAATGCGTGTACTATGTGTTCTAAGACATTTCCTTCTAAATGGAGTAACGTTTCTATGGGAACGACAGGATTTTCTTTTGGGATACGACAATCACATTTCCGATCCACTAATCGTACTTTACTGCATCCCTCACTCCCAAACATTGACGAATTCACAAGGAAATTGCGTCGCTATGAAATACGAGTACTATGTGTTCTAAGACATTTCCTTCTAAATCGAGTAACGTTTCTATGGAAACGACAGGATTTTCTTTTGGGTTACGACACACTCATTTCCGATCCACTAATCGTTCTTTACTGCATCCCTCACTCCCACACATTGACGAATTCACACGGAAATTCCGTCGCTATGAAATACGAGTACTATGTGTTCTAAGACATTTCCTTTTAAATCGAGTAACGATTCTATGGAAACGATTGGATTTTCTTTTGGGATACGACAATCACATTTCCGATCCACTAATCGTTCTTTACTGCATCCCTCACTCCCAAACATTGACGAATTCACACGGAAATTGCGTCGCTATGAAATGCGAGTACTATGTGTTCTAAGACATTTCCTTCTAAATCGGGTAACGTTTCTATGGAAACGACAGGATTTTCTTTTGGGATACGACAATCTTATTTCCGATCCACTAATCCTTCTTTACTGCATCCCTCACTCCCAAACATTGACGAATTCACACGGAAATTGCGTCGCTATAAATACGGGTACTATGTGTTTTAAGACAATTCCTTCTAAATCGAGTAACGTTTCTATGGAAACGACAGGATTTTCTTTTGGGATATGACAAACTCATTTCCGATCCACTAATCCTTCTTTACTGCATCCCTCACTCCCACACATTGACGAATTCACACTGAAATTGTGTCGGTATGAAATACGAGTACTATGTGTTCTATGACATTTCCTTCTAAATCGAGTAACGTTTCTATGCAAACGACAGGATTTTCTTTTGGGATGCGACAATCTCATTTCCGATCCACTAATCCTTCTTTACTGCATCCCTCACTCCCACACATTGACGAATTCACACGGAAATTGCGTCGCTATGAAATACGAGTACTATGTGTTCTGAGACATTTCCTTCTAAATCGAGTAACGTTTCTATGGATACGACAGGATTATCTTTTGGGATACGACAATCACATTTCCGATCCACTAATCCTTCTTTACTGCATCCCTCACTCCCAAACAGTGACGAATTCACACGGAAGTTGCGTCGCTATGAAATGCGAGTACTATGTGTTCTAAGACATTTCCTTCTAAATCGGGTAACGTTTCTATGGAAACGACAGGATTTTCTTTTGGGATACGACAATCACATTTCCGTTCCACTAATCGATCTTTACTGCATCCCTTACTCCCAAACATTGATGAATTCACACGGAAATTCCGTCGCTATGAAATACGAGTACTATGTGTTCTAAGACATTTCCTTCTAAATCGAGTAACGTTTCTATGGAAACGACAGGATTTTCGTTTGGGATACGAGAATCCCATTTCCGATCCACTAATCGTTCTTTACTGCGTCCCTCACTCCCAAACACTGACGAATTCACACGGAAATTCCGTCGCTATGAAATACGAGTACTATGTGTTCTAAGACATTTCCTTCTAAATCGAGTAACGTTTCTATGCAAACGACAGGATTTTCTTTTGGGATGCGACAATCTCATTTCCGATCCACTAATCCTTCTTTACTGCATCCCTCACTCCCACACATTGACGAATTCACACGGAAATTGCGTCGCTATGAAATACGAGTACTATGTGTTCTAAGACATTTACTTCTAAATCGAGTAACGTTTCTATGGAAACGACAGGATTTTCTTTTGGGTTACGACACACTCATTTCCGATCCACTAATCGTTCTTTACTGCATCCCTCACTCCCACACATTCACGAATTCACACGGAAATTCCGTCGCTATGAAAAACGAGTACTATGTGTTCTAAGACATTTCCTTCTAAATCGAGTAACGATTCTATGGAAACGACAGGATTTTCTTTTGGGATACGACAATCACATTTCCGATCCACTAATCGTTCTTTACTGCATCCCTCACTCCCAAACATTGACGAATTCACACGGAAATTGCGTCGCTATGAAATGCGAGTACTATGTGTTCTAAGACATTTCCTTCTACATCGGGTAACGTTTCTATGGAAACGACAGGATTTTCTTTTGGGATACGACAATCTTATTTCCGATCCACTAATCCTTCTTTACTGCATCCCTCATCCCCAAACATTGACGAATTCACACGGAAATTGCGTCGCTATAAATACGAGTACTATGTGTTTTAAGACAATTCCTTCTAAATCGAGTAACGTTTCTATGGAAACGACAGGATTTTCTTTTGGGATATGACAAACTCATTTCCGATCCACTAATCCTTCTTTACTGCATCCCTCACTCCCACACATTGACGAATTCACACTGAAATTGTGTCGGTATGAAATACGAGTACTATGTGTTCTAAGACATTTCCTTCTAAATCGAGTAACGTTTCTATGCAAACGACAGGATTTTCTTTTGGGATGCGACAATCTCATTTCCGATCCACTAATCCTTCTTTACTGCATCCCTCACTCCCACACATTGACGAATTCACACGGAAATTGCGTCGCTATGAAATACGAGTACTATGTGTTCTAAGACATTTCCTTCTAAATCGAGTAACGTTTCTATGGATACGACAGGATTTTCTTTTGGGATACGACAATCACATTTCCGATCCACTAATCCTTCTTTACTGCATCCCTCACTCCCAAACAGTGACGAATTCACACGGAAGTTGCGTCGCTATGAAATGCGAGTACTATGTGTTCTAAGACATTTCCTTCTAAATCGGGTAACGTTTCTATGGAAACGACAGGATTTTCTTTTGGGATACGACAATCACATTTCCGTTCCACTAATCGTTCTTTACTGCATCCCTCACTCCCAAACATTGACGAATTCACACGGAAATTCCGTCGCTATGAAATACGAGTACTATGTGTTCTAAGACATTTCCTTCTAAATCGAGTAACGTTTCTATGGAAACGACAGGATTTTCGTTTGGGATACGACAACCTCATTTCCGATCCACCAATCGTTCTTTACTGCATCCCTCACTCCCAAACACTGACGAATTCACACGGAAATTCCGTCGCTATGAAATACGAGTACTATGTGTTCTAAGACATTTCCTTCTAAATCGAGTAACGTTTCTATGGAAACGACAGGATTTTCTTTTGGGATGCGACAATCTCATTTCCGATCCACTAATCTTTCTTTACTGCATCCCTCACTCCCACACATTGACGAATTCACACGGAAATTGCGTCGCTATGAAATACGAGTACTATGTGTTCTAAGACATTTCCTTCTAAATCGAGTAACGTTTCTATGGAAACGACAGGATTTTTATTTTGGGGTACGACAATCACATTCCCGATCAACTAATCGTTCTTTACTGCATCCCTCACTCCCAAACATTGACGAATTCACACGGAAATTGCGTCGCTATGAAATACGAGTACTATGTGTTCTAAGACATTTCCTTCTAAATCGAGTAACGTTTCTATGGAAACGACAGGATTTTCTTTTGGGATACGACAATCACATTTCCGATCCACTAATCGTTCTTTACTGCATCCCTCACTCCCAAACATTGACGAATTCACACGGAAATTGCGTCGCTATGAAATACGAGTGCTATGTGTTCTAAGACATTTCCTTCTAAATCGAGTAACGTTTCTATGGAAACGACAGGATTTTCTTTGGGGATACGACAATCACATTTCCGATCCACTAATCCTTCTTTACTGCATCCCTCACTCCCAAACATTGACGAATTCACACATAAATTCCGTCGCTATGAAATACGAGTACTATGTGTTCTAAGACATTTCCTTCTAAATGGAGTAACGTTTCTATGGGAACGACAGGATTTTCTTTTGGGATACGACAATCTCATTTCCGATCCACTAATCCTTCTTTACTGCATCCCTCACACCCAAACATTGACGAATTCACACAGAAATTGCGTCGCTATGAAAAACGAGTACTATGTGTTTTAAGACATTTCCTTCTAAATCGAGTAACGTTTCTATGGAAACGACAGGATTTTCTTTTGGGATATGACAAACTCATTTCCGATCCTCTAATCCTTCTTTACTGCATCCCTCACTCCCACACATTGACGAATTCACACGGAAATTCCGTCACTATGAAATACGAGTACTATGTGTTCTAAGACATTTCCTTCTAAATCGAGTAACGTTTCTATGGAAACGACAGGATTTTCTTTTGGGATACGACAATCACATATCCGATCCACTAATCGTTCTTTACTGCATCCCTCACTCCCAAACATTGACGAATTCACACGGAAATTGCGTCGCTATGAAATGCGAGTACTATGTGTTCTAAGACATTTCCTTCTAAATCGAGTAACGTTTCTATGGAAACGACAGGATTTTCTTTTGGGATACGACAATCTCATTTCCGATCCACTAATCCTTCTTTACTGCATCCCTCACTCCCAAACATTGACGAATTCACACGGAAATTGCGTCGCTATGAAATACGAGTGCTATTTGTTCTAAGACATTTGCTTCTAAATCGAGTAACGTTTCTATGGAATCGACAGGATTTTCTTTTGGGGTACGACAATCACATTCCCGATCAACTAATCGTTCTTTACTGCATCCCTCACTCCCACACATTGACGAATTCACACGGAAATTCCGTCACTATGAAATACGAGTACTATGTGTTCTAAAACACTTCCTTCTAAATCGAGTAACGTTTCTATGCAAACGACAGGATTTTCTTTTGGGATGCGACAATCTCATTTCCGATCCACTAATCCTTCTTTACTGCATCCCTCACTCCCACACATTGACGAATTCACACGGATATTGCGTCGCTATGAAATACGAGTACTATGTGTTCTAAGACATTTCCTTCTAAATCGAGTAACGTTTCTATGGAAACGACAGGATTTTCTTTTGGGATACGACAATCACATATCCGATCCACTAATCGTTCTTTACTGCATCCCTCACTCCTAAACAATGACGAATTCACACGGAAATTGCGTCGCTATGAAATACGAGTGCTATTTGTTCTAAGACATTTGCTACTAAATCGAGTAACGTTTCTATGGAAACGACAGGATTTTCTTTTGGGGTACGACAATCACATTCCCGATCAACTAATCGTTCTTTACTGCATCCCTCACTCCCAAACATTGACGAATTCACACGGAAATTGCGTCGCTATGAAATACGAGTACTATGTGTTCTAAGACATTTCCTTCTAAATCGAGTAACGTTTCTATGGAAACGACAGGATTTTCTTTTGGGATACGACAATCACATTTCCGATCCACTAATCCTTCTTTACTGCATCCCTCACTCCCAAACATTGACGAATTCACACGGAAATTGCGTCGCTATTAAATACGAGTACTATGTGTTCTAAGACATTTGCTTCTAAATCGAGTAACGTTTCTATGGAAACGACAGGATTTTCTTTTGGGATACGACAAACTCATTTCCGATCCACTAATCCTTCTTTACTGCATCCCTCACTCCCACACTTTGTCGAATTCACACGGAAATTCCGTCACTATGATATACGAGTACTATGTGTTCTAAGACATTTCCTTCTAAATCGAGTAACGTTTCTATGGAAACGACAGGATTTTCTTTTGGGATACGACAATCACATTTCCGATCCACTAATCCTTCTTTACTGCATCCCTCACTCCCAAACATTGACGAATTCACACGGAAATTGCGTCGCTATGAAATGCGAGTACTATGTGTTCTAAGACATTTCCTTCTAAATCGAGTAACGTTTCTATGGAAACGACAGGATTTTCTTTTGGGATACGACAATCTCATTTCCGATCCACTAATCCTTCTTTACTGCATCCCTCACACCCAAACATTGACGAATTCACACAGAAATTGCATCGCTATGAAATACGAGTACTATGTGTTTTAAGACATTTCCTTCTAAATCGAGTAACGTTTCTATGGAAACGACAGGATTTTCTTTTGGGATATGACAAACTCATTTCCGATCCTCTAATCCTTCTTTACTGCATCCCTCACTCCCACACATTGACGAATTCACACGGAAATTCCGTCACTATGAAATACGAGTACTATGTGTTCTAAGACATTTCCTTCTAAATCGAGTAACGTTTCTATGGAAACGACAGGATTTTCTTTTGGGATACGACAATCACATATCCGATCCACTAATCGTTCTTTACTGCATCCCTCACTCCCAAACATTGACGAATTCACACGGAAATTGCGTCGCTATGAAATGCGAGTACTATGTGTTCTAAGACATTTCCTTCTAAATCGAGTAACGTTTCTATGGAAACGACAGGATTTTCTTTTGGGATACGACAATCTCATTTCCGATCCACTAATCCTTCTTTACTGCATCCCTCACTCCCAAACATTGACGAATTCACACGGAAATTGCGTCGCTATGAAATACGAGTGCTATTTGTTCTAAGACATTAGCTTCTAAATCGAGTAACGTTTCTATGGAAACGACAGGATTTTCTTTTGGGGTACGACAATCACATTCCCGATCAACTAATCGTTCTTTACTGCATCCCTCACTCCCACACATTGACGAATTCACACGGAAATTCCGTCACTATGAAATACGAGTACTATGTGTTCTAAGACACTTCCTTCTAAATCGAGTAACGTTTCTATGCAAACGACAGGATTTTCTTTTGGGATGCGACAATCTCATTTCCGATCCACTAATCCTTCTTTACTGCATCCCTCACTCCCACACATTGACGAATTCACACGGATATTGCGTCGCTATGAAATACGAGTACTATGTGTTCTAAGACATTTCCTTCTAAATCGAGTAACGTTTCTATGGAAACGACAGGATTTTCTTTTGGGATACGACAATCACATATCCGATCCACTAATCGTTCTTTACTGCATCCCTCACTCCTAAACAATGACGAATTCACACGGAAATTGCGTCGCTATGAAATACGAGTGCTATTTGTTCTAAGACATTTGCTACTAAATCGAGTAACGTTTCTATGGAAACGACAGGATTTTCTTTTGGGGTACGACAATCACATTCCCGATCAACTAATCGTTCTTTACTGCATCCCTCACTCCCAAACATTGACGAATTCACACGGAAATTGCGTCGCTATGAAATACGAGTACTATGTGTTCTAAGACATTTCCTTCTAAATCGAGTAACGTTTCTATGGAAACGACAGGATTTTCTTTTGGGATACGACAATCACATTTCCGATCCACTAATCGTTCTTTACTGCATCCCTCACTCCCAAACATTGACGAATTCACACGGAAATTGCGTCGCTACGAAATACGAGTGCTATGTGTTCTAAGACATTTCCTTCTAAATCGGGTAACGTATCTATGGAAACGACAGGATTTTCTTTGGGGATACGACAATCACATTTCCGATCCACTAATCGTTCTTTACTGCATCCCTCACTTCCAAACATTGACGAATTCACACGGAAATTGCGTCGCTATGAAATACGAGTACTATGTGTTCTAAGACATTTGCTTCTAAATCGAGTAACGTTTCTATGGAAACGACAGGATTTTCTTTTGGGATACGACAAACTCATTTCCGATCCACTAATCCTTCTTTACTGCATCCCTCACTCCCACACATTGACGAATTCACACGGAAATTCCGTCACTATGATATACGAGTACTATGTGTTCTAAGACATTTCCTTCTAAATCGAGTAACGTTTCTATGGAAACGACAGGATTTTCTTTTGGGATACGACAATCACATTTCCGATCCACTAATCCTTCTTTACTGCATCCCTCACTCCCAAACATTGACGAATTCACACGGAAATTGCGTCGCTATGAAATGCGAGTACTATGTGTTCTAAGACATTTCCTTCTAAATCGAGTAACGTTTCTATGGAAACGACAGGATTTTCTTTTGGGATACGACAATCTCATTTCCGATCCACTAATCCTTCTTTACTGCATCCCTCACTCCCAAACATTGACGAATTCACACGGAAATTGCGTCGCTATGAAATACGAGTACTATGTGTTTTAAGACATTTCCTTCTAAATCGAGTAACGTTTCTATGGAAACGACAGGATTTTCTTTTGGGATATGACAAACTCTTTTCCGATCCACTAATCCTTCTTTAATGCATCCCGCACTCCCACACATTTACGAATTCACACGGAAATTCCGTCACTATGAAATACGAGTATTATGTGTTCTAAGACATTTCCTACTACATCGAGTAACGTTTCTATGCAATCGACAGGATTTTCTTTTGGGATACGACAAACTCATTTCCGATCCACTAATCGTTCTTTACTGCATCCCTCACTCCCACACATTGACGAATTCACACGGAAATTCCGTCGCTATGAAATACGAGTACTATGTGTTCTAAGACATTTCCTTCTAAATCGAGTAACGTTTCTATGGAAACGACAGGATTTTCTTTTGGGATACGACAATCTCATTTCCGATCCACTAATCCTTCTTTACTGCATCCCTCACTCCCAAACAATGACGAATTCACACGGAAATTCCGTCACTATGAAATACGAGTACTATGTGTTCTAAGACATTTCCTTCTAAATCGAGTAACGTTTCTATGGAAACGACAGGATTTTCTTTTGGGATACGACAATCTCATTTCCGATCCACTAATCCTTCTTTACTGCATCCCTCACTCCCAAACAATGACGAATTCACACGGAAATTGCGTCGCTATGAAATACGAGTACTATGTGTTCTAAGACATTTCCTTCTAAATCGAGTAACGTTTCTATGCAAACGACAGGATTTTCTTTTGGGATGCGACAATCTCATTTCCGATCCACTAATCCTTCTGTACTGCATCCCTCACTCCCACACATTGACGAATTCACACGGAAATTGCGTCGCTATGAAATACGAGTACTATGTGTTCTAAGACATTTCCTTCTAAATCGAGTAACGTTTCAATG
Source organism: Schistocerca piceifrons (assembly GCF_021461385.2). NCBI lineage: Eukaryota > Metazoa > Arthropoda > Insecta > Orthoptera > Acrididae > Schistocerca > Schistocerca piceifrons. Next base: position 601,840,635 of record NC_060144.1, on the reverse strand, counting down.
GATACGACAGGATTTTCTTTTGGGATACGACAATCACATTTCCGATCCACTAATCCTTCTTTACTGCATCCCTCACTCCCAAACATTGACGAATTCACACGGAAATTGCGTCGCTATTAAATACGAGTACTATGTTTTCTAAGACATTTGCTTCTAAATCGAGTAACGTTTCTATGGAAACGACAGGATTTTCTTTTGGGATACGACAAACTCATTTCCGATCCACTAATCCTTCTTTACTGCATCCCTCACTTTGACGAATTCACACGGAAATTCCGTCACTATGATATACGAGTACTATGTGTTCTAAGACATTTCCTTCTAAATCGAGTAACGTTTCTATGGAAACGACAGGATTTTCTTTTGGGATACGACAATCACATTTCCGATCCACTAATCCTTCTTTACTGCATCCCTCACTCCCAAACATTGACGAATTCACACGGAAATTGCGTCGCTATGAAATGCGAGTACTATGTGTTCTAAGACATTTCCTTCTAAATCGAGTAACCTTTCTATGGAAACGACAGGATTTTCTTTTGGGATACGACAATCTCATTTCCGATCCACTAATCCTTCTTTACTGCATCCCTCACACCCAAACATTGACGAATTCACACAGAAATTGCGTCGCTATGAAATACGAGTACTATGTGTTTTAAGACATTTCCTTCTAAATCGAGTAACGTTTCTAAGGAAACGACAGGATTTTCTTTTGGGATATGACAAACTCATTTCCGATCCTCTAATCCTTCTTTACTGCATCCCTCACTCCCACACATTGACGAATTCACACGGAAATTCCGTCACTATGAAATACGAGTACTATGTGTTCTAAGACATTTCCTTCTAAATCGAGTAACGTTTCTATGGAAACGACAGGATTTTCTTTTGGGATACGACAATCACATATCCGATCCACTAATCGTTCTTTACTGCATCCCTCACTCCCAAACATTGACGAATTCACACGGAAATTGCGTCGCTATGAAATGCGAGTACTATGTGTTCTAAGACATTTCCTTCTAAATCGAGTGACGTTTCTATGGAAACGACAGGATTTTCTTTTGGGATACGACAATCTCATTTCCGATCCACTAATCCTTCTTTACTGCATCCCTCACTCCCAAACATTGACGAATTCACACGGAAATTGAGTCGCTATGAAATACGAGTGCTATTTGTTCTAAGACATTTGCTTCTAAACCGAGTAACGTATCTATGGAAACGACAGGATTTTCTTTTGGGGTACGACAATCACATTCCCGATCAACTAATCGTTCTTTACTGCATCCCTCACTCCCACACATTGACGAATTCACACGGAAATTCCGTCACTATGAAATACGAGTACTATGTGTTCTAAGACACTTCCTTCTAAATCGAGTAACGTTTCTATGCAAACGACAGGATTTTCTTTTGGGATGCGACAATCTCATTTCCGATCCACTAATCCTTCTTTACTGCATCCCTCACTCCCACACATTGACGAATTCACACGGATATTGCGTCGCTATGAAATACGAGTACTATGTGTTCTAAGACATTTCCTTCTAAATCGAGTAACGTTTCTATGGAAACGACAGGATTTTCTTTTGGGATACGACAATCACATATCCGATCCACTAATCGTTCTTTACTGCATCCCTCACTCCTAAACAATGACGAATTCACACGGAAATTGCGTCGCTATGAAATACGAGTGCTATTTGTTCTAAGACATTTGCTACTAAATCGAGTAACGTTTCTATGGAAACGACAGGATTTTCTTTTGGGGTACGACAATCACATTCCCAATCAACTAATCGTTCTTTACTGCATCCCTCACTCCCAAACATTGACGAATTCACACGGAAATTGCGTCGCTATGAAATACGAGTACTATGTGTTCTAAGACATTTCCTTCTAAATCGAGTAACGTTTCTATGGAAACGACAGGATTTTCTTATGGGATACGACAATCACATTTCCGATCCACTAATCGTTCTTTACTGTATCCCTCACCCCCAAACATTGACGAATTCACACGGAAATTGCGTCGCTATGAAATACGAGTGCTATGTGTTCTAAGACATTTCCTTCTAAATCGGGTAACGTTTCTATGGAAACGACAGGATTTTCTTTGGGGATACGACAATCACATTTCCGATCCACTAATCGTTCTTTACTGCATCCCTCACTTCCAAACATTGACGAATTCACACGGAAATTGCGTCGCTATGAAATACGAGTACTATGTGTTTTAAGACATTTCCTTCTAAATCGAGTAACGTTTCTATGGAAACGACAGGATTTTCTTTTGGGATATGACAAACTCTTTTCCGATCCACTAATCCTTCTTTACTGCATCCCGCACTCCCACACATTGACGAATTCACACGGAAATTCCGTCACTATGAAATACGAGTATTATGTGTTCTAAGACATTTCCTACTAAATCGAGTAACGTTTCTATGCAAACGACAGGATTTTCTTTTGGGATACGACAAACTCATTTCCGATCCACTAATCGTTCTTTACTGCATCCCTCACTCCCACACATTGACGAATTCACACGGAAATTCCGCCGCTATGAAATACGAGTACTATGTGTTCTAAGACATTTCCTTCCAAATCGAGTACCGTTTCTATGGAAACGACAGGATTTTCTTTTGGGATACGACAATCTCATTTCCGATCCACTAATCCTTCTTTACTGCATCCCTCACTCCCAAACAATGACGAATTCACACGGAAATTCCGTCACTATGAAATACGAGTACTATGTGTTCTAAGACATTTCCTTCTAAATCGAGTAACGTTTCTATGGAAACGACAGGATTTTCCTTTGGGATACGACAATCTCATTTCCGATCCACTAGTCCTTCTTTACTGCATCCCTCACTCCCAAACAATGACGAATTCACACGGAAATTGCGTCGCTATGAAATACGAGTACTATGTGTTCTAAGACATTTCCTTCTAAATCGAGTAACGTTTCTATGCAAACGACAGGATTTTCTTTTGGGATGCGACAATCTCATTTCCGATCCACTAATCCTTCTGTACTGCATCCCTCACTCCCACACATTGACGAATTCACACGGAAATTGCGTCGCTATGAAATACGAGTACTATGTGTTCTAAGACATTTCTTTCTAAATCGAGTAACGTTTCTATGGATACGACAGGATTTTCTTTTGGGATCCGACAATCACATTTCCGATCCACTAATCCTTCTTTACTGCATCCCTCACTCCCAAACATTGACGAATTCACACGGAAGTTGCGTCGCTATGAAATGCGAGTACTATGTGTTCTAAGACATTTCCTTCTAACTCGGGTAACGTTTCTATGGAAACGACAGGATTTTCTTTTGGGATACGACAATCACATTTCCGATCCACTAACCGTTCTATACTGCGTCCCTCACTCCCAAACATTGACGAATTCACACGGAAATTCCGTCGCTATGAAATACGAGTACTATGTGTTCTAAGACATTTCCTTCTAAATCGAGTAACGTTTCTATGGAAACGACAGGATTTTCGTTTGGGATACGACAATCTCATTTCCGATCCACTAATCGTTCTTTACTGCATCCCTCACTCCCAAACATTGACGAATTCACACGGAAATTCCGTTGCTATGAAATACGAGTACTATGTGTTCTAAGACATTTCCTTCTAAATCGAGTAACGTTTCTATGGAAACGACAGGATTTTCTTTTGGGATACGACAAACTCATTTCCGATCCACTAATCCTTCTTTACTGCATCCCTCACTCCCACACATTGACGAATTCACACGGAAATTCCGTCACTATGAAATACGAGTACTATGTGTTCTAAGACATTTCCTTCTAAATCGAGTAACGTTTCTATGGAAACGACAGGATTTTCTTTTGGGATGCGACAATCTCATTTCCGATCCACTAATCCTTCTTTACTGCATCCCTCACTCCCACACATTGACGAATTCACACGGAAGTTGCGTCGCTGTGAAATACGAGTACTATGTGTTCTAAGACATTTCCTTCTAAATCGAGTAACGTTTCTATGGAAACGACAGGATTTTCTTTTGGGATACGACAATCACATTTCCGATCCACTAATCCTTCTTTACTGCATCCCTCACTCCCACACATTGACGAATTCACACGGAATTTGCGTCGCTATGAAATACGAGTACTATGTGTTCTAAGACATTTCCTTCTAATTCGAGTAACGTTTCTATGGAAACGACAGGATTTTCTTTTGGGATACGACAATCACATTTCCGATCCACTAATCCTTCTTTACTGCATCCCTCACTCCCAAACATTGACGAATTCACACGGATATAGCGTCGCTATGAAATACGAGTACTATATGTTCTAAGACATTTCCTTCTAAATCGAGTAACGTTTCTATGGAAACGACAGGATTTTCGTTTGGGATACGACAATCACATTTCCGATCCACTAATCCTTGTTTACTGCATCCCTCACTCCCAAACATTAACGAATTCACACGGAAATTGCGTCGCTATGAAATACGAGTACTATGTGTTTTAAGACATTTCCTTCTAAATCGAGTAACGTTCCTATGGAAACGACAGGATTTTCTTTTGGGATACGACAAACTCATTTCCGATCCACTAATCCTTCTTTACTGCATCCCTCACTCCCACACATTGACGAATTCACACGGAAATTCCGTCACTGTGAAATACGAGTACTATGTGTTCTAAGACATTTCCTTCTAAATCGAGTAACGTTTCTATGGAAACGACAGGATTTTCTTTTGGGATGCGACAATCTCATTTCCGCTCCACTATTCCTTCTTTACTGCATCCCTCACTAACACACAATGACGAATTCACACGGAAGTTGCGTCGCTGTGAAATGCGAGTACTATGTGTTCTAAGACATTTCCTTCTAAATCGAGTAACGTTTCTATGGAAACGACAGGATTTTCTTTTGGGATACGACAATCACATTTCCGATCCACTAATCGTTCTTAACTGCATCCCTCACTCCCAAACATTGACGAATTCACACGGAAATTCCGTCGCTATGAAATACGAGTACTATGTGTTCTAAGACATTTCTTTCTAAATCGAGTAACGTTTCTATGGAAACGACAGGAATTTCGTTTGGGATACGACAATCTCATTTCCGATCCACTAATCCTTCTTTACTGCATCCCTCACTCCCACACATTGACGAATTCACACGGAAATTGCGTCGCTATGAAATACGAGTACTATGTTTCTAAGACATTTCCTTCTAAATCGAGTAACGTTTCTATGGAAACGACAGGATTTTCTTTTGGGATACGACAATCACATTTCCGATCCACTAATCCTTCTTTACTGCATCCCTCACTCCAACTCATTGACGAATTCACACGGAAATTGCGTCGCTATGAAATACGAGTACTATGGGTTCTATGACTTCTCCTTCTAAATCGAGTAACGTTTCTATGGAAACGACAGGATTTTCTTTTGCGATACGACAATCTCATTTCCGATTCACTAATCGTTCTTTACTGCATCCCTCACTCCAACTCATTGACGAATTCACACGGAAATTGCGTCGCTATGAAATACGAGTACTATGGGTTCTATGACTTCTCCTTCTAAATCGAGTCACGTTTCTATGGAAACGACAGGATTTTCTTTTGGGATACGACAATTTCATTTCCGATCCACTAATCCTTCTTTACTGCATCCCACACTCCAACTCATTGACGAATTCACACGGAAATTGCGTCGCTATGAAATACGATTACTATGGGTTCTATGACTTCTCTTTCTAAATCGAGTAACGTTTCTATGGAAACGACAGGATTTTCTTTTGGGATACGACAATCTCATTTCCTATAAACTAATCCTTCTTTACTGCATCCCTCACTCCCACTCACTGACGAATTTACACGGAAATTCCGTCGCTATGAAGTACGAGTACTATGTGTTCTAAGACATTTCCTTCTAAATCGAGTAACGTTTCTATGGAAACGACAGGATTTTCTTTTGGGATACGACAATCACATTTCCGATCCACTAATCGTTCTTAACTGCATCCCTCACTCCCAAGCATTGACGAATTCACGCGGAAATTCCGTCGCTATGAAATACGAGTACTATGTGTTCTAAGACATTTCCTTCTAAATCGAGTAACGTTTCTATGGAAACGACAGGATTTTCTTTTGGGATACGACAATCTCATTTCCGATCCACTAATCCGTCTTTACTGCATCCCTCACTCCAACTCATTGACGAATTCACACGGAAATTGCGTCGCTATGAAATACGAGTACTATGGGTTCTATGACTTCTCCTTCTAAATCGAGTAACGTTTCTATGGAAACGACAGGATTTTCTTTTGGGATACGACAATCTCATTTCCGATCCACTAATCCTTCTTTACTGCATCCCTCACTCCAACTCATTGACGAATTCACACGGAAATTCCGTCGCTATGAAATACGAGTACTATGGGTTCCATGACTTCTCCTTCTAAATCGAGTAACGTTTCTATGGAAACGACAGGATTTTCTTTTGGGATACGACAATCTCATTTCCGATAAACTAATCCTTCTTTACTGCATCCCTCACTCCCACACATTGACGAATTCACACGGAAATTCCGTCACTATGAAATACGAGTACTATGTGTTCTAAGACATTTCCTTCTAAATCGAGTAACGTTTCTATGGAAACGACAGGATTTTCTTTTGGGATGCGACAATCTCATTTCCGATCCACTAATCCTTCTTTACTGCATCCCTCACTCCCACACATCGACGAATTCACACGGAAGTTGCGTCGCTGTGAAATACGAGTACTATGTGTTCTAAGACATTTCCTTCTAAATCGAGTAACGTTTCTATGGAAACGACAGGATTTTCTTTTGGGATACGACAATCACATTTCCGATCCACTAATCCTTCTTTACTGCATCCCTCACTCCCACACATTGACGAATTCACACGGAATTTGCGTCGCTATGAAATACGAGTACTATGTGTTCTAAGACATTTCCTTCTAATTCGAGTAACGTTTCTATGGAAACGACAGGATTTTCTTTTGGGATACGACAATCACATTTCCGATCCACTAATCCTTCTTTACTGCATCCCTCACTCCCAAACATTGACGAATTCACACGGATATAGCGTCGCTATGAAATACGAGTACTATATGTTCTAAGACATTTCCTTCTAAATCGAGTAACGTTTCTATGGAAACGACAGGATTTTCGTTTGGGATACGACAATCACATTTCCGATCCACTAATCCTTGTTTACTGCATCCCTCACTCCCAAACATTAACGAATTCACACGGAAATTGCGTCGCTATGAAATACGAGTACTATGTGTTTTAAGACATTTCCTTCTAAATCGAGTAACGTTCCTATGGAAACGACAGGATTTTCTTTTGGGATACGACAAACTCATTTCCGATCCACTAATCCTTCTTTACTGCATCCCTCACTCCCACACATTGACGAATTCACACGGAAATTCCGTCACTGTGAAATACGAGTACTATGTGTTCTAAGACATTTCCTTCTAAATCGACTAACGTTTCTATGGAAACGACAGGATTTTCTTTTGGGATGCGACAATCTCATTTCCGCTCCACTATTCCTTCTTTACTGCATCCCTCACTAACACACAATGACGAATTCACACGGAAGTTGCGTCGCTGTGAAATGCGAGTACTATGTGTTCTAAGACATTTCCTTCTAAATCGAGTAACGTTTCTATGGAAACGACAGGATTTTCTTTTGGGATACGACAATCACATTTCCGATCCACTAATCGTTCTTAACTGCATCCCTCACTCCCAAACATTGACGAATTCACACGGAAATTCCGTCGCTATGAAATACGAGTACTATGTGTTCTAAGACATTTCTTTCTAAATCGAGTAACGTTTCTATGGAAACGACAGGAATTTCGTTTGGGATACGACAATCTCATTTCCGATCCACTAATCCTTCTTTACTGCATCCCTCACTCCCACACATTGACGAATTCACACGGAAATTGCGTCGCTATGAAATACGAGTACTATGTTTCTAAGACATTTCCTTCTAAATTGAGTAACGTTTCTATGGAAACGACAGGATTTTCTTTTGGGATACGACAATCTCATTTCCGATCCACTAATCCTTCTTTACTGCATCCCTCACTCCAACTCATTGACGAATTCACACGGAAATTGCGTCGCTATGAAATACGAGTACTATGGGTTCTATGACTTCTCCTTCTAAATCGAGTAACGTTTCTATGGAAACGACAGGATTTTCTTTTGGGATACGACAATCTCATTTCCGATCCACTAATCCTTCTTTACTGCATCCCTCACTCCAACTCATTGACGAATTCACACGGAAATTCCGTCGCTATGAAATACGAGTACTATGGGTTCTATGACTTCTCCTTCTAAATCGAGTAACGTTTCTATGGAAACGACAGGATTTTCTTTTGGGATACGACAATCTCATTTCCGATAAACTAATCCTTCTTTACTGCATCCCTCACTCCCACACATTGACGAATTCACACGGAAATTCCGTCACTATGAAATACGAGTACTATGTGTTCTAAGACATTTCCTTCTAAATCGAGTAACGTTTCTATGGAAACGACAGGATTTTCTTTTGGGATGCGACAATCTCATTTCCGATCCACTAATCCTTCTTTACTGCATCCCTCACTCCCACACATTGACGAATTCACACGGAAGTTGCGTCGCTGTGAAATACGAGTACTATGTGTTCTAAGACATTTCCTTCTAAATCGACTAACGTTTCTATGGAAACGACAGGATTTTCTTTTGGGATGCGACAATCTCATTTCCGCTCCACTATTCCTTCTTTACTGCATCCCTCACGAACACACAATGACGAATTCACACGGAAGTTGCGTCGCTGTGAAATGCGAGTACTATGTGTTCTAAGACATTTCCTTCTAAATCGAGTAACGTTTCTATGGAAACGACAGGATTTTCTTTTTGATACGACAATCACATTTCCGATCCACTAATCGTTCTTAACTGCATCCCTCACTCCCAAACATTGACGAATTCACACGGAAATTCCGTCGCTATGAAATACGAGTACTATGTGTTCTAAGACATTTCTTTCTAAATCGAGTAACGTTTCTATGGAAACGACAGGAATTTCGTTTGGGATACGACAATCTCATTTCCGATCCACTAATCCTTCTTTACTGCATCCCTCACTCCCACACATTGACGAATTCACACGGAAATTGCGTCGCTATGAAATACGAGTACTATGTTTCTAAGACATTTCCTTCTAAATCGAGTAACGTTTCTATGGAAACGACAGGATTTTCTTTTGGGATACGACAATCTCATTTCCGATCCACTAATCCTTCTTTACTGCATCCCTCACTCCAACTCATTGACGAATTCACACGGAAATTGCGTCGCTATGAAATACGAGTACTATGGGTTCTATGACTTCTCCTTCTAAATCGAGTAACGTTTCTATGGAAACGACAGGATTTTCTTTTGCGATACGACAATCTCATTTCCGATTCACTAATCGTTCTTTACTGCATCCCTCACTCCAACTCATTGACGAATTCACACGGAAATTGCGTCGCTATGAAATACGAGTACTATGGGTTCTATGACTTCTCCTTCTAAATCGAGTCACGTTTCTATGGAAACGACAGGATTTTCTTTTGGGATACGACAATTTCATTTCCGATCCACTAATCCTTCTTTACTGCATCCCTCACTCCAACTCATTGACGAATTCACACGGAAATTGCGTCGCTATGAAATACGATTACTATGGGTTCTATGACTTCTCTTTCTAAATCGAGTAACGTTTCTATGGAAACGACAGGATTTTCTTTTGGGATACGACAATCTCATTTCCTATAAACTAATCCTTCTTTACTGCATCCCTCACTCCCACTCACTGACGAATTTACACGGAAATTCCGTCGCTATGAAGTACGAGTACTATGTGTTCTAAGACATTTCCTTCTAAATCGAGTAACGTTTCTATGGAAACGACAGGATTTTCTTTTGGGATACGACAATCACATTTCCGATCCACTAATCGTTCTTAACTGCATCCCTCACTCCCAAGCATTGACGAATTCACACGGAAATTCCGTCGCTATGAAATACGAGTACTATGTGTTCTAAGACATTTCCTTCTAAATCGAGTAACGTTTCTATGGAAACGACAGGATTTTCTTTTGGGATACGACAATCTCATTTCCGATCCACTAATCCGTCTTTACTGCATCCCTCACTCCAACTCATTGACGAATTCACACGGAAATTGCGTCGCTATGAAATACGAGTACTATGGGTTCTATGACTTCTCCTTCTAAATCGAGTAACGTTTCTATGGAAACGACAGGATTTTCTTTTGGGATACGACAATCTCATTTCCGATCCACTAATCCTTCTTTACTGCATCCCTCACTCCAACTCATTGACGAATTCACACGGAAATTCCGTCGCTATGAAATACGAGTACTATGGGTTCTATGACTTCTCCTTCTAAATCGAGTAACGTTTCTATGGAAACGACAGGATTTTCTTTTGGGATACGACAATCTCATTTCCGATAAACTAATCCTTCTTTACTGCATCCCTCACTCCCACTCATTGACGAATTTACACGGAAATTCCGTCGCTATGAAGTACGAGTACTATGTGTTCTAAGACATTTCCTTCTAAATCGAATATCGTTTCTATGGAAACGACAGGATTTTCTTTTGGGATACGACAATCTCATTTCCGAACCACTAATCCTTCTTTACTGCATCCCTCACACCCTTCCATTGACGAATTCGCACGGAAATTGCGTCGCTAGGGAATGCGAGTACTATGGGTTCTATGACTTCGCTTTCTAAATCGAGAAACGTTTCTATGGAAACGACAGGATTTTCTTTTGGGATACGACAATCACTTTTCCGATCCACTAATCCTTCTTTACTGCATCCCTCACTCCCAAACATTGACGAATTCACCCGGAAATTCCGTCTCTACGAAATACGAGTACTATGTGTTCTAAGACATTTCCTTTTACATCGAGTAACGTTTCTATGGAAACGACAGGATTTTCTTTTGGGATACGACAATCTCATCTCCGATCCACTAATCCTTCTTTACTGCATCCCTCACACCCACACATTGACGAATTCACACGGAAATTGCGTCGCTGTGAAATACGAGTACTATGTGTTCTAAGACGTTACCTTCTAAATCGAGTAACGTTTCTATGGAAACGACAGGATTTTCTTTTGGGGATACGACAATCTCATTTCCGATCCACTAATCCTTCTTTACTGCAATCCCTCACTCCCACACATTGACGAATTCACAAGGAAATTGCGTCGCTATGAAATACGAGTACTATGTGTTCTAAGACTTTTCCTTCTATATCGAGTAACGTTTCTATGGAAACGGCACAAATTTCTTTTGGGATACGACAATCACATTTCCGATCCACTAATCCTTCTTTACTGCATCCCTCACTCCCAAACATTGACGAATTCACATGGAAATTCCGTCGCCATGAAATACGAGTACTATGTGTTCTAAGACATTTCCTTCTAAATCGAGTAACGTTTCTATGGAAACGACAGGATTTTCTTTTGGGATACGACTATCACATTTCCGATCCACTAATCCTTCTTTACTGGATCCCTCACTCCCAAACATTGACGAATTCACACGGAAATTCCGTTGCTATGAAATACGAGTACTATGTGTTCTAAGACATTTCCTTCTAAATCGAGTAACGTTTCTATGGAAACGACAGGATTTTCTTTTGGGATACGACAATCTCATTTCCGATCCACTAATCCTTCTTTACTGCATCCCTCACTCCCTCACATTGAGGAATTCACACGGAAATTGCGTCGCTATGAAATACGAGTACTATGTGTTCTAAGACATTTCCTTCTAAATCGAGTAACGTTTCTATGGAAACGACAGGATTTTCTTTTGGGATACGACAATCACATTTCCGATCCACTAATCCTTCTTTACTGCATCCCTCACTCCCAAACATTGACGAATTCACACGGAAATTCCGTCGCTATGAAATACGAGTACTATGTGATCTAAGACATTTACTTCTAAATCGAGTAACGTTTCTATGGAAACGACAGGATTTTCTTTTGGGATACGACAATCACATTTCCGATCCACTAATCCTTCTTTACTGCATCACTCACACCCAAACATTGACGAATTCACACGGAACTTCCGTCGCTATGAAATACGAGCACTATGTGTTCTAAGACATTTCCTTCTAAATCGAGTAACGTTTCTATGGAAACGATGGGATTTTCTTTTGGGATACGACATCCTCATTTCCGATCCACTATTCCTACTTTACTGCATCCCTCACTCCCACACATTGACGAATTCACACGGAAATTCCGTCGCTATGAAATACGAGTCCTATGTGTTCTAAGACATTTCCTTCTAAATCGAGTAACGTTTCTATGGAAACGACAGGATTCTTTTTGGGATACGACAACCACATTTCCGATCCACTAATCCTTCTTTACTGCATCCCTCACTCCCAAACATTTTAGAATTCACACGGAAATTCCGTCGCTATGAAATACGTGTACTATGTGTTCTAAGACATTTCCTTCTAAATCGAGTATCGTTTCTATGGAAACGACACGATTTTCTTTTGGGATACGACAATCTCATTTCCGATCCACTAATCCTTCTTTACTGCATCCCTCACTCCCACACATTGACGAATTCACACGGAAATTGCGTCGCCATGAAATACGAGTACTATGTGTTCTATGACATTTCCTTCTAAATCGAGTAACGTTTCTATGGAAACGACAGGATTTTCCTTTGGGATACGACAATCACATTTCCGATCCACTAATCCTTCTTTACTGCATCCCTCACTCCCAAACATTGACGAATTCACACGGAAATTCCGTCCCTATGAAATACGAGTAGTATGTGTTCTAGGACATTTCCTGCTAAATCGAGTAACGTTTCTATGGAAACGACAGGATTTTCTTTTGGGATACGACAATCACATTTCCGATCCACTAATCCTTCTTTACTGCATCCCCCACTCCCAAACATTGACGAATTCACACGGAAATTCCGTCGCTATGAAATACGAGTACTATGTGTTCTAAGACATTTATTTCTAAATCGAGTAACGTTTCTATGGAAACGACAGGATTTTCTTTTGGGATACGACAATCACATATCCGATCCACTAATCCTTCTTCACTGCATCCCTCACTCCCAAACATTGACGAATTCACACGGAAATTCCGTCGCTATGAAATACGAGTACTATGTGTTCTAAGACATTTCCTTCTAAATCGAGTAACGTTTCTATGGAAACGACAGGATTTTCTTTTGGGATACGACAATCTCATTTCCGATCCACTAATCCTTCTTTACTGCATCCTTACTCCCACACATTGAGGAATTCACACGGAAATTGCATCGCTATGAAATACGAGTACTATGTGTTCTAAGACATTTCCTTCTAAATCGAGTAACGTTTGTATGGAAACGACAGGATTTTCTTTTGGGATACGACAATCACATTTCCGATCCACTAATCCTTCTTTACTGCATCCCTCACTCCCAAACATTGACGAATTCACACGGAAATTCCGTCGCTATGAAATACGAGTACTATGTGATCTAAGACATTTACTTCTAAATCGAGTAACGTTTCTATGGAAACGACAGGATTTTCTTTTGGGATACGACAATCACATTTCCGATCCACTAATCCTTCTTTACTGCATCACTCACTCCCAAACATTGACGAATTCACACGGAACTTCCGTCGCTATGAAATACGAGTACTATGTGTTCTAAGACATTTCCTTCTAAATCGAGTAACGTTTCTATGGAAACGATGTGATTTTCTTTTGGAATACGACATCCTCATTTCCGATCCACTAATCCTTCTTTACTGCATCCCTCACTCCCACACATTGACGAATTCACACGGAAATTCCGTCGCTATGAAATACGAGTCCTATGTGTTCTAAGACATTTCCTTCTAAATCTAGTAACGTTTCTATGGAAACGACAGGATTCTTTTTGGGATACGACAACCACATTTCCGATCCACTAATCCTTCTTTACTGCATCCCTCACTCCCAAACATTTTAGAATTCACACGGAAATTCCGTCGCTATGAAATACGTGTACTATGTGTTCTAAGACATTTCCTTCTAAATCGAGTAACGTTTCTATGGAAACGACACGATTTTCTTTTGGGATACGACAATCTCATTTCCGATCCACTAATCCTTCTTTACTGCATCCCTCACTCCCACACATTGACGAATTCACACGAAAATTGCGTCGCTATGAAATACGAGTACTATGTGTTCTATGACATTTCCTTCTAAATCGAGTAACGTTTCTATGGAAACGACAGGATTTTCCTTTGGGATACGACAATCACATTTCCGATCCACTAATCCTTCTTTACTGCATCCCTCACTCCCAAACATTGACGAATTCACACGGAAATTCCGTCCCTATGAAATACGAGTACTATGTGTTCTAGGACATTTCCTGCTAAATCGAGTAACGTTTCTATGGAAACGACAGGATTTTCTTTTGGGATACGACAATCACATTTCCGATCCACTAATCCTTCTTTACTGCATCCCCCACTCCCAAACATTGACGAATTCACACGGAAATTCCGTCGCTATGAAATACGAGTACTATGTGTTCTAAGACATTTATTTCTAAATCGAGTAACGTTTCTATGGAAACGACAGGATTTTCTTTTGGGATACGACAATCACATATCCGATCCACTAATCCTTCTTTACTGCATCCCCCACTCCCACACATTGACGAACTCACACGGAAATTGCGTCGCTATGAAATACGAGTACTATGTGTTCTAAGACATTTCCTTCTAAATCGAGTAACGTTTCTATGGAAACGACAGGATTTTCTTTTTGGATACGACAATCACATTTCCGATCCACTAATCCTTCTTTACTGCATCACTCACTCCCAAACATTGACGAATTCACACGGAAATTCCGTCGCTATGAAATACGAGTACTATGTGTTCTAAGACATTTACTTCTAAATCGAGTAACGTTTCTATGGAAACGACAGGATTTTCTTTTGGGATACGACAATCACATTTCCGATCCACTAATCCTTCTTTACTGCATCACTCACTCCCAAACATTGACGAATTCACGCGGAACTTCCGTCGCTATGAAATACGAGTACTATGTGTTCTAAGACATTTCCTTCTAAATCGAGTAACGTTTCTATGGAAACGACAGGATTTTCTTTTGGGATACGACAATCTCATTTCCGATCCACTAATCCTTCTTTACTGCATCCCTCACTCCCACACATTGACAAATTCACACGGAAATTCCGTCGCTATGAAATACGAGTCCTATGTGTTCTAAGACATTTCCTTCTAACTCGAGTAACGTTTCTATGGAAACGACAGGATTCTTTTTGGGATACGACAATCACTTTTCCGATCCACTAATCCTTCTTTACTGCATCCCTCACTCCCAAACATTTTAGAATTCACACGGAAATTCCGTCGCTATGAAATACGAGTACTATGTGTTCTAAGTCATTTCCTTCTAAATCGAGTAACGTTTCTATGGAAACGACAGGACTTTCTTTTGGGATACGACAATCTCATTTCCGATCCACTAATCCTTCTTTACTGCATCCCTCACTCCCACACATTGACGAATTCACACGGAAATTGCGTCGCTATGAAATACGAGTACTATGTGTTCTAAGACATTTCCTTCTAAATCGAGTAACGTTTCTATGGAAACGACAGGATTTTCCTTTGGGATACGACAATCACATTTCCGATCCACTAATCCTTCTTTACAGCATCCCTCACTCCCAAACATTGACGAATTCACACGGAATTTCCGTCCCTATGAAATGCGAGTACTATGTGTTCTAGGACATTTCCTGCTAAATCGAGTAACGTTTCTATGGAAACGACAGGATTTTCTTTTTGGATACGACAATCACATATCCGATCCACTAATCCTTCTTCACTGCATCCCTCACTCCCAAACATTGACGAATTCACACGGAAATTCCGTCGCTATGAAATACGAGTACTATGTGTTCTAAGACATTTCCTTCTAAATCGAGTAACGTTTCTATGGAAACGACAGGATTTTCTTTTGGGATA
Source organism: Schistocerca piceifrons (assembly GCF_021461385.2). Taxonomy (NCBI): domain Eukaryota; kingdom Metazoa; phylum Arthropoda; class Insecta; order Orthoptera; family Acrididae; genus Schistocerca; species Schistocerca piceifrons. Next base: position 601,824,430 of record NC_060144.1, on the reverse strand, counting down.
CGACAATCTCATTTCCGATCCACTAATCCTTCTTTACTGCATCCCCCACTCCCACACATTGACGAACTCACACGGAAATTGCGTCGCTATGAAATACGAGTACTATGTGTTCTAAGACATTTCCTTCTAAATCGAGTAACGTTTCTATGGAAACGACAGGATTTTCTTTTTGGATACGACAATCACATTTCCGATCCACTAATCCTTCTTTACTGCATCCCTCACTCCCACACATTGACGAATTCACAAGGAAATTGCGTCGCTATGAAATACGAGTACTATGTGTTCTAAGACATTTCCTTCTATATCGAGTAACGTTTCTATGGAAAGGACACAAATTTCTTTTGGGATACGACAATCACATTTCCGATCCACTAATCCTTCTTTACTGCATCCCTCACTCCCAAACATTCACGAATTCACATGGAAATTCCGTCGCTATGAAATACGTGTACTATGTGTTCTAAGACATTTCCTTCTAAATCGAGTAACGTTTCTATGGAAACGACAGGATTTTCTTTTGGGATACGACTATCACATTTCCGATCCACTAATCCTTCTTTACTGCATCCCTCACTCCCAAACATTGACGAATTCACATGGAAATTCCGTTGCTATGAAATACGAGTACTATGTGTTCTAAGACATTTCCTTCTAAATCGAGTAACGTTTCTATGGAAACGACAGGATTTTCTTTTCTGATACGACAATCTCATTTCCGATCCACTAATCCTTCTTTACTGCATCCCTCACTCCCACACGTTGACGAATTCACACGGAAATTGCGTCGCTATGAAATACGAGTACTATGTGTTCTAAGACACTTCCTTCTAAATCGAGTAACGTTTCTATGGAAACGACAGGATTTTCTTTTGGGATGCGACAATCTCATTTCCGATCCACTATTCCTTCTTTACTGCATCCCTCACTAACACACATTGACGAATTCACACGGAAGTTGCGTCGCTGTGAAATACGAGTACTATGTGTTCTAAGACATTTCCTTCTAAATCGAGTAACGTTTCTATGGAAACGACAGGATTTTCTTTTGGGATACGACAATCACATTTCTGATCCACTAATCCTTCTTTACTGCATCCCTCACTCCCAAACATTGACGAATTCACACGGAAGTTGCGTCGCTATGAAATGCGAGTACTATGTGATCTAAGACATTTCCTTCTAAATCGAGTAACGTTTCTATGGAAACGACAGGATTTTCTTTTGGGTTACGACAATCACATTTCCGATCCACTAATCGTTCTTAACTGCATCCCTCACTCCCAAACATTGACGAATTCACACGGTAATTCCGTCGCATTGAAATACGAGTACTATGTGTTCTAAGACATTTCCTTCTAAATCGAGTAACGTTACTATGGAAACGACAGGATTTTCGTTTGGGATACGACAATCTCATTTCCGATCCACTAATCCTTCTTTACTGCATCCCTCACTCCCACACATTGACGAATTCACACGGAAATTGCGTCGCTATGAAATACGAGTACTATGTGTTCTAAGACATTTCCTTCTAAATCGAGTAACGTTTCTATGGAAACGACAGGATTTTCTTTTGGGATACGACAATCTCATTTCCGATCCACTAATCCTTCTTTACTGCATCCCTCACTCCAACTCATTGACGAATTCACACGGAAATTGCGTCGCTATGAAATACGAGTACTATGGGTTCTATGACTTCTCCTTCTAAATCGAGTAACGTTTCTATGGAAACGACAGGATTTTCTTTTGGTATACGACAATCTCATTTCCGATCCACTAATCACTCTTTACTGCATCCCTCACTCCAACTCATTGACGAATTCACACGGAAATTGCGTCGCTATGAAATACGATTACTATAGGTCCTATGACTTCTCCTTCTAAATCGAGTAACGTTTCTATGGAAACGACAGGATTTTCTTTTGGGATACGACAATCTCATTTCCGATAAACTAATCCTTCTTTACTGCATCCCTCACTCCCACTCATTGACGAATTTACACGGAAATTCCGTCGCTATGAAGTACGAGTACTATGTGTTCTAAGACATTTCCTTGTAAATCGAGTAACGTTTCTATGGAAACGACAGGATTTTCTTTTGGGATACGACAATCTCATTTCCGAACCAGTAATCCTTCTTTACTGCATCCCTCACACCCCTCCATTGACGAATTCACACGGAAATTGCGTCGCTATGAAATGCGATTACTATGGGTTCTATGACTTCTCCTTCTAAATCGAGTAACGTTTCTATGGAAACGACAGGATTTTCTTTTGGGATACGACAATCTCATTTCCGATCCACTAATCCTTCTTTACTGCATCCCTCACTCCCAAACATTGACGAATTCACATGGAAATTCCGTCGCTATGAAATACGAGTACTATGTGTTCTAAGACATTTCCTTCTAAATCGAGTAACGTTTCTATGGAAACGACAGGATTTTCTTTTGGGATTCGACTATCACATTTCCGATCCACTAATCCTTCTTTACTGCATCCCTCACTCCCAAACATTGACGAATTCACACGGAAATTCCGTTGCTATGAAATACGAGTACTATGTGTTCTAAGACATTTCCTTCTAAATCGAGTAACATTTCTATGGATACGACAGGATTTTCTTTTGGGATACGACAGTCTCATTTCCGATCCACTAATCCTACATTACTGCATCCCTCACTCCCACACAATGACGAATTCACACGGAAATTGCGTCGCTATGAAATACGAGTACTATGTGTTCTAAGACATTTCCTTCTAAATCGAGTAACGTTTCTATGGAAACGACAGGATTTTCTTTTGGGATGCGACAATCTCATTTCCGATCCACTATTCCTTCTTTACTGCATCCCTCACTAACACACATTGACGAATTGACACGGAAGTTGCGTCGCTGTGAAATACGAGTACTATGTGTTCTAAGACATTTCCTTCTAAATCGAGTAACGTTTCTATGGAAACGACAGGATTTTCTTTTGGGATACGACAATCACATTTCCGATCCACTAATCCTTCTTTACTGCATCCCTCACTCCCTAACATTGACGAATTCACACGGAAGTTGCGTCGCTATGAAATGCGAGTACTATGTGTTCTAAGACATTTCCTTCTAAATCGAGTAACGTTTCTATGGAAACGACAGGATTTTCTTTTGGGATACGACAATCACATTTCCGATCCACTAAGGGTTCTTAACTGCATCCCTCACTCCCAAACATTGACGAATTCACACGGTAATTCCGTCGCTATGAAATACGAGTACTATGTGTTCTAAGACATTTCCTTCTAAATCGAGTAACGTTTCTATGAAAACGACAGGATTTTCGTTTGGGATACGACAATCTCATTTCCGATCCACTAATCCTTCTTTACTGCATCCCTCACTCCCACACATTGACGAAATCACACGGAAATTACGTCGCTATGAAATACGAGTACTATGTGTTTTAAGACATTTCCTTCTAAATCGAGTAACGTTTCTATGGAAACGACAGGATTTTCTTTTGGGATACGACAATCTCATTTCCGATCCACTAATCCTTCTTTACTGCATCCCTCACTCCAACTCTTTGACGAATTCACACGGAAATTGCGTCGCTATGAAATACGAGTACTATGGGTTCTATGACTTCTCCTTCTAAATCGAGTAACGTTTCTATGGAAACGACAGGATTTTCTTTTGGTATACGACAATCTCGTTTCCGATCCACTAATCCTTCTTTACTGCATCCCTCACTCCAACTCATTGACGAATTCACACGGAAATTGCGTCGCTATGAAATACGATTACTATGGGTCCTGTGACTTCTCCTTCTAAATCGAGTAACGTTTCTATGGAAACGACAGGATTTTCTTTTGGGATACGACAATCTCATTTCCGATAAACTAATCCTTCTTTACTGCATCCCTCACTCCCACTCATTGACGAATTTACACGGAAATTCCGTCGCTATGAAGTACGAGTACTATGTGTTCTAAGACATTTCCTTGTAAATCGAGTAACGTTTCTATGGAAACGACAGGATTTTCTTTTGGGATACGACAATCTCATTTCCGAACCAGTAATCCTTCTTTACTGCATCCCTCACACCCCTCCATTGACGAATTCACACGGAAATTGCGTCGCTATGAAATGCGAGTACTATGGGTTCTATGACTTCTCCTTCTAAATCGAGTAACGTTTCTATGGAAACGACAGGATTTTCTTTTGGGATACGACAATCACTTTTCCGATCCACTAATCCTTCTTTACTGCATCCCTCACTCCCAAACATTGACGAATTCACCCGGAAAATCCGTCTCTACGAAATACGAGTACTATGTGTTCTAAGACATTTCCTTTTAAATCGAGTAACGTTTCTATGGAAACGACAGGATTTTCTTTTGGGATACGACAATTGCATTTCCGATCCACTAATCCTTCTTTACTGCATCCCTCACACCCACACATTGACGAATTCACACGGAAATTGCGTCGCTGTGAAATACGAGAACTATGTGTTCTAAGACGTTTCCTTCTAAGTAAAGTAACGTTTCTATGGAAACGACAGGATTTTCTTTTGGGATACGACAATCTCATTTCCGATCCACTAATCCTTCTTTACTGCATCCCTCACTCCCACACATTGACGAATTCACAAGGAAATTGCGTCGCTATGAAATACGAGAACTATGTGTTCTAAGACATTTCCTTCTATATCAAGTAACGTTTCTATGGAAACGACACTAATTTCTTTTGGGATACGACAATCACATTTCCGATCCACTAATCCTTCTTTACTGCATCCCTCACTCCCAAACATTGACGAATTCACATGGAAATTCCGTCGCTATGAAATACGAGTACTATGTGTTCTAAGACATTTCCTTCTAAATCGAGTAACGTTTCTATGGAAACGACAGGATTTTCTCTTGGGATACGACTATCACATTTCCGATCCACTAATCCTTCTTTACTGCATCCCTCACTCCCAAACATAGACGAATTCACACGGAAATTCCGTTGCTATGAAATACGAGTACTATGTGTTCTAAGACATTTCCTTCTAAATCGAGTAACGTTTCTATGGAAACGACAGGATTTTCTTTTGGGATACGACAATCTCATTTCCGATCCACTAATCCTACTTTACTGCATCCCTCACTCCCACACAATGACGAATTCACACGGAAATTGCGTCGCTATGAAATACGAGCACTATGTGTTCTAAGACATTTCCTTCTAAATCGAGTAACGTTTCTATGGAAACGAAAGGATTTTCTTATGGGATACGGCAATCACATTTCCGATCCACTAATCCTTCTTTACTGCATCCCTCACTCCCAAACATTGACGAATTCACACGGAAATTCCGTCGCTATGAAATACGAGTACTATGTGTTCTAAGACATTTCCTTCTAAATCGGGTAACGTTTCTATGGAAACGACAGGATTTTCTTTTGGGATACGACAATCTCATTTCCGATCCACTAATCCTTCTTTACTGCATCCCTCACTCCCACACATTGACGAATTCACACGGAAATTGCGTCGCTATGAAATACGAGAACTATGTGTTCTAAGACATTTCCTTCTAAATCGAGTAACGTTTCTATGGAAGCGACAGGATTTTCTTTTGGGATACGAAAATCTCATTTCCGATTCACTAATCCTTCTTTACTGCATCCCTCACTCCCACACATTGACGAATTCACACGGAAATTGCGTCGCTTTGAAATACGAGTACTATGTGTTCTAAGACATTTCCTTCTAAATCGAGTAACGTTTCTATGGAAACGACAGGATTTTCTTTTGGGATACGACAATCACATTTCCGATCCACTAACCCTTCTTTACTGCATCCCTCACTCCCAAACATTGACGAATTCACACGGAAATTCCAACCCTATGAAATACGAGTACTATGTGTTCTAAGACATTTATTTCTAAATCGAGTAACGTTTCTATGGGAAGGACAGGATTTTCTTTTGGGATACGACAATCTCATTTCCGATCCACTAATCCTTCTTTACTGCATCCCTCACTCCCACACATTGACGAATTCACACGGAAATTGAGTCGCTATGAAATACGAGAACTATGTGTTCTAAGACTTTTCCTTCTAAATCGAGTAACGTTTCTATGGAAGCGACAGGATTTTCTTTTGGGATACGACAATCTCATTTCCGATTCACTAATCCTTCTTTCCTTCTTCCCTCACTCCCAAACATTCACGAATTCACATGGAAATTCCGTCGCTATGAAATACGAGTACTATGTGTTCTAAGACATTTCCTTCTAAATCGAGTAACGTTTCTATGGAAACGACAGGATTTTCTTTTGGGATACGACTATCACATTTCCGATCCACTAATCCTTCTTTACTGCATCCCTCACTCCCAAACATTGACGAATTCACATGGAAATTCCGTTGCTATGAAATACGAGTACTATGTGTTCTAAGACATTTCCTTCTAAATCGAGTAACGTTTCTATGGAAACGACAGGATTTTCTTTTGGGATACGACAATCTCATTTCCGATCCACTAATCATTCTTTACTGCATCCCTCACTCCCACACATTGACGAATTCACACGGAAATTGCGTCGCTATGAAATACGAGTACTATGTGTTCTAAGACATTTCCTTCTAAATCGAGTAACGTTTCTATGGAAACGACAGGATTTTCTTTTGGGATACGACAATCTCATTTCCGATCCACTAATCCTTCTTTACTGCATCCCTCACTCCAACTCATTGACGAATTCACACGGAAATTGCGTCGCTATGAAATACGAGTACTATGGGTTCTATGACTTCTCCTTCTAAATCGAGTAACGTTTCTATGGAAACGACAGGATTTTCTTTTGGTATACGACAATCTCATTTCCGATCCACTAATCCTTCTTTACTGCATCCCTCACTCCAACTCATTGACGAATTCACACGGAAATTGCGTCGCTATGAAATACGATTACTATGGGTCCTATGACTTCTCCTTCTAAATCGAGTAACGTTTCTATGGAAACGACAGGATTTTCTTTTGGGATACGACAATCACTTTTCCGATCCACTAATCCTTCTTTACTGCATCCCTCACACCCAAACATTGACGAATTCACCCGGAAATTCCGTCTCTACGAAATCCGAGTACTATGTGTTCTAAGACATTTCCTTTTAAATCGAGTAACGTTTCTATGGAAACGACAGGATTTTCTTTTGGGATACGACAATCGCATTTCCGATCCACTAATCCTTCTTTACTGCATCCCTCACACCCACACATTGACGAATTCACACGGAAATTGCGTCGCTATGAAATACGAGTACTATGAGTTCTAAGACGTTTCCTTCTAAGTCGAGTAACGTTTCTATGGAAACGACAGGATTTTCTTTTGGGATACGACAATCTCATTTCCGATCCACTAATCCTTCTTTACTGCATCCCTCACTCCCACACATTGACGAATTCACAAGGAAATTGCGTCGCTATGAAATACGAGTACTATGTGTTCTAAGACATTTCCTTCTATATCGAGTAACGTTTCTATGGAAACGACACAAATTTCTTTTGGGATACGACAATCACATTTCCGATCCACTAATCCTTCTTTACTGCATCCCTCACTCCCAAACATTGACGAATTCACATGGAAATTCCGTCGCTATGAAATACGAGTACTATGTGTTCTAAGACATTTCCTTCTAAATCGAGTAACGTTTCTATGGAAACGACAGGATTTTCTTTTGGGATACGACTATCACATTTCCGATCCACTAATCCTTCTTTACTGCATCCCTCACTCCCAAACATTGACGAATTCACACGGAAATTCCGTTGCTATGAAATACGAGTACTATGTGTTCTAAGACATTTCCTTCTAAATCGAGTAACGTTTCTATGGAAACGACAGGATTTTCTTTTGGGATACGACAATCTCATTTCCGATCCACTAATCCTACTTTACTGCATCCCTCACTCCCACACAATGACGAATTCACACGGAAATTGCGTCGCTATGAAATACGAGCACTATGTGTTCTAAGACATTTCCTTCTAAATCGAGTAACGTTTCTATGGAAACGAAAGGATTTTCTTATGGGATACGGCAATCACATTTAAGATCCACTAATCCTTCTTTACTGCATCCCTCACTCCCAAACATTGACGAATTCACACGGAAATTCCGTCGCTATGAAATACGAGTACTATGTGTTCTAAGACATTTCCTTCTAAATCGGGTAACGTTTCTATGGAAACGACAGGATTTTCTTTTGGGATACGACAATCTCATTTCCGATCCACTAATCCTTCTTTACTGCATCCCTCACTCCCACACATTGACGAATTCACACGGAAATTGCGTCGCTATGAAATACGAGAACTATGTGTTCTAAGACATTTCCTTCTAAATCGAGTAACGTTTCTATGGAAGCGACAGGATTTTCTTTTGGGATACGAAAATCTCATTTCCGATTCACTAATCCTTCTTTACTGCATCCCTCACTCCCACACATTGACGAATTCACACGGAAATTGCGTCGCTTTGAAATACGAGTACTATGTGTTCTAAGACATTTCCTTCTAAATCGAGTAACGTTTCTATGGAAACGACAGGATTTTCTTTTGGGATACGACAATCACATTTCCGATCCACTAACCCTTCTTTACTGCATCCCTCACTCCCAAACATTGACGAATTCACACGGAAATTCCAACCCTATGAAATACGAGTACTATGTGTTCTAAGACATTTATTTCTAAATCGAGTAACGTTTCTATGGGAAGGACAGGATTTTCTTTTGGGATACGACAATCTCATTTCCGATCCACTAATCCTTCTTTACTGCATCCCTCACTCCCACACATTGACGAATTCACACGGAAATTGAGTCGCTATGAAATACGAGAACTATGTGTTCTAAGACTTTTCCTTCTAAATCGAGTAACGTTTCTATGGAAGCGACAGGATTTTCTTTTGGGATACGACAATCTCATTTCCGATTCACTAATCCTTCTTTCCTTCTTCCCTCACTCCCAAACATTCACGAATTCACATGGAAATTCCGTCGCTATGAAATACGAGTACTATGTGTTCTAAGACATTTCCTTCTAAATCGAGTAACGTTTCTATGGAAACGACAGGATTTTCTTTTGGGATACGACTATCACATTTCCGATCCACTAATCCTTCTTTACTGCATCCCTCACTCCCAAACATTGACGAATTCACATGGAAATTCCGTTGCTATGAAATACGAGTACTATGTGTTCTAAGACATTTCCTTCTAAATCGAGTAACGTTTCTATGGAAACGACAGGATTTTCTTTTGGGATACGACAATCTCATTTCCGATCCACTAATCCTTCTTTACTGCATCCCTCACTCCCACACATTGACGAATTCACACGGAAATTGCGTCGCTATGAAATACGAGTACTATGTGTTCTAAGACATTTCCTTCTAAATCGAGTAACGTTTCTATGGAAACGACAGGATTTTCTTTTGGGATACGACAATCTCATTTCCGATCCACTAATCCTTCTTTACTGCATCCCTCACTCCAACTCATTGACGAATTCACACGGAAATTGCGTCGCTATGAAATACGAGTACTATGGGTTCTATGACTTCTCCTTCTAAATCGAGTAACGTTTCTATGGAAACGACAGGATTTTCTTTTGGTATACGACAATCTCATTTCCGATCCACTAATCCTTCTTTACTGCATCCCTCACTCCAACTCATTGACGAATTCACACGGAAATTGCGTCGCTATGAAATACGATTACTATGGGTCCTATGACTTCTCCTTCTAAATCGAGTAACGTTTCTATGGAAACGACAGGATTTTCTTTTGGGATACGACAATCTCATTTCCGATAAACTAATCCTTCTTTACTGCATCCCTCACTCCCACTCATTGACGTATTTACACGGAAATTCCGTCGCTATGAAGTACGAGTACTATGTGTTCTAAGACATTTCCTTGTAAATCGAGTAACGTTTCTATGGAAACGACAGGATTTTCTTTTGGGATACGACAATCTCATTTCCGAACCAGTAATCCTTCTTTACTGCATCCCTCACTCCAACTCATTGACGAATTCACACGGAAATTGCGTCGCTATGAAATACGATTACTATGGGTCCTATGACTTCTCCTTCTAAATCGAGTAACGTTTCTATGGAAACGACAGGATTTTCTTTTGGGATACGACAATCACTTTTCCGATCCACTAATCCTTCTTTACTGCATCCCTCACACCCAAACATTGACGAATTCACCCGGAAATTCCGTCTCTACGAAATCCGAGTACTATGTGTTCTAAGACATTTCCTTTTAAATCGAGTAACGTTTCTATGGAAACGACAGGATTTTCTTTTGGGATACGACAATCGCATTTCCGATCCACTAATCCTTCTTTACTGCATCCCTCACACCCACACATTGACGAATTCACACGGAAATTGCGTCGCTATGAAATACGAGTACTATGAGTTCTAAGACGTTTCCTTCTAAGTCGAGTAACGTTTCTATGGAAACGACAGGATTTTCTTTTGGGATACGACAATCTCATTTCCGATCCACTAATCCTTCTTTACTGCATCCCTCACTCCCACACATTGACGAATTCACAAGGAAATTGCGTCGCTATGAAATACGAGTACTATGTGTTCTAAGACATTTCCTTCTATATCGAGTAACGTTTCTATGGAAACGACACAAATTTCTTTTGGGATACGACAATCACATTTCCGATCCACTAATCCTTCTTTACTGCATCCCTCACTCCCAAACATTGACGAATTCACATGGAAATTCCGTCGCTATGAAATACGAGTACTATGTGTTCTAAGACATTTCCTTCTAAATCGAGTAACGTTTCTATGGAAACGACAGGATTTTCTTTTGGGATACGACTATCACATTTCCGATCCACTAATCCTTCTTTACTGCATCCCTCACTCCCAAACATTGACGAATTCACACGGAAATTCCGTTGCTATGAAATACGAGTACTATGTGTTCTAAGACATTTCCTTCTAAATCGAGTAACGTTTCAATGGAAACGACAGGATTTTCTTTTGGGATACGACAGTCTCATTTCCGATCCACTAATCCTACATTACTGCATCCCTCACTCCCACACAATGACGAATTCACACGGAAATTGCGTCGCTATGAAATACGAGTACTATGTGTTCTAAGACATTTCCTTCTAAATCGAGTAACGTTTCTATGGAAACGACAGGATTTTCTTTTGGGATACGACTATCACATTTCCGATCCACTAATCCTTCTTTACTGCATCCCTCACTCCCAAACATTGACGAATTCACACGGAAATTCCGTTGCTATGAAATACGAGTACTATGTGTTCTAAGACATTTCCTTCTAAATCGAGTAACGTTTCTATGGAAACGACAGGATTTTCTTTTGGGATACGACAATCTCATTTCCGATCCACTAATCCTTCTTTACTGCATCCCTCACTCCCACACGTTGACGAATTCACACGGAAATTGCGTCACTATGAAATACGAGTACTATGTGTTCTAAGACATTTCCTTCTAAATCGAGTAACGTTTCTATGGAAACGACAGGATTTTCTTTTGGGATGCGACAATCTCATTTCCGATCCACTATTCCTTCTTTACTGCATCCCTCACTAACACACATTGACGAATTCACACGGAAGTTGCGTCGCTGTGAAATACGAGTACTATGTGTTCTAAGACATTTCCTTCTAAATCGAGTAACGTTTCTATGGAAACGACAGGATTTTCTTTTGGGATACGACAATCACATTTCCGATCCACTAATCCTTCTTTACTGCATCCCTCACTCCCAAACATTGACGAATTCACACGGAAGTTGCGTCGCTATGAAATGCGAGTACTATGTGTTCTAAGACATTTCCTTCTAAATCGAGTAACGTTTCTATGGAAACGACAGGATTTTCTTTTGGGATACGACAATCACATTTCCGATCCACTAATGGTTCTTAACTGCATCCCTCACTCCCAAACATTGACGAATTCACACGGTAATTCCGTCGCTATGAAATACGAGTACTATGTGTTCTAAGACATTTCCTTCTAAATCGAGTAACGTTTCTATGGAAACGACAGGATTTTCGTTTGGGATACGACAATCTCATTTCCGATCCACTAATCCTTCTTTCCTTCTTCCCTCACTCCCAAACATTCACGAATTCACATGGAAATTCCGTCGCTATGAAATACGAGTACTATGTGTTCTAAGACATTTCCTTCTAAATCGAGTAACGTTTCTATGGAAACGACAGGATTTTCTTTTGGGATACGACTATCACATTTCCGATCCACTAATCCTTCTTTACTGCATCCCTCACTCCCAAACATTGACGAATTCACATGGAAATTCCGTTGCTATGAAATACGAGTACTATGTGTTCTAAGACATTTCCTTCTAAATCGAGTAACGTTTCTATGGAAACGACAGGATTTTCTTTTGGGATACGACAATCTCATTTCCGATCCACTAATCCTTCTTTACTGCATCCCTCACTCCCACACATTGACGAATTCACACGGAAATTGCGTCGCTATGAAATACGAGTACTATGTGTTCTAAGACATTTCCTTCTAAATCGAGTAACGTTTCTATGGAAACGACAGGATTTTCTTTTGGGATACGACAATCTCATTTCCGATCCACTAATCCTTCTTTACTGCATCCCTCACTCCAACTCATTGACGAATTCACACGGAAATTGCGTCGCTATGAAATACGAGTACTATGGGTTCTATGACTTCTCCTTCTAAATCGAGTAACGTTTCTATGGAAACGACAGGATTTTCTTTTGGTATACGACAATCTCATTTCCGATCCACTAATCCTTCTTTACTGCATCCCTCACTCCAACTCATTGACGAATTCACACGGAAATTGCGTCGCTATGAAATACGATTACTATGGGTCCTATGACTTCTCCTTCTAAATCGAGTAACGTTTCTATGGAAACGTAAGGATTTTCTTTTGGGATACGACAATCTCATTTCCGATAAACTAATCCTTCTTTACTGCATCCCTCACTCCCACTCATTGACGTATTTACACGGAAATTCCGTCGCTATGAAGTACGAGTACTATGAGTTCTAAGACATTTCCTTGTAAATCGAGTAACGTTTCTATGGAAACGACAGGATTTTCTTTTGGGATACGACAATCTCATTTCCGAACCAGTAATCCTTCTTTACTGCATCCCTCACTCCAACTCATTGACGAATTCACACGGAAATTGCGTCGCTATGAAATACGATTACTATGGGTCCTATGACTTCTCCTTCTAAATCGAGTAACGTTTCTATGGAAACGACAGGATTTTCTTTTGGGATACGACAATCACTTTTCCGATCCACTAATCCTTCTTTACTGCATCCCTCACACCCAAACATTGACGAATTCACCCGGAAATTCCGTCTCTACGAAATCCGAGTACTATGTGTTCTAAGACATTTCCTTTTAAATCGAGTAACGTTTCTATGGAAACGACAGGATTTTCTTTTGGGATACGACAATCGCATTTCCGATCCACTAATCCTTCTTTACTGCATCCCTCACACCCACACATTGACGAATTCACACGGAAATTGCGTCGCTATGAAATACGAGTACTATGAGTTCTAAGACGTTTCCTTCTAAGACGAGTAACGTTTCCATGGAAACGACAGGATTTTCTTTTGGGATACGACAATCTCATTTCCGATCCACTAATCCTTCTTTACTGCATCCCTCACTCCCACACATTGACGAATTCACAAGGAAATTGCGTCGCTATGAAATACGAGTACTATGTGTTCTAAGACATTTCCTTCTATATCGAGTAACGTTTCTATGGAAACGACACAAATTTCTTTTGGGATACGACAATCACATTTCCGATCCACTAATCCTTCTTTACTGCATCCCTCACTCCCAAACATTGACGAATTCACATGGAAATTCCGTCGCTATGAAATACGAGTACTATGTGTTCTAAGACATTTCCTTCTAAATCGAGTAACGTTTCTATGGAAACGACAGGATTTTCTTTTGGGATACGACTATCACATTTCCGATCCACTAATCCTTCTTTACTGCATCCCTCACTCCCAAACATTGACGAATTCACACGGAAATTCCGTTGCTATGAAATACGAGTACTATGTGTTCTAAGACATTTCCTTCTAAATCGAGTAACGTTTCAATGGAAACGACAGGATTTTCTTTTGGGATACGACAGTCTCATTTCCGATCCACTAATCCTACATTACTGCATCCCTCACTCCCACACAATGACGAATTCACACGGAAATTGCGTCGCTATGAAATACGAGTACTATGTGTTCTAAGACATTTCCTTCTAAATCGAGTAACGTTTCTATGGAAACGACAGGATTTTCTTTTGGGATACGACTATCACATTTCCGATCCACTAATCCTTCTTTACTGCATCCCTCACTCCCAAACATTGACGAATTCACACGGAAATTCCGTTGCTATGAAATACGAGTACTATGTGTTCTAAGACATTTCCTTCTAAATCGAGTAACGTTTCTATGGAAACGACAGGATTTTCTTTTGGGATACGACAATCTCATTTCCGATCCACTAATCCTTCTTTACTGCATCCCTCACTCCCACACGTTGACGAATTCACACGGAAATTGCGTCACTATGAAATACGAGTACTATGTGTTCTAAGACATTTCCTTCTAAATCGAGTAACGTTTCTATGGAAACGACAGGATTTTCTTTTGGGATGCGACAATCTCATTTCCGATCCACTATTCCTTCTTTACTGCATCCCTCACTAACACACATTGACGAATTCACACGGAAGTTGCGTCGCTGTGAAATACGAGTACTATGTGTTCTAAGACATTTCCTTCTAAATCGAGTAACGTTTCTATGGAAACGACAGGATTTTCTTTTGGGATACGACAATCACATTTCCGATCCACTAATCCTTCTTTACTGCATCCCTCACTCCCAAACATTGACGAATTCACACGGAAGTTGCGTCGCTATGAAATGCGAGTACTATGTGTTCTAAGACATTTCCTTCTAAATCGAGTAACGTTTCTATGGAAACGACAGGATTTTCTTTTGGGATACGACAATCACATTTCCGATCCACTAATGGTTCTTAACTGCATCCCTCACTCCCAAACATTGACGAATTCACACGGTAATTCCGTCGCTATGAAATACGAGTACTATGTGTTCTAAGACATTTCCTTCTAAATCGAGTAACGTTTCTATGGAAACGACAGGATTTTCGTTTGGGATACGACAATCTCATTTCCGATCCACTAATCCTTCTTTACTGCATCCCTCACTCCCACACATTGACGAATTCACACGGAAATTACGTCGCTATGAAATACGAGTACTATGTGTTCTAAGACATTTCCTTCTAAATCGAGTAACGTTTCTATGGAAACGACAGGATTTTCTTTTGGGATACGACAATCTCATTTCCGATCCACTAATCCTACATTACTGCATCCCTCACTCCCACACAATGACGAATTCACACGGAAATTGCGTCGCTATGAAATACGAGCACTATGTGTTCTAAGACATTTCCTTCTAAATCGAGTAACGTTTCTATGGAAACGAAAGGATTTTCTTATGGGATACGGCAATCACATTTCCGATCCACTAATCCTTCTTTACTGCATCCCTCACTCCCAAACATTGACGAATTCACACGGAAATTCCGTCGCTATGAAATACGAGTACTATGTGTTCTAAGACATTTCCTTCTAAATCGGGTAACGTTTCTATGGAAACGACAGGATTTTCTTTTGGGATACGACAATCTCATTTCCGATCCACTAATCCTTCTTTACTGCATCCCTCACTCCCACACATTGACGAATTCACACGGAAATTGCGTCGCTATGAAATACGAGAACTATGTGTTCTAAGACATTTCCTTCTAAATCGAGTAACGTTTCTATGGAAGCGACAGGATTTTCTTTTGGGATACGAAAATCTCATTTCCGATTCACTAATCCTTCTTTACTGCATCCCTCACTCCCACACATTGACGAATTCACACGGAAATTGCGTCGCTTTGAAATACGAGTACTATGTGTTCTAAGACATTTCCTTCTAAATCGAGTAACGTTTCTATGGAAACGACAGGATTTTCTTTTGGGATACGACAATCACATTTCCGATCCACTAACCCTTCTTTACTGCATCCCTCACTCCCAAACATTGACGAATTCACACGGAAATTCCAACCCTATGAAATACGAGTACTATGTGTTCTAAGACATTTATTTCTAAATCGAGTAACGTTTCTATGGGAAGGACAGGATTTTCTTTTGGGATACGACAATCTCATTTCCGATCCACTAATCCTTCTTTACTGCATCCCTCACTCCCACACATTGACGAATTCACACGGAAATTGAGTCGCTATGAAATACGAGAACTATGTGTTCTAAGACTTTTCCTTCTAAATCGAGTAACGTTTCTATGGAAGCGACAGGATTTTCTTTTGGGATACGACAATCTCATTTCCGATTCACTAATCCTTCTTTCCTTCTTCCCTCACTCCCAAACATTCACGAATTCACATGGAAATTCCGTCGCTATGAAATACGAGTACTATGTGTTCTAAGACATTTCCTTCTAAATCGAGTAACGTTTCTATGGAAACGACAGGATTTTCTTTTGGGATACGACTATCACATTTCCGATCCACTAATCCTTCTTTACTGCATCCCTCACTCCCAAACATTGACGAATTCACATGGAAATTCCGTTGCTATGAAATACGAGTACTATGTGTTCTAAGACATTTCCTTCTAAATCGAGTAACGTTTCTATGGAAACGACAGGATTTTCTTTTGGGATACGA
Organism: Schistocerca piceifrons; assembly: GCF_021461385.2. Taxonomy (NCBI): domain Eukaryota; kingdom Metazoa; phylum Arthropoda; class Insecta; order Orthoptera; family Acrididae; genus Schistocerca; species Schistocerca piceifrons. Next base: position 601,807,531 of record NC_060144.1, on the reverse strand, counting down.
CAATCTCATTTCCGATCCACTAATCCTTCTTTACTGCATCCCTCACTCCCACACATTGACGAATTCACACGGAAATTGCGTCGCTATGAAATACGAGTACTATGTGTTCTAAGACATTTCCTTCTAAATCGAGTAACGTTTCTATGGAAACGACAGGATTTTCTTTTGGGATACGACAATCTCATTTCCGATCCACTAATCCTTCTTTACTGCATCCCTCACTCCAACTCATTGACGAATTCACACGGAAATTGCGTCGCTATGAAATACGAGTACTATGGGTTCTATGACTTCTCCTTCTAAATCGAGTAACGTTTCTATGGAAACGACAGGATTTTCTTTTGGTATACGACAATCTCATTTCCGATCCACTAATCCTTCTTTACTGCATCCCTCACTCCAACTCATTGACGAATTCACACGGAAATTGCGTCGCTATGAAATACGATTACTATGGGTCCTATGACTTCTCCTTCTAAATCGAGTAACGTTTCTATGGAAACGACAGGATTTTCTTTTGGGATACGACAATCTCATTTCCGATAAACTAATCCTTCTTTACTGCATCCCTCACTCCCACTCATTGACGTATTTACACGGAAATTCCGTCGCTATGAAGTACGAGTACTATGTGTTCTAAGACATTTCCTTGTAAATCGAGTAACGTTTCTATGGAAACGACAGGATTTTCTTTTGGGATACGACAATCTCATTTCCGAACCAGTAATCCTTCTTTACTGCATCCCTCACTCCAACTCATTGACGAATTCACACGGAAATTGCGTCGCTATGAAATACGATTACTATGGGTCCTATGACTTCTCCTTCTAAATCGAGTAACGTTTCTATGGAAACGACAGGATTTTCTTTTGGGATACGACAATCACTTTTCCGATCCACTAATCCTTCTTTACTGCATCCCTCACACCCAAACATTGACGAATTCACCCGGAAATTCCGTCTCTACGAAATCCGAGTACTATGTGTTCTAAGACATTTCCTTTTAAATCGAGTAACGTTTCTATGGAAACGACAGGATTTTCTTTTGGGATACGACAATCGCATTTCCGATCCACTAATCCTTCTTTACTGCATCCCTCACACCCACACATTGACGAATTCACACGGAAATTGCGTCGCTATGAAATACGAGTACTATGAGTTCTAAGACGTTTCCTTCTAAGTCGAGTAACGTTTCTATGGAAACGACAGGATTTTCTTTTGGGATACGACAATCTCATTTCCGATCCACTAATCCTTCTTTACTGCATCCCTCACTCCCACACATTGACGAATTCACAAGGAAATTGCGTCGCTATGAAATACGAGTACTATGTGTTCTAAGACATTTCCTTCTATATCGAGTAACGTTTCTATGGAAACGACACAAATTTCTTTTGGGATACGACAATCACATTTCCGATCCACTAATCCTTCTTTACTGCATCCCTCACTCCCAAACATTGACGAATTCACATGGAAATTCCGTCGCTATGAAATACGAGTACTATGTGTTCTAAGACATTTCCTTCTAAATCGAGTAACGTTTCTATGGAAACGACAGGATTTTCTTTTGGGATACGACTATCACATTTCCGATCCACTAATCCTTCTTTACTGCATCCCTCACTCCCAAACATTGACGAATTCACACGGAAATTCCGTTGCTATGAAATACGAGTACTATGTGTTCTAAGACATTTCCTTCTAAATCGAGTAACGTTTCTATGGAAACGACAGGATTTTCTTTTGGGATACGACAATCTCATTTCCGATCCACTAATCCTACTTTACTGCATCCCTCACTCCCACACAATGACGAATTCACACGGAAATTGCGTCGCTATGAAATACGAGCACTATGTGTTCTAAGACATTTCCTTCTAAATCGAGTAACGTTTCTATGGAAACGAAAGGATTTTCTTATGGGATACGGCAATCACATTTCCGATCCACTAATCCTTCTTTACTGCATCCCTCACTCCCAAACATTGACGAATTCACACGGAAATTCCGTCGCTATGAAATACGAGTACTATGTGTTCTAAGACATTTCCTTCTAAATCGGGTAACGTTTCTATGGAAACGACAGGATTTTCTTTTGGGATACGACAATCTCATTTCCGATCCACTAATCCTTCTTTACTGCATCCCTCACTCCCACACATTGACGAATTCACACGGAAATTGCGTCGCTATGAAATACGAGAACTATGTGTTCTAAGACATTTCCTTCTAAATCGAGTAACGTTTCTATGGAAGCGACAGGATTTTCTTTTGGGATACGAAAATCTCATTTCCGATTCACTAATCCTTCTTTACTGCATCCCTCACTCCCACACATTGACGAATTCACACGGAAATTGCGTCGCTTTGAAATACGAGTACTATGTGTTCTAAGACATTTCCTTCTAAATCGAGTAACGTTTCTATGGAAACGACAGGATTTTCTTTTGGGATACGACAATCACATTTCCGATCCACTAACCCTTCTTTACTGCATCCCTCACTCCCAAACATTGACGAATTCACACGGAAATTCCAACCCTATGAAATACGAGTACTATGTGTTCTAAGACATTTATTTCTAAATCGAGTAACGTTTCTATGGGAAGGACAGGATTTTCTTTTGGGATACGACAATCTCATTTCCGATCCACTAATCCTTCTTTACTGCATCCCTCACTCCCACACATTGACGAATTCACACGGAAATTGAGTCGCTATGAAATACGAGAACTATGTGTTCTAAGACTTTTCCTTCTAAATCGAGTAACGTTTCTATGGAAGCGACAGGATTTTCTTTTGGGATACGACAATCTCATTTCCGATTCACTAATCCTTCTTTCCTTCTTCCCTCACTCCCAAACATTCACGAATTCACATGGAAATTCCGTCGCTATGAAATACGAGTACTATGTGTTCTAAGACATTTCCTTCTAAATCGAGTAACGTTTCTATGGAAACGACAGGATTTTCTTTTGGGATACGACTATCACATTTCCGATCCACTAATCCTTCTTTACTGCATCCCTCACTCCCAAACATTGACGAATTCACATGGAAATTCCGTTGCTATGAAATACGAGTACTATGTGTTCTAAGACATTTCCTTCTAAATCGAGTAACGTTTCTATGGAAACGACAGGATTTTCTTTTGGGATACGACAATCTCATTTCCGATCCACTAATCCTTCTTTACTGCATCCCTCACTCCCACACATTGACGAATTCACACGGAAATTGCGTCGCTATGAAATACGAGTACTATGTGTTCTAAGACATTTCCTTCTAAATCGAGTAACGTTTCTATGGAAACGACAGGATTTTCTTTTGGGATACGACAATCTCATTTCCGATCCACTAATCCTTCTTTACTGCATCCCTCACTCCAACTCATTGACGAATTCACACGGAAATTGCGTCGCTATGAAATACGAGTACTATGGGTTCTATGACTTCTCCTTCTAAATCGAGTAACGTTTCTATGGAAACGACAGGATTTTCTTTTGGTATACGACAATCTCATTTCCGATCCACTAATCCTTCTTTACTGCATCCCTCACTCCAACTCATTGACGAATTCACACGGAAATTGCGTCGCTATGAAATACGATTACTATGGGTCCTATGACTTCTCCTTCTAAATCGAGTAACGTTTCTATGGAAACGACAGGATTTTCTTTTGGGATACGACAATCTCATTTCCGATAAACTAATCCTTCTTTACTGCATCCCTCACTCCCACTCATTGACGTATTTACACGGAAATTCCGTCGCTATGAAGTACGAGTACTATGTGTTCTAAGACATTTCCTTGTAAATCGAGTAACGTTTCTATGGAAACGACAGGATTTTCTTTTGGGATACGACAATCTCATTTCCGAACCAGTAATCCTTCTTTACTGCATCCCTCACTCCAACTCATTGACGAATTCACACGGAAATTGCGTCGCTATGAAATACGATTACTATGGGTCCTATGACATCTCCTTCTAAATCGAGTAACGTTTCTATGGAAACGACAGGATTTTCTTTTGGGATACGACAATCACTTTTCCGATCCACTAATCCTTCTTTACTGCATCCCTCACACCCAAACATTGACGAATTCACCCGGAAATTCCGTCTCTACGAAATCCGAGTACTATGTGTTCTAAGACATTTCCTTTTAAATCGAGTAACGTTTCTATGGAAACGACAGGATTTTCTTTTGGGATACGACAATCGCATTTCCGATCCACTAATCCTTCTTTACTGCATCCCTCACACCCACACATTGACGAATTCACACGGAAATTGCGTCGCTATGAAATACGAGTACTATGAGTTCTAAGACGTTTCCTTCTAAGTCGAGTAACGTTTCTATGGAAACGACAGGATTTTCTTTTGGGATACGACAATCTCATTTCCGATCCACTAATCCTTCTTTACTGCATCCCTCACTCCCACACATTGACGAATTCACAAGGAAATTGCGTCGCTATGAAATACGAGTACTATGTGTTCTAAGACATTTCCTTCTATATCGAGTAACGTTTCTATGGAAACGACACAAATTTCTTTTGGGATACGACAATCACATTTCCGATCCACTAATCCTTCTTTACTGCATCCCTCACTCCCAAACATTGACGAATTCACATGGAAATTCCGTCGCTATGAAATACGAGTACTATGTGTTCTAAGACATTTCCTTCTAAATCTAGTAACGTTTCTATGGAAACGACAGGATTTTCTTTTGGGATACGACTATCACATTTCCGATCCACTAATCCTTCTTTACTGCATCCCTCACTCCCAAACATTGACGAATTCACACGGAAATTCCGTTGCTATGAAATACGAGTACTATGTGTTCTAAGACATTTCCTTCTAAATCGAGTAACGTTTCAATGGAAACGACAGGATTTTCTTTTGGGATACGACAGTCTCATTTCCGATCCACTAATCCTACATTACTGCATCCCTCACTCCCACACAATGACGAATTCACACGGAAATTGCGTCGCTATGAAATACGAGTACTATGTGTTCTAAGACATTTCCTTCTAAATCGAGTAACGTTTCTATGGAAACGACAGGATTTTCTTTTGGGATACGACTATCACATTTCCGATCCACTAATCCTTCTTTACTGCATCCCTCACTCCCAAACATTGACGAATTCACACGGAAATTCCGTTGCTATGAAATACGAGTACTATGTGTTCTAAGACATTTCCTTCTAAATCGAGTAACGTTTCTATGGAAACGACAGGATTTTCTTTTGGGATACGACAATCTCATTTCCGATCCACTAATCCTTCTTTACTGCATCCCTCACTCCCACACGTTGACGAATTCACACGGAAATTGCGTCACTATGAAATACGAGTACTATGTGTTCTAAGACATTTCCTTCTAAATCGAGTAACGTTTCTATGGAAACGACAGGATTTTCTTTTGGGATGCGACAATCTCATTTCCGATCCACTATTCCTTCTTTACTGCATCCCTCACTAACACACATTGACGAATTCACACGGAAGTTGCGTCGCTGTGAAATACGAGTACTATGTGTTCTAAGACATTTCCTTCTAAATCGAGTAACGTTTCTATGGAAACGACAGGATTTTCTTTTGGGATACGACAATCACATTTCCGATCCACTAATCCTTCTTTACTGCATCCCTCACTCCCAAACATTGACGAATTCACACGGAAGTTGCGTCGCTATGAAATGCGAGTACTATGTGTTCTAAGACATTTCCTTCTAAATCGAGTAACGTTTCTATGGAAACGACAGGATTTTCTTTTGGGATACGACAATCTCATTTCCGATCCACTAATCCTACTTTACTGCATCCCTCACTCCCACACAATGACGAATTCACACGGAAATTGCGTCGCTATGAAATACGAGCACTATGTGTTCTAAGACATTTCCTTCTAAATCGAGTAACGTTTCTATGGAAACGAAAGGATTTTCTTATGGGATACGGCAATCACATTTCCGATCCACTAATCCTTCTTTACTGCATCCCTCACTCCCAAACATTGACGAATTCACACGGAAATTCCGTCGCTATGAAATACGAGTACTATGTGTTCTAAGACATTTCCTTCTAAATCGGGTAACGTTTCTATGGAAACGACAGGATTTTCTTTTGGGATACGACAATCTCATTTCCGATCCACTAATCCTTCTTTACTGCATCCCTCACTCCCACACATTGACGAATTCACACGGAAATTGCGTCGCTATGAAATACGAGAACTATGTGTTCTAAGACATTTCCTTCTAAATCGAGTAACGTTTCTATGGAAGCGACAGGATTTTCTTTTGGGATACGAAAATCTCATTTCCGATTCACTAATCCTTCTTTACTGCATCCCTCACTCCCACACATTGACGAATTCACACGGAAATTGCGTCGCTTTGAAATACGAGTACTATGTGTTCTAAGACATTTCCTTCTAAATCGAGTAACGTTTCTATGGAAACGACAGGATTTTCTTTTGGGATACGACAATCACATTTCCGATCCACTAACCCTTCTTTACTGCATCCCTCACTCCCAAACATTGACGAATTCACACGGAAATTCCAACCCTATGAAATACGAGTACTATGTGTTCTAAGACATTTATTTCTAAATCGAGTAACGTTTCTATGGGAAGGACAGGATTTTCTTTTGGGATACGACAATCTCATTTCCGATCCACTAATCCTTCTTTACTGCATCCCTCACTCCCACACATTGACGAATTCACACGGAAATTGAGTCGCTATGAAATACGAGAACTATGTGTTCTAAGACTTTTCCTTCTAAATCGAGTAACGTTTCTATGGAAGCGACAGGATTTTCTTTTGGGATACGACAATCTCATTTCCGATTCACTAATCCTTCTTTCCTTCTTCCCTCACTCCCAAACATTCACGAATTCACATGGAAATTCCGTCGCTATGAAATACGAGTACTATGTGTTCTAAGACATTTCCTTCTAAATCGAGTAACGTTTCTATGGAAACGACAGGATTTTCTTTTGGGATACGACTATCACATTTCCGATCCACTAATCCTTCTTTACTGCATCCCTCACTCCCAAACATTGACGAATTCACATGGAAATTCCGTTGCTATGAAATACGAGTACTATGTGTTCTAAGACATTTCCTTCTAAATCGAGTAACGTTTCTATGGAAACGACAGGATTTTCTTTTGGGATACGACAATCTCATTTCCGATCCACTAATCCTTCTTTACTGCATCCCTCACTCCCACACATTGACGAATTCACACGGAAATTGCGTCGCTATGAAATACGAGTACTATGTGTTCTAAGACATTTCCTTCTAAATCGAGTAACGTTTCTATGGAAACGACAGGATTTTCTTTTGGGATACGACAATCTCATTTCCGATCCACTAATCCTTCTTTACTGCATCCCTCACTCCAACTCATTGACGAATTCACACGGAAATTGCGTCGCTATGAAATACGAGTACTATGGGTTCTATGACTTCTCCTTCTAAATCGAGTAACGTTTCTATGGAAACGACAGGATTTTCTTTTGGTATACGACAATCTCATTTCCGATCCACTAATCCTTCTTTACTGCATCCCTCACTCCAACTCATTGACGAATTCACACGGAAATTGCGTCGCTATGAAATACGATTACTATGGGTCCTATGACTTCTCCTTCTAAATCGAGTAACGTTTCTATGGAAACGACAGGATTTTCTTTTGGGATACGACAATCTCATTTCCGATAAACTAATCCTTCTTTACTGCATCCCTCACTCCCACTCATTGACGTATTTACACGGAAATTCCGTCGCTATGAAGTACGAGTACTATGTGTTCTAAGACATTTCCTTGTAAATCGAGTAACGTTTCTATGGAAACGACAGGATTTTCTTTTGGGATACGACAATCTCATTTCCGAACCAGTAATCCTTCTTTACTGCATCCCTCACTCCAACTCATTGACGAATTCACACGGAAATTGCGTCGCTATGAAATACGATTACTATGGGTCCTATGACATCTCCTTCTAAATCGAGTAACGTTTCTATGGAAACGACAGGATTTTCTTTTGGGATACGACAATCACTTTTCCGATCCACTAATCCTTCTTTACTGCATCCCTCACACCCAAACATTGACGAATTCACCCGGAAATTCCGTCTCTACGAAATCCGAGTACTATGTGTTCTAAGACATTTCCTTTTAAATCGAGTAACGTTTCTATGGAAACGACAGGATTTTCTTTTGGGATACGACAATCGCATTTCCGATCCACTAATCCTTCTTTACTGCATCCCTCACACCCACACATTGACGAATTCACACGGAAATTGCGTCGCTATGAAATACGAGTACTATGAGTTCTAAGACGTTTCCTTCTAAGTCGAGTAACGTTTCTATGGAAACGACAGGATTTTCTTTTGGGATACGACAATCTCATTTCCGATCCACTAATCCTTCTTTACTGCATCCCTCACTCCCACACATTGACGAATTCACAAGGAAATTGCGTCGCTATGAAATACGAGTACTATGTGTTCTAAGACATTTCCTTCTATATCGAGTAACGTTTCTATGGAAACGACACAAATTTCTTTTGGGATACGACAATCACATTTCCGATCCACTAATCCTTCTTTACTGCATCCCTCACTCCCAAACATTGACGAATTCACATGGAAATTCCGTCGCTATGAAATACGAGTACTATGTGTTCTAAGACATTTCCTTCTAAATCTAGTAACGTTTCTATGGAAACGACAGGATTTTCTTTTGGGATACGACTATCACATTTCCGATCCACTAATCCTTCTTTACTGCATCCCTCACTCCCAAACATTGACGAATTCACACGGAAATTCCGTTGCTATGAAATACGAGTACTATGTGTTCTAAGACATTTCCTTCTAAATCGAGTAACGTTTCAATGGAAACGACAGGATTTTCTTTTGGGATACGACAGTCTCATTTCCGATCCACTAATCCTACATTACTGCATCCCTCACTCCCACACAATGACGAATTCACACGGAAATTGCGTCGCTATGAAATACGAGTACTATGTGTTCTAAGACATTTCCTTCTAAATCGAGTAACGTTTCTATGGAAACGACAGGATTTTCTTTTGGGATACGACTATCACATTTCCGATCCACTAATCCTTCTTTACTGCATCCCTCACTCCCAAACATTGACGAATTCACACGGAAATTCCGTTGCTATGAAATACGAGTACTATGTGTTCTAAGACATTTCCTTCTAAATCGAGTAACGTTTCTATGGAAACGACAGGATTTTCTTTTGGGATACGACAATCTCATTTCCGATCCACTAATCCTTCTTTACTGCATCCCTCACTCCCACACGTTGACGAATTCACACGGAAATTGCGTCACTATGAAATACGAGTACTATGTGTTCTAAGACATTTCCTTCTAAATCGAGTAACGTTTCTATGGAAACGACAGGATTTTCTTTTGGGATGCGACAATCTCATTTCCGATCCACTATTCCTTCTTTACTGCATCCCTCACTAACACACATTGACGAATTCACACGGAAGTTGCGTCGCTGTGAAATACGAGTACTATGTGTTCTAAGACATTTCCTTCTAAATCGAGTAACGTTTCTATGGAAACGACAGGATTTTCTTTTGGGATACGACAATCACATTTCCGATCCACTAATCCTTCTTTACTGCATCCCTCACTCCCAAACATTGACGAATTCACACGGAAGTTGCGTCGCTATGAAATGCGAGTACTATGTGTTCTAAGACATTTCCTTCTAAATCGAGTAACGTTTCTATGGAAACGACAGGATTTTCTTTTGGGATACGACAATCACATTTCCGATCCACTAATGGTTCTTAACTGCATCCCTCACTCCCAAACATTGACGAATTCACACGGTAATTCCGTCGCTATGAAATACGAGTACTATGTGTTCTAAGACATTTCCTTCTAAATCGAGTAACGTTTCTATGGAAACGACAGGATTTTCGTTTGGGATACGACAATCTCATTTCCGATCCACTAATCCTTCTTTACTGCATCCCTCACTCCCACACATTGACGAATTCACACGGAAATTACGTCGCTATGAAATACGAGTACTATGTGTTCTAAGACATTTCCTTCTAAATCGAGTAACGTTTCTATGGAAACGACAGGATTTTCTTTTGGGATACGACAATCTCATTTCCGATCCACTAATCCTTCTTTACTGCATCCCTCACTCCAACTCTTTGACGAATTCACACGGAAATTGCGTCGCTATGAAATACGAGTACTATGGGTTCTATGACTTCTCCTTCTAAATCGAGTAACGTTTCTATGGAAACGACAGGATTTTCTTTTGGTATATGACAATCTCATTTCCGATCCACTAATCCTTCTTTACTGCATCCCTCACTCCAACTCATTGACGAATTCACACGGAAATTGCGTCGCTATGATATACGATTACTATGGGTCCTATGACTTCTCCTTCTAAATCGAGTAACGTTTCTATGGAAACGACAGGATTTTCTTTTGGGATACGACAATCTCATTTCCGATAAACTAATCCTTCTTTACTGCATCCCTCACTCCCACTCATTGACGAATTTACACGGAAATTCCGTCGCTATGAAGTACGAGTACTATGTGTTCTAAGACATTTCCTTTTAAATCGAGTAACGTTTCCATGGAAACGACAGGATTTTCTTTTGGGATACGACAATTGCATTTCCGATCCACTAATCCTTCTTTACTACATCCCTCACACCCACACATTGACGAATTCACACGGAAATTGCGTCGCTATGAAATACGAGAACTATGTGTTCTAAGACGTTTCCTTCTAAGTCGAGTAACGTTTCTATGGAAACGACAGGATTTTCTTTTGGGATACGACAATCTCATTTCCGATCCACTAATCCTTCTTTACTGCATCCCTCACTCCCACACATTGACGAATTCACAAGGAAATTGCGTCGCTATGAAATACGAGTACTATGTGTTCTAAGACATTTCCTTCTATATCGAGTAACGTTTCTATGGAAACGACACAAATTTCTTTTGGGATACGACAATCACATTTCCGATCCACTAATCCTTCTTTACTGCATCCCTCACTCCCAAACATTGACGAATTCACATGGAAATTCCGTCGCTATGAAATACGAGTACTACGTGTTCTAAGACATTTCCTTCTAAATCGAGTAACGTTTCTATGGAAACGACAGGATTTTCTTTTGGGATACGACTATCACATTTCCGATCCACTAATCCTTCTTTACTGCATCCCTCACTCCCAAACATTGACGAATTCACACGGAAATTCCGTTGCTATGAAATACGAGTACTATGTGTTCTAAGACATTTCCTTCTAAATCGAGTAACGTTTCTATGGAAACGACAGGATTTTCTTTTGGGATACGACAATCTCATTTCCGATCCACTAATCCTACTTTACTGCATCCCTCACTCCCAAACATTGACGAATTCACACGGAAATTCCGTCGCTATGAAATACGAGAACTATGTGTTCTTAGACATTTCCTTCTAAATCGAGTAACGTTTCTATGGAAGCGACAGGATTTTCTTTTGGGATACGAAAATCTCATTTCCGATCCACTAATCCTTCTTTACTGCATCCCTCACTCCCACACATTGACGAATTCACACGGAAATTGAGTCGCTATGAAATACGAGAACTATGTGTTCTAAGACTTTTCCTTCTAAATCGAGTAACGTTTCAATGGAAGCGACAGGATTTTCTTTTGGGATACGACAATCTCATTTCCGATTCACTAATCCTTCTTTCCTTCTTCCCTCACTCCCACACATTGACGAATTCACACGGAAATTGCGTCGCTATGAAATACGAGTACTATGTGTTCTAAGACATTTCCTTCTAAATCGAGTAACGTTTCTATGGAAACGACAGGATTTTCTTTTGGGATACGACAATCACATTTCCGATCCACTAATCCTTCTTTACTGCATCACTCACTCCCAAACATTGACGAATTCACACGGAACTTCCGTCGCTATGAAATACGAGTACTATGTGTTCTAAAACATTTCCTTCTAAATCGAGTAACGTTTCTATGGAAACGACAGGATTTTCTTTTGGGATACGACAATCTCATTTCCGATCCACTAATCCTTCTTTACTGCATCCCTCACTCCCACACATTGACGAATTCACACGGAAATTCCGTCGCTATGAAATACGAGTCCTATGTGTTCTAAGACATTTCCTTCTAAATCGAGTAACGTTTCTATGGAAACGACAGGATTCCTTTTGGGATACGACAATCACATTTCCGATCCACTAATCCTTCTTTACTGCATCCCTCACTCCCAAACATTGACGAATTCACACGGAAATTCCGTCGCTATGAAATACGAGTCCTATGTGTTCTAAGACATTTCCTTCTAAATCGAGTAACGTTTCTATGGAAACGACAGGATTTTCTTTTGGGATACGACAATCACATTTCCGATCCACTAATCCTTCTTTACTGCATCCCCCACTCCCAAACATTGACGAAATCACACGGAAATTCCGTCGCTATGAAATACGAGTACTATGTGTTCTAAGACATTTATTTCTAAATCGAGTAACGTTTCCATGGAAACGACAGGATTTTCTTTTGGGATACGACAATCACATTTCCGATCCACTAATCCTTCTTTACTGCATCCCTCACTCCCAAACATTGAGGAATTCACACGGAAATTCCGTCGCTATGTAATACGAGTACTATGTGTTCTAAGACATTTCCTTCGAAATCGAGTAACGTTTCTATGGAAACGACAGGATTTTCTTTTGGGATACGACAATCTCATTAACGATCCACTAATCCTTCTTTACTGCATCCTCCACTCCCACACATTGACGAACTCACACGGAAATTGCGTCGCTATGAAATACGTGTACTATGTGTTCTAAGACATTTCCTTCTAAATCGAGTAACGTTTCTGTGGAAACGACAGGATTTTCTTTTTGGATACGACAATCACATTTCCGATCCACTAATCCTTCTATACTGCATCCCTCACTCCCAAACATTGACGAATTCACACGGAAATTCCGTCGCTGTGAAATACGAGTACTATGTGTTCTAAGACATTTCCTTCTAAATCGAGTAACGTTTCTATGGAAACGACAGGATTTTCTTTTGGGATACGACAATCACATTTCCGATCCACTAATCCTTCTTTACTGCATCCGTCACTCCCACACATTGGCGAATTCACACGGAAATTGCGTCGCTATGAAATACGAGTACTATGTGTTCTAAGACATTTCCTTCTAAATCGAGTAACGTTTCTATGGAAACGACAGGATTTTCTTTTGGGATACGACAATTACATTTCCGATCCACTAATCCTTCTTTACTGCATCCCTCACTCCCAAACATTGACGAATTCACACGGATATTCCGTCGCTATGAGATACGAGTACTATGTGTTCTAAGACATTTCCTTCTAATTCGAGTAACGTTTCTATGGAAACGACAGGATTTTCTTTTGGGATACGACAATCACATTTCCGACCCACTAATCCATCTTTACTGCATCCCTCACTCCCAAACATTGACGAATTCACACGGAACTTCCGTCGCTAAGAAATACGAGTACTATGTGTTCTAAGACATTTCCTTCTAAATCGAGTAACGTTTCTACGGAAACGACAGGATTTTCTTTTGGGATACGACAATCACATTTCCGATCCACTAATCCTTCTTTACTGCATCCCTCACTCCCAAACATTGACGAATTCACACGGAAATTGCGTCGCTATGAAATACGAGTACTATGTGTTCTAAGACATTTCCTTCTAAATCGAGTAACGTTTCTATGGAAACGACAGGATTTTCTTTTGGCATACGACAATTACATTTCTGATCCACTAATCCTTCTTTACTGCATCCCTCACTTCCAAACATTGACGAATTCACACGGATATTCCGTCGCTATGAGATACGAGTACTATGTGTTCTAAGACATTTCCTTCTAATTCGAGTAACGTTTCTATGGAAACGACAGGATTTTCTTTTGGCATACGACAATTACATTTCCGATCCACTAATCCTTCTTTACTGCATCCCTCACTTCCAAACATTGACGAATTCACACGGATATTCCGTCGCTATGAGATACGAGTACTATGTGTTCTAAGACATTTCCTTCTAATTCGAGTAACGTTTCTATGGAAACGACAGGATTTTCTTTTGGGATACGACAATCGCATTTCCGATCCACTAATCCTTCTTTACTGCATCCCTCACACCCACACATTGACGAATTCACACAGAAATTGCGTCGCTATGAAATACGAGTACTATGAGTTCTAAGACGTTTCCTTCTAAGTCGAGTAACGTTTCTATGGAAACGACAGGATTTTCTTTTGGGATACGACAATCTCATTTCCGATCCACTAATCCTTCTTTACTGCATCCCTCACTCCCACACATTGACGAATTCACAAGGAAATTCCGTCGCTATGAAATACGAGTACTATGTGTTCTAAGACATTTCCTTCTATATCGAGTAACGTTTCTATGGAAACGACACAAATTTCTTTTGGGATACGACAATCACATTTCCGATCCACTAATCCTTCTTTACTGCATCCCTCACTCCCAAACATTGACGAATTCACATGGAAATTCCGTCGCTATGAAATACGAGTACTATGTGTTCTAAGACATTTCCTTCTAAATCGAGTAACGTTTCTATGGAAACGACAGGATTTTCTTTTGGGATACGACTATCACATTTCCGATCCACTAATCCTTCTTTACTGCATCCCTCACTCCCAAACATTGACGAATTCACACGGAAATTCCGTTGCTATGAAATACGAGTACTATGTGTTCTAAGACATTTCCTTCTAAATCGAGTAACGTTTCAATGGAAACGACAGGATTTTCTTTTGGGATACGACAGTCTCATTTCCGATCCACTAATCCTACATTACTGCATCCCTCACTCCCACACAATGACGAATTCACACGGAAATTGCGTCGCTATGAAATACGAGTACTATGTGTTCTAAGACATTTCCTTCTAAATCGAGTAACGTTTCTATGGAAACGACAGGATTTTCTTTTGGGATACGACTATCACATTTCCGATCCACTAATCCTTCTTTACTGCATCCCTCACTCCCAAACATTGACGAATTCACACGGAAATTCCGTTGCTATGAAATACGAGTACTATGTGTTCTAAGACATTTCCTTCTAAATCGAGTAACGTTTCTATGGAAACGACAGGATTTTCTTTTGGGATACGACAATCTCATTTCCGATCCACTAATCCTTCTTTACTGCATCCCTCACTCCCACACGTTGACGAATTCACACGGAAATTGCGTCGCTATGAAATACGAGTACTATGTGTTCTAAGACATTTCCTTCTAAATCGAGTAACGTTTCTATGGAAACGACAGGATTTTCTTTTGGGATGCGACAATCTCATTTCCGATCCACTATTCCTTCTTTACTGCATCCCTCACTAACACACATTGACGAATTCACACGGAAGTTGCGTCGCTGTGAAATACGAGTACTATGTGTTCTAAGACATTTCCTTCTAAATCGAGTAACGTTTCTATGGAAACGACAGGATTTTCTTTTGGGATACGACAATCACATTTCCGATCCACTAATCCTTCTTTACTGCATCCCTCACTCCCAAACATTGACGAATTCACACGGAAGTTGCGTCGCTATGAAATGCGAGTACTATGTGTTCTAAGACATTTCCTTCTAAATCGAGTAACGTTTCTATGGAAACGACAGGATTTTCTTTTGGGATACGACAATCACATTTCCGATCCACTAATGGTTCTTAACTGCATCCCTCACTCCCAAACATTGACGAATTCACACGGTAATTCCGTCGCTATGAAATACGAGTACTATGTGTTCTAAGACATTTCCTTCTAAATCGAGTAACGTTTCTATGGAAACGACAGGATTTTCGTTTGGGATACGACAATCTCATTTCCGATCCACTAATCCTTCTTTACTGCATCCCTCACTCCCACACATTGACGAATTCACACGGAAATTACGTCGCTATGAAATACGAGTACTAAGTGTTCTAAGACATTTCCTTCTAAATCGAGTAACGTTTCTATGGAAACGACAGGATTTTCTTTTGGGATACGACAATCTCATTTCCGATCCACTAATCCTTCTTTACTGCATCCCTCACTCCAACTCTTTGACGAATTCACACGGAAATTGCGTCGCTATGAAATACGAGTACTATGGGTTCTATGACTTCTCCTTCTAAATCGAGTAACGTTTCTATGGAAACGACAGGATTTTCTTTTGGTATACGACAATCTCATTTCCGATCCACTAATCCTTCTTTACTGCATCCCTCACTCCAACTCATTGACGAATTCACACGGAAATTGCGTCGCTATGAAATACGATTACTATGCGTCCTATGACTTCTCCTTCTAAATCGAGTAACGTTTCTATGGAAACGACAGGATTTTCTTTTGGGACACGACAATCTCATTTCCGATAAACCAATCCTTCTTTACTGCATCCCTCACTCCCACTCATTGACGAATTTACACGGAAATTCCGTCGCTATGAAGTACGAGTACTATGTGTTCTAAGACATTTCCTTGTAAATCGAGTAACGTTTCTATGGAAACGACAGGATTTTCTTTTGGGATACGACAATCTCATTTCCGAACCAGTAATCCTTCTTTACTGCATCCCTCACACCCCTCCATTGACGAATTCACACGGAAATTGCGTCGCTATGAAATGCGAGTACTATGGGTTCTATGACTTCTCCTTCTAAATCGAGTAACGTTTCTATGGAAACGACAGGATTTTCTTTTGGGATACTACAATCACTTTTTCGATCCACTAATCCTTCTTTACTGCATCCCTCACTCCCAAACATTGACGAATTCACCCGGAAAATCCGTCTCTACGAAATACGAGTACTATGTGTTCTAAGACATTTCCTTTTAAATCGAGTAACGTTTCTATGGAAACGACAGGATTTTCTTTTGGGATACGACAATTGCATTTCCGATCCACTAATCCTTCTTTACTACATCCCTCACACCCACACATTGACGAATTCACACGGAAATTGCGTCGCTATGAAATACGAGAACTATGTGTTCTAAGACGTTTCCTTCTAAGTCGAGTAACGTTTCTATGGAAACGACAGGATTTTCTTTTGGGATACGACAATCTCATTTCCGATCCACTAATCCTTCTTTACTGCATCCCTCACTCCCACACATTGACGAATTCACAAGGAAATTGCGTCGCTATGAAATACGAGTACTATGTGTTCTAAGACATTTCCTTCTATATCGAGTAACGTTTCTATGGAAACGACACAAATTTCTTTTGGGATACGACAATCACATTTCCGATCCACTAATCCTTCTTTACTGCATCCCTCACTCCCAAACATTGACGAATTCACATGGAAATTCCGTCGCTATGAAATACGAGTACTACGTGTTCTAAGACATTTCCTTCTAAATCGAGTAACGTTTCTATGGAAACGACAGGATTTTCTTTTGGGATACGACTATCACATTTCCGATCCACTAATCCTTCTTTACTGCATCCCTCACTCCCAAACATTGACGAATTCACACGGAAATTCCGTTGCTATGAAATACGAGTACTATGTGTTCTAAGACATTTCCTTCTAAATCGAGTAACGTTTCTATGGAAACGACAGGATTTTCTTTTGGGATACGACAATCTCATTTCCGATCCACTAATCCTACTTTACTGCATCCCTCACTCCCAAACATTGACGAATTCACACGGAAATTCCGTCGCTATGAAATACGAGAACTATGTGTTCTAAGACATTTCCTTCTAAATCGAGTAACGTTTCTATGGAAGCGACAGGATTTTCTTTTGGGATACGAAAATCCCATTTCCGATTCACTAATCCTTCTTTACTGCATCCCTCACTCCCACACATTGACGAATTCACACGGAAATTGCGTCGCTTTGAAATACGAGTACTATGTGTTCTAAGACATTTCCTTCTAAATCGAGTAACGTTTCTATGGAAACGACAGGATTTTCTTTTGGGATACGACAATCACATTTCCGATCCACTAACCCTTCTTTACTGCATCCCTCACTCCCAAACATTGACGAATTCACACGGAAATTCCGTCCCTATGAAATACGAGTACTATGTGTTCTAAGACATTTATTTCTAAATCGAGTTACGTTTCTATGGGAAGGACAGGATTTTCTTTTGGGATACGACAATCTCATTTCCGATCCACTAATCCTTCTTTACTGCATCCCTCACTCCCACACATTGACGAATTCACACGGAAATTGAGTCGCTATGAAATACGAGAACAATGTGTTCTAAGACTTTTCCTTCTAAATCGAGTAACGTTTCAATGGAAGCGACAGGATTTTCTTTTGGGATACGACAATCTCATTTCCGATTCACTAATCCTTCTTTCCTTCTTCCCTCACTCCCACACATTGACGAATTCACACGGAAATTGCGTCGCTATGAAATACGAGTACTATGTGTTCTAAGACATTTCCTTCTAAATCGAGTAACGTTTCTATGGAAACGACAGGATTTTCTTTTGGGATACGACAATCACATTTCCGATCCACTAATCCTTCTTTACTGCATCACTCACTCCCAAACATTGACGAATTCACACGGAACTTCCGTCGCTATGAAATACGAGTACTATGTGTTCTAAGACATTTCCTTCTAAATCGAGTAACGTTTCTATGGAAACGACAGGACTTTCTTTTGGGATACGACAATCTCATTTCCGATCCACTAATCCTTCTTTACTGCATCCCTCACTCCCACACATTGACGAATTCACACGGAAATTCCGTCGCTATGAAATACGAGTCCTATGTGTTCTAAGACATTTCCTTCTAAATCGAGTAACGTTTCTATGGAAACGACAGGATTCCTTTTGGGATACGACAATCACATTTCCGATCCACTAATCCTTCTTTACTGCATCCCTCACTCCCAAACATTGACGAATTCACACGGAAATTCCGTCGCTATGAAATACGAGTCCTATGTGTTCTATGACATTTCCTTCTAAATCGAGTAACGTTTCTATGGAAACGACAGGATTTTCTTTTGGGATACGACAATCACATTTCCGATCCACTAATCCTTCTTTACTGCATCCCCCACTCCCAAACATTGAAGAAATCACACGGAAATTCCGTCGCTATGAAATACGAGTACTATGTGTTCTAAGACATTTATTTCTAAATCGAGTAACGTTTCCATGGAAACGACAGGATTTTCTTTTGGGATACGACAATCACATTTCCGATCCACTAATCCTTCTTTACTGCATCCCTCACTCCCAAACATTGACGAATTCACACGGAAATTCCGTCGCTATGTAATACGAGTACTATGTGTTCTAAGACATTTCCTTCGAAATCGAGTAACGTTTCTATGGAAACGACAGGATTTTCTTTTGGGATACGACAATCTCATTAACGATCCACTAATCCTTCTTTACTGCATCCTCCACTCCCACACATTGACGAACTCACACGGAAATTGCGTCGCTATGAAATACGTGTACTATGTGTTCTAAGACATTTCCTTCTAAATCGAGTAACGTTTCTGTGGAAACGACAGGATTTTCTTTTTGGATACGACAATCACATTTCCGATCCACTAATCCTTCTATACTGCATCCCTCACTCCAAAACATTGACGAATTCACACGGAAATTCCGTCGCTGTGAAATACGAGTACTATGTGTTCTAAGACATTTCCTTCTAAATCGAGTAACGTTTCTATGGAAACGACAGGATTTTCTTTTGGGATACGACAATCACATTTCCGATCCACTAATCCTTCTTTACTGCATCCGTCACTCCCACACATTGACGAATTCACACGGAAATTGCGTCGCTATGAAATACGAGTACTATGTGTTCTAAGACATTTCCTTCTAAATCGAGTAACGTTTCTATGGAAACGACAGGATTTTCTTTTGGGATACGACAATTACATTTCCGATCCACTAATCCTTCTTTACTGCATCCCTCACTCCCAAACATTGACGAATTCACACGGATATTCCGTCGCTATGAGATACGAGTACTATGTGTTCTAAGACATTTCCTTCTAATTCGAGTAACGTTTCTATGGAAACGACAGGATTTTCTTTTGGGATACGACAATCACATTTCCGACCCACTAATCCTTCTTTACTGCATCCCTCACTCCCAAACATTGACGAATTCACACGGAACTTCCGTCGCTATGAAATACGAGTACTATGTGTTCTAAGACATTTCCTTCTAAATCGAGTAACGTTTCTACGGAAACGACAGGATTTTCTTTTGGGATACGACAATCACATTTCCGATCCACTAATCCTTCTTTACTGCATCCCTTACTCCCAAACATTGACGAATTCACACGGAAATTGCGTCGCTATGAAATACGAGTACTATGTGTTCTAAGACATTTCCTTCTAAATCGAGTAACGTTTCTATGGAAACGACAGGATTTTCTTTTGGCATACGACAATTACATTTCCGATCCACTAATCCTTCTTTACTGCATCCCTCACTTCCAAACATTGACGAATTCACACGGATATTCCGTCGCTATGAGATACGAGTACTATGTGTTCTAAGACATTTCCTTCTAATTCGAGTAACGTTTCTATGGAAACGACAGGATTTTCTTTTGGGATACGACAATCACATTTCCGATCCACTAATCCTTCTTTACTGCATCCCTCACTCCCAAACATTTTAGAATTCACACGGATATTCCGTCGCTATGATATACGAGTACCATGTGTTCTAAGACATTTCCTTCTAAATCGAGTAACGTTTCTATGGAAACGACAGGATTTTCTTTTGGGATACGACAATCTCATTTCCGATCCACTAATCCTTCTTTACTGCATCCCTCACTCCCAAACATTGACGAATTCACACGGAAATTACGTCGCTATGAAATACGAGTACTATGTGTTCTAAGACATTTCCTTCTAAATCGAGTAACGTTTCTATGGAAACGACACAAATTTCTTTTGGGATACGACAATCACATTTCCGATCCACTAATCGTTCTTTACTGCATCCCTCACTCCCAAACATTGACGAATTCACATGGAAATTGCGTCGCTACGATATACGAGTACTATATGTTCTAAGACATTTCCTTCTAAATCGAGTAACGTTTCTATGGAAACGACAGGATTTTCTTTTGGGATACGACAATCACATTTCCGATCCACTAATCCTTCTTTTTCTGCATCCCTCACTCCCAAACATTGACGAATTCACACGGAAATTCCGTCGCTATGAAATACGAGTACTATGTGTTCTAAGACATTTCCTTCTGAATCGAGTAACGTTTCTATGGAAACGACAGGATTTTCTTTTGGGATACGACAATCTCATTTCCGATCCACTAATCCTTCATTACTGCATCCCTCACGCCCACCCATTGACGAACTCACTCGGAAATTGCGTCGCTATGAAATACGAGTACTATGTGTTCTAAGACATTTCCTTCTAAATCGAGTAACGTTACTATGGAAACGACAGGATTTTCTTTTGGGATACGACAATCACATTTCCGATCCACTAATATTTCTTTACTGCATCCCTCACTCCGAAACATTGACGAATTCACACGGAAATTCCGTCGCTATGAAATACGAGTACTATGTGTTCTAAGACATTTCCTTCTAAATCGAGTAACGTTTTTATGGAAACGACAGGATTTTCTTTTGGGATACGACAATCACATTTCCGATACACTAATTGTTCTTTACTGCATCCCTCACTCTCAAACATTGACGAATTCACACGGAAATTGCGTCGCTATGAAATACGAGTACTAAGTGTTCTAAGACATTTCCTTCTAAATCGAGTAACGTATCTATGGAAACGACAGGATTTTCCTTTGGGATACGACAATCTCATTTCCGATCCACTAATCCTTCTTAACTGCATCCCTCACTCCCACACAATGACGAATTCACACGGAAATTGCGTCCCTATGAAATACGAGTACTATGTGTTCTAAGACATTTCCTTCTAAATCGAGTAACGATTCTATGGAAACGACAGGATTTTCTTTTGGGATACGACAATCACGTTTCCGATTTACTAATCCTTCTTTACTGCATCCCTCACTCCCAAACATTGACGAATTCACACGGAAATTCCGTCGCTATGAAATACGACTACTATGTGTTCTAAGACATTTCCTTCTAAATCGAGTAACGTTTCTATGGAAACGACAGGATTTTCGTTTGGGATACGACAATCTCATTTCCGATCCACTAATCCTTCTTTACTGCATACCTTACTCCCACACATTGACGAATTCACACGGAAATTGCGTCGCTATGAAATACGAGTACTATGTGTTCTAAGACATTTCCTTCTAAATCGAGTAACGTTTCAATGGAAACGACAGGATTTTCTTTTGGGATACGACAATCTCATATCCGATCTACTAATCCTTCTTTACTGCATCCCTCACGCCCACACATTGACGAACTCACTCGGAAATTGCGTCGCTATGAAATACGAGTACTATGTGTTCTAAGACATTTCCTTCTAAATCGAGTAACGTTTCCATGGAAACGACACAAATTTCTTTTGGGATACGACAATCACATTTCCGATCCACTAATCCTTCTTTACTGCATCCCTCACTCCCACACATTGACGAATTCACAAGGAAATTGCGTCGCTATGAAATACGAGTACTATGTGTTCTAAGACATTTCCTTCTATATCGAGTAACGTTTCTATGGAAACGACACAAATTTCTTTTGGGATACGACAATCACATTTCCGATCCAATAATCCTTCTTTACTGCATCCCTCACTCCCAAACATTGACGAATTCACATGGAAATTCCGTCGCTATGAAATACGAGTACTATGTGTTCTAAGACATTTCCTTCTAAATCGAGTAACGTTTCTATGGAAACGACAGGATTTTCTTTTGGGATACGACTATCACATTTCCGATCCACTAATCCTTCTTTACTGCATCCCTCACTCCCAAACATTGACGAATTCACATGGAAATTCCGTTGCTATGAAATACGAGTACTATGTGTTCTAAGACATTTCCTTCTAAATCGAGTAACGTTTCTATGGAAACGACAGGATTTTCTTTTGGGATACGACAATCTCATTTCCGATCCACTAATCCTTCTTAACTGCATCCCTCACTCCCACACATTGACGAATTCACACGGAAATTGCGTCGCTATGAAATACGAGTACTATGTGTTCTAAGACATTTCCTTCTAAATCGAGTAACGTTTCTATGGAAACAACAGGATTTTCTTTTGGGATGCGACAATCTAATTTCCGATCCACTATTCCTTCTTTACTGCATCCCTCACTAACACACATTGACGAATTCACACGGAAGTTGCGTCGCTGTGAAATACGAGTACTATGTGTTCTAAGACATTTCCTTCTAAATCGAGTAACGTTTCTATGGAAACGACAGGATTTTCTTTTGGGATACGACAATCACATTTCTGATCCACTAATCCTTCTTTACTGCATCCCTCACTCCCAAACATTGACGAATTCACACGGAAGTTGCGTCGCTATGAAATGCGAGTACTATGTGTTCTAAGACATTTCCTTCTAAATCGAGTAACGTTTCTATGGAAACGACAGGATGTTCTTTTGGGATACGACAATCACATTTCCGATCCACTAATCGTTCTTAACTGCATCCCTCACTCCCAAACATTGACGAATTCACACGGTAATTCCGTCGCTATGAAATACGAGTACTATGTGTTCTAAGACATTTCCTTCTAAATCGAGTAACGTTACTATGGAAACGACAGGATTTTCGTTTGGGATACGACAATCTCATTTCCGATCCACTAATCCTTCTTTACTGCATCCCTCACTCCCACACATTGACGAATTCACACGGAAATTGCGTCGCTATGAAATACGAGTACTATGTGTTCTAAGACATTTCCTTCTAAATCGAGTAACGTTTCTATGGAAACGACAGGATTTTCTTTTGGGATACGACAATCTCATTTCCGATCCACTAATCCTTCTTTACTGCATCCCTCACTCCAACTCATTGACGAATTCACACGGAAATTGCGTCGCTATGAAATACGAGTACTATGGGTTCTATGACTTCTCCTTCTAAATCGAGTAACGTTTCTATGGAAACGACAGGATTTTCTTTTGGTATACGACAATCTCATTTCCGATCCACTAATCCTTCATTACTGCATCCCTCACTCCAACTCATTGACGAATTCACACGGAAATTGCGTCGCTATGAAATACGATTACTATGGGTCCTATGACTTCTCCTTCTAAATCGAGTAACGTTTCTATGGAAACGACAGGATTTTCTTTTGGGATACGACAATCTCATTTCCGATAAACTAATCCTTCTTTACTGCATCCCTCACTCCCACTCATTGACGAATTTACACGGAAATTCCGTCGCTATGAAGTACGAGTACTATGTGTTCTAAGACAATTCCTTGTAAATCGAGTAACGTTTCTATGGAAACGACAGGATTTTCTTTTGGGATACGACAATCTCATTTCCGAACCAGTAATCCTTCTTTACTGCATCGCTCACACCCCTCCATTGACGAATTCACACGGAAATTGCGTCGCTATGAAATGCGATTACTATGGGTTCTATGACTTCTCCTTCTAAATCGAGTAACGTTTCTATGGAAACGACAGGATTTTCTTTTGGGATACGACAATCACTTTTCCGATCCACTAATCCTTCTTTACTGCATCCCTCACACCCAAACATTGACGAATTCACCCGGAAATTCCGTCTCTACGAAATACGAGTACTATGTGTTCTAAGACATTTCCTTTTAAATCGAGTAACGTTTCTATGGAAACGACAGGATTTTCTTTTGGGATACGACAATCGCATTTCCGATCCACTAATCCTTCTTTACTGCATCCCTCACACACACACATTGACGAATTCAAACGGAAATTGCGTCGCTATGAAATACGAGTACTATGAGTTCTAAGACGTTTCCTTCTAAGTCGAGTAACGTTTCTATGGAAACGACAGGATTTTCTTTTGGGATACGACAATCTCATTTCCGATCCACTAATCCTTCTTTACTGCATCCCTCACTCCCACACATTGACGAATTCACAAGGAAATTGCGTCGCTATGAAATACGAGTACTATGTGTTCTAAGACATTTCCTTCTATATCGAGTAACGTTTCTATGGAAACGACAGGATTTTATTTTGGGATACGACAATCTCATTTCCGATAAACTAATCCTTCTTTACTGCATCCCTCACTCCCACTCATTGACGAATTTACACGGAAATTCCGTCGCTATGAAATACGAGTACTATGTGTTCTAGGACATTTCCTCCTAAATCGAGTAACGTTTCTATGGAAACGACAGGATTTTCTTTTGGGATACGACTATCACATTTCCGATCCACTAATCCTTCTTTACTGCATCCCTCACTCCCAAACATTGACGAATTCACACGGAAATTCCGTTGCTATGAAATACGAGTTCTATGTGTTCTAAGACATTTCCTTCTAAATCCAGTAACGTTTCTATGGAAACGAAAGGATTTTCTTTTGGGATACGACTATCACATTTCCGATCCACTAATCCTTCTTTACTGCATCCCTCACTCCCAAACATTGACGAATTCACATGGAAATTCCGTTGCTATGAAATACGAGTACTATGTGTTCTAAGACATTTCCTTCTAAATCGAGTAACGTTTCTATGGAAACGACAGGATTTTCTTTTGGGATACGACAATCTCATTTCCGATCCACTAATCCTTCTTTACTGCATCCCTCACTCCCACACATTGACGAATTCACATGGAAATTGCTTCGCTATGAAATACGAGTACTATGTGTTCTAAGACATTTCCTTCTAAATCGAGTAACGTTTCTATGGAAACGACAGGATTTTCTTTTCGGATGCGACAATCTCATTTCCGATCCACTATTCCTTCTTTACTGCATCCCTCACTAACACACATTGATGAATTCACACGGAAGTTGCGTCGCTGTGAAATACGAGTACTATGTGTTCTAAGACATTTCCTTCTAAATCGAGTAACGTTTCTATGGAAACGACAGGATTTTCTTTTGGGATACGACAATCACATTTCCGATCCACTAATCCTTCTTTACTGCATCCCTCACTCCCAAACATTGACGAATTCACACGGAAGTTGCGTCGCTATGAAATGCGAGTACTATGTGTTCTAAGACATTTCCTTCTAAATCGAGTAACGTTTCTATGGAAACGACAGGATTTTCTTTTGGGATACGACAATCACATTTCCGATCCACTAATGGTTCTTAACTGCATCCCTCACTCCCAAACATTGACGAATTCACACGGTAATTCCGTCGCTATGAAATACGAGTAGTATGTGTTCTAAGACATTTCCTTCTAAATCGAGTAATGTTTCTATGGAAACGACAGGATTTTCGTTTGGGATACGACAATCTCATTTCCGATCCACTAATCCTTCTTTACTGCATCCCTCACTCCCACACATTGACGAATTCACACGGAAATTACGTCGCTATGAAATACGAGTACTATGTGTTCAAAGACATTTCCTTCTAAATCGAGTAACGTTTCTATGGAAACGACAGGATTTTCTTTTGGGATACGACAATCTCATTTCCGATCCACTAATCCTTCTTTACTGCATCCCTCACTCCAACTCTTTGACGAATTCACACGGAAATTGCGTCGCTATGAAATACGAGTACTATGGGTTTTATGACTTCCCCTTCTAAATCGAGTAACGTTTCTATGGAAACGACAGGATTTTCTTTTGGTATACGACAATCTCATTTCCGATCCACTGATCCTTCTTTACTGCATCCCTCACTCCAACTCATTGACGAATTCACACGGAAATTGCGTCGCTATGAAATACGATTACTATGGGTCCTATGACTTCTCCTTCTAAATCGAGTAACGTTTCTATGGAAACGACAGGATTTTCTTTTGGGATACGACAATCTCATTTCCGATAAACTAATCCTTCTTTACTGCATCCCTCACTCCCACTCATTGACGAATTTACACGGAAATTCCGTCGCTATGAAGTACGAGTACTATGTGTTCTAAGACATTTCCTTGTAAATCGAGTAACGTTTCTATGGAAACGACAGGATTTTCTTTTGGGATACGACAATCTCATTTCCGAACCAGTAATCCTTCTTTACTGCATCCCTCACACCCCTCCATTGACGAATTCACACGGAAATTGCGTCGCTATGAAATGCAAGTACTATGGGTTCTATGACTTCTCCTTCTAAATCGAGTAACGTTTCTATGGAAACGACAGGATTTTCTTTTGGGATACGACAATCACTTTTCCGATCCACTAATCCTTCTTTACTGCATCCCTCACTCCCAAACATTGACGAATTCACCCGGAAATTCCGTCTCTACGAAATACGAGTACTATGTGTTCTAAGACATTTCCTTTTAAATCGAGTAACGTTTCTATGGAAACGACAGGATTTTCTTTTGGGATACGACAATTGCATTTCCGATCCACTAATCCTTCTTTACTGCATCCCTCACAAACACACATTGACGAATTCACACGGAAATTGCGTCGCTATGAAATACGAGTACTATGTGTTCTAAGACGTTTCCTTCTAAGTCGAGTAACGTTTCTATGGAAACGACAGGATTTTCTTTTGGGATACGACAATCTCATTTCCGATCCACTAATCCTTCTTTACTGCATCCCTCACTCCCACACATTGACGAATTCACAAGGAAATTGCGTCGCTATGAAATACGAGTACTATGTGTTCTAAGACATTTCCTTCTATATCGAGTAACGTTTCTATGGAAACGACACAAATTTCTTTTGGGATACGACAATCACATTTCCGATCCACTAATCCTTCTTTACTGCATCCCTCACTCCCACACAATGACGAATTCACACGGAAATTGCGTCGCTATGAAATACGAGTACTATGTGTTCTAAGACATTTCCTTCTAAATCGAGTAACGTTTCTATGGAAACGAAAGGATTTTCTTATGGGATACGGCAATCACATTTCCGATCCACTAATCCTTCTTTACTGCATCCCTCACTCCCAAACATTGACGAATTCACACGGAAATTCCGTCGCTATGAAATACGAGTACTATGTGTTCTAAGACATTTCCTTCTAAATCGGGTAACGTTTCTATGGAAACGACAGGATTTTCTTTTGGGATACGACAATCTCATTTCCGATCCACTAATCCTTTTTTTACTGCATCCCTCACCCCCACACATTGACGAATTCACACGGAAATTGCGTCGCTTTGAAATACGAGTACTATGTGTTCTAAGACATTTCCTTCTAAATCGAGTAACGTTTCTATGGAAACGACAGGATTTTCTTTTGGGATACGACAATCACATTTCCGATCCACTAACCCTTCTTTACTGCATCCCTCACTCCCAAACATTGACGAATTCACACGGAAATTCCGTCCCTATGAAATACGAGTACTATGTGTTCTAAGGCATTTATTTCTAAATCGAGTAACGTTTCTATGGAAAGGACAGGATTTTCTTTTGGGATACGACAATCTCATTTCCGATCCACTAATCCTTCTTTACTGCATCCCTCACTCCCACACATTGACGAATTCACACGGAAATTGAGTCGCTATGAAATACGAGAACTATGTGTTCTAAGACTTTTCCTTCTAAATCGAGTAACGTTTCTATGGAAGCGACTGGATTTTCTTTTGGGATACGACAATCTCATTTCCGATTCACTAATCCTTCTTTCCTTCTTCCCTCACTCCCACACATTGACGAATTCACACGGAAATTGCGTCGCTATGAAATACGAGTACTATGTGTTCTAAGACATTTCCTTCTAAATCGAGTAACGTTTCTATGGAAACGACAGGAGTTTCTTTTGGGATACGACAATCACATTTCCGATCCACTAATCCTTCTTTACTGCATCACTCACTCCCAAACATTGACGAAATCACACGGAACTTCCGTCGCTATGAAATACGAGTACTATGTGTTCTAAGACATTTCCTTCTAAATCGAGTAACGTTTCTATGGAAACGACAGGATTTTCTTTTGGGATACGACAATCTCATTTCCGATCCACTAATCCTTCTTTACTGCATCCCTCACTCCCACACATTGACGAATTCACACGGAAATTCCGTCGCTATAAAATACGAGTCCTATGTGTTCTAAGACATTTGCTTCTAAATCGAGTAACGTTTCTATGGAAACGACAGGATTCCTTTTGGGATACGACAATCACATTTCCGATCCACTAATCCTTCTTTACTGCATCCCTCACTCCCAAACACTGACGAATTCACACGGAAATTCCGTCGCTATGAAATACGAGTCCTATGTGTTCTAAGACATTTCCTTCTAAATCGAGTAACGTTTCTATGGAAACGACAGGATTTTCTTTTGGGATACGACAATCACATTTCCGATCCACTAATCCTTCTTTACTGCATCCCCCACTCCCAAACATTGACGAAATCACACGGAAATTCCGTCGCTATGAAATACGAGTACTATGTGTTCTAAGACATTTATTTCTAAATCGAGTAACGTTTCTATGGAAACGACAGGATTTTCTTTTGGGATACGACAATCACATTTCCGATCCACTAATCCTTATTTATTGCATCCCTCACTCCCAAACATTGACGAATTCACACGGAAATTCCGTCGCTATGTAATACGAGTACTATGTGTTCTAAGACATTTCCTTCGAAATCGAGTAACGTTTCTATGGAAACGACAGGATTTTCTTTTGGGATACGACAATCTCATTAACGATCCACTAATCCTTCTTTACTGCATCCTGCACTCTTACACATAGACGAACTCACACGGAAATTGCGTCGCTATGAAATACGAGTACTATGTGTTCTAAGACATTTCCTTCTAAATCGAGTAACGTTTCTGTGGAAACGACAGAATTTTCTTTTTGGATACGACAATCACATTTCCGATCCACTAATTCTTCTATACAGCATCCCGCACTCCCGAACATTGACGAATTCACACGGAAATTCCGTCGCTGTGAAATACGAGTACTATGTGTTCTAAGACATTTCCTTCTAAATCGAGTAACGTTTCTATGGAAACGACAGGATTTTCTTTTGGGATACGACAATCACATTTCCGATCCACTAATCCTTCTTTACTGCATCCGTCACTCCCACACATTGACGAATTCACACGGAAATTGCGTCGCTATGAAATACGAGTACTATGTGTTCTAAGACATTTCCTTCTAAATCGAGTAACGTTTCTATGGAAACGACAGGATTTTCTTTTGGGATACGACAATTACATTTCCGATCCACTAATCCTTCTTTACTGCATCCCTCACTCCCAAACATTGACGAATTCACACGGATATTCCGTCGCTATGAGATACGAGTACTATGTGTTCTAAGACATTTCCTTCTAATTCGAGTAACGTTTCTATGGAAACGACAGGATTTTCTTTTGGGATACGACAATCACATTTCCGATCCACTAATCCTTCTTTACTGCATCCCTCACTCCCAAACTTTGACGAATTCACACGGAACTTCCATCGCTATGAAATACGAGTACTATGTGTTCCAAGACATTTCCTTCTAAATCAAGTAATGTTTCTATGGAAACGACAGGATTTTCTTTTGGGATACGACAATCTCATTTCCGATCCACTAATCCTTCTTTACTGCATCCCTCACTCCCACACATTGACGAATTCACACGGAAATTCCGTCGCTATGAAATACGAGTCCTATGTGTTCTAAGACATTTCCTTCTAAATCGAGTAACGTTTCTATGGAAACGACAGGATTCCTTTTGGGATACGACAATCACATTTCCGATCCACTAATCCTTCTTTACTGCATCCCTCACTCCCAAACATTGACGAATTCACACGGAAATTCCGTCGCTATGAAATACGAGTCCTATGTGTTCTAAGACATTTCCTTCTAAATCGAGTAACGTTTCTATGGAAACGACAGGATTTTCTTTTGGGATACGACAATCACATTTCCGATCCACTAACCCTTCTTTACTGCATCCCTCACTCCCAAACATTGACGAATTCACACGGAAATTCCGTCCCTATGAAATACGAGTACTATGTGTTCTAAGGCATTTATTTCTAAATCGATTAACGTTTCTATGGAAAGGACAGGATTTTCTTTTGGGATACGACAATCTCATTTCCGATCCACTAATCCTTCTTTACTGCATCCCTCACTCCCACACATTGACGAATTCACACGGAAATTGAGTCGCTATGAAATACGAGAACTATGTGTTCTAAGACTTTTCCTTCTAAATCGAGTAACGTTTCTATGGAAGCGACAGGATTTTCTTTTGGGATACGACAATCTCATTTCCGATTCACTAATCCTTCTTTCCTTCTTCCCTCACTCCCACACATTGACGAATTCACACGGAAATTGCGTCGCTATGAAATACGAGTACTATGTGTTCTAAGACATTTCCTTCTAAATCGAGTAACGTTTCTATGGAAACGACAGGATTTTCTTTTGGGATACGACAATCACATTTCCGATCCACTAATCCTTCTTTACTGCATCACTCACTCCCAAACATTGACGAATTCACACGGAACTTCCGTCGCTATGAAATACGAGTACTATGTGTTCTAAGACATTTCCTTCTAAATCGAGTAACGTTTCTATGGAAACGACAGGATTTTCTTTTGGGATACGACAATCTCATTTCCGATCCACTAATCCTTCTTTACTGCATCCCTCACTCCCACACATTGACGAATTCACACGGAAATTCCGTCGCTATGAAATACGAGTCCTATGTGTTCTACGACATTTCCTTCTAAATCGAGTAACGTTTCTATGGAAACGACAGGATTCCTTTTGGGATACGACAATCACATTTCCGATCCACTAATCCTTCTTTACTGCATCCCTCACTCCCAAACATTGACGAATTCACACGGAAATTCCGTCGCTATGAAATACGAGTCCTATGTGTTCTAAGACATTTCCTTCTAAATCGAGTAACGTTTCTATGGAAACGACAGGATTTTCTTTTGGGATACGACAATCACATTTCCGATCCACTAATCCTTCTTTACTGCATCCCCCACTCCCAAACATTGACGAAATCACATGGAAATTCCGTCGCTATGAAATACGAGTACTATGTGTTCTAAGACATTTATTTCTAAATCGAGTAACGTTTCTATGGAAACGACAGGATTTTCTTTTGGGATACGACAATCACATTTCCGATCCACTAATCCTTATTTATTGCATCCCTCACTGCCAAACATTGACGAATTCACACGGAAATTCCGTCGCTATGTAATACGAGTACTATGTGTTCTAAGACATTTCCTTCGAAATCGAGTAACGTTTCTATGGAAACGACAGGATTTTCTTTTGGGATACGACAATCTCATTAACGATCCACTAATCCTTCTTTACTGCATCCTGCACTCCCACACATAGACGAACTCACAAGGAAATTGCGTCGCTATGAAATACGAGTACTATGTGTTCTAAGACATTTCCTTCTAAATCGAGTAACGTTTCTGTGGAAACGACAGAATTTTCTTTTTGGATACGACAATCACATTTCCGATCCACTAATTCTTCTATACAGCATCCCTCACTCCCAAACATTGACGAATTCACACGGAAATTCCGTCGCTGTGAAATACGAGTACTATGTGTTCTAAGACATTTCCTTCTAAATCGAGTAACGTTTCTATGGAAACGACAGGATTTTCTTTTGGGATACGACAATCACATTTCCGATCCACTAATCCTTCTTTACTGCATCCGTCACTCCCACACATTGACGAATTCACACGGAAATTGCGTCGCTATGAAATACGAGTACTATGTGTTCTAAGACATTTCCTTCTAAATCGAGTAACGTTTCTATGGAAACGACAGGATTTTCTTTTGGGATACGACAATTACATTTCCGATCCACTAATCCTTCTTTACTGCATCCCTCACTCCCAAACATTGACGAATTCACACGGATATTCCGTCCCTATGAGATACGAGTACTATGTGTTCTAAGACATTTCCTTCTAATTCGAGTAACGTTTCTATGGAAACGACAGGATTTTCTATTGGGATACGACAATCACATTTCCGATCCACTAATCCTTCTTTACTGCATCCCTCACTCCCAAACATTGACGAATTCACACGGAACTTCCGTCGCTATGAAATACGAGTACTATGTGTTCTAAGACATTTCCTTCTAAATCGAGTAACGTTTCTATGGAAACGACAGGATTTTCTTTTGGGATACGACAATCACATTTCCGATCCACTAATCCTTCTTTACTGCATCCCTTACTCCCAAACATTGACGAATCCACACGGAAATTGCGTCGCTATGAATTACGAGTACTATGTGTTCTAAGACATTTCCTTCTAAATCGAGTAACGTTTCTATGGAAACGACAGGATTTTCTTTTGGGATACGGCAATCACATTTCCGATCCACTAATCTTTCTTTACTGCATCCCTCACTCCCAAACATTGACGAATTCACACGGAAATTCCGTCGCTATGAAATACGAGTACTATGTGTTCTAAGACATTTCCTTCTAAATCGAGTAACGTTTCTATGGAAACGACAGGATTTTTTTTTTGGGATACGACAATCACATTTCCGATCCACTAATCCTTCTTTACTGCATCCCTCACTCCTAAACATTTTAGAATTCACACGGATATTCCGTCGCTATGATATACGAGTACCATGTGTTCTAAGACATTTCCTTCTAAATCGAGTAACGTATCTATGGAAACGACAGGATTCTCTTTTGGGATACGACAATCTCATTTCCGATCCACTAATCCTTCTTTACTGCATCCCTCACTCCCAAACATTGACGAATTCACACGGAAATTACGTCGCTATGAAATACGAGTACTATGTGTTCTAGGACATTTCCTTCTAAATCGAGTAACGTTTCTATGAAAACGACACAAATTTCTTTTGGGATACGACAATCACATTTCCGATCCACTAATCGTTCTTTACTGCATCCCTCACTCCCAAACATTGACGAAATCACATGGAAATTGCGTCGCTACGAAATACGAGTACTATATGTTCTAAGACATTTCCTTCTAAATCGAGTAACGTTTCTATGGAAACGACAGGATTTTCTTTTGGGATACGACAATCACATTTCCGATCCACTAATCCTTCTTTACTGCATCCCCCACTCCCAAACATTGACGAAATCACACGGAAATTCCGTCGCTATGAAATACGAGTACTATGTGTTCTAAGACATTTATTTCTAAATCGAGTAACGTTTCTATATAAACGACAGGATTTTCTTTTGGGATACGACAATCACATTTCCGATCCACTAATCCTTATTTATTGCATCCCTCACTGCCAAACATTGACGAATTCACACGGAAATTCCGTCGCTATGTAATACGAGTACTATGTGTTCTAAGACATTTCCTTCGAAATCGAGTAACGTTTCTATGGAAACGACAGGATTTTCTTTTGGGATACGACAATCTCATTAACGATCCACTAATCCTTCTTTACTGCATCCTGCACTCCCACACATAGACGAACTCACACGGAAATTGCGTCGCTATGAAATACGAGTACTATGTGTTCTAAGACATTTCCTTCTAAATCGAGTAACGTTTCTGTGGAAACGACAGAATTTTCTTTTTGGATACGACAATCACATTTCCGATCCACTAATTCTTCTATACAGCATCCCTCACTCCCAAACATTGACGAATTCACACGGAAATTCCGTCGCTGTGAAATACGAGTACTATGTGTTCTAAGACATTTCCTTCTAAATCGAGTAACGTTTCTATGGAAACGACAGGATTTTCTTTTGGGATACGACAATCACATTTCCGATCCACTAATCCTTCTTTACTGCATCCGTCACTCTCACACATTGACGAATTCACACGGAAATTGCGTCGCTATGAAATACGAGTACAATGTGTTCTAAGACATTTCCTTCTAAATCGAGTAACGTTTCTATGGAAACGACAGGATTTTCTTTTGGGATACGACAATTACATTTCCGATCCACTAATCCTTCTTTACTGCATCCCTCACTCCCAAACATTGACGAATTCACACGGATATTCCGTCGCTATGAGATACGAGTACTATGTGTTCTAAGACATTTCCTTCTAATTCGAGTAACGTTTCTATGGAAACGACAGGATTTTCTTTTGGGATACGACAATCACATTTCCGATCCACTAATCCTTCTTTACTGCATCCCTCACTCCCAAACATTGACGAATTCACACGGAACTTCCGTCGCTATGAAATACGAGTACTATGTGTTCTAAGACATTTCCTTCTAATTCGAGTAACGTTTCTATGGAAACGACAGGATTTTCTTTTGGGATACGACAATCACATTTCCGATCCACTAATCCTTCTTTACTGGATCCCTTACACCCAAACATTGACGAATTCACACGGAAATTGCGTCGCTATGAAATACGAGTACTATGTGTTCTAAGACATTTCCTTCTAAATCGAGTAACGTTTCTATGGAAACGACAGGATTTTCTTTTGGGATACGGCAATCACATTTCCGATCCACTAATCTTTCTTTACTGCATCCCTCACTCCCAAACATTGACGAATTCACACGGAAATTCCGTCGCTATGAAATACGAGTACTATGTGTTCTAAGACATTTCCTTCTAAATCGAGTAACGTTTCTATGGAAACGACAGGATTTTTTTTTTTGGGATACGACAATCACATTTCCGATCCACTAATCCTTCTTTACTGCATCCCTCACTCCTAAACATTTTAGAATTCACACGGATATTCCGTCGCTATGATATACGAGTACCATGTGTTCTAAGACATTTCCTTCTAAATCGAGTAACGTATCTATGGAAACGACAGGATTCTCTTTTGGGATACGACAATCACATTTCCGATCCACTAATCCTTCTTTACTGCATCCCTCACTCCCAAACATTGACGAATTCACACGGAACTTCCGTCGCTATGAAATACGAGTACTATGTGTTCTAAGACATTTCCTTCTAAATCGAGTAACGTTTCTATGGAAACGACAGGATTTTCTTTTGGGATACGACAATCACATTTCCGATCCACTAATCCTTCTTTACTGGATCCCTTACACCCAAACATTGACGAATTCACACGGAAATTGCGTCGCTATGAAATACGAGTACTATGTGTTCTAAGACATTTCCTTCTAAATCGAGTAACGTTTCTATGGAAACGACAGGATTTTCTTTTGGGATACGGCAAT
This sequence comes from Schistocerca piceifrons, assembly GCF_021461385.2. NCBI lineage: Eukaryota > Metazoa > Arthropoda > Insecta > Orthoptera > Acrididae > Schistocerca > Schistocerca piceifrons. The sequence goes on along the minus strand of NC_060144.1, from coordinate 601,771,095 downwards.
CACATTTCCGATCCACTAATCTTTCTTTACTGCATCCCTCACTCCCAAACATTGACGAATTCACACGGAAATTCCGTCGCTATGAAATACGAGTACTATGTGTTCTAAGACATTTCCTTCTAAATCGAGTAACGTTTTTATGGAAACGACAGGATTTTCTTTTGGGATACGACAATCACATTTCCGATACACTAATCGTTCTTTACTGCATCTCTCACTCTCTAACATTGACGAATTCACACGGAAATTGCGTCGCTATGAAATACGAGTACTATGTGTTCTAAGACATTTCCTTCTAAATCGAGTAACGTATCTATGGAAACGACAGGATTTTCCTTTGGGATACGACAATCTCATTTCCGATCCAATAATCCTTCTTAACTGCATCCCTCACTCCCACACAATGACGAATTCACACGGAAATTGCGTCCCTATGAAATACGAGTACTATGTGTTCTAAGACATTTCCTTCTAAATCGAGTAACGATTCTATGGAAACGACAGGATTTTCTTTTGGGATACGACAATCACGTTTCCGATCCACTAATCCTTCTTTACTGCATCCCTCACTCCCAAACATTGACGAATTCACACGGAAATTCCGTCGCTATGAAATACGACTACTATGTGTTCTAAGACATTTCCTTCTAAATCGAGTAACGTTTCTATGGAAACAACAGGATTTTCGTTTGGGATACGACAATCTCATTTCCGATCCACTAATCCTTCTTTACTGCATACCTTACTCCCACACATTGACGAATTCACACGGAATTTGTGTCGCTATGAAATACGAGTACTATGTGTTCTAAGACATTTCCTTCTAAATCGAGTAACGTTTCAATGGAAACGACAGGATTTTCTTTTGGGATACGACAATCTCATTTCCGATCCACTAATCCTTCTTTACTGCATCCCTCACTCCAACTCATTGACGAATTCACACGGAAATTGCGTCGCTATGATATACGAGTACTATGGATTCTATGACTTCTCCTTCTAAATCGAGTAACGTTTCTATGGAAACGACAGGATTTTCTTTTGGGATACGACAATCTCATTTCCGATCCACTAATCCTTCTTTACTGCATCCCTCACTCCAACTCAGTGGCGAATTCACACGGAAATTGCGTCGCTATGAAATACGAGTACTATGGGTTCTATGACTTCTCCTTCTAAATCGAGTAACGTTTCTATGGAAACGACAGGATTTTCTTTTGGGATACGACAATCTCATTTCCGATAAAATAATCCTTCTTTACTGCATCCCTCACTCCCACTCATTGACGAATTCACACGGAAATTCCGTCGCTATGAAATACGAGTACTATGTGTTCTAAGACATTTCCTTCTAAATCGAGTAACGTTTCTGTGGAAACGACAGGATTTTCTTTTGGGATACGACAATCTCATTTCCGAACCACTAATCCTTCTTTACTGCATCCCTCACACCCCCCCATTGACGAATTCACACGGAAATTCTGTCGCTATGAAATACGAGTACTATGTGTTCTAAGACATTTCCTTCTAAATCGAGTAACGTTTCTATGGAAACGACAGGATTTTCTTTTGGGATACGACAATCAAATTTCCGATCCACTAATATTTCTTTACTGCATCCCTCACTCCCAAACATTGACGAATTCACACGGAAATTCCGTCGCTATGAAATACGAGTACTATGTGTTCTAAGACATTTCCTTCTAAATCGAGTAACGTTTTTATGGAAACGACAGGATTTTCTTTTGGGATACGACAATCACATTTCCGATACACTAATCGTTCTTTACTGCATCTCTCACTCTCTAACATTGACGAATTCACACGGAAATTGCGTCGCTATGAAATACGAGTACTATGTGTTCTAAGACATTTCCTTCTAAATCGAGTAACGTATCTATGGAAACGACAGGATTTTCCTTTGGGATACGACAATCTCATTTCCGATCCACTAATCCTTCTTAACTGCATCCCTCACTCCCACACAATGACGAATTCACACGGAAATTGCGTCCCTATGAAATACGAGTACTATGTGTTCTAAGACATTTCCTTCTAAATCGAGTAACGATTCTATGGAAACGACAGGATTTTCTTTTGGGATACGACAATCACGTTTCCGATCCACTAATCCTTCTTTACTGCATCCCTCACTCCCAAACATTGACGAATTCACACGGAAATTCCGTCGCTATGAAATACGACTACTATGTGTTCTAAGACATTTCCTTCTAAATTGAGTAACGTTTCTATGGAAACAACAGGATTTTCGTTTGGGATACGACAATCTCATTTCCGATCCACTAATCCTTCTTTACTGCATACCTTACTCCCACACATTGACGAATTCACACGGAATTTGCGTCGCTATGAAATACGAGTACTATGTGTTCTAAGACATTTCCTTCTAAATCGAGTAACGTTTCAATGGAAACGACAGGATTTTCTTTTGGGATACGACAATCTCATTTCCGATCCACTAATCCTTCTTTACTGCATCCCTCACTCCAACTCATTGACGAATTCACACGGAAATTGCGTCGCTATGATATACGAGTACTATGGATTCTATGACTTCTCCTTCTAAATCGAGTAACGTTTCTATGGAAACGACAGGATTTTCTTTTGGGATACGACAATCTCATTTCCGATCCACTAATCCTTCTTTACTGCATCCCTCACTCCAACTCAGTGGCGAATTCACACGGAAATTGCGTCGCTATGAAATACGAGTACTATGGGTTCTATGACTTCTCCTTCTAAATCGAGTAACGTTTCTATGGAAACGACAGGATTTTCTTTTGGGATACGACAATCTCTTTTCCGATAAAATAATCCTTCTTTACTGCATCCCTCACTCCCACTCATTGACGAATTCACACGGAAATTCCGTCGCTATGAAATACGAGTACTATGTGTTCTAAGACATTTCCTTCTAAATCGAGTAACGTTTCTGTGGAAACGACAGGATTTTCTTTTGGGATACGACAATCTCATTTCCGAACCACTAATCCTTCTTTACTGCATCCCTCACACCCCCCCATTGACGAATTCACACGGACATTCCGTCGCTATGAAATACGAGTACTATGTGTTCTAAGACATTTCCTTCTAAATCGAGTAACGTTTCTATGGAAACGACAGGATTTTCTTTTGGGATACGACAATCACATTTCCGATCCACTAATCCGTCTTTACTGCATCCCTCACTCCCAAACATTGACGAATTCACACGGAAATTCCGTTGCTATGAAATACGAGTACTATGTGTTCTAAGACATTTCCTTCTAAATCGAGTAACGTTTCTATGGAAACGACAGGATTTTCTTTTGGGATACGACAATCTCATTTCCGATCCACTAATCCTTCTTTACTGCATCCCTCACTCCCACACATTGACGAATTCACACGGAAATTGCGTCGCTATGAAATACGAGTTTTATGTGTTCTAAGACATTTCCTTCTAAATCGAGTAACGTTTCTATGGAGACGAAAGGTTTTTCTTTTGGGATATGGCAATGACATTTCCGATCCACTAATCCTTCTTTACTGCATCCCTCACTCCCAAACATTGACGAATTCACACGGAAACTCCGTCGCTATGAAATACGAGTACTATGTGTTCTAAGACATTTCCTTCTAAATCGAGTAACGTTTCTATGAAAACGACAGGATTTTCTTTTGGGATACGACAATCTCATTTCCGATCCACTAATCCTTCTTTACTGCATCCCTCACTCCCACACATTGACGAATTCACACAGAAATTGCGTCGCTATGAAATACGAGAACTATGTGTTCTAAGACATTTCCTTCTAAATCGAGTAACGTTTCTATGGAAACGACAGGATTTTCTTTTGGGATACGACAATCTCATTTCCGATCCACTAATCCTTCTTTACTGCATCCCTCACTCCCACACATTGACGAATTCACACGGAAATTGCGTCGCTATGAAATACGAGTTTTATGTGTTCTAAGACATTTCCTTCTAAATCGAGTAACGTTTCTATGGAAACGAAAGGTTTTTCTTTTGGGATACGGCAATCACATTTCCGATCCACTAATCCTTCTTTACTGCATACCTCACTCCCAAACAGTGACGAATTCACACGGAAATTCCGTCGCTATGAAATACGAGTACTATGTGTTCTAGGACATTTCCTGCTAAATCGAGTAACGTTTCTATCTAAACGACTGGATTTTCTTTTGGGATACGGCAATCACATTTCCGATCCACTAATCCTTCTTTATTGCATACCTCACTCGTTAACATTGACGAATTCACACGGAACTTCCGTCGCTATGAAATACGAGTACTATGTGTTCTAAGACATTTCCTTCTAAATCGAGTAACGTTTCTATGGAATGGACAGGATTTTCATTTGGGATACGGCAATCTCATTTCCGATCCACTAATCCTTCTTTACTGCATCCCTCACTCCCACACATTGACGAATTCACACGGAAATTGCGTCGCTATGAAATACGAGTCCTATGTGTTCTAAGACATTTCCTTCTAAATCGAGTAACGTTTCTATGGAAACGACAGGATTTTTTTTGGGATACGACAATCACATTTCCGATCCACTAATCCTTCTTTACTGCATCCCTCACTCCCAAACATTTTAGAATTCACACGGAAATTCCGTCGCTATGAAATACGACTACTATGTGTTCTGAGACATTTCCTTCTAAATCGAGTAACGTTTCTATGGAAACGACAGGATTTTCTTTTGGGATACGACAATCTCATTTCCGATCCACTAATCCTTCTTTACTGCATCCCTCACTCCCACACATTGACGAATTCACACGGAAATTGCGTCCCTATGAAATACGAGTACTATGTGTTCTAAGACATTTCCTTCTAAATCGAGTAACGTTTCTATGGAAACGACAGGATTTTCCTTTGGGATACGACAATCACATTTCCGATCCACTAATCCTTCTTTACTGCATCCCTCACTCCCAAACATTGACGAATTCACACGGAAATTCCGTCGCTATGAAATACGAGTACTATGTGTTCTAGGACATTTCCTACTAAATCGAGTAACGTTTCTATGGAAACGACAGGATTTTCTTTTGGGATACGACAATCACATTTCCGATCCACTAATCCTTCTTTACTGCATCCCCCACTCCCAAACATTGACGAATTCACACGGAAATTGCGTCGCTATGAAATACGAGTACTATGTGTTCTAAGACATTTCCTTCTAAATCGAGTAACGTTTCTATGGAAACGACAGGATTTTCTTTTGGGATACGACAATCACATTTCCGATCCACTAATCCTTCTTTACTGCATCACTCACTCCCAAACATTGACGAATTCACACGGAACTTCCGTCGCTATGAAATTCGAGTACTATGTGTTCTTAGACATTTCCTTCTAAATCGAGTAACGTTTCTATGGAAACGACAGGATTTTCTTTTGGGATACGACAATCTCATTTCCGATCCACTAATCCTTCTTTACTGCATCCCTCACTCCCACACATTGACGAATTCACACGGAAATTCCGTCGCTATGAAATACGAGTCCTATGTGTTCTAAGACATTTCCTTCTAAATTGAGTAACGTTTCTATGGAAACGACAGGATTCTTTTTGGGATACGACAATCTCATTTCCGATCCACTAATCCTTCTTTACTGCATCCCTCACTCCAACTCAGTGGCGAATTCACACGGAAATTGCGTCGCTATGAAATACGAGTACTATGGGTTCTATGACTTCTCCTTCTAAATCGAGTAACGTTTCTATGGAAACGACAGGATTTTCTTTTGGGATACGACAATCTCATTTCCGATCCACTAATCCTTCTTTACTGCATCCCTCACTCCCACACATTGACGAATTCACACGGAAATTGCGTCGCTATGAAATACGAGTTTTATGTGTTCTAAGACATTTCCTTCTAAATCGAGTAACGTTTCTATGGAAACGAAAGGTTTTTCTTTTGGGATACGGCAATCACATTTCCGATCCACTAATCCTTCTTTACTGCATCCCTCACTCCCAAACATTGACGAATTCACACGGAAACTCCGTCGCTATGAAATACGAGTACTATGTGTTCTAAGACATTTCCTTCTAAATCGAGTAACGTTTCTATGGAAACGACAGGATTTTCTTTTGGGATACGACAATCACATTTCCGATCGACTAATCCTTCTTTACTGCATCCCTCACTCCCAAACATTGACGAACTCACACGGAAATTCCGTTGCTATGAAATACGAGTACTATGTGTTCTAAGACATTTCCTTCTAAATCGAGTAACGTTTCTATGGAAACGACAGGATTTTCTTTTGGGATACGACAATCTCATTTCCGATCCACTAATCCTTCTTTACTGCATCCCTCACTCCCACACATTGACGAATTCACACGGAAATTCCGTCGCTATGAAATACGAGTTTTATGTGTTCTAAGACATTTCCTTCTAAATCGAGTAACGTTTCTATGGAAACGAAAGGTTTTTCTTTTGGGATACGGCAATCACATTTCCGATCCACTAATCCTTCTTTACTGCATCCCTCACTCCCAAACATTGACGAATTCACACGGAAACTCCGTCGCTATGAAATACGAGTACTATGTGTTCTAAGACATTTCCTTCTAAATCGAGTAACGTTTCTATGAAAACGACAGGATTTTCTTTTGGGATACGACATTCTCATTTCCGATCCACTAATCCTTCTTTACTGCATCCCTCACTCCCACACATTGACGAATTCACACAGAAATTGCGTCGCTATGAAATACGAGAACTATGTGTTCTAAGACATTTCCTTCTAAATCGAGTAACGTTTCTATGGAAACGACAGGATTTTCTTTTGGGATACGACAATCTCATTTCCGATCCACTAATCCTTCTTTACTGCATCCCTCACTCCCACACATTGACGAATTCACACGGAAATTGCGTCGCTATGAAATACGAGTTTTATGTGTTCTAAGACATTTCCTTCTAAATCGAGTAACGTTTCTATGGAAACGAAAGGTTTTTCTTTTGGGATACGGCAATCACATTTCCGATCCACTAGTCCTTCTTTACTGCATCCCTCACTCCCAAACATTGACGAATTCACACGGAAATTCCGTCGCTATGAAATACGAGTACTATGTGTTCTAGGACATTTCCTGCTAAATCGAGTAACGTTTCTATCTAAACGACTGGATTTTCTTTTGGGATACGGCAATCACATTTCCGATCCACTAATCCTTCTTTATTGCATACCTCACTCGTTAACATTGACGAATTCACACGGAACTTCCGTCGCTATGAAATACGAGTACTATGTGTTCTAAGACATTTCCTTCTAAATCGAGTAACGTTTCTATGGAATCGACAGGATTTTCATTTGGGATACGACAATCTCATTTCCGATCCACTTATCCTTCTTTACTGCATCCCTCACTCCCACACATTGACGAATTCACACGGAAATTGCGTCGCTATGAAATACGAGTCCTATGTGTTCTAAGACATTTCCTTCTAAATCGAGTAACGTTTCTATGGAAACGACAGGATTTTTTTTGGGATACGACAATCACATTTCCGATCCACTAATCCTTCTTTACTGCATCCCTCACTCCCAAACATTTCAGAATTCACACGGAAATTCCGTCGCTATGAAATACGAGTACTATGTGTTCTAAGACATTTCCTTCTAAATCGAGTAACGTTTCTATGGAAACGACAGGATTTTCTTTTGGGATACGACAATCTCATTTCCGATCCACTAATCCTTCTTTACTGCATCCCTCACTCCCACACATTGACGAATTCACACGGAAATTGCGTCCCTATGAAATACGAGTACTATGTGTTCTAAGACATTTCCTTCTAAATCGAGTAACGTTTCTATGGAAACGACAGGATTTTCCTTTGGGATACGACAATCACATTTCCGATCCACTAATCCTTCTTTACTGCATCCCTCACTCCCAAACATTGACGAATTCACACGGAAATTCCGTCGCTATGAAATACGAGTACTATGTGTTCTAGGACATTTCCTCCTAAATCGAGTAACGTTTCTATGGAAACGACAGGATTTTCTTTTGGGATACGACAATCACATTTCCGATCCACTAATCCTTCTTAACTGCATCCCCCACTCCCAAACATTGACGAATTCACACGGAAATTGCGTCGCTATGAAATACGAGTACTATGTGTTCTAAGACATTTCCTTCTAAATCGAGTAACGTTTCTATGGAAACGACAGGATTTTCTTTTGGGATACGACAATCACATTTCCGATCCACTAATCCTTCTTTACTGCATCACTCACTCCCAAACATTGACGAATTCACACGGAACTTCCGTCGCTATGAAATACGAGTACTATGTGTTCTAAGACATTTCCTTCTAAATCGAGTAACGTTTCTATGGAAACGACAGGATTTTCTTTTGGGATACGACAATCTCATTTCCGATCCACTAATCCTTCTTTACTGCATCCCTCACGCCCACACATTGACGAATTCACATCGAAATTGCGTCGCTACGAAATACGAGTACTATATGTTCTAAGACATTTCCTTCTAAATCGAGTAACGTTTCTATGGAAACGACAGGATTTTCTTTTGGGATACGACAATCACATTTCCGATCCACTAATCCTTCTTTACTGCATCCCTCACTCCCAAACATTGACGAATTCACACGGAAATTCCGTCGCTATGCAATACGAGTACTATGTGTTCTAAGACATTTCCTTCTAAATCGAGTAACGTTTCTATGGAAACGTCAGGATTTTCTTTTGGGATACGACAATCTCATTTCCGATCCACTAATCCTTCTTTACTGCATCCCTCACGCCCACACATTGACGAACTCACTCGGAAATTGCGTCGCTATGAAATACGAGTACTATGTGTTCTAAGACATTTCCTTCTAAATCGAGTAACGTTACTATGGAAACGACAGGATTTTCTTTTGGGATACGACAATCACATTTCCGATCCACTAATATTTCTTTACTGCATCCCTCACTCCCAAACATTGACGAATTCACACGGAAATTCCGTCGCTATGAAATACGAGTACTATGTGTTCTAAGACATTTCCTTCTAAATCGAGTAACGTTTTTATGGAAACGACAGGATTTTCTTTTGGGATACGACAATCACATTTCCGATACACTAATCGTTCTTTACTGCATCCCTCACTCTCAAACATTGACGAATTCACACGGAAATTGCGTCGCTATGAAATACGAGTACTATGTGTTCTAAGACATTTCCTTCTAAATCGAGTAACGTATCTATGGAAACGACAGGATTTTCCTTTGGGATACGACAATCTCATTTCCGATCCACTAATCCTTCTTAACTGCATCCCTCACTCCCACACAATGACGAATTCACACGGAAATTGCGTCCCTATGAAATACGAGTACTATGTGTTCTAAGACATTTCCTTCTAAATCGAGTAACGATTCTATGGAAACGACAGGATTTTCTTTTGGGATACGCAATCACGTTTCCGATCCACTAATCCTTCTTTACTGCATCCCTCACTCCCAAACATTGACGAATTCACACGGAAATTCCGTCGCTATGAAATACGACTACTATGTGTTCTAAGACATTTCCTTCTAAATCGAGTAACGTTTCTATGGAAACGACAGGATTTTCGTTTGGGATACGACAATCTCATTTCCGATCCACTAATCCTTCTTTACTGCATACCTTACTCCCACACATTGACGAATTCACACGGAAATTGCGTCGCTATGAAATACGAGTACTATGTGTTCTAAGACATTTCCTTCTAAATCGAGTAACGTTTCAATGGAAACGACAGGATTTTCTTTTGGGATACGACAATCTCATTTCCGATCCACTAATCCTTCTTTACTGCATCCCTCACTCCAACTCATTGACGAATTCACACGGAAATTGCGTCGCTATGAAATACGAGTACTATGGATTCTATGACTTCTCCTTCTAAATCGAGTACCGTTTCTATGGAAACGACAGGATTTTCTTTTGGGATACGACAATCTCATTTCCGATCCACTAATCCTTCTTAACTGCATCCCTCACTCCCACACAATGACGAATTCACACGGAAATTGCGTCCCTATGAAATACGAGTACTATGTGTTCTAAGACATTTCCTTCTAAATCGAGTAACGATTCTATGGAAACGACAGGATTTTCTTTTGGGATACGACAATCACGTTTCCGATCCACTAATCCTTCTTTACTGCATCCCTCACTCCCAAACATTGACGAATTCACACGGAAATTCCGTCGCTATGAAATACGACTACTATGTGTTCTAAGACACTTCCTTCTAAATCGAGTAACGTTTCTATGGAAACGACAGGATTTTCGTTTGGGATACGACAATCTCATTTCCGATCCACTAATCCTTCTTTACTGCATCCCTCACTCCAACTCATTGACGAATTCACACGGAAATTGCGTCGCTATGAAATACGAGTACTATGGGTTCTATGACTTCTCCTTCTAAATCGAGTAACGTTTCTATGGAAACGACAGGATTTTCTTTTGGGATACGACAATCTCATTTCCGATAAAATAATCCTTCTTTACTGCATCCCTCACTCCCACTCACTGACGAATTCACACGGAAATTCCGTCGCTATGAAATACGAGTACTATGTGTTCTAAGACATTTCCTTCTAAATCGAGTAACGTTTCTATGGAAACGACAGGATTTTCTTTTGGGATACGACAATCTCATTTCCGAACCATTAATCCTTATTTACTGCATCCCTCACACCCCCCCATTGACGAATTCACACGGAAATTCCGTCGCTATGAAATACGAGTACTATGTGTTCTAAGACATTTCCTTCTAAATCGAGTAACGTTTCTATGGAAACGACAGGATTTTCTTTTGGGATACGACAATCACATTTCCGATCCACTAATCCTTCTTTACAGCATCCCTCACTCCCAAACATTGACGAATTCACACGGAAATTCCGTTGCTATGAAATACGAGTACTATGTGTTCTAAGACATTTCCTTCTAAATCGAGTAACGTTTCTATGGAAACGACAGGATTTTCTTTTGGGATACGACAATCTCATTTCCGATCCACTAATCCTTCTTTACTGCATCCCTCACTCCCACACATTGACGAATTCACACGGAAATTGCGTCGCTATGAAATACGAGTTTTATGTGTTCTAAGACATTTCCTTCTAAATCGAGTAACGTTTCTATGGAAACGAAAGGTTTTTCTTTTGGGATACGGCAATCACATTTCCGATCCACTAATCCTTCTTTACTGCATCCCTCACTCCCAAACATTGACGAATTCACACGGAAACTCCGTCGCTATGAAATACGAGTACTATGTGTTCTAAGACATTTCCTTCTAAATCGAGTAACGTTTCTATGAAAACGACAGGATTTTCTTTTGGGATACGACAATCTCATTTCCGATCCACTAATCCTTCTTTACTGCATCCCTCACTCCCACACATTGACGAATTCACACAGAAATTGCGTCGCTATGAAATACGAGAACTATGTGTTCTAAGACATTTCCTTCTAAATCGAGTAACGTTTCTATGGAAACGACAGGATTTTCTTTTGGGATAGGCCAATCTCATTTCCGATCCACTAATCCTTCTTTACTGCATCCCTCACTCCCACACATTGACGAATTCACACGGAAATTGCGTCGCTATGAAATACGAGTTTTATGTGTTCTAAGACATTTCCTTCTAAATCGAGTAACGTTTCTATGGAAACGACAGGATTTTTTTTGGGATACGACAATCACATTTCCGATCCACTAATCCTTCTTTACTGCATCCCTCACTCCCAAACATTTTAGAATTCACACGGAAATTCCGTCGCTATGAAATACGACTACTATGTGTTCTGAGACATTTCCTTCTAAATCGAGTAACGTTTCTATGGAAACGACAGGATTTTCTTTTGGGATACGACAATCTCATTTCCGATCCACTAATCCTTCTTTACTGCATCCCTCACTCCCACACATTGACGAATTCACACGGAAATTGCGTCCCTATGAAATACGAGTACTATGTGTTCTAAGACATTTCCTTCTAAATCGAGTAACGTTTCTATGGAAACGACAGGATTTTCCTTTGGGATACGACAATCACATTTCCGATCCACTAATCCTTCTTTACTGCATCCCTCACTCCCAAACATTGACGAATTCACACGGAAATTCCGTCGCTATGAAATACGAGTACTATGTGTTCTAGGACATTTCCTCCTAAATCGAGTAACGTTTCTATGGAAACGACAGGATTTTCCTTTGGGATGCGACAATCACATTTCCGATCCACTAATCCTTCTTTACTGCATCCCCCACTCCCAAACATTGACGAATTCACACGGAAATTGCGTCGCTATGAAATACGAGTACTATGTGTTCTAAGACATTTCCTTCTAAATCGAGTAACGTTTCTATGGAAACGACAGGATTTTCTTTTGGGATACGACAATCACATTTCCGATCCACTAATCCTTCTTTACTGCATCACTCACTCCCAAACATTGACGAATTCACACGGAACTTCCGTCGCTATGAAATTCGAGTACTATGTGTTCTAAGACATTTCCTTCTAAATCGAGTAACGTTTCTATGGAAACGACAGGATTTTCTTTTGGGATACGACAATCTCATTTCCGATCCACTAATCCTTCTTTACTGCATCCCTCACTCCCACACATTGACGAATTCACACGGAAATTCCGTCGCTATGAAATACGAGTCCTATGTGTTCTAAGACATTTCCTTCTAAATTGAGTAACGTTTCTATGGAAACGACAGGATTCTTTTTGGGATACGACAATCTCATTTCCGATCCACTAATCCTTCTTTACTGCATCCTTTACTCCAACTCAGTGGCGAATTCACACGGAAATTGCGTTGCTATGAAATACGAGTACTATGGGTTCTATGACTTCTCCTTCTAAATCGAGTAACGTTTCTATGGAAACGACAGGATTTTCTTTTGGGATACGACAATCTCATTTCCGATCCACTAATCCTTCTTTACTGCATCCCTCACTCCCACACATTGACGAATTCACACGGAAATTGCGTCGCTATGAAATACGAGTTTTATGTGTTCTAAGACATTTCCTTCTAAATCGAGTAACGTTTCTATGGAAACGAAAGGTTTTTCTTTTGGGATACGGCAATCACATTTCCGATCCACTAATTTTTCTTTACTGCATCCCTCACTCCCAAACATTGACGAATTCACACGGAAACTCCGTCGCTATGAAATACGAGTACTATGTGTTCTAAGACATTTCCTTCTAAATCGAGTAACGTTTCTATGGAAACGACAGGATTTTCTTTTGGGATACGACTATCACATTTCCGATCGACTAATCCTTCTTTACTGCATCACTCACTCCCAAACATTGACGAATTCACACGGAAATTCCGTTGCTATGAAATACGAGTACTATGTGTTCTAAGACATTTCCTTCTAAATCGAGTAACGTTTCTATGGAAACGACAGGATTTTCTTTTGGGATACGACTATCTCATTTCCGATCCACTAATCCTTCTTTACTGCATCCCTCACTCCCACACATTGACGAATTCACACGGAAATTGCGTCGCTATGAAATACGAGTTTTATGTGTTCTAAGACATTTCCTTCTAAATCGAGTAACGTTTCTATGGAAACGAAAGGTTTTTCTTTTGGGATACGGCAATCACATTTCCGATCCACTAATCCTTCTTTACTGCATCCCTCACTCCCAAACATTGACGAATTCACACGGAAACTCCGTCGCTATGAAATACGAGTACTATGTGTTCTAAGACATTTCCTTCTAAATCGAGTAACGTTTCTATGAAAACGACAGGATTTTCTTTTGGGATACGACAATCTCATTTCCGATCCACTAATCCTTCTTTACTGCATCCCTCACTCCCACACATTGACGAATTCACACAGAAATTGCGTCGCTATGAAATACGAGAACTATGTGTTCTAAGACATTTCCTTCTAAATCGAGTAACGTTTCTATGGAAACGACAGGATTTTCTTTTGGGATACGACAATCTCATTTAAGATCCACTAATCCTTCTTTACTGCATCCCTCACTCCCACACATTGGCGAATTCACACGGAAATTGCGTCGCTATGAAATACGAGTTTTATGTGTTCTAAGACATTTCCTTCTAAATCGAGTAACGTTTCTATGGAAACGAAAGGTTTTTCTTTTGGGATACGGCAATCACATTTCCGATCCACTAATCCTTCTTTACTGCATCCCTCACTCCCAAACATTGACGAATTCACACGGAAATTCCGTCGCTATGAAATACGAGTACTCTGTGTTCTAGGACATTTCCTGCTAAATCGAGTAACGTTTCTATCTAAACGACTGGATTTTCTTTTGGGATACGGCAATCACATTTCCGATCCACTAATCTTTCTTTATTGCATACCTCACTCGTTAACATTGACGAATTCACACGGAACTTCCGTCGCTATAAAATACGAGTACTATGTGTTCTAAGACATTTCCTTCTAAATCGAGTAACGTTTCTATGGAATCGACAGGATTTTCATTTGGGATACGACAATCTCATTTCCGATCCACTAATCCTTCTTTACTGCATCCCTCACTCCCACACATTGAAGAATTCACACGGAAATTGCGTCGCTATGAAATACGAGTCCTATGTGTTCTAAGACATTTCCTTCTAAATCGAGTAACGTTTCTATGGAAACGACAGGATTTTTTTTGGGATACGACAATAACATTTCCGATCCACTAATCCTTCTTTACTGCATCCCTCACTCCCAAACATTTTAGAATTCACACGGAAATTCCGTCGCTATGAAATACGAGTACTATATGTTCTAAGACATTTCCTTCTAAATCGAGTAACGTTTCTATGGAAACGACAGGATTTTCTTTTGGGATACGACAATCTCATTTCCGATCCACTAATCCTTCTTTACTGCATCCCTCACTCCCACACATTGATGAATTCACACGGAAATTGCGTCCCTATGAAATACGAGTACTATGTGTTCTAAGACATTTCCTTCTAAATCAAGTAACGTTTCTACGGAAACGACAGGATTTTCCTTTGGGAGACGACAATCACATTTCCGATCCACTAATCCTTCTTTACTGCATCCCTCACTCCCAAACATTGACGAATTCACACGGAACTTCCGTCGCTATGAAATACGAGTACTATGTGTTCTAGGACATTTTCTCCTAAATCGAGTAACGTTTATATGGAAACGACAGGATTTTCTTTTGGGATACGACAATCACATTTCCGATCCACTAATCCTTCTTTACTGCATCCCCCACTCCCAAACATTGACGAATTCACACGGAAATTGCGTCGCTATGAAATACGAGTACTATGTGTTCTAAGACATTTCCTTCTAAATCGAGTAACGTTTCTATGGAAACGACAGGATTTTCTTTTGGGATACGACAATCACATTTCCGATCCACTAATCCTTCGTTACTGCATCACTCACTCCCAAACATTGACGAATTCACACGGAACTTCCGTCGCTATGAAATACGAGTTTTATGTGTTCTAAGACATTTCCTTCTAAATCGAGTAACGTTTCTATGGAAACGAAAGGTTTTTCTTTTGGGATACGGCAATCACATTTCCGATCCACTAATCCTTCTTTACTGCATCCCTCACTCCCAAACATTGACGAATTCACACGGAATTTCTGTCGCTATGAAATACGAGTACTTTGTGTTCTAGGACATTTCCTGCTTAATCGAGTAACGTTTCTATCTAAACGACTGGATTTTCTTTTGGGATACGGCAATCACATTTCCGATCCACTAATCCTTCTTTATTGCATACCTCACTCGTTAACATTGACGAATTCACACGGAACTTCCGTCGCTATGAAATACGAGTACTATGTGTTCTAAGACATTTCCTTCTAAATCGAGTAACGTTTCTATGGAATCGACAGGATTTTCATTTGGGATACGACAATCTCATTTCCGATCCACTAATCCTTCTTTACTGCATCCCTCACTCCCACACATTGACGAATTCACACAGAAATTGCGTCGCTATGAAATACGAGAACTATGTGTTCTAAGACATTTCCTTCTAAATCGAGTAACGTTTCTATGGAAACGACAGGATTTTCTTTTGGGATACGACAATCTCATTTCCGATCCACTAATCCTTCTTTACTGCATCCCTCACTCCCACACATTGGCGAATTCACACGGAAATTGCGTCGCTATGAAATACGAGTTTTATGTGTTCTAAGACATTTCCTTCTAAATCGAGTAACGTTTCTATGGAAACGAAAGGTTTTTCTTTTGGGATACGCCAATCACATTTCCGATCCACTAATCCTTCTTTACTGCATCCCTCACTCCCAAACATTGACGAATTCACACGGAAATTCCGTCGCTATGAAATACGAGTACTCTGTGTTCTAGGACATTTCCTGCTAAATCGAGTAACGTTTCTATCTAAACGACTGGATTTTCTTTTGGGATACGGCAATCACATTTCCGATCCACTAATCTTTCTTTATTGCATACCTCACTCGTTAACATTGACGAATTCACACGGAACTTCCGTCGCTATAAAATACGAGTACTATGTGTTCTAAGACATTTCCTTCTAAATCGAGTAACGTTTCTATGGAATCGACAGGATTTTCATTTGGGATACGACAATCTCATTTCCGATCCACTAATCCTTCTTTACTGCATCCCTCACTCCCACACATTGACGAATTCACACGGAAATTGCGTCGCTATGAAATACGAGTCCTATGTGTTCTAAGACATTTCCTTCTAAATCGAGTAACGTTTCTATGGAAACGACAGGATTTTTTTTGGGATACGACAATAACATTTCCGATCCACTAATCCTTCTTTACTGCATCCCTCACTCCCAAACATTTTAGAATTCACACGGAAATTCCGTCGCTATGAAATACGAGTACTATATGTTCTAAGACATTTCCTTCTAAATCGAGTAACGTTTCTATGGAAACGACAGGATTTTCTTTTGGGATACGACAATCTCATTTCCGATCCACTAATCCTTCTTTACTGCATCCCTCACTCCCACACATTGACGAATTCACACGGAAATTGCGTCCCTATGAAATACGAGTACTATGTGTTCTAAGACATTTCCTTCTAAATCGAGTAACGTTTCTACGGAAACGACAGGATTTTCCTTTGGGAGACGACAATCACATTTCCGATCCACTAATCCTTCTTTACTGCATCCCTCACTCCCAAACATTGACGAATTCACACGGAACTTCCGTCGCTATGAAATACGAGTACTATGTGTTCTAGGACATTTTCTCCTAAATCGAGTAACGTTTATATGGAAACGACAGGATTTTCTTTTGGGATACGACAATCACATTTCCGATCCACTAATCCTTCTTTACTGCATCCCCCACTCCCAAACATTGACGAATTCACACGGAAATTGCGTCGCTATGAAATACGAGTACTATGTGTTCTAAGACATTTCCTTCTAAATCGAGTAACGTTTCTATTGAAACGACAGGATTTTCTTTTGGGATACGACAATCACATTTCCGATCCACTAATCCTTCGTTACTGCATCACTCACTCCCAAACATTGACGAATTCACACGGAACTTCCGTCGCTATGAAATACGAGTTTTATGTGTTCTAAGACATTTCCTTCTAAATCGAGTAACGTTTCTATGGAAACGAAAGGTTTTTCTTTTGGGATACGGCAATCACATTTCCGATCCACTAATCCTTCTTTACTGCATCCCTCACTCCCAAACATTGACGAATTCACACGGAATTTCTGTCGCTATGAAATACGAGTACTTTGTGTTCTAGGACATTTCCTGCTTAATCGAGTAACGTTTCTATCTAAACGACTGGATTTTCTTTTGGGATACGGCAATCACATTTCCGATCCACTAATCCTTCTTTATTGCATACCTCACTCGTTAACATTGACGAATTCACACGGAACTTCCGTCGCTATGAAATACGAGTACTATGTGTTCTAAGACATTTCCTTCTAAATCGAGTAACGTTTCTATGGAATCGACAGGATTTTCATTTGGGATACGACAATCTCATTTCCGATCCACTAATCCTTCTTTACTGCATCCCTCACTCCCACACATTGACGAATTCACACGGAAATTGCGTCGCTATGAAATACGAGTCCTATGTGTTCTAAGACATTTCCTTCTAAATCGAGTAACGTTTCTATGGAAACGACAGGATTTTCTTTTGGGATACGACAATCTCATTTCCGATCCACTAATCCTTCTTTACTGCATCCCTCACTCCCACACATTGATGAATTCACACGGAAATTGCGTCCCTATGAAATACGAGTACTATGTGTTCTAAGACATTTCCTTCTAAATCAAGTAACGTTTCTACGGAAACGACAGGATTTTCCTTTGGGAGACGACAATCACATTTCCGATCCACTAATCCTTCTTTACTGCATCCCTCACTCCCAAACATTGACGAATTCACACGGAACTTCCGTCGCTATGAAATACGAGTACTATGTGTTCTAGGACATTTTCTCCTAAATCGAGTAACGTTTATATGGAAACGACAGGATTTTCTTTTGGGATACGACAATCACATTTCCGATCCACTAATCCTTCTTTACTGCATCCCCCACTCCCAAACATTGACGAATTCACACGGAAATTGCGTCGCTATGAAATACGAGTACTATGTGTTCTAAGACATTTCCTTCTAAATCGAGTAACGTTTCTATGGAAACGACAGGATTTTCTTTTGGGATACGACAATCACATTTCCGATCCACTAATCCTTCGTTACTGCATCACTCACTCCCAAACATTGACGAATTCACACGGAACTTCCGTCGCTATGAAATACGAGTTTTATGTGTTCTAAGACATTTCCTTCTAAATCGAGTAACGTTTCTATGGAAACGAAAGGTTTTTCTTTTGGGATACGGCAATCACATTTCCGATCCACTAATCCTTCTTTACTGCATCCCTCACTCCCAAACATTGACGAATTCACACGGAATTTCTGTCGCTATGAAATACGAGTACTTTGTGTTCTAGGACATTTCCTGCTTAATCGAGTAACGTTTCTATCTAAACGACTGGATTTTCTTTTGGGATACGGCAATCACATTTCCGATCCACTAATCCTTCTTTATTGCATACCTCACTCGTTAACATTGACGAATTCACACGGAACTTCCGTCGCTATGAAATACGAGTACTATGTGTTCTAAGACATTTCCTTCTAAATCGAGTAACGTTTCTATGGAATCGACAGGATTTTCATTTGGGATACGACAATCTCATTTCCGATCCACTAATCCTTCTTTACTGCATCCCTCACTCCCACACATTGACGAATTCACACAGAAATTGCGTCGCTATGAAATACGAGAACTATGTGTTCTAAGACATTTCCTTCTAAATCGAGTAACGTTTCTATGGAAACGACAGGATTTTCTTTTGGGATACGACAATCTCATTTCCGATCCACTAATCCTTCTTTACTGCATCCCTCACTCCCACACATTGGCGAATTCACACGGAAATTGCGTCGCTATGAAATACGAGTTTTATGTGTTCTAAGACATTTCCTTCTAAATCGAGTAACGTTTCTATGGAAACGAAAGGTTTTTCTTTTGGGATACGGCAATCACATTTCCGATCCACTAATCCTTCTTTACTGCATCCCTCACTCCCAAACATTGACGAATTCACACGGAAATTCCGTCGCTATGAAATACGAGTACTCTGTGTTCTAGGACATTTCCTGCTAAATCGAGTAACGTTTCTATCTAAACGACTGGATTTTCTTTTGGGATACGGCAATCACATTTCCGATCCACTAATCTTTCTTTATTGCATACCTCACTCGTTAACATTGACGAATTCACACGGAACTTCCGTCGCTATAAAATACGAGTACTATGTGTTCTAAGACATTTCCTTCTAAATCGAGTAACGTTTCTATGGAATCGACAGGATTTTCATTTGGGATACGACAATCTCATTTCCGATCCACTAATCCTTCTTTACTGCATCCCTCACTCCCACACATTGACGAATTCACACGGAAATTGCGTCGCTATGAAATACGAGTCCTATGTGTTCTAAGACATTTCCTTCTAAATCGAGTAACGTTTCTATGGAAACGACAGGATTTTTTTTGGGATACGACAATAACATTTCCGATCCACTAATCCTTCTTTACTGCATCCCTCACTCCCAAACATTTTAGAATTCACACGGAAATTCCGTCGCTATGAAATACGAGTACTATATGTTCTAAGACATTTCCTTCTAAATCGAGTAACGTTTCTATGGAAACGACAGGATTTTCTTTTGGGATACGACAATCTCATTTCCGATCCACTAATCCTTCTTTACTGCATCCCTCACTCCCACACATTGACGAATTCACACGGAAATTGCGTCCCTATGAAATACGAGTACTATGTGTTCTAAGACATTTCCTTCTAAATCGAGTAACGTTTCTACGGAAACGACAGGATTTTCCTTTGGGAGACGACAATCACATTTCCGATCCACTAATCCTTCTTTACTGCATCCCTCACTCCCAAACATTGACGAATTCACACGGAACTTCCGTCGCTATGAAATACGAGTACTATGTGTTCTAGGACATTTTCTCCTAAATCGAGTAACGTTTATATGGAAACGACAGGATTTTCTTTTGGGATACGACAATCACATTTCCGATCCACTAATCCTTCTTTACTGCATCCCCCACTCCCAAACATTGACGAATTCACACGGAAATTGCGTCGCTATGAAATACGAGTACTATGTGTTCTAAGACATTTCCTTCTAAATCGAGTAACGTTTCTATTGAAACGACAGGATTTTCTTTTGGGATACGACAATCACATTTCCGATCCACTAATCCTTCGTTACTGCATCACTCACTCCCAAACATTGACGAATTCACACGGAACTTCCGTCGCTATGAAATACGAGTTTTATGTGTTCTAAGACATTTCCTTCTAAATCGAGTAACGTTTCTATGGAAACGAAAGGTTTTTCTTTTGGGATACGGCAATCACATTTCCGATCCACTAATCCTTCTTTACTGCATCCCTCACTCCCAAACATTGACGAATTCACACGGAATTTCTGTCGCTATGAAATACGAGTACTTTGTGTTCTAGGACATTTCCTGCTTAATCGAGTAACGTTTCTATCTAAACGACTGGATTTTCTTTTGGGATACGGCAATCACATTTCCGATCCACTAATCCTTCTTTATTGCATACCTCACTCGTTAACATTGACGAATTCACACGGAACTTCCGTCGCTATGAAATACGAGTACTATGTGTTCTAAGACATTTCCTTCTAAATCGAGTAACGTTTCTATGGAATCGACAGGATTTTCATTTGGGATACGACAATCTCATTTCCGATCCACTAATCCTTCTTTACTGCATCCCTCACTCCCACACATTGACGAATTCACACGGAAATTGCGTCGCTATGAAATACGAGTCCTATGTGTTCTAAGACATTTCCTTCTAAATCGAGTAACGTTTCTATGGAAACGACAGGATTTTTTTTGGGATACGACAATCACATTTCCGATCCACTAATCCTTCTTTACTGCATCCCTCACTCCCAAACATTTTAGAATTCACACGGAAATTCCGTCGCTATGAAATACGACTACTATGTGTTCTGAGACATTTCCTTCTAAATCGAGTAACGTTTCTATGGAAACGACAGGATTTTCTTTTGGGATACGACAATCTCATTTCCGATCCACTAATCCTTCTTTACTGCATCCCTCACTCCCACACATTGACGAATTCACACGGAAATTGCGTCCCTATGAAATACGAGTACTATGTGTTCTAAGACATTTCCTTCTAAATCGAGTAACGTTTCTATGGAAACGACAGGATTTTCCTTTGGGATACGACAATCACATTTCCGATCCACTAATCCTTCTTTACTGCATCCCTCACTCCCAAACATTGACGAATTCACACGGAAATTCCGTCGCTATGAAATACGAGTACTATGTGTTCTAGGACATTTCCTCCTAAATCGAGTAACGTTTCTATGGAAACGACAGGATTTTCTTTTGGGATGCGACAATCACATTTCCGATCCACTAATCCTTCTTTACTGCATCCCCCACTCCCAAACATTGACGAATTCACACGGAAATTGCGTCGCTATGAAATACGAGTACTATGTGTTCTAAGACATTTCCTTCTAAATCGAGTAACGTTTCTATGGAAACGACAGGATTTTCTTTTGGGATACGACAATCACATTTCCGATCCACTAATCCTACTTTACTGCATCACTCACTCCCAAACATTGACGAATTCACACGGAACTTCCGTCGCTATGAAATTCGAGTACTATGTGTTCTAAGACATTTCCTTCTAAATCGAGTAACGTTTCTATGGAAACGACAGGATTTTCTTTTGGGATACGACAATCTCATTTCCGATCCGCTAATCCTTCTTTACTGCATCCCTCACTCCCACACATTGACGAATTCACACGGAAATTCCGTCGCTATGAAATACGAGTCCTATGTGTTCTAAGACATTTCCTTCTAAATTGAGTAACGTTTCTATGGAAACGACAGGATTCTTTTTGGGATACGACAATCTCATTTCCGATCCACTAATCCTTCTTTACTGCATCCTTTACTCCAACTCAGTGGCGAATTCACACGGAAATTGCGTCGCTATGAAATACGAGTACTATGGGTTCTATGACTTCTCCTTCTAAATCGAGTAACGTTTCTATGGAAACGACAGGATTTTCTTTTGGGATACGACAATCTCATTTCCGATCCACTAATCCTTCTTTACTGCATCCCTCACTCCCACACATTGACGAATTCACACGGAAATTGCGTCGCTATGAAATACGAGTTTTATGTGTTCTAAGACATTTCCTTCTAAATCGAGTAACGTTTCTATGGAAACGAAAGGTTTTTCTTTTGGGATACGGCAATCACATTTCCGATCCACTAATTTTTCTTTACTGCATCCCTCACTCCCAAACATTGACGAATTCACACGGAAACTCCGTCGCTATGAAATACGAGTACTATGTGTTCTAAGACATTTCCTTCTAAATCGAGTAACGTTTCTATGGAAACGACAGGATTTTCTTTTGGGATACGACTATCACATTTCCGATCGACTAATCCTTCTTTACTGCATCCCTCACTCCCAAACATTGACGAATTCACACGGAAATTCCGTTGCTATGAAATACGAGTACTATGTGTTCTAAGACATTTCCTTCTTAATCGAGTAACGTTTCTATGGAAACGACAGGATTTTCTTTTGGGATACGACTATCTCATTTCCGATCCACTAATCCTTCTTTACTGCATCCCTCACTCCCACACATTGACGAATTCACACGGAAATTGCGTCGCTATGAAATACGAGTTTTATGTGTTCTAAGACATTTCCTTCTAAATCGAGTAACGTTTCTATGGAAACGAAAGGTTTTTCTTTTCGGATACGGCAATCACATTTCCGATCCACTAATCCTTCTTTACTGCATCCCTCACTCCCAAACATTGACGAATTCACACGGAAACTCCGTCGCTATGAAATACGAGTACTATGTGTTCTAAGACATTTCCTTCTAAATCGAGTAACGTTTCTATGAAAACGACAGGATTTTCTTTTGGGATACGACAATCTCATTTCCGATCCACTAATCCTTCTTTACTGCATCCCTCACTCCCACACATTGACGAATTCACACAGAAATTGCGTCGCTATGAAATACGAGAACTATGTGTTCTAAGACATTTCCTTCTAAATCGAGTAACGTTTCTATGGAAACGACAGGATTTTCTTTTGGGATACGACAATCTCATTTCCGATCCACTAATCCTTCTTTACTGCATCCCTCACTCCCACACATTGACGAATTCACACGGAAATTGCGTCGCTATGAAATACGAGTTTTATGTGTTCTAAGACATTTCCTTCTAAATCGAGTAACGTTTCTATGGAAACGAAAGGTTTTTCTTTTGGGATACGGCAATCACATTTCCGATCCACTAATCCTTCTTTACTGCATCCCTCACTCCCAAAGATTGACGAATTCACACGGAAATTCCGTCGCTATGAAATACGAGTACTCTGTGTTCTAGGACATTTCCTGCTAAATCGAGTAACGTTTCTATCTAAACGACTAGATTTTCTTTTGGGATACGGCAATCACATTTCCGATCCACTAATCTTTCTTTATTGCATACCTCACTCGTTAACATTGACGAATTCACACGGAACTTCCATCGCTATAAAATACGAGTACTATGTGTTCTAAGACATTTCCTTCTAAATCGAGTAACGTTTCTATGGAATCGACAGGATTTTCATTTGGGATACGACAATCTCATTTCCGATCCACTAATCCTTCTTTACTGCATCCCTCACTCCCACACATTGACGAATTCACACGGAAATTGCGTCGCTATGAAATACGAGTCCTATGTGTTCTAAGACATTTCCTTCTAAATCGAGTAACGTTTCTATGGAAACGACAGGATTTTTTTTGGGATACGACAATCACATTTCCGATCCACTAATCCTTCTTTACTGCATCCCTCACTCCCAAACATTTTAGAATTCACACGGAAATTCCGTCGCTATGAAATACGAGTACTATATGTTCTAAGACATTTCCTTCTAAATCGAGTAACGTTTCTATGGAAACGACAGGATTTTCTTTTGGGATACGACAATCTCATTTCCGATCCACTAATCCTTCTTTACTGCATCCCTCACTCCCACACATTGACGAATTCACACGGAAATTGCGTCCCTATGAAATACGAGTACTATGTGTTCTAAGACATTTCCTTCTAAATCGAGTAACGTTTCTACGGAAACGACAGGATTTTCCTTTGGGAGACGACAATCACATTTCCGATCCACTAATCCTTCTTTACTGCATCCCTCACTCCCCAACATTGACGAATTCACACGGAACTTCCGTCGCTATGAAATACGAGTACTATGTGTTCTAGGACATTTCCTCCTAAATCGAGTAACGTTTCTATGGAAACGACAGGATTTTCTTTTGGGATACGACAATCACATTTCCGATCCACTAATCCTTCTTTACTGCATCCCCCACTCCCAAACATTGACGAATTCACACGGAAATTGCGTCGCTATGAAATACGAGTACTATGTGTTCTAAGACATTTCCTTCTAAATCGAGTAACGTTTCTATGGAAACGACAGGATTTTCTTTTGGGATACGACAATCACATTTCCGATCCACTAATCCTTCGTTACTGCATCACTCACTCCCAAACATTGACGAATTCACACGGAACTTCCGTCGCTATGAAATACGAGTTTTATGTGTTCTAAGACATTTCCTTCTAAATCGAGTAACGTTTCTATGGAAACGAAAGGTTTTTCTTTTGGGATACGGCAATCACATTTCCGATCCACTAATCCTTCTTTACTGCATCCCTCACTCCCAAACATTGACGAATTCACACGGAAACTCCGTCGCTATGAAATACGAGTACTATGTGTTCTAAGACATTTCCTTCTAAATCGAGTAACGTTTCTATGAAAACGAAAGGATTTTCTTTAGGGATACGACAATCTCATTTCCGATCCACTAATCCTTCTTTACTGCATCCCTCACTCCCACACATTGACGAATTCACACAGAAATTGCGTCGCTATGAAATACGAGAACTATGTGTTCTAAGACATTTCCTTCTAAATCGAGTAACGTTTCTATGATAACGACAGGATTTTCTTTTGGGATACGACAATCTCATTTCCGATCCACTAATCCTTCTTTACTGCATCCCTCACTCCCACACATTTACGAATTCACACGGAAATTGCGTCGCTATGAGATACGAGTTTTATGTGTTCTAAGACATTTCCTTCTAAATCGAGTAACGTTTCTATGGAAACGAAAGGTTTTTCTTTTGGGATACGGCAATCACATTTCCGATCCACTAATCCTTCTTTACTGCATCCCTCACTCCCAAAAATTGACGAATTCACACGGAATTTCTGTCGCTATGAAATACGAGTACTTTGTGTTCTAGGACATTTCCTGCTAAATCGAGTAACGTTTCTATCTAAACGACTGGATTTTCTTTTGGGATACGGCAATCACATTTCCGATCCACTAATCCTTCTTTATTGCATACCTCACTCGTTAACATTGACGAATTCACACGGAACTTCCGTCGCTATGAAATACGAGTACTATGTGTTCTAAGACATTTCCTTCTAAATCGAGTAACGTTTCTATGGAATCGACAGGATTTTCATTTGGGATACGACAATCTCATTTCCGATCCACTAATCCTTCTTTACTGCATCCCTCACTCCCACACATTGACGAATTCACACGGAAATTGCGTCGCTATGAAATACGAGTCCTATGTGTTCTAAGACATTTCCTTCTAAATCGAGTAACGTTTCTATGGAAACGACAGGATTTTTTTTGGGATACGACAATCACATTTCCGATCCACTAATCCTTCTTTACTGCATCCCTCACTCCCAAACATTTTAGAATTCACACGGATATTGCGTCGCTATGAAATACGAGTACTATGTGTTCTAAGACATTTCCTTCTAAATCGAGTAACGTTTCTATGGAAACGACAGGATTTTCTTTTGGGATACGACAATCTCATTTCCGATCCACTAATCCTTCTTTACTGCATCCCTCACTCCCACACATTGACGAATTCACACGGAAATTGCGTCCCTATGAAATACGAGTACTATGTGTTGTAAGACATTTCGTTCTAAATCGAGTAACGTTTCTATGGAAACGACAGGATTTTGCTTTGGGTTACGACAATCACATTTCCGATCCACTAATCCTTCTTTACTGCATCCCTCACTCCCAAACATTGACGAATTCACACGGAAATTCCGTCGCTATGAAATACGAGTACTATGTGTTCTAGGACATTTCCTCCTAAATCGAGTAACGTTTCTATGGAAACGACAGGATTTTCTTTTGAGATACGACAATCACATTTCCGATCCACTAATCCTTCTTTACTGCATCCCCCACTCCCAAACATTGACGAATTCACACGGAAATTGCGTCGCTATGAAATACGAGTACTATGTGTTCTAAGACATTTCCTTCTAAATCGAGTAACGTTTCTATGGAAACGACAGGATTTTCTTTTGGGATACGACAATCACATTTCCGATCCACTAATCCTTCTTTACTGCATCACTCACTCCCAAACATTGACGAATTCACACGGAACTTCCGTCGCTATGAAATACGAGTACTATGTGTTCTAAGACATTTCCTTCTAAATCGAGTAACGTTTCTATGGAAACGACAGGATTTTCTTTTGGGATACGACAATCTCATTTTAGATCCACTAATCCTTCTTTACTGCATCCCTCACTCCCACACATTGACGAATTCACACGGAAATTCCGTCGCTATGAAATACGAGTCCTATGTGTTCTAAGACATTTCCTTCTAAATTGAGTAACGTTTCTATGGAAACGACAGGATTCTTTTTGGGATACGACAATCACATTTCCGATCCACTAATCCTTCTTTACTGCATCCCTCACTCCCAAACATTGACGAATTCACACGGAAATTCCGTCGCTATGAAATACGAGTACTATGTGTTCTAAGACATTTCCTTCTAAATCGAGTAACGTTTCTATGGAAACGACAGGATTTTCTTTTGGGATACGACAATCTCATTTCCGATCCACTAATCCTTCTTTACTGCATCCCTCACTCCCACACATTGACGAATTCACACGGTAATTGCGTCGCTATGAAATACGAGTACTATCTGTTCTAAGACATTTCCTTCTAAATCGAGTAACGTTTCTATGGAAACGACAGGATTTTCTTTTGGGATACGACAATCACATTTACGATCCACTAATCCTTCTTTACTGCATCCCTCACTCCCACACATTGACGAATTCACACGGAAATTCCGTCGCTATGAAATACGAGTACTATGTGTTCTAAGACATTTCCTTCTAAATCGAGTAACGTTTCTATGGAAACGACAGGATTTTCTTTTGGGATACGACAATCTCATTTCCGATCCACTAATCCTTCTTTACAGCATCCCCCACTCCCACACATTGACGAACTCACACGGAAATTGCGTCGCTATGAAATACGAGTACTATGTGTTCTAAGACATTTCCTACTAAATCGAGTAACGTTTCTATGGAAACGACAGGATTTTCTTTTTGGATACGACAATCACATTTCCGATCCACTAATCCTTCTTTACTGCATCCCTCACTCCCAAACATTGACGAATTCACACGGAAATTCGGTCGCTGTGAAATACGAGTACTATGTGTTCTAAGACATTTCCTTCTAAATCGAGTAACGTTTCTATGGAAACGACAGGATTTTCTTTTGGGATACGACAATCACATTTCCGATCCACTAATCCTTCTTTACTGCATCCCTCACTCCCACACATTGACGAATTCACACGAAAATTGCGTCGCTATGAAATACGAGTACTATGTGTTCTAAGACATTTCCTTCTAAATCGAGTAACGTTTCTATGGAAACGACAGGATTTTCTTTTGGGATACGACAATCACATTTCCGATCCACTAATCCTTCTTTACTGCATCCCTCACTCCCAAACATTGACGAATTCACACGGAAATTCCGTCGCTATGAGATACGAGTACTATGTGTTCTAAGACATTTCCTTCTAATTCGAGTAACGTTTCTATGGAAACGACAGGATTTTCTTTTGGGATACGACAATCACATTTCCGATCCACTAATCCTTCTTTACTACATCCCTCACTCCCAAACATTGACGAATTCACACAGAACTTCCGTCGCTATGAAATACAAGTACTATGTGTTCTAAGACATTTCCTTCTAAATCGAGTAACGTTTCTATGGAAACGACAGGATTTTCTTTTGGGATACGACAATCACATTTCCGATCCACTAATCCTTCTTTACTGCATCCCTCACTCCCACACATTGACGAATTCACACGGAAATTGCGTCGCTATGAAATACGAGAACTATGTGTTCTAAGACATTTCCTTCTAAATCGAGTAACGTTTCTATGGAAACGACAGGATTTTCTTTTGGGATACGACAATCTCATTTCCGATCCACTAATCCTTCTTTACTGCATCCCCCACTCCCACACATTGACGAATTCACACGGAAATTGCGTCGCTATGAAATACGAGTACTATGTGTTCTAAGACATTTCCTTCTAAATCGAGTAACGTTTCTATGGAAACGACAGGATTTTCTTTTGGGATACGACAATCACATTTCCGATCCACTAATCCCCTCTTTACTGCATCCCTCACTCCCAAACATTTTAGAATTCACACGGAAATTCCGTCGCTATAATAAACGAGTACTATGTGTTCTAAGACATTTCCTTCTAAATCGAGTAACGTTTCTATGGAAACGACAGGATTCTCTTTTGCGATACGACAATCTCATTTCCGATCCACTAATCCTTCTTTACTGCATCCCTCACTCCCAAACATTGACGAATTCACACGGAAATTACGTCGCTATGAAATACGAGTACTATGTGTTCTAAGACATTTCCTTCTAAATCGAGTAACGTTTCTATGGAAACGACACAAATTTCTTTTGGGATACGACAATCACATTTCCGATCCACTAATCGTTCTTCACTCCATCCCTCACTCCCAAACATTGACGAATTCACACGGAAATTGCGTCGCTATGAAATACGAGTACTATATGTTCTAAGACATTTCCTTCTAAATCGAGTAACGTTTCTATGGAAACGACAGGATTTTCTTTTGGGATACGACAATCTCATTTCCGATCCACTAATCCTTCTTTACTGCATCCCTCACTCCCACACATTGACGAATTCACACGGAAATTCCGTCGCTATGAAATACGAGTCCTATGTGTTCTAAGACATTTCCTTCTAAATTGAGTAACGTTTCTATGGAAACGACAGGATTCTTTTTGGGATACGACAATCTCATTTCCGATCCACTAATCCTTCTTTACTGCATCCCTCACTCCAACTCAGTGGCGAATTCACACGGAAATTGCGTCGCTATGAAATACGAGTACTATGGGTTCTATGACTTCTCCTTCTAAATCGAGTAACGTTTCTATGGAAACGACAGGATTTTCTTTTGGGATACGACAATCTCATTTCCGATCCACTAATCCTTCTTTACTGCATCCCTCACTCCCACACATTGACGAATTCACACGGAAATTGCGTCGCTATGAAATACGAGTTTTATGTGTTCTAAGACATTTCCTTCTAAATCGAGTAACGTTTCTATGGAAACGAAAGGTTTTTCTTTTGGAATACGGCAATCACATTTCCGATCCACTAATCCTTCTTTACTGCATCCCTCACTCCCAAACATTGACGAATTCACACGGAAACTCCGTCGCTATGAAATACGAGTACTATGTGTTCTAAGACATTTCCTTCTAAATCGAGTAACGTTTCTATGGAAACGACAGGATTTTCTTTTGGGATACGACAATCACATTTCCGATCGACTAATCCTTCTTTACTGCATCCCTCACACCCAAACATTGACGAATTCACACGGAAATTCCGTTGCTATGAAATACGAGTACTATGTGTTCTAAGACATTTCCTTCTAAATCGAGTAACGTTTCTATGGAAACGACAGGATTTTCTTTTGGGATACGACAATCTCATTTCCGATCCACTAATCCTTCTTTACTGCATCCCTCACTCCCACACATTGACGAATTCACACGGAAATTGCGTCGCTATGAAATACGAGTTTTATGTGTTCTAAGACATTTCCTTCTAAATCGAGTAACGTTTCTATGGAAACGAAAGGTTTTTCTTTTGGGATACGGCAATCACATTTCCGATCCACTAATCCTTCTTTACTGCATCCCTCACTCCCAAACATTGACGAATTCACACGGAAACTCCGTCGCTATGAAATACGAGTACTATGTGTTCTAAGACATTTCCTTCTAAATCGAGTAACGTTTCTATGAAAACGACAGGATTTTCTTTTGGGATACGACAATCTCATTTCCGATCCACTAATCCTTCTTTACTGCATCCCTCACTCCCACACATTGACAAATTCACACAGATGTTGCGTCGCTATGAAATACGAGAACTATGTGTTCTAAGACATTTCCTTCTAAATCGAGTAACGTTTCTATGGAAACGACAGGATTTTCTTTTGGGATACGACAATCTCATTTCCGATCCACTAATCCTTCTTTACTGCATCCCTCACTCCCACACATTGACGAATTCACACGGAAATTGCGTCGCTATGAAATACGAGTTTTATGTGTTCTAAGACATTTCCTTCTAAATCGAGTAACGTTTCTATGGAAACGAAAGGTTTTTCTTTTGGGATACGGCAATCACATTTCCGATCCACTAATCCTTCTTTACTGCATCCCTCACTCCCAAACATTGACGAATTCACACGGAAATTCCGTCGCTATGAAATACGAGTACTATGTGTTCTAGGACATTTCCTGCTAAATCGAGTAACGTTTCTATCTAAACGACTGGATTTTCTTTTGGGATACGGCAATCACATTTCCGATCCACTAATCCTTCTTTATTGCATACCTCACTCGTTAACATTGACGAATTCACACGGAACTTCCGTCGCTATGAAATACGAGTACTATGTGTTCTAAGACATTTCCTTCTAAATCGAGTAACGTTTCTATGGAAACGACAGGATTTTCTTTTGGGATACGACAATCACATTTCCGATCCACTAATCCTTCTTAACTGCATCCCCCACTCCCAAACATTGACGAATTCACACGGAAATTGCGTCGCTATGAAATACGAGTACTATGTGTTCTAAGACATTTCCTTCTAAATCGAGTAACGTTTCTATGGAAACGACAGGATTTTCTTTTGGGATACGACAATCACATTTCCGATCCACTAATCCTTCTTTACTGCATCACTCACTCCCAAACATTGACGAATTCACACGGAACTTCCGTCGCTATGAAATACGAGTACTATGTGTTCTAAGACATTTCCTTCTAAATCGAGTAACGTTTCTATGGAAACGACAGGATTTTCTTTTGGGATACGACAATCTCATTTCCGATCCACTAATCCTTCTTTACTGCATCCCTCACGCCCACACATTGACGAATTCACATCGAAATTGCGTCGCTACGAAATACGAGTACTATATGTTCTAAGACATTTCCTTCTAAATCGAGTAACGTTTCTATGGAAACGACAGGAATTTCTTTTGGGATACGACAATCACATTTCCGATCCACTAATCCTTCTTTACTGCATCCCTCACTCCCAAACATTGACGAATTCACACGGAAATTCCGTCGCTATGCAATACGAGTACTATGTGTTCTAAGACATTTCCTTCTAAATCGAGTAACGTTTCTATGGAAACGACAGGATTTTCTTTTGGGATACGACAATCTCATTTCCGATCCACTAATCCTTCTTTACTGCATCCCTCACGCACACACATTGACGAACTCACTCGGAAATTGCGTCGCTATGAAATACGAGTACTATGTGTTCTAAGACATTTCCTTCTAAATCGAGTAACGTTACTATGGAAACGACAGGATTTTCTTTTGGGATACGACAATCACATTTCCGATCCACTAATATTTCTTTACTGCATCCCTCACCCCCAAACATTGACGAATTCACACGGAAATTCCGTCGCTATGAAATACGAGTACTATGTGTTCTAAGACATTTCCTTCTAAATCGAGTAACGTTTTTATGGAAACGACAGGATTTTTTTTTGGGATACGACAATCACATTTCCGATACACTAATCGTTCTTTACTGCATCCCTCACTCTCAAACATTGACGAATTCACACGGAAATTGCGTCGCTATGAAATACGAGTACTATGTGTTCTAAGACATTTCCTTCTAAATCGAGTAACGTATCTATGGAAACGACAGGATTTTCCTTTGGGATACGACAATCTCATTTCCGATCCACTAATCCTTCTTTACTGCATCCCTCACTCCCAAACATTGACGAATTCACACGGAAATTCCGTCGCTATGCAATACGAGTACTATGTGTTCTAAGACATTTCCTTCTAAATCGAGTAACGTTTCTATGGAAACGACAGGATTTTTTTTGGGATACGACAATCACATTTCCGATCCACTAATCCTTCTTTACTGCATCCCTCACTCCCAAACATTTCAGAATTCACACGGAAATTCCGTCGCTATGAAATACGAGTACTATGTGTTCTAAGACATTTCCTTCTAAATCGAGTAACGTTTCTATGGAAACGACAGGATTTTCTTTTGGGATACGACAATCTCATTTCCGATCCACTAATCCTTCTTTACTGCATCCCTCACTCCCAAACATTGACGAATTCACACGGAAATTGCGTCGCTATG
Organism: Schistocerca piceifrons; assembly: GCF_021461385.2. NCBI lineage: Eukaryota > Metazoa > Arthropoda > Insecta > Orthoptera > Acrididae > Schistocerca > Schistocerca piceifrons. The sequence continues at coordinate 601,737,586 of NC_060144.1, read as the reverse complement.
AAATACGAGTACTATGTGTTCTAAGACATTTCCTTCTAAATCGAGTAACGTTTCTATGGAAACGACAGGATTTTCCTTTGGGATACGACAATCACATTTCCGATCCACTAATCCTTCTTTACTGCATCTCTCACTCCCAAACATTGACGAATTCACACGGAAATTCCGTCGCTATGAAATACGAGTACTATGTGTTCTAGGACATTTCCTCCTAAATCGAGTAACGTTTCTATGGAAACGACAGGATTTTCTTTTGGGATACGACAATCTCATTTCCGATCCACTAATCCTTCTTTACTGCATCTCTCACTCCCAAACATTGACGAATTCACACGGAAATTCCGTCGCTATGCAATACGAGTACTATGTGTTCTAAGACATTTCCTTCTAAATCGAGTAACGTTTCTAAGGAAACGACAGGATTTTCTTTTGGGATACGACAATCTCATTTCCGATCCACTAATCCTTCTTTACTGCATCCCTCACGCCCACACATTGACGAATTCACAAGGAAATTGCGTCGCTACGAAATACGAGTACTATATGTTCTAAGACATTTCCTTCTAAATCGAGTAACGTTTCTATGGAAACGACAGGATTTTCTTTTGGGATACGACAATCACATTTCCGATCCACTAATCCTTCTTTACTGCATCCCTCACTCCCAAACATTGACGAATTCACACGGAAATTCCGTCGCTATGCAATACGAGTACTATGTGTTCTAAGACATTTCCTTCTAAATCGAGTAACGTTTCTATGGAAACGACAGGATTTTCTTTTGGGATACGACAATCTCATTTCCGATCCACTAATCCTTCTTTACTGCATCCCTCACGCCCACACATTGACGAACTCACTCGGAAATTGCGTCGCTATGAAATACGAGTACTATGTGTTCTAAAACATTTCCTTCTAAATCGAGTAACGTTACTATGGAAACGACAGGATTTTCTTTTGGGATACGACAATCACATTTCCGATCCACTAATATTTCTTTACTGCATCCCTCACTCCCAAACATTGACGAATTCACACGGAAATTCCGTCGCTATGAAATACGAGTACTATGTGTTCTAAGACATTTCCTTCTAAATCGAGTAACGTTTTTATGGAAACGACAGGATTTTCTTTTGGGATACGACAATCACATTTCCGATACACTAATCGTTTTTTACTGCATCCCTCACTCTCAAACATTGACGAATTCACACGGAAATTGCGTCGCTATGAAATACGAGTACTATGTGTTCTAAGACATTTCCTTCTAAATCGAGTAACGTATCTATGGAAACGACAGGATTTTCCTTTGGGATACGACAATCTCATTTCCGATCCACTAATCCTTCTTAACTGCATCCCTCACTCCCACACAATGACGAATTCACACGGAAATTGCGTCCCTATGAAATACGAGTACTATGTGTTCTAAGACATTTCCATCTAAATCGAGTAACGATTCTATGGAAACGACAGGATTTTCTTTTGGGATACGACAATCACGTTTCCGATCCACTAATCCTTCTTTACTGCATCCCTCACTCCCAAACATTGACGAATTCACACGGAAATTCCGTCGCTATGAAATACGACTACTATGTGTTCTAAGACATTTCCTTCTAAATCGAGTAACGTTTCTATGGAAACGACAGGATTTTCGTTTGGGATACGACAATCTCATTTGCGATCCACTAATCCTTCTTTACTGCATACCTTACTCCCACACATTGACGAATTCACACGGAAATTGCGTCGCTATGAAATACGAGTACTATGTGTTCTAAGACATTTCCTTCTAAATCGAGTAACGTTTCAATGGAAACGACAGGATTTTCTTTTGGGATACGACAATCTCATTTCCGATCCACTAATCCTTCTTTACTGCATCCCTCACTCCAACTCATTGACGAATTCACACGGAAATTGCGTCGCTATGAAATACGAGTACTATGGTTTCTATGACTTCTCCTTCTAAATCGAGTAACGTTTCTATGGAAACGACAGGATTTTCTTTTGGGATACGACAATCTCATTTCCGATCCACTAATCCTTCTTTACTGCATCCCTCACTCCAACTCAGTGGCGAATTCACACGGAAATTGCGTCGCTATGAAATACGAGTACTATGGGTTCTATGACTTCTCCTTCTAAATCGAGTAACGTTTCTATGGAAACGACAGGATTTTCTTTTGGGATACGACAATCTCATTTCCGATAAAATAATCCTTCTTTACTGCATCCCTCACACCCACTCATTGACGAATTCACACGGAAATTCCGTCGCCATGAAATACGAGTACTATGTGTTCTAAGACATTTCCTTCTAAATCGAGTAACGTTTCTATGGAAACGACAGGATTTTCTTTTGGGATACGACAATCTCATTTCCGAACCACTAATCCTTCTTTACTGCATCCCTCACACCCCCCCATTGACGAATTCACACGGAAATTCCGTCGCTATGAAATACGAGTACTATGTGTTCTAAGACATTTCCTTCTAAATCGAGTAACGTTTCTATGGAAACGACAGGATTTTCTTTTGGGATACGACAATCACATTTCCGATCCACTAATCCTTCTTTACTGCATCCCTCACTCCCAAACATTGACGAATTCACACGGAAATTCCGTTGCTATGAAATACGAGTACTATGTGTTCTAAGACATTTCCTTCTAAATCGAGTAACGTTTCTATGGAAACGACAGGATTTTCTTTTGGGATACGACAATCTCATTTCCGATCCACTAATCCTTCTTTACTGCATCCCTCACTCCCACACATTGACGAATTCACACGGAAATTGCGTCGCTATGAAATACGAGTTTTATGTGTTCTAAGACATTTCCTTCTAAATCGAGTAACGTTTGTATGGAAACGAAAGGTTTTTCTTTTGGGATACGGCAATCACATTTCCGATCCACTAATCCTTCTTTACTGCATCCCTCACTCCCAAACATTGACGAATTCACACGGAAACTCCGTCGCTATGAAATACGAGTACTATGTGTTCTAAGACATTTCCTTCTAAATCGAGTAACGTTTCTATGAAAACGACAGGATTTTCTTTTGGGATACGACAATCTCATTTCCGATCCACTAATCCTTCTTTACTGCATCCCTCACTCCCACACATTGACGAATTCACACAGAAATTGCGTCGCTATGAAATACGAGAACTATGTGTTCTAAGACATTTCCTTCTAAATCGAGTAACGTTTCTATGGAAACGACAGGATTTTCTTTTGGGATACGACAATCTCATTTCCGATCCACTAATCCTTCTTTACAGCATCCCTCACTCCCACACATTGACGAATTCACACAGAAATTGCGTCGCTATGAAATACGAGAACTATGTGTTCTAAGACATTTCCTTCTAAATCGAGTAACGTTTCTATGGAAACGACAGGATTTTCTTTTGGGATACGACAATCACATTTCCGATCCACTAATCCTTCTTTACTGCATCCCTCACTCCCAAACATTGACGAATTCACACGGAAATTCCGTCGCTATGCAATACGAGTACTATGTGTTCTAAGACATTTCCTTCTAAATCGAGTAACGTTTCTATGGAAACGACAGGATTTTCTTTTGGGATACGACAATCTCATTTCCGATCCACTAATCCTTCTTTACTGCATCCCTCACGCCCACACATTGACGAACTCACTCGGAAATTGCGTCGCTATGAAATACGAGTACTATGTGTTCTAAGACATTTCCTTCTAAATCGAGTAACGTTACTATGGAAACGACAGGATTTTCTTTTGGGATACGACAATCACATTTCCGATCCACTAATATTTCTTTACTGCATCCCTCACTCCCAAACATTGACGAATTCACACGGAAATTCCGTCGCTATGAAATACGAGTGCTATGTGTTCTAAGACATTTCCTTCTAAATCGAGTAACGTTTTTATGGAAACGACAGGATTTTCTTTTGGGATACGACAATCACATTTCCGATACACTAATCGTTCTTTACTGCATCCCTCACTCTCAAACATTGACGAATTCACACGGAAATTGCGTCGCTATGAAATACGAGTACTATGTGTTCTAAGACATTTCCTTCTAAATCGAGTAACGTATCTATGGAAACGACAGGATTTTCCTTTGGGATACGACAATCTCATTTCCGATCCACTAATCCTTCTTAACTGCATCCCTCACTCCCACACAATGACGAATTCACACGGAAATTGCGTCCCTATGAAATACGAGTACTATGTGTTCTAAGACATTTCCTTCTAAATCGAGTAACGATTCTATGGAAACGACAGGATTTTCTTTTGGGATACGACAATCACGATTCCGATCCACTAATCCTTCTTTACTGCATCCCTCACTCCCAAACATTGACGAATTCACACGGAAATTCCGTCGCTATGAAATACGACTACTATGTGTTCTAAGACATTTCCTTCTAAATCGAGTAACGTTTCTATGGAAACGACAGGATTTTCGTTTGGGATACGACAATCTCATTTCCGATCCACTAATCCTTCTTTACTGCATACCTTACTCCCACACATTGACGAATTCACACGGAAATTGCGTCGCTATGAAATACGAGTACTATGTGTTCTAAGACATTTCCTTCTAAATCGAGTAACGTTTCAATGGAAACGACAGGATTTTCTTTTGGGATACGACAATCTCATTTCCGATCCACTAATCCTTCTTTACTGCATCCCTCACTCCAACTCATTGACGAATTCACACGGAAATTGCGTCGCTATGAAATACGAGTACTATGGATTCTATGACTTCTCCTTCTAAATCGAGTAACGTTTCTATGGAAACGACAGGATTTTCTTTTGGGATACGACAATCTCATTTCCGATCCACTAATCCTTCTTTACTGCATCCCTCACTCCAACTCAGTGGCGAATTCACACGGAAATTGCGTCGCTATGAAATACGAGTACTATGGGTTCTATGACTTCTCCTTCTAAATCGAGTAACGTTTCTATGGAAACGACAGGATTTTCTTTTGGGATACGACAATCTCATTTCCGATAAAATAATCCTTCTTTACTGCATCCCTCACTCCCACTCATTGACGAATTCACACGGAAATTCCGTCGCTATGAAATACGAGTACTATGTGTTCTAAGACATTTCCTCCTAAATCGAGTAACGTTTCTATGGAAACGACAGGATTTTCTTTTGGGATACGACAATCTCATTTCCGAACCACTAATCCTTCTTTACTGCATCCCTCACACCCCCCCATTTTCGAATTCACACGGAAATTCCGTCGCTATGAAATACGAGTACTATGTGTTCTAAGACATTTCCTTCTAAATCGAGTAACGTTTCTATGGAAACGACAGGATTTTCTTTTGGGATACGACAATCACATTTCCGATCCACTAATCCTTCTTTACTGCATCCCTCACTCCCAAACATTGACGAATTCACACGGAAATTCCGTTGCTATGAAATACGAGTACTATGTGTTCTAAGACATTTCCTTCTAAATCGAGTAACGTTTCTATGGAAACGACAGGATTTTCTTTTGGGATACGACAATCTCATTTCCGATCCACTAATCCTTCTTTACTGCATCCCTCACTCCCACACATTGACGAATTCACACGGAAATTGCGTCGCTATGAAATACGAGTTTTATGTGTTCTAAGACATTTCCTTCTAAATCGAGTAACGTTTCTATGGAAACGAAAGGTTTTTCTTTTGGGATACGGCAATCACATTTCCGATCCACTAATCCTTCTTTACTGCATCCCTCACTCCCAAACATTGACGAATTCACACGGAAACTCCGTCGCTATGAAATACGAGTACTATGTGTTCTAAGACATTTCCTTCTAAATCGAGTAACGTTTCTATGAAAACGACAGGATTTTCTTTTGGGATACGACAATCTCATTTCCGATCCACTAATCCTTCTTTACTGCATCCCTCACTCCCACACATTGACGAATTCACACAGAAATTGCGTCGCTATGAAATACGAGAACTATGTGTTCTAAGACATTTCCTTCTAAATCGAGTAACGTTTCTATGGAAACGACAGGATTTTCTTTTGGGATACGACAATCTCATTTCCGATCCACTAATCCTTCTTTACTGCATCCCTCACTCCCACACATTGACGAATTCACACGGAAATTGCGTCGCTATGAAATACGAGTTTTATGTGTTCTAAGACATTTCCTTCTAAATCGAGTAACGTTTCTATGGAAACGAAAGGTTTTTCTTTTGGGATACGGCAATCACATTTCCGATCCACTAATCCTTCTTTACTGCATCCCTCACTCCCAAACATTGACGAATTCACACGGAAATTCCGTCGCTATGAAATACGAGTACTATGTGTTCTAGGACATTTCCTGCTAAATCGAGTAACGTTTCTATCTAAACGACTGGATTTTCTTTTGGGATACGGCAATCACATTTCCGATCCACTAATCCTTCTTTATTGCATACCTCACTCGTTAACATTGACGAATTCACACGGAACTTCCGTCGCTATGAAATACGAGTACTATGTGTTCTAAGACATTTCCTTCTAAATCGAGTAACGTTTCTATGGAATCGACAGGATTTTCATTTGGGATACGACAATCTCATTTCCGATCCACTAATCCTTCTTTACTGCATCCCTCACTCCCACACATTGACGAATTCACACGGAAATTGCGTCGCTATGAAATACGAGTCCTATGTGTTCTAAGACATTTCCTTCTAAATCGAGTAACGTTTCTATGGAAACGACAGGATTTTTTTTGGGATACGACAATCACATTTCCGATCCACTAATCCTTCTTTACTGCATCCCTCACTCCCAAACATTTTAGAATTCACACGGAAATTCCGTCGCTATGAAATACGACTACTATGTGTTCTGAGACATTTCCTTCTAAATCGAGTAACGTTTCTATGGAAACGAAAGGTTTTTCTTTTGGAATACGGCAATCACATTTCCGATCCACTAATCCTTCTTTACTGCATCCCTCACTCCCAAACATTGACGAATTCACACGGAAACTCCGTCGCTATGAAATACGAGTACTATGTGTTCTAAGACATTTCCTTCTAAATCGAGTAACGTTTCTATGGAAACGACAGGATTTTCTTTTGGGATACGACAATCACATTTCCGATCGACTAATCCTTCTTTACTGCATCCCTCACACCCAAACATTGACGAATTCACACGGAAATTCCGTTGCTATGAAATACGAGTACTATGTGTTCTAAGACATTTCCTTCTAAATCGAGTAACGTTTCTATGGAAACGACAGGATTTTCTTTTGGGATACGACAATCTCATTTCCGATCCACTAATCCTTCTTTACTGCATCCCTCACTCCCACACATTGACGAATTCACACGGAAATTGCGTCGCTATGAAATACGAGTTTTATGTGTTCTAAGACATTTCCTTCTAAATCGAGTAACGTTTCTATGGAAACGAAAGGTTTTTCTTTTGGGATACGGCAATCACATTTCCGATCCACTAATCCTTCTTTACTGCATCCCTCACTCCCAAACATTGACGAATTCACACGGAAACTCCGTCGCTATGAAATACGAGTACTATGTGTTCTAAGACATTTCCTTCTAAATCGAGTAACGTTTCTATGAAAACGACAGGATTTTCTTTTGGGATACGACAATCTCATTTCCGATCCACTAATCCTTCTTTACTGCATCCCTCACTCCCACACATTGACAAATTCACACAGAAATTGCGTCGCTATGAAATACGAGAACTATGTGTTCTAAGACATTTCCTTCTAAATCGAGTAACGTTTCTATGGAAACGACAGGATTTTCTTTTGGGATACGACAATCTCATTTCCGATCCACTAATCCTTCTTTACTGCATCCCTCACTCCCACACATTGACGAATTCACACGGAAATTGCGTCGCTATGAAATACGAGTTTTATGTGTTCTAAGACATTTCCTTCTAAATCGAGTAACGTTTCTATGGAAACGAAAGGTTTTTCTTTTGGGATACGGCAATCACATTTCCGATCCACTAATCCTTCTTTACTGCACCCCTCACTCCCAAACATTGACGAATTCACACGGAAATTCCGTCGCTATGAAATACGAGTACTATGTGTTCTAGGACATTTCCTGCTAAATCGAGTAACGTTTCTATCTAAACGACTGGATTTTCTTTTGGGATACGGCAATCACATTTCCGATCCACTAATCCTTCTTTATTGCATACCTCACTCGTTAACATTGACGAATTCACACGGAACTTCCGTCGCTATGAAATACGAGTACTATGTGTTCTAAGACATTTCCTTCTAAATCGAGTAACGTTTCTATGGAAACGACAGGATTTTCTTTTGGGATACGACAATCACATTTCCGATCCACTAATCCTTCTTAACTGCATCCCCCACTCCCAAACATTGACGAATTCACACGGAAATTGCGTCGCTATGAAATACGAGTACTATGTGTTCTAAGACATTTCCTTCTAAATCGAGTAACGTTTCTATGGAAACGACAGGATTTTCTTTTGGGATACGACAATCACATTTCCGATCCACTAATCCTTCTTTACTGCATCACTCACTCCCAAACATTGACGAATTCACACGGAACTTCCGTCGCTATGAAATACGAGTACTATGTGTTCTAAGACATTTCCTTCTAAATCGAGTAACGTTTCTATGGAAACGACAGGATTTTCTTTTGGGATACGACAATCTCATTTCCGATCCACTAATCCTTCTTTACTGCATCCCTCACGCCCACACATTGACGAATTCACATCGAAATTGCGTCGCTACGAAATACGAGTACTATATGTTCTAAGACATTTCCTTCTAAATCGAGTAACGTTTCTATGGAAACGACAGGAATTTCTTTTGGGATACGACAATCACATTTCCGATCCACTAATCCTTCTTTACTGCATCCCTCACTCCCAAACATTGACGAATTCACACGGAAATTCCGTCGCTATGCAATACGAGTACTATGTGTTCTAAGACATTTCCTTCTAAATCGAGTAACGTTTCTATGGAAACGACAGGATTTTCTTTTGGGATACGACAATCTCATTTCCGATCCACTAATCCTTCTTTACTGCATCCCTCACGCCCACACATTGACGAACTCACTCGGAAATTGCGTCGCTATGAAATACGAGTACTATGTGTTCTAAGACATTTCCTTCTAAATCGAGTAACGTTACTATGGAAACGACAGGATTTTCTTTTGGGATACGACAATCACATTTCCGATCCACTAATATTTCTTTACTGCATCCCTCACTCCCAAACATTGACGAATTCACACGGAAATTCCGTCGCTATGAAATACGAGTACTATGTGTTCTAAGACATTTCCTTCTAAATCGAGTAACGTTTTTATGGAAACGACAGGATTTTCTTTTGGGATACGACAATCACATTTCCGATACACTAATCGTTCTTTACTGCATCCCTCACTCTCAAACATTGACGAATTCACACGGAAATTGCGTCGCTATGAAATACGAGTACTATGTGTTCTAAGACATTTCCTTCTAAATCGAGTAACGTATCTATGGAAACGACAGGATTTTCCTTTGGGATACGACAATCTCATTTCCGATCCACTAATCCTTCTTTACTGCATCCCTCACTCCCAAACATTGACGAATTCACACGGAAATTCCGTCGCTATGCAATACGAGTACTATGTGTTCTAAGACATTTCCTTCTAAATCGAGTAACGTTTCTATGGAAACGACAGGATTTTTTTTGGGATACGACAATCACATTTCCGATCCACTAATCCTTCTTTACTGCATCCCTCACTCCCAAACATTTCAGAATTCACACGGAAATTCCGTCGCTATGAAATACGAGTACTATGTGTTCTAAGACATTTCCTTCTAAATCGAGTAACGTTTCTATGGAAACGACAGGATTTTCTTTTGGGATGCGACAATCACATTTCCGATCCACTAATCCTTCTTTACTGCATCCCTCACTCCCAAACATTGACGAATTCACACGGAAATTGCGTCGCTATGAAATACGAGTACTATGTGTTCTAAGACATTTCCTTCTAAATCGAGTAACGTTTCTATGGAAACGACAGGATTTTCCTTTGGGATACGACAATCACATTTCCGATCCACTAATCCTTCTTTACTGCATCTCTCACTCCCAAACATTGACGAATTCACACGGAAATTCCGTCGCTATGAAATACGAGTACTATGTGTTCTAGGACATTTCCTCCTAAATCGAGTAACGTTTCTATGGAAACGACAGGATTTTCTTTTGGGATACGACAATCTCATTTCCGATCCACTAATCCTTCTTTACTGCATCTCTCACTCCCAAACATTGACGAATTCACACGGAAATTCCGTCGCTATGCAATACGAGTACTATGTGTTCTAAGACATTTCCTTCTAAATCGAGTAACGTTTCTAAGGAAACGACAGGATTTTCTTTTGGGATACGACAATCTCATTTCCGATCCACTAATCCTTCTTTACTGCATCCCTCACGCCCACACATTGACGAATTCACAAGGAAATTGCGTCGCTAGAAATACGAGTACTATATGTTCTAAGACATTTCCTTCTAAATCGAGTAACGTTTCTATGGAAACGACAGGATTTTCTTTTGGGATACGACAATCACATTTCCGATCCACTAATCCTTCTTTACTGCATCCCTCACTCCCAAACATTGACGAATTCACACGGAAATTCCGTCGCTATGCAATACGAGTACTATGTGTTCTAAGACATTTCCTTCTAAATCGAGTAACGTTTCTATGGAAACGACAGGATTTTCTTTTGGGATACGACAATCTCATTTCCGATCCACTAATCCTTCTTTACTGCATCCCTCACGCCCACACATTGACGAACTCACTCGGAAATTGCGTCGCTATGAAATACGAGTACTATGTGTTCTAAAACATTTCCTTCTAAATCGAGTAACGTTACTATGGAAACGACAGGATTTTCTTTTGGGATACGACAATCACATTTCCGATCCACTAATATTTCTTTACTGCATCCCTCACTCCCAAACATTGACGAATTCACACGGAAATTCCGTCGCTATGAAATACGAGTACTATGTGTTCTAAGACATTTCCTTCTAAATCGAGTAACGTTTTTATGGAAACGACAGGATTTTCTTTTGGGATACGACAATCACATTTCCGATACACTAATCGTTTTTTACTGCATCCCTCACTCTCAAACATTGACGAATTCACACGGAAATTGCGTCGCTATGAAATACGAGTACTATGTGTTCTAAGACATTTCCTTCTAAATCGAGTAACGTATCTATGGAAACGACAGGATTTTCCTTTGGGATACGACAATCTCATTTCCGATCCACTAATCCTTCTTAACTGCATCCCTCACTCCCACACAATGACGAATTCACACGGAAATTGCGTCCCTATGAAATACGAGTACTATGTGTTCTAAGACATTTCCATCTAAATCGAGTAACGATTCTATGGAAACGACAGGATTTTCTTTTGGGATACGACAATCACGTTTCCGATCCACTAATCCTTCTTTACTGCATCCCTCACTCCCAAACATTGACGAATTCACACGGAAATTCCGTCGCTATGAAATACGACTACTATGTGTTCTAAGACATTTCCTTCTAAATCGAGTAACGTTTCTATGGAAACGACAGGATTTTCGTTTGGGATACGACAATCTCATTTCCGATCCACTAATCCTTCTTTACTGCATACCTTACTCCCACACATTGACGAATTCACACGGAAATTGCGTCGCTATGAAATACGAGTACTATGTGTTCTAAGACATTTCCTTCTAAATCGAGTAACGTTTCAATGGAAACGACAGGATTTTCTTTTGGGATACGACAATCTCATTTCCGATCCACTAATCCTTCTTTACTGCATCCCTCACTCCAACTCATTGACGAATTCACACGGAAATTGCGTCGCTATGAAATACGAGTACTATGGTTTCTATGACTTCTCCTTCTAAATCGAGTAACGTTTCTATGGAAACGACAGGATTTTCTTTTGGGATACGACAATCTCATTTCCGATCCACTAATCCTTCTTTACTGCATCCCTCACTCCAACTCAGTGGCGAATTCACACGGAAATTGCGTCGCTATGAAATACGAGTACTATGGGTTCTATGACTTCTCCTTCTAAATCGAGTAACGTTTCTATGGAAACGACAGGATTTTCTTTTGGGATACGACAATCTCATTTCCGATAAAATAATCCTTCTTTACTGCATCCCTCACTCCCACTCATTGACGAATTCACACGGAAATTCCGTCGCCATGAAATACGAGTACTATGTGTTCTAAGACATTTCCTTCTAAATCGAGTAACGTTTCTATGGAAACGACAGGATTTTCTTTTGGGATACGACAATCTCATTTCCGAATCACTAATCCTTCTTTACTGCATCCCTCACACCCCCCCATTGACGAATTCACACGGAAATTCCGTCGCTATGAAATACGAGTACTATGTGTTCTAAGACATTTCCTTCTAAATCGAGTAACGTTTCTATGGAAACGACAGGATTTTCTTTTGGGATACGACAATCACATTTCCGATCCACTAATCCTTCTTTACTGCATCCCTCACTCCCAAACATTGACGAATTCACACGGAAATTCCGTTGCTATGAAATACGAGTACTATGTGTTCTAAGACATTTCCTTCTAAATCGAGTAACGTTTCTATGGAAACGACAGGATTTTCTTTTGGGATACGACAATCTCATTTCCGATCCACTAATCCTTCTTTACTGCATCCCTCACTCCCACACATTGACGAATTCACACAGAAATTGCGTCGCTATGAAATACGAGAACTATGTGTTCTAAGACATTTCCTTCTAAATCGAGTAACGTTTCTATGGAAACGACAGGATTTTCTTTTGGGATACGACAATCTCATTTCCGATCCACTAATCCTTCTTTACTGCATCCCTCACTCCCACACATTGACGAATTCACACAGAAATTGCGTCGCTATGAAATACGAGAACTATGTGTTCTAAGACATTTCCTTCTAAATCGAGTAACGTTTCTATGGAAACGACAGGATTTTCTTTTGGGATACGACAATCACATTTCCGATCCACTAATCCTTCTTTACTGCATCCCTCACTCCCAAACATTGACGAATTCACACGGAAATTCCGTCGCTATGCAATACGAGTACTATGTGTTCTAAGACATTTCCTTCTAAATCAAGTAACGTTTCTATGGAAACGACAGGATTTTCTTTTGGGATACGACAATCTCATTTCCGATCCACTAATCCTTCTTTACTGCATCCCTCACGCCCACACATTGACGAACTCACTCGGAAATTGCGTCGCTATGAAATACGAGTACTATGTGTTCTAAGACATTTCCTTCTAAATCGAGTAACGTTACTATGGGAACGACAGGATTTTCTTTTGGGATACGACAATCACATTTCCGATCCACTAATATTTCTTTACTGCATCCCTCACTCCCAAACATTGACGAATTCACACGGAAATTCCGTCGCTATGAAATACGAGTACTATGTGTTCTAAGACATTTCCTTCTAAATCGAGTAACGTTTTTATGGAAACGACAGGATTTTCTTTTGGGATACGACAATCACATTTCCGATACACTAATCGTTCTTTACTGCATCCCTCACTCTCAAACATTGACGAATTCACACGGAAATTGCGTCGCTATGAAATACGAGTACTATGTGTTCTAAGACATTTCCTTCTAAATCGAGTAACGTATCTATGGAAACGACAGGATTTTCCTTTGGGATACGACAATCTCATTTCCGATCCACTAATCCTTCTTAACTGCATCCCTCACTCCCACACAATGACGAATTCACACGGAAATTGCGTCCCTATGAAATACGAGTACTATGTGTTCTAAGACATTTCCTTCTAAATCGAGTAACGATTCTATGGAAACGACAGGATTTTCTTTTGGGATACGACAATCACGATTCCGATCCACTAATCCTTCTTTACTGCATCCCTCACTCCCAAACATTGACGAATTCACACGGAAATTCCGTCGCTATGAAATACGACTACTATGTGTTCTAAGACATTTCCTTCTAAATCGAGTAACGTTTCTATGGAAACGACAGGATTTTCGTTTGGGATACGACAATCTCATTTCCGATCCACTAATCCTTCTTTACTGCATACCTTACTCCCACACATTGACGAATTCACACGGAAATTGCGTCGCTATGAAATACGAGTACTATGTGTTCTAAGACATTTCCTTCTAAATCGAGTAACGTTTCAATGGAAACGACAGGATTTTCTTTTGGGATACGACAATCTCATTTCCGATCCACTAATCCTTCTTTACTGCATCCCTCACTCCAACTCATTGACGAATTCACACGGAAATTGCGTCGCTATGAAATACGAGTACTATGGATTCTATGACTTCTCCTTCTAAATCGAGTAACGTTTCTATGGAAACGACAGGATTTTCTTTTGGGATACGACAATCTCATTTCCGATCCACTAATCCTTCTTTACTGCATCCCTCACTCCAACTCAGTGGCGAATTCACACGGAAATTGCGTCGCTATGAAATACGAGTACTATGGGTTCTATGACTTCTCCTTCTAAATCGAGTAACGTTTCTATGGAAACGACAGGATTTTCATTTGGGATACGACAATCTCATTTCCGATAAAATAATCCTTCTTTACTGCATCCCTCACTCCCACTCATTGACGAATTCACACGGAAATTCCGTCGCTATGAAATACGAGTACTATGTGTTCTAAGACATTTCCTCCTAAATCGAGTAACGTTTCTATGGAAACGACAGGATTTTCTTTTGGGATACGACAATCTCATTTCCGAACCACTAATCCTTCTTTACTGCATCCCTCACACCCCCCCATTTTCGAATTCACACGGAAATTCCGTCGCTATGAAATACGAGTACTATGTGTTCTAAGACATTTCCTTCTAAATCGAGTAACGTTTCTATGGAAACGACAGGATTTTCTTTTGGGATACGACAATCACATTTCCGATCCACTAATCCTTCTTTACTGCATCCCTCACTCCCAAACATTGACGAATTCACACGGAAATTCCGTTGCTATGAAATACGAGTACTATGTGTTCTAAGACATTTCCTTCTAAATCGAGTAACGTTTCTATGGAAACGACAGGATTTTCTTTTGGGATACGACAATCTCATTTCCGATCCACTAATCCTTCTTTACTGCATCCCTCACTCCCACACATTGACGAATTCACACGGAAATTGCGTCGCTATGATATACGAGTTTAATGTGTTCTAAGACATTTCCTTCTAAATCGAGTAACGTTTCTATGGAAACGAAAGGTTTTTCTTTTGGGATACGGCAATCACATTTCCGATCCACTAATCCTTCTTTACTGCATCCCTCACTCCCAAACATTGACGAATTCACACGGAAACTCCGTCGCTATGAAATACGAGTACTATGTGTTCTAAGACATTTCCTTCTAAATCGAGTAACGTTTCTATGAAAACGACAGGATTTTCTTTTGGGATACGACAATCTCATTTCCGATCCACTAATCCTTCTTTACTGCATCCCTCACTCCCACACATTGACGAATTCACACAGAAATTGCGTCGCTATGAAATACGAGAACTATGTGTTCTAAGACATTTCCTTCTAAATCGAGTAACGTTTCTATGGAAACGACAGGATTTTCTTTTGGGATACGACAATCTCATTTCCGATCCACTAATCCTTCTTTACTGCATCCCTCACTCCCACACATTGACGAATTCACACGGAAATTGCGTCGCTATGAAATACGAGTTTTATGTGTTCTAAGACATTTCCTTCTAAATCAAGTAACGTTTCTATGGAAACGAAAGGTTTTTCTTTTGGGATACGGCAATCACATTTCCGATCCACTAATCCTTCTTTACTGCATCCCTCACTCGTTAACATTGACGAATTCACACGGAAATTCCGTCGCTATGAAATACGAGTACTATGTGTTCTAGGACATTTCCTGCTAAATCGAGTAACGTTTCTATCTAAACGACTGGATTTTCTTTTGGGATACGGCAATCACATTTCCGATCCACTAATCCTTCTTTATTGCATACCTCACTCGTTAACATTGACGAATTCACACGGAACTTCCGTCGCTATGAAATACGAGCACTATGTGTTCTAAGACATTTCCTTCTAAATCGAGTAACGTTTCTATGAAAACGACAGGATTTTCTTTTGGGATACGACAATCTCATTTCCGATCCACTAATCCTTCTTTACTGCATCCCTCACTCCCACACATTGACGAATTCACACAGAAATTGCGTCGCTATGAAATACGAGAACTATGTGTTCTAAGACATTTCCTTCTAAATCGAGTAACGTTTCTATGGAAACTACAGGATTTTCTTTTGGGATACGACAATCTCATTTCCGATCCACTAATCCTTCTTTACTGCATCCCTCACTCCCACACATTGACGCATTCACACGGAAATTGCGTCCCTATGAAATACGAGTACTATGTGTTCTAAGACATTTCCTTCTAAATCGAGTAACGTTTCTATGGAAACGACAGGATTTTCCTTTGGGATACGACAATCACATTTCCGATCCACTAATCCTTCTTTACTGCATCCCTCACTCCCAAACATTGACGAATTCACACGGAAATTCCGTCGCTATGAAATACCAGTACTATGTGTTCTAGGACATTTCCTCCTAAATCGAGTAACGTTTCTATGGAAACGACAGGATTTTCTTTTGGGATACGACAATCACATTTCCGATCCACTAATCCTTCTTTACTGCATCCCCCACTCTCAAACATTGACGAATTCACACGGAAATTGCGTCGCTATGAAATACAAGTACTATGTGTTCTAAGACATTTCCTTCTAAATCGAGTAACGTTTCAATGGAAACGACAGGATTTTCTTTTGGGATACGACAATCTCATTTCCGATCCACTAATCCTTCTTTACTGCATCCCTCACTCCAACTCATTGATGAATTCACACGGAAATTGCGTCGCTATGAAATACGAGTACTATGGATTCTATGACTTCTCCTTCTAAATCGAGTAACGTTTCTATGGAAACGACAGGATTTTCTTTTGGGATACGACAATCTCATTTCCGATCCACTAATCCTTCTTTACTGCATCCCTCACTCCAACTCAGTGGCGAATTCACACGGAAATTGCGTCGCTATGAAATACGAGTACTATGGGTTCTATGACTTCTCCTTCTAAATCGAGTAACGTTTCTATGGAAACGACAGGATTTTCTTTTGGGATACGACAATCTCATTTCCGATAAAATAATCCTTCTTTACTGCATCCCTCACTCCCACTCATTGACGAATTCACACGGAAATTCCGTCGCTATGAAATACGAGTACTATGTGTTCTAAGACATTTCCTTCTAAATCGAGTAACGTTTCTCTGGAAACGACAGGATTTTCTTTTGGGATACGACAATCTCATTTCCGAACCACTAATCCTTCTTTACTGCATCCCTCACACCCCCCCATTTTCGAATTCACACGGAAATTCCGTCGCTATGAAATACGAGTACTATGTGTTCTAAGACATTTCCTTCTAAATCGAGTAACGTTTCTATGGAAACGACAGGATTTTCTTTTGGGATACGACAATCACATTTCCGATCCACTAATCCTTCTTTACTGCATCCCTCACTCCCAAACATTGACGAATTCACACGGAAATTCCGTTGCTATGAAATACGAGTACTATGTGTTCTAAGACATTTCCTTCTAAATCGAGTAACGTTTCTATGGAAACGACAGGATTTTCTTTTGGGATACGACAATCTCATTTCCGATCCACTAATCCTTCTTTACTGCATCCCTCACTCCCACACATTGACGAATTCACACGGAAATTTCGTCGCTATGAAATACGAGTTTTATGTGTTCTAAGACATTTCCTTCTAAATCGAGTAACGTTTCTATGGAAACGAAAGGTTTTTCTTTTGGGATACGGCAATCACATTTCCGATCCACTAATCCTTCTTTACTGCATCCCTCACTCCCAAACATTGACGAATTCACACGGAAACTCCGTCGCTATGAAATACGAGTACTATGTGTTCTAAGACATTTCCTTCTAAATCGAGTAACGTTTCTATGAAAACGACAGGATTTTCTTTTGGGATACGACAATCTCATTTCCGATCCACTAATCCTTCTTTACTGCATCCCTCACTCCCACACATTGACGAATTCACACAGAAATTGCGTCGCTATGAAATACGAGAACTATGTGTTCTAAGACATTTCCTTCTAAATCGAGTAACGTTTCTATGGAAACGACAGGATTTTCTTTTGGGATACGACAATCTCATTTCCGATCCACTAATCCTTCTTTACTGCATCCCTCACTCCCACACATTGACGAATTCACACGGAAATTGCGTCGCTATGAAATACGAGTTTTATGTGTTCTAAGACATTTCCTTCTAAATCGAGTAACGTTTCTATGGAAACGAAAGGTTTTTCTTTTGGGATACGGCAATCACATTTCCGATCCACTAATCCTTCTTTACTGCATCCCTCACTCCCAAACATTGACGAATTCACACGGAAATTCCGTCGCTATGAAATACGAGTACTATGTGTTCTAGGACATTTCCTGCTAAATCGAGTAACGTTTCTATCTAAACGACTGGATTTTCTTTTGGGATACGGCAATCACATTTCCGATCCACTAATCCTTCTTTATTGCATACCTCACTCGTTAACATTGACGAATTCACACGGAACTTCCGTCGCTATGAAATACGAGTACTATGTGTTCTAAGACATTTCCTTCTAAATCGAGTAACGTTTCTATGGAATCGACAGGATTTTCATTTGGGATACGACAATCTCATTTCCGATCCACTAATCCTTCTTTACTGCATCCCTCACTCCCACACATTGACGAATTCACACGGAAATTGCGTCGCTATGAAATACGAGTCCTATGTGTTCTAAGACATTTCCTTCTAAATCGAGTAACGTTTCTATGGAAACGACAGGATTTTTTTTGGGATACGACAATCACATTTCCGATCCACTAATCCTTCTTTACTGCATCCCTCACTCCCAAACCTTTTAGAATTCACACGGAAATTCCGTCGCTATGAAATACGACTACTATGTGTTCTGAGACATTTCCTTCTAAATCGAGTAACGTTTCTATGGAAACTACAGGATTTTCTTTTGGGATACGACAATCTCATTTCCGATCCACTAATCCTTCTTTACTGCATCCCTCACTCCCACACATTGACGCATTCACACGGAAATTGCGTCCCTATGAAATACGAGTACTATGTGTTCTAAGACATTTCCTTCTAAATCGAGTAACGTTTCTATGGAAACGACAGGATTTTCCTTTGGGATACGACAATCACATTTCCGATCCACTAATCCTTCTTTACTGCATCCCTCACTCCCAAACATTGACGAATTCACACGGAAATTCCGTCGCTATGAAATACCAGTACTATGTGTTCTAGGACATTTCCTCCTAAATCGAGTAACGTTTCTATGGAAACGACAGGATTTTCTTTTGGGATACGACAATCACATTTCCGATCCACTAATCCTTCTTTACTGCATCCCCCACTCTCAAACATTGACGAATTCACACGGAAATTGCGTCGCTATGAAATACGAGTACTATGTGTTCTAAGACATTTCCTTCTAAATCGAGTAACGTTTCTATGGAAACGACAGGATTTTCTTTTGGGATACGACAATCACATTTCCGATCCACTAATCCTTCTTTACTGCATCACTCACTCACATACATTGACGAATTCACACGGAAATTCCGTCGCTATGAAATTCGAGTACTATGTGTTCTAAGACATTTCCTTCTAAATCGAGTAACGTTTCTATGGAAACGACAGGATTTTCTTTTGGGATACGACAATCTCATTTCCGATCCACTAATCCTTCTTTACTGCATCCCTCACTCCCACACATTGACGAATTCACACGGAAATTCCGTCGCTATGAAATACGAGTCCTATGTGTTCTAAGACATTTCCTTCTAAATTGAGTAACGTTTCTATGGAAACGACAGGATTCTTTTTGGGATACGACAATCTCATTTCCGATCCACTAATCCTTCTTTACTGCATCCCTCACTCCAACTCAGTGGCGAATTCACACGGAAATTGCGTCGCTATGAAATACAAGTACTATGGGTTCTATGACTTCTCCTTATAAATCGAGTAACGTTTCTATGGAAACGACAGGATTTTCTTTTGGGATACGACAATCTCATTTCCGATCCACTAATCCTTCTTTACTGCATCCCTCACTCCCACACATTGACGAATTCACACGGAAATTGCGTCGCTATGAAATACGAGTTTTATGTGTTCTAAGACATTTCCTTCTAAATCGAGTAACGTTTCTATGGAAACGAAAGGTTTTTCTTTTGGGATACGGCAATCACATTTCCGATCCACTAATCCTTCTTTACTGCATCCCTCACTCCCACACATTGACGAATTCACACGGAAATTCCGTCGCTATGAAATACGAGTACTATGTGTTCTAAGACATTTCCTTCTAAATTGAGTAACGTTTCTATGGAAACGACAGGATTCTTTTTGGGATACGACAATCTCATTTCCGATCCACTAATCCTTCTTTACTGCATCCCTCACTCCATCTCAGTGGCGAATTCACACGGAAATTGCGTCGCTATGAAATACGAGTACTATGGGTTCTATGACTTCTCCTTCTAAATCGAGTAACGTTTCTATGGAAACGACAGGATTTTCTTTTGGGATACGACAATCTCATTTCCGATCCACTAATCCTTCTTTACTGCATCCCTCACTCCCACACATTGACGAATTCACACGGAAATTGCGTCGCTATGAAATACGAGTTTTATGTGTTCTAAGACATTTCCTTCTAAATCCAGTAACGTTTCTATGGAAACGAAAGGTTTTTCTTTTGGGATACGGCAATCACATTTCCGATCCACTAATCCTTCTTTACTGCATCCCTCACTCCCAAACATTGACGAATTCACACGGAAACTCCGTCGCTATGAAATACGAGTACTATGTGTTCTAAGACATTTCCTTCTAAATCAAAAACGTTTCTATGGAAACGACAGGATTTTCTTTTGGGATACGACAATCACATTTCCGATCCACTAATCCTTCTTTACTGCATCCCTCACTCCCAAACATTGACGAATT
The DNA here is from genome assembly GCF_021461385.2 of Schistocerca piceifrons. Classification (NCBI taxonomy): domain Eukaryota; kingdom Metazoa; phylum Arthropoda; class Insecta; order Orthoptera; family Acrididae; genus Schistocerca; species Schistocerca piceifrons. The sequence goes on along the minus strand of NC_060144.1, from coordinate 601,716,320 downwards.
CACACGGAAATTCCGTTGCTATGAAATACGAGTACTATGTGTTCTAAGACATTTCCTTCTAAATCGAGTAACGTTTCTATGGAAACGACAGGATTTTCTTTTGGGATACGACAATCTCATTTCCGATCCACTAATCCTTCTTTACTGCATCCCTCACTCCCACACATTGACGAATTCACACGGAAATTGCGTCGCTATGAAATACGAGTTTTATGTATTCTAAGACATTTCCTTCTAAATCGAGTAACGTTTCTATGGAAACGAAAGGTTTTTCTTTTGGGATACGGCAATCACATTTCCGATCCACTAATCCTTCTTTACTGCATCCCTCACTCCCAAACATTGACGAATTCACACGGAAACTCCGTCGCTATGAAATACGAGTACTATGTGTTCTAAGACATTTCCTTCTAAATCGAGTAACGTTTCTATGAAAACGACAGGATTTTCTTTTGGGATACGACAATCTCATTTCCGATCCACTAATCCTTCTTTACTGCATCCCTCACTCCCACACATTGACGAATTCACACGGAAATTGCGTCCCTATGAAATACGAGTACTATGTGTTCTAAGACATTTCCTTCTAAATCGAGTAACGTTTCTATGGAAACGACAGGATTTTCCTTTGGGATACGACAATCACATTTCCGATCCACTAATCCTTCTTTACTGCATCCCTCACTCCCAAACATTGACGAATTCACACGGAAATTCCGTCGCTATGAAATACCAGTACTATGTGTTCTAGGACATTTCCTCCTAAATCGAGTAACGTTTCTATGGAAACGACAGGATTTTCTTTTGGGATACGACAATCACATTTCCGATCCACTAATCCTTCTTTACTGCATCCCCCACTCTCAAACATTGACGAATTCACACGGAAATTGCGTCGCTATGAAATACGAGTACTATGTGTTCTAAGACATTTCCTTCTAAATCGAGTAACGTTTCTATGGAAACGACAGGATTTTCTTTTGGGATACGACAATCACATTTCCGATCCACTAATCCTTCTTTACTGCATCACTCACTCCCAAACATTGACGAATTCACACGGAAATTCCGTCGCTATGAAATTCGAGTACTATGTGTTCTAAGACATTTCCTTCTAAATCGAGTAACGTTTCTATGGAAACGACAGGATTTTCTTTTGGGATACGACAATCTCATTTCCGATCCACTAATACTTCTTTACTGCATCCCTCACTCCCACACATTGACGAATTCACACGGAAATTCCGTCGCTATGAAATACGAGTCCTATGTGTTCTAAGACATTTCCTTCTAAATTGAGTAACGTTTCTATGGAAACGACAGGATTCTTTTTGGGATACGACAATCTCATTTCCGATCCACTAATCCTTCTTTACTGCATCCCTCACTCCAACTCAGTGGCGAATTCACACGGAAATTGCGTCGCTATGAAATACGAGTACTATGGGTTCTATGACTTCTCCTTATAAATCGAGTAACGTTTCTATGGAAACGACAGGATTTTCTTTTGGGATACGACAATCTCATTTCCGATCCACTAATCCTTCTTTACTGCATCCCTCACTCCCACACATTGAAGAATTCACACGGAAATTGCGTCGCTATGAAATACGAGTTTTATGTGTTCTAAGACATTTCCTTCTAAATCGAGTAACGTTTCTATGGAAACGAAAGGTTTTTCTTTTGGGATACGGCAATCACATTTCCGATCCACTAATCCTTCTTTACTGCATCCCTCACTCCCAAACATTGACGAATTCACACGGAAACTCCGTCGCTATGAAATACGAGTACTATGTGTTCTAAGACATTTCCTTCTAAATCGAGTAACGTTTCTATGGAAACGACAGGATTTTCTTTTGGGATACGACAATCACATTTCCGATCGACTAATCCTTCTTTACTTCATCCCTCACTCCCAAACATTGACGAATTCACACGGAAATTCCGTTGCTATGAAATACGAGTACTATGTGTTCTAAGACATTTCCTTCTAAATCGAGTAACGTTTCTATGGAAACGACAGGATTTTCTTTTGGGATACGACAATCTCATTTCCGATCCACTAATCCTTCTTTACTGCATCCCTCACACCCACACATTGACGAATTCACACGGAAATTGCGTCGCTATGAAATACGAGTTTTATGTGTTCTAAGACATTTCCTTCTAAATCGAGTAACGTTTCTATGGAAACGAAAGGTTTTTCTTTTGGGATACGGCAATCACATTTCCGATCCACTAATCCTTCTTTACTGCATCCCTCACTCCCAAACATTGACGAATTCACACGGAAACTCCGTCGCTATGAAATACGAGTACTATGTGTTCTAAGACATTTCCTTCTAAATCGAGTAACGTTTCTATGAAAACGACAGGATTTTCTTTTGGGATACGACAATCTCATTTCCGATCCACTAATCCTTCTTTACTGCATCCCTCACTCCCACACAGTGACGAATTCACACAGAAATTGCGTCGCTATGAAATACGAGAACTATGTGTTCTAAGACATTTCCTTCTAAATCGAGTAACGTTTCTATGGAAACGACAGGATTTTCTTTTGGGATACGACAATCTCATTTCCGATCCACTAATCCTTCTTTACTGCATCCCTCACTCCCACACATTGACGAATTCACACGGAAATTGCGTCGCTATGAAATACGAGTTTTATGTGTTCTAAGACATTTCCTTCTAAATCGAGTAACGTTTCTATGGAAACGAAAGGTTTTTCTTTTGGGATACGGCAATCACATTTCCGGTCCACTAATCCTTCTTTACTGCATCCCTCACTCCCAAACATTGACGAATTCACACGGAAATTCCGTCGCTATGAAATACGAGTACTATGTGTTCTAGGACATTTCCTGCTAAATCGAGTAACGTTTCTATCTAAACGACTGGATTTTCTTTTGGGATACGGCAATCACATTTCCGATCCACTAATCCTTCTTTATTGCATACCTCACTCGTTAACATTGACGAATTCACACGGAACTTCCGTCGCTATAAAATACGAGTACTATGTGTTCTAAGACATTTCCTTCTAAATCGAGTAACGTTTCTATGGAATCGACAGGATTTTCATTTGGGATACGACAATCTCATTTCCGATCCACTAATCCTTCTTTACTGCATCCCTCACTCCCACACATTGACGAATTCACACGGAAATTGCGTCGCTATGAAATACGAGTCCTATGTGTTCTAAGACATTTCCTTCTAAATCGAGTAACGTTTCTATGGAAACGACAGGATTTTTTTTGGGATACGACAATCACATTTCCGATCCACTAATCCTTCTTTACTGCATCCCTCACTCCCAAACATTTTAGATTTCACACGGAAATTCCGTCGCTATGAAATACGAGTACTATGTGTTCTAAGACATTTCCTTCTAAATCGAGTAACGTTTCTATGGAAACGACAGGATTTTCTTTTGGGATACGACAATCTCATTTCCGATCCACTAATCCTTCTCTACTGCATCCCTCACTCCCACACATTGACGAATTCACACGGAAATTGCGTCCCTATGAAATACGAGTACTATGTGTTCTAAGACATTTCCTTCTAAATCGAGTAACGTTTCTATGGAAACGACAGGATTTTCCTTAGGGAGACGACAATCACATTTCCGATCCACTAATCCTTCTTTACTGCATCCCTCACTCCCAAACATTGACGAATTCACACGGAAATTCCGTCGCTATGAAATACGAGTACTATGTGTTCTAGGACATTTCCTCCTAAATCGAGTAACGTTTCTATGGAAACGACAGGATTTTCTTTTGGGATACGACAATCACATTTCCGATCCACTAATCCTTCTTTACTGCATCCCCCACTCCCAAACATTGACGAATTCACACGGAAATTGCGTCGCTATGAAATACGAGTACTATGTGTTCTAAGACATTTCCTTCTAAATCGAGTAACGTTTCTATGGAAACGACAGGATTTTCTTTTGGGATACGACAATCACATTTCCGATCCACTAATCCTTCGTTACTGCATCACTCACTCCCAAACATTGACGAATTCACACGGAACTTCCGTCGCTATGAAATACGAGTTTTATGTGTTCTAAGACATTTCCTTCTAAATCGAGTAACGTTTCTATGGAAACGAAAGGTTTTTCTTTTGGGATACGGCAATCACATTTCCGATCCACTAATCCTTCTTTACTGCATCCCTCACTCCCAAACATTGACGAATTCACACGGAAACTCCGTCGCTATGAAATACGAGTACTATGTGTTCTAAGACATTTCCTTCTAAATCGAGTAACGTTTCTATGAAAACGAAAGGATTTTCTTTTGGGATACGACAATCTCATTTCCGATCCACTAATCCTTCTTTACTGCATCCCTCACTCCCACACATTGACGAATTCACACAGAAATTGCGTCGCTATGAAATACGAGAACACTGTGTTCTAAGACATTTCCTTCTAAACCGAGTAACGTTTCTATGAAAACGACAGGATTTTCTTTTGGGATACAACAATCTCATTTCCGATCCACTAATCCTTCTTTACTGCATCCCTCACTCCCACACATTGACGAATTCACACGGAAATTGCGTCGCTATGAAATACGAGTTTTATGTGTTCCAAGACATTTCCTTCTAAATCGAGTAACGTTTCTATGGAAACGAAAGGTTTTTCTTTTGGGATACGGCAATCACATTTCCGATCCACTAATCCTTCTTTACTGCATCCCTCACTCCCAAAAATTGACGAATTCACACGGAATTTCTGTCGCTAAGAAATACGAGTACTATGTGTTCTAGGACATTTCCTGCTAAATCGAGTAACGTTTCTATCTAAACGACTGGATTTTCTTTTGGGATACGGCAATCACATTTATGATCCACTAATCCTTCTTTATTGCATACCTCACTCGTTAACATTGACGAATTCACACGGAATTTCCGTCGCTATGAAATACGAGTACTATGTGTTCTAAGACATTTCCTTCTAAATCGAGTAACGTTTCTATGGAATCGACTGGATTTTCATTTGGGATACGACAATCTCATTTCCGATCCACTAATCCTTCTTTACTGCATCCCTCACTCCCACACATTGACGAATTCACACGGAAATTGCGTCGCTATGAAATACGAGTCCTATGTGTTCTAAGACATTTCCTTCTAAATCGAGTAACGTTTCTATGGAAACGACAGGATTTTTTTTGGGATACGACAATCACATTTCCGATCCACTAATCCTTCTTTACTGCATCCCTCACTCCCAAACATTTTAGAATTCACACGGAAATTCCGTCGCTATGAAATACGAGTACTATGTGTTCTAAGACATTTCCTTCTAAATCGAGTAACGTTTCTATGGAAACGACAGGATTTTCTTTTGGGATACGACAATCTCATTTCCGATCCACTAATCCTTCTTTACTGCATCCCTCACTCCCACACATTGACGAATTCACACGGAAATTGCGTCCCTATGAAATACGAGTACTATGTGTTCTAAGACATTTCGTTCTAAATCGAGTAACGTTTCTATGGAAACGACAGGATTTTCCTTTGGGTTACGACAATCACATTTCCGATCCACTAATCCTTCTTTACTGCATCCCTCACTCCCAAACATTGACGAATTCACACGGAAATTCCGTCGCTATGAAATACGAGTACTATGTGTTCTAGGACATTTCCTCCTAAATCGAGTAACGTTTCTATGGAAACGACAGGATTTTCTTTTGAGATACGACAATCACATTTCCGATCCACTAATCCTTCTTTACTGCATCCCCCACTCCCAAACATTGACGAATTCACACGGAAATTGCGTCGCTATGAAATACGAGTACTATGTGTTCTAAGACATTTCCTTCTCAATCGAGTAACGTTTCTATGGAAACGACAGGATTTTCTTTTGGGATACGACATTCACATTTCCGATCCACTAATCCTTCTTTACTGCATCACTCACTCCCAAACATTGACGAATTCACACGGAACTTCCGTCGCTATGAAATACGAGTACTATGTGTTCTAAGACATTTCCTTCTAAATCGAGTAACGTTTCTATGGAAACGACAGGATTTTCTTTTGGGATACGACAATCTCATTTCCGATCCACTAATCCTTCTTTACTGCATCCCTCACTCCCACACATTGACGAATTCACACGGAAATTCCGTCGCTATGAAATACGAGTCCTATGTGTTCTAAGACATTTCCTTCTAAATTGAGTAACGTTTCTATGGAAACGACAGGATTCTTTTTGGGATACGACAATCACATTTCCGATCCACTAATCCTTCTTTACTGCATCCCTCACTCCCAAACATTGACGAATTCACACGGAAATTCCGTCGCTATGAAATACGAGTACTATGTGTTCTAAGACATTTCCTTCTAAATCGAGTAACGTTTCTATGGAAACGACAGGATTTTCTTTTGGGATACGACAATCTCATTTCCGATCCACTAATCCTTCTTTACTGCATCCCTCACTCCCACACATTGACGAATTCACACGGAAATTGCGTCGCTATGAAATACGAGTACTATCTGATCTAAGACATTTCCTTCTAAATCGAGTAACGTTTCTATGGAAACGACAGGATTTTCCTTTGGGATACGACAATCACATTTACGATCCACTAATCCTTCTTTACTGCATCCCTCACTCCCACACATTGACGAATTCACACGGAAATTCCGTCGCTATGAAATACGAGTACTATGTGTTCTAAGACATTTCCTTCTAAATCGAGTAACGTTTCTATGGAAACGACAGGATTTTCTTTTGGGATACGACAATCTCATTTCCGATCCACTAATCCATCTTTACTGCATCCCCCACTCCCACACATTGACGAACTCACACGGAAATTGCGTCGCTATGAAATACGAGTACTATGTGTTCTAAGACATTTCCTTCTAATTCGAGTAACGTTTCTATGGAAACGACAGGATTTTCTTTTGGGATACGACAATCACATTTCCGATCCACTAATCCTTCTTTACTACATCCCTCACTCCCAAACATTGACGAATTCACACAGAACTTCCGTCGCTATGAAATACAAGTACTATGTGTTCTAAGACATTTCCTTCTAAATCGAGTAACGTTTCTGTGGAAACGACAGGATTTTCTTTTGGGATACGACAATCACATTTCCGATCCACTAATCCTTCTTTACTGCATCCCTCACTCCCAAACATTGACGAATTCACACGGAAATTGCGTCGCTATGAAATACGAGTACTATGTGTTCTAAGACATTTCCTTCTAAATCGAGTAACGTTTCTATGGAAACGACAGGATTTTCATTTGGGATACGGCAATCACATTTCCGATCTACTAATCTTTCTTTACTGCATCTCTCACTCCCAAACATTGACGAATTCACACGGAAATTCCGTCGCTATGAAATACGAGTACTATGTGTTCTAAGACATTTCCTTCTAAATCGAGTAACGTTTCTATGGAAACGACAGGATTTTCTTCTGGGATACAACAATCTCATTTCCGATCCACTAATCCTTCTTTACTGCATCCCTCACTCCCACACATTGACGAATTCACACGGAAATTGCGTCGCTATGAAATACGAGAACTATGTGTTCTAAGACATTTCCTTCTAAATCGAGTAACGTTTCTATGGAAACGACAGGATTTTCTTTTGGGATACGACAATCTCATTTCCGATCCACTAATCCTTCTTTACTGCATCCCCCACTCCCACACATTGACGAATTCACACGGAAATTGCGTCGCTATGAAATACGAGTACTATGTGTTCTAAGACATTTCCTTCTAAATCGAGTAACGTTTCTATGGAAACGACAGGATTTTCTTTTGGGATACGACAATCACATTTCCGATCCACTAATCCTTCTTTACTGCATCCCTCACTCCCAAACATTTTAGAATTCACACGGAAATTCCGTCGCTATAATATACGAGTACTATGTGTTCTAAGACATTTCCTTCTAAATCGAGTAACGTTTCTATGGAAACGACAGGATTCTCTTTTGCGATACGACAATCTCATTTCCGATCCACTAATCCTTCTTTACTGCATCCCTCACTCCCAAACATTGACGAATTCACACGGAAATTACGTCGCTATGAAATACGAGTACTATGTGTTCTAAGACATTTCCTTCTAAATCGAGTAACGTTTCTATGGAAACGACACAAATTTCTTTTGGGATACGACAATCACATTTCCGATCCACTAATCGTTCTTCACTGCATCCCTCACTCCCAAACATTGACGAATTCACACGGAAATTGCGTCGCTATGAAATACGAGTACTATATGTTCTAAGACATTTCCTTCTAAATCGAGTAACGTTTCTATGGAAACGACAGGATTTTCTTTTGGGATACGACAATCTCATTTCCGATCCACTAATCCTTCTTTACTGCATCCCTCACTCCCACACATTGACGAATTCACACGGAAATTCCGTCGCTATGAAATACGAGTCCTATGTGTTCTAAGACATTTCCTTCTAAATTGGGTAACGTTTCTATGGAAACGACAGGATTCTTTTTGGGATACGACAATCACATTTCCGATCCACTAATCCTTCTTTACTGCATCCCTCACTCCCAAACATTGACGAATTCACACGGAAATTCCGTCGCTATGAAATACGAGTACTATGTGTTCTAAGACATTTCCTTCTAAATCGAGTAACGTTTCTATGGAAACAAAAGGATTTTCTTTTGGGATACGACAATCTCATTTCCGATCCACTAATCCTTCTTTACTGCATCCCTCACTCCCACACATTGACGAATTCACACGGAAATTGCGTCGCTATGAAATACGAGTACTATCTGTTCTAAGACATTTCCTTCTAAATCGAGTAACGTTTCTATGGAAACGACAGGATTTTCTTTTGGGATACGACAATCACATTTACGATCCACTAATCCTTCTTTACTGCATCCCTCACTCCCACACATTGACGAATTCACACGGAAATTCCGTCGCTATGAAATACGAGTACTATGTGTTCTAAGACATTTCCTTCTAAATCGAGTAACGTTTCTATGGAAACGACAGGATTTTCTTTTGGGATACGACAATCTCATTTCCGATCCACTAATCCATCTTTACTGCATCCCCCACTCCCACACATTGACGAACTCACACGGAAATTGCGTCGCTATGAAATACGAGTACTATGTGTTCTAAGACATTTCCTTCTAATTCGAGTAACGTTTCTATGGAAACGACAGGATTTTCTTTTGGGATACGACAATCACATTTCCGATCCACTAATCCTTCTTTACTACATCCCTCACTCCCAAACATTGACGAATTCACACAGAACTTCCGTCGCTATGAAATACAAGTACTATGTGTTCTAAGACATTTCCTTCTAAATCGAGTAACGTTTCTGTGGAAACGACAGGATTTTCTTTTGGGATACGACAATCACATTTCCGATCCACTAATCCTTCTTTACTGCATCCCTCACTCCCAAACATTGACGAATTCACACGGAAATTGCGTCGCTATGAAATACGAGTACTATGTGTTCTAAGACATTTCCTTCTAAATCGAGTAACGTTTCTATGGAAACGACAGGATTTTCATTTGGGATACGGCAATCACATTTCCGATCTACTAATCTTTCTTTACTGCATCTCTCACTCCCAAACATTGACGAATTCACACGGAAATTCCGTCGCTATGAAATACGAGTACTATGTGTTCTAAGACATTTCCTTCTAAATCGAGTAACGTTTCTATGGAAACGACAGGATTTTCTTCTGGGATACAACAATCTCATTTCCGATCCACTAATCCTTCTTTACTGCATCCCTCACTCCCACACATTGACGAATTCACACGGAAATTGCGTCGCTATGAAATACGAGAACTATGTGTTCTAAGACATTTCCTTCTAAATCGAGTAACGTTTCTATGGAAACGACAGGATTTTCTTTTGGGATACGACAATCTCATTTCCGATCCACTAATCCTTCTTTACTGCATCCCCCACTCCCACACATTGACGAATTCACACGGAAATTGCGTCGCTATGAAATACGAGTACTATGTGTTCTAAGACATTTCCTTCTAAATCGAGTAACGTTTCTATGGAAACGACAGGATTTTCTTTTGGGATACGACAATCACATTTCCGATCCACTAATCCTTCTTTACTGCATCCCTCACTCCCAAACATTTTAGAATTCACACGGAAATTCCGTCGCTATAATATACGAGTACTATGTGTTCTAAGACATTTCCTTCTAAATCGAGTAACGTTTCTATGGAAACGACAGGATTCTCTTTTGCGATACGACAATCTCATTTCCGATCCACTAATCCTTCTTTACTGCATCCCTCACTCCCAAACATTGACGAATTCACACGGAAATTACGTCGCTATGAAATACGAGTACTATGTGTTCTAAGACATTTCCTTCTAAATCGAGTAACGTTTCTATGGAAACGACACAAATTTCTTTTGGGATACGACAATCACATTTCCGATCCACTAATCGTTCTTCACTGCATCCCTCACTCCCAAACATTGACGAATTCACACGGAAATTGCGTCGCTATGAAATACGAGTACTATATGTTCTAAGACATTTCCTTCTAAATCGAGTAACGTTTCTATGGAAACGACAGGATTTTCTTTTGGGATACGACAATCTCATTTCCGATCCACTAATCCTTCTTTACTGCATCCCTCACTCCCACACATTGACGAATTCACACGGAAATTCCGTCGCTATGAAATACGAGTCCTATGTGTTCTAAGACATTTCCTTCTAAATTGGGTAACGTTTCTATGGAAACGACAGGATTCTTTTTGGGATACGACAATCACATTTCCGATCCACTAATCCTTCTTTACTGCATCCCTCACTCCCAAACATTGACGAATTCACACGGAAATTCCGTCGCTATGAAATACGAGTACTATGTGTTCTAAGACATTTCCTTCTAAATCGAGTAACGTTTCTATGGAAACAAAAGGATTTTCTTTTGGGATACGACAATCTCATTTCCGATCCACTAATCCTTCTTTACTGCATCCCTCACTCCCACACATTGACGAATTCACACGGAAATTGCGTCGCTATGAAATACGAGTACTATCTGTTCTAAGACATTTCCTTCTAAATCGAGTAACGTTTCTATGGAAACGACAGGATTTTCTTTTGGGATACGACAATCACATTTACGATCCACTAATCCTTCTTTACTGCATCCCTCACTCCCACACATTGACGAATTCACACGGAAATTCCGTCGCTATGAAATACGAGTACTATGTGTTCTAAGACATTTCCTTCTAAATCGAGTAACGTTTCTATGGAAACGACAGGATTTTCTTTTGGGATACGACAATCTCATTTCCGACCCACTAATCCTTCTTTACTGCATCCCCCACTCCCACACATTGACGAACTCACACGGAAATTGCGTCGCTATGAAATACGAGTACTATGTGTTCTAAGACATTTCCTACTAAATCGAGTAACGTTTCTATGGAAACGACAGGATTTTCTTTTTGGATACGACAATCACATTTCCGATCCACTAATCCTTCATTACTGCATCCCTCACTCCCAAACATTGACGAATTCACACGGAAATTCGGTCGCTGTGAAATACGAGTACTATGAGTTCTAAGACATTTCCTTCTAAATCGAGTAACGTTTCTATGGAACGACAGGATTTTCTTTTGGGATACGACAATCACATTTCCGATCCACTAATCCTTCTTTACTGCATCCCTCACTCCCACACATTGACGAATTCACACGGAAATTGCGTCGCTATGAAATACGAGTACTATGTGTTCTAAGACATTTCCTTCTAAATCGAGTAACGTTTCTATGGAAACGACAGGATTTTCTTTTGGGATACGACAATCACATTTCCGATCCACTAATCCTTCTTTACTGCATCCCTCACTCCCAAACATTGACGAATTCACACGGAAATTCCGTCGCTATGAGATACGAGTACTATGTATTCTAAGACATTTCCTTCTAATTCGAGTAACGTTTCTATGGAAACGACAGGATTTTCTTTTGGGATACGACAATCACATTTCCGATCCACTAATCCTTCTTTACTGCATCCCTCACTCCCAAACATTGACGAATTCACACGGAACTTCCGTCGCTATGAAATACGAGTACTACGTGTTCTAAGACATTTCCTTCTAAATCGAGTAACGTTTCTATGGAAACGACAGGATATTCTTTTGGGATACGACAATCACATTTCCGATCCACTAATCCTTCTTTACTGCATCCCTCACTCCCAAACATTGACGAATTCACACGGAAATTGCGTCGCTATGAAATACGAGTACTATGTGTTCTAAGACATTTCCTTCTAAATCGAGTAACGTTTCTATGGAAACGACAGGATTTTCATTTGGGATACGGCAATCACATTTCCGATCTATTAATCTTTCTTTACTGCATCTCTCACTCCCAAACATTGACGAATTCACACGGAAATTCCGTCGCTATGAAATACGAGTACTATGTGTTCTAAGACATTTCCTTCTAAATCGAGTAACGTTTCTATGGAAACGACAGGATTTTCTTCCGGGATACAACAATCTCATTTCCGATCCACTAATCCTTCTTTACTGCATCCCTCACTCCCACACATTGACGAATTCACACGGAAATTGCGTCGCTATGAAATACGAGAACTATGTGTTCTAAGACATTTCCTTCTAAATCGAGTAACGTTTCTATGGAAACGACAGGATTTTCTTTTGGGATACGACAATCTCATTTCCGATCCACTAATCCTTCTTTACTGCATCCCCCACTCCCACACATTGACGAATTCACACGGAAATTGCGTCGCTATGAAATACGAGTACTATGTGTTCTAAGACATTTCCTTCTAAATCGAGTAACGTTTCTATGGAAACGACAGGATTTTCTTTTGGGATACGACAATCACATTTCCGATCCACTAATCCTTCTTTACTGCATCCCTCACTCCCAAACATTTTAGAATTCACACGGAAATTCCGTCGCTATAATATACGAGTACTATGTGTTCTAAGACATTTCCTTCTAAATCGAGTAACGTTTCTATGGAAACGACACAAATTTCTTTTGGGATACGACAATCATATTTCCGATCCACTAATCGTTCTTCACTGCATCCCTCACTCCCAAACATTGACGAATTCACACGGAAATTGCGTCGCTATGAAATACGAGTGCTATATGTTCTAAGACATTTCCTTCTAAATCGAGTAACGTTTCTATGGAAACGACAGGATTTTCTTTTGGGATACGACAATCACATTTCCGATCCACTAATCCTTCTTTACTGCATCCCTCACTCCCAAACATTGACGAATTCACACGGAAATTCCGTCGCTATGAAATACGAGTACTATGTGTTCTAAGACATTTCCTTCTAAATCGAGTAACGTTTCTATGGTAACGACAGGATTTTCTTTTGGGATACGACAATCACATTTCCGATCCACTAATCCTTCTTTACTGCATCCCTCACTCCCAAACATTGACGAATTCACACGGAAATTCCGTCGCTATGAAATACGAGTACTATGTGTTCTAAGACATTTCCTTCTAAATCGAGTAACGTTTCTATGGAAACGACAGGATTTTCTTTTGGGATACGACAATCACATTTCCGATACACTAATCGTTCTTTACTGCATCCCTCACTCTCAAACATTGACGAATTCACACGAAAATTGCGTCGCTATGAAATACGAGTACTATGTGTTCTAAGACATTTCCTACTAAATCGAGTAACGTTTCTATGGAAACGACAGGATTTTCTTTTTGGATACGACAATCACATTTCCGATCCACTAATCCTTCATTACTGCATCCCTCACTATCAAACATTGACGAATTCACACGGAAATTCGGTCGCTGTGAAATACGAGTACTATGAGTTCTAAGACATTTCCTTCTAAATCGAGTAACGTTTCTATGGAACGACAGGATTTTCTTTTGGGATACGACAATCACATTTCCGATCCACTAATCCTTCTTTACTGCATCCCTCACTCCCACACATTGACGAATTCACACGGAAATTGCGTCGCTATGAAATACGAGTACTATGTGTTCTAAGACATTTCCTTCTAAATCGAGTAACGTTTCTATGGAAACGACAGGATTTTCTTTTGGGATACGACAATCACATTTCCGATCCACTAATCCTTCTTTACTGCATCCCTCACTCCCAAACATTGACGAATTCACACGGAAATTCCGTCGCTATGAGATACGAGTACTATGTATTCTAAGACATATCCTTCTAATTCGAGTAACGTTTCTATGGAAACGACAGGATTTTCTTTTGGGATACGACAATCACATTTCCGATCCACTAATCCTTCTTTACTGCATCCCTCACTCCCAAACATTGACGAATTCACACGGAACTTCCGTCGCTATGAAATACGAGTACTATGTGTTCTAAGACATTTCCTTCTAAATCGAGTAACGTTTCTATGGAAACGACAGGATATTCTTTTGGGATACGACAATCACATTTCCGATCCACTAATCCTTCTTTACTGCATCCCTCACTCCCAAACATTGACGAATTCACACGGAAATTGCGTCGCTATGAAATACGAGTACTATGTGTTCTAAGACATTTCCTTCTAAATCGAGTAACGTTTCTATGGAAACGACAGGATTTTCATTTGGGATACGGCAATCACATTTCCGATCTACTAATCTTTCTTTACTGCATCTCTCACTCCCAAACATTGACGAATTCACACGGAAATTCCGTCGCTATGAAATACGAGTACTATGTGTTCTAAGACATTTCCTTCTAAATCGAGTAACGTTTCTATGGAAACGACAGGATTTTCTTCCGGGATACAACAATCTCATTTCCGATCCACTAATCCTTCTTTACTGCATCCCTCACTCCCACACATTGACGAATTCACACGGAAATTGCGTCGCTATGAAATACGAGAACTATGTGTTCTAAGACATTTCCTTCTAAATCGAGTAACGTTTCTATGGAAACGACAGGATTTTCTTTTGGGATACGACAATCTCATTTCCGATCCACTAATCCTTCTTTACTGCATCCCCCACTCCCACACATTGACGAATTCACACGGAAATTGCGTCGCTATGAAATACGAGTACTATGTGTTCTAAGACATTTCCTTCTAAATCGAGTAACGTTTCTATGGAAACGACAGGATTTTCTTTTGGGATACGACAATCACATTTCCGATCCACTAATCCTTCTTTACTGCATCCCTCACTCCCAAACATTTTAGAATTCACACGGAAATTCCGTCGCTATAATATACGAGTACTATGTGTTCTAAGACATTTCCTTCTAAATCGAGTAACGTTTCTATGGAAACGACACAAATTTCTTTTGGGATACGACAATCATATTTCCGATCCACTAATCGTTCTTCACTGCATCCCTCACTCCCAAACATTGACGAATTCACACGGAAATTGCGTCGCTATGAAATACGAGTGCTATATGTTCTAAGACATTTCCTTCTAAATCGAGTAACGTTTCTATGGAAACGACAGGATTTTCTTTTGGGATACGACAATCACATTTCCGATCCACTAATCCTTCTTTACTGCATCCCTCACTCCCAAACATTGACGAATTCACACGGAAATTCCGTCGCTATGAAATACGAGTACTATGTGTTCTAAGACATTTCCTTCTAAATCGAGTAACGTTTCTATGGTAACGACAGGATTTTCTTTTGGGATACGACAATCACATTTCCGATCCACTAATCCTTCTTTACTGCATCCCTCACTCCCAAACATTGACGAATTCACACGGAAATTCCGTCGCTATGAAATACGAGTACTATGTGTTCTAAGACATTTCCTTCTAAATCGAGTAACGTTTCTATGGAAACGACAGGATTTTCTTTTGGGATACGACAATCACATTTCCGATACACTAATCGTTCTTTACTGCATCCCTCACTCTCAAACATTGACGAATTCACACGGAAATTGCGTCGCTATGAAATACGAGTACTATGTGTTCTAAGACATTTCCTTCTAAATCGAGTAATGTTTCTATGGAAACGACAGGATTTTCCTTTGGGATACGACAATCTCATTTCCGATCCACTAATCCTTCTTTACTGCATCCCTCACTCCCACACATTGACGAATTCACACGGAAATTGCGTCCCTATGAAATACGAGTACTATGTGTTCTATGACATTTCCTTCTAAATCGAGTAACGATTCTATGGAAACGACAGGATTTTCTTTTGGGATACGACAATCACGTTTCCGATCCACTAATCCTTCTTTACTGCATCCCTCACTCCCAAGCACTGACGAATTCACACGGAAATTCCGTCGCTATGAAATACGACTACTATGTGTTCTAAGACATTTCCTTCTAAATCGAGTAACATTTCTATGGAAACGACAGGATTTTCGTTTGGAATACGACAATCTCATTTCCGATCCACTAATACTTCTTTACTGCATCCCTCACTCCCACATATTGACGAATTCACACGGAAATTGCGTCGCTATGAAATACGAGTACTATGTGTTCTAAGACATTTCCTTCTAAATCGAGTAACGTTTCTATGGAAACGACAGGATTTTCTTTTGGGATACGACAATCTCATTTCCGATCCACTAATCCATCTTTACTGCATCCCTCACTCCAACTCATTGCCGAATTCACACGGAAATTGCGTCGCTATGAAATACGAGTGCTATGGGTTCTATGACTTCTCCTTCTAAATCGAGTAATGTTTCTATGGAAACGACAGGATTTTCTTTTGGGATACGACAATCTCATTTCCGATCCACTAATCCTTCTTTACTGCATCCCTCACTCCCACACATTGACGAATTCACACGGAAATTCCGTCGCTATGAAATACGAGTCCTATGTGATCTAAGTCATTTCCTTCTAAATTGAGTAACGTTTCTATGGAAACGACAGGATTCTTTTTGGGATACGACAATCACATTTCCGATCCACTAATCCTTCTTTACTGCATCCCTCACTCCCAAACATTGACGAATTCACACGGAAATTCCGTCGCTATGAAATACGAGTACTATGTGTTCTAAGACATTTCCTTCTAAATCGAGTAACGTTTCTATGGAAACGACAGGATTTTCTTTTGGGATACGACAATCTCATTTCCGATCCACTAATCCTTCTTTACTGCATCCCTCACTCCCACACATTGACGAATTCACACGGAAATTGCGTCGCTATGAAATACGAGTACTATCTGTTCTAAGACATTTCCTTCTAAATCGAGTAACGTTTCTATGGAAACGACAGGATTTTCCTTTAGGATACGACAATCACATTTCCGATCCACTAATCCTTCTTTACTGCATCCCTCACTCCCAAACATTGACGAATTCACACGGAAATTCCGTCCCTATGAAATACGAGTACTATGTGTTCTAAGACATTTATTTCTAAATCGAGTAACGTTTCTATGGAAACGACAGGATTTTCTTTTGGGATACGACAATCACGTTTCCGATCCACTAATCCTTCTTTACTGCATCCCTCACTCCCAAACATTGACGAATTCACACGGAAATTCCGTCGCTATGAAATACGACTACTATGTGTTCTACGACAATTCCTTCTAAATCGAGTAACGTTTCTATGGAAACGACAGGATTTTCGTTTGGGATACGACAATCTCATTTCCGATCCACTAATCCTTCTTTACTGCATCCCTCACTCCCACACATTGACGAATTCACACGGAAATTGCGTCGCTATGAAATACGAGTACTATGTGTTCTAAGACATGTCCTTCTAAATCGAGTAACGTTTCTATGGAAACGACAGGATTTTCTTTTGGGATACGAGAATCTCATTTCCGATCCACTAATCCATCTTTACTGCATCCCTCACTCCAACTCATTGACGAATTCACACGGAAATTCCGTCGCTGTGAAATACGAGTCCTATGTGTTCTAAGACATTTCCTTCTAATTTGAGTAACGTTTCTATGGAAACGACAGGATTCTTTTTGGGATACGACAATCACATTTCCGGTCCACTAATCCTTCTTTACTGCATCCCTCATACCCAAACATTGACGAATTCACACGGAAAATCCGTCGCTATGAAATACGAGTACTATGTGTTCTAAGACATTTCCTTCTAAATCGAGTAACGTTTCTATGGAAACGACAGGATTTTCTTTTGGGATACGACAATCTCACTTCCGATCCACTAATCCTTCTTTACTGCATCCCCCACTCCCACACATTGACGAACTCACACGGAAATTGCGTCGCTATGAAATACGAGTACTATGTGTTCTAAGACATTTCCTTCTAAATCGAGTAACGTTTCTATGGAAACGACAGGATTTTCTTTTTGGATACGACAATCACATTTCCGATCCACTAATCCTTCTTTACTGCATCCCTCATACCCAAACATTGACGAATTCACACGGAAAATCCGTCGCTATGAAATACGAGTACTATGTGTTCTAAGACATTTCCTTCTAAATCGAGTAACGTTTCTATGGAAACGACAGGATTTTCTTTTGGGATACGACAACCACAATTCCGATCCACTAATCCTTCTTTACTGCATCCCTCACTCCCAAACATTGACGAATTCACACGGAAATTCCGTCGCTACGAGATACGAGTACTATGTGTTCTAAGACATTTCCTTCTAATTCGAGTAACGTTTCTAATGAAACGACAGGATTTTCTTTTGGGATACGACAATCACATTTCCGATCCACTAATCCTTCTTTCCTGCATCCCTCACTCCCAAACATTGACGAATTCACACGGAACTTCCGTCGCTATGAAATGCGAGTACTATGTGTTCTAAGACATTTCCTTCTAAATCGAGTAACGTTTCTATGGAAACGACAGGATTTTCTTTTGGGATACGACAATCACATTTCCGATCCACTAATCCTTCTTTACTGCATCCCTCACTCCCAAACATTGACGAATTCACACGGAAATTGCGTCGCTATGAAATACGAGTACTATGTGTTCTAAGACATTTCCTTCTAAAACGAGTAACGTTTCTATGGAAACGACAGGATTTTCCTTTGGGATAGGACAATCTCATTTCCGATCCACTAATCCTTCTTTACTGCATCCCTCACTCCCACACATTGACGAATTGACACGGAAATTGCGTCCCTATGAAATACGAGTACTATGTGTTCTAAGACATTTCCTTCTAAATCGAGTAACGATTCTATGGAAACGACAGGATTTTCTTTTGGGATACGACAATCACGTTTCCGATCCACTAATCCTTCTTTACTGCATCCCTCACTCCCAAACACTGACGAATTCACACGGAAATTCCGTCGCTATGAAATACGACTACTATGCGTTCTAAGACATTTCCTTCTAAATCGAGTAACATTTCTATGGAAACGACAGGATTTTCGTTTGGGATACGACAATCTCATTTCCGATCCACTAATCCTTCTTTACTGCATCCCTCACTCCCAAACATTGACGAATTCACACGGAAATTCCGTCCCTATGAAATACGAGTACTATGTGTTCTAAGACATTTATTTCTAAATCGAGTAACGTTTCTATGGAAACGACAGGATTTTCTTTTGGGATACGACAATCACGTTTCCGATCCACTAATCCTTCTTTACTGCATCCCTCACTCCCAAACATTGACGAATTCACACGGAAATTCCGTCGCTATGAAATACGACTACTATGTGTTCTACGACAATTCCTTCTAAATCGAGTAACGTTTCTATGGAAACGACAGGATTTTCGTTTGGGATACGACAATCTCATTTCCGATCCACTAATCCTTCTTTACTGCATCCCTCACTCCCACACATTGACGAATTCACACGGAAATTGCGTCGCTATGAAATACGAGTACTATGTGTTCTAAGACATGTCCTTCTAAATCGAGTAACGTTTCTATGGAAACGACAGGATTTTCTTTTGGGATACGAGAATCTCATTTCCGATCCACTAATCCATCTTTACTGCATCCCTCACTCCAACTCATTGACGAATTCACACGGAAATTCCGTCGCTGTGAAATACGAGTCCTATGTGTTCTAAGACATTTCCTTCTAAATTGAGTAACGTTTCTATGGAAACGACAGGATTCTTTTTGGGATACGACAATCACATTTCCGGTCCACTAATCCTTCTTTACTGCATCCCTCATACCCAAACATTGACGAATTCACACGGAAAATCCGTCGCTATGAAATACGAGTACTATGTGTTCTAAGACATTTCCTTCTAAATCGAGTAACGTTTCTATGGAAACGACAGGATTTTCTTTTGGGATACGACAATCTCACTTCCGATCCACTAATCCTTCTTTACTGCATCCCCCACTCCCACACATTGACGAACTCACACGGAAATTGCGTCGCTATGAAATACGAGTACTATGTGTTCTAAGACATTTCCTTCTAAATCGAGTAACGTTTCTATGGAAACGACAGGATTTTCTTTTTGGATACGACAATCACATTTCCGATCCACTAATCCTTCTTTACTGCATCCCTCATACCCAAACATTGACGAATTCACACGGAAAATCCGTCGCTATGAAATACGAGTACTATGTGTTCTAAGACATTTCCTTCTAAATCGAGTAACGTTTCTATGGAAACGACAGGATTTTCTTTTGGGATACGACAATCACATTTCCGATCCACTAATCCTTCTTTACTGCATCCCTCACTCCCAAACATTGACGAATTCACACGGAAATTCCGTCGCTACGAGATACGAGTACTATGTGTTCTAAGACATTTCCTTCTAATTCGAGTAACGTTTCTAATGAAACGACAGGATTTTCTTTTGGGATACGACAATCACATTTCCGATCCACTAATCCTTCTTTCCTGCATCCCTCACTCCCAAACATTGACGAATTCACACGGAACTTCCGTCGCTATGAAATACGAGTACTATGTGTTCTAAGACATTTCCTTCTAAATCGAGTAACGTTTCTATGGAAACGACAGGATTTTCTTTTGGGATACGACAATCACATTTCCGATCCACTAATCCTTCTTTACTGCATCCCTCACTCCCAAACATTGACGAATTCACACGGAAATTGCGTCGCTATGAAATACGAGTACTATGTGTTCTAAGACATTTCCTTCTAAATCGAGTAACGTTTCTATGGAAACGACAGGATTTTCCTTTGGGATAGGACAATCTCATTTCCGATCCACTAATCCTTCTTTACTGCATCCCTCACTCCCACACATTGACGAATTGACACGGAAATTGCGTCCCTATGAAATACGAGTACTATGTGTTCTAAGACATTTCCTTCTAAATCGAGTAACGATTCTATGGAAACGACAGGATTTTCTTTTGGGATACGACAATCACGTTTCCGATCCACTAATCCTTCTTTACTGCATCCCTCACTCCCAAACACTGACGAATTCACACGGAAATTCCGTCGCTATGAAATACGACTACTATGCGTTCTAAGACATTTCCTTCTAAATCGAGTAACATTTCTATGGAAACGACAGGATTTTCGTTTGGGATACGACAATCTCATTTCCGATCCACTAATCCTTCTTTACTGCATCCCTCACTCCCACATATTGACGAATTCACACGGAAATTGCGTCGCTATGAAATACGAGTACTATGTGTTCTAAGACATTTCCTTCTAAATCGAGTAACGTTTCTATGGAAACGACAGGATTTTCTTTTGGGATACGACAATCTCATTTCCGATCCACTAATCCATCTTTACTGCATCCCTCACTCCAACTCATTGCCGAATTCACACGGAAATTGCGTCGCTATGAAATACGAGTACTATGGGTTCTATGACTTCTCCTTCTAAATCGAGTAATGTTTCTATGGAAACGACAGGATTTTCTTTTGGGATACGACAATCTCATTTCCGATCCACTAATCCTTCTTTACTGCATCCCTCACTCCCACACATTGACGAATTCACACGGAAATTCCGTCGCTATGAAATACGAGTCCTATGTGTTCTAAGTCATTTCCTTCTAAATTGAGTAACGTTTCTATGGAAACGACAGGATTCTTTTTGGGATACGACAATCACATTTCCGATCCACTAATCCTTCTTTACTGCATCCCTCACTCCCAAACATTGACGAATTCACACGGAAATTCCGTCGCTATGAAATACGAGTACTATGTGTTCTGAGACATTTCCTTCTAAATCGAGTAACGTTTCTATGGAAACGACAGGATTTTCTTGTGGGATACGACAATCTCATTTCCGATCCACTAATCCTTCTTTACTGCATCCCTCACTCCCACACATTGACGAATTCACACGGAAATTGCGTCGCTATGAAATACGAGTACTATCTGTTCTAAGACATTTCCTTCTAAATCGAGTAACGTTTCTATGGAAACGACAGGATTTTCCCTTAGGATACGACAATCACATTTCCGATCCACTAATCCTTCTTTACTGCATCCCTCACTCCCAAACATTGACGAACTCACACGGAAATTCCGTCCCTATGAAATACGAGTACTATGTGTTCTAAGACATTAATTTCTAAATCGAGTAACGTTTCTATGGAAACGACAGGATTATCTTTTGGGATACGACAATCACGTTTCCGATCCACTAATCCTTCTTTACTGCATCCCTCACTCCCAAACATTGACGAATTCACACGGAAATTTCGTCGCTATGAAATACGACTACTATGTGTTCTACGACATTTCCTTCTAAATCGAGTAACGTTTCTATGGAAACGACAGGATTTTCGTTTGGGATACGACAATCTCATTTCCGATCCACTAATCCTTCTTTACTGCATCCCTCACTCCCACACATTGACGAATTCACACGGAAATTGCGTCGCTATGAAATACGAGTACTATGTGTTCTAAGACATGTCCTTCTAAATCGAGTAACGTTTCTATGGAAACGACAGGATTTTCTTTTGGGATACGAGAATCTCATTTCCGATCCACTAATCCATCTTTACTGCATCCCTCACTCCAACTCATTGACGAATTCACACGGAAATTCCGTCGCTTTGAAATACGAGTCCTATGTGCTCTAAGACATTTCCTTCTAAATTGAGTAACGTTTCTATGGAAACGACAGGATTCTTTTTGGGATACGACAATCACATTTCCGATCCACTAATCCTTCTTTACTGCATCCCTCATACCCAAACATTGACGAATTCACACGGAAAATCCGTCGCTATGAAATACGAGTACTATGTGTTCTAAGACATTTCCTTCTAAATCGAGTAACGTTTCTATGGAAACGACAGGATTTTCTTTTGGGATACGACAATCTCACTTCCGATCCACTAATCCTTCTTTACTGCATCCCCCACTCCCACACATTGACGAACTCACACGGAAATTGCGTCGCTATGAAATACGAGTACTATGTGTTCTAAGACATTTCCTTCTAAATCGAGTAACGTTTCCATGGAAACGACAGGATTTTCTTTTTGGATACGACAATCACATTTCCGATCCACTAATCCTTCTTTACTGCATCCCTCATACCCAAACATTGACGAATTCACACGGAAAATCCGTCGCTATGAAATACGAGTACTATGTGTTCTAAGACATTTCCTTCTAAATCGAGTAACGTTTCTATGGAAACGACAGGATTTTCTTTTGGGATACGACAATCACATTTCCGATCCACTAATCCTTCTTTACTGCATCCCTCACTCCCAAACATTGACGAATTCACACGGAAATTCCGTCGCTATGAGATACGAGTACTATGTGTTCTAAGACATTTCCTTCTAATTCGAGTAACGTTTCTAATGAAACGACAGGATTTTCTTTTGGGATACGACAATCACATTTCCGATCCACTAATCCTTCTTTCCTGCATCCCTCACTCCCAAACATTGACGAATTCACACGGAACTTCCGTCGCTATGAAATGCGAGTACTATGTGTTCTAAGACATTTCCTTCTAAATCGAGTAACGTTTCTATGGAAACGACAGGATTTTCTTTTGGGATACGACAATCACATTTCCGATCCACTAATCCTTCTTTACTGTATCCCTCACTCCCAAACATTGAGGAATTCACACGGAAATTGCGTCGCTATGAAATACGAGTACGATGTGTTCTAAGACATTTCCTTCTAAATCGAGTAACGTTTCTATGGAAACGACAGGATTTTCATTTGGGATACGGCAATCACATTTCCGATCCACTAATCTTTCTTTACTGCATCCCTCACTCCTAAACATTGACGAATTCACACGGAAATTCCGTCGCTATGAAATACGAGTACTATGTGTTCTAAGACATTTCCTTCTAAATCGAGTAACGTTTCTTTGGAAACGACAGGATTTTCTTCTGGGATACGACAATTTCATGTCCGATCCACTAATCCTTCTTTACTGCATCCCTCACTCCCACACATTGACGAATTCACACGGAAATTGCGTCGCTATGGAATACGAGAACTATGTGTTCTAAGACATTTCCTTCTAAATCGAGTAACGTTTCTATGGAAACAACAGGATTCTCTTTTGGGATACGACAATCTCATTTCCGATCCACTAATCCTTCTTTACTGCATCCCTCACTCCCACACATTGACGAATTCACACGGAAATTGCGTCGCTATGAAATACGAGTACTATGTGTTCTAAGACATTTCCTTCTAAATCGAGTAACGTTTCTATGGAATCGACAGGATTCTCTTTTGAGATACGACAATCTCATTTCCGATCCACTAATCCTTCTTTACTGCATCCCTCACTCCCAAACATTGACGAATTCACACGGAAATTACGTCGCTATGAAATACGAGTACTATGTGTTCTAAGACATTTCCTTCTAAATCGAGTAACGTTTCTATGGAAACGACAGGATTTTCTTTTGGGATACGACAATCTCATTTCCGATCCACTAATCCTTCTTTACTGCATCCCTCACTCCCACACATTGACGAATTCACACGGAAATTGCGTCGCTATGAAATACGAGTACTATCTGTTCTAAGACATTTCCTTCTAAATCGAGTAACGTTTCTATGGAAACGACAGGATTTTCCTTTAGGATACGACAATCACATTTCCGATCCACTAATCCTTCTTTACTGCATCCCTCACTCCCAAACATTGACGAACTCACACGGAAATTCCGTCCCTATGAAATACGAGTACTATGTGTTCTAAGACATTTATTTCTAAATCGAGTAACGTTTCTATGGAAACGACAGGATTATCTTTTGGGATACGACAATCACGTTTCCGATCCACTAATCCTTCTTTACTGCATCCCTCACTCCCAAACATTGACGAATTCACACGGAAATTCCGTCGCTATGAAATACGACTACTATGTGTTCTACGACATTTCCTTCTAAATCGAGTAACGTTTCTATGGAAACGACAGGATTTTCGTTTGGGATACGACAATCTCATTTCCGATCCACTAATCCTTCTTTACTGCATCCCTCACTCCCACACATTGACGAATTCACACGGAAATTGCGTCGCTATGAAATACGAGTACTATGTGTTCTAAGACATGTCCTTCTAAATCGAGTAACGTTTCTATGGAAACGACAGGATTTTCTTTTGGGATACGACAATCTCACTTCCGATCCACTAATCCTTCTTTACTGCATCCCCCACTCCCACACATTGACGAACTCACACGGAAATTGCGTCGCTATGAAATACGAGTACTATGTGTTCTAAGACATTTCCTTCTAAATCGAGTAACGTTTCTATGGAAACGACAGGATTTTCTTTTTGGATACGACAATCACATTTCCGATCCACTAATCCTTCTTTACTGCATCCCTCATACCCAAACATTGACGAATTCACACGGAAAATCCGTCGCTATGAAATACGAGTACTATGTGTTCTAAGACATTTCCTTCTAAATCGAGTAACGTTTCTATGGAAACGACAGGATTTTCTTTTGGGATACGACAATCACATTTCCGATCCACTAATCCTTCTTTACTGCATCCCTCACTCCCAAACATTGACGAATTCACACGGAAATTCCGTCGCTATGAGATACGAGTACTATGTGTTCTAAGACATTTCCTTCTAATTCGAGTAACGTTTCTAATGAAACGACAGGATTTTCTTTTGGGATACGACAATCACATTTCCGATCCACTAGTCCTTCTTTCCTGCATCCCTCACTCCCAAACATTGACGAATTCACACGGAACTTCCGTCGCTATGAAATACGAGTACTATGTGTTCTAAGACATTTCCATCTAAATCGAGTAACGTTTCTATGGAAACGTCAGGATTTTCTTTTGGGATACGACAATCACATTTCCGATCCACTAATCCTTCTTTACTGTATCCCTCACTCCCAAACATTGAGGAATTCACACGGAAATTGCGTCGCTATGAAATACGAGTACTATGTGTTCTAAGACATTTCCTTCTAAATCGAGTAACGTTTCTATGGAAACGACAGGATTTTCATTTGGGATACGGCAATCACATTTCCGATCCACTAATCTTTCTTTACTGCAACCCTCACTCCTAAACATTGACGAATTCACACGGAAATTCCGTCGCTATGAAATACGAGTACTATGTGTTCTAAGACATTTCCTTCTAAATCGAGTAACGTTTCTTTGGAAACGACAGGATTTTCTTCTGGGATACGACAATTTCATGTCCGATCCACTAATCCTTCTTTACTGCATCCCTCACTCCCACACATTGACGAATTCACACGGAAATTGCGTCGCTATGAAATACGAGAACTATGTGTTCTAAGACATTTCCTTCTAAATCGAGTAACGTTTCTATGGAAACAACAGGATTTTCTTTTGGGATACGACAATCTCATTTCCGATCCACTAATCCTTCTTTACTGCATCCCTCACTCCCACACATTGACGAATTCACACGGAAATTGCGTCGCTATGAAATACGAGTACTATGTGTTCTAAGACATTTCCTTCTAAATCGAGTAACGTTTCTATGGAAACGACAGGATTTTTTTTTGGGATACGACAATCACATTTCCGATCCACTAATCCTTCTTTACTGCATCCCTCACTCCCAAACATTTTAGAATTCACACGGAAATTCCGTCGCTATGATATACGAGTACTATGTGTTCTAAGACATTTCCTTCTAAATCGAGTAACGTTTCTATGGAATCGACAGGATTCTCTTTTGGGATACGACAATCTCATTTCCGATCCACTAATCCTTCTTTACTGCATCCCTCACTCCCAAACATTGACGAATTCACACGGAACTTCCGTCGCTATGAAATACGAGTACTATGTGTTCTAAGACATTTCCTTCTAAATCGAGTAACGTTTCTATGGAAACGACAGAATTTTCTTTTGGGATACGACAATCACATTTCCGATCCACTAATCTTTCTTTACTGTATCCCTCATTCCCAAACATTGAGGAATTCACACGGAAATTGCGTCGCTATGAAATACGAGTACTATGTGTTCTAAGACATTTCCTTCTAAATCGAGTAACGTTTCTATGGAAACGACACAAATTTCTTTTGGGATACGACAATCACATTTCCGATCCACTAATCGTTCTTTACTGCATCCCTCACTCCCAAACATTGACGAATTCACACGGAAATTGCGTCGCTATGAAATACGAGTACTATATGTTCTAAGACATTTCCTTCTAAATCGAGTAACGTTTTTATGGAAACGACAGGATTTTCTTTTGGGATACGACAATCACATTTCCGATCCACTAATCCTTCTTTACTGCATCCCTCACTCCCAAACATTGACGAATTCACTCGGAAATTCCGTCGCTATGAAATACGAGTACTATGTGTTCTAAGACATTTCCTTCTAAATCGAGTAACGTTTCTATGGAAACGACAGGATTTTCTTTTGGCATACGACAATCTCATTTCCGATCCACTAATCCTTCCTTACTGCTTCCCTCACGCCCACACATTGACGAACTCACACGGAAATTGCATCGCTATGAAATACGAGTACTATGTGTTCTAAGACATTTCCTTCTAAATCGAGTAACGTTTCTATGGAAACGACAGGATTTTCATTTGGGATACGGCAATCACATATCCGATACACTAATCTTTCTTTACTGCATCCCTCACTCCCAAACATTGACGAATTCACACGGAAATTCCGTCGCCATGAAATACGAGTACTATGTGTTCTAAGACATTTCCTTCTAAATCGAGTAACGTTTCTATGGAAACGACAGGATTTTCTTCTGGGATACGACAATCTCATTTCCGATCCACTAATCCTTCTTTACTGCATCCCTCACTCCCACACATTGACGAATTCACACGGAAATTGCGTCGCTATGAAATACGAGAACTATGTGTTCTAAGACATTTCCTTCTAAATCGAGTAACGTTTCTATGGAAACAACAGGAATTTCTTTTGGGATACGACAATCTCATTTCCGATCCACTAATCCTTCTTTACTGCATCCCTCACTCCCACACATTGACGAATTCACACGGAAATTGCGTCGCTATGAAATACGAGTACTATGTGTTCTAAGACATTTCCTTCTAAATCGAGTAACGTTTCTATGGAAACGACAGGATTTTTTTTTGGGATACGACAATCACATTTCCGATCCACTAATCCTTCTTTACTGCATCCCTCACTCCCAAACATTTTAGAATTCACACGGAAATTCCGTCGCTATGATATACGAGTACTATGTGTTCTAAGACATTTCCTTCTAAATCGAGTAACGTTTCTATGGAATCGACAGGATTCTCTTTTGGGATACGACAATCTCATTTCCGATCCACTAATCCTTCTTTACTGCATCCCTCACTCCCAAACATTGACGAATTCACACGGAAATTACGTCGCTATGAAATACGAGTACTATGTGTTCTAAGACATTTCCTTCTAAATCGAGTAACGTTTCTATGGAAACGACACAAATTTCTTTTGGGATACGACAATCACATTTCCGATCCACTAATCGTTCTTTACTGCATCCCTCACTCCCAAACATTGACGAATTCACACGGAAATTGCGTCGCTATGAAATACGAGTACTATATGTTCTAAGACATTTCCTTCTAAATCGAGTAACGTTTCTATGGAAACGACAGGATTTTCTTTTGGGATACGACAATCACATTTCCGATCCACTAATCCTTCTTTACTGCATCCCTCACTCCCAAACATTGACGAATTCACACGGAAATTCCGTCGCTATGAAATACGAGTACCATGTGTTCTAAGACATTTCCTTCTAAATCGAGTAACATTTCTATGGAAACGACAGGATTTTCTTTTGGCATACGACAATCTCATTTCCGATCCACTAATCCTTCTTTACTGCTTCCCTCACGCCCACACATTGACGAACTCACACGGAAATTGCATCGCTATGAAATACGAGTACTATGTGTTCTAAGACATTTCCTTCTAAATCGAGTAACGTTTCTATGGAAACGACAGGATTTTCTTTTGGGATACGACAATCACATTTCCGATCCACTAATCCTTCATTACTGCATCCCTCACTCCCAAACATTGACGAATTCACACGGACATTCCGTCGCTATGAAATACGAGTACTATGTGTTCTAAGACATTTCCTTCTAAATCGAGTAACGTTTCTATTGAAACGACAGGATTTTCTTTTGGGATACGACAATCACATTTCCGATACACTAATCGTACTTTACTGCATCCCTCACTCTTAAACATTGACGAATTCACACGGAAATTGCGTCGCTATGAAATACGAGTACTATGTGTTCTAAGACATTTCCTTCTAAATCGAGTAACGTTTCTATGGAATCGACAGGATTTTCCTTTGGGATACGACAATCTCATTTCCGATCCACTAATCCTTCTTTACTGCATCCCTCACTCCCACACATTGACGAATTCACACGGATATTGCGTCCCTATGAAATACGAGTACTATGTGTTCTAAGACATTTCCTTCTAAATCGAGTAACGATTCTACGGAAACGACAGGATTTTCTTTTGGGATACGACAATCACGTTTCCGATCCACTAATCCTTCTTTACTGCATCCCTCACTCCCAAACATTGACGAATTCACACGGAAATTCCGTCGCTATGAAATACGACTACTATGTGTTCTAAGACAATTCCTTCTAAATCGACTAACGTTTCTATGGAAACGACAGGAATTTCGTTTGGGATACGACAATCTCATTTCCGATCCACTAATCCTTCTTTACTGCTTCCCTCACTCCCACACATTGACGAATTCACACGGAAATAGCGTCGCTATGAAATACGAGTCCTATGTGTTCTAAGACATTTCCTTCTAAATCGAGTAACGTTTCTATGGAAACGACAGGATTTTCTTTTGGGATACGACAATCTCATTTCCGATCCACTAATCCTTCTTTACTGCGTCCCTCACTCCAACTCATTGACGAATTCACACGGAAATTGCGTCGCTATGAAATACGAGTACTATGGGTTCTATGACTTCTCCTTCTAAATCGAGTAACGTTTCTATGGAAACGACAGGATTTTCTTTTGGGATACGACAATCTCATTTCCGATCCACTAATCCTTCTTTACTGCATCCCTCACTCCAACTCATTGACGAATTCACACGGAAATTGCGTCGCTATGAAATACGAGTACTATGGGTTCTATGACTTCTCCTTCTAAATCGAGTAACGATTCTATGGAAACGACAGGATTTTCTTTTGGGATACGACAATCTCAGTTCCGATAAACTAATCCTTCTTTACTGCATCACTCACTCCCACTCATTGACGAATTCACACGGAAATTCCGTCGCTATGAAATACGAGTACTATGTGTTCTAAGACATTTCCTTCTAAATCGAGTAACGTTTCTATGGAAACGACAGGATTTTCTTTTGGGAAACGACAATCTCATTTCCGAACCACTAATCCTTCTTTACTGCATCCCTCACACCCCCCCCATTGACGAATACACACGGAAATTGCGTCGCTATGAAATACGAGTACTATGTGTTCTAAGACATTTCCTTCTAAATCGAGTAACGTTTCTATGGAAACGACAGGATTTTCTTCTGGGATACGACAATCTCATTTCCGATCCACTAATCCTTCTTTACTGCATCCCTCACTCCCACACATTGACGAATTCACACGGAAATTGCGTCGCTATGAAATACGAGAACTATGTGTTCTAAGACATTTCCTTCTAAATCGAGT
Organism: Schistocerca piceifrons; assembly: GCF_021461385.2. Classification (NCBI taxonomy): domain Eukaryota; kingdom Metazoa; phylum Arthropoda; class Insecta; order Orthoptera; family Acrididae; genus Schistocerca; species Schistocerca piceifrons. Next base: position 601,685,111 of record NC_060144.1, on the reverse strand, counting down.
AACGTTTCTATGGAAACAACAGGAATTTCTTTTGGGATACGACAATCTCATTTCCGATCCACTAATCCTTCTTTACTGCATCCCTCACTCCCACACATTGACGAATTCACACGGAAATTGCGTCGCTATGAAATACGAGTACTATGTGTTCTAAGACATTTCCTTCTAAATCGAGTAACGTTTCTATGGAAACGACAGGATTTTTTTTTTGGGATACGACAATCACATTTCCGATCCACTAATCCTTCTTTACTGCATCCCTCACTCCCAAACATTTTAGAATTCACACGGGAATTCCGTCGCTATGATATACGAGTACTATGTGTTCTAAGACATTTCCTTCTAAATCGAGTAACGTTTCTATGGAATCGACAGGATTCTCTTTTGGGATACGACAATCTCATTTCCGATCCACTAATCCTTCTTTACTGCATCCCTCACTCCCAAACATTGACGAATTCACACGGAAATTACGTCGCTATGAAATACGAGTACTATGTGTTCTAAGACATTTCCTTCTAAATCGAGTAACGTTTCTATGGAAACGACACAAATTTCTTTTCGGATACGACAATCACATTTCCGATCCACTAATCGTTCTTTACTGCATCCCTCACTCCCAAACATTGACGAATTCACACGGAAATTGCGTCGCTATGAAATACGAGTACTATATGTTCTAAGACATTTCCTTCTAAATCGAGTAACGTTTCTATGGAAACGACAGGATTTTCTTTTGGGATACGACAATCACATTTCCGATCCACTAATCCTTCTTTACTGCATCCCTCACACCCAAACATTGACGAATTCACACGGAAATTCCGTCGCTATGAAATACGAGTACCATGTGTTCTAAGACATTTCCTTCTAAATCGAGTAACATTTCTATGGAAACGACAGGATTTTCTTTTGGCATACGACAATCTCATTTCCGATCCACTAATCCTTCTTTACTGCTTCCCTCACGCCCACACATTGACGAACTCACACGGAAATTGCATCGCTATGAAATACGAGTACTATGTGTTCTAAGACATTTCCTTCTAAATCGAGTAACGTTTCTATGGAAACGACAGGATTTTCTTTTGGGATACGACAATCACATTTCCGATCCACTAATCCTTCATTACTGCATCCCTCACTCCCAAACATTGACGAATTCACACGGACATTCCGTCGCTATGAAATACGAGTACTATGTGTTCTAAGACATTTCCTTCTAAATCGAGTAACGTTTCTATGGAAACGACAGGGTTTTCTTTTGGGATACGACAATCACATTTCGATACACTAATCGTACTTTACTGCATCCCTCACTCTTAAACATTGACGAATTCACATGGAAATTGCGTCGCTATGAAATACGAGTACTATGTGTTCTAAGACATTTCCTTCTAAATCGAGTAACGTTTCTATGGAATCGACAGGATTTTCCTTTGGGATACGACAATCTCGTTTCCGATCCACTAATCCTTCTTTACTGCATCCCTCACTCCCACACATTGACGAATTCACACGGATATTGCGTCCCTATGAAATACGAGTACTATGTGTTCTAAGACATTTCCTTCTAAATCGAGTAACGATTCTACGGAAACGACAGGATTTTCTTTTGGGATACGACAATCACGTTTCCGATCCACTAATCCTTCTTTACTGCATCCCTCACTCCCAAACATTGACGAATTCACACGGAAATTCCGTCGCTATGAAATACGACTACTATGTGTTCTAAGACAATTCCTTCTAAATCGAGTAACGTTTCTATGGAAACGACAGGAATTTCGTTTGGGATACGACAATCTCATTTCCGATCCACTAATCCTTCTTTACTGCATCCCTCACTCCCACACATTGACGAATTCACACGGAAATTGCGTCGCTATGAAATACGAGTACTATGTGTTCTAAGACATTTCCTTCTAAATCGAGTAACGTTTCTATGGAAACGACAGGATTTTCTTTTGGGATACGACAATCTCATTTCCGATCCACTAATCCTTCTTTACTGCGTCCCTCACTCCAACTCATTGACGAATTCACACGGAAATTGCGTCGCTATGAAATACGAGTACTATGGGTTCTATGACTTCTCCTTCTAAATCGAGTAACGTTTCTATGGAAACGACAGGATTTTCTTTTGGGATACGACAATCTCATTTCCGATCCACTAATCCTTCTTTACTGCATCCCTCACTCCAACTCATTGACGAATTCACACGGAAATTGCGTCGCTATGAAATACGAGTACTATGGGTTCTATGACTTCTCCTTCTAAATCGAGTAACGATTCTATGGAAACGACAGGATTTTCTTTTGGGATACGACAATCTCAGTTCCGATAAACTAATCCTTCTTTACTGCATCCCTCACTCCCACTCATTGACGAATTCACACGGAAATTGCGTCGCTATGAAATACGAGTACTATGTGTTCTAAGACATTTCCTTCTAAATCGAGTAACGTTTCTATGGAAACGACAGGATTTTCTTTTGGGAAACGACAATCTCATTTCCGAACCACTAATCTTTGTTTACTGCATCCCTCACACCCCCCCCATTGACGAATTCACACGGAAATTGCGTCGCTATGAAATACGAGTACTATGTGTTCTAAGACATTTCCTTCTAAATCGAGTAACGTTTCTATGGAAACGACAGGATTTTCTTTTGGGATACGACAATCACATTTCCGATCCACTAATCCTTCTTTACTCCATCCCTCACTCCCAAACATTGACGAATTCACACGGAAATTCCGTTGCTATGAAATACGAGTACTATGTGTTCTAAGACATTTCCTTCTGAATCGAGTAACGTTTCTATGGAAACGACAGGATTTTCTTTTGGGGTACGACAATCTCATTTCCGATCCACTAATCCTTCTTTACTGCATCCCTCACTCCTACACATTGACGAATTCACACGGAAATTGCGTCGCTATGAAATACGAGTACTATGTGTTCTAAGACATTTCCTTCTAAATCGAGTAACGTTTCTATGGAAACGAAAGGATTTTCTTTTGGGATACGGCAATCACATTTCCGATCCACTAATCCTTCTTTACTGCATCCCTCACTCCCAAACATTAACGAATTCACACGGAAATTCCGTCGCTATGAAATACGAGTACTATGTGTTCTAAGACATTTCCTTCTAAATCGAGTAACGTATCTATGAAAACGACAGGATTTTCTTTTGGGATACGACAATCACATTTCCGATACACTAATCGTTCTTTACTGCATCCCTCACTCTCAAACATTGACGAATTCACACGGAAATTGCGTCGCTATGAAATACGAGTACTATGTGTTCTAAGACATTTCCTTCTAAATCGAGTAACGTTTCTATGGAAACGACAGGATTTTCCTTTGGGATACGACAATCTCATTTCCGATCCACTAATCCTTCTTTACTGCATCCCTCACTCCCACACATTGACGAATTCACACGGAAATTGCGTCCCTATGAAATAAGAGTACTATGTGTTCTAAGACATTTCCTTCTAAATCGAGTAACGATTCTATGAAAACGACAGGATTTTCTTTTGGGATACGACAATCACGTTTCCGATCCACTAATCCTTCTTTACTGCATCCCTCACTCCCAAACATTGACGAATTCACACGGAAATTCCGTCGCTATGAAATACGAGTACTATGTGTTCTAAGACATTTCCTTCTAAATCGAGTAACGTTTCAATGGAAACGACAGGATTTTCGTTTGGGATACGACAATCTCATTTCCGATCCACTAATCCTTCTTTACTGCATCCCTCACTCCCAAACATTGACGAATTCACACGGAAATTCCGTCGCTATGAAATACGAGTACTATGTGTTCTAAGACATTTCCTTCTAAATCGAGTGACGTTTCTATGGAAACGACAGGATTTTCTTCTGGGATACGACAATCTCATTTCCGATCCACTAATCCTTCTTTACTGCATCCCTCACTCCCACACATTGACGAATTCACACGGAAATTGCGTCGCTATGAAATACGAGTACTATGTGTTCTAAGACATTTCCTTCTAAATCGAGTAACGTTTCTATGGAAACGACAGGATTTTTTTTTGGGATACGACAATCACATTTCCGATCCACTAATCCTTCTTTACTGCATCCCTCACTCCCAAACATTTTAGAATTCACACGGAAATTCCGTCGCTATGATATACGAGTACTATGTGTTCTAAGACATTTCCTTCTAAATCGAGTAACGTTTCTATGGAATCGACAGGATTCTCTTTTGGGATACGACAATCTCATTTCCGATCCACTAATCCTTCTTTACTGCATCCCTCACTCCCAAACATTGACGAATTCACACGGAAATTACGTCGCTATGAAATACGAGTACTATGTGTTCTAAGACATTTCCTTCTAAATCGAGTAACGTTTCTATGGAAACGACACAAATTTCTTTTGGGATACGACAATCACATTTCCGATCCACTAATCGTACTTTACTGCATCCCTCACTCCCAAACATTGACGAATTCACACGGAAATTGCGTCGCTATGAAATACGAGTACTATATGTTCTAAGACATTTCCTTCTAAATCGAGTAACGTTTCTATGGAAACGACAGGATTTTCTTTTGGGATACGACAATCACATTTCCGATCCACTAATCCTTCTTTACTGCATCCCTCACTCCCAAACATTGACGAATTCACACGGAAATTCCGTCGCTATGAAATACGAGTACTATGTGTTCTAAGACATTTCCTTCTAAATCGAGTAACGTTTCTATGGAAACGACAGGATTTACTTTTGGCATACGACAATCTCATTTCCGATCCACTAATCCTTCTTTACTGCTTCCCTCACGCCCACACATTGACGAACTCACACGGAAATTGCATCGCTATGAAATACGAGTACTATGTGTTCTAAGACATTTCCTTCTAAATCGAGTAACGTTTCTATGGAAACGACAGGATTTTCTTTTGGGATACGACAATCACATTTCCGATCCACTAATCCTTCTTTACTGCATCCCTCACTCCCAAACATTGACGAATTCACACGGAAATTCCGTCGCTATGAAATACGAGTACTATGTGTTCTAAGACATTTCCTTCTAAATCGAGTAACGTTTCTATGGAAACGACAGGATTTTCTTTTGGGATACGACAATCACATTTCCGATACACTAATCGTTCTTTACTGCATCCCTCACTCTTAAACATTGACGAATTCACACGGAAATTGCGTCGTTATGAAATACGAGTACTATGTGTTCTAAGACATTTCCTTCTAAATCGAGTAACGTTTCTATGGAATCGACAGGATTTTCCTTTGGGATACGACAATCTCATTTCCGATCCACTAATCCTTCTTTACTGCATCCCTCACTCCCACACATTGACGAATTCACACGGATATTGCGTCCCTATGAAATACGAGTACTATGTGTTCTAAGACATTTCCTTCTAAATCGAGTAACGATTCTATGGAAACGACAGGATTTTCTTTTGGGATACGACAATCACGTTTCCGATCCACTTATCCTTCTTTACTGCATCCCTCACTCCCAAACATTGACGAATTCACACGGAAATTCCGTCGCTATGAAATACGACTACTATGTGTTCTAAGTCAATTCCTTCTAAATCGAGTAACGTTTCTATGGAAACGACAGGATTTTCTTTTGGGATACGACAATCACATTTCCGATCCACTAATCCTTCTTTACTGCATCCCTCACTCCCAAACATTGACGAATTCACACGGAAATTCCGTCGCTATGAAATACGAGTACTATGTGTTCTAAGACATTTCCTTCCAAATCGAGTAACGTTTCTATGGAAACGACAGGATTTTCTTTTGGCATACGACAATCTCATTTCCGATCCACTAATCCTCCTTTACTGCTTCCCTCACGCCCACACATTGACGAACTCACACGGAAATTGCATCGCTATGAAATACGAGTACTATGTGTTCTAAGACATTTCCTTCTAAATCGAGTAACGTTTCTATGGAAACGACAGGATTTTCGTTTGGGATACGACAATCACATTTCCGATCCACTAATCCTTCTTTACTGCATCCCTCACTCCCAAACATTGACGAATTCACACGGAAATTCCGTCGCTATGAAATACGAGTACTATGTGTTCTAAGACATTTCCTTCTAAATCGAGTAACGTTTCTATGGAAACGACAGGATTTTCATTTGGGATACGACAATCACATTTCCGATACACTAATCGTTCTTTACTGCATCCCTCACTCTTAAACATTGACGAATTCACACGGAAATTGCGTCGCTATGAAATACGAGTACTATGTGTTCTAAGACATGTCCTTCTAAATCGAGTAACGTTTCTATGGAATCGACAGGATTTTCCTTTGGGATACGACAATCTCATTTCCGATCCACTAATCCTTCTTTACTGCATCCCTCACTCCCACACATTGACGAATTCACACGGATATTGCGTCCCTATGAAATACGAGTACTATGTGTTCTAAGACATTTCCTTCTAATTCGAGTAACGATTCTATGGAAACGACAGGATTTTCTTTTGGGATACGACAATCACGTTTCCGATCCACTAATCCTTTTTTACTGCATCCCTCACTCCCAAACATTGACGAATTCACACGGAAATTCCGTCGCTATGAAATACGACTACTATGTGTTCTAAGACAATTCCTTCTAAATCGAGTAACGTTTCTATGGAAACGACAGGATTTTCGTTTGGAATACGACAATCTCATTTCCGATCCACTAATCCTTCTTTACTGCATCCCTCACTCCCACACATTGACGAATTCACACGGAAATTGCGTCGCTATGAAATACGAGTACTATGTGTTCTAAGACATTTCCTTCTAAATCGAGTAACGTTTCTATGGAAACGACAGGATTTTCTTTTGGGATACGACAATCTCATTTCCGATCCAATAATCCTTCTTTACTGCATCCCTCACTCCAACTCATTGACGAATTCACACGGAAATTGCGTCGCTATGAAATACGAGTACTATGGGTTCTATGACTTCTCCTTCTAAATCGAGTAACGTTTCTATGGAAACGACAGTATTTTCTTTTGGGATACGACAATCTCATTTCCGATCCACTAATCCTTCTTTACTGCATCCCTCACTCCAACTCATTGACGAATTCACACGGAAATTGCGTCGCTATGAAATACGAGTACTATGGGTTCTACGACTTTTCCTTCTAAATCGAGTAACGTTTCTATGAAAACGACAGGATTTTCTTTTGGGATACGACAATCTCATTTCCGATAAACTAATCCTTCTTTACTGCATCCCTCACTCCCACTCACTGACGAATTCACACGGAAATTCCGTCGCTATGAAATACGAGTACTATGTGTTCTAAGACATTTCCTTCTAAATCGAGTAACGTTTCTATGGAAACGACAGGATTTTCTTTTGGGATACGACAATCTCATTTCCGAACCACTAATCCTTCTTTACTGCATCCCTCACACCCCCCCATTGACGAATTCACACGGAAATCCGTCGCTATGAAATTCGAGTACTATGTGTTCTAAGACATTTCCTTCTAAATCGAGTAACGTTTCTATGGAAACGACAGGATTTTCTTTTGGGATACGACAATCACATTTCCGATCCACTAATCCTTCTTTACTCCATCCCTCACTCCCAAACATTGACGAATTCACACGGAAATTCCGTTGCTATGAAATACGAGTACTATGTGTTCTAAGACATTTCCTTCTAAATCGAGTAACGTTTCTATGGAAACGACAGGATTTTCTTTTGGGATAATACAATCTCATTTCCGATCCACTAATCCTTCTTTACTGCATCCCTCACTCCCACACATTGACGAATTCACACGGAAATTGCGTCGCTATGAAATACGAGTACTATGTGTTCTAAGACATTTCCTTCTAATTCGAGTAACTTTTCTATGGAAACGAAAGGATTTTCTTTTGGGATACGGCAATCACATTTCCGATCCACTAATCCTTCTTTACTGCATCCCTCACTCCCAAACATTGACGAATTCACACGGAAATTCCGTCGCTATGAAATACGAGTACTATGTGTTCTAAGACATTTCCTTCTAAATCAAGTAACGTTTCTATGGAAACGACAGGATTTTCTTTTGGGATACGACAATCTCATTTCCGATCCACTAATCCTTTTTTACTGCATCCCTCACTCCCACACATTGACGAATTCACACAGAAATTGCGTCGCTATGAAATACGAGAACTATGTGTTCTAAGACATTTCCTTCTAAATCGAGTAACGTTTCTATGGAAACGACAGGATTTTCTTTTGGGATACGACAATCACATTTCCGATCCACTAATCCTTCTTTACTGCATCCCTCACTCCCAAACATTGACGAATTCACACGGAAATTCCGTCGCTATGAAATACGAGTACTATGTGTTCTAAGACATTTCCTTCTAAATCGAGTAACGTTTCTATGGAAACGACAGGATTTTCATTTGGGATACGACAATCTCATTTCCGATCCACTAATCCTTCTTTACTGCATCCCTCACTCCCACACATTGACGAATTCACACGGGAATTGCGTCGCTATGAAATACGAGTCCTATGTGTTCTAAGACATTTCCTTCTAAATCGAGTAACGTTTCTATGGAAACGACAGGATTTTCTTTTGGGATACGACAATCTCATTTCCGATCCACTAATCCTTCTTTACTGCATCCCTCACTCCAACTCATTGACGAATTCACACGGAAATTGCGTCGCTATGAAATACGAGTACTATGGGTTCTATGACTTCTCCTTCTAAATCGAGTAACGTTTCTATGGAAACGACAGGATTTTCTTTTGGGATACGACAATCTCATTTCCGATAAACTAATCCTTCTTTACTGCATCCCTCACTCCCACTCATTGACGAATTCACACGGAAATTCCGTCGCTATGAAATACGAGTACTATGTGTTCTAAGACATTTCCTTCTAAATCGAGTAACGTTTCTATGGAAACGACAGGATTTTCTTTTGGGATACGACAATCTCATTTCCGAACCACTAATCCTTCTTTACTGCATCCCTCACTCTCAAACATTGACGAATTCACACGGAAATTGCGTCGCTATGAAATACGAGTACTATGTGTTCTAAGACATTTCCTTCTAAATCGAGTAACGTTTCTATGGAAACGACAGGATTTTCCTTTGGGATACGACAATCTCATTTCCGATCCACTAATCCTTCTTTACTGCATCCCTCACTCCCACACATTGACGAATTCACACGGAAATTGCGTCCCTATGACATAAGAGTACTATGTGTTCTAAGACATTTCCTTCTAAATCGAGTAACGATTCTATGGAAACGACAGGATTTTCTTTTGGGATACGACAATCACGTTTCCGATCCACTAATCCTTCTTTACTGCATCCCTTACTCCCAAACATTGACGAATTCACACGGAAATTGCGTCGCTATGAAATACGACTACTATGTGTTCTAAGACATTTCCTTCTAAATCGAGTAACGTTTCTATGGAAACGACAGGATTTTCTTTTGGGATACGACAATCACATTTCCGATCCACTAATCCTTCTTTACTCCATCCCTCACTCCCAAACATTGACGAATTCACACGGAAATTCCGTTACTATGAAATACGAGTACTATGTGTTCTAAGACATTTCCTTCTAAATCGAGTAACTTTTCTATGGAAACGACAGGATTTTCTTTTGGGATACGACAATCTCATTTCCGATCCACTAATCCTTCTTTACTGCATCCCTCACTCCCACACATTGACGAATTCACACGGAAATTGCGTCCCTATGAAATAAGAGTACTATGTGTTCTAAGACATTTCCTTCTAAATCGAGTAACGATTCTATGGAAACGACAGGATTTTCTTTTGGGATACGACTATCACGTTTCCGATCCACTAATCCTTCTTTACTGCATCCCTCACTCCCAAACATTGACGAATTCACACGGAAATTCCGTCGCTATGAAATACGACTACTATGTGTTCTAAGACATTTCCTTCTAAATCGAGTAACGTTTCAATGGAAACGACAGGATTTTCGTTTGGGATACGACAATCTCATTTCCGATCCACTAATCCTTCTTTAATGCATCCCTCACTCCCACACATTGACGAATTCACACGGAAATTGCGTCGCTATGAAATACGAGTACTATGTGTTCTAAGACATTTCCTTCTAAATCGAGTAACGTTTCTATGGAAACGACAGGATTTTCTTTTGGGATACGACAATCTCATTTCCGATCCACTAATCCTTCTTTACTGCATCCCTCACTCCAACTCATTGACGAATTCACACGGAAATTGCGTCGCTATGAAATACGAGTACTATGGGATCTATGACTTCTCCTTCTAAATCGAGTAACGTTTCTATGGAAACGACAGGATTTTCTTTTGGGATACGACAATCTCATTTCCGATCCACTAATCCTTCTTTACTGCATCCCTCACACCCCCGCATTGACGAATTCACACGGAAATTCCGTCGCTATGAAATACGAGTACTATGTGTTCTAAGACATTTCCTTCTAAATCGAGTAACGTTTCTATGGAAACGACAGGATTTTCTTTTGGGATACGACAATCACATTTCCGATCCACTAATCCTTCTTTACTCCATCCCTCACTCCCAAACATTGACGAATTCACACGGAAATTCCGTCGCTATGAAATACGAGTACTATGTGTTCTAAGACATTTCCTTCTAAATCGAGTAACGTTTCAATGGAAACGACAGGATTTTCGTTTGGGATACGACAATCTCATTTCCGATCCACTAATCCTTCTTTACTGCATCCCTCACTCCAACTCATTGACGAATTCACACGGAAATTTTGTCGCTATGAAATACGAGTACTATGGGTTCTATGACTTCTCCTTCTAAATCGAGTAACGTTTCTATGGAAACGACAGGATTTTCTTTTGGGATACGACAATCCCATTTCCGATCCACTAATCCTTCTTTACTGCATCCCTCACACCCCCCCCCATTGACGAATTCACACGGAAATTCCGTCGCTATGAAATACGAGTACTATGTGTTCTAAGACATTTCCTTCTAAATCGAGTAACGTTTCTATGGAAACGACAGGATTTTCTTTTGGTATACGACAATCACATTTCCGATCCACTAATCCTTCTTTACTCCATCCCTCACTCCCAAACATTGACGAATTCACACGGAAATTCCGTCGCTATAAAATACGAGTACTATGTGTTCTAAGACATTACCTTCTAAATCGAGTAACGTTTCTATGGAAACGACAGGATTTTCTTTTGGGATACGACAATCTCATTTCCGATCCACTAATCCTTCTTTACTGCATCCCTCACTCCCACACATTGATAAATTCACACGGAAATTGCGTCGCTATGAAATACGAGTACTATGTGTTCTAAGACATTTCCTTCTAAATCGAGTAACGTTTCTATGGAAACGACAGGATTTTCTTTTGGGATACGAAAATCACATTTCCGATACACTAATCGTTCTTTACTGCATCCCTCACTCTCAAACATTGACGAAATCACACGGAAATTGCGTCGCTATGAAATACGAGTACTATGTGTTCTAAGACATTTCCTTCTAAATCGAGTAACGTTACTATGGAAACGACAGGATTTTCCTTTGGGATACGACAATCTCATTTCCGATCCACTAATCCTTCTTTACTGCATCCCTCACTCCCACACATTGACGAATTCACACGGAAATTGCGTCCCTATGAAATAAGAGTACTATGTGTTCTGAGACATTTCCTTCTAAATCGAGTAACGATTCTATGGAAACGACAGGATTTTCTTTTGGGATACGACAATCACGTTTCCGATCCACTAATCCTTCTTTACTGCATCCCTCACTCCAAAACATTGACGAATTTATACGGAAATTGCGTCGCTATGAAATACGAGTACTATGTGTTCTAAGACATTTCCTTCTAAATCGAGTAACGTTTCTATGGAAACGACAGGATTTTCTTTTGGGATACGACAATCACATTTCCGATCCACTAATCCTTCTTTACTCCATCCCTCACTCCCAAACATTGACGAATTCACACGGATATTCCGTCGCTATGAAATACGAGTACTATGTGTTCTAAGACATTTCCTTCTAAATCGAGTAACGTTTCTATGGAAACGACAGGATTTTCTTTTGGGATACGACAATCTCATTTCCGATCCACTAATCCTTCTTTACTGCATCCCTCACTCCCACAAATTGACGTATTCACACGGATATTGCGTCGCTATGAAATACGAGTACTATGTGTTCTAAGACATTTCCTTCTAAATCGAGTAACGTTTCTATGGAAACGACAGGATTTTCTTTTGGGATACGACAATCACATTTCCGATACACTAATCGTTCTTTACTGCATCCCTCACTCTCAAACATTGACGAATTCACACGGAAATTGCGTCGCTATGAAATACGAGTACTATGTGTTCTAAGACATTTCCTTCTAAATCGAGTAACGTTTCTATGGAAACGACAGGATTTTCCTTTGGGATACGACAATCTCATTTCCGATCCACTAATCCTTCTTTACTGCATCCCTCACTCCCAAACATTGACGAATTCACACGGAAATTGCGTCCCTATGAAATAAGAGTACTATGTGTTCTAAGACATTTCCTTCTAAATCGAGTAACGATTCTATGGAAACGACAGGATTTTCTTTTGGGATACGACAATCACGTTTCCGATCCACTAATCCTTCTTTACTGCATCCCTCACTCCCAAACATTGACGAATTCACACGGAAATTCCGTCGCTATGAAATACGACTACTATGTGTTCTAAGACATTTCCTTCTAAATCGAGTAACGTTTCAATGGAAACGACAGGATTTTCGTTTGGGATACGACATTCTCATTTCCGATCCACTAATCCTTCTTTACTGCATCCCTCACTCCCACACAATGACGAATTCACACGGAAATTGCGTCGCTATGAAATACGAGTACTATGTGTTCTAAGACATTTCCTTCTAAATCGAGTAACGTTTCTATGGAAACGACAGGATTTTCTTTTGGGATACGACAATCTCATTTCCGATCCACTAATCCTTCTTTACTGCATCCATCACTCCAACTCATTGACGAATTCACACGGAAATTGCGTCGCTATGAAATACGAGTACTATGGGTTCTATGACTTCTCCTTCTAAATCGAGTAACGTTTCTATGGAAACGACAGGATTTTCTTTTGGGATACGACAATCTCATTTCCGATCCACTAATCCTTCTTTACTGCATCCCTCACACCAACTCATTGACGAATTCACACGGAAATTGCGTCGGTATGAAATACGAGTACTATGGGTTCTATGACTTCTCCTTCTAAATCGAGTAACGTTTCTATGGAAACGACAGGATTTTCTTTTGGGATACGACAATCTCATTTCCGATAAACTAATCCTTCTTTACTGCATCCCTCACTCCCACTCATTGACGAATTCACACGGAAATTCCGTCGCTATGAAATACGAGTACTATGTGTTCTAAGACATTTCCTTCTAAATCGAGTAACGTTTCTATGGAAACGACAGGATATTCTTTTGGGATACGACAAGCTTATTTCCGAACCACTAATCCTTCTTTACTGCATCCCTCACACCCCCCCATTGACGAATTCACACGGAAATTCCGACGCTATGAAATACAAGTACTATGTGTTCTAAGACATTTCCTTCTAAATCGAGTAACGTTTCTATGGAAACGACAGGATTTTCGTTTGGGATACGACAATCTCATTTCCTATCCACTAATCCTTCTTTACTCCATCCCTCACTCCCAAACATTGACGAATTCACACGGAAATTCCGTCGCTATGAAATACGAGTACTATGTGTTCTAAGACATTTCCTTCTAAATCGAGTAACGTTTCTATGGAAACGACAGGATTTTCTTTTGGTATACGACAATCACATTTCCGATCCACTAATCCTTCTTTACTCCATCCCTCACTCCCAAACATTGACGAATTCACACGGAAATTCCGTCGCTATGAAATACGAGTACTATGTGTTCTAAGACATTACCTTCTAAATCGAGTAACGTTTCTATGGAAACGACAGGATTTTCTTTTGGGATACGACAATCTCATTTCCGATCCACTAATCCTTCTTTACTGCATCCCTCACTCCCACACATTGATGAATTCACACGGAAATTGCGTCGCTATGAAATACGAGTACTATGTGTTCTAAGACATTTCCTTCTAAATCGAGTAACGTTTCTATGGAAACGACAGGATTTTCTTTTGGGATACGAAAATCACATTTCCGATACACTAATCGTTCTTTACTGCATCCCTCACTCTCAAACATTGACGAAATCACACGGAAATTGCATCGCTATGAAATACGAGTACTATGTGTTCTAAGACATTTCCTTCTAAATCGAGTAACGTTTCTATGGAAACGACAGGATTTTCCTTTGGGATACGACAATCTCATTTCCGATCCACTAATCCTTCTTTACTGCATCCCTCACTCCAACACATTGACGAATTCACACGGAAATTGCGTCCCTATGAAATAAGAGTACTATGTGTTCTGAGACATTTCCTTCTAAATCGAGTAACGATTCTATGGAAACGACAGGATTTTCTTTTGGGATACGACAATCACGTTTCCGATCCACTAATCCTTCTTTACTGCATCCCTCACTCCCAAACATTGACGAATTTATACGGAAATTGCGTCGCTATGAAATACGAGTACTATGTGTTCTAAGACATTTCCTTCTAAATCGAGTAACGTTTCTATGGAAACGACAGGATTTTCTTTTGGGATACGACAATCACATTTCCGATCCACTAATCCTTCTTTACTCCATCCCTCACTCCCAAACATTGACGAATTCACACGGAAATTCCGTTGCTATGAAATACGAGTACTATGTGTTCTAAGACATTTCCTTCTAAATCGAGTAACGTTTCTATGGAAACGACAGGATTTTCTTTTGGGATACGACAATCTCATTTCCGATCCACTAATCCTTCTTTACTGCATCCCTCACTCCCACAAATTGACGAATTCACACGGATATTGCGTCGCTATGAAATACGAGTACTATGTGTTCTAAGACAATTCCTTCTAAATCGAGTAACGTTTCTATGGAAACGACAGGATTTTCTTTTGGGATACGACAATCACATTTCCGATACACTAATCGTTCTTTACTGCATCCCTCACTCTCAAACATTGAAGAATTCACACGGAAATTGCGTCGCTATGAAATACGAGTACTATGTGTTCTAAGACATTTCCTTCTAAATCGAGTAACGTTTCTATGGAAACGACAGGATTTTCTTTTGGGATACGACAATCTCATTTCCGATCCACTAATCCTTCTTTACTGCATCCCTCACTCCCAAACATTGACGAATTCACACGGAAATTGCGTCCCTATGAAATAAGAGTACTATGTGTTCTAAGACATTTCCTTCTAAATCGAGTAACGATTCTATGGAAACGACAGGATTTTCTTTTGGGATACGACAATCACGTTTCCGATCCACTAATCCTTCTTTACTGCATCCCTCACTCCCAAACATTGACGAATTCACACGGAAATTCCGTCGCTATGAAATACGACTACTATGTGTTCTAAGACATTTCCTTCTAAATCGAGTAACGTTTCAATGGAAACGACAGGATTTTCGTTTGGGATACGACATTCTCATTTCCGATCCACTAATCCTTCTTTACTGCATCCCTCACTCCCACACAATGACGAATTCACACGGAAATTGCGTCGCTATGAAATACGAGTACTATGTGTTCTAAGACATTTCCTTCTAAATCGAGTAACGTTTCTATGGAAACGACAGGATTTTCTTTTGGGATACGACAATCTCATTTCCGATCCACTAATCCTTCTTTACTGCATCCATCACTCCAACTCATTGACGAATTCACACGGAAATTGCGTCGCTATGAAATACGAGTACTATGGGTTCTATGACTTCTCCTTCTAAATCGAGTAACGTTTCTATGGAAACGACAGGATTTTCTTTTGGGATACGACAATCTCATTTCCGATCCACTAATCCTTCTTTACTGCATCCCTCACTCCAACTCATTGACGAATTCACACGGAAATTGCGTCGGTATGAAATACGAGTACTATGGGTTCTATGACTTCTCCTTCTAAATCGAGTAACGTTTCTATGGAAACGACAGGATTTTCTTTTGGGATACGACAATCTCATTTCCGATAAACTAATCCTTCTTTACTGCATCCCTCACTCCCACTCATTGACGAATTCACACGGAAATTCCGTCGCTATGAAATACGAGTACTATGTGTTCTAAGACATTTCCTTCTAAATCGAGTAACGTTTCTATGGGAACGACAGGATATTCTTTTGGGATACGACAAGCTCATTTCCGAACCACTAATCCTTCTTTACTGCATCCCTCACACCCCCCCATTGACGAATTCACACGGAAATTCCGTCGCTATGAAATACAAGTACTATGTGTCCTAAGACATTTCCTTCTAAATCGAGTAACGTTTCTATGGAAACGACAGGATTTTCTTTTGGGATACGACAATCACATTTCCGATCCACTAATCCTTCTTTACTCCATCCCTCACTCCCAAACATTGAAGAATTCACACGGAAATTCCGTTGCTATGAAATACGAGTACTATGTGTTCTAAGACATTTCCTTCTAAATCGAGTAACGTTTCTATGGAAACGACAGGATTTTCTTTTGGGATAATACAATCTCATTTCCGATCCACTAATCCTTCTTTACTGCATCCCTCACTCCCACACATTGACGAATTCACACGGAAATTGCGTCGCTATGAAATACGAGAACTATGTGTTCTAAGACATTTCCTTCTAAATCGAGTAACGTTTCTATGGAAACGACAGGATTTTCTTTTGGGATACGACAATCACATTTCCGATCCACTAATCCTTCTTTACTGCATCCCTCCCTCCCAAACATTGACGAATTCACACGGAAATTCCGTCGCTATGAAATACGAGTACTATGTGTTCTAAGACATTTCCTTCTAAATCGAATAACGTTTCTATGGAAACGACAGGATTTTCTTTTATGATACGACAATCACATTCCCGACCCACTAATCCTTCTTTACTGCATCACTCACTCCCAAACATTGACGAATTCACACGGAACTTCCGTCGCTATGAAATACGAGTACTATGTGTTCTAAGACATTTCCTTCTAAATCGAGTAACGTTTCTATGGAAACGACAGGATTTTCATTTGGGATACGACAATCTCATTTCCGATCCACTAATCCTTCTTTACTGCATCCCTCACTCCCACACATTGACGAATTCACACGGAAATTGCGTCGCTATGAAATACGAGTCCTATGTGTTCTAAGACATTTCCTTCTAAATCGAGTAACGTTTCTATGGAAACGACAGGATTTTTTTTGGGATACGACAATCTCATTTCCGATCCACTAATCCTTTTTTACTGCATCCCTCACTCCCACACATTGACGAATTCACACAGAAATTGCGTCGCTATGAAATACGAGAACTATGTGTTCTAAGACATTTCCTTCTAAATCGAGGAACGTTTCTATGGAAACGACAGGATTTTCTTTTGGGATACGACAATCACATTTCCGATCCACTAATCCTTCTTTACTGCATCCCTCCCTCCCAAACATTGACGAATTCACACGGAAATTCCGTCGCTATGAAATACGAGTACTATGTGTTCTAAGACATTTCCTTCTAAATCGAATAACGTTTCTATGGAAACGATAGGATTTTCTTTTGGGATACCCCAATCACATTTCCGACCCACTAATCGTTCTTTACTGCATCACTCACTCCCAAACATTGACGAATTCACACGGAACTTCCGTCGCTATGAAATACGAGTCCTATGTGTTCTAAGACATTTCCTTCTAAATCGAGTAACGTTTCTATGGAAACGACAGGATTTTCTTTTGGGATACGACAATCTCATTTCCGATAAACTAATCCTTCTTTACTGCATCCCTCACTCCCACTCATTGACGAATTCACACGGAAATTCCGTCGCTATGAAATACGAGTACTATGTGTTCTAAGACATTTCCTTCTAAATCGAGTAACGTTTCTATGGGAACGACAGGATATTCTTTTGGGATACGACAAGCTCATTTCCGAACCACTAATCCTTCTTTACTGCATCCCTCACACCCCCCCATTGACGAATTCACACGGAAATTCCGTCGCTATGAAATACAAGTACTATGTGTCCTAAGACATTTCCTTCTAAATCGAGTAACGTTTCTATGGAAACGACAGGATTTTCTTTTGGGATACGACAATCACATTTCCGATCCACTAATCCTTCTTTACTCCATCCCTCACTCCCAAACATTGAAGAATTCACACGGAAATTCCGTTGCTATGAAATACGAGTACTATGTGTTCTAAGACATTTCCTTCTAAATCGAGTAACGTTTCTATGGAAACGACAGGATTTTCTTTTGGGATAATACAATCTCATTTCCGATCCACTAATCCTTCTTTACTGCATCCCTCACTCCCACACATTGACGAATTCACACGGAAATTGCGTCGCTATGAAATACGAGAACTATGTGTTCTAAGACATTTCCTTCTAAATCGAGTAACGTTTCTATGGAAACGACAGGATTTTCTTTTGGGATACGACAATCACATTTCCGATCCACTAATCCGTCTTTACTGCATCCCTCACCCCCAAACATTTTACAATTCACACGGAAATTCCGTCGCTATGAAATACGAGTACTATGTGTTCTAGGACATTTCCTGCTAAATCGAGTAACGTTTCTATCTAAACGACTGGATTTTCTTTTGGGATACGGCAATCACATTTCCGATCCACTAATCCTTCTTTACTGCATACCTCACTCCCTAACATTGACGAATTAACACGGAACTTCCGTCGTTATGAAATACGAGTACTATGTGTTCTAAGACATTTCCTTCTAAATCGAGCAACGTTTCTATGGAAACGACGGGATTTTCATTTGGGATACGACGATCTCATTTCCGATCCACTAATCCTTCTTTACTGCATCCCTCACTCCCACACATTGACGAATTCACACGGAAATTGCGTCGCTATGAAATACGAGTCCTATGTGTTCTAAGACATTTCCTTCTAAATCGAGTAATGTTTCTATGGAAACGACAGGATTTTTTTTGGGATACGACAATCACATTTCCGATCCACTAATCCTTCTTTACTGCATCCCTCACTCCCAAACATTTTAGAATTCACACGGAAATTCCGTCGCTATGAAATACGAGTACTATGTGTTCTAGGACATTTCCCCCTAAATCGAGTTACGTTTCTATGGAAACGACAGGATTTTCTTTTGGGATACGACAATCACATTTCCGATCCACTAATCCTTCTTTACTGCATCCCCCACTCCCAAACATTGACGAATTCACACGGAAATTCCGTCGCTATGAAATACGAGTACTATGTGTTCTAAGACATTTATTTCTAAATCGAGTAACGTTTCTATGTACACGACAGGATTTTCTTTTGGGATACGACAATCACATTTCCGATCCACTAATCCTTCTTAACTGCATCCCACACTCCCAAACATTGACGAATTCACACGTAAATTCCGTCGCTATGAAATACGAGTACTATGTGTTCTAAGACATTTCCTTCTAAATCGAGTAACGTTTCTATGGAAACGACAGGATTTTCTTTTGGGATACGACAATCTCATTTCCGATCCACTAATCCTTCTTTACTGCATCCCCCACTCCCACACATTGACGAACTCACACGGAAATTGCGTCGCTATGAAATACGAGTACTATGTGTTCTAAGACATTTCCTTCTAAATCGAGTAACGTTTCTATGGAAACGACATGATTTTCTTTTTAGATACGACAATCACATTTCCGATCCACTAATCCTTCTTTACTGCATCCCTCACTCCCAAACATTGACGAATTCACACGGAAATTCCGTCGCTGTGAAATACGAGTACTATGTGTTCTAAGACATTTCCTTCTAAATCGAGTAACGTTTCTATGGAAACGACAGGATTTTCTTTTGGGATACGACAATCACATTTCCGATCCACTAATCCTTCTTTACTGCATCCCTCACTCCCACACAATGACGAACTCGCACGGAAATTGCGTCGCTATGAAATACGAGTACTATGTGTTCTAAGACATTTCCTTCTAAATCGAGTAACGTTTCTATGGAAACGACAGGATTTTCTTTTGGGATACGACAATCTCATTTCCGATCCACTAATCCTTCTTTACTGCATCCCTCACTCCCACACATTGACGAATTCACACGGAAAATGCATCGCTATGAAATACAAGTACTATGTGTTGTAAGACATTACCCTCTAAATCGAGTAACGTTTCTATGGAAACGACAGGACTTTCTTTTGGGATACGACAATCTCATTTCCGATCCACTAATCCTTCTTTACTGCATCCCTCACTCCCACACATTGACGAATTCACACGGAATTTCAGTCGCTATGAAATACGAGTACTATGTGTTCTAAGACATTTCCTTCTAAATAGAGCAACGTTTCTATGGAAACGACAGGATTTTCTTTTGGGATACGACAATCTCATTTCCGATCCACTAATCCTTCTTTACTGCATCCCTCACGCCCACACATTGACGAACTCACACGGAAATTGCGGCGCTATGAAATACGAGTACTATGTGTTCTAAGACATTTCCTTCTAAATCGAGTAACGTTTCTATGGAAACGACAGGATTTTCTTTTGGGATACGACAATCGCATTTCCGATCCACTAATCCTTCTTTACTGCATCCCTCACTCCCAAACATTGACGAATTCACACGGAAATTCCGTTGCTATGAAATACGAGTACTATGTGTTCTAAGACATTTCCTTCTAAATCGAGTAACGTTTCTACGGAAACGACAGGATTTTCTTTTGGGTTTCGACAATCTCATTTCCGATCCACTAATCCTTCTTTACTGCATCCCTCACTCCCACACATTGCCGAATTCACCCGGAAATTGCGTCGCTATGAAATACGAGAACTATGTGTTCTAAGACATTTCCTTCTAAATCGAGTAACGTTTCTATGGAAACGACAGGATTTTCTTTTGGGATACGACAATCTCATTTCCGATCCACTAATCCTTCTTTACTGCATCCCTCACTCCCACACATTGACGAATTCACACGGAAATTGCGTCGCTATGAAATACGAGTACTATGTGTTCTAAGACATTTCCTTCTAAATCGAGTAACGTTTCTATGGAAACGACAGGATTTTTTTTTTGGGATACGACAATCACATTTCCGATCCACTAATCCTTCTTTACTGCATCCCTCACTCCCAAACATTTTAGAATTCACACGGAAATTCCGTCGCTATGAAATACGAGTGCTATGTGTTCTAAGACATTTCCTTTTAAATCGAGTAACGTTTCTATGCAAACGACAGGATTCTCTTTTGGGATACGACAATCTCATTTCCGATCCACTAATCCTTCTTTACTGCATCCCTCACTCCCAAACATTGACGAATTCACACGGAAATTACGTCGCTATGAAATACGAAAACTATGTGTTCTAAGACATTTCCTTCTAAATCGAGTAACGTTTCTATGGAAACGACAGGATTTTCTTTTGGGATACGACAATCTCATTTCTGATCCACTAATCGTTCTTTACTGCATCGCTCACCCCTAAACATTGACGAATTCACACGGAAATTGCGTCGCTATTAATTACGAGTACTATGTGCTCTAAGACATTTCCTTCTAAATCGAGTAACGTTTCTATGGAAACGACAGGATTTTCATTTGGGATACGACAATCACATTTCCGATCCACTAATCCGTCTTTACTGCATCCCTCACTCCCAAACATTGACGAATTCACACGGAAATTCCGTCGCTATGAAATACGAGTACTATGTGTTCTAAGACATTTCCTTCTAAATCGAGTAACGTCTCTATGGAAACGACAGGACTTTCTTTTGGGATACGACAATCTCATTTCCGATCCACTAATCCTTCTTTACTGCATCCCTCACTCCCACACATTGACGAATTCACACGGAATTTCAGTCGCTATGAAATACGGGTACTATGTGTTCTAAGACATTTCCTTCTAAATAGAGCAACGTTTCTATGGAAACGACAGGATTTTCTTTTGGGATACGACAATCTCATTTCCGATCCACTAATCCTTCTTTACTGCATCCCTCACGCCCACACATTGACGAACTCACACGGAAATTGCGTCGCTATGAAATACGAGTACTATGTGTTCTAAGACATTTCCTTCTAAATCGAGTAACGTTTCTATGGAAACGACAGGATTTTCTTTTGGGATACGACAATCACATTTCCGATCCACTAATCCTTCTTTACTGCATCCCTCACTCCCAAACATTGACGAATTCACACGGAAATTCCGTTGCTATGAAATACGAGTACTATGTGTTCTAAGACATTTCCTTCTAAATCGAGTAACGTTTCTACGGAAACGACAGGATTTTCTTTTAGGTTTCGACAATCTCATTTCCGATCCACTAATCCTTCTTTACTGCATCCCTCACTCCCACACATTGCCGAATTCACCCGGAAATTGCGTCGCTATGAAATACGAGAACTATGTGTTCTAAGACATTTCCTTCTAAATCGAGTAACGTTTCTATGGAAACGACAGGATTTTCTTTTGGGATACGACAATCTCATTTCCGATCCTCTAATCCTTCTTTACTGCATCCCTCACTCCCACACATTGACGAATTCACACGGAAATTGCGTCGCTATGAAATACGAGTACTATGTGTTCTAAGACATTTCCTTCTAAATCGAGTAACGTTTCTATGGAAACGACAGGATTTTTTTTTGGGATACGACAATCACATTTCCGATCCACTAATCCTTCTTTACTGCATCCCTCACTCCCAAACATTTTAGAATTCACACGGAAATTCCGTCGCAATGAAATACGAGTACTATGTGTTCTAAGACATTTCCTTTTAAATCGAGTAACGTTTCTATGCAAACGACAGGATTCTCTTTTGGGATACGACAATCTCATTTCCGATCCACTAATCCTTCTTTACTGCATCCCTCACTCCCAAACATTGACGAATTCACACGGAAATTACGTCGCTATGAAATACGAGTACTATGTGTTCTAAGACATTTCCTTCTAAATCGAGTAACGTTTCTATGGAAACGACAGGATTTTCTTTTGGGATACGACAATCTCATTTCTGATCCACTAATCGTTCTTTACTGCATCGCTCACCCCCAAACATTGACGAATTCACACGGAAATTGCGTCGCTATTAATTACGAGTACTATGTGCTCTAAGACATTTCCTTCTAAATCGAGTAACGTTTCTATGGAAACGACAGGATTTTCATTTGGGATACGACAATCACATTTCCGATCCACTAATCCTTCTTTACTGCATCCCTCACTCCCAAACATTGACGAATTCACACGGAAATTCCGTCGCTATGAAATACGAGTACTATGTGTTCTAAGACATTTCGTTCTAAATCGAGTAACGTTTCTATGGAAACGACAGGATTTTCTTTTGGGATACGACAATCTCTTTTCCGATCCACTAATCCTTCTTTACTGCATCCCTCACGCCCACACATTGACGAACTCACACGGAAATTGCGTCGCTACGAAATACGAGTACTATGTGTTCTAAGACATTTCCTTCTAAATCGAGTAACGTTTCTATGGAAACGACAGAATTTTCTTTTGGGATACGACAATCACATTTCCGATCCACTAATCCTTCTTTACTGCATCCCTCACTCCCAAACATTGACGAATTCACACGGAAATTCCGTCGCTATGAAATACGAGTACTATGTGTTCTAAGACATTTCCTTCTAAATCAAGTAACGTTTCTATGGAAACGACAGGATTTTCTTTTGGGATACGACAATCACATTTCCGATCCACTAATCGTTCTTTACTGCATCCCTCACTCCCAAACATTGACGAATTCACACGGAAATTGCGTCGCTATGAAATACGAGTACTATGTGTTCTAAGACATTTCCTTCTAAATCGAGTAACGTTTCTAAGGAAACGACAGGATTTTCCTTTGGGATACGACAATCTCATTTCCGATCCACTAATCCTTCTTTACTGCATCCCTCACTCCCACACATTGACGAATTCACACGGAAATTGCGTCCCTATGAAATACGAGTACTATGTGTTCGAAGACATTTCCTTCTAAATCGAGTAACGTTTCTATGGAAACGACAGGATTTTCTTTTGGGATACGACAATCACATTTCCGATCCACTAATCCTTCTTTACTGCATCCCTCACTCCCAAACATTGACGAATTCACACAGAAATTGCGTCGCTATGAAACACGAGTACTATGTGTTCTAAGACATTTCCTTCTAAATCGAGTAAAGTTTCTATGGAAACGACAGGATTTTCTTTTGGGATACGACAATCACATTTTCCGATCCACTAATCCTTCTTTACTGCATCCCTCACTCCCACACATTGACGAATTCACACGGAAATGGCGTCGCTATGAAATACGAGTACTATGTGATCTAAGACATTTCCTTCTAAATCGAGTAACGTTTCTATGGAAACTGCAGGATTTTCTTTTGGGATACGACAATCTCAGTTCCGATCCATTAATCCTTCTTTACTGCATCCCTCACTCCCACACATTGACGAATTCACACGGAAATTGCGTCGCTATGAAATACGAGTACTATGTGTTCTAAGACATTTCCTTCTAAATCGAGTAACGTTTCTATGGAAACGACAGGATTTTCTTTTGGGATACGACAATCACATTTCCGATCCACTAATCCTTCTTTACTGCATCCCTCACTCCCACACATTGACGAATTCGCACGGAAATTGCGTCGCTATGAAATACGAGTACTATGTGTTCTAAGACATTAACTTCTAAATCGAGTAACGTTTCTATGGAAACGACAGGATTTTCTTTTGGGATACGACAATCTCATTTCCGATCCACTAATCCTTCTTTACTGCATCCCTCACTCCCACACATTGACGAATTCACACGGAAAATGCGTCGCTATAAAATACAAGTACTATGTGTTCTAAGACATTTCCTTCTAAATCGAGTAACGTTTCTATGGAAACGACAGGACTCTCTTTTGGGATACGACAATCTCATTTCCGATCCACTAATCCTTCTTTACTGCATCCCTCACTCCCACACATTGACGAATTCACACGGAATTTCAGTCGCTATGAAATACGAGTACTATGTGTCCTAAGACATTTCCTTCTAAATCGAGCAACGTTTCTATGGAAACGACAGGATTTTCTTTTGGGATACGACAATCTGATTTCCGATCCACTTATCCTTCTTTACTGCATCCCTCACTCCCAAACATTGACGAATTCACACGGAAATTGCGTCGCTATGAAATACGAGTACTATGTGTTCTAAGACATTTCCTTCTAAATCGAGTAACGTTTCTATGGAAACGACAGGATTTTCTTCTGGGATACGACAATCACATTTCCGATCCACTAATCCTTCTTTACTGCATCCCTCACTCCCACACATTGACGAATTCACACGGAAATTGCGTCGCTATGAAATACGAGTACTATGTGTTCTAAGACATTTCCTTCTAAATCGAGTAACGTTTCTATGGAAACGACAGGATTTTCTTTTGGGATACGACAATCACATTTCCGATCCACTAATCCTTCTTTACTGCATGCCTCACTCCCAAACATTGACGAATTCACACGGAATTTCAGTCGCTATGAAATACCAGTACTATGTGTTCTAAGACATTTCCTTCTAAATCGAGCAACGTTTCTATGGAAACGACAGGATTTTCTTTTGGGATACGACAATCTCATTTCCGATCCACTAATCCCTCTTTACTGCATCCCTCACGCCCACACATTGACGAACTCACACGGCAATTGCGTCGCTATGAAATACGAGTACTATGTGTTCTAAGACATTTCCTTCTAAATCGAGTAACGTTTCTATGGAAACGACAGGATTTTCTTTTGGGATACGACAATCACATTTCCGTTCCACTAATCCTTCTTTACTGCATCCCTCACTCCCAAACATTGACGAATTCACACGGAAATTGCGTCGCTATGAAATACGAGTACTATGTGTTCTAAGACATTTCCTTCTAAATCGAGTAACGTTTCTATGGAAACGACAGGATTTTCCTTTGGGGTACGACAATCTCATTTCCGATCCACTAATCCTTCTTTACTGCATCCCTCACTCCCACACATTGACGAATTCACACGGAAATTGCGTCCCTATGAAATACGAGTACTATGTGTTCGAAGACATTTCCTTCTAAATCGAGTAACGTTTCTATGGAAACAACAGGATTTTCTTTTGGGATACGACAATCACATTTCCGATCCACTAATCCTTCTTTACTGCATCCCTCACTCCCAAACATTGACGAATTCACACAGAAATTGCGTCGCTATGAAACACGAGTACTATGTGTTCTAAGACATTTCCTTCTAAATCGAGTAACGTTTCTATGGAAACGACAGGATTTTCTTTTGGGATACGACAATCACATTTTCCGATCCACTAATCCTTCTTTACTGCATCCCTCACTCCCACACATTGACGAATTCACACGGAAATGGCGTCGCTATGAAATACGAGTACTATGTGATCTAAGACATTTCCTTCTAAATCGAGTAACGTTTCTATGGAAACTGCAGGATTTTCTTTTGGGATACGACAATCTCAGTTCCGATCCATTAATCCTTCTTTACTGCATCCCTCACTCCCACACATTGACGAATTCACACGGAAATTGCGTCGCTATGAAATACGAGTACTATGTGTTCTAAGACATTTCCTTCCAAATCGAGTAACGTTTCTATGGAAACGACAGGATTTTCTTTTGGGATACGACAATCACATTTCCGATCCACTAATCCTTCTTTACTGCATCCCTCACTCCCACACATTGACGAATTCGCACGGAAATTGCGTCGCTATGAAATACGAGTACTATGTGTTCTAAGACATTAACTTCTAAATCGAGTAACGTTTCTATGGAAACGACAGGATTTTCTTTTGGGATACGACAATCTCATTTCCGATCCACTAATCCTTCTTTACTGCATCCCTCACTCCCACACATTGACGAATTCACACGGAAAATGCGTCGCTATAAAATACAAGTACTATGTGTTCTAAGACATTTCCTTCTAAATCGAGTAACGTTTCTATGGAAACGACAGGACTCTCTTTTGGGATACGACAATCTCATTTCCGATCCACTAATCCTTCTTTACTGCATCCCTCACTCCCACACATTGACGAATTCACACGGAATTTCAGTCGCTATGAAATACGAGTACTATGTGTCCTAAGACATTTCCTTCTAAATCGAGCAACGTTTCTATGGAAACGACAGGATTTTCTTTTGGGATACGACAATCTGATTTCCGATCCACTAATCCTTCTTTACTGCATCCCTCACTCCCAAACATTGACGAATTCACACGGAAATTGCGTCGCTATGAAATACGAGTACTATGTGTTCTAAGACATTTCCTTCTAAATCGAGTAACGTTTCTATGGAAACGACAGGATTTTCTTCTGGGATACGACAATCACATTTCCGATCCACTAATCCTTCTTTACTGCATCCCTCACTCCCACACATTGACGAATTCACACGGAAATTGCGTCGCTATGAAATACGAGTACTATGTGTTCTAAGACATTTCCTTCTAAATCGAGTAACGTTTCTATGGAAACGACAGGATTTTCTTTTGGGATACGACAATCACATTTCCGATCCACTAATCCTTCTTTACTGCATCCCTCACTCCCAAACATTGACGAATTCACACGGAATTTCAGTCGCTATGAAATACGAGTACTATGTGTTCTAAGACATTTCCTTCTAAATCGAGCAACGTTTCTATGGAAACGACAGGATTTTCTTTTGGGATACGACAATCTCATTTCCGATCCACTAATCCCTCTTTACTGCATCCCTCACGCCCACACATTGACGAACTCACACGGCAATTGCGTCGCTATGAAATACGAGTACTATGTGTTCTAAGACATTTCCTTCTAAATCGAGTAACGTTTCTATGGAAACGACAGGATTTTCTTTTGGGATACGACAATCACATTTCCGTTCCACTAATCCTTCTTTACTGCATCCCTCACTCCCAAACATTGACGAATTCACACGGAATTTCCGTCGCTATGAAATACGAGTACTATGTGTTCTAAGACATTTCCTTCTAAATCGAGTAACGTTTCTATGGAAACGACAGGACTTTCTTTTGGGATACGACAATCACATTTCCGATCCACTAATCGTTCTTTACTGCATCCCTCACTCCCAAACATTGAGGAATTCACACGGAAATTGCTTCGCTATGAAATACGAGTAGTATCTGTTCTAAGACATTTCCTTCTAAATCGAGTAACGTTTCTATGGAAACGACAGGATTTTCCTTTGGGATACGACAATCTCATTTCCGATCCACTAATCCTTCTTTACTGCATCCCTCACTCCCACACATTGACGAATTCACACGGAAATTGCGTCCCTATGAAATACGAGTACTATGTGTTCGAAGACATTTCCTTCTAAATCGAGTAACGTTTCTATGGATACGACAGGATTTTCTTTTGGGATACGACAATCACATTTCCGATTCACTAATCCATTTTTACTGCATCCCTCACTCCCAAACATTGACGAATTCACACGGAAATTGCGTCGCTATGAAATACGAGTACTATGTGTTCTAAGACATTTCCTTCTACATCGAGTAACGTTTCTATGGAAACGACAGGATTTCCTTTTGGGATACGACAATCAAATTTTCCGATCCACTAATCCTTCTTTACTGCATCCCTCACTCCCACACATTGACGAA
This sequence comes from Schistocerca piceifrons, assembly GCF_021461385.2. Taxonomy (NCBI): domain Eukaryota; kingdom Metazoa; phylum Arthropoda; class Insecta; order Orthoptera; family Acrididae; genus Schistocerca; species Schistocerca piceifrons. The sequence continues at coordinate 601,656,138 of NC_060144.1, read as the reverse complement.
TTCACACGGAAATTGCGTCGCTATGAAATACGAGTACTATGTGTTCTAAGACATTTCCTTCTAAATCGAGTAACGTTTCTATGGAAACGACAGGATTTTCTTTTGGGATACGACAATCTCATTTCCGATCCATTAATCGTTCTTTACTGCATCCCTCACTCCCACACATTGACGAATTCACACGGAAATTGCGTCGCTATGAAATACGAGTACTATGTGTTCTAAGACATTTCCTTCTAAATCGAGTAACGTTTCTATGGAAACGACAGGATTTTCTTTTGGGGTACGACAATCTCATTTCCGATCCGCTAATCCATCTTTACTGCATCCCTCACTCCCACACATTGACGAATTCACACGGAAAATGCGTCGCTATGAAATACGAGTACTATGTGTTCTAAGACATTTCCTTCTAAATCGAGTAACGTTTCTATGGAAACGACAGGCCTTTCTTTTGGGATACGACAATCTCATTTCCGATCCACGAATCCTTCTTTACTGCATCCCTCGCTCCCACACATTGACGAATTCACACGGAATTTCAGTCGCTATGAAATACGAGTACTATGTGTTCTAAGACATTTCCTTCTAAATCGAGCAACGTTTCTATGGAATCGACAGGATTTTCTTTTGGGATACGACAATCTCATTTCCGATCCACTAATCCTTCTTTACTGCATCCCTCACTCCCAAACATTGACGAATTCACACGGAAATTGCGTCGCTATGAAATACGGGTACTATGTGTTCTAAGACATTTCCTTCTAAATCGAGTAACGTTTCTATGGAAACGACAGGATTTTCTTTTGGGATACGACAATCACATTTCCGATCCACTAATCCTTCTTTACTGCATCCCTCACTCCCACACATTGACGAATTCACACGGAAATTGCGTCGCTATGAAATACGAGTACTATGTGTTCTAAGACATTTCCTTCTAAATCGAGTAACGTTTCTATGGAAACGACAGGATTTTCTTTTGGGATACGACAATCACATTTCCGATCCACTAATCCTTCTTTACTGCATCCCTCACTCCCAAACATTGACAAATTCACACGGAATTTCAGTCGCTATGAAATACGAGTACTATGTGTTCTAAGACATTTCCTTCTAAATCGGGCAACGTTTCTATGGAAACGACAGGATTTTCTTTTGGGATACGACAATCTCATTTCCGATCCACTAATCCTTCTTTACTGCATCCCTCACTCCCACACACTGACGAATTCACACGGAAAGTCCGTCGCTATGAAATACGAGTACTATGTGTTCTAAGACATTTCGTTCTAAATCGAGTAACGTTGCTATGGAAACGACAGGATTTTCTTTTGAAATACGACCATCACATTTCCGATCCACTAATCCTTCCTTACTGCATCCCTCACTCCCACACATTGACGAATTCACACGGAAATTGCGTCGCTATGAAATACGAGTACTATATGTTCTAAGACATTTTCTTCTACATCGAGTAACGTTTCTATGGAAACGACAGGATTTTCTTTTGGGATACGACAATCACATTTCCGATCCACTAATCCTTGTTTACTGCATCCCGCACTCCCACACATTGACGAATTCACACGGAAATTGCGTCGCTATGAAATACGAGCACTATGTGTTCTAAGACATTTCCTTCTAAATTGAGTAACGTTTCTATGGAAACGACAGGATTTTCTTTTGGGATACGACAATCACATTTCCCATCCACTAATCCTTCTTTACTGCATTCCTCACTCCCAAACATTGACGAATTCACACGGAATTTCAGTCGCTATGAAATACGAGTACTATGTGTTCTAAGACATTTCCTTCTAAATCGAGCAACGTTTCCATGGAAACGACAGGATTTTCTTTTGGGATACGACAATCACATTTCCGATCCACCAATCCTTCTTTACTGCATCCCTCACTCCCAAACATTGACGAATTCACACGGAAATTGCGTCGCTATGAAATACGAGTACTATGTGTTCTAAGACATTTCCTTCCAAATCGAGTCACGTTTCTATAAAAACGACAGGATTTTCTTTTGGGATACGACAATCACATTTCCGATCCACTAATCCTTCTTTACTGCATCCCTCACTCCCAAAAATTGACGAATTCACACGGAATTTCAGTCGCTATGAAATACGAGTACTATGTGTTCTAAGACATTTCCTTCTAAATCGGGCAACGTTTCTATGGAAACGACAGGATTTTCTTTTGGGATACGACAATCTCATTTCCGATCCACTAATCCTTCTTTACTGCATCCCTCACTCCCACACACTGACGAATTCACACGGAAAGTCCGTCGCTATGAAATACGAGTACTATGTGTTCTAAGACATTTCCTTCTAAATCGAGTAACGTTGCTATGGAAACGACAGGATTTTCTTTTGAAATACGACCATCACATTTCCGATCCACTAATCCTTCTTTACTGCATCCCTCACTCCCACACACTGACGAATTCACACGGAAATTCCGTCGCTATGAAATACGAGTACTATGTGTTCTAAGACATTTCCTTCTAAATCGAGTAACGTTTCAATGGAAACGACAGGATTTTCTTTTGGGATACGACAATCTCATTTCCGATCCACTAATCCTTCTTTACTGCATCCCTCACTCCCAAACATTGACGAATTCACACGGAAAATGCGTCGCTATGAAATACGAGTACTATGTGTTCTAAGACATTTCCTTCTATATCGAGTAACGTTTCTATGGAAACGACAGGATTTTCTTTTGGGATACGACAATCACATTTCTGATCCACTAATCCTTCTTTACTGCATCCCTCACTCCCACACATTGACGAATTCACACGGAAATTGCGTCGCTATGAAATACGAGTACTATGTGTTCTAAGACATTACCTTCTAAATCGAGTAACGTTTCTATGGAAACGACAGGATTTTCTTTTGGGATACGACAATCTCATTTCCGATCCACTAATCCTTCTTTACTGCATCCCTCACCCCCAAACATTGACGAATTCACACGGAAATTCCGTCTCTATGAAATACGAGTACAATATGTTCTAAGACATTTCCTTTTAAATCGAGTAACGTTTCTATGGAAACGACAGGATTTTCTTTTGGGATACGACAATCACATTTCCGATCCACTAATCCTTCCTTACTGCATCCCTCACTCCCACACATTGACGAATTCACACGGAAATTGCGTCGCTATGAAATACGAGTACTATGTGTTCTAAGACATTTCCTTCTAAATCGAGTAACGTTTCTATGGAAACGACAGGACTTTCCTTTGGGATACGACAATCTCATTTCCGATCCACTAATCCTTCTATACTGCATCCCTCACTCCCACACATTGACGAATTCACACGGAAATTGCGTCGCTATGAAATACGAGTACTATGTGTTCTAAAACATTACCTTCTAAATCGAGTAACGTTTCTATGGAAACGACAGGATTTTCTTTTGGGATACGACAATCTCATTTCCGATCCACTAATCCTTCTTTACTGCATCCCTCACTCCCAAACATTGACGAAATCACACGGAAATTCCGTCTCTATGAAATACGAGTACTATATGTTCTAAGACATTTCCTTCTAAATCGAGTAACGTTTCTATGGAAACGACAGGATTTTCTTTTGGGATACGACAATCACATTTCCGATCCACTAATCCTTCTTTACTGCATCCCTCACTCCCACACATTGACCAATTCACACGGAAATTGCGTCGCTATGAAATACGAGTACTATGTGTTCTAAGACATTTTCTTCTAAATCGAGTCACGTTTCTATGGAAACGACAGGATTTTCTTTTGGCATACGACAATCACATTTCCGATCCACTAATCCTTGTTTACTGCATCCCGCACTCCCACACATTGACGAATTCACACGGAAATTGCGTCGCTATGAAATACGAGTACTATGTGTTCTAAGACATTTCCTTCTAAATCGAGTAACGTTTCTATGGAAACGACAGGATTTTCTTTTGGGATACGACAATCACATTTCCCATCCACTATTCCTTCTTTACTGCATCCCTCACTCCCAAACATTGACGAATTCACACGGTATTTCAGTCGCTATGAAATACGAGTACTATGTGTTCTAAGACATTTCCTTCTAAATCGAGCAACGTTTCCATGGAAACGACAGGATTTTCTTTTGGGATACGACAATCTCATTTCCGATCCACCAATCCTTCTTTACTGCATCCCTCACTCCCAAACATTGACGAATTCACACGGAAATTGCGTCGCTATGAAATACGAGTACTATGTGTTCTAAGACATTTCCTTCCAAATCGAGACACGTTTCTATGGAAACGACAGGATTTTCTTTTGGGATACGACAATCACATTTCCGATCCACTAATCCTTCTTTTCTGCATCCCTCACTCCCACACATTGACGAATTCACACGGAAAATGCGTCGCTATGAAATACGAGTACTATGTGTTCTAAGACATTTCCTTCTAAATCGAGTAACGTTTCTATGGAAACGACAGGATTTTCTTTTGGGATACGACAATCACATTTCCGATCCACTAATCCTTCTTTACTGCATCCCTCACTCCCAAACATTGACGAATTCACACGGAATTTCAGTCGCTATGAAATACGAGTACTATGTGTTCTAAGACATTTCCTTCTAAATCGAGCAACATTTCTATGGAAACGACAGGATTTTCTTTTGGGATACGACAATCTCATTTCCGATCCACTAATCCTTCTTTACTGCATCCCTCACTCGCACACACTGACGAATTCACACGGAAAGTCCGTCGCTATGAAATACGAGTACTATGTGTTCTGAGACATTTCCTTCTAAATCGAGTAACGTTGCTATGGAAACGACAGGATTTTCTTTTGAAATACGACCATCACATTTCCGATCCACTAATCCTTCTTTACTGCATCCCTCACTCCCACACACTGACGAATTCACACGGAAATTCCGTCGCTATGAAATACGAGTACTATGTGTTCTAAGACATTTCCTTCTAAATCGAGTAACGTTTCTATGGAAACGACAGGATTTTCTTTTGGGATACGACAATCTCATTTCCGATCCACTAATCCATCTTTACTGCATCCCTCACTCCCAAACATTGACGAATTCACACGGAAAATGCGTCGCTATGAAATACGAGTACTATGTGTTCTAAGACATTTCCTTCTAAATCGAGTAACGTTTCTATGGAGACGACAGGATTTTCTTTGGGGATACGACAATCACATTTCTGATCCACTAATCCTTCTTTACTGCATCCCTCACTCCCACACATTGACGAATTAACACGGAAATTGCGTCGCTATGAAATACGAGTACTATGTGTTCTAAGACATTACCTCCTAAATCGAGTAACGTTTCTATGGAAACGACAGGATTTTCTTTTGGGATACGACAATCTCATTTCCGATCCACTAATCCTTCTTTACTGCATCCCTCAATCCCAAACATTGACGAATTCACACGGAAATTCCGTCTCTATGAAATACGAGTACTATATGTTCTAAGACATTTCCTTCTACATCGAGTAACGTTTCTATGGAAACGACAGGATTTTCTTTTGGGATACGACAATCACATTTCCGATCCACTAATCCTTCTTTACTGCATCCCTCACTCCCACACATTGACGAATTCACACGGAAATTGCGTCGCTATGAAATACGAGTACTATGTGTTCTAAGACATTTCCTTCTAAATCGAGTAACGTTTCTATGGAAACGACAGGACTTTCTTTTCGGATACGACAATCTCATTTCCGATCCACTAATCCTTCTATACTGCATCCCTCACTCCCACACATTGACGAATTCACACGGAAATTGCGTCGCTATGAAATACGAGTACTATGTGTTCTAAGACATTACCTTCTAAAGCGAGTAACGTTTCTATGGAAACGACAGGATTTTTTTTTGGGATACGACAATCTCATTTCCGATCCACTAATCCTTCTTTACTGCATCCCTCACTCCCAAACATTGACGATTTCACACGGAAATTCCGTCTCTATGAAATACGAGTACTATATGTTCTAAGACATTTCCTTCTAAATCGAGTAACGTTTCTATGGAAACGACAGGATTTTCTTTTGGGATACGACAATCACATTTCCGATCCACTAATCCTTCTTTACTGCATCCCTCACTCCCACACATTGACGAATTCACACGGAAATTGCGTCGCTATGAAATACGAGTACTATGTGTTCTAAGACATTTTCTTCTAAATCGAGTAACGTTTCTATGGAAACGACAGGATTTTCTTTTGGGATACGACAATCACATTTCCGATCCACTAATCCTTCTTTACTGCATCCCTCACTCCCACACATTGACGAATTCACACGGAAAATGCGTCTCTATGAAATACGAGTACTATGTGTTCTAAGACATTTCCTTCTAAATCGAGTAACGTTTCTATGGAAACGACAGGATTTTCTTTTGGGATACGACAATGTCATATCCGATCCACTAATCCTTCTTTACTGCATCCCTCACTCCCACACACTGACGAATTCACACGGAAAGTCCGTCGCTATGAAATACGAGTACTATGTGTTCTAAGACATTTCCATCTAAATCGAGTAACGTCTCTATGGAAACGACAGGATTTTCTTTTGAAATACGACAATCAGATTTCCGATCCACTAATCCTTCTTTACTGCATCCCTCACTCCCACACACTGACGAACTCACACGGAAATTCCGTCGCTATGAAATACGAGTACTATGTGTTCAAAGACATTTCCTTCTAAATCGAGTAACGTTTCTATGGAAACGACAGGACTTTCTTTTGGGATACGACAATCTCATTTCCGATCCACTAATCCTCCTATACTGCATCCCTCACTAGCACACATTGACGAATTCACACGGAAATTGCGTCGCTATGAAATACGAGTACTATGTGTTCTAAGACATTACCTTCTAAATCGAGTAACGTTTCTATGGAAATGACAGGATTTTCTTTTGGGATACGACAATCTCATTTCCGATCCACTAATCCTTCTTTGCTGCATCCCTCACTCCCAAACATTGACGAATTCACACGGAAATTCCGTCTCTATGAAATACGAGTACTATATGTTATAAGACATTTCCTTCTAAATCGAGTAACGTTTCTATGGAAACGACAGGATTTTCTTTTGGGATACAACAATCACATTTCCGATCCACTAATCCTTCTTTACTGCATCCCTCACTCCCACACATTGACGAATTCACACGGAAATTGCGTCGCTATGAAATACGAGTACTATGTGTTCTAAGACATTTCCTTCTAAATCGAGTAACGTTTCTATGGAAACGACAGGACTTTCTTTTGGGATACGACAATCTCATTTCCGATCCACTAATCCTTCTACACTGCATCCCTCACTCCCACACATTGACGAATTCACACGGAAATTGCGTCGCTATGAAATACGAGTACTATGTGTTCTAAGACATTTCCTTCTAAATCGAGTAACGTTTCTATGGAAACGAAAGGATTTTCTTTTGGGATACGACAATCTCATTTCCGATCCACTAAGCCTTCTTTACTGCATCCCTCACTCCCAAACATTGACGAATTCACACGGAAATTCCGTCTCTATGAAATACGAGTACTATATGTTCTAAGACATTTCCTTCTAAATCGAGTAACGTTTCTATGGAAACGTCAGGATTTTCTTTTGGGATACGACAATCACATTTCCGATCCACTAATCCTTCTTTACTGCATCCCTCACTCCCACATATTGACGAATTCACACGGAAATTGCGTCGCTATGAAATACGAGTACTATGTGTTCTAAGACATTTCCTTCTAAATCGAGTACCGTTTCTATGGAAACGACAGGATTTTCTTTTGGGATACGACAATCACATTTCCGATCCACTAATCCTTCTTTACTGCATCCCTCACTCCCAAACATTGACGAATTCACACGGAATGTCAGTCGCTATGAAATACGAGTACTATGTGTTCTAAGACATTTCCTTCTAAATCGAGCAACGTTTCTATGGAAACGACAGGATTTTCTTTTGGGATACGACAATCTCATTTCCGATCCACTAATCCTTCTTTACTGCATCCCTCACTCCCAAACATTGACGAATTCACACGGAAATTGCGTCGCTATGAAATACGAGTACTATGTGTTCTAAGACATTTCCTTCGAAATCGAGTCACGTTTCTATGGAAACGACAAGATTTTCTTTTGGGATACGACAATCACATTTCCGATCCACTAATCCTTCTTTACTGCATCCCTCACTCCCACACATTGACGAATTCACACGGAAAATGCGTCGCTATGAAATACGAGTACTATGTGTTCTAAGACATCTCCTTCTAAATCGAGTAACGTTTCTATGGAAACGACAGGATTTTCTTTTGGGATACGACAATCTCATTTCCGATCCACTAATCCTTCTTTACTGCATCCCTCACTCCCACACACTGACGAATTCACACGGATAGTCCGTCGCTATGAAATACGAGTACTATGTGTTCTAAGACATTTCCTTCTAAATCGAGTAACGATTCTATGGAAACGACAGGATTTTCTTTTGAAATACGACAATCAGATTTCCGATCCACTAATCGTTCTTTACTGCATCCCTCACTCCCACACACTGACGAATTCACACGGAAATTCCGTCGCTATGAAATACGAGTACTATGTGTTCTAAGACATTTCCTTCTAAATCGAGTAACGTTTCTATGGAAACGACAGTATTTTCTTTTGGGATACGACAATCTCATTTCCGATCCACTAATCCTTCTTTACTGCATCCCTCACTCCCAAACATTGACGAATTCACACGGAAAATGCGTCGCTATGAAATACGAGTACTATGTGTTCTAAGACATTTAATTCTAAATCGAGTAACGTTTCTATGGAAACGACAGGATTTTCTTTTGGGATACGACAATCACATTTCTGATCCACTAATCCTTCTTTACTGCATCCCTCACTCCCACACATTGACGAATTCACACGGAAATTGCGTCGCTATGAAATACGAGTACTATGTGTTCTAAGGCATTACCTTCTAAATCGAGTAACGTTTCTATGGAAACGACAGGATTTTCTTTTGGGATACGACAATCTCATTTCCGATCCACTAATCCTTCTTTACTGCATCCCTCACTCCCAAACATTGACGAATTCACACGGAAATTCCGTCTCTATGAAATACGAGTACTATATGTTCTAAGACCTTTCCTTCTAAATCGAGTAACGTTTCTATGGAAACGACAGGATTTTCTTTTGGGATTTGACGATCACATTTCCGATCCACTAATCCTTCTTTACTGCATCCCTCACTACCACACATCGACGAATTCACACGGAAATTGCGTCGCTATGAAATACGAGTACTATGTGTTCTAAGACATTTCCTTCTAAATCGAGTAACGTTTCTATGGAAACGACAGGACTTTCTTTTGGGATACGACAATCTCATTTCCGATCCACCAATCCTTCTTTACTGCATCCCTCACTCCCACACATTGACGAATACACACGGAAATTGCGTCGCTATGAAATACGAGTACTATGTGTTCTAAGACATTACCTTCTAAATCGAGAAACGTTTCTATGGAAACGACAGGATTTTCTTTTGGGATACGACAATCACATTTCTGATCCACTAATCCTTCTTTACTGCATCCCTCACTCCCACACAGTGACGAATTCACACGGAAATTGCGTCGCTATGAAATACGAGTACTATGTGTTCTAAGACATTACCTACTAAATCGAGTAACGTTTCTATGGAAACGACAGGATTTTCTTTTGGGATACGACAATCTCATTTCCGATCCACTAATCCTTCTTTACTGCATCCCTCACTCCCAAACATTGACGAATTCACACGGAAATTCCGTCTCTATGAAATACGAGTACTATATGTTCTAAGACATTTCCTTCTAAATCGAGTAACGTTTATATGGAAACGACAGGATTTTCTTTTGGGATACGACAATCACATTTCCGATCCACTAATCCTTCTTTACTGCATCCCTTACTCCCACACGTTGACGAATTCACACGGAAATTGCGTCGCTATGAAATACGAGTACTATGTGTTCTAAGACATTTCCTTCTAAATCGAGTAACGTTTCTATGGAAACGACAGGACTTTCTTTTGGGATACGACAATCTCATTTCCGATCCACTAATCCTTCTATACTGCATCCCTCACTCCCACACATTGACGAATTCACACGGAAATTGCGTCGCTATGAAATACGAGTACTATGTGTTCTAAGACATTACCTTCTAAATCGAGTAACGTTTCTATGGAAACGACAGGATTTTCTTTTGGGATACGACAATCTCATTTCCGATCCACTAATCCTTCTTTACTGCATCCCTCACTCCCAAACATTGACGAATTCACACGGAAATTCCGTCTCTATGAAATACGAGTACTATATGTTCTAAGACATTTCCTTCTAAATCGAGTAACGTTTCTATGGAAACGACAGGATTTTCTTTTGGGATACGACAATCACATTTCCGATCCACTAATCCTTCTTTACTGCATCCCTCACTCCCACACATTGACGAATTCACACGGAAATTGCGTCGCTATGAAATACGAGTACTATGTGTTCTAAGACATTTTCTTCTAAATCGAGTAACGTTTCTATGGAAACGACAGGATTTTCTTTTGGGATACGACAATCACATTTCCGATCCACTAATCCTTGTTTACTGCATCCCTCACTCCCACACATTGACGAATTCACACGGAAATTGCGTCGCTATGAAATACGAGTACTATGTGTTCTAAGACATTTACTTCTAAATCGAGTAACGTTTCTATGGAAACGACAGGATTTTCTTTTGGGATACGACAATCACATTTCCGATCCACTAATCCTTCTTTACTGCATCCCTCACTCCCAAACATTGACGAATTCACACGGAATTTCAGTCGCTATGAAATACGAGTACTATGTGTTCTAAGACATTTCCTTCTAAATCGATCAACGTTTCTATGGAAACGACAGGATTTTCTTTTGGGATACGACAATCTCATTTCCGATCCACTAATCCTTCTTTACTGCATCCCTCACTCCCAAACATTGACGAATTCATACGGAAATTGCGTCGCTATGAAATACGAGTACTATGTGTTCTAAGACATTTCCTTCCAAATCGAGTCACGTTTCTATGGAAACGACAGGATTTTCTTTTGGGATACGACAATCACATTTCCGATCCACTAATCCTTCTTTACTGCATCCCTCACTCCCACACATTGACGAATTCACACGGAAAATGCGTCGCTAGGAAATACGAGTACTATGTGTTCTAAGACATTACCTTCTAAATCGAGTAACGTTTCTATGGAAACGACAGGACTTTCTTTTGGGATACGACAATCTCATTTCCGATCCACTAATCCTTCTTTACTGCATCCCTCACTCCAACACACTGACGAATTCACACGGAAAGTCCGTCGCTATGAAATACGAGTACTATGTGTTCTAAGACATTTCCTTCCAAATCGAGTCACGTTTCTATGGAAACGACAGGATTTTCTTTTGGGATACGACAATCACATTTCCGATCCACTAATCCTTCTTTACTGCATCCCTCACTCCCACACATTGACGAATTCACACGGAAAATGCGTCGCTATGAAATACGAGTACTATGTGTTCTAAGACATTTCCTTCTAAATCGAGTAACGTTTCTATGGAAACGACAGGACTTTCTTTTGGGATACGACAATCTCATTTCCGATTCACTAATCCTTCTTTACTGCATCCCTCACTCCCACACACTGACGAATTCACACGGAAAGTCCGTCGCTATGAAATACGAGTACTATGTGTTCTAAGACATTTCCTTCTAAATCGAGTAACGTTTCTATGGAAACGACAGGATTTTCTTTTGAAATACGACAATCACATTTCCCATCCACTAATCCTTCTTTACTGCATCCCTCACTCCCACACACTGACGAATTCGCACGGAAATTCCGTCGCTATGAAATACGAGTACTATGTGTTCTAAGACATTTCCTTCTAAATCGAGTAACGTTTCTATGGAAACGACAGGATTTTCTTTTGGGATACGACAATCTCATTTCCGATCCACTAATCCTTCTTTACTGCAACCCTCACTCCCAAACATTGACGAATTCACACGGAAAATGCGTCGCTATGAAATACGAGTACTATGTGTTCTAAGACATTTCCTTCTAAATCGAGTAACGTTTCTATGGAAACGACAGGATTTTCTTTTGGGATACGACAATCACATTTCTGATCCACTAATCCTTCTTTACTGCATCCCTCACTCCCACACATTGACGAATTCACACGGAAATTGCGTCGCTATGAAATACGAGTACTATGTGTTCTAAGACATTACCTTCTAAATCGAGTAACGTTTCTATGGAAACGACAGGATTTTCTTTTGGGATACGACAATCTCATTTCCGATCCACTAATCCTTCTTTACTGCATCCCTCACTCCCAAACATTGACGAATTCACACGGAAATTCCGTCTCTATGAAATACGAGTACTATATGTTCTAAGACATTTCCTTCTAAATCGAGTAAGGTTTCTATGGAAACGACTGGATTTTCTTTTGGGATACGACAATCACATTTCCGATCCACTAATCTTCTTTACTGCATCCCTCACTACCACACATTGACGAATTCACACGGAAATTGCGTCGCTATGAAATACGAGTACTATGTGTTCTAAGACATTTCCTTCTAAATCGAGTAACGTGTCTATGGAAACAACAGGACTTTCTTTTGGGATACGACAATCTCATTTCCGATCCACTAATCCTTCTTTACTGCATCCCTCACTCCCACACATTGACGAATACACACGGAAATTGCGTCGCTATGAAATACGAGTACTATGTGTTCTAAGACATTACCTTCTAAATCGAGTAACGTTTCTATGGAAACGACAGGATTTTCTTTTGGGATACGACAGTCACATTTCCGATCCACTAATCCTTGTTTACTGCATCCCTCACTACCACACATTGACGAATTCACACGGAAATTCCGTCGCTATGAAATACGAGTACTATGTGTTCTAAGACATTTCCTTCTAAATCGAGTAACGTTTCTATGGAAACGACAGGAATTTCTTTTGGGATACGATAATCTCATTTCCGATCCACTAATCCTTCTTTACTGCATCCCTCACTCCCACACATTCACGAATTCACACGTAAATTGCGTCGCTATGAAATACGAGTACTATGTGTTCTAAGACATTTCCTTCTAAATCGAGTAACGTTTCTATGGAAACGACAGGATTATCTTTTTGGATACGACAATCTCATTTCCGATCCACAAATCGCTCTTTACTGCATCCCTCACTCCCAAACATTGACGAATTCACACGGAAATTGCGTCGCTATGAAATACGAGTACTATGTGTTCTAAGAGATTTCCTTCTAAATCGAGTAACGTTTCTATGGAAACGACAGGATTTTCTTTTGGGATACGGCAATCACATTTCCGATCCACTAATCCTTCTTTACTGCATCCCTCACTCCCAAACATTGACGAATTCACACGGAAATTCCGTCGCTATGAAATACGAGTACTATGTGTTCTAAGACATTTCCTTCTAAATCGAGTAACGTTTCTATGGAAACGACAGGATTTTCTTTTGGGATACGACAATCTCATTTCCGATCCACTAATCCTTCTTTACTGCATCCCTCACTCCCACACATTGACGAATTCACACGGAAATTGCTTCGCTATGAAACACGAGAACTATGTGTTCTAAGACATTTCCTTCTAAATCGAGTAACGTTTCTATGGAAGCGACAGGATTTTCTTTTGGGATACGACAATCTCATTTCCGATCCACTAATCCTTCTTTACTGCACCCTCACTCCCACACATTGACGAATTCACACGGAAATTGCGTCGCTATGAAATACGAGAACTATGTGTTCTAAGACTTTTCCTTCTAAATCGAGTAACGTTTCTATGGAAGCGACAGGATTTTCTTTTGGGATACGACAATCTCATTTCCGATTCACTAATCCTCCTTTACTGCATCCCTCACTCCCACACATTGACGAATTCACACGGAAGTTGCGTCGCTATGAATTACGTGTACTATGTGTTCTAAGACATTTCCTTCTAAATCGAGTAACGTTTCTATGGAAACGACAGGATTTTCTTTTGGGATACGACATTCACATTTCCGATCCACTAATCCTTCTTTACTGCATCCCTCACTCCCAAACATTGACGAATTCACACGGAAATTCCGTCGCTATGAAATACGAGTACTGCGTGTTCTAAGACATTTCCTTCTAAATCGAGTAACGTTTCTATGGAAACGACAGGATTTTCTTTTGGGATACGACAATCACATTTCCGATCCACTAATCCTTCTTTACTGCATCCCTCACTCCCAAACATTGACGAATTCACACGGAACTTCCGTCGCTATGAAATACGAGTACTATGTGTTCTAAGACATTTCCTTCTAAATCGAGTAACGTTTCTATGGAAACGACAGGATTTTTTTTGGGATACGACAATCACATTTCCGATCCACTAATCCTTCTTTACTGCATCCCTCACTCCCAAACATTTTAGAATTCACACGGAAATTCCGTCGCTATGAAATACGAGTACTATGTGTTCTAAGACATTTCCTTCTAAATCGAGTAACGTTTCTATGGAAACGACAGGATTTTCTTTTGGGATACGACAATCTCATTTCCGATCCACTAATCCTTCTTTACTGCATCCCTCACTCCCACACATTGACGAATTCACACGGAAATTGCGTCGCTATGAAATACGAGTACTATGTGTTCTAAGACATTTCCTTCTAAATCGAGTAACGTTTCTATGGAAACGACAGGATTTTCCTTTGGGATACGACAATCACATTTCCGATCCACTAATCCTTCTTTACTGCATCCCTCACTCCCAAACATTTTAGAATTCACACGGAAATTCCGTCGCTATGATATACGATTACTATGTGTTCTAAGACATTTCCTGCTAAATCGAATAATGTTTCTATGGAAACGACAGGATTTTCTTTTGGGATAAGACAATCACATTTCCGATCCACTAATCCTTCTTTACTGCATCCCTCACTCCCAAACATTGACGAATTCACACGAAAATTCCGTCGCTATGAAATACGAGTACTATGTGTTCTAAGACATTTATTTCTAAATCGAGTAACGTTTCTATGGAAACGTCAGGATTTTCTTTTGGGATACGACAATCACGTTTCCGATCAACTAATCCTTCTTTACTGCATCCCTCAGTCCCAAACATTGACGAATTCACACGGAAATTCCGTCGGTATGAAATACGAGTACTATGTGTTCTAAGACATTTCCTTCTAAATCGAGTAACGTTTCTATGGAAACGACAGGATTTTCTTTTGGGATACGACAATCTCATTTCCGATCCACTAATCCTTCTTTACTGCATCCCCAACTCCCACACATTGACGAACTCACACGGAAATTGGGTCGCTATGAAATACGTGTACTATGTGTTCTAAGACATTTCCTTCTAAATCGAGTAACGTTTCTATGCATACGACAGGATGTTCTTTTGGGATACGACAATCACATTTCCGATCCACTAATCCTTCTTTACTGCATCCCTCACTCCCAAACATTGACGAATTCACACGGAAATTCCGTCGATATGAAATACGAGTACTATGTGTTCTAAGACATTTCCTTCTAAATCGAGTAACGTTTCTGTGGAAACGACACGATTTTCTTTTGGGATACGACAATCACATTTCCGATCCACTAATCCTTCTTTACTGCATCCCTCACTCCCACACATTGACGAATTCACACGGATATTGCGTCGCTATGAAATACGAGTACTATGTGTTCTAAGGCATTTCCTTCTAAATCGAGTAACGTTTCTATGGAAACGACAGGATTTTCTTTTGGGATACGACAATCACATTTCCGATCCACTAATCCTTCTTTACTGCATCCCTCACTCCCAAACATTTTAGAATTCACACGGAAATTCCGTCGCTATGAAATACGAGTACTATGTGTTCTAAGACATTTCCTTCTAAATCGAGTAACGTTTCTATGGAAACGACAGGATTTTCTTTTGGGATACGACAATCACATTTCCGATCCACTAATCCTTCTTTACTGCATCCCTCACTCCCAAACATTGACGAATTCACACGGAACTTCCGTCGCTATGAAATACGAGTACTATGTGTTCTAAGACATTTCCTTCTAAATCGAGTAACGTTTCTATGGAAACGACAGGATTTTCTTTTGGGATACGACAATCACATTTCCGATCCACTAATCCTTCTTTACTGCATCCCTCACTCCCAAACATTGATTAATTCACACGGAAATTGCGTCGCTATGAAATACGAGTACTATGTGTTCTAAGACATTTCCTTCTAAATCGAGTAACGTTTCTATGGAAACGACAGGATTTTCTTTTGGGATACGGCAATCACATTTCCGATCCACTAATCCTTCTTTACTGCATCCCTCACTCCCAAACATTGACGAATTCACACGGAAATTCCGTCGCTATGAAATACGAGTGCTATGTGTTCTAAGACATTTCCTTCTAAATCGAGTAACGTTTCTATGGAAACGACAGGATGTTCTTTTGGGATACGACAATCTCATTTCCGATCCACTAATCCTTCTTTACTGCATAACTCACTCCCACACATTGACGAATTCACACGGAAATTGCGTCGCTATGAAATACGAGAACTATGTGTTCTAAGACATTTCCTACTTAATCGAGTAACGTTTCTATGGAAACGACAGGATTTTCTTTTGGGATACGACAATCTCATTTCCGATCCACTAACCCTTCTTTTCTGCATCCCTTACTCCCACACATTGACGAATTCACACGGAAATTGCGTCGCTATTAAATACGAGTACTATGTGTTCTAAGACATTTCCTTCTAAATCGAGTAACGTTTCTATGGAAACGACAGGATTTTTTTTTGGGATACGACAATCACATTTCCGATCCACTAATCCTTCTTTACTGCATCCCTCACTCCCAAACATTTTAGAATTCACACGGAAATTCCGTCGCTATGAAATACGAGTACTATGTGTTCTAAGACATTTCCTTCTAAATCGAGTAACGTTTCTATGGAAACGACAGGATTCTCTTTTGGGATACGACAATCTCATTTCCGATCCACTAATCCTTCTTTTCTGCATCGCTCACTCCCAAACATTGACGAATCCACACGGAAACTACGTCGCTATGATATACGAGTACTATGTGTTCTTCAGAATTTCCTTCTAAATCGAGTAACGTTTCTATGAAAACGACAGGATTTTCTTTTGGGATACGACAATCACATTTCCGATCCACTAATCGTTCTTTACTGCATCCCTCACTCCCAAACATTGACGAATTCACACGGAAATTGCGTCGCTATGAAATACGAGTACTATGTGTTCTAAGACATTTCTTTCCAAATCGAGTAACGTTTCTATGGAAACGACAGGATTTTCTTTTGGGATACGACAATCACATTTCCGATCCACTAATCCTTCTTTACTGCATCCCTAACTCCCAGACATTGACGAATTCACACGGAAATTCCGTCGCTATGAAGTACGAGTACTATGTGTTCTAAGACATTTCCTTCTAAATCGAGTAACAATTCTATGGAAACGACAGGATTTTCTTTTGGGATACGACAATCACATTTCCGATCCACTAATCCTTCTTTACTGCATCCCTCACTCCCAAACATTGACGAATTCACACGGAACTTCCGTCGCTATGAAATACGAGTACTATGTGTTCTAAGACATTTCCTTCTAAATCGAGTAACGTTTCTATGGAAACGACAGGATTTTCATTTGGGATACGACAATCACATTTCCGATCCACTAATCCTCCTTTACTGCATCCCTCACTCCCAAACATTGACGAATTCACACGGAAATTGCGTCGCTATGAAATACGAGTACTATGTGTTCTAAGACATTTCCTTCTAAATCGAGTAACGTTTCTATGGAAACGACAGGATTTTCTTTTGGGATACGGCAATCACATTTCCGATCCACTAATCCTTCTTTACTGCGTCCCTCACTCAAAAACATTGACGAATTCACACGGAAATTCCGTCGCTATGAAATACTAGTACTATGTGTTCTAAGACATTTCCTTCTAAATCGAGTAACGTTTCTATGGAAACGACAGGATTTTCTTTTGGGATACGACAATCTCATTTCCGATCCACTAATCCTTCTTTACTGCATACCTCACTCCCACACATTGACGAATTCACACGGAAATTGCGTCGCTATGACATACGAGAACTATGTGTTCTAAGACATTTCCTTCTAAATCGAGTAACGTTTCTATGGAAACGACAGGATTTTCTTTTGGGATACGACAATCTCATTTCCGATCCACTAATCCTTCTTTACTGCATCCCTCACCCCCACACATTGACGAATTCACACGGAAATTGCGTCGCTATGAAATACGAGTACTATGTGTTCTAAGACATTTCCTTCTAAATCGAGTAACGTTTCTATGGAAACGACAGGATTTTTTTTCGGGATACGACAATCACATTTCCGATCCACTAATCCTTCTTTACTGCATCCCTCACTCCCAAACATTTTAGAATTTACACGGAAATTCCGTCGCTATGAAATACGAGTACTATGTGTTCTAAGACATTTCCTTCTAAATCGAGTAACGTTTCTATGGAAACGACAGGATTTTCTTTTGGGATACGACAATCTCATTTCCGATCCACTAATCCTTCTTTACTGCATAACTCACTCCCACACATTGACGAATTCACACGGAAATTGCGTCGCTATGAAATACGAGAACTATGTGTTCTAAGACATTTCCTTCTAAACCGAGTAACGTTTCTATGGAAACGACAGGATTTTCTTTTGGGATACGACAATCTCATTTCCGATCCACTAATCCTGCTTTACTGCATCCCTCACTCCCACACATTGACGAATTCACACGGATATTGCGTCGCTATGAAACACGGGTACTATGTGTTCTAAGACATTTCCTTCTAAATCGAGTAACGTTTCTATGGAAACGACAGGATTTTTTTTTTTGGGATACGACAATCACATTTCCGATCCACTAATCCTTCTTTACTGCATCCCTCACTCCCAAACATTTTAGAATTCACACGGAAATTCCGTCGCTATGAAATACGAGTACTATGTGTTCTAAGACATTTCCTTCTAAATCGAGTAACGTTTCTATGGAAACGACAGGATTTTCTTTTGGGATACGACAATCACATTTCCGATCCACTAATCCTTCTTCACTGCATCCCTCACTCCCACACATTGACGAATTCACACGGAAATTGCGTCGCTATGAAATACGAGTACTATGTGTTCTAAGACATTTCCTTCTAAATCGAGTAACGTTTCTATGGAAACGACAGGATTTTCTTTTGGGGTACGACAATCACATTTCCGATCCACTAATCCTTCTTTACTGCATCCCTCACTCCCAAACATTTAAGAATTCAAACGGAAATTCCGTCGCTATGAAATACGAGAACTATGTGTTCTAAGACATTTCCTTCTAAATCGAGTAACGTTTCTATGGAGACGACAGGATTTTCTTTTGGGATACGACAATCTCTTTTCCGATCGACTAATCCTTCTTTACTGCATCCCTCACTCCCACACATTGACGAATTCACACGGAAATTGCGTCGCTATGAAATACGAGTACTATGTGTTCTAAGACATTTCCTTCTAAATCGAGTAACGTTTCTTTGGAAACGACAGGATTTTTTTTGGGATACGACAATCACATTTCCGATCCACTAATTCTTCTTTACTGCATCCCTCACACCCAAACATTTTAGAATTCACACGGAAATTCCGTCGCTATGAAATACGAGTACTATGTGTTCTAAGACATTTCCTTCTAAATCGAGTAACGTTCCTATGGAAACGACAGGATTCTCTTTTGGGATACGACAATCTCATTTCCGATCCACTAATCCTTCTTTACTGAATCCCTCACTCCCAAACATTGGCGAATCCACACGGAAATTACGTCGCTATGAAATACGAGTACTATATGTTCTAAAACATTTCCTTCTAAATCGAGTAACGTTTCTATGGAAACGACAGGATTTTCTTTTGGGATACGACAATCACATTTCCGATCCACTAATCGTTCTTTACTGCATCCCTCACTCCCAAACATTGACGAATTTACACGGAAATTGCGTCGCTATGAAATACGAGTACTATGTGTTCTAAGACATTTCCTTCTAAATCGAGTAACGTTTCTATGGATACGACAGGATTTTCTTTTGGGATACGACAATCACATTTCCGATCCACTAATCCTTCTTTACTGCATCCCTCACTCCCAAACATTTTAGAATTCACACGGAAATTCCGTCGCTATGAAATACGAGTACTATGTGTTCTAAGACATTTCCTTCTAAATCGAGTAACGTTTCTATGGAAACGAAAGGATTTTCTTTTGGGATACGACAATCTCATTTCCGATCCACTAATCCTTCTTTACTGCATCCCTCACGCCCACATATTGACGAACTCACACGGAAATTGCGTCGCTATGAAATACGAGTACTATGTGTTCTAAGACATTTCCTTCTAAATCGAGTAACGTTTCTATGGAAACGACAGGATTTTCTTTTGGGATACGACAATCACATTCCGATCCACTAATCCTTCTTTACTGCATCCCTCACTCCCAAACATTGACGAATTCACACGGAAATTCCGTCGCTATGAAATACGAGTACTATGTGTTCTAAGACATTTCCTTCTAAATCGAGTGGCGTTTCTATGGAAACGACAGGATTTTCTTTTGGGATACGACAATCTCATTTCCGATCGACTAATCCTTCTTTACTGCATCCCTCACTAACACACATTGACGAATTCACACGGAAATTGCGTCGCTATGAAATACGAGTACTATGTGTTCTAAGACATTTCCTTCTAAATCGAGTAACGTTTCTATGGAAACGACTGGATTTTCCTTTGGGATACGACAATCTCATTTCCGATCCACTAATCCTTCTTTACTGCATCCCTCACTCCCACACATTGACGAATTCACACGGAAATTGCGTCGCTATGAAATACGAGTACTATGTGTTCTAAGACATTTCCTTCTAAATCGAGTAACGTTTCTATGGAAACGACAGGATTTTCTTTTGGGATACGACAATCACATTTCCGATCCACTAATCCTTCCTTACTGCTTCCCTGACTCCCACACACTGACGAATTCACACGGAAATTCCGTCGCTATGAAATACGAGTACTATGTGTTCTAAGACATTTCCTTCTAAATCGAGTGACGTTTCTATGGAAACGACAGGATTTTCTATTGGGATACGACAATCACATTTCCGATCCACTAATCCTTCTTTACTGCATCCCTCACTCCCAAACATTTTAGAATTCACACGGAAATTGCGTCGCTACGAAATACGAGTACTATGTGTTCTAAGACATTTCCTTCTAAATCGAGTAACGTTTCTATGGAAACGACAGGATTCTCTTTTGGGATACGACAATCTCATTTCCGATCCACTAATCCTTCTTTACTGCATAACTCACTCCCACACATTGATGAATTCACACGGAAATTGCGTCGCTATGAAATACGAGAACTATGTGTTCTAAGACATTTCCTTCTAAACCGAGTAACGTTTCTATGGAAACGACAGGATTTTCTTTTGGGATACGACAATCTCATTTCCGATCCACTAATCCTTCTTTACTGCATCCCTCACTCCCACACATTGACGAATTCACACGGATATTGCGTCGCTATGAAACACGGGTACTATGTGTTCTAAGACATTTCCTTCTAAATCGAGTAACGTTTCTATGGAAACGACAGGATTTATTTTTGGGATACGACAATCACATTTCCGATCCACTAATCCTTCTTTACTGCATCCCTCACTCCCAAACATTTTAGAATTCACACGGAAATTCCGTCGCTATGAAATACGAGTACTATGTGTTCCAAGACATTTCCTTCTAAATCGAGTAACGTTTCTATGGAAACGACAGGATTTTCTTTTGGGATACGACAATCACATTTCCGATCCACTCATACTTCTTTACTGCATCCCTCACTCCCACACATTGACGAATTCACACGGAAATTGCGTCGCTATGAAATACGAGTACTAGGTGTTCTAAGACATTTCCTTCTAAATCGAGTAACGTTTCTATGGAAACGACAGGATTTTCTTTTGGGATACGACAATCACATTTCCGATCCACTAATCCTTCTTTACTGCATCCCTCACTCCCAAACATTTAAGAATTCACACGGAAATTCCGTCGCTATGAAATACGAGTACTATGTGTTCTAAGACATTTCCTTCTAAATCGAGTAACGTTTCTATGGAAACCACAGGATTTTCTTTTGGGATACGACAATCACATTTCCGATCCACTAATCCTTCTTTACTGCATCCCTCACTCCCAAACATTGACGAATTCACACGGAACTTCCGTCGCTATGAAATACGAGTACTATGTGTTCTAAGACATTTCCTTCTAAATCGAGTAACGTTTCTATGGAAACGACAGGATTTTCTTTTGGGATACGACAATCACATTTCCGATCCACTAATCCTTCTTTACTGCATCCCTCACTCCCAAACATTGACGAATTTACACGGAAATTGCGTCGCTATGATATACGAGTACTATGTGTTCTAAGACATTTCCTTCTAAATCGAGTAACGTTTCTATGGAAACGACAGGATTTTCTTTTGGGATACGACAATCACATTTCCGATCCACTAATCCTTCTTTACTGCATCCCTCACTCCCAAACAGTTTAGAATTCACACGGAAATTGCGTCGCTACGAAATACGAGTACTATGTGTTCTAAGACATTTCCTTCTAAATCGAGTAACGTTTCTATGGAAACGACAGGATTCTCTTTTGGGATACGACAATCTCATTTCCGATCCACTAATCCTTCTTTACTGCATAACTCACTCCCACACATTGATGAATTCACACGGAAATTGCGTCGCTATGAAATACGAGAACTATGTGTTCTAAGACATTTCCTTCTAAACCGAGTAACGTTTCTATGGAAACGACAGGATTTTCTTTTGGGATACGACAATCTCATTTCCGATCCACTAATCCTTCTTTACTGCATCCCTCACTCCCACACATTGACGAATTCACACGGATATTGCGTCGCTATGAAACACGGGTACTATGTGTTCTAAGACATTTCCTTCTAAATCGAGTAACGTTTCTATGGAAACGACAGGATTTTTTTTTGGGATACGACAATCACATTTCCGATCCACTAATCCTTCTTTACTGCATCCCTCACTCCCAAACATTTTAGAATTCACACGGAAATTCCGTCGCTATGAAATACGAGTACTATGTGTTCTAAGACATTTCCTTCTAAACGGAGTAACGTTTCTATGGAAACGACAGGATTTTCTTTTGGGATACGACAATCACATTTCCGATCCACTAATACTTCTATACTGCATCCCTCACTCCCACACATTGACGAATTCACACGGAAATTGCGTCGCTATGAAATACGAGTACTAGGTGTTCTAAGACATTTCCTTCTAAATCGAGTAACGTTTCTATGGAAACGACAGGATTTTCTTTTGGGATACGACAATCACATTTCCGATCCACTAATCCTTCTTTACTGCATCCCTCACTCCCAAACATTTAAGAATTCACACGGAAATTCCGTCGCTATGAAATACGAGTACTATGTGTTCTAAGACATTTCCTTCTAAATCGAGTAACGTTTCTATGGAAACCACAGGATTTTCTTCTGGGATACGACAATCACATTTCCGATCCACTAATCCTTCTTTACTGCATCCCTCACTCCCAAACATTGACGAATTCACACGGAACTTCCGTCGCTATGAAATACGAGTACTATGTGTTCTAAGACATTTCCTTCTAAATCGAGTAACGTTTCTATGGAAACGACAGGATTTTCTTTTGGGATACGACAATCACATTTCCGATCCACTAATCCTTCTTTACTGCATCCCTCACTCCCAAACATTGACGAATTCACACGGAAATTGCGTCGCTATGAAATACGAGTACTATGTGTTCTAAGACATTTCCTTCTAAATCGAGTAACGTCTCTTTGGAAACGACAGGATTTTCTTTTGGGATACGGCAATCACATTTCCGATCCACTAATCCTTCTTTACTGCATCCCTCACTCCCAAACATTGACGAATTCACACGGAAATTCCGTCGCTATGAAATACGAGTACTATGTGTTCTAAGACATTTCCTTCTAAATCGAGTAACGTTTCTATGGAAACGACAGGATTTTCTTTTGGAATACGACAATCTCATTTCCGATCCACTAATCCTTCTTTACTGCATAACTCACTCCCACACATTGACGAATTAACACGGAAATTGCATCGCTATGAAATACGAGAACTATGTGTTCTAAGACATTTCCTTCTAAATCGAGTAACGTTTCTATGGAAACGACAGGATTTCCTTTTGGGATACGACAATCTCATTTCCGATCCACTAATCCTTCTTTACTGCATCCCTCACTCCCACACATTGACGAATTCACACGGAAATAGCGACGCTATGAAATACGAGTACTATGTGTTCTAAGACATTTCCTTCTAAATCGAGTAACGTTTCTATGGAAACGACAGGATTTTTTTTTGGGATACGACAATCACATTTCCGATCCACTAATTCTTCTTTACTGCATCCCTCACTCCCAAACATTTTAGAATTCACACGGAAATTCCGTCGCTATGAAATACGAGTACTATGTGTTCTAAGACATTTCCTTCTAAATCGAGTAACGTTTCTATGGAAACGACAGGATTCTCTTTTGGGGTTACGACAATCTCATTTCCGATCCACTAATCCTTCTTTACTGCATCCCTCACTCCCAAACATTGACGAATCCACACTGAAATTACGTCGCTATGAAATACGAGTACTATATGTTCTAAAACATTTCCTTCTAAATCGAGTAACGTTTCTATGGAAACGAAAGGATTTTCTTTTGGGATACGACAATCACATTTCCGATCCACTAATCGTTCTTTACTGCATCCCTCACTCCCAAACATTGACGAATTTACACGGAAATTGCGTCGCTATGAAATACGAGTACTATGTGTTCTAAGACATTTCCTTCTAAATCGAGTAACGTTTCTATGGAAACGACAGGATTTTCTTTTGGGATACGACAATCACATTTCCGATCCACTAATCCTTCTTTACTGCATCCCTCACTCCCAAACATTTTAGAATTCACACGGAAATTCCGTCGCTATGAAATACGAGTACTATGTGTTCTAAGACATTTCCTTCTAAATCGAGTAACGTTTCTATGGAAACGACAGGATTTTCTTTTGGGATACGACAATCTCATTTCCGATCCACTAATCCTTCTTTACTGCATCCCTCACGCCCACATATTGACGAACCCACACGGAAATTGCGTCGCTATGAAATACGAGTACTATGTGTTCTAAGACATTTCCTTCTAAATCGAGTAACGTTTCTATGGAAACGACAGGATTTTCTTTTGGGATACGACAATCACATTCCGATCCACTAATCCTTCTTTACTGCATCCCTCACTCCCAAACATTGACGAATTCACACGGAAATTCCGTCGCTATGAAATACGAGTACTATGTGTTCTAAGACATTTCCTTCTAAGTCGAGTGACGTTTCTATGGAAACGACAGGATTTTCTTTTGGGATATGACAATCTTATTTCCGATCCACTAATCCTTCTTTACTGCATCCCTCACTAACACACATTGACGAATTCACACGGAGATTGCGTCGCTATGAAATACGAGTACTATGTGTTCTAAGACATTTCCTTCTAAATCGAGTAACGTTTCTATGGAAACGACAGGATTTTCCTTTGGGATACGACAATCTCATTTCCGATCCACTAATCCTTCTTTACTGCATCCCTCACTCCCACACATTGACGAATTCACACGGAAATTGCGTCGCTATGAAATACGAGTACTATGTGTTCTAAGACATTTCCTTCTAAATCGAGTAACGTTTCTATGGAAACGACAGGATATTCTTTTGGGATACGACAATCACATTTCCGATCCACTAATCCTTCTTTACTGCATCCCTCACTCCCAAACATTGACGAATTCACACGGAAATTGCGCCGCTATGAAATACGAGTACTATGTGTTCTAAGACATTTCCTCCTAAATCGAGTAACGTTTCTATGGAAACGACAGGATTTTCTTTTGGGATACGACAATCACATTTTCCGATCCAATAATCCATCTTTACTGCATCCCTCACTCCCACACATTGACGAATTCACACGGAAATTGCGTCGCTATGAAATACGAGTACGATGTGTTCTAAGACATTTCCTTCTAAATCGAGTAACGATTCTATGGAAACGACAGGATTTTCTTTTGGGATACGACAATCACATTTCCGATCCACTAATCCTTCTTTACTGCATCCCTCACTCCCACACATTGACGAATTCACACGGAAAATGCGTCGCTATGAAATACGAGTACTATGTGTTCTAAGACATTTCCTTCTAAATCGAGTAACGTTTCTATGGAAACGACAGGATTTTCTTTTGGGATACGACAATCACATTTCCGATCCACTAATCCTTCTTTACTGCATCCCTCACTCCCACACACTGACGAATTCACACGGAAATTCCGTCGCTATGAAATACGAGTACTATGTGTTCTAAGACATTTCCTTCTAAATCGAGTAACGTTTCTATGGAAACGACAGGATTCTCTTTTGGGATACGACAATCTCATTTCCGATCCACTAATCCTTCTTTACTGCATCCCTCACTCCCAAACATTGACGAATCCACACGGAAATTACGTCGCTATGAAATACGAGTACTATATGTTCTAAAACATTTCCTTCTAAATCGAGTAACGTTTCTATGGAAACGACAGGATTTTCTTTTGGGATACGACAATCACATTTCCGATCCACTAATCGTTCTTTACTGCATCCCTCACTCCCAAACATTGACGAATTTACACGGAAATTGCGTCGCTATGAAATACGAGTACTATGTGTTCTAAGACATTTCCTTCTAAATCGAGTAACGTTTCTATGGAAACGACAGGATTTTCTTTTGGGATACGACAATCACATTTCCGATCCACTAATACTTCTTTACTGCATCCCTCACTCCCAAACATTTTAGAATTCACACGGAAATTCCGTCGCTATGAAATACGAGTACTATGTGTTCTAAGACATTTCCTTCTAAATCGAGTAACGTTTCTATGGAATCGACAGGATTTTCTTTTGGGATACGACAATCTCATTTCCGATCCACTAATCCTTCTTTACTGCATCCCTCACGCCCACATATTGACGAACTCACACGGAAATTGCGTCGCTATGAAATACGAGTACTATGTGTTCTAAGACATTTCCTTCTAAATCGAGTAACGTTTCTATGGAAACGACAGGATTTTCTTTTGGGATACGACAATCACATTCCGATCCACTAATCCTTCTTTACTGCATCCCTCACTCCCAAACATTGACGAATTCACACGGAAATTCTGTCGCTATGAAATACGAGTACTATGTGTTCTAAGACATTTCCTTCTAAGTCGAGTGACGTTTCTATGGAAACGACAGGATTTGCTTTTGGGATACGACAATCTCATTTCCGATCCACTAATCCTTCTTTACTGCATCCCTCACTAACACACATTGACGAATTCACACGGAAATTGCGTCGCTATGAAATACGAGTACTATGTGTTCTAAGACATTTCCTTCTAAATCGAGTAACGTTTCTATGGAAACGACAGGATTTTCCTTTGGGATACGACAATCTCATTTCCGATCCACTAATCCTTCTTTACTGCATCCCTCACTCCCACACATTGACGAATTCACACGGAAATTGCGTCGCTATGAAATACGAGTACTATGTGTTCTAAGACATTTCCTTCTAAATCGAGTAACGTTTCTATGGAAACGACAGGATTTTCTTTTGGGATACGACAATCACATTTCCGATCCACTAATCCTTCTTTAATGCATCCCTCACTCCCAAACATTGACGAATTCACACGGAAATTGCGTCGCTATGAAATACGAGTACTATGTTTTCTAAGACATTTCCTTCTAAATCGAGTAACGTTTCTATGGAAACGACAGGATTTTCTTTTGGGATACGACAATCACATTTTCCGATCCACTAATTCTTCTTTACTGCATCCCTCACTCCCACACATTGACGAATTCACACGGAAATTGCGTCGCTATGAAATACGAGTACGATGTGTTCTAAGACATTTCCTTCAAAATGAGTAACGTTTCTATGGAAACGACAGGATTTTCTTTTGGGTTACGACAATCACATTTCCGATCCACTAATCCTTCTTTACTGCATCCCTCACTCCCACACATTGACGAATTCACACGGAAAATGCGTCGCTATGAAATACGAGTACTATGTGTTCTAAGACATTTCCTTCTAAATCGAGTAACGTTTCTATGGAAACGACAGGATTTTCTTTTGGGATACGACAATCTCATTTCCGATCCACTAATCCTTCTTTACTGCATCCCTCACTCCCAAACATTGACGAATCCACACGGAAATTACGTCGCTATGAAATACGAGTACCATATGTTCTAAAACATTTCCTTCTAAATCGAGTAACGTTTCTATGGAAACGACAGGATTTTCGTTTGGGATACGACAATCACATTTCCGATCCACTAATCGTTCTTTACTGCATCCCTCACTCCCAAACATTGACGAATTTACACGGGAATTGCGTCGCTATGAAATACGAGTACTATGTGTTCTAAGACATTTCCTTCTAAATCGAGTAACGTTTCTATGGAAACGACAGGATTTTCTTTTGGGATACGACAATCACATTTCCGATCCACTAATCCTTCTTTACTGCATCCCTCACTCCCAAACATTGACGAATTCACACGGAAATTCCGTCGCTATGAAATACGAGTACTATGTGTTCTAAGACATTTCCTTCTAAATCGAGTAACGTTTCTATGGAAACGACAGGATTTTCTTTTGGGATACGACAATCTCATTTCCGATCCACTAATCCTTCTTTACTGCATCCCTCACGCCCACATATTGACGAACTCACACTGAAATTGCGTCGCTATGAAATACGAGTACTATGTGTTCTAAGACATTTCCTTCTAAATCGAGTAACGTTTCTATGGAAACGACAGGATTTTCTTTTGGGATAGGACAATCACATTCCGATCCACTAATCCTTCTTTACTACATCCCTCACTCCCAAACATTGACGAATTCACACGGAAATTCCGTCGCTATGAAATACGAGTACTATGTGTTCTAAGACATTTCTTTCTAAATCGAGTAACGTTTCTATGGAAACGACAGGATTTTCTTTTGGGATACGACAATCACATTCCGATCCACTAATCCTTCTTTACTGCATCCCTCACTCCCAAACATTGACGAATTCACACGGAAATTCCGTCGCTATGAAATACGAGTACTATGTGTTCTAAGACATTTCCTTCTAAATCGAGTGACGTTTCTATGGAAACGACAGGATTTTCTTTTGGGATACGACAATCTCATTTCCGATCCACTAATCCTTCTTTACTGCATCCCTCACTAACACACATTGACGAATTCACACGGAAATTGCGTCGCTATGAAATATGAGTACTATGTGTTCTACGACATTTCCTTCTAAATCGAGTAACGTTTCTATGGAAGCGACAGGATTTTCCTTTGGGATACGACAATCTCATTTCCGATCCACTAATCCTTCTGTACTGCTTCCCTCACTCCCACACATTGACGAATTCACACGGAAATTGCGTCGCTATGAAATACGAGTACTATGTGTTCTAAGACATTTCCTTCTAAATCGAGTAACGTTACTATGGAAACGACAGGTTTTTCTTTTGGGTTACGACAATCACATTTCCGATCCACTAATCCTTCTTTACTGCATCCCTCACTCCCAAACATTGACGAATTCACACGGAAATTGCGTCGCTATGAAATACGAGTACTATGTGTTCTAAGACATTTCCTTCTAAATCGAGTAACGTTTCTATGGAAACGACAGGATTTTCTTTTGGGATACGAGAGTCACATTTTCCGATCCACTAATCCTTCTTTACTGCATCCCTCACTCCCACACATTGACGAATTCACACGGAAATTGCGTCGCTATGAAATACGAGTACGATGTGTTCTAAGACATTTCCTTCTAAATCGAGTAACGTTTCTATGGAAACGACAGGATTTTCTTTTGGGATACGACAATCACATTTCCGATCCACTAATCCTTCTTTACTGCATCCCTCACTCCCACACATTGACGAATTCACACGGAAAATGCGTCGCTATGAAATACGAGTACTATATGTTCTAAGACATTTCCTTCTAAATCGAGTAACGTTTCTATGGAAACGACAGGATTTTCTTTTGGGATACGACAATCACATTTCCGATCCACTAAACCTTCTTTACTGCATCCCTCACTCCCACACACTGACGAATTCACACGGAAATTCCGTCGCTATGAAATACGAGCACTATGTGTTCTAAGACATTTCCTTCTAAATCGAGTAACGTTTCTATGGAAACGACAGGATTTTCTTTTGGGATACGAAGATCACATTTTCCGATCCACTAATCCTTCTTTACTGCATCCCTCACTCCCACACATTGACGAATTCACACGGAAATTGCGTCGCTATGAAATACGAGTACGATGTGTTCTAAGACATTTCCTTCAAAATGAGTAACGTTTCTATGGAAACGACAGGATTTTCTTTTGGGATACGACAATCACATTTCCGATCCACTAATCCTTCTTTACTGCATCCCTCACTCCCACACATTGACGAATTCACACGGAAAATGCGTCGCTATGAAATACGAGTACTATGTGTTCTAAGACATTTCCTTCTAAATCGAGTAACGTTTCTATGGAAACGACAGGATTTTCTTTTGGGATACGACAATCTCATTTCCGATCCACTAATCCTTCTTAACTGCATCCCTCACTCCCAAACATTGACGAATCCACACGGAAATTACGTCGCTATGAAATACGAGTACTATGTGTTCTAAAACATTTCCTTCTAAATCGAGTAACGTTTCTATGGAAACGACAGGATTTTCGTTTGGGATACGACAATCACATTTCCGATCCACTAATCGTTCTTTACTGCATCCCTCACTCCCAAACATTGACGAATTTACACGGGAATTGCGTCGCTATGAAATACGAGTACTATGTGTTCTAAGACATTTCCTTCTAAATCGAGTAACGTTTCTATGGAAACGACAGGATTTTCTTTTGGGATACGACAATCACATTTCCGATCCACTAATCCTTCTTTACTGCATCCCTCACTCCCAAACATTGACGAATTCACACGGAAATTCCGTCGCTATGAAATACGAGTACTATGTGTTCTAAGACATTTCCTTCTAAATCGAGTAACGTTTCTATGGAAAAGACAGGATTTTCTTTTGGGATACGACAATCTCATTTCCGATCCACTAATCCTTCTTTACTGCATCCCTCACGCCCACATATTGACGAACTCACACTGAAATTGCGTCGCTATGAAATACGAGTACTATGTGTTCTAAGACATTTCCTTCTAAATCGAGTAACGTTTCTATGGAAACGACAGGATTTTCTTTTGGGATAGGACAATCACATTCCGATCCACTAATCCTTCTTTACTACATCCCTCACTCCCAAACATTGACGAATTCACACGGAAATTCCGTCGCTATGAAATACGAGTACTATGTGTTCTAAGACATTTCTTTCTAAATCGAGTAACGTTTCTGTGGAAACGACAGGATTTTCTTTTGGGATACGACAATCACATTCCGATCCACTAATCCTTCTTTACTGCATCCCTCACTCCCAAACATTGACGAATTCACACGGAAATTCCGTCGCTATGAAATACGAGTACTATGTGTTCTAAGACATTTCCTTCTAAATCGAGTGACGTTTCTATGGAAACGACAGGATTTTCTTTTGGGATACGACAATCTCATTTCCGATCCACTAATCCTTCTTTACTGCATCCCTCACTAACACACATTGACGAATTCACACGGAAATTGCGTCGCTATGAAATACGAGTACTATGTGTTCTACGACATTTCCTTCTAAATCGAGTAACGTTTCTATGGAAGCGACAGGATTTTCCTTTGGGATACGACAATCTCATTTCCGATCCACTAATCCTTCTTTACTGCTTCCCTCACTCCCACACATTGACGAATTCACACGGAAATTGCGTCGCTATGAAATACGAGTACTATGTGTTCTAAGACATTTCCTTCTAAATCGAGTAACGTTTCTATGGAAGCGACAGGATTTTCCTTTGGGATACGACAATCTCATTTCCGATCCACTAATCCTTCTTTACTGCTTCCCTCACTCCCACACATTGACGAATTCACACGGAAATTGCGTCGCTATGAAATACGAGTACTATGTGTTCTAAGACATTTCCTTCTAAATCGAGTAACGTTTCTATGGAAACGACAGGTTTTTCTTTTGGGATACGACAATCACATTTCCGATCCACTAATCCTTCTTTACTGCATCCCTCACTCCCAAACATTGACGAATTCACACGGTAATTGCGTCGCTATGAAATACGAGTACTATGTGTTCTGAGACATTTCCTTCTAAATCGAGTAACGTTTCTATGGAAACGACAGGATTTTCTTTTGGGATACGACAATCACATTTTCCGATCCACTAATCCTTCTTTACTGCATCCCTCACTCCCACACATTGACGAATTCACACGGAAATTGCGTCGCTATGAAATACGAGTACGATGTGTTCTAAGACATTTCCTTCTAAATCGAGTAACGTTTCTATGGAAACGACAGGATTTTCTTTTGGGATACGACAATCACATTTCCGATCCACTTATCCTTCTTTACTGCATCCCTCACTCCCACACATTGACGAATTCACACGGAAAATGCGTCGCTATGAAATACGAGTACTATGTGTTCTAAGACATTTCCTTCTAAATCGAGTAACGTTTCTATGGAAACGACAGGATTTTCTTTTGGGATACGACAATCACATTTCCGATCCACTAAACCTTCTTTACTGCATCCCTCACTCCCACACACTGACGAATTCACACGGAAATTCCGTCGCTATGAAATACGAGTACTATGTGTTCTAAGACATTTCCTTCTAAATCGAGTAACGTTTCTATGGAAACGACAGGATTATCTTTTGGGATACGACAATCTCATTTCCGATCCACTAATCCTTCTTTACTGCATCCCTCACTCCCAAACATTGACGAATCCACACGGAAATTACGTCGCTATGAAATACGAGTACTATATGTTCTAAAACATTTCCTTCTAAATCGAGTAACGTTTCTATGGAAACGACAGGATTTTCGTTTGTGATACGACAATCACATTTCCGATCCACTAATCGTTCTTTACTGCATCCCTCACTCCCAAACATTGACGAATTTACACGGAAATTGCGTCGCTATGAAATACGAGTATTATGTGTTCTAAGACATTTCCTTCTAAATCGAGTAACGTTTCTATGGAAACGACAGGATTTTCCTTTGGGATACGACAATCTCATTTCCGATCCACTAATCCTTCTTTACTGCATCCCTCACTCCCAAACATTGACGAATTCACACGGAAATTCCGTCGCTATGAAATACGAGTACTATGTGTTCTAAGACATTTCCTTCTAAATCGAGTGACGTTTCTATGGAAACGACAGGATTTTCTTTTGGGATACGACAATCTCATTTCCGATCCACTAATCCTTCTTTACTGCATCCCTCACTAACACACATTGACGAATTCACACGGAAATTGCGTCGCTATGAAATACGAGTACTATGTGTTCTACGACATTTCCTTCTAAATCGAGTAACGTTTCTATGGAAGCGACAGGATTTTCCTTTGGGATACGACAATCTCATTTCCGATCCACTAATCCTTCTTTACTGCTTCCCTCACTCCCACACATTGACGAATTCACACGGAAATTGCGTCGCTATGAAATACGAGTACTATGTGTTCTAAGACATTTCCTTCTAAATCGAGTAACGTTTCTATGGAAGCGACAGGATTTTCCTTTGGGATACGACAATCTCATTTCCGATCCACTAATCCTTCTTTACTGCTTCCCTCACTCCCACACATTGACGAATTCACACGGAAATTGCGTCGCTATGAAATACGAGTACTATGTGTTCTAAGACATTTCCTTCTAAATCGAGTAACGTTTCTATGGAAACGACAGGTTTTTCTTTTGGGATACGACAATCACATTTCCGATCCACTAATCCTTCTTTACTGCATCCCTCACTCCCAAACATTGACGAATTCACACGGTAATTGCGTCGCTATGAAATACGAGTACTATGTGTTCTGAGACATTTCCTTCTAAATCGAGTAACGTTTCTATGGAAACGACAGGATTTTCTTTTGGGATACGACAATCACATTTTCCGATCCACTAATCCTTCTTTACTGCATCCCTCACTCCCACACATTGACGAATTCACACGGAAATTGCGTCGCTATGAAATACGAGTACGATGTGTTCTAAGACATTTCCTTCTAAATCGAGTAACGTTTCTATGGAAACGACAGGATTTTCTTTTGGGATACGACAATCACATTTCCGATCCACTTATCCTTCTTTACTGCATCCCTCACTCCCACACATTGACGAATTCACACGGAAAATGCGTCGCTATGAAATACGAGTACTATGTGTTCTAAGACATTTCCTTCTAAATCGAGTAACGTTTCTATGGAAACGACAGGATTTTCTTTTGGGATACGACAATCACATTTCCGATCCACTAAACCTTCTTTACTGCATCCCTCACTCCCACACACTGACGAATTCACACGGAAATTCCGTCGCTATGAAATACGAGTACTATGTGTTCTAAGACATTTCCTTCTAAATCGAGTAACGTTTCTATGGAAACGACAGGATTATCTTTTGGGATACGACAATCTCATTTCCGATCCACTAATCCTTCTTTACTGCATCCCTCACTCCCAAACATTGACGAATCCACACGGAAATTACGTCGCTATGAAATACGAGTACTATATGTTCTAAAACATTTCCTTCTAAATCGAGTAACGTTTCTATGGAAACGACAGGATTTTCGTTTGTGATACGACAATCACATTTCCGATCCACTAATCGTTCTTTACTGCATCCCTCACTCCCAAACATTGACGAATTTACACGGAAATTGCGTCGCTATGAAATACGAGTATTATGTGTTCTAAGACATTTCCTTCTAAATCGAGTAACGTTTCTATGGAAACGACAGGATTTTCCTTTGGGATACGACAATCTCATTTCCGATCCACTAATCCTTCTTTACTGCATCCCTCACTCCCAAACATTGACGAATTCACACGGAAATTCCGTCGCTATGAAATACGAGTACTATGTGTTCTAAGACATTTCCTTCTAAATCGAGTGACGTTTCTATGGAAACGACAGGATTTTCTTTTGGGATACGACAATCTCATTTCCGATCCACTAATAATTCTTTACTGCATCCCTCACTAACACACATTGACGAATTCACACGGAAATTGCGTCGCTATGAAGTACGAGTACTATGTGTTCTAAGACATTTCCTT
Source organism: Schistocerca piceifrons (assembly GCF_021461385.2). Classification (NCBI taxonomy): domain Eukaryota; kingdom Metazoa; phylum Arthropoda; class Insecta; order Orthoptera; family Acrididae; genus Schistocerca; species Schistocerca piceifrons. Next base: position 601,620,354 of record NC_060144.1, on the reverse strand, counting down.
CTAAATCGAGTAACGTTTCTATGGAAACGACAGGATTTTCCTTTGGGATACGACAATCTCATTTCCGATCCACTAATCCTTCTTTACTGCATCCCTCACTCCCACACATTGACGAATTCACACGGAAATTGCGTCCCTATGAAATACGAGTACTATGTGTTCGAAGACATTTCCTTCTAAATCGAGTAACGTTTCCATGGAAACGACAGGATTTTCTTTTGGGATACGACAATCACATTTCCGATCCACTAATCCTGCTTTACTGCATCCCTCACTCCCAAACATTGACGAATTCACACGGAAATTGCGTCGCTATGAAATACGAGTACTATGTGTTCTAAGACATTTCCTTCAAAATCGAGTAACGTTTCTATGGAAACGACAGGATTTTCTTTTGGGATACGACAATCACATTTTCCGATCCACTAATCCTTCTTAACTGCATCCCTCACTCCCACACATTGACGAATTCACACGGAAATTGCGTCGCTATGAAATACGAGTACTATGTGTTCTAAGACATTTCCTTCTAAATCGAGTAACGTTTCTATGGAAACGACAGGATTTTCTTTTGGGATACGACAATCACATTTCTGATCCACTAATCCTTCTTTACTGCATCCCTCACTCCCACACATTGACGAATTCACACGGAAAATGCGTCGCTATGATATACGAGTACTATGTGTTCTAAGACATTTCCTTCTAAATCCAGTAACGTTTCTATGGAAACGACAGGATTTTCTTTTGGGATACGACAATCACATTTCCGATCCACTAATCCTTCTTTACTGCATCCCTCACTCCCACACACTGACGAATTCACACGGAAATTCCGTCGCTATGAAATACGAGTACTATGTGTTCTAAGACATTTCCTTCTAAATCGAGTAACGTTTCTATGGAAACGACAGGATTTTCTTTTGGGATACGACGATCTCATTTCCGATCCACTAATCCTTCTTTACTGCATCCCTCACTCCCAAACATTGACGAATTCACACGGAAATTGCGTCGCTATGAAATACGAGTACTATGTGTTCTAAGACATTTCCTTCTAAATCGAGTAAAGTTTCTATGGAAACGACAGGATTTTCTTTTGGGATACGACAATCTCATTTCCGATCCACTAATCCTTCTTTACTGCATCCCTCACACCCAAACATTGACGAATCCACACGGAAATTACGTCGCTATGAAATACGAGTACTATATGTTCTAAAACATTTCCTTCTAAATCGAGTAACGTTTCTATGGAAACGACAGGATTTTCGTTTGGGATACGACAATCACATTTCCGATCCACTAATCGTTCTTTACTGCATCCCTCACTCCCAAACATTGACGAATTTACACGGAAATTGCGTCGCTATGAAATACGAGTACTATCTGTTCTAAGACATTTCCTTCTAAATCGAGTAACGTTTCTATGGAAACGACAGGATTTTCTTTTGGGATACGACAATCACATTTCCGATCCACTAATCCTTCTTTACTGCATCCCTCACTCCCAAACATTGACGAATTCACACGGAAATTCCGTCGCTATGAAATACGAGTACTATGTGTTCTAAGACATTTCCTTCTAAATCGAGTAACGTTTCTATGGAAACGACAGGATTTTCTTTTGGGATACGACAATCTCATTTCCGATCCACTAATCCTTCTTTACTGCATCCCTCACGCCCACATATTGACGAACTCACACGGAAATTGCGTCGCTATGAAATACGAGTACTATGTGTTCTAAGACATTTCCTTCTAAATCGAGTAACGTTTCTATGGAAACGACAGGATTTTCTTTTGGGATACGACAATCACATTCCGATCCACTAATCCTTCTTTACTACATCCCTCACTCCCAAACATTGACGAATTCACACGGAAATTCCGTCGCTATGAAATACGAGTACTATGTGTTCTAAGACATTTCCTTCTAAATCGAGTGACGTTTCTATGGAAACGACAGGATTTTCTTTTGGGATACGACAATCTCATTTCCGATCCACTAATCCTTCTTTACTGCATCCCTCACTAACACACATTGACGAATTCACACGGAAATTGCGTCGCTATGAAGTACGAGTACTATGTGTTCTAAGACATTTCCTTCTAAATCGAGTAATGTTTCTATGGAAACGACAGGATTTTCCTTTGGGATAAGACAATCTCATTTCCGATCCACTAATCCTTCTTTACTGCATCCCTCACTCCCACACATTGACGAATTCACACGGAAATTGCGGCCCTATGAAATACGAGTACTATGTGTTCTAAGACATTTCCTTCTAAATCGAGTGACGTTTCTACGGAAACGACAGGATTTTCTTTTGGGATACGACAATCTCATTTCCGATCCACTAATCCTTCTTTACTGCATCCCTCACTAACACACATTGACGAATTCACACGGAAATTGCGTCGCTATGAAGTACGAGTACTATGTGTTCTAAGACATTTCCTTCTAAATCGAGTAATGTTTCTATGGAAACGACAGGATTTTCCTTTGGGATAAGACAATCTCATTTCCGATCCACTAATCCTTCTTTACTGCATCCCTCACTCCCACACATTGACGAATTCACACGGAAATTGCGGCCCTATGAAATACGAGTACTATGTGTTCTAAGACATTTCCTACTAAATCGAGTAACGTTTCTATGGAAACGACAGGATTTTCTTTTGGGATACGACAATCACATTTCCGATCCACTAATCCTTCATTACTGCATCCCTCACTCCCAAACATTGACGAATTCACACGGAAATTGCGTCGCTATGAAATACGAGTACTATGTGTTCTAAGACATTTCCTTCTAAATCGAGTAACGTTTCTATGGAAACGACAGGATTTTCTTTTGGGATACGACAATCACATTCCGATCCACTAATCCTTCTTTACTACATCCCTCACTCCCAAACATTGACGAATTCACACGGAAATTCCGTCGCTATGAAATACGAGTACTATGTGTTCTAAGACATTTCCTTCTAAATCGAGTGACGTTTCTATGGAAACGACAGGATTTTCTTTTGGGATACGACAATCTCATTTCCGATCCACTAATCCTTCTCTACTGCATCCCTCACTAACACACATTGACGAATTCACACGGAAATTGCGTCGCTATGAAGTACGAGTACTATGTGTTCTAAGACATTTCCTTCTAAATCGAGTAACGTTTCTATGGAAACGACAGGATTTTCTTTTGGGATACGACAATCTCATTTCCGATCCACTAATCCTTCTTTACTGCATCCCTCACTAACACACATTGACGAATTCACACGGAAATTGCGTCGCTATGAAATACGAGTACTATGTGTTCTAAGACATTTCCGTCTAAATCGAGTAACGTTTCTATGGAAACGACAGGATTTTCCTTTGGGATACGGCAATCTCATTTCCGATCCACTAATCCTTCTTTACTGCATCCCTCACTCCCACACATTGACGAATTCACACGGAAATTGCGTCGCTATGAAATACGAGTACTATGTGTTCTAAGACATTTCCTTCTAAATCGAGTAACGTTTCTATGGAAACGACAGGATTTTCTTTTGGGATACGACAATCACATTTCCGATCCACTAATCCTTCTTTACTGCATCCCTAACTCCCAAACATTGACGAATTCACACGGAAATTGCGTCGCTATGAAATACGAGTACTATGTGTTCTAAGACATTTCCTTCTAAATCGAGTAACGTTTCTATGGAAACGACAGGATTTTCTTTTGGGATACGACAATCACATTTTCCGATCCACTAATCCTTCTTTACTGCACCCCTCACTCCCACACATTGACGAATTCACACGGAAATTGCGTCGCTATGAAATACGAGTACGATGTGTTCTAAGACATTTCCTTCTAAATCGAGTAACGTTTCTATGGAAACGACAGGATTTTCTTTTGGGATACGACAATCACATTTCCGATCCACTAATCCTTCTTTACTGCATCCCTCACTCCCACACATTTACGAATTCACACGGAAAATGCGTCGCTATGAAATACGAGTACTATGTGTTCTAAGACATTTCCTTCTAAATCGAGTAACGTTTCTATGGAAACGACAGGATTTTCTTTTGGGATACGACAATCACATTTCCGATCCACTAATCCTTCTTTACTGCATCCCTCACTCCCACACACTGACGAATTCACACGGAAATTCCGTCGCTATGAAATACGAGTACTATGTGTTCTAAGACATTTCCTTCTAAATCGAGTAACGTTTCTATGGAAACGACAGGATTCTCTTTTGGGATACGACAATCTCATTTCCGATCCACTAATCCTTCTTTACTGCATCCCTCACTCCCAAACATTGACGAATCCACACGGAAATTACGTCGCTATGAAATACGAGTACTATGTGTTCTAAGACATTTCCTTCTAAATCGAGTAACGTTTCTATGGAAACGACAGGATTTTCTTTTGGGATACGACAATCTCATTTCCGATCCACTAATTATTCTTTACTGCATCCCTCACTCCCAAACATTGACGAATTCACACGGAAATTGCGTCGCTTTGAAATACGAGTACTATGTGTTCTAAGACATTTCCTTCTAAATCGAGTAACGTTTCTATGGAAACGACAGGATTTTCTTTTGGGATACGACAATCTCATTTCCGATCCACTAATCCTTCTTTACTGCTTCCCTCACGCCCACATATTGACGAACTCACACGGAAATTGCGTCGCTATGAAATACGAGTACTATGTGTTCTAAGACATTTCCTTCTGAATCGAGTGACGTTTCTATGGAAACGACAGGATTTTCTTTTGGGATACGACAATCTCATTTCCGATCCACTAATCCTTCTTTACTGCATCCCTCACTAACACACATTGACGAATTCACACGGAAATTGCGTCGCTATGAAGTACGAGTACTATGTGTTCTAAGACATTTCCTTCTAAATCGAGTAATGTTTCTATGGAAACGACAGGACTTTCCTTTGGGATACGACAATCTCATTTCCGATCCACTAATCCTTCTTTACTGCATGCCTCACTCCCACACATTGACGATTTCACACGGAAATTGCGGCCCTATGAAATACGAGTACTATGTGTTCTAAGACATTTCCTACTAAATCGAGTAACGTTTCTATGGAAACGACAGGATTTTCTTTTGGGATACGACAATCACATTTCCGATCCACTAATCCTTCATTACTGCATCCCTCACTCCCAAACATTGACGAATTCACACGGAAATTGCGTCGCTATGAAATACGAGTACTATGTGTTCTAAGACATTTCCTTCAAAATCGAGCAACGTTTCTATGGAAACGACAGGATTTTCTTTTGGGATACGACAATCACATTTTCCGATCCACTAATCCTTCTTAACTGCATCCCTCACTCCCACACATTGACGAATTCACACGGAAATTGCGTCGCTATGAAATACGAGTACTATGTGTTCTAAGACATTTCCTTCTAAATCGAGTAACGTTTCTATGGAAACGACAGGATTTTCTTTTGGGATACGACAATCACATTCCGATCCACTAATCCTTCTTTACTGCATCCCTCACTCCCAAACATTTTAGAATTCACACGGAAATTCCGTCGCTATGAAATACGAGTACTATGTGTTCTAAGACATTTCCTTCTAAATCGAGTAACGTTTCTATGGAAACGACAGGATTTTCTTTTGGGATACGACAATCACATTCCGATCCACTAATCCTTCTTTACTGCATCCCTCACTCCCAAACATTGACGAATTCACACGGAAATTCCGTCGCTATGAAATACGAGAACTATGTGTTCTAAGACATTTCCTTCTAAATCGAGTGACGTTTCTATGGAAACGACAGAATTTTCTTTTGGGATACGACAATCTCATTTCCGATCCACTAATCCTTCTTTACTGCATCCCTCACTAACACACATTGACGAATTCACACGGAAATTGCGTCGCTATGAAATACGAGTACTATGTGTTCTAAGACATTTCCTTCTAAATCGAGTAACGTTTCTATGGAAACGACAGGATTTTCCTTTGGGATACGACAATCTCATTTCCGATCCACTAATCCTTCTTTACTGCATCCCTCACTCCCAAACATTGACGAATTCACACGGAAATTCCGTCGCTATGAAATACGAGTACTATGTGTTCTATGACATTTCCTTCTAAATCGAGTAACGTTTCTATGGAAACGACAGGATTTTCTTTTGGGATACGACAATCTCATTTCCGATCCACTAATCCTTCTTTACTGCATCCCTCACGCCCACATATTGACGAAATCACACTGAAATTGCGTCGCTATGAAATACGAGTACTATGTGTTCTAAGACATTTCCTTCTAAATCGAGTAACGTTTCTATGGAAACGACAGGATTTTCTTTTGGGATACGACAATCACATTCCGATCCACTAATCCTTCTTTACTACATCCCTCACTCCCAAACATTGACGAATTCACACGGAAATTCCGTCGCTATGAAATACGAGTACTATGTGTTCTAAGACATTTCCTTCTAAATCGAGTGACGTTTCTATGGAAACGACAGGATTTTCTTTTGGGATACGACAATCTCATTTCCGATCCACTAATCCTTCTTTACTGCATCCCTCACTAACACACATTGATGAATTCACACGGAAATTGCGTCGCTATGAAGTACGAGTACTATGTGTTCTAAGACATTTCCTTCTAAATCGAGTAACGTTTCTATGGAAACGACAGGATTTTCCTTTGGGATACGACAATCACATTTCCGATCCACTAATCCTTCTTTACTGCATCCCTCACTCCCACACATTGACGAATTCACACGGAAATTGCGTCCCTATGAAATACGAGTACTATGTGTTCTAAGACATTTCCTTCTAAATCGAGTAACGTTTCCATGGAAACGACGGGATTTTCTTTTGGGATACGACAATCACATTTCCGATCCACTAATCCTTCTTTACTGCATCCCTCACTCCCAAACATTGACGAATTCACACGGAAATTGCGTCGCTATGAAATACGAGTACTATGTGTTCTAAGACATTTCCTTCAAAATCGAGTAACGTTTCTATGGAAACGACAGGATTTTCTTTTGGGATACGACAATCACATTTTCCGATCCACTAATACTTCTTAACTGCATCCCTCACTCCCACACATTGACGAATTCACACGGAAATTGCGTCGCTATGAAATACGAGTACTATGTGTTCTAAGACATTTCCTTCTAAATCGAGTAACGTTTCTATGGAAACGACAGGATTTTCTTTTGGGATACGACAATCACATTTCTGATCCACTAATCCTTCTTTACTGCATCCCTCACTCCCACACATTGACGAATTCACACGGAAAATGCGTCGCTATGATATACGAGTACTATGTGTTCTAAGACATTTCCTTCTAAATCCAGTAACGTTTCAATGGAAACGACAGGAATTTCTTTTGGGATACGACAATCACATTTCCGATCCACTAATCCTTCTTTACTGCATCCCTCACTCCCACACACTGACGAATTCACACGGAAATTCCGTCGCTATGAAATACGAGTACTATGTGTTTTAAGACATTTCCTTCTAAATCGAGTAACGTTTCTATGGAAACGACAGGATTTTCTTTTGGGATACGACGATCTCATTTCCGATCCACTAATCCTTCTTTACTGCATCCCTCACTCGCAAACATTGGCGAATTCACACGGAAATTGCGTCGCTATGAAATACGAGTACTATGTGTTCTAAGACATTTCCTTCTAAATCGAGTAAAGTTTCTATGGAAACGACAGGATTTTCTTTTGGGATACGACAATCTCATTTCCGATCCACTAATCCTTCTTTACTGCATCCCTCACTCCCAAACATTGACGAATCCACACGGAAATTACGTCGCTATGAAATACGAGTACTATATGTTCTAAAACATTTTCTTCTAAATCGAGTAACGTTTCTATGGAAACGACAGGATTTTCGTTTGGGATACGACAATCACATTTCCGATCCACTAATCGTTCATTACTGCATCCCTCACTCCCAAACATTGACGAATTTACACGGAAATTTCGTCGCTATGAAATACGAGTACTATGTGTTCTAAGACATTTCCTTCTAAATCGAGTAACGTTTCTATGGAAACGACAGGATTTTCTTTTGGGATACGACAATCACATTTCCGATCCACTAATCCTTCTTTACTGCATCCCTCACTCCCAAACATTGACGAATTCACACGGAAATTCCGTCGCTATGAAATACGAGTACTATGTGTTCTAAGACATTTCCTTCTAAATCGAGTAACGTTTCTATGGAAACGACAGGATTTTCTTTTGGGATACGACAATCTCATTTCCGATCCACTAATCCTTCATTACTGCATCCCTCACGCCCACATATTGACGAACTCACACGGAAATTGCGTCGCTATGAAATAGGAGTACTATGTGTTCTAAGACATTTCCTTCTAAATCGAGTAACGTTTCTATGGAAACGACAGGATTTTCTTTTGGGATACGACAATCACATTCCGATCCACTAATCCTTCTTTACTATATCCCTCACTCCCAAACATTGACGAATTCACACGGAAATTCCGTCGCTATGAAATACGAGTACTATGTGTTCTAAGACATTTCCTTCTAAATCGAGTGACGTTTCTATGGAAACGACAGGATTTTCTTTTGGGATACGACAATCTCATTTCCGATCCACTAATCCTTCTTTACTGCATCCCTCACTAACACACATTGACGAATTCACACGGAAATTGCGTCGCTATGAAGTACGAGTACTATGTGTTCTAAGACATTTCCTTCTAAATCGAGTAATGTTTCTATGGAAACGACAGGATTTTCCTTTGGGATACGACAATCTCATTTCCGATCCACTAATCCTTCTTTACTGCATCCCTCACTCCCACACATTGACGAATTCACACGGAAATTGCGGCCCTATGAAATACGAGTACTATGTGTTCTAAGATATTTCCTACTAAATCGAGTAACGTTTCTATGGAAACGACAGGAATTTCTTTTGGGATACGACAATCACATTTCCCATCCACTAATCCTTCATTACTGCATCCCTCACTCCCAAACATTGACGAATTCACACGGAAATTGCGTCGCTATGAAATACGAGTACTATGTGTTCTAAGACATTTCCTTCAAAATCGAGTAACGTTTCTATGGAAACGACAGGATTTTCTTTTGGGATACGACAATCACATTTTCCGATCCACTAATCCTTCTTAACTGCATCCCTCACTCCCACACATTGACGAATTCACACGGAAATTGCGTCGCTATGAAATACGAGTACTATGTGTTCTAAGACATTTCCTTTTAAATCGAGTAACGTTTCTATGGAAACGACAGGATTTTCTTTTGGGATACGACAATCACATTCCGATCCACTAATCCTTCTTTACTGCATCCCTCACTCCCAAACATTTTAGAATTCACACGGAAATTCCGTCGCTATGAAATACGAGTACTATGTGTTCTAAGACATTTCCTTCTAAATCGAGTAACGTATCTATGGAAACGACAGGTATTTTCTTTTGGGATACGACAATCACATTCCGATCCACTAATCCTTCTTTACTGCATCCCTCACTCCCAAACATTGACGAATTCACACGGAAATTCCGTCGCTATGAAATACGAGTACTATGTGTTCTAAGACATTTCCTTCTAAATCGAGTGACGTTTCTATGGAAACGACAGGATTTTCTTTTGGGATACGACAATCTCATTTCCGATCCACTAATCCTTCTTTACTGCATCCCTCACTAACACACATTGACGAATTCACACGGAAATTGCGTCGCTATGAAATACGAGTACTATGTGTTCTAAGACATTTCCCTCTAAATCGAGTAACGTTTCTATGGAAACGACAGGATTTTCCTTTGGGATACGACAATCTCATTTCCGATCCACTAATCCTTCTTTACTGCATCCCTCACTCCCACACATTGACGAATTCACTCGGAAATTGCGTCGCTATGAAATACGAGTACTATGTGTTCTAAGACATTTCCTTCTAAATCGAGTAACGTTTCTATGGAAACGACTGGATTTTCTTTTGGGATACGACAATCACATTTCCGATCCACTAATCCTTCTCTACTGCATCCCTCACTCCCAAACATTGACGAATTCACACGGAAATTGCGTCGCTATGAAATACGAGTACTATGTGTTCTAAGACATTTCCTTCTAAATCGAGTAACGTTTCTATGGAAACGACAGGATTTTCTTTTGGGATACGACAATCACATTTTCCGATCCACTAATCCTTCTTTACTGCATCCTTCACTCCCACACATTGACGAATTCACACGGCAATTGCGTCGCTATGAAATACGAGTACGATGTGTTCTAAGACATTTCCTTCTAAATCGAGTAACGTTTCTATGGAAACGACAGGATTTTCTTTTGGGATACGACAATCACATTTCCGATCCACTAATCCTTCTTTACTGCATCCCTTACTCCCACACATTGACGAATTCACACGGAAAATGCGTCGCTATGAAATACGAGTACTATGTGTTCTAAGACATTTCCTTCTAAATCGAGAAACGTTTCTATGGAGACGACAGGATTTTCTTTTGGGATACGATAATCACATTTCCGATCCACTAATCCTTCTTTACTGCATCCCTCGCTCCCACACACTGACGAATTCACACGGAAATTCCGTCGCTATGAAATACGAGTACTATGTGTTCTAAGACATTTCCTTCTAAATCGAGTAACGTTTCTATGGAAACGACAGGATTCTCTTTTGGGATACGACAATCTCATTTCCGATCCACTAATCCTTCTTTACTGCATCCCTCACTCCCTAACATTGACGAATCCACACGGAAATTACGTCGCTATGAAATACGAGTACTATGTGTTCTAAGACATTTCCTTCTAAATCGAGTAACGTTTCTATGGAAACGACAGGATTTTCTTTTGGGATACGACAATCTCATTTCCGATCCACTAATTATTCTTTACTGCATCCCTCACTCCCAAACATTGACGAATTCACACGGAAATTGCGTCGCTTTGAAATACGAGTACTATGTGTTCTAAGACATTTCCTTCTAAATCGAGTAACGTTTCTATGGAAACGAAAGGATTTTCTTTTGGGATACGACAATCACATTTCCGATCCACTAATTCTTCTTTACTGCATCCCTCACTCCCACGCATTGACGAATTCACACGGAAATTGCGTCGCTATGAAATACGAGTACTATGTGTTCTAAGACATTTCCTTCTAAATCGAGTAACGTTTCTATGGAAACGACAGGATTTTCTTTTGGAATACGACAATCTCATTTTCAATCCACTAATCCCTCTTTACTGCATCCCTCACTCCCAAACATTGACGAATTCACACGGAAATTGCGTCGCTATGAAATACGAGTACTATGTGTTCTAAGACATTTCCTTCTAAATTGAGTAACGTTTCTATGGAAACGACAGGATATTCTTTTGGGATACGACAATCACATTTCCGATCCACTAATCCTTCTTTACTGCATCCCTCACTCCCACACATTGACGATTTCACACGGAAATTGCTTCGCTATGAAATACGAGTACTATGTGTTCTAAGACATTTCCTTCTAAATCGAGTAACGTTTTTATGGAAACGACAGGATTTGCTTTTGGGATACGACAATCACATTTCCGATCCACTAATTCTTCTTTACTGCATCCCTCACTCCCACACATTGACGAATTCACACGGAAATTGCGTCGCTATGAAATACGAGTACTATGTGTTCTAAGACATTTCCTTCTAAATCGAGTAACGTTTCTATGGAAACGACAGGATTTTCTTTTGGGATACGACAATCTCATTTCCGATCCACTAATCCATCTTTACTGCATCCCTCACTCCCACACATTGACGAATTCACACGGAAATTCCGTCGCTATGAAGTACGAGTACTATGTGTTCTAAGACATTTCCTTGTAAATCGAGTAACGTTTCTATGGAAACGACAGGATTTTCTTTTGGGATACGACAATCACATTTCCGATCCACTAATCCTTGTTTACTGCATCCCTCACTACCACACATTGACGAATTCACACGGAAATTCCGTCGCTATGATATACGAGTACTATGTGTTCTAAGACATTTCCTTCTAAATCGAGTAACGTTTCTATGGAAACGACAGGATTTTCATTTGGAATACGACAATCTCATTTCCAATCCACTAATCCCTCTTTACTGCATCCCTCACTCCCAAACATTGACGAATTCACACGGAAATTGCGTCGCTATGAAATACGAGTACTATGTGTTCTAAGACATTTCCTTCTAAATCGAGTAACGTTTCTATGGAAACGACAGGATATTCTTTTGGGATACGACAATCACATTTCCGATCCACTAATCCTTCTTTACTGCATCCCTCACTCCCACACATTGACGATTTCACACGGAAATTGCTTCGCTATGAAATACGAGTACCATGTGTTCTAAGACATTTCCTTCTAAATCGAGTAACGTTTCTATGGAAACGACAGGATTTTCTTTTGGGATACGACAATCTCATTTCCGATCCACTAATTATTCTTTACTGCATCCCTCACTCCCAAACATTGACGAATTCACACGGAAATTGCGTCGCTTTGAAATACGAGTACTATGTGTTCTAAGACATTTCCTTCTAAATCGAGTAACGTTTCTATGGGAACGACAGGATTTTCTTTTGGGATACGACAATCACATTTCCGATCCACTAATTCTTCTATACTGCATCCCTCACTCCCACGCATTGACGAATTCACACGGAAATTGCGTCGCTATGAAATACGAGTACTATGTGGTCTAAGACATTTCCTTCTAAATCGAGTAACGTTTCTATGGAAACGACAGGATTTTCTTTTGGAATACGACAATCTCATTTCCAATCCACTAATCCCTTTTACTGCATCCCTCACTCCCAAACATTGACGAATTCACACGGAAATTGCGTCGCTATGAAATACGAGTACTATGTGTTCTAAGACATTTCCTTCTAAATCGAGTAACGTTTCTATGGAAACGACAGGATATTCTTTTGGGATACGACAATCACATTTCCGATCCACTAATCCTTCTTTACTGCATCCCTCACTCCCACACATTGACGATTTCACACGGAAATTGCTTCGCTATGAAATACGAGTACTATGTGTTCTAAGACATTTCCTTCTAAATCGAGTAACGTTTTTATGGAAACGACAGAATTTGCTTTTGGGATACGACAATCACATTTCCGATCCACTAATTCTTCTTTACTGCATCCCTCACTCCCACACATTGACGAATTCACACGGAAATTGCGTCGCTATGAAATACGAGTACTATGTGTTCTAAGACATTTCCTTCTAAATCGAGTAACGTTTCTATGGAAACGACAGGATTTTCTTTTGGGATACGACAATCTCATTTCCGATCCACTAAACCTTCTTTACTGCATCCCTCACTCCCACACATTGACGAATTCACACGGAAATTCCGTCGCTATGAAGTACGAGTACTATGTGTTCTAAGACATTTCCTTGTTAATCGAGTAACGTTTCTATGGAAACGACAGGATTTTCTTTTGGGATACGACAATCACATTTCCGATCCACTAATCCTTATTTACTGCATCCCTCACTCCCACACATTGACGAATTCACACGGAAATTCCGTCGCTATGAAATACGAGTACTATGTGTTCTAAGACATTTCCTTCTACATCGAGTAACGTTTCTATTGAAACGACAGGATTTTCTTTTGGGATACGACAATCTCATTTCCGATCCACTAATCCTTCTTTACTGCATCTCTCACTCCCAAACATTGACGAATTCACACGGAAATTGCGTCGCTATGAAATACGAGTACTATGTGTTCTAAGACATTTCCTTCTAAATCGAGTAACGTTTCTATGGAAACGACAGGATTTTCTTTTGGGATACGACAATCACATTTCCGATCCACTAATCCTTGTTTACTGCATCCCTCACTACCACACATTGACGAATTCACACGGAAATTCCGTCGCTATGATATACGAGTACTATGTGTTCTAAGACATTTCCTTCTAAATCGAGTAACGTTTCTATGGAAACGACAGGATTTTCATTTGGAATACGACAATCTCATTTCCAATCCACTAATCCCTCTTTACTGCATCCTTCACTCCCAAACATTGACGATTTCACACGGAAATTGCGTCGCTATGAAATACGAGTACTATGTGTTCTAAGACATTTCCTTCTAAATCGAGTAACGTTTCTATGGAAACGACAGGATATTCTTTTGGGATACGACAATCACATTTCCGATCCACTAATCCTTCTTTACTGCATCCCTCACTCCCACACATTGACGATTTCACACGGAAATTGCTTCGCTATGAAATACGAGTACCATGTGTTCTAAGACATTTCCTTCTAAATCGAGTAACGTTTCTATGGAAACGACAGGATTTTCTTTTCGGATACGACAATCTCATTTCCGATCCACTGATCCTTCTTTACTGCATCCCTCACTCCCAAACATTGACGAATTCACACGGAAATTGCGTCGCTATGAAATACGAGTACTATGTGTTCTAAGACATTTCCTTCTAAATCGAGTAACGTTTCTATGGAAACGACAGGATTTTCTTTTGGGATACGACAATCACATTTCCGATCCACTAATCCTTCTTTACTGCATCCCTCACTCCCACACACTGACGAATTCACAGGGAAATTCCGTCGCTATGAAATACGAGTACTATGTGTTCTAAGACATTTCCTTCTAAATCGAGTAACGTTTCTATGGAAACTACAGGATTCTCTTTTGGGATACGACAATCTCATTTCCGATCCACTAATCCTTCTTTACTGCATCCCTCACTCCCAAACATTGACGAATCCACACGGAAATTACGTCGCTATGAAATACGAGTACTATGTGTTCTAAGACATTTCCTTCTAAATCGAGTAACGTTTCTATGGAAACGACAGGATTTTCTTTTGGGATACGACAATCTCATTTCCGATCCACTAATTATTCTTTACTGCATCCCTCACTCCCAAACATTGACAAATTCACACGGAAATTGCGTCGCTTTGAAATACGAGTACTATGTGTTCTAAGACATTTCCTTCTAAATCGAGTAACGTTTCTTTGGAAACGACAGGATTTTCTTTTGGGATACGACAATCACATTTCCGATCCACTAATTCTTCTTTACTGCATCCCTCACTCCCACGCATTGACGAATTCACACGGAAATTGCGTCGCTATGAAATACGAGTACTGTGTGTTCTAAGACAATTCCTTCTAAATCGAGTAACGTTTCTGTGGAAACGACAGGATTTTCTTTTGGAATACGACTATCTCATTTCCAATCCACTAATCCCTCTTTACTGCATCCCTCACTCCCAAACATTGACGAATTCACACGGAAATTGCGTCGCTATGAAATACGAGTACTACGTGTTCTAAGACATTTCCTTCTAAATCGAGTAACGTTTTTATGGAAACGACAGGATTTGCTTTTGGGATACGACAATCACATTTCCGATCCACTAATTCTTCTTTACTGCATCCCTCACTCCCACACATTGACGAATTCACACGGAAATTGCGTCGCTATGAAATACGAGTACTACGTGTTCTAAGACATTTCCTTCTAAATCGATTAACGTTTCTATGGAAACGACAGGATTTTCTTTTGGGATACGACAATCTCATTTCCGATCCACTAATCCTTCTTTACTGCATCCCTCACTCCCACACATTGACGAATTCACACGGAAATTCCGTCGCTACGAAGTACGAGTACTATGTGTTCTAAGACATTTCCTTGTAAATCGAGTAACGTTTCTATGGAAACGACAGGATTTTCCTTTGGGATACGACAATCACATTTCCGATACACTAATCCTTATTTACTGCATCCCTCACTCCCACACATTGACGAATTCACACGGAAATTCCGTCGCTATGAAATACGAGTACTATGTGGTCTAAGACATTTCCTTCTACATCGAGTAACGTTTCTATTGAAACGACAGGATTTTCTTTTGGGATACGACAATCTCATTTCCGATCCACTAATCCTTCTTTACTGCATCTCTCACTCCCAAACATTGAAGAATTCACACGGAAATTGCGTCGCTATGAAATACGAGTACTATGTGTTCTAAGACATTTCCTTCTAAATCGAGTAACGTTTCTATGGAAACGACAGGATTTTCTTTTGGGATACGACAATCACATTTCCGATCCACTAATCCTTGTTTACTGCATCCCTCACTACCACACATTGACGAATTCACACGGAAATTCCGTCGCTATGATATACGAGTACTATGTGTTCTAAGACATTTCCTTCTAAATCGAGTAACGTTTCTATGGAAACGACAGGATTTTCATTTGGAATACGACAATCTCATTTCCAATCCACTAATCCCTCTTTACTGCATCCCTCACTCCCAAACATTGACGAATTCACACGGAAATTGCGTCGCTATGAAATACGAGTACTACGTGTTCTAAGACATTTCCTTCTAAATCGAGTAACGTTTCTATGGAAACGACAGGATATTCTTTTGGGATACGACAATCACATTTCCGATCCACTAATCCTTCTTTACTGCATCCCTCACTCCCACACATTGACGATTTCACACGGAAATTGCTTCGCTATGAAATACGAGTACCATGTGTTCTAAGACATTTCCTTCTAAATCGAGTAACGTTTCTATGGAAACGACAGGATTTTCTTTTCGGATACGACAATCTCATTTCCGATCCACTGATCCTTCTTTACTGCATCCCTCACTCCCAAACATTGACGAATTCACACGGAAATTGCGTCGCTATGAAATACGAGTACTATGTGTTCTAAGACATTTCCTTCTAAATCGAGTAACGTTTCTATGGAAACGACAGGATTTTCTTTTGGGATACGACAATCACATTTCCGATGCACTAATCCTTCTTTACTGCATCCCTCACTCCCACACACTGACGAATTCACACGGAAATTCCGTCGCTATGAAATACGAGTACTATGTGTTCTAAGACATTTCCTTCTAAATCGAGTAACGTTTCTATGGAAACGACAGGATTCTCTTTTGGGATACGACAATCTCATTTCCGATCCACTAATCCTTCTTTACTGCATCCCTCACTCCCAAACATTGACGAATCCACACGGAAATTACGTCGCTATGAAATACGAGTACTATGTGTTCTAAGACATTTCCTTCTAAATCGAGTAACGTTTCTATGGAAACGACAGGATTTTCTTTTGGGATACGACAATCTCATTTCCGATCCACTAATTATTCTTTACTGCATCCCTCACTCCCAAACTTTGACGAATTCACACGGAAATTGCGTCGCTTTGAAATACGAGTACTATGTGTTCAAAGACATTTCCTTCTAAATCGAGTAACGTTTCTATGGAAACGACAGGATTTTCTTTTGGGATACGACAATCACATTTCCGATCCACTAATTCTTCTTTACTGCATCCCTCACTCCCACGCATTGACGAATTCACACGGAAATTGCGTCGCTATGAAATACGAGTACTATGTGTTCTAAGACATTTCCTTCTAAATCGAGTAACGTTTCTATGGAAACGACAGGATTTTCTTTTGGGATACGACAATCACATTTCCGATCCACTAATTCTTCTTTACTGCATCCCTCACTCCCAAACTTTGACGAATTCACACGGAAATTGCGTCGCTTTGAAATACGAGTACTATGTGTTCTAAGACATTTCCTTCTAAATCGAGTAACGTTTCTATGGAAACGACAGGATTTTCTTTTGGGATACGACAATCACATTTCCGATCCACTAATTCTTCTTTACTGCATCCCTCACTCCCACGCATTGACGAATTCACACGGAAATTGCGTCGCTATGAAATACGAGTACTATGTGTTCTAAGACATTTCCTTCTAAATCGAGTAACGTTTCTATGGAAACGACAGGATTTTCTTTTGGGATACGACAATCTCATTTCCGATCCACTAATTATTCTTTACTGCATCCCTCACTCCCAAACTTTGACGAATTCACACGGAAATTGCGTCGCTTTGAAATACGAGTACTATGTGTTCTAAGACATTTCCTTCTAAATCGAGTAACGTTTCTATGGAAACGACAGGATTTTCTTTTGGGATACGACAATCACATTTCCGATCCACTAATTCTTCTTTACTGCATCCCTCACTCCCACGCATTGACGAATTCACACGGAAATTGCGTCGCTATGAAATACGAGTACTATGTGTTCTAAGACATTTCCTTCTAAATCGAGTAACGTTTCTATGGAAACGACAGGATTTTCTTTTGGAATACGACAATCTCATTTCAAATCCACTAATCCCTCTTTACTGCATCCCTCACTCCCAAACATTGACGAATTCACACGGAAATTGCGTCGCTATGAAATACGAGTACTATGTGTTCTAAGACATTTCCTTCTAAATCGAGTAACGTTTCTATGGAAACGACAGGATATTCTTTTGGGATACGACAATCACATTTCCGATCCACTAATCCTTCTTTACTGCATCCCTCACTCCCACACATTGACGATTTCACACGGAAATTGCTTCGCTATGAAATACGAGTACTATGTGTTCTAAGACATTTCCTTCTAAATCGAGTAACGTTTTTATGGAAACGACAGAATTTGCTTTTGGGATACGACAATCACATTTCCGATCCACTAATTCTTCTTTACTGCATCCCTCACTCCCACACATTGACGAATTCACACGGAAATTGCGTCGCTATGAAATACGAGTACTATGTGTTCTAAGACATTTCCTTCTAAATCGAGTAACGTTTCTATGGAAACGACAGGATTTTCTTTTGGGATACGACAATCTCAATTCCGATCCACTAATCCTTCTTTACTGCATCCCTCACTCCCACACATTGACGAATTCACACGGAAATTCCGTCGCTATGAAGTACGAGTACTATGTGTTCTAAGACATTTCCTTGTAAATCGAGTAACGTTTCTATGGAAACGACAGGATTTTCTTTTGGGATACGACAATCACATTTCCGATCCACTAATCCTTATTTACTGCATCCCTCACTCCCACACATTGACGAATTCACACGGAAATTCCGTCGCTATGAAATACGAGTACTATGTGTTCTAAGACATTTCCTTCTACATCGAGTAACGTTTCTATTGAAACGACAGGATTTTCTTTTGGGATACGACAATCTCATTTCCGATCCACTAATCCTTCTTTACTGCATCTCTCACTCCCAAACATTGACGAATTCACACGGAAATTGCGTCGCTATGAAATACGAGTACTATGTATTCTAAGACATTTCCTTCTAAATGGAGTAACGTTTCTATGGAAACGACAGGATTTTCTTTTGGGATACGACAATCACATTTCCGATCCACTAATCCTTGTTTACTGCATCCCTCACTACCACACATTGACGAATTCACACGGAAATTCCGTCCCTATGATATACGAGTACTATGTGTTCTAAGACATTTCCTTCTAAATCGAGTAACGTTTCTATGGAAACGACAGGATTTTCATTTGGAATACGACAATCTCATTTCCAATCCACTAATCCCTCTTTACTGCATCCCTCACTCCCAAACATTGACGAATTCACACGGAAATTGCGTCGCTATGAAATACGAGTACTATGTGTTCTAAGACATTTCCTTCTAAATCGAGTAACGTTTCTATGGAAACGACAGGATATTCTTTGGGATACGACAATCACATTTCCGATCCACTAATCCTTCTTTACTGCATCCCTCACTCCCACACATTGACGATTTCACACGGAAATTGCTTCGCTATGAAATACGAGTACCATGTGTTCTAAGACATTTCCTTCTAAATCGAGTAACGTTTCTATGGAAACGACAGGATTTTCTTTTCGGATACGACAATCTCATTTCCGATCCACTGATCCTTCTTTACTGCATCCCTCACTCCCAAACATTGACGAATTCACACGGAAATTGCGTCGCTATGAAATACGAGTACTATGTGTTGTAAGACATTTCCTTCTAAATCGAGTAACGTTTCTATGGAAACGAAAGGATTTTCTTTTGGGATACGACAATCACATTTCCGATCCACTAATCCTTCTTTACTGCATCCCTCACTCCCACACACTGACGAATTCACACGGAAATTCCGTCGCTATGAAATACGAGTACTATGTGTTCTAAGACATTTCCTTCTAAATCGAGTAACGTTTCTATGGAAACGACAGGATTCTCTTTTGGGATACGACAATCTCATTTCCGATCCACTAATCCTTCTTTACTGCATCCCTCACTCCCAAACATTGACGAATCCACACGGAAATTACGTCGCTATGAAATACGAGTACTATGTGTTCTAAGACATTTCCTTCTAAATCGAGTAACGTTTCTATGGAAACGACAGGATTTTCTTTTGGGATACGACAATCTCATTTCCGATCCACTAATTATTCTTTACTGCACCCCTCACTCCCAAACATTGACGAATTCACACGGAAATTGCGTCGCTTTGAAATACGAGTACTATGTGTTCTAAGACATTTCCTTCTAAATCGAGTAACGTTTCTATGGAAACGACAGGATTTTCTTTTGGGATACGACAATCTCATTTCCGATCCACTAATCCTTCTTTACTGCATCCCTCACTCCCAAACATTTTAGAATTCACACGGAAATTCCGTCGCTATGAAGTACGAGTACTATGTGTTCTAAGACATTTCCTTGTAAATCGAGTAACGTTTCTATGGAAACGACAGGATTTTCTTTTGGGATACGACAATCACATTTCCGATCCACTAATCCTTATTTACTGCATCCCTCACTCCCACACATTGACGAATTCACACGGAAATTCCGTCGCTATGAAATACGAGTACTATGTGTTCTAAGACATTTCCTTCTACATCGAGTAACGTTTCTATGGAAACGATAGGATTTTCTTTTGGAATACGACAATCTCATTTCCAATCCACTAAACCCTCTTTACTGCATCCCTCACTCCCAAACATTGACGAATTCACACGGAAATTGCGTCGCTATGAAATACGAGTACTATGTGTTCTAAGACATTTCCTTCTAAATCAAGTAACGTTTCTATGGAAACGACAGGATATTCTTTTGGGATACGACAATCACATTTCCGATCCACTAATCCTTCTTTACTGCATCCCTCACTCCCACACATTGACGATTTCACACGGAAATTGCTTCGCTATGAAATACGAGTACTATGTGTTCTAAGACATTTCCTTCTAAATCGAGTAACGTTTTTATGGAAACGACAGAATTTGCTTTTGGGATACGACAATCACATTTCCGATCCACTAATTCTTCTTTACCGCATCCCTCACTCCCAGACATTGACGAATTCACACGGAAATTGCGTCGCTATGAAATACGAGTACTATGTGTTCTAAGACATTTCCTTCTAAATCGAGTAACGTTTCTATGGAAACGACAGGATTTTCTTTTGGGATACGACAATCTCATTTCCGATCCACTAATCCTTCTTTACTGCATCCCTCACTCCCACACATTGACGAATTCACACGGAAATTCCGTCGCTATGAAGTACGAGTACTATGTGTTCTAAGACATTTCCTTGTAAATCGAGTAACGTTTCTATGGAAACGACAGGATTTTCTTTTGGGATACGACAATCACATTTCCGATCCACTAATCCTTATTTACTGCATCCCTCACTCCCACACATTGACGAATTCACACGGAAATTCCGTCGCTATGAAATACGAGTACTATGTGTTCTAAGACATTTCCTTCTACATCGAGTAACGTTTCTATTGAAACGACAGGATTTTCTTTTGGGATACGACAATCTCATTTCCGATCCACTAATTCTTCTTTACTGCATCTCTCACTCCGAAACATTGACGAATTCACACGGAAATTGCGTCGCTATGAAATACGAGTACTATGTGTTCTAAGACATTTCCTTCTAAATCGAGTAACGTTTCTATGGAAACGACAGGATTTTCTTTTGGGATACGACAATCACATTTCCGATCCACTAATCCTTGTTTACTGCATCCCTCACTACCACACATTGACGAATTCACACGGAAATTCCGTCGCTATGATATACGAGTACTATGTGTTCTAAGACATTTCCTTCTAAATCGAGTAACGTTTCTATGGAAACGACAGGATTTTCATTTGGAATACGACAATCTCATTTCCAATCCACTAATCCCTCTTTACTGCATCCCTCACTCCCAAACATTGACGAATTCACACGGAAATTGCGTCGCTATGAAATACGAGTACTATGTGTTCTAAGACATTTCCTTCTAAATCGAGTAACGTTTCTATGGAAACGACAGGATATTCTTTTGGGATACGACAATCACATTTCCGATCCACTAATCCTTCTTTACTGCATCCCTCACTCCCACACATTGACGATTTCACACGGAAATTGCTTCGCTATGAAATACGAGTACTATGTGTTCTAAGACATTTCCTTCTAAATCGAGTAACGTTTCTATGGAAACGACAGGATTTTCTTTTCGGATACGACAATCTCATTTCCGATCCACTGATCCCTCTTTACTGCATCCCTCACTCCCAAACATTGACGAATTCACACGGAAATTGCGTCGCTATGAAATACGAGTACTATGTGTTCTAAGACATTTCCTTCTAAATCGAGTAACGTTTCAATGGAAACGACAGGATTTCCTTTTGGGATACGACAATCACATTTCCGATCCACTAATCCTTCTTTACTGCATCCCTCACTCCCACACATTGACGAATTCACACGGAAATTGCTTCGCTATGAAATACGATTACTATGTGTTCTAAGACATTTCCTTCTAAATCGAGTAACGTTCCTATGGAAACGACAGGATTTTCTTTTGGGATACGACAATCTCATTTCCGATCCACTAATCCTTCTTTACTGCATCCCTCACTGCCACACATTGACGAATTCTCACGGAAATTGCGTCGCTATGAAATATGAGTACTATGTGTTCTAAGACATTTCCTTCTAAATCGAGTAACGTTTCTATGGAAACGACAGGATTTTCTTTTGGGATACGACAATCACATTTCCGATCCACTAATCCTTCTTTACTGCATCCCTCACTCCCACACATTGACGAATTCACACGGAACTTCCATCGCTACGAAATACGAGTATTATGTGTTCTAAAACATTTCCTTCTAAATCGAGTAACGTTTCTATGGAAACGACAGGATTTTCTTTTCGGATACGACAATCTCATTTCCAATCCACTAATCCTTCTTTACTGCATCCCTCACTCCCACACATTGAAGAATTCACACGGAAATTGCGTCGCTATGAAATACGAGTACTATGTGTTCTAAGACATTTCCTTGTAAATCGAGTAACGTTTCTATGGAAACGACAGGATTTTCTTTTGGGATACGACAATCACATTTCCGATCCACTAATCCTTCTTTACTGCATCCCTCACTCCCACACATTGACGAATTCACACGGAAATTGCTTCGCAATGAAATACGAGTACTATGTGTTGTAAGACATTTCCTTCTAAATCGAGTAACGTTTCTATGGAAACGACAGGATTTTCCTTTGGGATACGACAATCTCATTTCCGATCCACTACTCCTTCTTTACTGCATCCCTCACTCCCAAACATTGACGAATTCACACGGAAATTGCGTCGCTATGAAATACGAGTACTATGTGTTCTAAGACATTTCCTTCTAAATCGAGTAACGTTTCTATGGAAACGACAGGATTTTCTTATGGGATACGACAATCATATTTCCGATCCACTAATCCTTCTTTAGTGCATCCCTCACTCCCACACATTGACGAATTCACACGGAAATTCCGTCGCTACGAAATTCGAGTATTATGTGTTCTAAGACATTTCCTTCTAAATCGAGTAACGCTTCTATGGAAACTACAGGATTTTCTTTTGGGATACGACAATCTCATTACCGATCCACTAATCCTTCTTTACTGCATCCCTCACTCCCACACATTGAAGAATTCACACGGAAATTGCGTCGCTATGATATACGAGTACTATGTGTTCTAAGACATTTCCTTGTAAATCGAGTAACGTTTCTATGGAAACGACAGGATTTTCTTTTGGGGTACGACAATCACATTTCCGATCCACTAATCCTTCTTCACTGCATCCCTCACTCCCACACATTGACGAATTCACACGGAAATTGCTTCGCTATGAAATACGATTACTATGTGTTCTAAGACATTTCCTTCTAAATCGAGTAACGTTCCTATGGAAACGACAGGATTTTCTTTTGGGATACGACAATCTCATTTCCGATCCACTAATCCTTCTTTACTGCATCCCTCACTGCCACACATTGACGAATTCACACGGAAATTGCGTCGCTATGAAATATGAGTACTATGTGTTCTAAGACATTTCCTTCTAAATCGAGTAACGTTTCTATGGAAACGACAGGATTTTCTTTTGGGATACGACAATCACATTTCCGATCCACTAATCCTTCTTTACTGCATCCCTCACTCCCACACATTGACGAATTCACACGGAACTTCCGTCGCTACGAAATACGAGTATTATGTGTTCTAAAACATTTCCTTCTAAATCGAGTAACGTTTCTATGGAAACGACAGGATTTTCTTTTGGGATACGACAATCTCATTTCCAATCCACTAATCCTTCTTTACTGCATCCCTCACTCCCACACATTGAAGAATTCACACGGAAATTGCGTCGCTATGAAATACGAGTACTATGTGTTCTAAGACATTTCCTTGTAAATCGAGTAACGTTTCTATGGAAACGACAGGATTTTCTTTTGGGATACGACAATCACATTTCCGATCCACTAATCCTTCTTTACTGCATCCCTCACTCCCACACATTGACGAATTCACACGGAAATTGCTTCGCAATGAAATACGAGTACTATGTGTTGTAAGACATTTCCTTCTAAATCGAGTAACGTTTCTATGGAAACGACAGGATTTTCCTTTGGGATACGACAATCTCATTTCCGATCCACTACTCCTTCTTTACTGCATCCCTCACTCCCAAACATTGACGAATTCACACGGAAATTGCGTCGCTATGAAATACGAGTACTATGTGTTCTAAGACATTTCCTTCTAAATCGAGTAACGTTTCTATGGAAACGACAGGATTTTCTTATGGGATACGACAATCATATTTCCGATCCACTAATCCTTCTTTAGTGCATCCCTCACTCCCACACATTGACGAATTCACACGGAAATTCCGTCGCTACGAAATTCGAGTATTATGTGTTCTAAGACATTTCCTTCTAAATCGAGTAACGCTTCTATGGAAACTACAGGATTTTCTTTTGGGATACGACAATCTCATTACCGATCCACTAATCCTTCTTTACTGCATCCCTCACTCCCACACATTGAAGAATTCACACGGAAATTGCGTCGCTATGATATACGAGTACTATGTGTTCTAAGACATTTCCTTGTAAATGGAGTAACGTTTCTATGGAAACGACAGGATTTTCTTTTGGGGTACGACAATCACATTTCCGATCCACTAATCCTTCTTTTCTGCATCCCTCACTCCCACACATTGACGAATTCACACGGAAATTGCTTCGCTATGAAATACGAGTACTATGTGTTCTAAGACATTTCCTTCTAAATCGAGTAACGTTTCTATGGAAACGACAGGATTTTCTTTTGGGATACGACAATCTTATTTGCGATCCACTAATCCTTCTTTACTGCATCCCTCACTCCCACACATTGAAGAATTCACACGGAAATTGCGTCGCTATGAAATACGAGTAATATCTGTTCTAAGACATATCCTTGTAAATCGAGTAACGTTTCTATGGAAACGACAGGATATTCTTTTGGGATACGACAATCACATTTCCGATTTACTAATCCTTCTTAACTGCATCCCTCACTCCCACACATTGACGAATTCACACGGAAAATGCGTCGCTATGAAATACGAGTACTATGTGTTCTAAGACATTTCCTTCTAAATCGAGTAACGTTTCTATGGAAACGACAGGATTTTCTTTTGGGATACGACAATCACATTTCCGATCCACTAATCGCTCTTTACTGCATCCCACACTCCCAAACATTGACGATTTCACACGGAAATTGCTTCGCTATGAAATACGAGTACTATGTGTTCTAAGACATTTCCTTTTAAATCGAGTAACGTTTCTATGGAAACGACAGGATTTTCTTTTGGGATACGACAATCACATTTCCGATCCACTAATTCTTCTTTACTGCATCCCTCACTCGCACGCATTGACGAATTCACACGGAAATTGCGTCGCTATGAAATACGAGTACTATGTGTTCTAAGACATTTCCTTCTAAATCGAGTAACGTTTCTATGGAAACGACAGGATTTTCTTTTGGAATACGACAATCTCATTTCCAATCCACTAATCCCTCATTACTACATCCCTCACTCCCAAACATTGACGAATTCACACGGAAATTGCGTCGCTATGAAATACGAGTACTATGTGTTCTAAGACATTTCCTTCTAAATCGAGTAACGTTTCTATGGAACGACAGGATATTCTTTTGGGATACGACAATCACATTTCCGATCCACTAATCCTTCTTTACTGCATCCCTCACTCCCACACATTGACGATTTCACACGGAAATTGCTTCGCTATGAAATACGAGTACTATGTGTTCTAAGACATTTCCTTCTAAATCGAGTAACGTTTTTATGGAAACGACAGAATTTGCTTTTGGGATACGACAATCACATTTCCGATCCACTAATTCTTCTTTACTGCATCCCTCACTCCCACACATTGACGAATTCACACGGAAATTGCGTCGCTATGAAGTACGAGTACTATGTGTTCTAAGACATTTCCTTGTAAATCGAGTAACGTTTCTATGGAAACGACAGGATTTTCCTTTGGGATACGACAATCACATTTCCGATCCACTAATCCTTATTTACTGCATCCCTCACTCCCACACATTGACGAATTCACACGGAAATTCCGTCGCTATGAAATACGAGTACTATGTGTTCTAAGACATTTCCTTCTACATCGAGTAACGTTTCAATTGAAAAGACAGGATTTTCTTTTGGGATACGACAATCTCATTTCCGATCCACTAATCCTTCTTTACTGCATCTCTCACTCCCAAACATTGACGAATTCACACGGAAATTGCGTCGCTATGAAATACGAGTACTATGTGTTCTAAGACGTTTCCTTCTAAATCGAGTAACGTTTCTATGGAAACGACAGGATTTACTTTTGGGATACGACAATCACATTTCCGATCCACTAATCCTTGTTTACTGCATCCCTCACTACCACACATTGACGAATTCACACGGAAATTCCGTCGCTATGAAATACGAGTACTATGTGTTCTAAGACATTTCTTTCTAAATCGAGTAACGTTTCTATGGAAACGACAGGATTTTCATTTGGAATACGACAATCTCATTTCCAATCCACTAATCCCTCTTTACTGCATCCCTCACTGCCAAACATTGACGAATTCACACGGAAATTGCGTCGCTATGAAATACGAGTACTATGTGTTCTAAGACATTTCCTTCTAAATCGAGTAACGTTTCTATGGAAACGACAGGATATTCTTTTGGGATACGACAATCACATATCCGATCCACTAATCCTTCTTTACTGCATCCCTCACTCCCACACATTGACGATTTCACACGGAAATTGCTTCGCTATGAAATACGAGTACTATGTGTTCTAAGACATTTCCTTCTAAATCGAGTAACGTTTCTATGGAAACGACAGGATTTTCTTTTCGGATACGACAATCTCATTTCCGATCCACTGATCCTTCTTTACTGCATCCCTCACTCCCAAACATTGACGAATTCACACGGAAATTGCGTCGCTATGAAACACGAGTACTATGTGTTCTAAGACATTTCCTTCTAAATCGAGTAACGTTTCAATGGAAACGACAGGATTTCCTTTTGGGATACGACAATCACATTTCCGATCCACTAATCCTTCTTTACTGCATCCCTCACTCCCACACATTGACGAATTCACACGGAAATTGCTTCGCTATGAAATACGATTACTATGTGTTCTAAGACATTTCCTTCTAAATCGAGTAACGTTCCAATGGAAACGACAGGATTTTCTTTTGGGATACGACAATCTCATTTCCGATCCACTAATCCTTCTTTACTGCATCCCTCACTGCCACACATTGAAGAATTCACACGGAAATTGCGTCGCTATGAAATATGAGTACTATGTGTTCTAAGACATTTCCTTCTAAATCGAGTAACGTTTCTATGGAAACGACAGGATTTTCTTTTGGGATACGACAATCACATTTCCGATCCACTAATAATTCTTTACTGCATCCCTCACTCCCACACATTGACGAATTCACACGGAACTTCCGTCGCTACGAAATACGAGTATTATGTGTTCTAAAACATTTCCTTCTAAATCGAGTAACGTTTCTATGGAAACGACAGGATTTTCTTTTGGGATACGACAATCTCATTTCCAATCCACTAAGCCTTCTTTACTGCATCCCTCACTCCCACACATTGAAGAATTCACACGGAAATTGCGTCGCTATGAAATACGAGTACTATGTGTTCTAAGACATTTCCTTGTAAATCGAGTAACGTTTCTATGGAAACGACAGGATTTTCTTTTGGGATACGACTATCACATTTCCGATCCACTAATCCTTCTTTACTGCATCCCTCACTCCCACACATTGACGAATTCACACGGAAATTGCTTCGCTATGAAATACGATTACTATGTGTTCTAAGACATTTCCTTCTAAATCGAGTAACGTTCCTATGGAAACGACAGGATTTTCTTTTGGGATACGACAATCTCATTTCCGATCCACTAATCCTTCTTTACTGCATCCCTCACTGCCACACATTGACGAATTCACACGGAAATTGCGTCGCTATGAAATATGAGTACTATGTGTTCTAAGACATTTCCTTCTAAATCGAGTAACGTTTCTATGGAAACGACAGGATTTTCTTTTGGGATACGACAATCACATTTCCGATCCACTAATCCTTCTTTACTGCATCCCTCACTCCCACACATTGACGAATTCACACGGAACTTCCGTCGCTACGAAATACGAGTATTATGTGTTCTAAAACATTTCCTTCTAAATCGAGTAACGTTTCTATGGAAACGACAGGATTTTCTTTTGGGATACGACAATCTCATTTCCAATCCACTAATCCTTCTTTACTGCATCCCTCACTCCCACACATTGAAGAATTCACACGGAAATTGCGTCGCTATGAAATACGAGTACTATGTGTTCTAAGACATTTCCTTGTAAATCGAGTAACGTTTCTATGGAAACGACAGGATTTTCTTTTGGGATACGACAATCACATTTCCGATCCACTAATCCTTCTTTACTGCATCCCTCACTCCCACACATTGACGAATTCACACGGAAATTGCTTCGCTATGAAATACGAGTACTATGTGTTGTAAGACATTTCCTTCTAAATCGAGTAACGTTTCTATGGAAACGACAG
Source organism: Schistocerca piceifrons (assembly GCF_021461385.2). Lineage (NCBI taxonomy): Eukaryota > Metazoa > Arthropoda > Insecta > Orthoptera > Acrididae > Schistocerca > Schistocerca piceifrons. The sequence continues at coordinate 601,590,757 of NC_060144.1, read as the reverse complement.
GATTTTCCTTTGGGATACGACAATCTCATTTCCGATCCACTACTCCTTCTTTACTGCATCCCTCACTCCCAAACATTGACGAATTCACACGGAAATTGCGTCGCTATGAAATACGAGTTCTATGTGTTCTAAGACATTTCCTTCTAAATCGAGTAACGTTTCTATGGAAACGACAGGATTTTCTTATGGGATACGACAATCATATTTCCGATCCACTAATCCTTCTTTAGTGCATCCCTCACTCCCACACATTGACGAATTCACACGGAAATTCCGTCGCTACGAAATTCGAGTATTATGTGTTCTAAGACATTTCCTTCTAAATCGAGTAACGCTTCTATGGAAACTACAGGATTTTCTTTTGGGATACGACAATCTCATTACCGATCCACTAATCCTTCTTTACTGCATCCCTCACTCCCACACATTGAAGAATACACACGGAAATTGCGTCGCTATGATATACGAGTACTATGTGTTCTAAGACATTTCCTTGTAAATCGAGTAACGTTTCTATGGAAACCACAGGATTTTCTTTTGGGGTACGACAATCACATTTCCGATCCACTAATCCTTCTTTTCTGCATCCCTCACTCCCACACATTGACGAATTCACACGGAAATTGCTTCGCTATGAAATACGAGTACTATGTGTTATAAGACATTTCCTTCTAAATCGAGTAACGTTTCTATGGAAACGACAGGATTTTCTTTTGGGATACGACAATCTTATTTGCGATCCACTAATCCTTCTTTACTGCATCCCTCACTCCCACACATTGAAGAATTCACACGGAAATTGCGTCGCTATGAAATACGAGTAATATCTGTTCTAAGACATTTCCTTGTAAATCGAGTAACGTTTCTATGGAAACGACAGGATTTTCTTTTGGGATACGACAATCACATTTCCGATTTACTAATCCTTCTTTACTGCATCCCTCACTCCCACACATTGACGAATTCACACGGAAAATGCGTCGCTATGAAATACGAGTACTATGTGTTCTAAGACATTTCCTTCTAAATCGAGTAACGTTTCTATGGAAACGACAGGATTTTCTTTTGGGATACGACAATCACATTTCCGATCCACTAATCGCCCTTTACTGCATCCCACACTCCCAAACATTGACGATTTCACACGGAAATTGCTTCGCTATGAAATACGAGTACTATGTGTTCTAAGACATTTCCTTTTAAATCGAGTAACGTTTCTATGGAAACGACAGGATTTTCTTTTGGGATACGACAATCACATTTCCGATCCACTAATTCTTCTTTACTGCATCCCTCACTCGCACGCATTGACGAATTCACACGGAAATTGCGTCGCTATGAAATACGAGTACTATGTGTTCTAAGACATTTCCTTCGAAATCGAGTAACGTTTCTATGGAAACGACAGGATTTTCTTTTGGAATACGACAATCTCATTTCCAATCCACTAATCCCTCTTTACTACATCCCTCACTCCCAAACATTGACGAATTCACACGGAAATTGCGTCGCTATGAAATACGAGTACTATGTGTTCTAAGACATTTCCTTCTAAATCGAGTAACGTTTCTATGGAAACGACAGGATATTCTTTTGGGATACGACAATCACATTTCCGATCCACTAATCCTTCTTTACTGCATCCCTCACTCCCACACATTGACGATTTCACACGGAAATTGCTTCGCTATGAAATACGAGTACTATGTGTTCTAAGACATTTCCTTCTAAATCGAGTAACGTTTTTATGGAAACGACAGAATTTGCTTTTGGGATACGACAATCACATTTCCGATCCACTAATTCTTCTTTACTGCATCCCTCACTCCCACACATTGACGAATTCACACGGAAATTGCGTCGCTATGAAGTACGAGTACTATGTGTTCTAAGACATTTCCTTGTAAATCGAGTAACGTTTCTATGGAAACGACAGGATTTTCTTTTGGGATACGACAATCACATTTCCGATCCACTAATCCTTATTTACTGCATCCCTCACTCCCACACATTGACGAATTCACACGGAAATTCCGTCGCTATGAAATACGAGTACTATGTGTTCTAAGACATTTCCTTCTACATCGAGTAACGTTTCAATTGAAACGACAGGATTTTCTTTTGGGATACGACAATCTCATTTCCGATCCACTAATCCTTCTTTACTGCATCTCTCACTCCCAAACATTGACGAATTCACACGGAAATTGCGTCGCTATGAAATACGAGTACTATGTGTTCTAAGACATTTCCTTCTAAATCGAGTAACGTTTCTATGGAAACGACAGGATTTTCTTTTGGGATACGACAATCACATTTCCGATCCACTAATCCTTGTTTACTGCATCCCTCACTACCACACATTGACGAATTCACACGGAAATTCCGTCGCTATGAAATACGAGTACTATGTGTTCTAAGACATTTCCTTCTAAATCGAGTAACGTTTCTATGGAAACGACAGGATTTTCATTTGGAATACGACAATCTCATTTCCAATCCACTAATCCCTCTTTACTGCATCCCTCACTCCCAAACATTGACGAATTCACACGGAAATTGCGTCGCTATGAAATACGAGTACTATGTGTTCTAAGACATTTCCTTCTAAATCGAGTAACGTTTCTATGGAAACGACAGGATATTCTTTTGGGATACGACAATCACATATCCGATCCACTAATCCTTCTTTACTGCATCCCTCACTCCCACACATTGACGATTTCACACGGAATTGCTTCGCTATGAAATACGAGTACTATGTGTTCTAAGACATTTCCTTCTAAATCGAGTAACGTTTCTATGGAAACGACAGGATTTTCTTTTCGGATACGACAATCTCATTTCCGATCCACTGATCCTTCTTTACTGCATCCCTCACTCCCAAACATTGACGAATTCACACGGAAATTGCGTCGCTATGAAATACGAGTACTATGTGTTCTGAGACATTTCCTTCTAAATCGAGTAACGTTTCAATGGAAACGACAGGATTTCCTTTTGGGATACGACAATCACATTTCCGATCCACTAATCCTTCTTTACTGCATCCCTCACTCCCACACATTGACGAATTCACACGGAAATTGCTTCGCTATGAAATACGATTACTATGTGTTCTAAGACATTTCCTTCTAAATCGAGTAACGTTCCAATGGAAACGACAGGATTTTCTTTTGGGATACGACAATCTCATTTCCGATCCACTAATCCTTCTTTACTGCATCCCTCACTGCCACACATTGACGAATTCACACGGAAATTGCGTCGCTATGAAATATGAGTACTATGTGTTCTAAGACATTTCCTTCTAAATCGAGTAACGTTTCTATGGAAACGACAGGATTTTCTTTTGGGATACGACAATCACATTTCCGATCCACTAATCCTTCTTTACTGCATCCCTCACTCCCACACATTGACGAATTCACACGGAACTTCCGTCGCTACGAAATACGAGTATTATGTGTTCTAAAACATTTCCTTCTAAATCGAGTAACGTTTCTATGGAAACGACAGGATTTTCTTTTGGGATACGACAATCTCATTTCCAATCCACTAAGCCTTCTTTACTGCATCCCTCACTCCCACACATTGAAGAATTCACACGGAAATTCCGTCGCTATGAAATACGAGTACTATGTGTTCTAAGACATTTCCTTGTAAATCGAGTAACGTTTCTATGGAAACGACAGGATTTTCTTTTGGGATACGACTATCACATTTCCGATCCACTAATCCTTCTTTACTGCATCCCTCACTCCCACACATTGACGAATTCACACGGAAATTGCTTCGCTATGAAATACGAGTACTATGTGTTTTAAGACATTTCCTTCTAAATCGAGTAACGTTTCTATGGAAACGACAGGATTTTCCTTTGGGATACGACAATCTCATTTCCGATCAACTACTCCTTCTTTACTGCATCCCTCACTCCCAAACATTGACGAATTCACACGGAAATTGCGTCGCTATGAAATACGAGTTCTATGTGTTCTAAGACATTTCCTTCTAAATCGAGTAACGTTTCTATGGAAACGACAGGATTTTCTTATGGGATACGACAATCATATTTCCGATCCACTAATCCTTCTTTAGTGCATCCCTCACTCCCACACATTGACGAATTCACACGGAAATTCCGTCGCTACGAAATTCGAGTATTATGTGTTCTAAGACATTTCCTTCTAAATCGAGTAACGCTTCTATGGAAACTACAGGATTTTCTTTTGGGATACGACAATCTCATTACCGATCCACTAATCCTTCTTTACTGCATCCCTCACTCCCACACATTGAAGAATTCACACGGAAATTGCGTCGCTATGGAATACGAGTACTATGTGTTCTAAGACATTTCCTTGTAAATCGAGTAACGTTTCTATGGAAACGACAGGATTTTCTTTTGGGGTACGACAATCACATTTCCGATCCACTAATCCTTCTTTACTGCATCCCTCACTCCCACACATTGACGAATTCACACGGAAATTGCTTCGCTATGAAATACGAGTACTATGTGTTCTAAGACATTTCCTTCTAAATCGAGTAACGTTTCCATGGAAACGACAGGATTTTCTTTTGGGATACGACAATCTTATTTGCGATCCACTAATCCTTCTTTACTGCATCCCTCACTCCCACACATTGACGAATTCACACGGAAATTGTGTCGGTATGAAATACGAGTACTATGTGTTCTAAGACATTTCCTTCTAAATCGAGTAACGTTTCTATGGAAACGACAGGATTTTCTTTTGTTATACGACAATCTCATTTCCGATCCACTAATCCTTCTTTACTGCATCCCTCACTCCCACACATTGAAGAATTCACTCGGTTATTGCGTCGCTATGAAATACGAGTACTATGTGTTCTAAGACATTTCCTTCTAAATCGAGTAACGTTTCTATTGAAACGACAGGATTTTCTTTTGGGATACGACAATCACATTTCCGATCCACTAATCCTTCTTTACTGCATCCCTCACTCCCACACATCGACGAATTCACACGGAAATTGCGTCGGTATGAAATACGAGTACTATGTGTTCTAAGACATTTCCTTCTAAATCGAGTAACGTTTCTATGGAAACGACAGGATTTTCTTTTGGGATACGACAATCTCATTTCCGATCCACTAATCCTTCTTTACTGCATCCCTCACTCCCACACATTGACGAATTCACACGGAAATTCCGTCGCTACGAAATACGAGTATTATGTGTTCTAAGACATTTCCTTCTAAATCGAGTAACGTTTCTATGGAAACGACTGGATTTTTTTTTTGATACGACAATCTCATTTCCGATCCTCTAATCCTTCTTTACTGCATCCCTCACTCCCACACATTGAAGAATTCACACGGAAATTGCGTCGCTATGAAATACGAGTAATATCTGTTCTAAGACATTTCCTTGTAAATCGAGTAACGTTTCTATGGAAACGACAGGATTTTCTTTTGGGATACGACAATCACATTTCCGATCCACTAATTCTTCTTTACTGCATCCCTCACTCGCACGCATTGACGAATTCACACGGAAATTGCGTCGCTATGAAATACGAGTACTATGTGTTCTAAGACATTTCCTTCGAAATCGAGTAACGTTTCTATGGAAACGACAGGATTTTCTTTTGGAATACGACAATCTCATTTCCAATCCACTAATCCCTCTTTACTACATCCCTCACTCCCAAACATTGACGAATTCACACGGAAATTGCGTCGCTATGAAATACGAGTACTATGTGTTCTAAGACATTTCCTTCTAAATCGAGTAACGTTTCTATGGAAACGACAGGATATTCTTTTGGGATACGACAATCACATTTCCGATCCACTAATCCTTCTTTACTGCATCCCTCACTCCCACACATTGACGATTTCACACGGAAATTGCTTCGCTATGAAATACGAGTACTATGTGTTCTAAGACATTTCCTTCTAAATCGAGTAACGTTTTTATGGAAACGACAGAATTTGCTTTTGGGATACGACAATCACATTTCCGATCCACTAATTCTTCTTTACTGCATCCCTCACTCCCACACATTGACGAATTCACACGGAAATTGCGTCGCTATGAAGTACGAGTACTATGTGTTCTAAGACATTTCCTTGTAAATCGAGTAACGTTTCTATGGAAACGACAGGATTTTCTTTTGGGATACGACAATCACATTTCCGATCCACTAATCCTTATTTACTGCATCCCTCACTCCCACACATTGACGAATTCACACGGAAATTCCGTCGCTATGAAATACGAGTACTATGTGTTCTAAGACATTTCCTTCTACATCGAGTAACGTTTCAATTGAAACGACAGGATTTTCTTTTGGGATACGACAATCTCATTTCCGATCCACTAATCCTTCTTTACTGCATCTCTCACTCCCAAACATTGACGAATTCACACGGAAATTGCGTCGCTATGAAATACGAGTACTATGTGTTCTAAGACATTTCCTTCTAAATCGAGTAACGTTTCTATGGAAACGACAGGATTTTCTTTTGGGATACGACAATCACATTTCCGATCCACTAATCCTTGTTTACTGCATCCCTCACTACCACACATTGACGAATTCACGCGGAAATTCCGTCGCTATGAAATACGAGTACTATGTGTTCTAAGACATTTCCTTCTAAATCGAGTAACGTTTCTATGGAAACGACAGGATTTTCATTTGGAATACGACAATCTCATTTCCAATCCACTAATCCCTCTTTACTGCATCCCTCACTCCCAAACATTGACGAATTCACACGGAAATTGCGTCGCTATGAAATACGAGTACTATGTGTTCTAAGACATTTCCTTCTAAATCGAGTAACGTTTCTATGGAAACGACAGGATATTCTTTTGGGATACGACAATCACATATCCGATCCACTAATCCTTCTTTACTGCATCCCTCACTCCCACACATTGACGATTTCACACGGAAATTGCTTCGCTATGAAATACGAGTACTATGTGTTCTAAGACATTTCCTTCTAAATCGAGTAACGTTTCTATGGAAACGACAGGATTTTCTTTTCGGATACGACAATCTCATTTCCGATCCACTGATCCTTCTTTACTGCATCCCTCACTCCCAAACATTGACGAATTCACACGGAAATTGCGTCGCTATGAAATACGAGTACTATGTGTTCTAAGACATTTCCTTCTAAATCGAGTAACGTTTCAATGGAAACGACAGGATTTCCTTTTGGGATACGACAATCACATTTCCGATCCACTAATCCTTCTTTACTGCATCCCTCACTCCCACACATTGACGAATTCACACGGAAATTGCTTCGCTATGAAATACGATTACTATGTGTTCTAAGACATTTCCTTCTAAATCGAGTAACGTTCCAATGGAAACGACAGGATTTTCTTTTGGGATACGACAATCTCATTTCCGATCCACTAATCCTTCTTTACTGCATCCCTCACTGCCACACATTGACGAATTCACACGGAAATTGCGTCGCTATGAAATATGAGTACTATGTGTTCTAAGACATTTCCTTCTAAATCGAGTAACGTTTCTATGGAAACGACAGGATTTTCTTTTGGGATACGACAATCACATTTCCGATCCACTAATCCTTCTTTACTGCATCCCTCACTCCCACACATTGACGAATTCACACGGAACTTCCGTCGCTACGAAATACGAGTATTATGTGTTCTAAAACATTTCCTTCTAAATCGAGTAACGTTTCTATGGAAACGACAGGATTTTCTTTTGGGATACGACAATCTCATTTCCAATCCACTAAGCCTTCTTTACTGCATCCCTCACTCCCACACATTGAAGAATTCACACGGAAATTCCGTCGCTATGAAATACGAGTACTATGTGTTCTAAGACATTTCCTTGTAAATCGAGTAACGTTTCTATGGAAACGACAGGATTTTCTTTTGGGATACGACTATCACATTTCCGATCCACTAATCCTTCTTTACTGCATCCCTCACTCCCACACATTGACGAATTCACACGGAAATTGCTTCGCTATGAAATACGAGTACTATGTGTTTTAAGACATTTCCTTCTAAATCGAGTAACGTTTCTATGGAAACGACAGGATTTTCCTTTGGGATACGACAATCTCATTTCCGATCAACTACTCCTTCTTTACTGCATCCCTCACTCCCAAACATTGACGAATTCACACGGAAATTGCGTCGCTATGAAATACGAGTTCTATGTGTTCTAAGACATTTCCTTCTAAATCGAGTAACGTTTCTATGGAAACGACAGGATTTTCTTATGGGATACGACAATCATATTTCCGATCCACTAATCCTTCTTTAGTGCATCCCTCACTCCCACACATTGACGAATTCACACGGAAATTCCGTCGCTACGAAATTCGAGTATTATGTGTTCTAAGACATTTCCTTCTAAATCGAGTAACGCTTCTATGGAAACTACAGGATTTTCTTTTGGGATACGACAATCTCATTACCGATCCACTAATCCTTCTTTACTGCATTTCTCACTCCCACACATTGAAGAATTCACACGGAAATTGCGTCGCTATGAAATACGAGTACTATGTGTTCTAAGACATTTCCTTGTAAATCGAGTAACGTTTCTATGGAAACGACAGGATTTTCTTTTGGGGTACGACAATCACATTTCCGATCCACTAATCCTTCTTTACTGCATCCCTCACTCCCACACATTGACGAATTCACACGGAAATTGCTTCGCTATGAAATACGAGTACTATGTGTTCTAAGACATTTCCTTCTAAATCGAGTAACGTTTCCATGGAAACGACAGGATTTTCTTTTGGGATACGACAATCTTATTTGCGATCCACTAATCCTTCTTTAGTGCATCCCTCACTCCCACACATTGACGAATTCACACGGAAATTCCGTCGCTACGAAATTCGAGTATTATGTGTTCTAAGACATTTCCTTCTAAATCGAGTAACGCTTCTATGGAAACTACAGGATTTTCTTTTGGGATACGACAATCTCATTACCGATCCACTAATCCTTCTTTACTGCATCCCTCACTCCCACACATTGAAGAATTCACACGGAAATTGCGTCGCTATGGAATACGAGTACTATGTGTTCTAAGACATTTCCTTGTAAATCGAGTAACGTTTCTATGGAAACGACAGGATTTTCTTTTGGGGTACGACAATCACATTTCCGATCCACTAATCCTTCTTTACTGCATCCCTCACTCCCACACATTGACGAATTCACACGGAAATTGCTTCGCTATGAAATACGAGTACTATGTGTTCTAAGACATTTCCTTCTAAATCGAGTAACGTTTCCATGGAAACGACAGGATTTTCTTTTGGGATACGACAATCTTATTTGCGATCCACTAATCCTTCTTTACTGCATCCCTCACTCCCACACATTGACGAATTCACACGGAAATTGTGTCGGTATGAAATACGAGTACTATGTGTTCTAAGACATTTCCTTCTAAATCGAGTAACGTTTCTATGGAAACGACAGGATTTTCTTTTGTTATACGACAATCTCATTTCCGATCCACTAATCCTTCTTTACTGCATCCCTCACTCCCACACATTGAAGAATTCACTCGGTTATTGCGTCGCTATGAAATACGAGTACTATGTGTTCTAAGACATTTCCTTCTAAATCGAGTAACGTTTCTATTGAAACGACAGGATTTTCTTTTGGGATACGACAATCACATTTCCGATCCACTAATCCTTCTTTACTGCATCCCTCACTCCCACACATCGACGAATTCACACGGAAATTGCGTCGGTATGAAATACGAGTACTATGTGTTCTAAGACATTTCCTTCTAAATCGAGTAACGTTTCTATGGAAACGACAGGATTTTCTTTTGGGATACGACAATCTCATTTCCGATCCACTAATCCTTCTTTACTGCATCCCTCACTCCCACACATTGACGAATTCACACGGAAATTCCGTCGCTACGAAATACGAGTATTATGTGTTCTAAGACATTTCCTTCTAAATCGAGTAACGTTTCTATGGAAACGACTGGATTTTTTTTTTGATACGACAGTCTCATTTCCGATCCTCTAATCCTTCTTTACTGCATCCCTCACTCCCACACATTGAAGAATTCACACGGAAATTGCGTCGCTATGAAATACGAGTAATATCTGTTCTAAGACATTTCCTTGTAAATCGAGTAACGTTTCTATGGAAACGACAGGATTTTCTTTTGGGATACGACAATCACATTTCCGATCCACTAATCCTTCTTTACTGCATCCCTCACTCCCACACATCGACGAATTCACACGGAAATTGCGTCGGTATGAAATACGAGTACTATGTGTTCTAAGACATTTCCTTCTAAATCGAGTAACGTTTCTATGGAAACGACTGGATTTTTTTTTTGATACGACAGTCTCATTTCCGATCCTCTAATCCTTCTTTACTGCATCCCTCACTCCCACACATTGAAGAATTCACACGGAAATTGCGTCGCTATGAAATACGAGTAATATCTGTTCTAAGACATTTCCTTGTAAATCGAGTAACGTTTCTATGGAAACGACAGGATTTTCTTTTGGGATACGACAATCACATTTCCGATCCACTAATTCTTCTTTACTGCATCCCTCACTCGCACGCATTGACGAATTCACACGGAAATTGCGTCGCTATGAAATACGAGTACTATGTGTTCTAAGACATTTCCTTCGAAATCGAGTAACGTTTCTATGGAAACGACAGGATTTTCTTTTGGAATACGACAATCTCATTTCCAATCCACTAATCCCTCTTTACTACATCCCTCACTCCCAAACATTGACGAATTCACACGGAAATTGCGTCGCTATGAAATACGAGTACTATGTGTTCTAAGACATTTCCTTCTAAATCGAGTAACGTTTCTATGGAAACGACAGGATATTCTTTTGGGATACGACAATCACATTTCCGATCCACTAATCCTTCTTTACTGCATCCCTCACTCCCACACATTGACGATTTCACACGGAAATTGCTTCGCTATGAAATACGAGTACTATGTGTTCTAAGACATTTCCTTCTAAATCGAGTAACGTTTTTATGGAAACGACAGAATTTGCTTTTGGGATACGACAATCACATTTCCGATCCACTAATTCTTCTTTACTGCATCCCTCACTCCCACACATTGACGAATTCACACGGAAATTGCGTCGCTATGAAGTACGAGTACTATGTGTTCTAAGACATTTCCTTGTAAATCGAGTAACGTTTCTATGGAAACGACAGGATTTTCTTTTGGGATACGACAATCACATTTCCGATCCACTAATCCTTATTTACTGCATCCCTCACTCCCACACATTGACGAATTCACACGGAAATTCCGTCGCTATGAAATACGAGTACTATGTGTTCTAAGACATTTCCTTCTACATCGAGTAACGTTTCAATTGAAACGACAGGATTTTCTTTTGGGATACGACAATCTCATTTCCGATCCACTAATCCTTCTTTACTGCATCTCTCACTCCCAAACATTGACGAATTCACACGGAAATTGCGTCGCTATGAAATACGAGTACTATGTGTTCTAAGACATTTCCTTCTAAATCGAGTAACGTTTCTATGGAAACGACAGGATTTTCTTTTGGGATACGACAATCACATTTCCGATCCACTAATCCTTGTTTACTGCATCCCTCACTACCACACATTGACGAATTCACGCGGAAATTCCGTCGCTATGAAATACGAGTACTATGTGTTCTAAGACATTTCCTTCTAAATCGAGTAACGTTTCTATGGAAACGACAGGATTTTCATTTGGAATACGACAATCTCATTTCCAATCCACTAATCCCTCTTTACTGCATCCCTCACTCCCAAACATTGACGAATTCACACGGAAATTGCGTCGCTATGAAATACGAGTACTATGTGTTCTAAGACATTTCCTTCTAAATCGAGTAACGTTTCTATGGAAACGACAGGATATTCTTTTGGGATACGACAATCACATATCCGATCCACTAATCCTTCTTTACTGCATCCCTCACTCCCACACATTGACGATTTCACACGGAAATTGCTTCGCTATGAAATACGAGTACTATGTGTTCTAAGACATTTCCTTCTAAATCGAGTAACGTTTCTATGGAAACGACAGGATTTTCTTTTCGGATACGACAATCTCATTTCCGATCCACTGATCCTTCTTTACTGCATCCCTCACTCCCAAACATTGACGAATTCACACGGAAATTGCGTCGCTATGAAATACGAGTACTATGTGTTCTAAGACATTTCCTTCTAAATCGAGTAACGTTTCAATGGAAACGACAGGATTTCCTTTTGGGATACGACAATCACATTTCCGATCCACTAATCCTTCTTTACTGCATCCCTCACTTACACACATTGACGAATTCACACGGAAATTGCTTCGCTATGAAATACGATTACTATGTGTTCTAAGACATTTCCTTCTAAATCGAGTAACGTTCCAATGGAAACGACAGGATTTTCTTTTGGGATACGACAATCTCATTTCCGATCCACTAATCCTTCTTTACTGCATCCCTCACTGCCACACATTGACGAATTCACACGGAAATTGCGTCGCTATGAAATATGAGTACTATGTGTTCTAAGACATTTCCTTCTAAATCGAGTAACGTTTCTATGGAAACGACAGGATTTTCTTTTGGGATACGACAATCACATTTCCGATCCACTAATCCTTCTTTACTGCATCCCTCACTCCCACACATTGACGAATTCACACGGAACTTCCGTCGCTACGAAATACGAGTATTATGTGTTCTAAAACATTTCCTTCTAAATCGAGTAACGTTTCTATGGAAACGACAGGATTTTCTTTTGGGATACGACAATCTCATTTCCAATCCACTAAGCCTTCTTTACTGCATCCCTCACTCCCACACATTGAAGAATTCACACGGAAATTCCGTCGCTATGAAATACGAGTACTATGTGTTCTAAGACATTTCCTTGTAAATCGAGTAACGTTTCTATGGAAACGACAGGATTTTCTTTTGGGATACGACTATCACATTTCCGATCCACTAATCCTTCTTTACTGCATCCCTCACTCCCACACATTGACGAATTCACACGGAAATTGCTTCGCTATGAAATACGAGTACTATGTGTTTTAAGACATTTCCTTCTAAATCGAGTAACGTTTCTATGGAAACGACAGGATTTTCCTTTGGGATACGACAATCTCATTTCCGATCAACTACTCCTTCTTTACTGCATCCCTCACTCCCAAACATTGACGAATTCACACGGAAATTGCGTCGCTATGAAATACGAGTTCTATGTGTTCTAAGACATTTCCTTCTAAATCGAGTAACGTTTCTATGGAAACGACAGGATTTTCTTATGGGATACGACAATCATATTTCCGATCCACTAATCCTTCTTTAGTGCATCCCTCACTCCCACACATTGACGAATTCACACGGAAATTCCGTCGCTACGAAATTCGAGTATTATGTGTTCTAAGACATTTCCTTCTAAATCGAGTAACGCTTCTATGGAAACTACAGGATTTTGTTTTGGGATACGACAATCTCATTACCGATCCACTAATCCTTCTTTACTGCATTTCTCACTCCCACACATTGAAGAATTCACACGGAAATTGCGTCGCTATGAAATACGAGTACTATGTGTTCTAAGACATTTCCTTGTAAATCGAGTAACGTTTCTATGGAAACGACAGGATTTTCTTTTGGGGTACGACAATCACATTTCCGATCCACTAATCCTTCTTTACTGCATCCCTCACTCCCACACATTGACGAATTCACACGGAAATTGCTTCGCTATGAAATACGAGTACTATGTGTTCTAAGACATTTCCTTCTAAATCGAGTAACGTTTCCATGGAAACGACAGGATTTTCTTTTGGGATACGACAATCTTATTTGCGATCCACTAATCCTTCTTTACTGCATCCCTCACTCCCACACACTGACGAATTCACACGGAAATTGTGTCGGTATGAAATACGAGTACTATGTGTTCTAAGACATTTCCTTCTAAATCGAGTAACGTTTCTATGGAAACGACAGGATTTTCTTTTGTTATACGACAATCTCATTTCCGATCCACTAATCCTTCTTTACTGCATCCCTCACTCCCACACATTGAAGAATTCACTCGGTTATTGCGTCGCTATGAAATACGAGTACTATGTGTTCTAAGACATTTCCTTCTAAATCGAGTAACGTTTCTATTGAAACGACAGGATTTTCTTTTGGGATACGACAATCACATTTCCGATCCACTAATCCTTCTTTACTGCATCCCTCACTCCCACACATCGACGAATTCACACGGAAATTGCGTCGGTATGAAATACGAGTACTATGTGTTCTAAGACATTTCCTTCTAAATCGAGTAACGTTTCTATGGAAACGACAGGATTTTCTTTTGGGATACGACAATCTCATTTCCGATCCACTAATCCTTCTTTACTGCATCCCTCACTCCCACACATTGACGAATTCACACGGAAATTCCGTCGCTACGAAATACGAGTATTATGTGTTCTAAGACATTTCCTTCTAAATCGAGTAACGTTTCTATGGAAACGACTGGATTTTTTTTTTGATACGACAATCTCATTTCCGATCCTCTAATCCTTCTTTACTGCATCCCTCACTCCCACACATTGAAGAATTCACACGGAAATTGCGTCGCTATGAAATACGAGTAATATCTGTTCTAAGACATTTCCTTGTAAATCGAGTAACGTTTCTATGGAAACGACAGGATTTTCTTTTGGGATACGACAATCACATTTCCGATTTACTAATCCTTCTTTACTGCATCCCTCACTCCCACACATTGACGAATTCACACGGAAATTGCGTCGCAATGAAATACGAGTACTATGTGTTCTAAGACATTTCCTTCTAAATCGAGTAACGTTTCTATGGAAACGACAGGATTTTCTTTTGGGATACGACAATCACATTTCCGACCCAATAATCCTTCTTTACTGCATCCCTCATTCCCACACATTGACGAATTCACACGGAAATTCCGTCGCTACGAAATACGAGTATTATGTGTTCTAAGACATTTCCTTCTAAATCGAGTAACGTTTCTATGGAAACGACAGGATTTTCTT
Organism: Schistocerca piceifrons; assembly: GCF_021461385.2. Taxonomy (NCBI): domain Eukaryota; kingdom Metazoa; phylum Arthropoda; class Insecta; order Orthoptera; family Acrididae; genus Schistocerca; species Schistocerca piceifrons. The sequence goes on along the minus strand of NC_060144.1, from coordinate 601,575,617 downwards.
TCGGGATACGACAATCTCATTTCGGATCCACTAATCCTTCTTTACTGCATCCCTCACTCCCAAACACTGACGAATTCACACGGAAATTGCGTCGCTATGAAATACGAGTACTATGTGTTCTACGACATTTCCTTGTAAATCGAGTAACGTTTCTATGGAAACGACAGGAATTTCTTTTGGGATACGACAATCACATTTCCGATCCACTAATCCTTCTTTACTGCATCCCTCACTCCCAAACTTTGACGAATTCACACGGAAATTGCTTCGCTATGAAATACGAGTACTTTGTGTTCTAAGACATTTCCTTCTAAATCGAGTAACGTTTCTATGGAAACGACATGATTTTCTTTTGGGATACGACAATCTCATTTCCGATCCACTAATCCTTCTTTACTGCATCCTTCACTCTCAAACATTGAAGAATTCACACGGAAATTGCGTCTCTATGAAATACGAGTAATATCTGTTCTAAGACATTTCCTTGTAAATCGAGTAACGTTTCTATGGAAACGACAGGATTTTTTTTTTTGATACGACAATCTCATTTCCGATCCACTAATCCTTCTTTACTGCATCCCTCACTCCCACACATTGACGAATTCACACGGAAATTGCGTCGCTATGAAATACGAGTAATATCTGTTCTAAGACATTTCCTTGTAAATCGAGTAGCGTTTCTATGGAAACGACAGGATTTTCTTTTGGGATACGACAATCACATTTCCGATTTACAAATCCTTCTTTACTGCATCCCTCACTCCCACACATTGACGAATTCACACGGAAATTGCGTCGCAATGAAATACGAGTACTATGTGTTCTAAGACATTTCCTTCTAAATCGAGTAACGTTTCTATGGAAACGACAGGATTTTCTTTTGGGATACGACAATCACATTTCCGACCCAATAATCCTTCTTTACTGCATCCCTCACTCCCACACATTGACGAATTCACACGGAAATTCCGTCGCTACGAAATACGAGTATTATGTGTTCTAAGACATTTCCTTCTAAATCGAGTAACGTTTCTATGGAAACGACAGGATTTTCTTTCGGGATACGACAATCTCATTTCGGATCCACTAATCCTTCTTTACTGCATCCCTCACTCCCAAACACTGACGAATTCACACGGAAATTGCGTCGCTATGTAATACGAGTACTACGTGTTCTACGACATTTCCTTCTAAATCGAGTAACGTTTCTATGGAAACGACAGGAATTTCTTTTGGGATACGACAATCACATTTCCGATCCACTAATCCTTCTTTACTGCATCCCTCACTCCCACACATTGACGAATTCACACGGAAATTGTGTCGGGATGAAATACGAGTACTATGTGTTCTAAGACATTTCCTTGTAAATCGAGTAACGTTTCTATGGAAACGACAGGATTTTCTTTTGGGATACGACAATCTCATTTCCGATCCACTAATCCTTCTTTACTGCATCCCTCACTCCCACACATTGACGATTTCACACGGTTATTGCGTCGCTATGAAATACGAGTACTATGTGTTCTAAGACATTTCCTTCTAAATCGAGTAACGTTTCTATTGAAACGACAGGTTTTTGTTTTGGGATACGACAATCACATTTCCGATCCACTAATCCTTCTTTACTGCATCCCCCACTCCCACACATCGACGAATTCACACGGAAATTGCGTCGGTATGATATACGACAACTATGTGTTCTAAGACATTTCCTTCTAAATCGAGTAACGTTTCTATGAAAACGACAGGATTTTCTTTTGGGATACGACAATCTCATTTCCGATCCACTAATCCTTCCTTACTGCATCCCTCACTCCCAAACTTTGACGAATTCACACGGAAATTGCTTCGCTATGAAATACGAGTACTATGTGTTCTAAGACATTTCCTTCTAAATCGAGTAACGTTTCTATGGAAACGACAGGATTTTCTTTTCGGATACGACAATCTCATTTCCGATCCACTGATCCTTCTTTACTGCATCCCTCACTCCCAAACATTGACGAATTCACACGGAAATTGCGTCGCTATGAAATACGAGTACTATGTGTTCTAAGACATTTCCTTCTAAATCGAGTAACGTTTCAATGGAAACGACAGGATTTCCTTTTGGGATACGACAATCACATTTCCGATCCACTAATCCTTCTTTACTGCATCCCTCACTCCCACACATTGACGAATTCACACGGAAATTGCTTCGCTATGAAATACGATTACTATGTGTTCTAAGACATTTCCTTCTAAATCGAGTAACGTTCCAATGGAAACGACAGGATTTTCTTTTGGGATACGACAATCTCATTTCCGATCCACTAATCCTTCTTTACTGCATCCCTCACTGCCACACATTGACGAATTCACACGGAAATTGCGTCGCTATGAAATATGAGTACTATGTGTTCTAAGACATTTCCTTCTAAATCGAGTAACGTTTCTATGGAAACGACAGGATTTTCTTTTGGGATACGACAATCACATTTCCGATCCACTAATCCTTCTTTACTGCATCCCTCACTCCCACACATTGACGAATTCACACGGAACTTCCGTCGCTACGAAATACGAGTATTATGTGTTCTAAAACATTTCCTTCTAAATCGAGTAACGTTTCTATGGAAACGACAGGATTTTCTTTTGGGATACGACAATCTCATTTCCAATCCACTAAGCCTTCTTTACTGCATCCCTCACTCCCACACATTGAAGAATTCACACGGAAATTGCGTCGCTATGAAATACGAGTACTATGTGTTCTAAGACATTTCCTTGTAAATCGAGTAACGTTTCTATGGAAACGACAGGATTTTCTTTTGGGATACGACTATCACATTTCCGATCCACTAATCCTTCTTTACTGCATCCCTCACTCCCACACATTGACGAATTCACACGGAAATTGCTTCGCTATGAAATACGAGTACTATGTGTTTTAAGACATTTCCTTCTAAATCGAGTAACGTTTCTATGGAAACGACAGGATTTTCCTTTGGGATACGACAATCTCATTTCCGATCCACTACTCCTTCTTTACTGCATCCCTCACTCCCAAACATTGACGAATTTACACGGAAATTGCGTCGCTATGAAATACGAGTTCTATGTGTTCTAAGACATTTCCTTCTAAATCGAGTAACGTTTCTATGGAAACGACAGGATTTTCTTATGGGATACGACAATCATATTTCCGATCCACTAATCCTTCTTTAGTGCATCCCTCACTCCCACACATTGACGAATTCACACGGAAATTCCGTCGCTACGAAATTCGAGTATTATGTGTTCTAAGACATTTCCTTCTAAATCGAGTAACGCTTCTATGGAAACTACAGGATTTTCTTTTGGGATACGACAATCTCATTACCGATCCACTAATCCTTCTTTACTGCATCCCTCACTCCCACACATTGAAGAATTCACACGGAAATTGCGTCGCTATGAAATACGAGTACTATGTGTTCTAAGACATTTCCTTGTAAATCGAGTAACGTTTCTATGGAAACGACAGGATTTTCTTTTGGGGTACGACAATCACATTTCCGATCCACTAATCCTTCTTTACTGCATCCCTCACTCCCACACATTGACGAATTCACACGGAAATTGCTTCGCTATGAAATACGAGTACTACGTGTTCTAAGACATTTCCTTCTAAGTCGAGTAACGTTTCTATGGAAACGACAGGATTTTCTTTTGGGATACGACAATCTTATTTGCGATCCACTAATCCTTCTTTACTGCATCCCTCACTCCCACACATTGACGAATTCACACGGAAATTGTGTCGGTATGAAATACGAGTACTATGTGTTCTAAGACATTTCCTTCTAAATCGAGTAACGTTTCTATGGAAACGACAGGATTTTCTTTTGTTATACGACAATCTCATTTCCGATCCACTAATCCTTCTTTACTGCATCCCTCACTCCCACACATTGACGAATTCACACGGAAATTCCGTCGCTACGAAATACGAGTATTATGTGTTCTAAGACATTTCCTTCTAAATCGAGTAACGTTTCTATGGAAACGACAGGATTTTTTTTTTGATACGACAATCTCATTTCCGATCCACTAATCCTTCTTTACTGCATCCCTCACTCCCACACATTAAAGAATTCACACGGAAATTGCGTCGCTATGAAATACGAGTAATATCTGTTCTAAGACATTTCCTTGTAAATCGAGTAACGTTTCTATGGAAACGACAGGATTTTCTTTTGGGATACGACAATCACATTTCCGATTTACTAATCCTTCTTTACTGCATCCCTCACTCCCACACATTGACGAATTCACACGGAAATTGCGTCGCAATGAAATACGAGTACTATGTGTTCTAAGACATTTCCTTCTAAATCGAGTAACGTTTCTATGGAAACGACAGGATTTTCTTTTGGGATACGACAATCACATTTCCGACCCAATAATCCTTCTTTACTGCATCCCTCACTCCCACACATTGACGAATTCACACGGAAATTCCGTCGCTACGAAATACGAGTATTTTGTGTTCTAAGACATTTCCTTCTAAATCGAGTAACGTTTCTATGGAAACGACAGGATTTTCTTTCGGGATACGACAATCTCATTTCGGATCCACTAATCCTTCTTTACTGCATCCCTCACTCCCAAACACTGACGAATTCACACGGAAATTGCGTCGCTATGAAATACGAGTACTATGTGTTCTACGACATTTCCTTGTAAATCGAGTAACGTTTCTATGGAAACGACAGGAATTTCTTTTGGGATACGACAATCACATTTCCGATCCACTAATCCTTCTTTACTGCATCCCTCACTCCCAAACTTAGACGAATTCACACGGAAATTGCTTCGCTATGAAATACGAGTACTTTGTGTTCTAAGACATTTCCTTCTAAATCGAGTAACGTTTCTATGGAAACGACATGATTTTCTTTTGGGATACGACAATCTCATTTCCGATCCACTAATCCTTCTTTACTGCATCCTTCACTCTCAAACATTGAAGAATTCACACGGAAATTGCGTCTCTATGAAATACGAGTAATATCTGTTCTAAGACATTTCCTTGTAAATCGAGTAACGTTTCTATGGAAACGACAGGATTTTTTTTTTTGATACGACAATCTCATTTCCGATCCACTAATCCTTCTTTACTGCCTCCCTCACTCCCACACATTGACGAATTCACACGGAAATTGCGTCGCTATGAAATACGAGTAATATCTGTTCTAAGACATTTCCTTGTAAATCGAGTAACGTTTCTATGGAAACGACAGGATTTTCTTTTGGGATACGACAATCACTTTTCCGATTTACAAATCCTTCTTTACTGCATCCCTCACTCCCACACATTGACGAATTCACACGGAAATTGCGTCGCAATGAAATACGAGTACTATGTGTTCTAAAACATTTCCTTCTAAATCGAGTAACGTTTCTATGGAAACGACAGGATTTTCTTTTGGGATACGACAATCACATTTCCGACCCAATAATCCTTCTTTACTGCATCCCTCACTCCCACACATTGACGAATTCACACGGAAATTCCGTCGCTACGAAATACGAGTATTATGTGTTCTAAGACATTTCCTTCTAAATCGAGTAACGTTTCTATGGAAACGACAGGATTTTCTTTCGGGATACGACAATCTCATTTCGGATCCACTAATCCTTCTTTACTGCATCCCTCACTCCCAAACACTGACGAATTCACACGGAAATTGCGTCGCTATGAAATACGAGTACTATGTGTTCTACGACATTTCCTTCTAAATCGAGTAACGTTTCTATGGAAACGACAGGAATTTCTTTTGGGATACGACAATCACATTTCCGATCCACTAATCCTTCTTTACTGCATCCCTCACTCCCACACATTGACGAATTCACACGGAAATTGTGTCGGTATGAAATACGAGTACTATGTGTTCTAAGACATTTCCTTGTAAATCGAGTAACGTTTCTATGGAAACGACAGGGTTTTCTTTTGGGATACGACAATCTCATTTCCGATCCACTAATCCTTCTTTACTGCATCCCTCACTCCCACACATTGACGATTTCACACGGTTATTGCGTCGCTATGAAATACGAGTACTATGTGTTCTAAGACATTTCCTTCTAAATCGAGTAACGTTTCTATTGAAACGACAGGTTTTTGTTTTGGGATACGACAATCACATTTCCGATCCACTAATCCTTCTTTACTGCATCCCCCACTCCCACACATCGACGAATTCACACGGAAATTGCGTCGGTATGAAATACGACAACTATGTGTTCTAAGACATTTCCTTCTAAATCGAGTAACGTTTCTATGGAAACGACAGGATTTTCTTTTGGGATACGACAATCTCATTTCCGATCCACTAATCCTTCCTTACTGCATCCCTCACTCCCAAACTTTGACGAATTCACACGGAAATTGCTTCGCTATGAAATACGAGTACTTTGTGTTCTAAGACATTTCCTTCTAAATCGAGTAACGTTTCTATGGAAACGACATGATTTTCTTTTGGGATACGACAATCTCATTTCCGATCCACTAATCCTTCTTTACTGCATCCTTCACTCCCAAACATTGAAGAATTCACACGGAAATTGCGTCTCTATGAAATACGAGTGATATCTGTTCTAAGACATTTCCTTGTAAATCGAGTATCGTTTCTATGGAAACGACAGGATTTTTTTTTTTGATACGACAATCTCATTTCCGATCCACTAATCCTTCTTTACTGCATCCCTCACTCCCACACATTGACGAATTCACACGGAAATTGCGTCGCTATGAAATACGAGTAATATCTGTTCTAAGACATTTCCTTGTAAATCGAGTAACGTTTCTATGGAAACGACAGGATTTTCTTTTGGGATACGACAATCACATTTCCGATTTACTAATCCTACTTTACTGCATCCCTCACTCCCACACATTGACGAATTCACACGGAAATTGCGTCGCAATGAAATACGAGTACTATGTGTTCTAAGACATTTCCTTCTAAATCGAGTAACGTTTCTATGGAAACGACAGGATTTTCTTTTGGGATACGACAATCACATTTCCGACCCAATAATCCTTCTTTACTGCATCCCTCACTCCCACACATTGACGAATTCACACGGAAATTCCGTCGCTACGAAATACGAGTATTATGTGTTCTAAGACATTTCCTTCTAAATCGAGTAACGTTTCTATGGAAACGACAGGATTTTCTTTCGGGATACGACAATCTCATTTCGGATCCACTAATCCTTCTTTACTGCATCCCTCACTCCCAAACACTGACGAATTCACACGGAAATTGCGTCGCTATGAAATACGAGTACTATGTGTTCTACGACATTTCCTTCTAAATCGAGTAACGTTTCTATGGAAACGACAGGAATTTCTTTTGGGATACGACAATCACATTTCCGATCCACTAATCCTTCTTTACTGCATCCCTCACTCCCACACATTGACGAATTCACACGGAAATTGTGTCGGTATGAAATACGAGTACTATGTGTTCTAAGACATTTCCTTGTAATTCGAGTAACGTTTCTATGGAAACGACAGGATTTTCTTTTGGGATACGACAATCTCATTTCCGATCCACTAATCCTTCTTTACTGCATCCCTCACTCCCACACATTGACGATTTCACACGGTTATTGCGTCGCTATGAAATACGAGTACTATGTGTTCTAAGACATTTCCTTCTAAATCGAGTAACGTTTCTATTGAAACGACAGGTTTTTGTTTTGGGATACGACAATCACATTTCCGATCCACTAATCCTTCTTTACTGCATCCCCCACTCCCACACATCGACGAATTCACACGGAAATTGCGTCGGTATGAAATACGACAACTATGTGTTCTAAGACATTTCCTTCTAAATCGAGTAACGTTTCTATGGAAACAACCGGATTTTCTTTTGGGATACGACAATCTCATTTCCGATCCACTAATCCTTCTTTACTGCATCCCTCACTCCCACACATTGACGAATTCACACGGAAATTCCGTCGCTACGAAATACGAGTATTATGTGTTCTAAGACATTTCCTTCTAAATCGAGTAACGTTTCTATGGAAACGACAGGATTTTCTTTTGGGATACGACAATCTCATTTACGATCCACTATTCCTTCTTTACTGCATCCCTCACTCCCACACATTGAAGATTTCACACGGAAATTGTGTCGCTATGAAATACGAGTAATATCTGTTCTAAGACATTTCCTTGTAAATCGAGTAACGTTTCTATGGAAACGACAGGATTTTCTTTTGGGATACGACAATCACATTTCCGATCCACTAATCCTTCTTTACTGCATCCCTCACTCCCACACATTGACGAATTCACACGGAAATTGCTTCGCTATGAAATACAAGTACTATGTGTTCTAAGACATTTCCTTCTAAATCGAGTAACGTTTCTATCGAAACGACAGGATTTTCTTTTCGGATACGACAATCTCATTTCCGATCCACTAATCCTTCTTTACTGCATCCCTCACTCCCAAACATTGACGAATTCACACGGAAATTGCGTCGCTATGAAATACGAGTACTATGTGTTCTAAGACATTTCCTTCTAAATCGAGTAACGTTTCTATGGAAACGACAGGATTTTCTTTTGGTATACGACAATCACATTTCCGATCCACTAATCCTTCTTTACTGCATCCCTCACTCCCACACATTGACGAATTCACACGGAAATTGCGTCGGTATGAAATACGAGTACTATGTGTTCTAATACGTTTCCTTCTAAATCGAGTAACAATTCTATGGAAACGACAGGATTTTCTTTTGTTATACGACAATCTCATTTCCGATCCACTAATCCTTCTTTACTGCATCTCTCACTCCCACACATTGACGAATTCACACGGTTATTGCGTCGCTATGAAATACGAGTACTATGTGTTCTAAGACATTTCCTTCTAAATCGAGTAACGTTTCTATTGAAACGACAGGATTTTCTTTTGGTATACGACAATCACATTTCCGATCCACTAATCCTTCTTTACTGCATCCCTCACTCCCACACATTGACGAATTCACACGGAAATTGTGTCGGTATGAAATACGAGTACTATGTGTTCTAAGACATTTCCTTCTAAATCGAGTAACGTTTTTATGGAAACGACAGGATTTTCTTTTGTTATACGACAATCTCATTTCCGATCCACTAATCCTTCTTTACTGCATCCCTCACTCCCACACATTGGCGAATTCACACGGTTATTGCGTCGCTATGAAATACGAGTACTATGTGTTCTAAGACATTTCCTTCTAAATCGAGTAACGTTTCTATTGAAACGACAGGATTTTCTTTTGGGATACGACAATCACATTTCCGATCCACTAATCTTTCTTTACTGCATCCCTCACTCCCACACATCGACGAATTCACACGGAAATTGCGTCGGAATGAAATACGAGTACTATGTGTTCTAAGACATTTCCTTCTAAATCGAGTAACGTTCCTATGGAAACGACAGGATTTTCTTTTGGGATACGACAATCTCATTTCCGATCCACTAATCCTTCTTTACTGCACCCCTCACTCCCACATATTGACGAATTCACACGGAAATTCCGTCGCTACGAAATACGAGTATTATGTGTTCTAAGACATTTCCTTCTAAATCGAGTAACGTTCCTATGGAAACGACAGGATTTTCTTTTGGGATACGACAATCTCATTTCCGATCCACTAATCCTTCTTTACTGCATCCCTCACTTCCACACATTGAAGAATTCACACGGAAATTGCGTCGCTATGAAATACGAGTAATATCTGTTGTAAGACATTTCCTTGTAAATCGAGTAACGTTTCTATGGAAACGACAGGATTTTCTTTTGGGATACGACAATCACATTTCCGATCCACTAATCCTTCTTTACTGCATCCCTCACTCCCACACATTGACGAATTCACACGGAAATTGCGTCGCTATGAAATACGAGTACTATGTGTTCTAAGACTTTTCCTTCTAAATCGAGTAACGTTTCTATGGAAACGACAGGATTTTCTTTTGGGATACGACAATCACATTTCCGATCCACTAATCCTTTTTTATTGCATCCCTCAGTCCCACACATTGACGAACTAACACGGAAATTCCGTCGCTACGAAATACGAGTATTATGTGTTCTAAGACATTTCCTTCTAAATCGAGTAACGTTTCTATGGAAACGACAGGATTTTCTTTTGGGATACGACAATCTCATTTCCGATCCACTTATCCTTCTTTACTGCATCCCTCACTCCCAACCATTGACGAATTCACACGGAAATTGCGTCGCTATGAAATACGAGTACTATGTGTTCTAAGACATTTCCTTCTAAATCGAGTAACGTTTCTATGGAAACGACAGGAATTTCTTTTGGGATACGACAATCACATTTCCGTTCCACTAATCCTTCTTTACTGCATCCCTCACTCCTAAACATTGACGAATTCACACAAAAATTGCTTCGCTATGAAATACGAGTACTTTGTGTTCTAAGACATTTCCTTCTAAATCGAGTAACGTTTCTATGGAAACGACAGGATTTTCTTTTGGGATACGAAAATCTCATTTCCGATCCACTAATCCTTCTTTACTGCATCCTTCACTCCCAAACCTTGAAGAATTCACACGGAAATTGCGTCGCTATGAAATACGAGTACTATGTGTTCTAAGACATTTCCTTGTAAATCGAGTAACGTTTCTATGGAAACGACAGGATTTTCTTTTGGGATACGACAATCACATTTCCGATCCACTAATCCTTCTTTACTGCATCCCTCACTCCCACACATTGAAGAATTCACACGGAAATTGCGTCGCTATGAAATACGAGTAATATCTGTTCTAAGACATTTCCTTGTAAATCGAGTAACGTTTCTATGGAAACGACAGGACTTTCTTTTGGGATACGACAATCACATTTCCGATCCACTAATCCTTCTTTACTGCATCCCTCACTCCCACACATTGACGAATTCACACGGAGATTGCTTTGCTATGAAATACGAGTACTATGTGTTCTAAGACATTTCCTTCTAAATCGAGTAACGTTTTTATCGAAACGACAGGATTTTCTTTTGGGATACGACAATCTCATTTCCGATCCACTAATCCTTCTTTACTGCATCCCTCACTCCCAAACATTGACGAATTCACACGGAAATTGCGTCGCTATGAAATACGAGTACTATGTGTTCTAAGACATTTCCTTCTAAATCGAGTAACGTTTCTATGGAAACGACAGGATTTTCTTTTGGTATACGACAATCACAATTCCGAATCACTAATCCTTCTTTACTGCATCCCTCACTCCCACACATTGACGAATTCACACGGAAATTGTGTCGGTATGAAATACGAGTACTATGTGTTCTAAGACATTTCCTTCTAAATCGAGTAACGTTTCTATGGAAACGACAAGATTTTCTTATGTTATACGACAATCTCATTTCCGATCCACTAATCCTTCTTTACTGCATCCCTCACTCCCACACATCGACGAATTCACACGGTTATTGCGTCGCTATGAAATACGAGTACTATGTGTTCTAAGACATTTCCTTCAAAATCGAGTAACGTTTCTATTGAAACGACAGGATTTTCTTTTGGGATACGACAATCACATTTCCGATCCACTAATCCTTCTTTACTGCATCCCTCACTCCCACACATTGACGAATTCACACGGAAATTGTGTCGGTATGAAATACGAGTACTATGTGTTCTAAGACATTTCCTTCTAAATCGAGTAACGTTTCTATGGAAACGACAGGATTTTCTTTTGTTATACGACAATCTCATTTCCGATCCACTAATCCTTCTTTACTGCATCCCTCACTCCCACACATTGACGAATTCACACGGTTATTGCGTCGCTATGAAATACGAGTACTATGTGTTCTAAGACATTTCCTTCTAAATCGAGTAACGTTTCTATTGAAACGACAGGATTTTCTTTTGGGATACGACAATCACATTTCCGATCCACTAATCCTTCTTTACTGCATCCCTCACTCCCACACATCGACGAATTCACACGGAAATTGCGTCGGTATGAAATACGAGTACTATGTGTTCTAAGACATTTCCTTCTAAATCGAGTAACGTTTCTATGGAAACGACAGGATTTTCTTTTGGGATACGACAATCTCATTTCCGAGCCACTAATCCTTCTTAACTTCATCCCTCACTCCCACACATTGAAGAATTCACACGGAAATTGCGTCGCTATGAAATACGAGTAATATCTGTTGTAAGACATTTCCTTGTAAATCGAGTAACGTTTCTATGGAAACGACAGGATTTTCTTTTGGGATACGACAATCACATTTCCGATCCACTAATCCTTCTTTACTGCATCTCTCACTCCCACACATTGACGAATTCACACGGAAATTGCGTCGCTATGAAATACGAGTACTATGTGTTCTAAGACATTTCCTTGTAAATCGAGTAACGTTTCTATGGAAACGACAGGATTTTCTTTTGGGATACGACAATCACATTTCCGATCCACGAATCCTTCTTTACTGCATCCCTCACTCCCACACATTGACGAATTCACACGGAAATTGTGTCGGTATGAAATACGAGTACTATGTGTTCTAAGACATTTCCTTCTAAATCGAGTAACGTTTCTATGGAAACGACAGGATTTTCTTTTGTTATACGACAATCTCATTTCCGATCCACTAATCCTTCTTTACTGCATCCCTCACTCCCACACATTGACGAATTCACACGGTTATTGCGTCGCTATGAAATACGAGTACTATGTGTTCTAAGACATTTCCTTCTAAATCGAGTAACGTTTCTATTGAAACGACAGGATTTTCTTTTGGGATACGTCAATCATATTTCCGATCCACTAATCCTTCTTTACTGCATCCCTCACTCCCACACATCGACGAATTCACACGGAAATTGAGTCGGTATGAAATACGAGTACTATGTGTTCTAAGGCATTTCCTTCTAAATCGAGTAACGTTTCTATGGAAACGACAGGATTTTCTTTGGGATACGACAATCTCATTTCCGATCCACTAATCCTTCTTAACTTCATCCCTCACTCCCACACATTGAAGAATTCACACGGAAATTGCGTCGCTATGAAATACGAGTAATATCTGTTGTAAGACATTTCCTTGTAAATCGAGTAACGTTTCTATGGAAACGACAGGATTTTCTTTTGGGATACGACAATCACATTTCCGATCCACTAATCCTTCTTTACTGCATCCCTCACTCCCACACATTGACGAATTCACACGGAAATTGCGTCGCTATGAAATACGAGTACTATGTGTTCTAAGACTTTTCCTTCTAAATCGAGTAACGTTTCTATGGAAACGACAGGATTTTCTTTTGGGATACGACAATCACATTTCCGATCCACTAATCCTTTTTTATTGCATCCCTCAGTCCCACACATTGACGAACTAACACGGAAATTCCGTCGGTACGAAATACGAGTATTATGTGTTCTAAGACATTTCCTTCTAAATCGAGTAACGTTTCTATGGAAACGACAGGATTTTCTTTTGGGATACGACAATCTCATTTCCGATCCACTTATCCTTCTTTACTGCATCCCTCACTCCCAACCATTGACGAATTCACACGGAAATTGCGTCGCTATGAAATACGAGTACTATGTGTTCTAAGACATTTCCTTCTAAATCGAGTAACGTTTCTATGGAAACGACAGGAATTTCTTTTGGGATACGACAATCACATTTCCGTTCCACTAATCCTTCTTTACTGCATCCCTCACTCCTAAACATTGACGAATTCACACAAAAATTGCTTCGCTATGAAATACGAGTACTTTGTGTTCTAAGACATTTCCTTCTAAATCGAGTAACGTTTCTATGGAAACGACAGGATTTTCTTTTGGGATACGAAAATCTCATTTCCGATCCACTAATCCTTCTTTACTGCATCCTTCACTCCCAAACCTTGAAGAATTCACACGGAAATTGCGTCGCTATGAAATACGAGTACTATGTGTTCTAAGACATTTCCTTGTAAATCGAGTAACGTTTCTATGGAAACGACAGGATTTTCTTTTGGGATACGACAATCACATTTCCGATCCACTAATCCTTCTTTACTGCATCCCTCACTCCCACACATTGAAGAATTCACACGGAAATTGCGTCGCTATGAAATACGAGTAATATCTGTTCTAAGACATTTCCTTGTAAATCGAGTAACGTTTCTATGGAAACGACAGGACTTTCTTTTGGGATACGACAATCACATTTCCGATCCACTAATAGTTCTTTACTGCATCCCTCACTCCCACACATTGACGAATTCACACGGAGATTGCTTTGCTATGAAATACGAGTACTATGTGTTCTAAGACATTTCCTTCTAAATCGAGTAACGTTTTTATCGAAACGACAGGATTTTCTTTTGGGATACGACAATCTCATTTCCGATCCACTAATCCTTCTTTACTGCATCCCTCACTCCCAAACATTGACGAATTCACACGGAAATTGCGTCGCTATGAAATACGAGTACTATGTGTTCTAAGACATTTCCTTCTAAATCGAGTAACGTTTCTATGGAAACGACAGGATTTTCTTTTGGTATACGACAATCACAATTCCGAATCACTAATCCTTCTTTACTGCATCCCTCACTCCCACACATTGACGAATTCACACGGAAATTGTGTCGGTATGAAATACGAGTACTATGTGTTCTAAGACATTTCCTTCTAAATCGAGTAACGTTTCTATGGAAACGACAAGATTTTCTTATGTTATACGACAATCTCATTTCCGATCCACTAATCCTTCTTTACTGCATCCCTCACTCCCACACATCGACGAATTCACACGGTTATTGCGTCGCTATGAAATACGAGTACTATGTGTTCTAAGACATTTCCTTCAAAATCGAGTAACGTTTCTATTGAAACGACAGGATTTTCTTTTGGGATACGACAATCACATTTCCGATCCACTAATCCTTCTTTACTGCATCCCTCACTCCCACACATTGACGAATTCACACGGAAATTGTGTCGGTATGAAATACGAGTACTATGTGTTCTAAGACATTTCCTTCTAAATCGAGTAACGTTTCTATGGAAACGACAGGATTTTCTTTTGTTATACGACAATCTCATTTCCGATCCACTAATCCTTCTTTACTGCATCCCTCACTCCCACACATTGACGAATTCACACGGTTATTGCGTCGCTATGAAATACGAGTACTATGTGTTCTAAGACATTTCCTTCTAAATCGAGTAACGTTTCTATTGAAACGACAGGATTTTCTTTTGGGATACGACAATCACATTTCCGATCCACTAATCCTTCTTTACTGCATCCCTCACTCCCACACATCGACGAATTCACACGGAAATTGCGTCGGTATGAAATACGAGTACTATGTGTTCTAAGACATTTCCTTCTAAATCGAGTAACGTTTCTATGGAAACGACAGGATTTTCTTTTGGGATACGACAATCTCATTTCCGAGCCACTAATCCTTCTTAACTTCATCCCTCACTCCCACACATTGAAGAATTCACACGGAAATTGCGTCGCTATGAAATACGAGTAATATCTGTTGTAAGACATTTCCTTGTAAATCGAGTAACGTTTCTATGGAAACGACAGGATTTTCTTTTGGGATACGACAATCACATTTCCGATCCACTAATCCTTCTTTACTGCATCTCTCACTCCCACACATTGACGAATTCACACGGAAATTGCGTCGCTATGAAATACGAGTACTATGTGTTCTAAGACATTTCCTTGTAAATCGAGTAACGTTTCTATGGAAACGACAGGATTTTCTTTTGGGATACGACAATCACATTTCCGATCCACGAATCCTTCTTTACTGCATCCCTCACTCCCACACATTGACGAATTCACACGGAAATTGTGTCGGTATGAAATACGAGTACTATGTGTTCTAAGACATTTCCTTCTAAATCGAGTAACGTTTCTATGGAAACGACAGGATTTTCTTTTGTTATACGACAATCTCATTTCCGATCCACTAATCCTTCTTTACTGCATCCCTCACTCCCACACATTGACGAATTCACACGGTTATTGCGTCGCTATGAAATACGAGTACTATGTGTTCTAAGACATTTCCTTCTAAATCGAGTAACGTTTCTATTGAAACGACAGGATTTTCTTTTGGGATACGTCAATCATATTTCCGATCCACTAATCCTTCTTTACTGCATCCCTCACTCCCACACATCGACGAATTCACACGGAAATTGAGTCGGTATGAAATACGAGTACTATGTGTTCTAAGGCATTTCCTTCTAAATCGAGTAACGTTTCTATGGAAACGACAGGATTTTCTTTGGGATACGACAATCTCATTTCCGATCCACTAATCCTTCTTAACTTCATCCCTCACTCCCACACATTGAAGAATTCACACGGAAATTGCGTCGCTATGAAATACGAGTAATATCTGTTGTAAGACATTTCCTTGTAAATCGAGTAACGTTTCTATGGAAACGACAGGATTCTCTTTTGGGATACGACAATCACATTTCCGATCCACTAATCCTTCTTTACTGCATCCCTCACTCCCACACATTGACGAATTCACATGGAAATTGCGTCGCTATGAAATACGAGTACTATGTGTTCTAAGACATTTCCTTCTAAATCGAGTAACGTTTCTATGGAAACGACAGGATTTTCTTTTGGGATACGACAATCACATTTCCGATCCACTAATCCTTCTTTATTGCATCCCTCAGTCAAACACATTGACGAATTCACACGGAAATTCCGTCGCTACGAAATACGAGTATTATGTGTTCTAAGACATTTCCTTCTAAATCGAGTAACGTTTCTATGGATACGACAGGATTTTCTTCTGGGATACGACAATCTCATTTCCGATCCACTAATCCTTCTTTACTGCATCCCTCACTCCCAAACATTGACGAATTCACACGGAAATTGCGTCGCTATGAAATACGAGTACTATGTGTTCTAAGACATTTCCTTCTAAATCGAGTAACGTTTCTATGGAAACGACAGGATTTTCTTTTGGTATACGACAATCACAATTCCGAATCACTAATCCTTCTTTACTGCATCCCTCACTCCCACACATTGACGAATTCACACGGAAATTGTGTCGGTATGAAATACGAGTACTATGTGTTCTAAGACATTTCCTTCTAAATCGAGTAACGTTTCTATGGAAACGACAAGATTTTCTTATGTTATACGACAATCTCATTTCCGATCCACTAATCCTTCTTTACTGCATCCCTCACTCCCACACATCGACGAATTCACACGGTTATTGCGTCGCTATGAAATACGAGTACTATGTGTTCTAAGACATTTCCTTCAAAATCGAGTAACGTTTCTATTGAAACGACAGGATTTTCTTTTGGGATACGACAATCACATTTCCGATCCACTAATCCTTCTTTACTGCATCCCTCACTCCCACACATTGACGAATTCACACGGAAATTGTGTCGGTATGAAATACGAGTACTATGTGTTCTAAGACATTTCCTTCTAAATCGAGTAACGTTTCTATGGAAACGACAGGATTTTCTTTTGTTATACGACAATCTCATTTCCGATCCACTAATCCTTCTTTACTGCATCCCTCACTCCCACACATTGACGAATTCACACGGTTATTGCGTCGCTATGAAATACGAGTACTATGTGTTCTAAGACATTTCCTTCTAAATCGAGTAACGTTTCTATTGAAACGACAGGATTTTCTTTTGGGATACGACAATCACATTTCCGATCCACTAATCCTTCTTTACTGCATCCCTCACTCCCACACATCGACGAATTCACACGGAAATTGCGTCGGTATGAAATACGAGTACTATGTGTTCTAAGACATTTCCTTCTAAATCGAGTAACGTTTCTATGGAAACGACAGGATTTTCTTTTGGGAGACGACAATCTCATTTCCGAGCCACTAATCCTTCTTAACTTCATCCCTCACTCCCACACATTGAAGAATTCACACGGAAATTGCGTCGCTATGAAATACGAGTAATATCTGTTGTAAGACATTTCCTTGTAAATCGAGTAACGTTTCTATGGAAACGACAGGATTTTCTTTTGGGATACGACAATCACATTTCCGATCCACTAATCCTTCTTTACTGCATCTCTCACTCCCACACATTGACGAATTCACACGGAAATTGCGTCGCTATGAAATACGAGTACTATGTGTTCTAAGACATTTCCTTGTAAATCGAGTAACGTTTCTATGGAAACGACAGGATTTTCTTTTGGGATACGACAATCACATTTCCGATCCACGAATCCTTCTTTACTGCATCCCTCACTCCCACACATTGACGAATTCACACGGAAATTGTGTCGGTATGAAATACGAGTACTATGTGTTCTAAGACATTTCCTTCTAAATCGAGTAACGTTTCTATGGAAACGACAGGATTTTCTTTTGTTATACGACAATCTCATTTCCGATCCACTAATCCTTCTTTACTGCATCCCTCACTCCCACACATTGACGAATTCACACGGTTATTGCGTCGCTATGAAATACGAGTACTATGTGTTCTAAGACATTTCCTTCTAAATCGAGTAACGTTTCTATTGAAACGACAGGATTTTCTTTTGGGATACGTCAATCATATTTCCGATCCACTAATCCTTCTTTACTGCATCCCTCACTCCCACACATCGACGAATTCACACGGAAATTGAGTCGGTATGAAATACGAGTACTATGTGTTCTAAGGCATTTCCTTCTAAATCGAGTAACGTTTCTATGGAAACGACAGGATTTTCTTTTGGGATACGACAATCTCATTTCCGATCCACTAATCCTTCTTAACTTCATCCCTCACTCCCACACATTGAAGAATTCACACGGAAATTGCGTCGCTATGAAATACGAGTAATATCTGTTGTAAGACATTTCCTTGTAAATCGAGTAACGTTTCTATGGAAACGACAGGATTCTCTTTTGGGATACGACAATCACATTTCCGATCCACTAATCCTTCTTTACTGCATCCCTCACTCCCACACATTGACGAATTCACACGGAAATTGCGTCGCTATGAAATACGAGTACTATGTGTTCTAAGACATTTCCTTCTAAATCGAGTAACGTTTCTATGGAAACGACAGGATTTTCTTTTGGGATACGACAATCACATTTCCGATCCACTAATCCTTCTTTATTGCATCCCTCAGTCAAACACATTGACGAATTCACACGGAAATTCCGTCGCTACGAAATACGAGTATTATGTGTTCTAAGACATTTCCTTCTAAATCGAGTAACGTTTCTATGGATACGACAGGATTTTCTTCTGGGATACGACAATCTCATTTCCGATCCACTAATCCTTCTTTACTGCATCCCTCACTCCCAAACATTGACGAATTCACACGGAAATTGCGTCGCTATGAAATACGAGTACTATGTGTTCTAAGACATTTCCTTCTAAATCGAGTAACGTTTCTATGGAAACGACAGGAATTTCTTTTGGGATACGACACTCACATTTCCGATCCACTAATCGTTCTTTACTGCATCCCTCACTCCTAAACATTGACGAATTCACACGGAAATTGCTTCGCTATGAAATACGAGTACTTTGTGTTCTAAGACATTTCCTTCTAAATCGAGTAACGTTTCTATGGAAACGACAGGATTTTCTTTTGGGATACGACAATCTTATTTCCGATCAACTAATCCTTCTTTACTGCATCCTTCACTCCCAAACATTGAAGAATTCACACGGAAATTGCGTCGCTATGAAATACGAGTACTATGTGTTCTAAGACATTTCCTTGTAAATCGAGTAACGTTTCTATGGAAACGACAGGATTTTCTTTTGGGATACGACAATCACATTTCCGATCCACTAATCCTTCTTTACTGCATCCCTCACTCCCACACATAGAAGAATTCACACGGAAATTGCGTCGCTATGAAATACGAGTAATATCTGTTCTAAGACATTTCCTTGTAAATCGAGTAACGTTTCTATGGAAACGACAGGATTTTCTTTTGGGATACGACAATCACATTTCCGATCCACTAATCCTTCTTTACTGCATCCCTCACTCCCACACATTGACGAATTCACACGGAAATTGCTTTGCTATGAAATACGAGTACTATGTGTTCTAAGACATTTCCTTCTGAATCGAGTAACGTTTCTATCGAAACGACAGGATTTTCTTTTGGGATACGACAATCTCATTTCCGATCCACTAATCCTTCTTTACTGCATCCCTCACTCCCACACATTGACGAATTCACACGGTTATTGCGTCGCTATGAAATACGAGTACTATGTGTTCTAAGACATTTCCTTCTAAATCGAGTAACGTTTCTATTGAAACGACAGGATTTTCTTTTGGGATACGACAATCACATTTCCGATCCACTAATCCTTCTTTACTGCATCCCTCACTCCCACACATCGACGAATTCACACGGAAATTGCGTCGGTATGAAATACGAGTACTATGTGTTCTAAGACATTTCCTTCTAAATCGAGTAACGTTTCTATGGAAACGACAGGATTTTCTTTTGGGATACGACAATCTCATTTCCGAGCCACTAATCCTTCTTAACTTCATCCCTCACTCCCACACATTGAAGAATTCACACGGAAATTGCGTCGCTATGAAATACGAGTAATATCTGTTGTAAGACATTTCCTTGTAAATCGAGTAACGTTTCTTTGGAAACGACAGGATTTTCTTTTGGGATACGACAATCACATTTCCGATCCACTAATCCTTCTTTACTGCATCTCTCACTCCCACACATTGACGAATTCACACGGAAATTGCGTCGCTATGAAATACGAGTACTATGTGTTCTAAGACATTTCCTTGTAAATCGAGTAACGTTTCTATGGAAACGACAGGATTTTCTTTTGGGATACGACAATCACATTTCCGATCCACGAATCCTTCTTTACTGCATCCCTCACTCCCACACATTGACGAATTCACACGGAAATTGTGTCGGTATGAAATACGAGTACTATGTGTTCTAAGACATTTCCTTCTAAATCGAGTAACGTTTCTATGGAAACGACAGGATTTTCTTTTGTTATACGACAATCTCATTTCCGATCCACTAATCCTTCTTTACTGCATCCCTCACTCCCACACATTGACGAATTCACACGGTTATTGCGTCGCTATGAAATACGAGTACTATGTGTTCTAAGACATTTCCTTCTAAATCGAGTAACGTTTCTATTGAAACGACAGGATTTTCTTTTGGGATACGTCAATCATATTTCCGATCCACTAATCCTTCTTTACTGCATCCCTCACTCCCACACATCGACGAATTCACACGGAAATTGAGTCGGTATGAAATACGAGTACTATGTGTTCTAAGGCATTTCCTTCTAAATCGAGTAACGTTTCTATGGAAACGACAGGATTTTCTTTGGGATACGACAATCTCATTTCCGATCCACTAATCCTTCTTAACTTCATCCCTCACTCCCACACATTGAAGAATTCACACGGAAATTGCGTCGCTATGAAATACGAGTAATATCTGTTGTAAGACATTTCCTTGTAAATCGAGTAACGTTTCTATGGAAACGACAGGATTCTCTTTTGGGATACGACAATCACATTTCCGATCCACTAATCCTTCTTTACTGCATCCCTCACTCCCACACATTGACGAATTCACATGGAAATTGCGTCGCTATGAAATACGAGTACTATGTGTTCTAAGACATTTCCTTCTAAATCGAGTAACGTTTCTATGGAAACGACAGGATTTTCTTTTGGGATACGACAATCACATTTCCGATCCACTAATCCTTCTTTATTGCATCCCTCAGTCAAACACATTGACGAATTCACACGGAAATTCCGTCGCTACGAAATACGAGTATTATGTGTTCTAAGACATTTCCTTCTAAATCGAGTAACGTTTCTATGGATACGACAGGATTTTCTTCTGGGATACGACAATCTCATTTCCGATCCACTAATCCTTCTTTACTGCATCCCTCACTCCCAAACATTGACGAATTCACACGGAAATTGCGTCGCTATGAAATACGAGTACTATGTGTTCTAAGACATTTCCTTCTAAATCGAGTAACGTTTCTATGGAAACGACAGGATTTTCTTATGTTATACGACAATCTCATTTCCGATCCACTAATCCTTCTTTACTGCATCCCTCACTCCCACACATCGACGAATTCACACGGTTATTGCGTCGCTATGAAATACGAGTACTATGTGTTCTAAGACATTTCCTTCAAAATCGAGTAACGTTTCTATTGAAACGACAGGATTTTCTTTTGGGATACGACAATCACATTTCCGATCCACTAATCCTTCTTTACTGCATCCCTCACTCCCACACATTGACGAATTCACACGGAAATTGTGTCGGTATGAAATACGAGTACTATGTGTTCTAAGACATTTCCTTCTAAATCGAGTAACGTTTCTATGGAAACGACAGGATTTTCTTTTGTTATACGACAATCTCATTTCCGATCCACTAATCCTTCTTTACTGCATCCCTCACTCCCACACATTGACGAATTCACACGGTTATTGCGTCGCTATGAAATACGAGTACTATGTGTTCTAAGACATTTCCTTCTAAATCGAGTAACGTTTCTATTGAAACGACAGGATTTTCTTTTGGGATACGACAATCACATTTCCGATCCACTAATCCTTCTTTACTGCATCCCTCACTCCCACACATCGACGAATTCACACGGAAATTGCGTCGGTATGAAATACGAGTACTATGTGTTCTAAGACATTTCCTTCTAAATCGAGTAACGTTTCTATGGAAACGACAGGATTTTCTTTTGGGAGACGACAATCTCATTTCCGAGCCACTAATCCTTCTTAACTTCATCCCTCACTCCCACACATTGAAGAATTCACACGGAAATTGCGTCGCTATGAAATACGAGTAATATCTGTTGTAAGACATTTCCTTGTAAATCGAGTAACGTTTCTATGGAAACGACAGGATTTTCTTTTGGGATACGACAATCACATTTCCGATCCACTAATCCTTCTTTACTGCATCTCTCACTCCCACACATTGACGAATTCACACGGAAATTGCGTCGCTATGAAATACGAGTAATATCTGTTCTAAGACATTTCCTTGTAAATCGAGTAACGTTTCTATGGAAACGACAGGATTTTCTTTTGGGATACGACAATCACATTTCCGATCCACGAATCCTTCTTTACTGCATCCCTCACTCCCACACATTGACGAATTCACACGGAAATTGTGTCGGTATGAAATACGAGTACTATGTGTTCTAAGACATTTCCTTCTAAATCGAGTAACGTTTCTATGGAAACGACAGGATTTTCTTTTGTTATACGACAATCTCATTTCCGATCCACTAATCCTTCTTTACTGCATCCCTCACTCCCACACATTGACGAATTCACACGGTTATTGCGTCGCTATGAAATACGAGTACTATGTGTTCTAAGACATTTCCTTCTAAATCGAGTAACGTTTCTATTGAAACGACAGGATTTTCTTTTGGGATACGTCAATCATATTTCCGATCCACTAATCCTTCTTTACTGCATCCCTCACTCCCACACATCGACGAATTCACACGGAAATTGAGTCGGTATGAAATACGAGTACTATGTGTTCTAAGGCATTTCCTTCTAAATCGAGTAACGTTTCTATGGAAACGACAGGATTTTCTTTTGGGATACGACAATCTCATTTCCGATCCACTAATCCTTCTTAACTTCATCCCTCACTCCCACACATTGAAGAATTCACACGGAAATTGCGTCGCTATGAAATACGAGTAATATCTGTTGTAAGACATTTCCTTGTAAATCGAGTAACGTTTCTATGGAAACGACAGGATTCTCTTTTGGGATACGACAATCACATTTCCGATCCACTAATCCTTCTTTACTGCATCCCTCACTCCCACACATTGACGAATTCACACGGAAATTGCGTCGCTATGAAATACGAGTACTATGTGTTCTAAGACATTTCCTTCTAAATCGAGTAACGTTTCTATGGAAACGACAGGATTTTCTTTTGGGATACGACAATCACATTTCCGATCCACTAATCCTTCTTTATTGCATCCCTCAGTCAAACACATTGACGAATTCACACGGAAATTCCGTCGCTACGAAATACGAGTATTATGTGTTCTAAGACATTTCCTTCTAAATCGAGTAACGTTTCTATGGATACGACAGGATTTTCTTCTGGGATACGACAATCTCATTTCCGATCCACTAATCCTTCTTTACTGCATCCCTCACTCCCAAACATTGACGAATTCACACGGAAATTGCGTCGCTATGAAATACGAGTACTATGTGTTCTAAGACATTTCCTTCTAAATCGAGTAACGTTTCTATGGAAACGACAGGAATTTCTTTTGGGATACGACACTCACATTTCCGATCCACTAATCGTTCTTTACTGCATCCCTCACTCCTAAACATTGACGAATTCACACGGAAATTGCTTCGCTATGAAATACGAGTACTTTGTGTTCTAAGACATTTCCTTCTAAATCGAGTAACGTTTCTATGGAAACGACAGGATTTTCTTTTGGGATACGACAATCTTATTTCCGATCCACTAATCCTTCTTTACTGCATCCTTCACTCCCAAACATTGAAGAATTCACACGGATATTGCGTCGCTATGAAATACGAGTACTATGTGTTCTAAGACATTTCCTTGTAAATCGAGTAACGTTTCTATGGAAACGACAGGATTTTCTTTTGGGATACGACAATCACATTTCCGATCCACTAATCCTTCTTTACTGCATCCCTCACTCCCACACATAGAAGAATTCACACGGAAATTGCGTCGCTATGAAATACGAGTAATATCTGTTCTAAGACATTTCCTTGTAAATCGAGTAACGTTTCTATGGAAACGACAGGATTTTCTTTTGGGATACGACAATCACATTTCCGATCCACTAATCCTTCTTTACTGCATCCCTCACTCCCACACATTGACGAATTCACACGGAAATTGCTTTGCTATGAAATACGAGTACTATGTGTTCTAAGACATTTCCTTCTAAATCGAGTAACGTTTCTATCGAAACGACAGGATTTTCTTTTGGGATACGACAATCTTATTTCCGATCCACTAATCCTTCTTTACTGCATCCTTCACTCCCAAACATTGAAGAATTCACACGGAAATTGCGTCGCTATGAAATACGAGTACTATGTGTTTTAAGACATTTCCTTGTAAATCAAGTAACGTTTCTATGGAAACGACAGGATTTTCTTTTGGGATACGACAATCACATTTCCGATCCACTAATCCTTCTTTACTGCATCCCTCACTCCCACACAATGAAGAATTCACACGGAAATTGCGTCGCTATGAAATACGAGTAATATCTGTTCCAAGACATTTCCTTGTAAATCGAGTAACGTTTCTATGGAAACGACAGGATTTTCTTTTGGGATACGACAATCACATTTCCGATCCACTAATCCTTCTTTACTGCATCCCTCACTCCCACACATTGACGAATTCACACGGAAATTGCTTTGCTATGAAATACGAGTACTATGTGTTCTAAGACATTTCCTTCTAAATCGAGTAACGTTTCTATCGAAACGACAGGATTTTCTTTTGGGATACGACAATCTCATTTCCGATCCACTAATCCTTCTTTACTGCATCCCACACTCCCAAACATTGACAAATTCACACGGAAATTGCGTCGCTATGAAATACGAGTACTATGTGTTCTAAGACATTTCCTTCTAAATCGAGTGACGTTTCTATGGAAACGACAGGATTTTCTTTTGGGATACGACAATCACATTTCCGATCCACTAATCCTTCTTTACTGCATCCCTCACTCCCACACATTGACGAATTCACACGGAGATTGCTTTGCTATGAAATACGAGTACTATGTGTTCTAAGACATTTCCTTCTAAATCGAGTAACGATTTTATCGAAACGACAGGATTTTCTTTTGGGATACGACAATCTCATTTCCGATCCACTAATCCCTCTTTACTGCATCCCTCACTCCCAAACATTGACGAATTCACACGGAAATTGCGTCGCTATGAAATACGAGTACTATGTGTTCTAAGACATTTCCTTCTAAATCGAGTAACGTTTCTATGGAAACGACAGGATTTTCTTTTGGTATACGACAATCACATTTCCGATCCACTAATCCTTCTTTACTGCATCCCTCACTCCCACACATTGACGAATTCACACGGAAATTGTGTCGGTATGAAATACGAGTACTATGTGTTCTAAGACATTTCCTTCTAAATCGAGTAACGTTTCTATGGAAACGACAGGATTTTCTTTTGTTATACGACAATCTCATTTCCGATCCACTAATCCTTCTTTACTGCATCCCTCACTCCCACACATCGACGAATTCACACGGTTATTGCGTCGCTATGAAATACGAGTACTATGTGTTCTAAGACATTTCCTTCAAAATCGAGTAACGTTTCTATTGAAACGACAGGATTTTCTTTTGGGATACGACAATCACATTTCCGATCCACTAATCCTTCTTTACTGCATCCCTCACTCCCACACATTGACGAATTCACACGGAAATTGTGTCGGTATGAAATACGAGTACTATGTGTTCTAAGACATTTCCTTCTAAATCGAGTAACGTTTCTATGGAAACGACAGGATTTTCTTTTGTTATACGACAATCTCATTTCCGATCCACTAATCCTTCTTTACTGCATCCCTCACTCCCACACATTGACGAATTCACACGGAAATTGCGTCGCTATGAAATACGAGTAATATCTGTTGTAAGACATTTCCTTGTAAATCGAGTAACGTTTCTATGGAAACGACAGGATTTTCTTTTGGGATACGACAATCACATTTCCGATCCACTAATCCTTCTTTACTGCATCTCTCACTCCCACACATTGACGAATTCACACGGAAATTGCGTCGCTATGAAATACGAGTACTATGTGTTCTAAGACATTTCCTTCTAAATCGAGTAACGTTTCTATGGAAACGACAGGATTTTCTTTTGGGATACGACAATCACATTTCCGATCCACTAATCCTTCTTTATTGCATCCCTCAGTCCCACACATTGACGAATTCACACGGAAATTCCGTCGCTACGAAATACGAGTATTATGTGTTCTAAGACATTTCCTTCTAAATCGAGTAACGTTTCTATGGAAACGACAGGATTTTCTTTTGGGATACGACAATCTAATTTCCGATCCACTTATCCTTCTTTACTGCATCCCTCACTCCCAAACATTGACGAATTCACACGGAAATTGCGTCGCTATGAAATACGAGTACTATGTGTTCTAAGACATTTCCTTCTAAATCGAGTAACGTTTCTATGGAAACGACAGGAATTTCTTTTGGGATACGACAATCACATTTCCGATCCACTAATCCTTCTTTACTGCATCCCTCACTCCTAAACATTGACGAATTCACACGGAAATTGCTTCGCTATGAAATACGAGTACTATGTGTTCTAAGACATTTCCTTCTAAATCGAGTAACGTTTCTATGGAAACGACAGGATTTTCTTTTGGGATACGACAATCTTATTTCCGATCCACTAATCCTTCTTTACTGCATCCTTCACTCCCAAACATTGAAGAATTCACACGGAAATTGCGTCGCTATGAAATACGAGTACTATGTGTTCTAAGACATTTCCTTGTAAATTGAGTAACGTTTCTATGGAAACGACAGGATTTTCTTTTGGGATACGACAATCACATTTCCGATCCACTAATACTTCTTTACTGTATCCCTCACTCCCACACATTGAAGAATTCACACGGAAATTGCGTCGCTACGAAATACGAGTAATATCTGTTCTAAGACATTTCCTTGTAAATCGAGTAACGTTTCTATGGAAACGACAGGATTTTCTTTTGGGATACGACAATCACATTTCCGATCCACTAATCCTTCTTTACTGCATCCCTCACTCCCACACATTGACGAATTCACACGGAAATTGTGTCGGTATGAAATACGAGTACTATGTGTTCTAAGACATTTCCTTCTAAATCGAGTAACGTTTCTATGGAAACGACAGGATTTTCTTTTGTTATACGACAATCTCATTTCCGACCCACTAATCCTTCTTTACTGCATCCCTCACTCCCACACATTGACGAATTCACACGGTTATTGCGTCGCTATGAAATACGAGTACTATGTGTTCTAAGACATTTCCTTCTAAATCGAGTAACGTTTCTATTGAAACGACAGGATTTTCTTTTGGGATACGTCAATCACATTTCCGATCCACTAATCCTTCTTTACTGCATCCCTCACTCCCACACATCGACGAATTCACACGGAAATTGCGTCGGTATGAAATACGAGTACTATGTGTTCTAAGACATTTCCTTCTAAATCGAGTAACGTTTCTATGGAAACGACAGGATTTTCTTTTGGGATACGACAATCTCATTTCCGATCCACTAATCCTTCTTAACTTCATCCCTCACTCCCACACATTGAAGAATTCACACGGAAATTGCGTCGCTATGAAATACGAGTAATATCTGTTGTAAGACATTTCCTTGTAAATCGAGTAACGTTTCTATGGAAACGACAGGATTCTCTTTTGGGATACGACAATCACATTTCCGATCCACTAATCCTTCTTTACTGCATCCCTCACTCCCACACATTGACGAATTCACACGGAAATTGCGTCGCTATGAAATACGAGTACTATGTGTTCTAAGACATTTCCTTCTAAATCGAGTAACGTTTCTATGGAAACGACAGGATTTTCTTTTGGGATACGACAATCACATTTCCGATCCACTAATCCTTCTTTATTGCATCCCTCAGTCCCACACATTGACGAATTCACACGGAAATTCCGTCGCTACGAAATACGAGTATTATGTGTTCTAAGACATTTCCTTCTAAATCGAGTAACGTTTCTATGGATACGACAGGATTTTCTTTTGGGATACGACAATCTCATTTCCGATCCACTTATCCTTCTTTACTGCATCCCTCACTCCCAAACATTGACGAATTCACACGGAAATTGCGTCGCTATGAAATACGAGTACTATGTGTTCTAAGACATTTCCTTCTAAATCGAGTAACGTTTCTATGGAAACGACAGGAATTTCTTTTGGGATACGACAATCACATTTCCGATCCACTAATCCTTCTTTACTGCATCCCTCACTCCTAAACATTGACGAATTCACACGGAAATTGCTTCGCTATGAAATACGAGTACTTTGTGTTCTAAGACATTTCCTTCTAAATCGAGTAACGTTTCTATGGAAACGACAGGATTTTCTTTTGGGATACGACAATCTTATTTCCGATCCACTAATCCTTCTTTACTGCATCCCTCACTCCCACACATTGAAGAATTCACACGGAAATTGCGTCGCTGTGAAATACGAGTAATATCTGTTCTAAGACATTTCCTTGTAAATCGAGTAACGTTTCTATGGAAACGACAGGATTTTCTTTTGGGATACGACAATCACATTTCCGATCCATTAATCCTTCTTTACTGCATCCCTCACTCCCACACATTGACGAATTCACACGGAAATTGCTTTGCTATGAAATACGAGTACTATGTGTTCTAAGACATTTCCTTCTAAATCGAGTAACGTTTCTATCGAAACGACAGGATTTTCTTTTGGGATACGACAATCTCATTTCCGATCCACTAATCCTTCTTTACTGCATCCCACACTCCCAAACATTGACAAATTCACACGGAAATTGCGTCGCTATGAAATACGAGTACTATGTGTTCTAAGACATTTCCTTCTAAATCGAGTGACGTTTCTATGGAAACGACAGGATTTTCTTTTGGTATACGACAATCACATTTCCGATCCACTAATCCTTCTTTACTGCATCCCTCACTCCCACACATTGACGAATTCACACGGAAATTGTGTCGGTATGAAATACGAGTACTATGTGTTCTAAGACATTTCCTTCTAAATCGAGTAACGTTTCTATGGAAACGACAGAATTTTCTTTTGCTATACGACACACTCATTTCCGATCCACTAATCCTTCTTTACTGCATCCCTCACTCCCACACATTGACGAATTCACACGGTTATTGCGTCGCTATGAAATACGAGTACTATGTGTTCTAAGACATTTCCTACTAAATCGAGTAACGTTTCTATTGAAACGACAGGATTTTCTTTTGGGATACGACAATCACATTTCCGATCCACTAATCCTTCTTTACTGCATCCCTCACTCCCACACATCGACGAATTCACACGGAAATTGCGTCGGTATGAAATACGAGTACTATGTGTTCTAAGACATTTCCTTCTAAATCGAGTAACGTTTCTATGGAAACGACAGGATTTTCTTTTGGGATACGACAATCTCATTTCCGATCCACTAATCCTTCTTTACTGCATCCCTCACTCCCACACATTGACGAATTCACACGGAAATTCCGTCGCTACGAAATACGAGTATTATGTGTTCTAAGACATTTCCTTCTAAATCGAGTAACGTTTCTTTGGAAACGACAGGATTTTCTTTTGGGGTACGACAATCCCATTTCCGATTCATTTATCCTTCTTTACTGCATCCTTCACTCCCAAACATTGAAGAATTCACACGGAAATTGCGTCGCTATGAAATACGAGTACTATGTGTTCTAAGACATTTCCTTGTAAATCGAGTAACGTTTCTACGGAAACGACAGGATTTTCTTTTGGGATACGACAATCACATTTCCGATCCACTAATCCTTCTTTACTGCATCCCTCACTCCCACACATTGACGAATTCACACGGAAATTGTGTCGGTATGAAATACGAGTACTATGTGTTCTAAGACATTTCCTTGTAAATCGAGTAACGTTTCTATGGAAACGACAGGATTTTCGTTTAGCATACGACAATCTCATTTCCGATCCACTAATCCTTCTTTACTGCATCCCTCACTCCCACACACTGACGAATTCACACGGTTATTGCGTCGCTATGAAATACGAGTACTATGTGTTCTAAGACATTTCCTTGTAAATCGAGTAACGTTTCTATTGAAACGACAGGATTTTCTTTTGGGATACGACAATCACATTTCCGATCCACTAATCCTTCTTTACTGCATCCCTCACTCCCACACATCGACGAATTCACACGGAAATTGCGTCGGTATGAAATACGAGTACTATGTGTTCTAAGACTATTCCTTCTAAATCGGGTAACGTTTCTATGGAAACGACAGGATTTTCTTTTGGGATACGACAATCTCATTTCCGATCCACTAATCCTTCTTTACTGCATCCCTCACTCCCAAACATTGACGAATTCACACGGAAATTGCTTCGTTATGAAATACGAGTACTTTGTGTTCTAAGACATTTCCTTCTAAATCGAGTAACGTTTCTATGGAAACGACAGGATTTTCTTTTGGGATACGACAATCTCATTTCCGATCCACTAATCCTTCTTTACTGCATCCTTCACTCCCAAACACTGAAGAATTCACACGGTTATTGCGTCGCTATGAAATACGAGTACTATGTGTTCTAAGACATTTCCTTGTAAATCGAGTAACGTTTCTATGGAAACGACAGGATTTTCTTTTGGGATACGACAATCACATTTCCGATCCACTAATCCTTCTTTACTGCATCCCTCACTCCCACACATTGACGAATTCACACGGAAATTGTGTCGGTATGAAATACGAGTACTATGTGTTCTAAGACATTTCCTTGTAAATCGAGTAACGTTTCTATGGAAACGACAGGATTTTCTTTTGGGATACGACAATCTCATTTCCGATCCACTAATCCATCTTTACTGCATCCCTCACTCAGACACATTGACGAATTCACACGGTTATTGCGTCGCTATGAAATACGAGTACTATGTGTTCTAAGACGTTTCCTTCTAAATCGAGTAACGTTTCTATTGAAACGACAGGATTTTCTTTTGGGATACGACAATCACATTTCCGATTCACTAATCCTTCTTTACTGCATCCCTCACTCCCACACATCGACGAATTCACACGGAAATTGCGTCGGTATGAAATACGAGTACTATGTGTTCTAAGACATTTCCTTCTAAATCGAGTAACGTTTCTATGGAAACGACAGGATTTTCTTTTGGGATACGACAATCACATTTCCGATCCACTAATCCTTCTTTACTGCATCCCTCACTCCCAAACATTGACGAATTCACACGGAAATTGCTTCGTTATGAAATACGAGTACTTTGTGTTCTAAGACATTTCCTTCTAAATCGAGTAACGTTTCTATGGAAACGACAGGATTTTCTTTTGGGATACGACAATCTCATTTCCGATCCACTAATCCTTCTTTACTGCATCCTTCACTCCCAAACATTGAAGAATTCACACAGTTATTGCGTCGCTATGAAATACGAGTACTATGTGTTCTAAGACATTTCCTTGTAAATCGAGTAACGTTTCTATGGAAACGACAGGATTTTCTTTTGGGATACGACAATCTCATTTCCGATCCACTAATCCTTCTTTACTGCATCCTTCACTCCCAAACATTGAAGAATTCACACAGTTATTGCGTCGCTATGAAATACGAGTACTATGTGTTCTAAGACATTTCCTTGTAAATCGAGTAACGTTTCTATGGAAACGACAGGATTTTCTTTTGGGATACGACAATCACATTTCCGATCCACTAATCCTTCTTTACTGCATCCCTCACTCCCACACATTGAAGAATTCACACTGAAATTGCGTCGCTATGAAATACGAGTAATATCTGTTCTAAGACATTTCCTTGTAAATCGTGTAACGTTTCTATGGAAACGACAGGATTTTCTTTTGGGATACGACAGTCACATTTCCGATCCACTAATCCTTCTTTACTGCATCCCTCACTCCCACACATTGACGAATTCACACGGAAAGTGCTTTGCTATGAAATACGAGTACTATGTGTTCTAAGACATTTCCTTCTAAATCGAGTAACGTTTCTATCGAAACGACAGGATTTTCTTTTGGGATACGACAATCTCATTTCCGATCCACTAATCCTTCTTTACTGCATCCCTCACTCCCAAACATTGACGAATTCACACGGAAATTGCGTCGCTATGAAATACGAGTACTATGTGTTCTAAGACATTTCCTTCTAAATCGAGTGACGTTTCTATGGAAACGGCAGGATTTTCTTTTGGTATACGACAATCACATTTCCGATCCACTAATCCTTCTTTACTGCATCCCTCACTCCCACACATTGACGAATTCACACGGAAATTGTGTCGGTATGAAATACGAGTACTATGTGTTCTAAGACATTTCCTTCTAAATCGAGTAACGTTTCTATGGAAACGACAGGATTTTCTTTTGTTATACGACAAACTCATTTCCGATCCTCTAATCCTTCTTTACTGCATCCCTCACTCCCACACATTGACGAATTCACACGGTTATTGCGTCGCTATGAAATACGAGTACTATGTGTTCTAAGACATTTCCTTCTAAATCGAGTAACGTTTCTATTGAAACGACAGGATTTTCTTTTGGGATACGACAATCTAATTTCCGATCCACTAATCCTTCTTTACTGCATTACTCACTCCCACACATTGACGAATTCACACGGTTATTGCGTCGCTGTGAAATACGAGTACTATGTGTTCTAAGACATTTCCTTCTAAATCGAGTAACGTTTCTATTGAAACGACAGGATTTTCTTTTGGGATACGACAATCACATTTCCGATCCACTAATCCTTCTTTACTGCATTACTCACTCCCACACATTGACGAATTCACACGGAAATTGTGTCGGTATGAAATACGAGTACTTTGTGTTCTAAGACATTTCCTTCTAAATCGAGTAACGTTTCTATGGAAACGACAGGATTTTCTTTTGGGATACGACAATCTCATTTCCGATCCACTAATCCTTCTTTACTGCATCCTTCACTCCCAAACATTGAAGAATTCACACAGTTATTGCGTCGCTATGAAATACGAGTACTATGTGTTCTAAGACATTTCCTTGTAAATCGAGTAACGTTTCTATGGAAACGACAGGATTTTCTTTTTTGATACGACAATCACATTTCCGATCCACTAATCCTTCTTTACTGCATCCCTCACTCCCACACATTGAAGAATTCACACTGAAATTGCGTCGCTATGAAATACGAGTAATATCTGTTCTAAGACATTTCCTTGTAAATCGTGTAACGTTTCTATGGACACGACAGGATTTTCTTTTGGGATACGACAGTCACATTTCCGATCCACTAATCCTTCTTTACTGCATCCCTCACTCCCACACATTGACGAATTCACACGGAAAGTGCTTTGCTATGAAATACGAGTACTATGTGTTCTAAGACATTTCCTTCTAAATCGAGTAACGTTTCTATCGAAACGACAGGATTTTCTTTTGGGATACGACAATCTCATTTCCGATCCACTAATCCTTCTTTACTGCATCCCTCACTCCCAAACATTGACGAATTCACACGGAAATTGCGTCGCTATGAAATACGAGTACTATGTGTTCTAAGACATTTCCTTCTAAAACGAGTGACGTTTCTATGGAAACGACAGGATTTTCTTTTGGTATACGACAATCACATTTCCGATCCACTAATCCTTCTTTACTGCATCCCTCACTCCCACACATTGACGAATTCACACGGAAATTTTGTCGGTATGAAATACGAGTACTATGTGTTCTAAGACATTTCCTTCTAAATCGAGTAACGTTTCTATGGAAACGACAGGATTTTCTTTTGTTATACGACAAACTCATTTCCGATCCACTAATCCTTCTTTACTGCATCCCTCACTCCCACACATTGACGAATTCACACGGTCATTGCGTCGCTATGAAATACGAGTACTATGTGTTCTAAGACATTTCCTTCTAAATCGAGTAACGTTTCTATTGAAACGACAGGATTTTTTTTTGGGATACGACAATCACATTTCCGATCCACTAATCCTTCTTTACTGCATTACTCACTCCCACACATTGACGAATTCACACGGAAATTGTGTCGGTATGAAATACGAGTACTATGTGTTCTAAGACATTTCCTTGTAAATCGCGTAACGTTTCTATGGAAACGACAGGATTTTCGTTTGGGACACGACAATCTCATTTCCGATCCACTAATCCTTCTTTACTGCATCCCTCACTCCCACACATTGTCGAATTCACACGGTTATTGCGTCGCTATGAAATACGAGTACTATGTGTTCTAAGACATTTCCTTCTAAATCGAGTAACGTTTCTATTGAAACGACAGGATTTTCTTTTGGGATACGACAATCACATTTTCGATCCACTAATCCTTCTTTACTGCATCCCTCACTCCCACACATTGACGAATTCACACGGAAATTGCGTCGGAATGAAATACGAGTACTATGTGTTCTAAGACATTTCCTTCTAAATCGAGTAACGTTTCTATGGAAACGACAGGATTTTCTTTTGGGATACGACAATCTCATTTCCGATCCACTAATCCTTCTTTACTGCATCCCTCACTCCCACATATTGAAGAATTCACACGGAAATTGCGTCGCTATGAAATACGAGTAATATCTGTTCTAAGACATTTCCTTGTAATTCGAGTAACGTTTCTATGGACACGACAGGATTTTCTTTTGGGATACGACAGTCACATTTCCGATCCACTAATCCTTCTTTACTGCATCCCTCACTCCCACACATTGACGAATTCACACGGAAAGTGCTTTGCTATGAAATACGAGTACTATGTGTTCTAAGACATTTCCTTCT
This sequence comes from Schistocerca piceifrons, assembly GCF_021461385.2. NCBI lineage: Eukaryota > Metazoa > Arthropoda > Insecta > Orthoptera > Acrididae > Schistocerca > Schistocerca piceifrons. Next base: position 601,539,757 of record NC_060144.1, on the reverse strand, counting down.
AAATCGAGTAACGTTTCTATCGAAACGACAGGATTTTCTTTTGGGATACGACAATCTCATTTCCGATCCACTAATCCTTCTTTACTGCATCCCTCACTCCCAAACATTGACGAATTCACACGGAAATTGCGTCGCTATGAAATACGAGTACTATGTGTTCTAAGACATTTCCTTCTAAATCGAGTGACGTTTCTATGGAAACGACAGGATTTTCTTTTGGTATACGACAATCACATTTCCGATCCACTAATCCTTCTTTACTGCATCCCTCACTCCCACACATTGACGAATTCACACGGAAATTGTGTCGGTATGAAATACGAGTACTATGTGTTCTAAGACATTTCCTTCTAAATCGAGTAACGTTTCTATGGAAACGACAGGATTTTCTTTTGTTATACGACAAACTCATTTCCGATCCACTAATCCTTCTTTACTGCATCCCTCACTCCCACACATTGACGAATTCACACGGTCATTGCGTCGCTATGAAATACGAGTACTATGTGTTCTAAGACATTTCCTTCTAAATCGAGTAACGTTTCTATTGAAACGACAGGATTTTTTTTTGGGATACGACAATCACATTTCCGATCCACTAATCCTTCTTTACTGCATTACTCACTCCCACACATTGACGAATTCACACGGAAATTGTGTCGGTATGAAATACGTGTACTATGTGTTCTAAGACATTTCCTTGTAAATCGCGTAACGTTTCTATGGAAACGACAGGATTTTCGTTTGGGATACGACAATCTCATTTCCGATCCACTAATCCTTCTTTACTGCATCCCTCACTCCCACACATTGACGAATTCACACGGTTATTGCGTCGCTATGAAATACGAGTACTATGTGTTCTAAGACATTTCCTTCTAAATCGAGTAACGTTTCTATTGAAACGACAGGATTTTCTTTTGGGATACGACAATCACATTTCCGATCCACTAATCCTTCTTTACTGCATCCCTCACTCCCACACATTGACGAATTCACACGGAAAGTGCTTTGCTATGAAATACGAGTACTATGTGTTCTAAGACATTTCCTTCTAAATCGAGTAACGTTTCTATCGAAACGACAGGATTTTCTTTTGGGATACGACAATCTCATTTCCGATCCACTAATCCTTCTTTACTGCATCCCTCACTCCCAAACATTGACGAATTCACACGGAAATAGCGTCGCTATGAAATACGAGTACTATGTGTTCTAAGACATTTCCTTCTAAATCGAGTGACGTTTCTATGGAAACGACAGGATTTTCTTTTGGTATACGACAATCACATTTCCGATCCACTAATCCTTCTTTACTGCATCCCTCACTCCCACACATTGACGAATTCACACGGAAATTGTGTCGGTATGAAATACGAGTACTATGTGTTCTAAGACATTTCCTTCTAAATCGAGTAACGTTTCTATGGAAACGACAGGATTTTCTTTTGTTATACGACAAACTCATTTCCGATCCACTAATCCTTCTTTACTGCATCCCTCACTCCCACACATTGACGAATTCACACGGTCATTGCGTCGCTATGAAATACGAGTACTATGTGTTCTAAGACATTTCCTTCTAAATCGAGTAACGTTTCTATTGAAACGACAGGATTTTTTTTTGGGATACGACAATCACATTTCCGATCCACTAATCCTTCTTTACTGCATTACTCACTCCCACACATTGACGAATTCACACGGAAATTGTGTCGGTATGAAATACGAGTACTATGTGTTCTAAGACATTTCCTTGTAAATCGCGTAACGTTTCTATGGAAACGACAGGATTTTCGTTTGGGATACGACAATCTCATTTCCGATCCACTAATCCTTCTTTACTGCATCCCTCACTCCCACACATTGTCGAATTCACACGGTTATTGCGTCGCTATGAAATACGAGTACTATGTGTTCTAAGACATTTCCTTCTAAATCGAGTAACGTTTCTATGGAAACGACAGGATTTTCTTTTGGGATACGACAATCACATTTTCGATCCACTAATCCTTCTTTACTGCATCCCTCACTCCCACACATCGACGAATTCACACGGAAATTGCGTCGGTATGAAATACGAGTACTATGTGTTCTAAGACATTTCCTTCTAAATCGAGTAACGTTTCTATGGAAACGACAGGATTTTCTTTTGGGATACGACAATCTCATTTCCGATCCACTAATCCTTCTTTACTGCATCCCTCACTCCCACATATTGAAGAATTCACACGGAAATTGCGTCGCTATGAAATACGTGTAATATCTGTTCTAAGACATTTCCTTGTAAATCGAGTAACGTTTCTATGGAAACGACAGGATTTTCTTTTGTGATACGACAATCACATTTCCGATCCACTAATCCTTCTTTACTGCATCCCTCACTCCCACACATTGACGAATTCACACGGAAATTGCTTCGCTATGAAATACGAGTACTATGTGTTCTAAGACATTTCCTTCTAAATCGAGTAACGTTTCTATCGAAACGACAGGATTTTCTTTTGGGATACGACAATCTCATTTCCGATCCACTAATCCTTCTTTACTGCATCCCTCACTCCCAAACATTGACGAATTCACACGGAAATTGCGTCGCAATGAAATACGAGTACTATGTGTTCTAAGACATTTCCTTCTAAATCGAGTAACGTTTCTATGGAAACGACAGGATTTTCTTTTGGGATACGACAATCACATTTCCAATCCACTAATCCTTCTTTACTGCATCCCTCACTCCCACACATTGACGAATTCACACGGAAATTCCGTCGCTACAAAATACGAGTATTATGTGCTCTAAGACATTTCCTTCTAAATCGAGTAACGTTTCTATGGAAACGACAATATTTTCTTTTGGGATACGACAATCACATTTCCGATCCACTAATCCTTCTTTACTGCATCCCTCACTCCCACACATTGACGAATTCACACGGAAATTCCGTCGCTATGAAATACGAGTACTATGTGTTCTAAGACATTTCCTTCTAAATCGAGTAACGTTTCTATGGAAACGACAGGATTTTCTTTTGGGATACGACAATCTCATTTCCGATCCACTAATCCTTCTTTACTGCATCCCTCACTCCCACATATTGAAGAATTCACACGGAAATTGCGTCGCTATGAAATACGAGTAATATCTGTTCTAAGACATTTCCTTGTAAATCGAGTAACGTTTCTATGGACACGACAGGATTTTCTTTTGGGATACGACACTCACATTTCCGATCCACTAATCCTTCTTTACTGCATCCCTCACTCCCACACATTGACGAATTCACACGGAAAGTGCTTTGCTATGAAATACGAGTACTATGTGTTCTAAGACATTTCCTTCTAAATCGAGTAACGTTTCTATCGAAACGACAGGATTTTCTTTTGGGATACGACAATCTCATTTCCGATCCACTAATCCTTCTTTACTGCATCCCTCACTCCCAAACATTGACGAATTCACACGGAAATTGCGTCGCTATGAAATACGAGTACTATGTGTTCTAAGACATTTCCTTCTAAATCGAGTGACGTTTCTATTGAAACGACAGGATTTTTTTTTGGGATACGACAATCCCATTTCCGATCCACTAATCCTTCTTTACTGCATTACTCACTCCCACACATTGACGAATTCACACGGAAATTGTGTCGGTATGAAATACGAGTACTATGTGTTCTAAGACATTTCCTTGTAAATCGCGTAACGTTTCTATGGAAACGACAGGATTTTCGTTTGGGATACGACAATCTCATTTCCGATCCACTAATCCTTCTTTACTGCATCCCTCACTCCCACACATTGACGAATTCACACGGTTATTGCGTCGCTATGAAATACGAGTACTATGTGTTCTAAGACATTTCCTTCTAAATCGAGTAACGTTTCTATTGAAACGACAGGATTTTCTTTTGGGATACGACAATCACATTTCCGATCCACTAATCCTTCTTTACTGCATCCCTCACTCCCACACATTGACGAATTCACACGGAAAGTGCTTTGCCATGAAATACGAGTACTATGTGTTCTAAGACATTTCCTTCTAAATCGAGTAACGTTTCTATCGAAACGACAGGATTTTCTTTTGGGATACGACAATCTCATTTCCGATCCACTAATCCTTCTTTACTGCATCCCTCACTCCCAAACATTGACGAATTCACACGGAAATTGCGTCGCTATGAAATACGAGTACTATGTGTTCTAAGACATTTCCTTCTAAATCGAGTGACGTTTCTATGGAAACGACAGGATTTTCTTTTGGTATACGACAATCACATTTCCGATCCACTAATCCTTCTTTACTGCATCCCTCACTCCCACACATTGACGAATTCACACGGAAATTGTGTCGGTATGAAATACGAGTACTATGTGTTCTAAGACATTTCCTTCTAAATCGAGTAACGTTTCTATGGAAACGACAGGATTTTCTTTTGTTATACGACAAACTCATTTCCGATCCACTAATCCTTCTTTACTGCATCCCTCACTCCCACACATTGACGAATTCACACGGTCATTGCGTCGCTATGAAATACGAGTACTATGTGTTCTAAGACATTTCCTTCTAAATCGAGTAACGTTTCTATTGAAACGACAGGATTTTTTTTTGGGATACGACAATCACATTTCCGATCCACTAATCCTTCTTTACTGCATTACTCACTCCCACACATTGACGAATTCACACGGAAATTGTGTCGGTATGAAATACGAGTACTATGTGTTCTAAGACATTTCCTTGTAAATCGCGTAACGTTTCTATGGAAACGACAGGATTTTCGTTTGGGATACGACAATCTCATTTCCGATCCACTAATCCTTCTTTACTGCATCCCTCACTCCCACACATTGTCGAATTCACACGGTTATTGCGTCGCTATGAAATACGAGTACTATGTGTTCTAAGACATTTCCTTCTAAATCGAGTAACGTTTCTATTGAAACGACAGGATTTTCTTTTGGGATACGACAATCACATTTTCGATCCACTAATCCTTCTTTACTGCATCCCTCACTCCCACACATCGACGAATTCACACGGAAATTGCGTCGGTATGAAATACGAGTACTATGTGTTCTAAGACATTTCCTTCTAAATCGAGTAACGTTTCTATGGAAACGACAGGATTTTCTTTTGGGATACGACAATCTCATTTCCGATCCACTAATCCTTCTTTACTGCATCCCTCACTCCCACATATTGAAGAAATCACACGGAAATTGCGTCGCTATGAAATACGAGTAATATCTGTTCTAAGACATTTCCTTGTAAATCGAGTAACGTTTCTATGGACACGACAGGATTTTCTTTTGGGATACGACAGTCACATTTCCGATCCACTAATCCTTCTTTACTGCATCCCTCACTCCCACACATTGACGAATTCACACGGAAAGTGCTTTGCTATGAAATACGAGTACTATGTGTTCTAAGACATTTCCTTCTAAATCGAGTAACGTTTCTATCGAAACGACAGGATTTTCTTTTGGGATACGACAATCTCATTTCCGATCCACTAATCCTTCTTTACTGCATCCCTCACTCCCAAACATTGACGAATTCACACGGAAATTGCGTCGCTATGAAATACGAGTACTATGTGTTCTAAGACATTTCCTTCTAAATCGAGTGACGTTTCTATGGAAACGACAGGATTTTCTTTTGGTATACGACAATCACATTTCCGATCCACTAATCCTTCTTTACTGCATCACTCACTCCCACACATTGACGAATTCACACGGAAATTGTGTCGGTATGAAATACGAGTACTATGTGTTCTAAGACATTTCCTTGTAAATCGCGTAACGTTTCTATGGAAACGACAGGATTTTCGTTTGGGATACGACAAACTCATTTCCGATCCACTAATCCTTCTTTACTGCATCCCTCACTCCCACACATTGACGAATTCACACGGTTATTGCGTCGCTATGAAATACGAGTACTATGTGTTCTAAGACATTTCCTTCTAAATCGAGTAACGTTTCTATTGAAACGACAGGATTTTCTTTTGGGATACGACAATCACATTTTCGATCCACTAATCCTTCTTTACTGCATCCCTCACTCCCACACATCGACGAATTCACACGGAAATTGCGTCGGTATGAAATACGAGTACTATGTGTTCTAAGACATTTCCTTCTAAATCGAGTAACGTTTCTATGGAAACGACAGGATTTTCTTTTGGGATACGACAATCTCATTTCCGATCCACTAATCCTTCTTTACTGCATCCCTCACTCCCACATATTGAAGAATTCACACGGAAATTGCGTCGCTATGAAATACGAGTAATATCTCTTCTAAGACATTTCCTTGTAAATCGAGTAACGTTTCTATGGAAACGACAGGATTTTCTTTTGTGATGCGACAATCACATTTCCGATCCACTAATCCTTCTTTACTGCATCCCTCACTCCCACACATTGACGAATTCACACGGAAATTGCTTCGCTATGAAATACGAGTACTATGTGTTCTAAGACATTTCCTTCTAAATCGAGTAACGTTTCTATCGAAACGACAGGATTTTCTTTTGGGATACGACAATCTCATTTCCGATCCACTAATCCTTCTTTACTGCATCCCTCACTCCCAAACATTGACGAATTCACACGGAAATTGCGTCGCAATGAAATACGAGTACTATGTGTTCTAAGACATTTCCTTCTACATCGAGTAACGTTTCTATGGAGACGACAGGATTTTCTTTTGGGATACGACAATCACATTTCCAATCCACTAATCCTTCTTTACTGCATCCCTCACTCCCACACATTGACGAATTCACACGGAAATTCCGTCGCTACAAAATACGAGTATTATGTGTTCTAAGACATTTCCTTCTAAATCGAGTAACGTTTCTATGGAAACGACAGGATTTTCTTTTGGGATACGACAATCACATTTCCGATCCACTAATCCTTCTTTACTGCATCCCTCACTCCCACACATTGACGAATTCACACGGAAATTCCGTCGCTACGAAATACGAGTATTATGTGTTCTAAAACATTTCCTTCTAAATCGAGTAACGTTTCTATGGAAACGACAGGATTTTCTTTCGGGATACGACAATCTCATTTCCGATCCACTAATCCTTCTTTACTGCATTACTCACTCCCACACATTGAGGAATTCACACGGAAATTGTGTCGGTATGAAATACGAGTACTATGTGTTCTAAGACATTTCCTTGTAAATCGCGTAAAGTTTCTATGGAAACGACAGGATTTTCGTTTGGGATACGACAATCTCATTTCCGATCCACTAATCCTTCTTTACTGCATCCCTCACTCCCACACATTGACGAATTCACACGGTTATTGCGTCGCTATGAAGTACGAGTACTATGTGTTCTAAGACATTTCCTTCTAAATCGAGTAACGTTTCTATTGAAACGACAGGATTTTCTTTTGGGATACGACAATCACATTTTCGATCCACTAATCCTTCTTTACTGCATCCCTCACTCCCACACATCGACGAATTCACACGGAAATTGCGTCGGTATGAAATACGAGTACTATGTGTTCTAAGACATTTCCTTCTAAATCGAGTAACGTTTCTATGGAAACGACAGCATTTTCTTTTGGGATACGACAATCTCATTTCCGATCCACTAATCCTTCTTTACTGCATCCCTCACTCCCACATATTGAAGAATTCACACGGAAATTGCGTCGCTATGAAATACGAGTAATATCTGTTCTAAGACATTTCCTTGTAAATCGAGTTACGTTTCTATGGAAACGACAGTATTTTCTTTTGGGATACGACAATCACATTTCCGATCCACTAATCCTTCTTTACTGCATCCCTCACTCCCACACATTGACGAATTCACACGGAAATTGCTTCGCTATGAAATACGAGTACTATGTGTTCTAAGACATTTCCTTCTAAATCGAGTAACGTTTCTATCGAAACGACAGGATTTTCTTTTGGGATACGACAATCTCATTTCCGATCCACTAATCCTTCTTTACTGCATCCCTCACTCCCAAACATTGACGAATTCACACGGAAATTGCGTCGCAATGAAATACGAGTACTATGTGTTCTAAGACATTTCCTTATAAATCGAGTAACGTTTCAATGGAAACGACAGGATTTTCTTTTGGGATACGACATCCACATTTCCAATCCACTAATCCTTCTTTACTGCATCCCTCACTCCCACACATTGACGAATTCACACGGAAATTCCGTCGCTACAAAATACGAGTATTATGTGTTCTAAGACATTTCCTTCTAAATCGAGTAACGTTTCTATGGAAACGACAGGATTTTCTTTTGGGATACGACAATCACATTTCCGATCCACTAATCCTTCTTTACTGCATCCCTCACTCCCACACATTGACGAATTCACACGGAAATTCCGTCGCTACGAAATACGAGTATTATGTGTTCTAAAACATTTCCTTCTAAATCGAGTAACGTTTCTATGGAAACGACAGGATTTTCTTTCGGGATACGACAATCTCATTTCCGATCCACTAATCCATCTTTACTGCATCCCTCACTCCCAAACATTGACGAATTCACGCGGAAATTGCGTCGCTATGAAATACGAGTACTATGTGTTCTAAGACATTTCCTTCTAAATCGAGTAACGTTTCTATGGAAACGACAGCAATTCCTTTTGGGATACGACAATCACATTTCCGATCCACTAATCCTTCTTTACTGCATCCCTCACTCCCAAACATTGACGAATTCACACGGAAATTGCTTCGTTATGAAATACGAGTACTTTGTGTTCTAAGACATTTCCTTCTAAATCGAGTAACGTTTCTATGGAAACGACAGGATTTTCTTTTGGGATACGACAATCTCATTTCCGATCCACTAATCCTTCTTTACTGCATCCATCACTCCCACACATTGAAGAATTCACACGGAAATTGCGTCGCTATGAAATACGAGTAATATCTGTTCTAAGACATTTCCTTGTAAATCGAGTAACATTTCTATGGAAGCGACAGGATTTTCTTTTGGGATACGACAATCTTATTTCCGATCCACTAATCCTTCTTTGCTGCATCCCTCACTCAGACACATTGACGAATTCACACGGTTATTGCGTCGCTATGAAATACGAGTACTATGTGTTCTAAGACATTTCCTTCTAAATCGAGTAACGTTTCTATTGAAACGACAGGATTTTCTTTTGGGATACGACAATCACATTTCCGATTCACTAATCCTTCTTTACTGCATCCCTCACTCCCACACATCGACGAATTCACACGGAAATTGCGTCGGTATGAAATACGAGTACTATGTGTTCTAAGACATTTCCTTCTAAGTCGAGTAACGTTTCTATGGAAACGACAGGATTTTCTTTTGGGATACGACAATCTCATTTCCGATCCACTAATCCTTCTTTACTGCATCCCTCACTCCACACTTTGACGAATTCACACGGAAATTCCGTCGCTACGAAATACGAGTATTATGTGTTCTAAGACATTTCCTTCTAAATCGAGTAACGTTTCTATGGAAACGACAGGATTTTCTTTTGGGATACGACAATCTCATTTCCGATCCACTAATCCTTCTTTACTGCATCCATCACTCCCACACATTGAAGAATTCACACGGAAATTGCGTCGCTATGAAATACGAGTAATATCTGTTCTAAGACATTTCCTTGTAAATCGAGTAACGTTTCTATGGAAACGACAGGATTTTCTTTTGGGATACGACAATCATATTTCCGATCCACTAATCCTTCTTTACTACATCCCTCACTCCCACACATTGACGAATTCACACGGAAATTGCTTCGCTATGAAATACGAGTACTATGTGTTCTAAGACATTTCCTTCTAAATCGAGTAACGTTTCTATCGAAACGACAGGATTTTCTTTTGGGATACGACAATCTCATTTCCGATCCACTAATCCTTCTTTACTGCATCCCTCACTCCCAAACATTGACGAATTCACACGGAAATTGAGTCGCTATGAAATACTAGTACTATGTGTTCTAAGACATTTCCTTCTAAATCGAGTAACGTTTCTATGGAAACGACAGGATTTTCTTTTGGTATACGACAATCACATTTCCGATCCACTAATCCTTCTTTACTGCATCCCTCACTCCCACACATTGACGAATTCACACGGAAATTGTGTTGGTATGAAATACGAGTACTATGTGTTCTAAGATATTTCCTTCTAAATCGAGTAACGTTTCTATGGAAACGACAGGATTTTCTTTCGTTATACGACAATCTCATTTCCGATCCACTAATCCTTCTTTACTGCATCCATCACTCCCACACATTGAAGAATTCACACGGAAATTGCGTCGCTATGAAATACGAGTAATATCTGTTCTAAGACATTTCCTTGTAAATCGAGTAACGTTTCTATGGAAACGACAGGATTTTCGTTTGGGATACGACAATCTCATTTCCGATCCACTAATCCTTCTTTACTGCATCCCTCACTCCCACACATTGACGAATTCACACGGTTATTGCGTCGCTATGAAATACGAGTACTATGTGTTCTAAGACATTTCCTTCTAAATCGAGTAACGTTTCTATTGAAACGACAGGATTTTCTTTTGGGATACGACAATCACATTTCCGATCCACTAATCCTTCTTTACTGCATCCCTCACTCCCACACATCGACGAATTCACACGGAAATTGCGTCGGTATGAAATACGAGTACTATGTGTTCTAAGACATTTCCTTCTAAATCGGGTAACGTTTCTATAGAAACGACAGGATTTTCTTTTGGGATACGACAATCTCATTTCCGATCCACTAATCCTTCTTTACTGCATCCCTCACTCCCACATATTGAAGAATTCACACGGAAATTGCGTCGCTATGAAATACGAGTAATATCTGTTCTAAGACATTTCCTTGTAAATCGAGTAACGTTTCTATGGAAACGACAGGATTTTCTTTTGGGATACGACAATCACATTTCCGATCCACTAATCCTTCTTTACTGCATCCCTCACTCCCACACATTGACGAATTCACACGGAAATTGCTTCGCTATGAAATACGAGTAATATCTGTTCTAAGACATTTCCTTGTAAATCGAGTAACGTTTCTATGGAAACGACAGGATTTTCGTTTGGGATACGACAATCTCATTTCCGATCCACTAATCCTTCTTTACTGCATCCCTCACTCCCACACATTGACGAATTCACACGGTTATTGCGTCGCTATGAAATACGAGTACTATGTGTTCTAAGACATTTCCTTCTAAATCGAGTAACGTTTCTATTGAAACGACAGGATTTTCTTTTGGGATACGACAATCACATTTCCGATCCACTAATCCTTCTTTACTGCATCCCTCACTCCCACACATCGACGAATTCACACGGAAATTGCGTCGGTATGAAATACGAGTACTATGTGTTCTAAGACATTTCCTTCTAAATCGGGTAACGTTTCTATAGAAACGACAGGATTTTCTTTTGGGATACGACAATCTCATTTCCGATCCACTAATCCTTCTTTACTGCATCCCTCACTCCCACATATTGAAGAATTCACACGGAAATTGCGTCGCTATGAAATACGAGTAATATCTGTTCTAAGACATTTCCTTGTAAATCGAGTAACGTTTCTATGGAAACGACAGGATTTTCTTTTGGGATACGACAATCACATTTCCGATCCACTAATCCTTCTTTACTGCATCCCTCACTCCCACACATTGACGAATTCACACGGAAATTGCTTCGCTATGAAATACGAGTACTATGTGTTCTAAGACATTTCCTTCTAAATCGAGTAACGTTTCTATCGAAACGACAGGATTTTCTTTTGGGATACGACAATCTCATTTCCGATCCACTAATCCTTCTTTACTGCATCCCTCACTCCCACACATTGACGAATTCACACGGAAATTCCGTCGCTACAAAATACGAGTATTATGTGTTCTAAGACATTTCCTTCTAAATCGAGTAACGTTTCTATGGAAACGACAGGATTTTCTTTTGGGATACGACAATCACATTTCCGATCCACTAATCCTTCTTTACTGCATCCCTCACTTCCACACATTGACGAATTCACACGGAAATTCCGTCGCTACGAAATACGAGTATTATGTGTTCTAAAACATTTCCTTCTAAATCGAGTAACGTTTCTATGGAAACGACAGGATTTTCTTTCGGGATACGACAATCTCATTTCCGATCCACTAATCCATCTTTACTGCATCCCTCACTCCCAAACATTGACGAATTCACACGGAAATTGCGTCGCTATGAAATACGAGTACTATGTGTTCTAAGACATTTCCTTCTAAAACGAGTAACGTTTCTATGGAAACGACAGCAATTCCTTTTGGGATATGACAATCACATTTCCGATCCACTAATCCTTTTTTACTGCATCCCTCACTCCCAAGCATTACGAATTCACACGGAAATTGCTTCGTTATGAAATACGAGTACTTTGTGTTCTAAGACATTTCCTTCTAAATCGAGTAACGTTTCTATGGAAACGACAGGATTTTCTTTTGGGATACGACAATCTCATTTCCGATCCACTAATCCTTCTTTACTGCATCCTTCACTCCCAAACATTGAAGAATTCACACGGTTATTGCGTCGCTATGAAATACGAGTACTATGTGTTCTAAGACATTTCCTTGTAAATCGAGTAACGTTTCTATGGAAACGACAGGATTTTCTTTTGGGATACGACAATCACATTTCCGATCCACTAATCCTTCTTTACTGCATCCCTCACTCCCACACATTGACGAATTCACACGGAAATTGTGTCGGTATGAAATACGAGTACTATGTGTTCTAAGACATTTCCTTGTAAATCGAGTAACGTTTCTATGGAAACGACAGGATTTTCTTTTGGGATACGACAATCTCATTTCCGATCCACTAATCCTTCTTTACTGCATCCCTCACTCAGACACATTGACGAATTCACACGGTTATTGCGTCGCTATGAAATACGAGTACTATGTGTTCTAAGACATCTCCTTCTAAATCGAGTAACGTTTCTATTGAAACGACAGGATTTTCTTTTGGGATACGACAATCACATTTCCGATTCACTTATCCTTCTTTACTGCATCCCTCACTCCCACACATCGACGAATTCACACGGAAATTGCGTCGGTATGAAATACGAGTACTATGTGTTCTAAGACATTTCCTTCTAAATCGAGTAACGTTTCTATGGAAACGACAGGATTTTCTTTTGGGATACGACAATCTCATTTCCGATCCACTAATCCTTCTTTACTGCATCCCTCACTCCCACACTTTGACGAATTCACACGGAAATTCCGTCGCTACGAAATACGAGTATTATGTGTTCTAAGACATTTCCTTCTAAATCGAGTAACGTTTCTATGGAAACGACAGGATTTTCTTTTGGGATACGACAATCTCATTTCCGATCCACTAATCCTTCTTTACTGCATCCATCACTCCCACACATTGAAGAACTCACACGGAAATTGCGTCGCTATGAAATACGAGTAATATCTGTTCTAAGACATTTCCTTGTAAATCGAGTAACGTTTCTATGGAAACGACAGGATTTTCTTTTGGGATACGACAATCACATTTCCGATCTACTAATCCTTCTTTACTGCATCCCTCACTCCCAAACATTGACGAATTCACACGGAAATTGAGTCGCTATGAAATACGAGTACTATGTGTTCTAAGACATTTCCTTCTAAATCGAGTAACGTTTCTATGGAAACGACAGGATTTTCTTTTGGTATACGACAATCACATTTCCGATCCACTAATCCTTCTTTACTGCATCCCCCACTCCCACACATTGACGAATTCACACGGAAATTGTGTCGGTATGAAATACGAGTACTATGTGTTCTAAGACATTTACTTCTAAATCGAGTAACGTTTCTATGGAAACGACAGGATTTTCTTTCGTTATACGACAATCTCATTTCCGATCCACTAATCCTTCTTTACTGCATCCATCACTCCCACACATTGAAGAATTCACACGGAAATTGCGTCGCTATGAAATACGAGTAATATCTGTTCTAAGACATTTCCTTGTAAATCGAGTAACGTTTCTATGGAAACGACAGGATTTTCGTTTGGGATACGACAATCTCATTTCCGATCCACTAATCCTTCTTTACTGCATCCCTCACTCCCACACATTGACGAATTCACACGGTTATTGCGTCGCTATGAAATACGAGTACTATGTGTTCTAAGACATTTCCTTCTAAATCGAGTAACGTTTCTATTGAAACGACAGGATTTTCTTTTGGGATACGACAATCACATTTCCGATCCACTAATCCTTCTTTACTGCATCCCTCACTCCCACACATCGACGAATTCACACGGAAATTGCGTCGGTATGAAATACGAGTACTATGTGTTCTAAGACATTTCCTTCTAAATCGGGTAACGTTTCTATAGAAACGACAGGATTTTCTTTTGGGATACGACAATCTCATTTCCGATCCACTAATCCTTCTTTACTGCATCCCTCACTCCCACATATTGAAGAATTCACACGGAAATTGCGTCGCTATGAAATACGAGTAATATCTGTTCTAAGACATTTCCTTGTAAATCGAGTAACGTTTCTATGGAAACGACAGGATTTTCTTTTGGGATACGACAATCACATTTCCGATCCACTAATCCTTCTTTACTGCATCCCTCACTCCCACACATTGACGAATTCACACGGAAATTGCTTCGCTATGAAATACGAGTAATATCTGTTCTAAGACATTTCCTTGTAAATCGAGTAACGTTTCTATGGAAACGACAGGATTTTCGTTTGGGATACGACAATCTCATTTCCGATCCACTAATCCTTCTTTACTGCATCCCTCACTCCCACACATTGACGAATTCACACGGTTATTGCGTCGCTATGAAATACGAGTACTATGTGTTCTAAGACATTTCCTTCTAAATCGAGTAACGTTTCTATTGAAACGACAGGATTTTCTTTTGGGATACGACAATCACATTTCCGATCCACTAATCCTTCTTTACTGCATCCCTCACTCCCACACATCGACGAATTCACACGGAAATTGCGTCGGTATGAAATACGAGTACTATGTGTTCTAAGACATTTCCTTCTAAATCGGGTAACGTTTCTATAGAAACGACAGGATTTTCTTTTGGGATACGACAATCTCATTTCCGATCCACTAATCCTTCTTTACTGCATCCCTCACTCCCACATATTGAAGAATTCACACGGAAATTGCGTCGCTATGAAATACGAGTAATATCTGTTCTAAGACATTTCCTTGTAAATCGAGTAACGTTTCTATGGAAACGACAGGATTTTCTTTTGGGATACGACAATCACATTTCCGATCCACTAATCCTTCTTTACTGCATCCCTCACTCCCACACATTGACGAATTCACACGGAAATTGCTTCGCTATGAAATACGAGTAATATCTGTTCTAAGACATTTCCTTGTAAATCGAGTAACGTTTCTATGGAAACGACAGGATTTTCGTTTGGGATACGACAATCTCATTTCCGATCCACTAATCCTTCTTTACTGCATCCCTCACTCCCACACATTGACGAATTCACACGGTTATTGCGTCGCTATGAAATACGAGTACTATGTGTTCTAAGACATTTCCTTCTAAATCGAGTAACGTTTCTATTGAAACGACAGGATTTTCTTTTGGGATACGACAATCACATTTCCGATCCACTAATCCTTCTTTACTGCATCCCTCACTCCCACACATCGACGAATTCACACGGAAATTGCGTCGGTATGAAATACGAGTACTATGTGTTCTAAGACATTTCCTTCTAAATCGGGTAACGTTTCTATAGAAACGACAGGATTTTCTTTTGGGATACGACAATCTCATTTCCGATCCACTAATCCTTCTTTACTGCATCCCTCACTCCCACATATTGAAGAATTCACACGGAAATTGCGTCGCTATGAAATACGAGTAATATCTGTTCTAAGACATTTCCTTGTAAATCGAGTAACGTTTCTATGGAAACGACAGGATTTTCTTTTGGGATACGACAATCACATTTCCGATCCACTAATCCTTCTTTACTGCATCCCTCACTCCCACACATTGACGAATTCACACGGAAATTGCTTCGCTATGAAATACGAGTACTATGTGTTCTAAGACATTTCCTTCTAAATCGAGTAACGTTTCTATCGAAACGACAGGATTTTCTTTTGGGATACGACAATCTCATTTCCGATCCACTAATCCTTCTTTACTGCATCCCTCACTCCCACACATTGACGAATTCACACGGAAATTCCGTCGCTACAAAATACGAGTATTATGTGTTCTAAGACATTTCCTTCTAAATCGAGTAACGTTTCTATGGAAACGACAGGATTTTCTTTTGGGATACGACAATCACATTTCCGATCCACTAATCCTTCTTTACTGCATCCCTCACTTCCACACATTGACGAATTCACACGGAAATTCCGTCGCTACGAAATACGAGTATTATGTGTTCTAAAACATTTCCTTCTAAATCGAGTAACGTTTCTATGGAAACGACAGGATTTTCTTTCGGGATACGACAATCTCATTTCCGATCCACTAATCCATCTTTACTGCATCCCTCACTCCCAAACATTGACGAATTCACACGGAAATTGCGTCGCTATGAAATACGAGTACTATGTGTTCTAAGACATTTCCTTCTAAAACGAGTAACGTTTCTATGGAAACGACAGCAATTCCTTTTGGGATATGACAATCACATTTCCGATCCACTAATCCTTTTTTACTGCATCCCTCACTCCCAAGCATTACGAATTCACACGGAAATTGCTTCGTTATGAAATACGAGTACTTTGTGTTCTAAGACATTTCCTTCTAAATCGAGTAACGTTTCTATGGAAACGACAGGATTTTCTTTTGGGATACGACAATCTCATTTCCGATCCACTAATCCTTCTTTACTGCATCCTTCACTCCCAAACATTGAAGAATTCACACGGTTATTGCGTCGCTATGAAATACGAGTACTATGTGTTCTAAGACATTTCCTTGTAAATCGAGTAACGTTTCTATGGAAACGACAGGATTTTCTTTTGGGATACGACAATCACATTTCCGATCCACTAATCCTTCTTTACTGCATCCCTCACTCCCACACATTGACGAATTCACACGGAAATTGTGTCGGTATGAAATACGAGTACTATGTGTTCTAAGACATTTCCTTGTAAATCGAGTAACGTTTCTATGGAAACGACAGGATTTTCTTTTGGGATACGACAATCTCATTTCCGATCCACTAATCCTTCTTTACTGCATCCCTCACTCAGACACATTGACGAATTCACACGGTTATTGCGTCGCTATGAAATACGAGTACTATGTGTTCTAAGACATCTCCTTCTAAATCGAGTAACGTTTCTATTGAAACGACAGGATTTTCTTTTGGGATACGACAATCACATTTCCGATTCACTTATCCTTCTTTACTGCATCCCTCACTCCCACACATCGACGAATTCACACGGAAATTGCGTCGGTATGAAATACGAGTACTATGTGTTCTAAGACATTTCCTTCTAAATCGAGTAACGTTTCTATGGAAACGACAGGATTTTCTTTTGGGATACGACAATCTCATTTCCGATCCACTAATCCTTCTTTACTGCATCCCTCACTCCCACACTTTGACGAATTCACACGGAAATTCCGTCGCTACGAAATACGAGTATTATGTGTTCTAAGACATTTCCTTCTAAATCGAGTAACGTTTCTATGGAAACGACAGGATTTTCTTTTGGGATACGACAATCTCATTTCCGATCCACTAATCCTTCTTTACTGCATCCATCACTCCCACACATTGAAGAACTCACACGGAAATTGCGTCGCTATGAAATACGAGTAATATCTGTTCTAAGACATTTCCTTGTAAATCGAGTAACGTTTCTATGGAAACGACAGGATTTTCTTTTGGGATACGACAATCACATTTCCGATCTACTAATCCTTCTTTACTGCATCCCTCACTCCCAAACATTGACGAATTCACACGGAAATTGAGTCGCTATGAAATACGAGTACTATGTGTTCTAAGACATTTCCTTCTAAATCGAGTAACGTTTCTATGGAAACGACAGGATTTTCTTTTGGTATACGACAATCACATTTCCGATCCACTAATCCTTCTTTACTGCATCCCCCACTCCCACACATTGACGAATTCACACGGAAATTGTGTCGGTATGAAATACGAGTACTATGTGTTCTAAGACATTTACTTCTAAATCGAGTAACGTTTCTATGGAAACGACAGGATTTTCTTTCGTTATACGACAATCTCATTTCCGATCCACTAATCCTTCTTTACTGCATCCCTCACTCCCACACATTGACGAATTCACACGGTTATTGCGTCGCTATGAAATACGAATACTATGTGTTCTAAGACATTTCCTTCTAAATCGAGTAACGTTTCTATTGAAACGACAGGATTTTCTTTTGGGATACGACAATCACATTTCCGATACACCAACGCTTCTTTACTGCATCCCTCACTCCCACACATTGACGAGTTCACACGGAAATTGTGTCGGTATGAAATACGAGTACTATGTGTTCTAAGACATTTCTTTCTAAATCGAGTAACGTTTCTATGGAAACGACAGGATTTTCATTTGTTATACGACAATCTCATTTCCGATCCACTAATCCTTCTTTACTGCATCCCTCACTCCCACACATTGACGAATTCACACGGTTATTGCGTCGCTATGAAATACGAGTACTATGTGTTCTAAGACATTTCCTTCTAAATCGAGTAACGTTTCTATTGAAACGACAGGATTTTCTTTTGGGATACGACAATCTCATTTCCGATCCACTAATCCTTCTTTACTGCATCCCTCACTCCCACACATCGACGAATTCACACGGAAATTGCGTCGGTATGAAATACGAGTACAATGTGTTCTAAGACATTTCCTTCTAAATCGAGTAACGTTTCTACGGAAACGACAGGATTTTCTTTTAAGATACGACAATCTCATTTCCGATCCACTAATCCTGCTTTACTGCATCCCTCACTCCCACACATTGACGAATTCACACGGAAATTCCGTCTCTACGAAATAAGAGTATTGTGTGTTCTAAGACATTTCCTTCTAAATCGAGTAACGTTTCTATGGAAACGACAGGATTTTCTTTTGGGATACGACAATCTCATTTCCGATCCACTAATCCTTCTTTACTGCATTCCTCACTCCCACACATTGAAGAATTCACACGGAAATTGCGTCGCTATGAAATACGAGTAATATCTGTTCTAAGACATTTCCTTGTAAATCGAGTAACGTTTCTATGGAAACGACAGGAATTTCTTTTGGGATACGACAATCACATTTCCGATCCACTTATCCTTCTTTACTGCATCCCTCACTCCCAAACATTGACGAATTCACACGGTTATTGCGTCGCTATGAAATACGAGTACTATGTGTTCTAAGACATTTCCTTCTAAATCGAGTAACGATTCTATTGAAACGACAGGATTTTCTTTTGGGATACGACAATCTCATTTCCGATCCACTAATCCTTCTTTACTGCATCCCTCACTCCCACACATCGACGAATTCACACGGAAATTGCGTCGGTATGAAATACGAGTACAATGTGTTCTAAGACATTTCCTTCTAAATCGAGTAACGTTTCTACGGAAACGACAGGATTTTCTTTTAGGATACGACAATCTCATTTCCGATCCACTAATCCTTCTTTACTGCATCCCTCACTCCCACACATTGACGAATTCACACGGAAATTCCGTCTCTACGAAATACGAGTATTATGTGTTCTACGACGTTTCCTTCTAAATCGAGTTACGTTTCTATGGAAATGACAGGATTTTCTTTTGGGATACGACAATCTCATTTCCGGTCCACTAATCCTTCTTTACTGCATCCCTCAATCCCAAACATTGACGAATTCACACGGAAATTGCTTCGCTATGAAATACGAGTACTTTGTGTTCTAAGACATTTCCTTCTAAATCGAGTAACGTTTCTATGGAAACGACAGGATTTTCTTTTGGGATACGACAATCTCATTTCCGATCCACTAATCCTCCTTTACTGCATCCTTCACTCCCAAACATTGAAGAATTCACACGGAAATTGCGTCGCTATGAAATACGAGTACTATGTGTTCTAAGACATTTCCTTGTAAATCGAGTAACGTTTCTATGGAAACGACCGGATTTTTTTTAGGATATGACAGTCACATTTCCGATCCGCTAATCCTTCTTTACTGCATCCCTCACTCCATCACATTGACGAATTCACACGGAAATTGTGTCGGTATGAAATACGAGTACTATGTGTTCTAAGACATTTCCTTGTAAATCGAGTAACGTTTCTATGGAAACGACAGGATTTTCTTTTGGGATACGACAATCTCATTTCCGATCTACTAATCCTTCTTTACTGCATCCCTCACTCCCACACATTGACGAATTCACACGGTTATTGCGTCGCTATGAAATACGAGTACTATGTGTTCTAAGACATTTCCTTCTAAATCGAGTAACGTTTCTATTGAAACGACAGGATTTTCTTTTGGGATACGACAATCACATTTCCGATCCACTAATCCTTCTTTACTGCATCCCTCACTCCCACACATCGACGAATTCACACTGAAATTGCGTCGGTATGAAATACGAGTACTATGTGTTCTAAGACATTTCCTTCTAAATCGAGTAACGTTTCTATGGAAACGACAGGATTTTCTTTTGGGATACGACAATCTCATTTCCGATCCACTAATCCTTCTTTACTGCATCCCTCACTCCCACACATTGACGAATTCACACGGAAATTCCGTCGCTACGAAATACGAGTATTATGTGTTCTAAGACATTTCCTTCTAAATCGAGTAACGTTTCTATGGAAACGACAGGATTTTCTTTTGGGATACGACAATCTCATTTCCGATCCACTAATCCTTCTTTACTGCATCCCTTACTCCCACACATTGAAGAATTCACACGGAAATTGCGTCGCTATGAAATACGAGTAATATCTGTTGTAAGACATTTCCTTGTAAATCGAGTAACGTTTCTATGGAAACGACAGGATTTTCTTTTGGGATACGACAATCACATTTCCGATCCACTAATCCTTCTTTACTGCATCCCTCACTCCCACACATTGACGAAGTCACACGGAAATTGCTTCGCTATGAAATACGAGTACTATGTGTTCTAAGACATTTCCTTCTAAATCGAGTATCGTTTCTATCGAAACGACAGGATTTTCTTTTGGGATACGACAATCTCATTTCCGATCCACTAATCCTTCTTTACTGCATCCCTCACTCCCAAACATTGACGAATTCACACGGAAATTGCGTCGCTATGAAATACGAGTACTATGTGTTCTAAGACATTTCCTTCTAAATCGAGTAACGTTTCTATGGAAACGACAGGATTTTCTTTTGGTATACGACAATCACATTTCCGATCCACTAATCCTTCTTTACTGGATCCCTAACTCCCACACATTGACGAATTCACACGGAAATTGTGTCGGTATGAAATACGAGTACTATGTGATCTAAGACATTTCCTTCTAAATCGAGTAACGTTTCTATGGAAACGACAGGATTTTCTTTTGTTATACCACAATCTCATTTCCGATCCACTAATCCTTCTTTAGTGCATCCCTCACTCCCACACATTGACGAATTCACACGGTTATTGCGTCGCTATGAAATACGAGTACTATGTGTTCTAAGACATTTCCTTCTAAATCGAGTAACGTTTCTATTGAAACGACAGGATTTTCTTTTGGGATACGACAATCACATTTCCGATCCACTAATCCTTCTTTACTGCATCCCTCACTCCCACACATCGACGAATTCACACGGAAATTGCGTCGGTATGAAATACGAGTACTATGTGTTCTAAGACATTTCCTTCTAAATCGAGTAACGTTTCTATGGAAACGACAGGATTTTCTTTTGGGATACGACAATCTCATTTCCGATCCACTAATCCTTCTTTACTGCATCCCTCACTCCCACACATTGACGAATTCACACGGAAATTCCGTCTCTACGAAATACGAGTATTATGTGTTCTAAGACATTTCCTTCTAAATCGAGTAACGTTTCTATGGAAACAACAGGATTTTCTTTTGGGATACGACAATCTCATTTCCGATCCACTAATCCTTCTTTACTGCATCCCTCACTCCCACACATTGACGAATTCACACGGAAATTCCGTCGCTACGAAATACGAGTATTATGTGTTCTAAGACATTTCCTTCTAAATCGAGTAACGTTTCTATGGAAACGACAGGATTTTCTTTGGGATACGACAATCTCATTTCCGATCCACTAATCCTTCTTTACTGCATCCCTCACTCCCACACATTGACGAATTCACACGGTTATTGCGTCGCTATGAAATATGAGTACTATGTGTTCTAAGACATTTCCTTCTAAATCGAGTAACGTTTCTATGGAAACGACAGGATTTTCTTTTGGGATACGACAATCACATTTCCGATCCACTAATCCTTCTTTACTGCATCCCTCACTCCCACACATTGACGAATTCACACGAAAATTGCGTCGGTAAGAAATACGAGTACTATGTGTTCTAAGACATTTCCTTCTAAATCGAGTAACGTTTCTATGGAAACGACAGGATTTTCTTTTGGGATACGACAATCTCATTTCCGATCCACTAATCCTTCTTTACTGCATCCCTCACTCCCACACATTGACGAATTCACACGGTTATTGCGTCGCTATGAAATACGAGTACTATGTGTTCTAAGACATTTCCTTCTAAATCGAGTAACGTTTCTATTGAAACGACAGGATTTTCTTTTGGGATACGACAATCACATTTCCGATCCACTAATCCTTCTTTACTGCATCCCTCACTCCCACACATTGACGAAGTCACACGGAATTTGCTTCGCTATGAAATACGAGTACTATGTGTTCTAAGACATTTCCTTCTAAATCGAGTAACGTTTCTATCGAAACGACAGGATTTTCTTTTGGGATACGACAATCTCATTTCCGATCCACTAATCCTTCTTTACTGCATCCCTCACTCCCAAACATTGACGAATTCACACGGAAATTGCGTCGCTATGAAATACGAGTACTATGTGTTCTAAGACATTTCCTTCTAAATCGAGTAACGTTTCTATGGAAACGACAGGATTTTCTTTTGGTATACGACAATCACATTTCCGATCCACTAATCCTTCTTTACTGGATCCCTAACTCCCACACATTGACGAATTCACACGGAAATTGTGTCGGTATGAAATACGAGTACTATGTGATCTAAGACATTTCCTTCTAAATCGAGTAACGTTTCTATGGAAACGACAGGATTTTCTTTTGTTATACCACAATCTCATTTCCGATCCACTAATCCTTCTTTAGTGCATCCCTCACTCCCACACATTGACGAATTCACACGGTTATTGCGTCGCTATGAAATACGAGTACTATGTGTTCTAAGACATTTCCTTCTAAATCGAGTAACGTTTCTATTGAAACGACAGGATTTTCTTTTGGGATACGACAATCACATTTCCGATCCACTAATCCTTCTTTACTGCATCCCTCACTCCCACACATCGTCGAATTCACACGGAAATTGCGTCGGTATGAAATACGAGTACTATGTGTTCTAAGACATTTCCTTCTAAATCGAGTAACGTTTCTATGGAAACGACAGGATTTTCTTTTGGGATACGACAATCTCATATCCGATCCACTAATCCTTCTTTACTGCATCCCTCACTCCCACACATTGACGAATTCACACGGAAATTCCGTCTCTACGAAATACGAGTATTATGTGTTCTAAGACATTTCCTTCTAAATCGAGTAACGTTTCTATGGAAACAACAGGATTTTCTTTTGGGATACGACAATCTCATTTCCGATCCACTAATCCTTCTTTACTGCATCCCTCACTCCCACACATAGACGAATTCACACGGAAATTCCGTCGCTACGAAATACGAGTATTATGTGTTCTAAGACATTTCCTTCTAAATCGAGTAACGTTTCTATGGAAACGACAGGATTTTCTTTGGGATACGACAATCTCATTTCCGATCCACTAATCCTTCTTTACTGCATCCCTCACTCCCACACATTGACGAATTCACACGGTTATTGCGTCGCTATGAAATATGAGTACTATGTGTTCTAAGACATTTCCTTCTAAATCGAGTAACGTTTCTATGGAAACGACAGGATTTTCTTTTGGGATACGACAATCACATTTCCGATCCACTAATCCTTCTTTACTGCATCCCTCACTCCCACACATTGACGAATTCACACGAAAATTGCGTCGGTAAGAAATACGAGTACTATGTGTTCTAAGACATTTCCTTGTAAATCGAGTAACGTTTCTATGGAAACGACAGGATTTTCTTTTGGGATACGACAATCTCATTTCCGATCCACTAATCCTTCTTTACTGCATCCCTCACTCCCACACATTGACGAAATCACACGGATATTGCGTCGCTATGAAATACGAGTACTATGTGTTCTAATACATTTCCTTCTAAATCGAGTAACGTTTCTATTGAAACGACAGGATTTTCTTCTGGGATACGATAATCACATTTCCGATCCACTAATCCTTCTTTACTGCATCCCTCACTCCCACACATCGACGAATTCACACGGAAATTGCGTCGGTATGAAATACGAGTACTATGTGTTCTAAGACATTTCCTTCTAAATCGAGTAACGTTTCTATGGAAACGTCAGGATTTTCTTTTGGGATACGTCAATCTCATTTCCGATCCACTAATCCTTCTTTACTGCATCCCTCACTCCCACACATTGACGAATTCACACGGTTATTGCGTCGCTATGAAATACGAGTACTATGTGTTCTAAGACATTTCCTTCTAAATCGAGTAACGTTTCTATTGAAACGACAGGATTTTCTTTTGGGATACGACAACCACATTTCCGATCCACTAATCCTTCTTTACTGCATCCCTCACTCCCACACATCGACGAATTCACACGGAAATTGCGTCGGTATGAAATACGAGTACTATGTGTTCTAAGACATTTCCTTCTAAATCGAGTAACGTTTCTATGGAAACGACAGGATTTTCTTTTGGGATACGACAATCTCATTTCCGATCCACTAATCCTTCTTTACTGCATCCCTCACTCCCACACATTGACGAATTCACACGGTAATTCCGTCGCTACGAAATACGAGTATTATTTGTTCTAAGACATTTCCTTCTAAATCGAGTAACGTTTCTATGGAAGCGACAGGATTTTCTTTTGGGATACGACAATCTCATTTCCGATCCACTAATCCTTCTTTACTGCATCCCTCACTCCCAAACATTGACGAATTCACACGGAAATTGCGTCGCTATTAAATACGAGTACTATGTGCTCTAAGACATTTCCTTCTAAATCGAGTAACGTTTCTATGGAAACGATTTGATTTTCTTTTGGTATACGACAATCACAATTCCGATCCACTAATCCTTCTTTACTGCATCCCTCACTCCCAAACATTGACGAATTCACACGGAAATTGCTTCGCTATGAAATACGAGTACATTGTGTTCTAAGACATTTCCTTCTAAATCGAGTAACGTTTCTATGGAAACGACAGGATTTTCTTTTGGGATACGACGATCTCATTTCCGATCCACTAATCCTTCTTTACTGCATCCCTCACTCCCAAACATTGACGAATTCACACGGAAATTGCGTCGCTATGAAATACGAGTACTATGTGTTCTAAGACATTTCCTTCTAAATCGAGTAACGTTTTTATGGAAACGACAGGATTTTCTTTTGGGATACGACAATCACATTTCCGATCCACTAATAATTCATTACTGCATCCCTCACTCCCACACATTGACGAATTCACACTGAAATTCCGTCGCTACAAAATACGAGTATTATGTGTTCTAAGACATTTCCTTCTAAATCGAGTAACGTTTCTATGGAAACGACAGGATTTTCTTTTGGGATACGACAATCTCATTTCCGATCCACTAATCCTTCTTTACTGCATCCTTCACTCCCAAACATTGAAGAATTCACACGGAAATTGCGTCGCTATGAAATACGAGTACTATGTGTTCTAAGACATTTCCTTGTAAATCGAGTAACGTTTCTATGGAAACGACAGGATTTTCTTTTGGGATACGACAATCACATTTCCGATCCACTAATCCTTCTTTACTGCATCCCTCACTCCCACACATTGACGAATTCACACGGAAATTGTGTCGGTATGAAATACGAGTACTATGTGTTCTAAGACATTTCCTTGTAAATCGAGTAACGTTTCTATGGAAACGACAGGATTTTCTTTTGGGATACGACAATCTCATTTCCGATCCACTAATCCTTCTTTACTGCATCCCTCACTCCCACACATTGACGAATTCACACGGTTATTGCGTCGCTATGAAATACGAGTACTATGTGTTCTAATACATTTCCTTCTAAATCGAGTAACGTTTCTATTGAAACGACAGGATTTTCTTTTGGGATACGACAATCACATTTCCGATCCACTAATCCTTCTTTACTGCATCCCTCACTCCCACACATCGACGAATTCACACGGAAATTGCGTCGGTATGAAATACGAGTACTATGTGTTCTAAGACATTTCCTTCTAAATCGAGTAACGTTTCTATGGAAACGACAGGATTTTCTTTTGGGATACGTCAATCTCATTTCCGATCCACTAATCCTTCTTTACTGCATCCCTCACTCCCACACATTGACGAATTCACACGGTTATTGCGTCGCTATGAAATACGAGTACTATGTGGTCTAAGACATTTCCTTCTAAATCGAGTAACGTTTCTATTGAAACGACAGGATTTTCTTTTGGGATACGACAATCACATTTCCGATCCACTAATCCTTCTTTACTGCATCCCTCACTCCCACACATCGACGAATTCACACGGAAATTGCGTCGGTATGAAATACGAGTACTATGTGTTCTAAGACATTTCCTTCTAAATCGAGTAACGTTTCTATGGAAACGACAGGATTTTCTTTTGGGATACGACAATCTCATTTCCGATCCACTAATCCTTCTTTACTGCATCCCTCACTCCCACACATTGACGAATTCACACGGTAATTCCGTCGCTACGAAATACGAGTATTATTTGTTCTAAGACATTTCCTTCTAAATCGAGTAACGTTTCTATGGAAGCGACAGGATTTTCTTTTGGGATACGACAATCTCATTTCCGATCCACTAATCCTTCTTTACTGCATCCCTCACTCCCAAACATTGACGAATTCACACGGAAATTGCGTCGCTATTAAATACGAGTACTATGTGCTCTAAGACATTTCCTTCTAAATCGAGTAACGTTTCTATGGAAACGACAAGATTTTCTTTTGGGATACGACAATCTCATTTCCGATCCACTAATCCTTCTTTACTGCATCCCTCACTCCCAAACATAGACGAATTCACACGGAAATTGCTTCGCTATGAAATACGAGTACTTTGTGTTCTAAGACATTTTCTTCTAAATCGAGTAACGTTTCTATGGAAACGACAGGATTTTCTTTTGGGATACGACAATCTCATTTCCGATCCACTAATCCTTCTTTACTGCATCCCTCACTCCCAAACATTGACGAATTCACACGGAAATTGCGTCGCTATGAAATACGAGTACTATGTGTTCTAAGACATTTCCTTCTAAATCGAGTAACGTTTTTATGGAAACGACAGGATTTTCTTTTGGGATACGACAATCACATTTCCGATCCACTAATCCTTCATTACTGCATCCCTCACTCCCACACATTGACGAATTCACACGGAAATTCCGTCGCTACAAAATACGAGTATTATGTGTTCTAAGACATTTCCTTCTAAATCGAGTAACGTTTCTATGGAAACGACAGGATTTTCTTTTGGGATACGACAGTCTCATTTCCGATCCACTAATCCTTCTTTACTGCATTCCTCACTCCCACACATTGAAGAATTCACACGGAAATTGCGTCGCTATGAAATACGAGTACTATGTGTTCTAAGACATTTCCCTGTAAATCGACTAACGTTTCTATGGAAACGACAGGATTTTCTTTTGGGATACGACAATCACATTTCCGATCCACTAATCCTTCTTTACTGCATCCCTCACTCCCACACATTGACGAATTCACACGGAAATTTCGTGGCTATGAAATACGAGTACTATGTGTTCTAAGACATTTCCTTCTAAATGGAGTAACGTTTCTATGGAAACGACAGGATTTTCTTATGGGATACGACATTCACATTTCCGATCCACTAATCCTTCTTTACTGCATCCCTCACTCCCACACATTGACGAATTCACACGGAAATTGCGTCGCTATGAAATACGAGTACTATGTGTTCTAAGACATTTCCTTGTAAATCGAGTAACGTTTCTATGGAAACGACAGGATTTTCTTTTGGGATACGACAATCACATTTCCATTCCATTAATCCTTCTTTACTGCATCCCTCACTCCCACACATTGACGAATTCACACGGAAATTCCGTCGCTCCGAAATGCGAGTATTATGTGTTCTAAGACATTTCCTTCTAAGTCGAGTAACGTTTCTATGGAAACGACAGGATTTTCTTTTGGGATACGACAATCTCATTTCCGATCCACTAATCCTTCTTTACTGCATCCCTCACTCCCAAACATTGACGAATTCACACGGAAATTGCTTCGCTATGAAATACGAGTACTTTGTGTTCTAAGACATTTCCTTCTAAATCGAGTAACGTTTCTATGGAAACGACAGGATTTTCTTTTGGGATACGACAATCTCATTTCCGATCCACTAATTCTTCTTTACTGCATCCCTCACTCCCAAACATTGAAGAATTCACACGGTTATTGCGTCGCTATGAAATACGAGTACTATGTGTTCTAAGACATTTCCTTGTAAATCGAGTGACGTTTCTATGGAAACGACAGGATTTTCTTTTGGGATACGACAATCACATTTCCGATCCACTAATCCTTCTTTACTGCATCCCACACTCCCACACATTGACGAGTTCACACGGAAATTGCGTCGCTATGAAATACGAGTACTATGTGTTCTAAGACATTTCCTTCTAAATCAAGTAACGTTTCTATGGAAACGACAGGATTTTCTTTTGGGATACGACAATCACATTTCCGATCCACTAATCCTTCTTTACTGCATCCCTTACTCCCACACATTGACGAATTCACACGGATATTCCGACGCTACGAAATACAAGTCTTATGTGTTCTAAGACATTTCCTTCTAAATCGAGTAACGCTTCTATGGAAACAACAGGATTTTCTTTTGGGATACGACAATCTCATTACCGATCCACTAATCCTTCTTTACTGCATCCCTCACTCCCACACATTGACGAATTCACACGGAAATTGCGTCGCTATGAAATACGAGTACTATGTGTTCTAAGACATTTCCTTCTAAATCGAGTAACGTTTCTATGGAAACGACAGGATTTTCTTTTGGGGTACGACAATCTCATTTTCGATCCACTAATCCTTCTTTACTGCATCCCTCACTCCCAAACATTGACGAATTCACATGGAAATTGCGTCGCTATGAAATACGAGTACTATGTGTTCTAAGACATTTCCTTCTAAATCGAGTAACGTTTCTATGGAAACGACAGAATTTTCTTTTGGGATACGACAATCACATTTCCGATCCACTAATCCTTCTTTACTGCATCCCACACTCCCACACATTGATGAATTCACACGGAAATTGTGTCGGTATGAAATAGGAGTACTATGTGTTCTAAGACATTTCCTTCTAAATCGAGTAACGTTTCTATTGAAACGACAGGATATTCTTTTGGGATACGACAATCACATTTCCGATCCACTAATCCTTCTTTACTGCATCCCTCACTCCCACACATTGACGAATTCAAACGGAAATTGCGACGGTATGAAATACGAGTACTATGTGTTCTAAGACATTTCCTTCTAAATCGAGTAACGTTTCTATGGAAACGACAGGATTTTCTTTTGGGATACGACAATCTCATTTCCGATCCACTAATCCTTCTTTACTGCATCCCTCACTCCCACACATTGACGAATTCACACGGAAATTCCGTCTCTACGAAATACGAGTATTATGTGTTCTAAGACATTTCCTTCTAAATCGAGTAACGTTTCTATGGAAACGACAGGATTTTCTTTTGGGATACGACATACTCATTTCCGATCCACTAATCCTTCTTTACTGCATCCCTCACTCCCACACATTGAAGAATTCACACGGAAATTGCGTCGCTATGAAATACGAGTAATATCTGTTCTAAGACATTTCCTTGTAAATCGAGTAACGTTTCTATGGAAACGATAGGATTTTCTTTTGGGATACGACAATCACATTTCCGATCCACTAATCCTTCTTTACTGCATCCCTCACTCCCACACATTGACGAATTCACACGGGAATTGCTTCGCTATGAAATACGAGTACTATGTGTTCTAAGACATTTCCTTCTAAATCGAGTAACGTTTCTATGGAAACGACAGGATTTTCTTTTGGGATATGACAATCTCATTTCCGATCCACTAATCCTTCTTTACTGCATCCCTCACTCCCAAGCATTGACGAATTCACACGGAAATTGCGTCGCTATGAAATACGAGTACTATGTGTTCTAAGACATTTCCTTCTAAATCGAGTAACGTTTCTATGGAAACGACAGGATTTTCTTTTGGGATACGACAATCTCATTTCCGATCCACTAATTCTTCTTTACTGCATCCCTCACTCCCTAACATTGAAGAATTCACACGGTTATTGCGTCGCTATGAAATACGAGTACTATGTGTTCTAAGACATTTCCTTGTAATTCGAGTGACGTTTCTATGGAAACGACAGGATTTTCTTTTGGGATACGACAATCACATTTCCGATCCACTAATCCTTCTTTACTGCATCCCACACTCCCACACATTGACGAGTTCACACGGAAATTGCGTCGCTATGAAATACGAGTACTATGTGTTCTAAGACATTTCCTTCTAAATCAAGTAACGTTTCTATGGAAACGACAGGATTTTCTTTTGGGATACGACAATCACATTTCCGATCCACTAATCCTTCTTTACTGCATCCCTTACTCCCACACATTGACGAATTCACACGGATATTCCGACGCTACGAAATACGAGTCTTATGTGTTCTAAGACATTTCCTTCTAAATCGAGTAACGCTTCTATGGAAACAACAGGATTTTCTTTTGGGATACGACAATCTCATTACCGATCCACTAATCCTTCTTTACTGCATCCCTCACTCCCACACATTGACGAATTCACACGGAAATTGCGTCGCTATGAAATACGAGTACTATGTGTTCTAAGACATTTCCTTCTAAATCGAGTAACGTTTCTATGGAAACGACAGGATTTTCTTTTGGGATACGACAATCTCATTTTCGATCCACAAATCCTTCTTTACTGCATCCCTCACTCCCAAACATTGACGAATTCACATGGAAATTGCGTCGCTATGAAATACGAGTACTATGTGTTCTAAGACATTTCCTACTAAATCGAGTAACGTTTCTATGGAAACGACAGAATTTTCTTTTGGGATACGACAATCACATTTCCGATCCACTAATCCTTCTTTACTGCATCCCACACTCCCACACATTGGTGAATTCACACGGAAATTGTGTCGGTATGAAATACGAGTACTATGTGTTCTAAGACATTTCCTTCTTAATCGAGTAACGTTTCTATTGAAACGACAGGATATTCTTTTGGGATACGACAATCACATTTCTGATCCACTAATCCTTCTTTACTGCATCCCTCACTCCCACACATTGACGAATTCACACGGAAATTGCGACGGTATGAAATACGAGTACTATGTGTTCTAAGACATTTCCTTCTAAATCGAGTAACGTTTCTATGGAAACGACAGGATTTTCTTTTGGGATACGACAATCTCATTTCCGATCCACTAATCCTTCTTTACTGCATCCCTCACTCCCACACATTGACGAATTCACACGGAAATTCCGTCTCTACGAAATACGAGTATTATGTGTTCTAAGACATTTCCTTCTAAATCGAGTAACGTTTCTATGGAAACGACAGGATTTTCTTTTGGGATACGACATACTCATTTCCGATCCACTAATCCTTCTTTACTGCATCCCTCACTCCCACACATTGAAGAATTCACACGGAAATTGCGTCGCTATGAAATACGAGTAATATCTGTTCTAAGACATTTCCTTGTAAATCGAGTAACGTTTCTATGGAAACGATAGGATTTTCTTTTGGGATACGACAATCACATTTCCGATCCACTAATCCTTCTTTACTGCATCCCTCACTCCCACACATTGACGAATTCACACGGAAATTGCTTCGCTATGAAATACGAGTACTATGTGTTCTAAGACATTTCCTTCTAAATCGAGTAACGTTTCTATGGAAACGACAGGATTTTCTTTTGGGATATGACAATCTCATATCCGATCCACTAATCCTTCTTTACTGCATCCCTCACTCCCAAGCATTGACGAATTCACACGGAAATTGCGTCGCTATGAAATACGAGTACTATGTGTTCTAAGACATTTCCTTCTAAATCGAGTAACGTTTCTATGGAAACGACAGGATTTTCTTTTGGGATACGACAATCTAATTTCCGATCCACTAATCCTTCTTTACTGCATCCCTCACTCCCAAACATTGACGAATTCACACGGAAATTGCGTCGCTATGAAATACGAGTACTACGTGTTCTAAGACATTTCCTTCTAAATCGAGTACGTTTCTATGGAAACGACAGGATTTTCTTTTGGGATACGACAATCACGTTTCCGATCCATTAATCCTTCTTTACTGCATCCCTCACTCCCACACATTGACGAATTCACACGGAAATTGCGTCGCTATGAAATACGAGTACTATGTGTTCTCAGACATTTTCTTTTAAATCGAGTAACGTTTCTATGGAAACGACAGGATTATCTTTTGGGATACGACAATCTCATTTGCGATCCACTAATCCTTCTTTACTGCATCCCTCACTCCCAAACATTGTCGAATTCACACGGAAATTGCGTCGCTATGAAATACAAGTACTATGTGTTCTAAGACATTTCCTTCTAAATCGAGTAACGTTTCTATGGAAACGACAGGATTTTCTTTTGGGATACGACAATCACATTTCCGATCCACTAATGCTTCTTTACTGCATCCCTCACTCCCACACATTGACGAATTCACACGGAAATTGCGTCGCTATGAAATACGAGTACTATGTGTTCCAAGACATTTCCTTCTAAATCGAGTAACGTTTCTATGGAAACGACAGGATTTTTTATTCTGATATGACAATCTCATTTCCGATCCACTAATCCTTCTTTACTGCATCCCTCACTCCCACACATTGAGGAATTCACACGGAAATTCCGTCGCTACGAAATACGAGTATTATGTGTTCTAAGACATTTCCTTCTAAATCGAGTAACGTTTCTATGGAAACGACAGGATTTTCTTTTGGGATACGACAATCTCATTTCCGATCCACTAATCCTTCTTTACTGCATCCCTCACTCCCACACATTGAAGAATTCACACGGAAAATCCGTCGCTATGAAATACGAGTAATATCTGTTCTAAGACATTTCCTTGTAAATCGAGTAACGTTTCTATGGAAACGACAGGATTTTCTTTTGGGATACGACAATCTCATTTCCGATCCACTAATCCTTCTTTACTGCATCCCTCACTCCCACACATTGACGAATTCACACGGAAAATCCGTCGCTACGAAATACGAGTATTATGTGTTCTAAGACATTTCCTTCTAAATCGAGTAACGTTTCTATGGAAACGACAGGATTTTCTTTTGGGATATGACAATCTCATTTCCGATCCACTAATCCTTCTTTACTGCATCCCTCACTCCCAAGCATTGACGAATTCACACGGAAATTGCGTCGCTATGAAATACGAGTACTATGTGTTCTAAGACATTTCCTTCTAAATCGAGTAACGTTTCTATGGAAACGACAGGATTTTCTTTTGGGATACGACAATCTCATTTCCGATCCACTAATTCTTCTTTACTGCATCCCTCACTCCCAAACATTGAAGAATTCACACGGTTATTGCGTCGCTATGAAATACGAGTACTATGTGTTCTAAGACATTTCCTTGTAAATCGAGTGACGTTTCTATGGAAACGACAGGATTTTCTTTTGGGATACGACAATCACATTTCCGATCCACTAATCCTTCTTTACTGCATCCCACACTCCCACACATTGACGAGTTCACACGGAAATTGCGACGGTATGAAATACGAGTACAATGTGTTCTAAGACATTTCCTTCTAAATCGAGTAACGTTTCTATGGAAACGACAGGATTTTCATTTGGGATACGACAATCTCATTTCCGATCCACTAATCCTTCTTTACTGCATCCCTCACTCCCACACATTGACGAATTCACACGGAAATTCCGTCTCTACGAAATACGAGTATTATGTGTTCTAAGACATTTCCTTCTAAATCGAGTAACGTTTCTATGGAAACGACAGGATTTTCTTTTGGGATACGACATACTCATTTCCGATCCACTAATCCTTCTTTACTGCATCCCTCACTCCCACACATTGAAGAATTCACACGGAAATTGCGTCGCTATGAAATACGAGTAATATCTGTTCTAAGACATTTCCTTGTAAATCGAGTAACGTTTCTATGGAAACGATAGGATTTTCTTTTGGGATACGACAATCACATTTCCGATCCACTAATCCTTCTTTACTGCATCCCTCACTCCCACACATTGACGAATTCACACGGAAATTGCTTCGCTATGAAATACAAGTACTATGTGTTCTAAGACATTTCCTTCTAAATCGAGTAACGTTTCTATGGAAACGACAGGATTTTCTTTTGGGATATGACTATCTCATTTCCGATCCACTAATCCTTCTTTACTGCATCCCTCACTCCCAAGCATTGACGAATTCACACGGAAATTGCGTCGCTATGAAATACGAGTACTATGTGTTCTAAGACATTTCCTTCTAAATCGAGTAACGTTTCTATGGAAACGACAGGATTTTCTTTTGGTATACGACCATCACATTTCCGATCCACTAATCCTTCTTTACTGCATCCCCCACTCCCAAACATTGACGAATTCACACGGAAATTGCTTCGCTATGAAATACGAGTACTTTGTGTTCTAAGACATTTCCTTCTAAATCGAGTAACGTTTCTATGGAAACGACAAGATTTTCTTTTGGGATACGACAATCTCATTTCCGATCCACTAATCCTTCTTTACTGCATCCCTCACTCCCAAACATTGACGAATTCACACGGAAATTGCGTCGCTATGAAATACGAGTACTATGTGTTCTAAGACATTTCCTTCTAAATCGAGTAACGTTTCTATGGAAACGACAGGATTTTCTTTTGGGATACGACAATCACATTTCCGATCCACTAATCCTTCTTTACTGCATCCCTCACTCCCACACATTGACGAATTCACACGGAAATTCCGTCGCTACGAAATACGAGTATTATGTGCTGTAAGACATTTCCTTCTAAATCGAGTAACGTTTCTATGGAAACGACAGGATTTTCTTTTGGGATACGACAATCTCATTTCCGATCCACTAATCCTTCTTTACTGCATCCCTCACTCCCAAACATTGACGAATTCACACGGAAATTGCGTCGCTATGAAATACGAGTACTATGTGTTCTAAGACATTTCCTTCTAAATCGAGTAACGTTTCTATGGAAACGACAGGATTTTCTTTTGGGATACGACAATCTCATTTCCGATCCACTAATCCTTCTTTACTGCATCCCTCACTCCCAAACATTGACGAATTCACACGGAAATTGCGTCGCTATGAAATACGAGTACTACGTGTTCTAAGACATTTCCTTCTAAATCGAGTACGTTTCTATGGAAACGACAGGATTTTCTTTTGGGATACGACAATCACGTTTCCGATCCACTAATCCTTCTTTACTGCATCCCTCACTCCCACACATTGACGAATTCACACGGAAATTGCGTCGCTATGAAATACGAGTACTATGTGTTCTCAGACATTTCCTTTTAAATCGAGTAACGTTTCTATGGAAACGACAGGATTATCTTTTGGGATACGACAATCTCATTTGCGATCCACTAATCCTTCTTTACTGCATCCCTCACTCCCAAACATTGTCGAATTCACACGGAAATTGCGTCGCTATGAAATACAAGTACTATGTGTTCTAAGACATTTCCTTCTAAATCGAGTAACGTTTCTATGGAAACGACAGGATTTTCTTTTGGGATACGACAATCACATTTCCGATCCACTAATCCTTCTTTACTGCATCCCTCACTCCCACACATTGACGAATTCACACGGAAATTGCGTCGCTATGAAATACGAGTACTATGTGTTCCAAGACATTTCCTTCTAAATCGAGTAACGTTTCAATGGAAACGACAGGATTTTCTTTTGGGATACGACAATCACATTTCCGATCCACTAATCCTTCTTTACTGCATCCCTCACTCCCACACATTGACGAATTCACACGGAAATTCCGTCGCTACGAAATACGAGTATTATGTGTTCTAAGACATTTCCTTCTAAATCGAGTAACGTTTCTATGGAAACGACAGGATTTTCTTTTGGGATACGACAATCTCATTTCCGATCCACTAATCCTTCTTTACTGCATCCCTCACTCCCACACATTGAAGAATTCACACGGAAAATCCGTCGCTATGAAATACGAGTAATATCTGTTCTAAGACATTTCCTTGTAAATCGAGTAACGTTTCTATGGAAACGACAGGATTTTCTTTTGGGATACGACAATCTCATTTCCGATCCACTAATCCTTCTTTACTGCATCCCTCACTCCCACACATTGACGAATTCACACGGAAATTCCGTCGCTACGAAATACGAGTATTATGTGTTCTAAGACATTTCCTTCTAAATCGAGTAACGTTTCTATGGAAACGACAGGATTTTCTTTTGGGATACGACAATCTCATTTCCGATCCACTAATCCTTCTTTACTGCATCCCTCACTCCCACACATTGAAGAATTCACACGGAAATTGCGTCGCCATGAAATACGAGTACTATGTGTTCTAAGACATTTCCTTGTAAATCGAGTAACGTTTCTATGGAAACGACAGGATTTTCTTTTGGGATACGACAATCTCATTTACGATCCACTAATCCTTCTTTATTGCATCCCTCACTCCCACACATTGAAGAATTCACACGGAAATTGCGTCGCCATGAAATACGAGTACTATGTGTTCTAAGACATTTCCTTCTAAATCGAGTAACGTTTCTATGGAAACGACAGGATTTTCTTTTGGGATACGACAATCTCATTTCCGATCCACTAATCTTTCTTTACTGCATCACACACTCCCAAACATTGACGAATTCACACGGAAATTGCGTCGCTATGAAATACGAGTACTATGTGTTCTAAGACATTTCCTTCTAAATCGAGTAACGTTTCTATGGAAACGACAGGATTTTCTTTTGGTATACGACAATCACATTTCCGATCCACTAATCCTTCTTTACTGCATCCCTCACTCCCAAACATTGACGAATTCACACGGAAATTGCTTCGCTATGAAATACGAGTACTTTGTGTTCTAAGACATTTCCTTCTAAATCGAGTAACGTTTCTATGGAAACGACAGGATTTTCTTTTGGGTTACGACAATCTCATTTCCGATCCACTAATCCTTCTTTACTGCATCCCTCACTCCCAAACATTGACGAATTCACACGGAAATTGCGTCGCTATGAAATACGAGTACTATGTGTTCTAAGACATTTCCTTCTAAATCGAGTAACGTTTCTATGGAAACGACAGGATTTTCTTTTGGGATACGACAATCACATTTCCGATCCACTAATCCTTCTTTACTGCATCCCTCACTCCCATACATTGACGAATTCACACGGAAATTCCGTCGCTACGAAATACGAGTATTATGTGCTCTAAGACATTTCCTTCTAAATCGAGTAACGTTTCTATTTAAACGACAGGATTTTCTTTTGGGATACGACAATCTCATTTCCGATCCACTAATCCTTCTTTACTGCATCCCTCACTCCCAAACATTGACGAATTCACACGGAAATGCGTCGCTATGAAATACGAGTACTATGTGTTCTAAGACATTTCCTTCTAATCGAGTAACGTTTCTATGGAAACGACAGGATTTTCTTTTGGGATACGACAATCTCATTTCCGATCCATTAATCCTTCTTTACTGCATCCCTCACTCCCACACATTGACGAATTCACACGGAAATTGCGTCGCTATGAAATACGAGTACTATTTGTTCCAAGACATTTCCTTCTAAATCGAGTAACGTTTCTATGAATACGACAGGATTTTCTTTTGGGATACGACAATCACATTTCCGATCCACTAATCCTTCTTTACTGCATCCCTCACTCCCACACATTGACGAATTCACAAGGTTATTGCGTCGCTATGAAATACGAGTACTATGTGTTCTAAGACATTACCTTCTAAATCGAGTAACGTTTCTATGGAAACGACAGGATTTTCTTTTCTGATACGACAATCTCATTTCCGATCCACTAATCCTACTTTACTGCATCCCTCACTCCCTCACATTGAAGAATTCACACGGAAATTCCGTCGCTATGAAATACGAGTAATATCTGTTCTAAGACATTTCCTTGTAAATCAAGTAACGTTTCTATGGAAACGACAGGATTTTCTTTTGGGATACGACAATCTCATTTCCGATCCACTAATCCTTCTTTACTGCATCCCTCACTCCCACACATTGACGAATTCACACGGAAATTCCGTCGCTACGAGATACGAGTATTATGTGTTCTAAGACATTTCCTTCTAAATCGAGTAACGTTTCCATTGAAACGACAGGATTTTCTTTTGGGATACGACAATCACATTTCCGATCCACTAATCCATCTTTACTGCATCCCTCACTCCCACACATTGACGAATTCACACGGAAATTGTGTCGGTATGAAATACGAGTACTATGTGTTCTAAGACATTTCCTTGTAAATCGAGTAACGTTTCTATGGAAACGACAGGATTTTCTTTTGGGATACGACAATCACATTTCCATTCCACTAATCCTTCTTTACTGCATCCCTCACTCCCACACATTGACGAATTCACACGGAAATTCCATCTCTACGAAATACGAGTATTATGTGTTCTAAGACATTTCCTTCTAAATCGAGTAACGTTTCTATGGAAGCGACAGGATTTTCTTTTGGGATACGACAATCTCATTTCCGATCCACTAATCCTTCTTTACTCCATCCCTCACTCCCAAACATTGACGAATTCACACGGAAATTGCGTCGCTATGAAATACGAGTACTATGTGTTCTAAGACATTTCCTTCTAAATCGAGTAACGTTTCTATGGAAACGACAGGATTTTCTTTTGGGATACGACAATCTCATTTCCGATCCACTAATACTTCTTTACTGCATCCCTCACTCTCAAACATTGAAGAATTCACACGGAAATTGCGTCGCTATGAAATACGAGTACTATGTG
Source organism: Schistocerca piceifrons (assembly GCF_021461385.2). Taxonomy (NCBI): domain Eukaryota; kingdom Metazoa; phylum Arthropoda; class Insecta; order Orthoptera; family Acrididae; genus Schistocerca; species Schistocerca piceifrons. The sequence continues at coordinate 601,500,010 of NC_060144.1, read as the reverse complement.
TTCTAAGACATTTCCTTCTAAATCGAGTAACGTTTATATGGAAACGACAGGATTTTCTTTTGGGATACGACAATCACATTTCCGATCCACTAATCCTTCTTTACTGCATCCCTCACTCCCAAACATTGACGAATTCACACGGAAATTGCGTCGCTATGAAATACGAGTGCTATGTGTTCTAAGACATTTCCTTCTAAATCGAGTAACATTTCTATGGAAACGACAGGATTTTCTTTTGGGATACGACAATCTCATTTCCGATCCACTAATCCTTCTTTACTGCATCCCTCACTCCCACACATTGACGAATTCACACGGGAATTCCGTCGCTACGAAATACGAGTATTATGTGTTCTAAGACATTTCCTTCTAAATCGAGTAACGCTTCTATGGAAACGACAGGATTTTCTTTTTTGATACGACAATCTCATTACTGATCCACTAATCCTTCTTTACTGCATCCCTCACTCCCACACATTGAAGAATTCACACGGAAATTGCGTCGCTATGAAATACGAGTATTATGTGTTCTAAGACATTTCCTTCTAAATCGAGTAACGTTTCTGTGGAAACGACAGGATTTTCTTTTGGGATACGACAATCTCATTTCCGATCCACGAATTCTTCTTTACTGCATCCCTCACTCTTACACATTGAAGAATTCACACGGAAATTGCGTCGCTATGAAATACGAGTAATATCTGTTCTATGACATTTCCTTGTAAATCGAGTAACGTTTCTATGGAAACGACAGGATTTTCTTTTGGGATACGACAATCACATTTCCGATCTACTAATCCTTCTTTACTGCATCCCTCACTCCCACACATTGACGAATTGACACGGAAATTGCTTCGCTATGAAATACGAGTACTTTGTGTTCTAAGACATTTCCTTCTAAATCGAGTAACGTTTCTATGGAAACGACAGGATTTTCTTTTGGGATACGACAACCTCATATCCGATCCACTAATCCTTCTTTACTGCATCCCTCACTCCCTAACATTGACGAATTCACACGGAAATTGCGTCGCTATGAAATACGAGTACTATGTGTTCTAAGACATTTCCTTCTAAATCGAGTGACGTTTCTATGGAAACGAGAGGATTTTCTTTTGGTATACGACAATCACATTTCCGATCCACTAATCCTTCTTTACTGCATCCCTCACTCCCAAACATTGACGAATTCACACGGAAATTGCTTCGCTATGAAATACGAGTACTTTGTGTTCTAAGACATTTCCTTCTAAATCGAGTAACGTTTCTATGGAAACGACAGCATTTTCTTTTGGGATACGACAATCTCATTTCCGATCCACTAATCCTTCTTTACTGCATCCCTCACTCCCAAACATTGACGAATTCACACGGAAATTGCGTCGCTATGAAATACGAGTACTATGTGTTCTAAGACATTTCCTTCTAAATCGAGTAACGTTTCGATGGAAACGACAGGATTTTCTTTGGGGATACGACAATCACATTTCCGATCCACTAATCCTTCTTTACTGCATCCCTCACTCCCACACATTGACGAATTCACACGGAAATTCCGTCGCTATAAAATACGAGTATTATGTGTTTTAAGACATTTCCTTCTAAATCGAGTAACGTTTCTATGGAAACGACAGGATTTTCTTTTGGGATACGACAATCTCATTTCCGATCCACTAATCCTTCTTTACTGCATCCCTCACTCCCACACATTGAAGAATTCACACAGAAATTGCGTCGCTATGAAATACGAGTACTATGTGTTCTAAGACATTTCCTTGTAAATCGAGTAACGTTTCTATGGAAACGACAGGATTTTCTTTTGGGATACGACAATCACATTTCCGATCCACTAATCCTTCTTTACTGCATCCCTCACTCCCACACATTGAAGAATTCACACAGAAATTGTGTCGCTATGAAATACGAGTACTATGTGTTCTAAGACATTTCCTTCTAAATCGAGTAACATTTCTATGGAAACGACAGGATTTTCTTTTGGGATACGACAATCTCATTTCCGATCCACTAATCCTTCTTTACTGCATCCCTCACTCCCACACATTGACGAATTCACACGGGAATTCCGTCGCTACGAAATACGAGTATTATGTGTTCTAAGACATTTCCTTCTAAATCGAGTAACGCTTCTATGGAAACGACAGGATTTTCTTTTTTGATACGACAATCTCATTACTGATCCACTAATCCTTCTTTACTGCATCCCTCACTCCCACACATTGAAGAATTCACACGGAAATTGCGTCGCTATGAAATACGAGTATTATGTGTTCTAAGACATTTCCTTCTAAATCGAGTAACGTTTCTGTGGAAACGACAGGATTTTCTTTTGGGATACGACAATCTCATTTCCGATCCACGAATTCTTCTTTACTGCATCCCTCACTCTTACACATTGAAGAATTCACACGGAAATTGCGTCGCTATGAAATACGAGTAATATCTGTTCTATGACATTTCCTTGTAAATCGAGTAACGTTTCTATGGAAACGACAGGATTTTCTTTTGGGATACGACAATCACATTTCCGATCTACTAATCCTTCTTTACTGCATCCCTCACTCCCACACATTGACGAATTCACACGGAAATTGCTTCGCTATGAAATACGAGTACTTTGTGTTCTAAGACATTTCCTTCTAAATCGAGTAACGTTTCTATGGAAACGACAGGATTTTCTTTTGGGATACGACAACCTCATATCCGATCCACTAATCCTTCTTTACTGCATCCCTCACTCCCTAACATTGACGAATTCACACGGAAATTGCGTCGCTATGAAATACGAGTACTATGTGTTCTAAGACATTTCCTTCTAAATCGAGTGACGTTTCTATGGAAACGAGAGGATTTTCTTTTGGTATACGACAATCACATTTCCGATCCACTAATCCTTCTTTACTGCATCCCTCACTCCCAAACATTGACGAATTCACACGGAAATTGCTTCGCTATGAAATACGAGTACTTTGTGTTCTAAGACATTTCCTTCTAAATCGAGTAACGTTTCTATGGAAACGACAGCATTTTCTTTTGGGATACGACAATCTCATTTCCGATCCACTAATCCTTCTTTACTGCATCCCTCACTCCCAAACATTGACGAATTCACACGGAAATTGCGTCGCTATGAAATACGAGTACTATGTGTTCTAAGACATTTCCTTCTAAATCGAGTAACGTTTCGATGGAAACGACAGGATTTTCTTTGGGGATACGACAATCACATTTCCGATCCACTAATCCTTCTTTACTGCATCCCTCACTCCCACACATTGACGAATTCACACGGAAATTCCGTCGCTATAAAATACGAGTATTATGTGTTTTAAGACATTTCCTTCTAAATCGAGTAACGTTTCTATGGAAACGACAGGATTTTCTTTTGGGATACGACAATCTCATTTCCGATCCACTAATCCTTCTTTACTGCATCCCTCACTCCCACACATTGAAGAATTCACACAGAAATTGCGTCGCTATGAAATACGAGTACTATGTGTTCTAAGACATTTCCTTGTAAATCGAGTAACGTTTCTATGGAAACGACAGGATTTTCTTTTGGGATCCGACAATCACATTTCCGATCCACTAATCCTTCTTTACTGCATCCCTCACTCCCACACATTGAAGAATTCACACAGAAATTGTGTCGCTATGAAATACGAGTACTATGTGTTCTAAGACATTTCCTTGTAAATCGAGTAACGTTTCTATGGAAACGACAGGATTTTCTTTTGGGATACGACAATCACATTTCCGATCCACTAATCCTTCTTTACTGCATCCCTCACTCCCACACATTGACGAATTCACACGGAAATTGCGTCGCTATGAAATACGAGTACTATGTGTTCTAAGACATTTCCTTCTAAATCGAGTAACGTTTCTATGGAAACGACAGGATTTTCTTTTGGGATACAACAATCACATTTCCGATCCACTAATCCTTCTTTACTGCATCCCAAACTCCCACACATTGACGAATTCACGCGGAAATTGCGTCGCTATGAAATACGAGTACTATGTGTTCTAAGACATTTCCTTCTAAATCGAGTAACGTTTCTATGGAAACGACAGGATTTTCTTTTGGGATACGACAATCACGTTTCCGATCCACTAATCCTTTTTTACTGCATCCCTCACTCCCACACATTGACGAATTCACACGGAAATTCCGTCGCTACGAAATACGAGTATTATGTGTTCTAAGACATTTCCTTCTAAATCGAGTAACGTTTCTATGGAAACGACAGGATTTTCTTTTGGGATACGACAATCTCATTTCCGATCCACTAATCCTTCTTTACTGCATCCCTCACTCCCAAACATTGAAGAATTCACACTGAAATTGGGTCTTTATGAAATACGAGTACTATGTGTTCTAAGACATTTCCTTGTAAATCGAGTAACGTTTCTATGGAAACGACAGGATTTTCTTTTGGGATACGACAATCACATTTCCGATCCACTAATCCTTCTTTACTGCATCCCTCACTCCCACACATTGACGAATTCACACGGAAATTGCGTCGCTATGAAATACGAGTACTTTGTGTTCTAAGACATTTCCTTCTAAATCGAGTAACGTTTCTATGGAAACGACAGGATCTTCTTTTGGGATACGACAATCTCATTTCCGATCCACTAATCCTTCTTTACTGCTTCCCTCACTCCCAAACATTGAAGAATTCACACGGAAATTGGGTCGCTATGAAATACGAGTACTATGTGTTCTAAGACATTTCCTTGTAAATCGAGTAACGTTTCTATGGAAACGACAGGATTTTCTTTTGGGATACGACAATCTCATTTCCGATCCACTAATCCTTCTTTACTGCATCCCTCACTCCCACACATTGACGAATTCACACGGAAATTGCGTCGCTATGAAATACGAGTACTATGTGTTCTAAGACATTTCCTTCTAAATCGAGTAACGTTTCTATGGAAACGACAGGATTTTCTTTTGGGATACGACAATCACATTTCCGATCCACTAATAATTCTTTACTGCATCCCTCACTCCCACACATTGACGAATTCACACGGAAATTCCGTCGCTACGAAATACGGGTATTATGTGTTCTAAGACATTTCCTTCTAAATCGAGTAACGCTTCTATGGAGACGACAGGATTTTCTATTGGGATACGACAATCTCATTACCGATCCAATAATCCTTCTTTACTGCATCCCTCACTCCCACACATTGAAGAATTCACACGGAAATTGCGTCGCTATGAAATACGAGTACTATCTATTCTAAGACATTTCCTTGTAAATCGAGTAACGTTTCTATGGAAACGACAGGATTTTCTTTTGGTATACGACAATCACATTTCCGATCCACTAATCCTTCTTTACTGCATCCCTCACTCCCAAACATTGACGAATTCACACGGAAATTGTTTCGCTATGAAATACGAGTACTTAGTGTTCTAAGACATTTCCTTCTAAATCGAGTAACGTTTCTATGGAAACGACAGGATTTTCTTTTGGGATACGACAATCTCATTTACGATCCACTAATCCTTCTTTATTGCATCCCTCACTCCCACACATTGAAGAATTCACACGGAAATTGCGTCGCCATGAAATACGAGTACTATGTGTTCTAAGACATTTCCTTCTAAATCGAGTAACGTTTCTATGGAAACGACAGGATTTTCTTTTGGGATACGACAATCTCATTTCCGATCCACTAATCTTTCTTTACTGCATCACACACTCCCAAACATTGACGAATTCACACGGAAATTGCGTCGCTATGAAATACGAGTACTATGTGTTCTAAGACATTTCCTTCTAAATCGAGTAACGTTTCTATGGAAACGACAGGATTTTCTTTTGGTATACGACAATCACATTTCCGATCCACTAATCCTTCTTTACTGCATCCCTCACTCCCAAACATTGACGAATTCACACGGAAATTGCTTCGCTATGAAATACGAGTACTTTGTGTTCTAAGTTATTTCCTTCTAAATCGAGTAACGTTTCTATGGAAACGACAGGATTTTCTTTTGGGTTACGACAATCTCATTTCCGATCCACTAATCCTTCTTTACTGCATCCCTCACTCCCAAACATTGACGAATTCACACGGAAATTGCGTCGCTATGAAATACGAGTACTATGTGTTCTAAGACATTTCCTTCTAAATCGAGTAACGTTTCTATGGAAACGACAGGATTTTCTTTTGGGATACGACAATCACATTTCCGATCCACTAATCCTTCTTTACTGCATCCCTCACTCCCATACATTGACGAATTCACACGGAAATTCCGTCGCTACGAAATACGAGTATTATGTGCTCTAAGACATTTCCTTCTAAATCGAGTAACGTTTCTATTTAAACGACAGGATTTTCTTTTGGGATACGACAATCTCATTTCCGATCCACTAATCCTTCTTTACTGCATCCCTCACTCCCAAACATTGACGAATTCACACGGAAATGCGTCGCTATGAAATACGAGTACTATGTGTTCTAAGACATTTCCTTCTAATCGAGTAACGTTTCTATGGAAACGACAGGATTTTCTTTTGGGATACGACAATCTCATTTCCGATCCATTAATCCTTCTTTACTGCATCCCTCACTCCCACACATTGACGAATTCACACGGAAATTGCGTCGCTATGAAATACGAGTACTATTTGTTCCAAGACATTTCCTTCTAAATCGAGTAACGTTTCTATGAATACGACAGGATTTTCTTTTGGGATACGACAATCACATTTCCGATCCACTAATCCTTCTTTACTGCATCCCTCACTCCCACACATTGACGAATTCACAAGGTTATTGCGTCGCTATGAAATACGAGTACTATGTGTTCTAAGACATTACCTTCTAAATCGAGTAACGTTTCTATGGAAACGACAGGATTTTCTTTTCTGATACGACAATCTCATTTCCGATCCACTAATCCTACTTTACTGCATCCCTCACTCCCTCACATTGAAGAATTCACACGGAAATTCCGTCGCTATGAAATACGAGTAATATCTGTTCTAAGACATTTCCTTGTAAATCAAGTAACGTTTCTATGGAAACGACAGGATTTTCTTTTGGGATACGACAATCTCATTTCCGATCCACTAATCCTTCTTTACTGCATCCCTCACTCCCACACATTGACGAATTCACACGGAAATTCCGTCGCTACGAGATACGAGTATTATGTGTTCTAAGACATTTCCTTCTAAATCGAGTAACGTTTCCATTGAAACGACAGGATTTTCTTTTGGGATACGACAATCACATTTCCGATCCACTAATCCATCTTTACTGCATCCCTCACTCCCACACATTGACGAATTCACACGGAAATTGTGTCGGTATGAAATACGAGTACTATGTGTTCTAAGACATTTCCTTGTAAATCGAGTAACGTTTCTATGGAAACGACAGGATTTTCTTTTGGGATACGACAATCACATTTCCATTCCACTAATCCTTCTTTACTGCATCCCTCACTCCCACACATTGACGAATTCACACGGAAATTCCATCTCTACGAAATACGAGTATTATGTGTTCTAAGACATTTCCTTCTAAATCGAGTAACGTTTCTATGGAAGCGACAGGATTTTCTTTTGGGATACGACAATCTCATTTCCGATCCACTAATCCTTCTTTACTCCATCCCTCACTCCCAAACATTGACGAATTCACACGGAAATTGCGTCGCTATGAAATACGAGTACTATGTGTTCTAAGACATTTCCTTCTAAATCGAGTAACGTTTCTATGGAAACGACAGGATTTTCTTTTGGGATACGACAATCTCATTTCCGATCCACTAATACTTCTTTACTGCATCCCTCACTCTCAAACATTGAAGAATTCACACGGAAATTGCGTCGCTATGAAATACGAGTACTATGTGTTCTAAGACATTTCCTTCTAAATCGAGTAACGTTTATATGGAAACGACAGGATTTTCTTTTGGGATACGACAATCACATTTCCGATCCACTAATCCTTCTTTACTGCATCCCTCACTCCCAAACATTGACGAATTCACACGGAAATTGCGTCGCTATGAAATACGAGTGCTATGTGTTCTAAGACATTTCCTTCTAAATCGAGTAACATTTCTATGGAAACGACAGGATTTTCTTTTGGGATACGACAATCTCATTTCCGATCCACTAATCCTTCTTTACTGCATCCCTCACTCCCACACATTGACGAATTCACACGGGAATTCCGTCGCTACGAAATACGAGTATTATGTGTTCTAAGACATTTCCTTCTAAATCGAGTAACGCTTCTATGGAAACGACAGGATTTTCTTTTTTGATACGACAATCTCATTACTGATCCACTAATCCTTCTTTACTGCATCCCTCACTCCCACACATTGAAGAATTCACACGGAAATTGCGTCGCTATGAAATACGAGTATTATGTGTTCTAAGACATTTCCTTCTAAATCGAGTAACGTTTCTGTGGAAACGACAGGATTTTCTTTTGGGATACGACAATCTCATTTCCGATCCACGAATTCTTCTTTACTGCATCCCTCACTCTTACACATTGAAGAATTCACACGGAAATTGCGTCGCTATGAAATACGAGTAATATCTGTTCTATGACATTTCCTTGTAAATCGAGTAACGTTTCTATGGAAACGACAGGATTTTCTTTTGGGATACGACAATCACATTTCCGATCTACTAATCCTTCTTTACTGCATCCCTCACTCCCACACATTGACGAATTGACACGGAAATTGCTTCGCTATGAAATACGAGTACTTTGTGTTCTAAGACATTTCCTTCTAAATCGAGTAACGTTTCTATGGAAACGACAGGATTTTCTTTTGGGATACGACAACCTCATATCCGATCCACTAATCCTTCTTTACTGCATCCCTCACTCCCTAACATTGACGAATTCACACGGAAATTGCGTCGCTATGAAATACGAGTACTATGTGTTCTAAGACATTTCCTTCTAAATCGAGTGACGTTTCTATGGAAACGAGAGGATTTTCTTTTGGTATACGACAATCACATTTCCGATCCACTAATCCTTCTTTACTGCATCCCTCACTCCCAAACATTGACGAATTCACACGGAAATTGCTTCGCTATGAAATACGAGTACTTTGTGTTCTAAGACATTTCCTTCTAAATCGAGTAACGTTTCTATGGAAACGACAGCATTTTCTTTTGGGATACGACAATCTCATTTCCGATCCACTAATCCTTCTTTACTGCATCCCTCACTCCCAAACATTGACGAATTCACACGGAAATTGCGTCGCTATGAAATACGAGTACTATGTGTTCTAAGACATTTCCTTCTAAATCGAGTAACGTTTCGATGGAAACGACAGGATTTTCTTTGGGGATACGACAATCACATTTCCGATCCACTAATCCTTCTTTACTGCATCCCTCACTCCCACACATTGACGAATTCACACGGAAATTCCGTCGCTATAAAATACGAGTATTATGTGTTTTAAGACATTTCCTTCTAAATCGAGTAACGTTTCTATGGAAACGACAGGATTTTCTTTTGGGATACGACAATCTCATTTCCGATCCACTAATCCTTCTTTACTGCATCCCTCACTCCCACACATTGAAGAATTCACACAGAAATTGCGTCGCTATGAAATACGAGTACTATGTGTTCTAAGACATTTCCTTGTAAATCGAGTAACGTTTCTATGGAAACGACAGGATTTTCTTTTGGGATACGACAATCACATTTCCGATCCACTAATCCTTCTTTACTGCATCCCTCACTCCCACACATTGAAGAATTCACACAGAAATTGTGTCGCTATGAAATACGAGTACTATGTGTTCTAAGACATTTCCTTCTAAATCGAGTAACATTTCTATGGAAACGACAGGATTTTCTTTTGGGATACGACAATCTCATTTCCGATCCACTAATCCTTCTTTACTGCATCCCTCACTCCCACACATTGACGAATTCACACGGGAATTCCGTCGCTACGAAATACGAGTATTATGTGTTCTAAGACATTTCCTTCTAAATCGAGTAACGCTTCTATGGAAACGACAGGATTTTCTTTTTTGATACGACAATCTCATTACTGATCCACTAATCCTTCTTTACTGCATCCCTCACTCCCACACATTGAAGAATTCACACGGAAATTGCGTCGCTATGAAATACGAGTATTATGTGTTCTAAGACATTTCCTTCTAAATCGAGTAACGTTTCTGTGGAAACGACAGGATTTTCTTTTGGGATACGACAATCTCATTTCCGATCCACGAATTCTTCTTTACTGCATCCCTCACTCTTACACATTGAAGAATTCACACGGAAATTGCGTCGCTATGAAATACGAGTAATATCTGTTCTATGACATTTCCTTGTAAATCGAGTAACGTTTCTATGGAAACGACAGGATTTTCTTTTGGGATACGACAATCACATTTCCGATCTACTAATCCTTCTTTACTGCATCCCTCACTCCCACACATTGACGAATTCACACGGAAATTGCTTCGCTATGAAATACGAGTACTTTGTGTTCTAAGACATTTCCTTCTAAATCGAGTAACGTTTCTATGGAAACGACAGGATTTTCTTTTGGGATACGACAACCTCATATCCGATCCACTAATCCTTCTTTACTGCATCCCTCACTCCCTAACATTGACGAATTCACACGGAAATTGCGTCGCTATGAAATACGAGTACTATGTGTTCTAAGACATTTCCTTCTAAATCGAGTGACGTTTCTATGGAAACGAGAGGATTTTCTTTTGGTATACGACAATCACATTTCCGATCCACTAATCCTTCTTTACTGCATCCCTCACTCCCAAACATTGACGAATTCACACGGAAATTGCTTCGCTATGAAATACGAGTACTTTGTGTTCTAAGACATTTCCTTCTAAATCGAGTAACGTTTCTATGGAAACGACAGCATTTTCTTTTGGGATACGACAATCTCATTTCCGATCCACTAATCCTTCTTTACTGCATCCCTCACTCCCAAACATTGACGAATTCACACGGAAATTGCGTCGCTATGAAATACGAGTACTATGTGTTCTAAGACATTTCCTTCTAAATCGAGTAACGTTTCGATGGAAACGACAGGATTTTCTTTGGGGATACGACAATCACATTTCCGATCCACTAATCCTTCTTTACTGCATCCCTCACTCCCACACATTGACGAATTCACACGGAAATTCCGTCGCTATAAAATACGAGTATTATGTGTTTTAAGACATTTCCTTCTAAATCGAGTAACGTTTCTATGGAAACGACAGGATTTTCTTTTGGGATACGACAATCTCATTTCCGATCCACTAATCCTTCTTTACTGCATCCCTCACTCCCACACATTGAAGAATTCACACAGAAATTGCGTCGCTATGAAATACGAGTACTATGTGTTCTAAGACATTTCCTTGTAAATCGAGTAACGTTTCTATGGAAACGACAGGATTTTCTTTTGGGATCCGACAATCACATTTCCGATCCACTAATCCTTCTTTACTGCATCCCTCACTCCCACACATTGAAGAATTCACACAGAAATTGTGTCGCTATGAAATACGAGTACTATGTGTTCTAAGACATTTCCTTGTAAATCGAGTAACGTTTCTATGGAAACGACAGGATTTTCTTTTGGGATACGACAATCACATTTCCGATCCACTAATCCTTCTTTACTGCATCCCTCACTCCCACACATTGACGAATTCACACGGAAATTGCGTCGCTATGAAATACGAGTACTATGTGTTCTAAGACATTTCCTTCTAAATCGAGTAACGTTTCTATGGAAACGACAGGATTTTCTTTTGGGATACAACAATCACATTTCCGATCCACTAATCCTTCTTTACTGCATCCCAAACTCCCACACATTGACGAATTCACGCGGAAATTGCGTCGCTATGAAATACGAGTACTATGTGTTCTAAGACATTTCCTTCTAAATCGAGTAACGTTTCTATGGAAACGACAGGATTTTCTTTTGGGATACGACAATCACGTTTCCGATCCACTAATCCTTTTTTACTGCATCCCTCACTCCCACACATTGACGAATTCACACGGAAATTCCGTCGCTACGAAATACGAGTATTATGTGTTCTAAGACATTTCCTTCTAAATCGAGTAACGTTTCTATGGAAACGACAGGATTTTCTTTTGGGATACGACAATCTCATTTCCGATCCACTAATCCTTCTTTACTGCTTCCCTCACTCCCAAACATTGAAGAATTCACACGGAAATTGGGTCGCTATGAAATACGAGTACTATGTGTTCTAAGACATTTCCTTGTAAATCGAGTAACGTTTCTATGGAAACGACAGGATTTTCTTTTGGGATACGACAATCACATTTCCGATCCACTAATCCTTCTTTACTGCATCCCTCACTCCCACACATTGACGAATTCACACGGAAATTGCGTCGCTATGAAATACGAGTACTATGTGTTCTAAGACATTTCCTTCTAAATCGAGTAACGTTTCTATGGAAACGACAGGATTTTCTTTTGGGATACGACAATCACATTTCCGATCCACTAATAATTCTTTACTGCATCCCTCACTCCCACACATTGACGAATTCACACGGAAATTCCGTCGCTACGAAATACGGGTATTATGTGTTCTAAGACATTTCCTTCTAAATCGAGTAACGCTTCTATGGAGACGACAGGATTTTCTATTGGGATACGACAATCTCATTACCGATCCAATAATCCTTCTTTACTGCATCCCTCACTCCCACACATTGAAGAATTCACACGGAAATTGCGTCGCTATGAAATACGAGTACTATCTATTCTAAGACATTTCCTTGTAAATCGAGTAACGTTTCTATGGAAACGACAGGATTTTCTTTTGGTATACGACAATCACATTTCCGATCCACTAATCCTTCTTTACTGCATCCCTCACTCCCAAACATTGACGAATTCACACGGAAATTGTTTCGCTATGAAATACGAGTACTTAGTGTTCTAAGACATTTCCTTCTAAATCGAGTAACGTTTCTATGGAAACGACAGGATTTTCTTTTGGGATACGACAATCTCATTTCCGATCCACTAATCCTTCTTTACTGCATCCCTCACTCCCAAACATTGACGAATTCACACGGAAATTGCGTCGCTATGAAATACGAGTACTATGTGTTGTAAGACATTTCCTTCTAAATCGAGTCACGTTTCTATGGAAACGACAGGATTTTCTTTTGGGATACGACAATCACATTTCCGATCCACTAATCCTTCTTTACTGCATCCCTCACTCCCACACATTGACGAATTCACACGGAAATTCCGTCGCTACGAAATACGAGTATTATGTGCTCTAAGACATTTCCTTCTAAATCGAGTAACGTTTCTATGGAAACGACAGGATTTTCTTTTGGGATACGACAATCTCATTTCCGATCCACTAATCCTTCTTTACTGCATCCCTCACTCCCAAATATTGACGAATTCACACGGAAATGCGTCGCTATGAAATACGAGTACTATGTGTTCTAAGACATTTCCTTCTAAATCGAGTAACGTTTCTATGGAAACGACAGGATTTTCTTTTGGGATACGACAATCTCATTTCCGATCCATTAATCCTTCTTTACTGCATCCCTCACTCCCAAACATTGACGAATTCACACGGAAATTGCGTCGCTATGAAATACGAGTACTATGTGTTCTAAGACATTACCTTCTAAATCGAGTAACGTTTCTATGGAAACGACAGGATTTTCTTTTCTGATACGACAATCTCATTCCCGATCCACTAATCCTTCTTTACTGCATCCCTCACTCCCTCACATTGAAGAATTCACACGGAAATTCCGTCGCTATGAAATACGAGTAATATCTGTTCTAAGACATTTCCTTGTAAATCGAGTAACGTATCTATGGAAACGACAGGATTTTCTTTTGGGATACGACAATCTCATTTCCGATCCACTAATCCTTCTTTACTGCATCCCTCACTCCCACACATTGACGAATTCACACGGAAATTCCGTCGCTACGAGATACGAGTATTATGTGTTCTAAGGCATTTCCTTCTAAATCGAGTAACGTTTCTATTGAAACGACAGGATTTTCTTTTGGGATACGACAATCACATTTCCGATCCACTAATCCATCTTTACTGCATCCCTCACTCCCACACATTGACGAATTCACACGGAAATTGTGTCGGTATGAAATACGAGTACTATGTGTTCTAAGACATTTCCTTGTAAATCGAGTAACGTTTCTATGGAAACGACAGGATTTTCTTTTGGGATACGACAATCACATTTCCATTCCACTAATCCTTCTTTACTGCATCCCTCACTCCCACACATTGACGAATTCACACGGAAATTCCGTCTCTACGAAATACGAGTATTATGTGTTCTAAGACATTTCCTTCTACATCGAGTAATGTTTCTATGGAAACGACAGGATTTTCTTTTGGGATACGACAATCTCATTTCCGATCCACTAATCCTTCTTTACTGCATCCCTCACTCCCAAACATTGACGAATTCACACGGAAATTGCGTCGCTATGAAATACGAGTACTAAGTGTTCTAAGACATTTCCTTCTAAATCGAGTAACGTTTCTATGGAAACGACAGGATTTTCTTTTGGGATACGACAATCACATTTCCGATCCACTAATCCTTCTTTACTGCATCCCACACTCCCAAACATTGACGAATTCACACGGAAATTGCTTCGCTATGAAATACGAGTACTTTGTGTTCTAAGATATTTCCTTCTAAATCGAGTAACGTTTCTATGGAAACGACAGGATTTTCTTTTGGGATACGGCAATCTCATTTCCGATCCACTAATACTTCTTTACTGCATCCCTCACTCTCAAACATTGAAGAATTCACACGGAAATTGCGTCGCTAGGAAATACGAGTACTATGTGTTCTAAGACATTTCCTTCTAAATCGAGTAACGTTTCTATGGAAACGACAGGATTTTCTTTTGGGATACGACAATCACATTTCCGATCCACTAATCCTTCTTTACTGCATCCCTCACTCCCACACATTGACAAATTCACACGGAAATTCCGTCGCTATGAAATACGAGTGCTATGTGTTCTAAGACATTTCCTTCTAAATCGAGTAATATTTCTATGGAAACGACAGGATTTTCTTTTGGGATACGACAATCTCATTTCCGATCCACTAATCCTTCTTTACTGCATCCCTCACTCGCAAACATTGACGAATTCACACGGGAATTCCGTCGCTACGAAATACGAGTATTATGTGTTCTAAGACATTTCCTTCTAAATCGAGTAACGCCTCTATGGAAACGACAGGATTTTCTTTTTTGATACGACAATCTCATTACTGATCCACTAATCCTTCTTTACTGCGACCCTCACTCCCACACATTGAAGAATTCACACGGAAATTGCGTCGCTATGAAATACGAGTATTATGTGTTCTAAGACATTTCCTTCTAAATCGAGTAACGTTTCTGTGGAAACGACAGGATTTTCTTTTGGGATACGACAATCTCATTTCCGATCCACGAATCCTTCTTTACTGCATCCCTCACGGTTACACATTGAAGAATTCACACGGAAATTGCGTCGCTATGAAATACGAGTAATATCTGTTCTATGACATTTCCTTGTAAATCGAGTAACGTTTCTATGGAAACGACAGGATTTTCTTTTGGGATACGACAATCACATTTCCGATATACTAATCCTTCTTTACTGCATCCCTCACTCCCACACATTGACGAATTCACACGGAAATTGCTTCGCTATGAAATACGAGTACTTTGTGTTCTAAGACATTTCCTTCTAAATCGAGTAACGTTTCTATGGAAACGACAGGATTTTCTTTTGGGATACGACAATCCCATATCCGATCCACTAATCCTTCTTTACTGCATCCCTCACTCCCTAACATTGACGAATTCACACGGAAATTGCGTCGCTATGAAATACGAGTACTATGTGTTCTAAGACGTTTCCTTCTAAATCGAGTGACGTTTCTATGGAAACGAGAGGATTTTCTTTTGGTATACGACAATCACATTTCCGATCCACTAATCCTTCTTTACTGCATCCCTCACTCCCAAACATTGACGAATTCACACGGAAATTGCTTCGCTATGAAATACGAGTACTTTGTGTTCTAAGACATTTCCTTCTAAATCGAGTAACGTTTCTACGGAAACGACAGGATTTTCTTTTGGGATACGACAATCTCATTTCCGATCCACTAATCCTTCTTTACTGCATCCCTCACTCCCAAACATTGACGAATTCACACGGAAATTGCGTCGCTATGAAATACGAGTACTATGTGTTCTAAGACATTTCCTTCTAAATCGAGTAACGTTTCGATGGAAACGACAGGATTTTCTTTGGGGATACGACAATCACATTTCCGATCCACAAATCCTTCTTTACTGCATCCCTCACTCCCACACATTGACGAATTCACACGGAAATTCCGTCGCTATAAAATACGAGTATTATGTGTTTTAAGACATTTCCTTCTAAATCGAGTAACGTTTCTATGGAAACGACAGGATTTTCTTTTGGGATACGACAATCTCATTTCCGATCCACTAATCCTTCTTTACTGCATCCCTCACTCCCACACATTGAAGAATTCACACAGAAATTGCGTCGCTATGAAATACGAGTACTATGTGTTCTAAGACATTTCCTTGTAAATCGAGTAACGTTTCTATGGAAACGACAGGATTTTCTTTTGGGATACGACAATCACATTTCCGATCCACTAATCCTTCTTTACTGCATCCCTCACTCCCACACATTGACGAATTCACACGGAAATTGCGTCGCTATGAAATACGAGTACTATGTGTTCTAAGACATTTCCTTCTAAATCGAGTAACGTTTCTGTGGAAACGACAGGATTTTCTTTTGGGATACAACAATCACATTTCCGATCCACTAATCCTTCTTTACTGCATCCCAAACTCCCACACATTGACGAATTCACGCGGAAATTGCGTCGCTATGAAATACGAGTACTATGTGTTCTAAGACATTTCCTTCTAAATCGAGTAACGTTTCTATGGAAACGACAGGATTTTCTTTTGGGATACGACAATCACGTTTCCGATCCACTAATCCTTCTTTACTGCATCCCTCACTCCCACACATTGACGAATTCACACGGAAATTCCGTCGCTACGAAATACGAGTATTATGTGTTCTAAGACATTTCCTTCTAAATCGAGTAACGTTTCTATGGAAACGAAGGATTTTCTTTTGGGATACGACAATCTCATTTCCGATCCACTAATCCTTCTTTACTGCATCCCTCACTCCCAAACATTGAAGAATTCACACGGAAATTGGGTCGCTATGAAATACGAGTACTATGTGTTCTAAGACATTTCCTTGTAAATCGAGTAACGTTTCTATGGAAACGACAGGATTTTCTTTTGGGATACGACAATCTCATTTCCGATCCACTAATCCTTCTTTACTGCATCCCTCACTCCCAAACATTGACGAATTCACACGGAAATTGCGTCGCTATGAAATACGAGTACTATGTGTTCTAAGACATTTCCTTCTAAATCGAGTAACGTTTCTATGGAAACGACAGGATTTTCTTTTGGGATACGACAATCACATTTCCGATCCACTAATCCTTCTTTACTGCATCCCACACTCCCAAACATTGACGAATTCACACAGAAATTGCTTCGCTATGAAATACGAGTACTTTGTGTTCTAAGATATTTCCTTCTAAATCGAGTAACGTTTCTATGGAAACGACAGGATTTTCTTTTGGGATACGGCAATCTCATTTCCGATCCACTAATACTTCTTTACTGCATCCCTCACTCTCAAACATTGAAGAATTCACACGGAAATTGCGTCGCTATGAAATACGAGTACTATGTGTTCTAAGACATTTCCTTCTAAATCGAGTAACGTTTCTATGGAAACGACAGGACTTTCTTTTGGGATACGACAATCACATTTCCGATCCACTAATCCTTCTTTACTGCATCCCTCACTCCCACACATTGACGAATTCACACGGAAATTGCGTCGCTATGAAATACGAGTGCTATGTGTTCTAAGACATTTCCTTCTAAATCGAGTAACATTTCTATGGAAACGACAGGATTTTCTTTTGGGATACGACAATCTCATTTCCGATCCACTAATCCTTCTTTACTGCATCCCTCACTCCCACACATTGACGAATTCACACGGGAATTCCGTCGCTACGAAATACGAGTATTATGTGTTCTAAGACATTTCCTTCTAAATCGAGTAACGCTTCTATGGAAACGACAGGATTTTCTTTTTTGATACGACAATCTCATTACTGATCCACTAATCCTTCTTTACTGCGACCCTCACTCCCACACATTGAAGAATTCACACGGAAATTGCGTCGCTATGAAATACGAGTATTATGTGTTCTAAGACATTTCCTTCTAAATCGAGTAACGTTTCTGTGGAAACGACAGGATTTTCTTTTGGGATACGACAATCTCATTTCCGATCCACGAATCCTTCTTTACTGCATCCCTCACTCTTACACATTGAAGAATTCACACGGAAATTGCGTCGCTATGAAATACGAGTAATATCTGTTCTATGACATTTCCTTGTAAATCGAGTAACGTTTCTATGGAAACGACAGGATTTTCTTTTGGGATACGACAATCACATTTCCGATATACTAATCCTTCTTTACTGCATCCCTCACTCCCTAACATTGACGAATTCACACGGAAATTGCGTCGCTACGAAATACGAGTACTATGTGTTCTAAGACATTTCCTTCTAAATCGAGTGACGTTTCTATGGAAACGAGAGGATTTTCTTTTGGTATACGACAATCACATTTCCGATCCACTAATCCTTCTTTACTGCATCCCCCACTCCCAAACATTGACGAATTCACACGGAAATTGCTTCGCTATGAAATACGAGTAGTTTGTGTTCTAAGACATTTCCTTCTAAATCGAGTAACGTTTCTACGGAAACGACAGGATTTTCTTTTGGGATACGACAATCTCATTTCCGATCCACTAATCCTTCTTTACTGCATCCCTCACTCCCAAACATTGACGAATTCACACGGAAATTGCGTCGCTATGAAATACGAGTACTATGTGTTCTAAGACATTTCCTTCTAAATCGAGTAACGTTTCGATGGAAACGACAGGATTTTCTTTGGGGATACGACAATCACATTTCCGATCCACTAATCCTTCTTTACTGCATCCCTCACTCCCACACATTGACGAATTCACACGGAAATTCCGTCGCTATAAAATACGAGTATTATGTGTTTTAAGACATTTCCTTCTAAATCGAGTAACGTTTCTATGGAAACGACAGGATTTTCTTTTGGGATACGACAATCTCATTTCCGATCCACTAATCCTTCTTTACTGCATCCCTCACTCCCACACATTGAAGAATTCACACAGAAATTGCGTCGCTATGAAATACGAGTACTATGTGTTCTATGACATTTCCTTGTAAATCGAGTAACGTTTCTATGGAAACGACAGGATTTTCTTTTGGGATACGACAATCACATTTCCGATCCACTAATCCTTCTTTACTGCATCCCTCACTCCCACACATTGACGAATTCACACGGAAATTGCGTCGCTATGAAATACGAGTACTATGTGTTCTAAGACATTTCCTTCTAAATCGAGTAACGTTTCTATGGAAACGACAGAATTTTCTTTTGGGATACAACAATCACATTTCCGATCCACTAATCCTTCTTTACTGCATCCCAAACTCCCACACATTGACGAATTCACGCGGAAATTGCGTCGCTATGAAATACGAGTACTATGTGTTCTAAGACATTTCCTTCTAAATCGAGTAACGTTTCTATGGAAACGACAGGATTTTCTTTTGGGATACGACAATCACGTTTCCGATCCACTAATCCTTCTTTACTGCATCCCTCACTCCCACACATTGACGAATTCACACGGAAATTCCGTCGCTACGAAATACGAGTATTATGTGTTCTAAGACATTTCCTTCTAAATCGAGTAACGTTTCTATGGAAACGACAGGATTTTCTTTTGGGATACGACAATCTCATTTCCGATCCACTAATCCTTCTTTACTGCATCCCTCACTCCCAAACATTGAAGAATTCACACGGAAATTGGGTCGCTATGAAATACGAGTACTATGTGTTCTAAGACATTTCCTTGTAAATCGAGTAACGTTTCTATGGAAACGACAGGATTTTCTTTTGGGATACGACAATCACATTTCCAATCCACTAATCCTTCTTTACTGCATCCCTCACTCCCACACATTGACGAATTCACACGGAAATTGCGTCGCTATGAAATACGAGTACTTTGTGTTCTAAGACATTTCCTTCTAAATCGAGTAACGTTTCTATGGAAACGACAGGATTTTCTTTTGGGATACGACAATCTCATTTCCGATCCACTAATCCTTCTTTACTGCATCCCTCACTCCCAAACATTGAAGAATTCACACGGAAATTGGGTCGCTATGAAATACGAGTACTATGTGTTCTAAGACATTTCCTTGTAAATCGAGTAACGTTTCTATGGAAACGACAGGATTTTCTTTTGGGATACGACAATCACATTTCCGATCCACTAATCCTTCTTTACTGCATCCCTCACTCCCACACATTGACGAATTCACACGGAAATTGCGTCGCTATGAAATACGAGTACTATGTGTTCTAAGACATTTCCTTCTAAATCGAGTAACGCTTCTATGGAAACGACAGGATTTTCTTTTGGGATACGACAATCACATTTCCGATCCACTAATAATTCTTTACTGCATCCCTCACTCCCACACATTGACGAATTCACACGGAAATTCCGTCGCTACGAAATACGAGTATTATGTGTTCTAAGACATTTCCTTCTAAATCGAGTAACGCTTCTATGGAGACGACAGGATTTTCTTTTGGGATACGACAATCTCATTACCGATCCAATAATCCTTCTTTACTGCATCCCTCACTCCCACACATTGAAGAATTCACACGGAAATTGCGTCGCTATGAAATAGGAGTACTATGTGTTCTAAGACATTTCCTTGTAAATCGAGTAACGTTTCTATGGAAACGACAGGATTCTCTTTTGGGATACGACAATCACATTTCCGATCCACTAATCCTTGTTTACTGCATCCCTCACTCCCACACATTGACGAATTCACACGGAAATTGCGTCGCTATGAAATACGAGTACTATGTGTTCTAAGACATTTCCTTCTAAATCGAGTAACGTTTCTATGGAAACGACAGGATTTTCTTTTGGGATACGACGATCTCATTTCCGATCCACTAATCCTTCTTTACTGCATCCCTCACTCCCAAACATTGACGAATTCACACGGAAATTGGTTGGCTATGAAATACGAGTACTATGTGTTCTAAGACATTTCCTTCTAAATCGAGTAACGTTTCTAAGGAAACGACAGGGATTTCTTTTGGGATACGACAATCACATATCCGATCCACTAATCCTTCTTTACTGCATCCCTCACTCCCAGACATTGACGAATTCACACGGAAATTCCGTCGCTACGAAATACGAGTATTATGTGTTCTAAGACATTTCCATCTAAATCGAGTAACGTTTCTATGGAAAGACAGGATTTTCTTTTGGGATACGACAATCACATTTCTGATCCACTAATCCTTCTTTACTGCATCCCTCACTCCCACACATTGACGAATTCACACGGAAATTCCGTCGCTACGAAATACGAGTATTATGTGTTCTAAGACATTTCCTTCTAAATCGAGTAACGTTTCTATGGAAACGACAGGATTTTCTTTTGGGATACGACAATCTCATTTCCGATCCACTAATCCTTCTTTACTGCATCCCTCACTCCCACACATTGGAGAATTCACACGGAAATTGCGTCGCTATGAAATACAACTACTATGTGTTCTAAGACATTTCCTTCTAAATCGAGTAACGTTTCTATGGAAACGACAGGATTTTCTTTTGGGATACGACAATCACATTTCCGATCCACGAATCCTTC
Source organism: Schistocerca piceifrons (assembly GCF_021461385.2). Taxonomy (NCBI): domain Eukaryota; kingdom Metazoa; phylum Arthropoda; class Insecta; order Orthoptera; family Acrididae; genus Schistocerca; species Schistocerca piceifrons. Next base: position 601,477,916 of record NC_060144.1, on the reverse strand, counting down.
TTTACTGCATCCCTCACTCCCACACATTGACGAATTCACACGGAAATTCCGTCGCTACGAAATACGTGTATTATGTGTTCTAAGACATTTCCTTCTAAATCGAGTAACGTTTCTATGGAAACGACAGGATTTTCTTTTGGGATACGACAGTCACATTTCCGATCCACTAATCCTTCTTTACTGCATCCCTCACTCCCACACATTGACGAATTCACACGGAAATTCCGTCGCTACGAAATACGAGTATTATGTGTTCTAAGACATTTCCTTCTAAATCGAGTAACGTTTCTATGGAAACGACAGGATTTTCATTTGGGATACGACAATCTCATTTCCGATCCACTAATCCTTCTTTACTGCATCCCTCACTCCCACACATTGAAGAATTCACACGGAAATTGCGTCGCTATGAAATACGAGTACTATGTGTTCTAAGACATTTCCTTCTAAATCGAGTAACGTTTCTATGGAAACGACAGTATTTTCTTTCGGGATACGACAATCACATTTGCGATCCACTAATCCTTCTTTACTGCATCCCTCACTCCCACACATTGACGAATTCACACGGAAATTCCGTCGCTACGAAATACGAGTATTATGTGTTCTAAGACATTTCCTTCTAAATCGAGTAAGGTTTTAAAGGAAACGACAGGATTTCCTTTTGGGATACGACAATCACATTTCCGATCCACTAATCCTTCTTTACTGCATCCCTCACTCCCAAACATTGACGAATTCACACGGAAATTGCGTCGCTATGAAATACGAGTACTATGTGTACTAAGACATTTCCTTCTAAATCGAGTAACGTTTCTATGGAAACGACAGGATTTTCTTTTTGGATACGACAATCACATTTCCGATCCACTAATCCTTCTTTACTGCATCCCTCACTCCCACACATTGACGAATTCACACGGAAATTCCGTCGCTACGAAATACGAGTATTATGTGTTCTAAGACATATCCTTCTAAATCGAGTAACGTTTCTATGGAAACGACAGGATTTTCTTTTGGGATACGACAATCTCATTTCCGATCCACTAATCCTTCTTTACAGCATCCCTCACTCCCACACATTGAAGAATTCACACGGAAATTGCGTCGTTATGAAATACGAGTACTACGTGTTCTAAGACATTTCCTTCTAAATCGAGTAACGTTTCTATGGAAACGACAGGATTCTCTTTTGGGATACGACAATCACATTTCCGATCCACTAATCCTTCTTTACTGCATCCCTCACTCCCACACATTGACGAATTCACACGGAAATTCCGTCGCTACGAAATACGAGTATTATGTGTTCTAAGACATTTCCTTCTAAATCGAGTAACGTTTCTATGAAAACGACAGGATTTTCTTTTGGGATACGACAATCTCATTTCCGATCCACTAATCCTTCTTTACTGCATCCCTCACTCCCAAACATTGACGAATTCACACGGAAATTGCTTCGCTATGAAATACGAGTACTATGTGTTCTAAGACATTTCCTTCTAAATCGAGTAACGTTTCTATGGAAACGACAGGATTTTCTTTTGGGATACGACAATCACATTTCCGATCCACTAATCCTTCTTTACTGCATCCCTCACTCCCACACATTGACGAATTCACACGGAAATTCCGTCGCTACGAAATACGAGTATTATGTGTTCTAAGACATTTCCTTCTAAATCGAGTAACGTTTCTATGGAAACGACAGGATTTTCATTTGGGATACGACAATCTCATTTCCGATCCACTAATCCTTCTTTACTGCATCCCTCACTCCCACACATTGAAGAATTCACACGGAAATTGTGTCGGTATGAAATACGAGTACTATGTGTTCTAAGACATTTCCTTCTAAATCGAGTAACGTTTCTATGGAAACGACAGTATTTTCTTTCGGGATACGACAATCACATTTGCGATCCACTAATCCTTCTTTACTGCATCCCTCACTCCCACACATTGACGAATTCACACGGAAATTCCGTCGCTACGAAATACGAGTATTATGTGTTCTAAGACATTTCCTTCTAAATCGAGTAAGGTTTTAAAGGAAACGACAGGATTTCCTTTTGGGATACGACAATCACATTTCCGATCCACTAATCCTTCTTTACTGCATCCCTCACTCCCAAACATTGACGAATTCACACGGAAATTGCGTCGCTATGAAATACGAGTACTATGTGTTCTAAGACATTTCCTTCTAAATCGAGTAACGTTTCTATGGAAACGACAGGATTTTCTTTTGGGATACGACAATCACATTTCCGATCCACTAATCCTTCCTTACTGCATCCCTCACTCCCACACATTGACGAATTCACACGGAAATTGTGTCGGTATGAAATACGAGTACTATGTGTTCTAAGACATTTCCTTCTAAATCGAGTAACGTTTCTATGGAAACGACAGGATTTTCTTTTGGGATACGACAATCTCATTTCCGATCCACTAATCCTTCTTTACTGCATCCCTCACTCCCACACATTGACGAATTCACACGGAAATTGCTTCGCTATGAAATACGAGTACTATGTGTTCTAAGACATTTCCTTCTAAATCGAGTAACGTTTCTATGGAAACGACAGGATTTTCTTTTTGGATACGACAATCACATTTCCGATCCACTAATCCTTCTTTACTGCATCCCTCACTCCCACACATTGACGAATTCACACGGAAATTCCGTCGCTACGAAATACGAGTATTATGTGTTCTAAGACATTTCCTTCTAAATCGAGTAACGTTTCTATGGAAACGACAGGATTTTCTTTTGGGATACGACAATCTCATTTCCGATCCACTAATCCTTCTTTACAGCATCCCTCACTCCCACACATTGAAGAATTCACACGGAAATTGCGTCGCTATGAAATACGAGTACTACGTGTTCTAATTCATTTGCTTCTAAATCGAGTTACGTTTCTATGGAAACGACAGGATTCTCTTTTGGGATACGACAATCACATTTCCGATCCACTAATCCTTCTTTACTGCATCCCTCACTCCCACACACTGACGAATTCACACGGAAATTCCGTCGCTACGAAATACGAGTATTATGTGTTCTAAGACATTTCCTTCTAAATCGAGTAACGTTTCTATGGAAACGACAGCATTTTCTTTTGGGATACGACAATCTCATTTCCGATCCACTAATCCTTCTTCACTGCATCCCTCACTCCCACACATTGACGAATTCACACGGAAATTCCGTCGCTACGAAATACGAGTATTATGTGTTCTAAGACATTTCCTTCTAAATCGAGTAAGGTTTTAAAGGAAACGACAGGATTTCCTTTTGGGATACGACAATCACATTTCCGATCCACTAATCATTCTTTACTGCATCCCTCACTCCCAAACATTGACGAATTCACACGGAAATTGCGTCGCTATGAAATACGAGTACTATGTGTTCTAAGACATTTCCTTCTAAATCGAGTAACGTTTCTATGGAAACGACAGGATTTTCTTTTGGGATACGACATTCACATTTACGATCCACTAATCCTTCCTTACTGCATCCCTCACTCCCACACATTGACGAATTCACACAGAAATTGTGTCGGTATGAAATACGAGTACTATGTGTTCAAAGACATTTCCTTCTAAATCGAGTAACGTTTCTATGGAAACGACAGGATTTTCTTTTGGGATACGACAATCTCATTTCCGATCCACTAATCCTTCTTTACTCCATCCCTCACTCCCACACATTGACGAATTCACACGGAAATTGCGTCGCTATGAAATACGAGTACTATGTGTTCTAAGACATTTCCTTCTAAATCGAGTAACGTTTCTATGGAAACGACAGGATTTTCTTTTTGGATACGACAATCACATTTCCGATCCACTAATCCTTCTTTACTGCATCCCTCACTCCCACACATTGACGAATTCACACGGAAATTCCGTCGCTACGAAATACGAGTATTATGTGTTCTAAGACATTTCCTTCAAAATCGTGTAACGTTTCTATGGAAACGACAGGATTTTCTTTTGGGATACGACAATCTCATTTCCGATCCACTAAACCTTCTTTACAACATCCCTCACTCCCACACATTGAAGAATTCACACGGAAATTGCGTCGCTATGAAATACGAGTACTACGTGTTCTAAGACATTTCCTTCTAAATCGAGTAACGTTTCTATGGAAACGACAGGATTCTCTTTTGGGATACGACAATCACATTTCCGATCCACTAATCCTTCTTTACTGCATCCCTCACTCCCACACATTGACGAATTCACACGGAAATTCCGTCGCTACGAAATATGAGGATTATGTGTTCTAAGACATTTCCTTCTAAATCGAGTAACGTTTCTATGGAAACGACAGGATTTTCTTTTGGGATACGACAATCTCATTTCCGATCCACTAATCCTTCTTTACTGCATCCCTCACTCCCACACATTGACGAATTCACACGGACATTGCTTCACTATGAAATACGAGTACTATGTGTTCTAAGACATTTCCTTCTAAATCGAGTAACGTTTCTAAGGAAACGACAGGGATTTCTTTTGGGATACGACAATCACATATCCGATCCACTAATGCTTCTTTACTGCATCCCTCACTCCCACACATTGACGAATTCACACGGAAATTCCGTCGCTACGAAACACGAGTATTATGTGTTCTAAGACATTTCCTTCTAAATCGAGTAACGTTTCTATGGAAACGACAGGATTTTCTTTTGGGATACGACAATCACATTTCCAAAACACTAATCCTTCTTTACTGCATCCATCACTCCCACACATTGACGAATTCACACGGAAATTCCGTCGCTACGAAATACGAGTATTATGTGTTCTAAGACATTTCCTTCTAAATCGAGTAACGTTTCTATGGAAACGACAGGATTTTCTTTTGGGATACGACAATCTCATTTCCGATCCACTAATCCTTCTTTACTGCATCCCTCACTCCCACACATTGGAGAATTCACACGGAAATTGCGTCGCTATGAAATACGACTACTATGTGTTCTAAGACATTTCCTTCTAAATCGAGTAACGTTTCTATGGAAACGACAGGATTTTCTTTTGGGATACGACAATCACATTTCCGATCCACTAATCCTTCTTTACTGCATCCCTCACTCCCACACATTGGCGAATTCACACGGAAATTCCGTCGCTACGAAATACGTGTATTATGTGTTCTAAGACATTTCCTTCTAAATCGAGTAACGTTTCTATGGAAACGACAGGATTTTCTTTTGGGATACGACAATCTCATTTCCGATCCACTAATCCTTCTTTACTGCATCCCTCACTCCCACACATTGACGAATTCACACGGACATTGCTTCACTATGAAATACGAGTACTATGTGTTCTAAGACATTTCCTTCTAAATCGAGTAACGTTTCTAAGGAAACGACAGGGATTTCTTTTGGGATACGACAATCACATATCCGATCCACTAATGCTTCTTTACTGCATCCCTCACTCCCACACATTGACGAATTCACACGGAAATTCCGTCGCTACGAAACACGAGTATTATGTGTACTAAGACATTTCCTTCTAAATCGAGTAACGTTTCTATGGAAACGACAGGATTTTCTTTTGGGATACGACAATCACATTTCCGATCCACTAAACCTTCTTTACTGCATCCATCACTCCCACACATTGACGAATTCACACGGAAATTCCGTCGCTCCGAAATACGAGTATTATGTGTTCTAAGACATTTCCTTCTAAATCGAGTAACGTTTCTATGGAAACGACAGGATTTTCTTTTGGGATACGACAATCTCATTTCCGATCCACTAATCCTTCTTTACTGCATCCCTCACTCCCACACATTGGAGAATTCACACGGAAATTGCGTCGCTATGAAATACGACTACTATGTGTTCTAAGACATTTCCTTCTAAATCGAGTAACGTTTCTATGGAAACGACAGGATTTTCTTTTGGGATACGACAATCACATTTCCGATCCACTAATCCTTCTTTACTGCATCCCTCACTCCCACACATTGGCGAATTCACACGGAAATTGCGTCGCTATGAAATACGAGTACTATGTGTTCTAAGACATTTCCTTCTAAATCGAGTAACGTTTCTATGGAAACGACAGGATTTTCTTTTGGGATACGACAGTCACATTTCCGATCCACTAATCCTTCTTTACTGCATCCCTCACTCCCACACATTGACGAATTCACACGGAAATTCCGTCGCTACGAAATACGAGTATTATGTGTTCTAAGACATTTCCTTCTAAATCGAGTAACGTTTCTATGGAAACGACAGGATTTTCATTTGGGATACGACAATCTCATTTCCGATCCACTAATCCTTCTTTACTGCATCCCTCACTCCCACACATTGAAGAATTCACACGGAAATTGCGTCGCTATGAAATACGAGTACTATGTGTTCTAAGACATTTCCTTCTAAATCGAGTAACGTTTCTATGGAAACGACAGTATTTTCTTTCGGGATACGACAATCACATTTGCGATCCACTAATCCTTCTTTACTGCATCCCTCACTCCCACACATTGACGAATTCACACGGAAATTCCGTCGCTACGAAATACGAGTATTATGTGTTCTAAGACATTTCCTTCTAAATCGAGTAAGGTTTTAAAGGAAACGACAGGATTTCCTTTTGGGATACGACAATCACATTTCCGATCCACTAATCCTTCTTTACTGCATCCCTCACTCCCAAACATTGACGAATTCACACGGAAATTGCGTCGCTATGAAATACGAGTACTATGTGTACTAAGACATTTCCTTCTAAATCGAGTAACGTTTCTATGGAAACGACAGGATTTTCTTTTTGGATACGACAATCACATTTCCGATCCACTAATCCTTCTTTACTGCATCCCTCACTCCCACACATTGACGAATTCACACGGAAATTCCGTCGCTACGAAATACGAGTATTATGTGTTCTAAGACATATCCTTCTAAATCGAGTAACGTTTCTATGGAAACGACAGGATTTTCTTTTGGGATACGACAATCTCATTTCCGATCCACTAATCCTTCTTTACAGCATCCCTCACTCCCACACATTGAAGAATTCACACGGAAATTGCGTCGTTATGAAATACGAGTACTACGTGTTCTAAGACATTTCCTTCTAAATCGAGTAACGTTTCTATGGAAACGACAGGATTCTCTTTTGGGATACGACAATCACATTTCCGATCCACTAATCCTTCTTTACTGCATCCCTCACTCCCACACATTGACGAATTCACACGGAAATTCCGTCGCTACGAAATACGAGTATTATGTGTTCTAAGACATTTCCTTCTAAATCGAGTAACGTTTCTATGAAAACGACAGGATTTTCTTTTGGGATACGACAATCTCATTTCCGATCCACTAATCCTTCTTTACTGCATCCCTCACTCCCAAACATTGACGAATTCACACGGAATTTGCTTCGCTATGAAATACGAGTACTATGTGTTCTAAGACATTTCCTTCTAAATCGAGTAACGTTTCTATGGAAACGACAGGATTTTCTTTTGGGATACGACAATCACATTTCCGATCCACTAATCCTTCTTTACTGCATCCCTCACTCCCACACATTGACGAATTCACACGGAAATTCCGTCGCTACGAAATACGAGTATTATGTGTTCTAAGACATTTCCTTCTAAATCGAGTAACGTTTCTATGGAAACGACAGGATTTTCATTTGGGATACGACAATCTCATTTCCGATCCACTAATCCTTCTTTACTGCATCCCTCACTCCCACACATTGAAGAATTCACACGGAAATTGTGTCGGTATGAAATACGAGTACTATGTGTTCTAAGACATTTCCTTCTAAATCGAGTAACGTTTCTATGGAAACGACAGTATTTTCTTTCGGGATACGACAATCACATTTGCGATCCACTAATCCTTCTTTACTGCATCCCTCACTCCCACACATTGACGAATTCACACGGAAATTCCGTCGCTACGAAATACGAGTATTATGTGTTCTAAGACATTTCCTTCTAAATCGAGTAAGGTTTTAAAGGAAACGACAGGATTTCCTTTTGGGATACGACAATCACATTTCCGATCCACTAATCCTTCTTTACTGCATCCCTCACTCCCAAACATTGACGAATTCACACGGAAATTGCGTCGCTATGAAATACGAGTACTATGTGTTCTAAGACATTTCCTTCTAAATCGAGTAACGTTTCTATGGAAACGACAGGATTTTCTTTTGGGATACGACAATCACATTTCCGATCCACTAATCCTTCCTTACTGCATCCCTCACTCCCACACATTGACGAATTCACACGGAAATTGTGTCGGTATGAAATACGAGTACTATGTGTTCTAAGACATTTCCTTCTAAATCGAGTAACGTTTCTATGGAAACGACAGGATTTTCTTTTGGGATACGACAATCTCATTTCCGATCCACTAATCCTTCTTTACTGCATCCCTCACTCCCACACATTGACGAATTCACACGGAAATTGCTTCGCTATGAAATACGAGTACTATGTGTTCTAAGACATTTCCTTCTAAATCGAGTAACGTTTCTATGGAAACGACAGGATTTTCTTTTTGGATACGACAATCACATTTCCGATCCACTAATCCTTCTTTACTGCATCCCTCACTCCCACACATTGACGAATTCACACGGAAATTCCGTCGCTACGAAATACGAGTATTATGTGTTCTAAGACATTTCCTTCTAAATCGAGTAACGTTTCTATGGAAACGACAGGATTTTCTTTTGGGATACGACAATCTCATTTCCGATCCACTAATCCTTCTTTACAGCATCCCTCACTCCCACACATTGAAGAATTCACACGGAAATTGCGTCGCTATGAAATACGAGTACTACGTGATCTAATTCATTTGCTTCTAAATCGAGTTACGTTTCTATGGAAACGACAGGATTCTCTTTTGGGATACGACAATCACATTTCCGATCCACTAATCCTTCTTTACTGCATCCCTCTCTCCCACACACTGACGAATTCACACGGAAATTCCGTCGCTACGAAATACGAGTATTATGTGTTCTAAGACATTTCCTTCTAAATCGAGTAACGTTTCTATGGAAACGACAGCATTTTCTTTTGGGATACGACAATCTCATTTCCGATCCACTAATCCTTCTTTACTGCATCCCTCACTCCCACACATTGACGAATTCACACGGAAATTGCTTCACTATGAAATACGAGTACTATGTGTTCTAAGACATTTCCTTCTAAATCGAGTAACGTTTCTAAGGAAACGACAGGGATTTCTTTTGGGATACGACAATCACATATCCGATCGACTAATGCTTCTTTACTGCATCCCTTACTCCCACACATTGACGAATTCACACGGACATTCCGTCGCTACGAAATACGAGTATTATGTGTTCTAAGACATTTCCTTCTAAATCGAGTAACGTTTCTATGGAAACGACAGGATTTTCATTTGGGATACGACAATCTCATTTCCGATCCACTAATCCTTCTTTACTGCATCCCTCACTCCCACACATTGAAGAATTCACACGGAAATTGCGTCGCAATGAAATACGAGTACTATGTGTTCTAAGACATTTCCTTCTAAATCGAGTAACGTTTCTATGGAAACGACAGTATTTTCTTTTGGGATACGACAATCACATTTGCGATCCACTAATACTTCTTCACTGCATCCCTCACTCCCACACATTGACGAATTCACACGGAAATTCCGTCGCTACGAAATACGAGTATTATGTGTTCTAAGACATTTCCTTCTAAATCGAGTAAGGTTTTAAAGGAAACGACAGGATTTCCTTTTGGGATACGACAATCACATTTCCGATCCACTAATCATTCTTTACTGCATCCCTCACTCCCAAACATTGACGAATTCACACGGAAATTGCGTCGCTATGAAATACGAGTACTATGTGTTCTAAGACATTTCCTTCTAAATCGAGTAACGTTTCTATGGAAACGACAGGATTTTCTTTTGGGATACGACATTCACATTTACGATCCACTAATCCTTCCTTACTGCATCCCTCACTCCCACACATTGACGAATTCACACAGAAATTGTGTCGGTATGAAATACGAGTACTATGTGTTCAAAGACATTTCCTTCTAAATCGAGTAACGTTTCTATGGAAACGACAGGATTTTCTTTTGGGATACGACAATCTCATTTCCGATCCACTAATCCTTCTTTACTGCATCCCTCACTCCCACACATTGACGAATTCACACGGAAATTGCGTCGCTATGAAATACGAGTACTATGTGTTCTAAGACATTTCCTTCTAAATCGAGTAACGTTTCTATGGAAACGACAGGATTTTCTTTTTGGATACGACAATCACATTTCCGATCCACTAATCCTTCTTTACTGCATCCCTCACTCCCACACATTGACGAATTCACACGGAAATTCCGTCGCTACGAAATACGAGTATTATGTGTTCTAAGACATTTCCTTCAAAATCGTGTAACGTTTCTATGGAAACGACAGGATTTTCTTTTGGGATACGACAATCTCATTTCCGATCCACTAAACCTTCTTTACAACATCCCTCACTCCCACACATTGAAGAATTCACACGGAAATTGCGTCGCTATGAAATACGAGTACTACGTGTTCTAAGACATTTCCTTCTAAATCGAGTAACGTTTCTATGGAAACGACAGGATTCTCTTTTGGGATACGACAATCACATTTCCGATCCACTAATCCTTCTTTACTGCATCCCTCACTCCCACACATTGACGAATTCACACGGAAATTCCGTCGCTACGAAATATGAGTATTATGTGTTCTAAGACATTTCCTTCTAAATCGAGTAACGTTTCTATGGAAACGACAGGATTTTCTTTTGGGATACGACAATCTCATTTCCGATCCACTAATCCTTCTTTACTGCATCCCTCACTCCCACACATTGACGAATTCACACGGACATTGCTTCACTATGAAATACGAGTACTATGTGTTCTAAGACATTTCCTTCTAAATCGAGTAACGTTTCTAAGGAAACGACAGGGATTTCTTTTGGGATACGACAATCACATATCCGATCCACTAATGCTTCTTTACTGCATCCCTCACTCCCACACATTGACGAATTCACACGGAAATTCCGTCGCTACGAAACACGAGTATTATGTGTTCTAAGACATTTCCTTCTAAATCGAGTAACGTTTCTATGGAAACGACAGGATTTTCTTTTGGGATACGACAATCACATTTCCAATCCACTAATCCTTCTTTACTGCATCCATCACTCCCACACATTGACGAATTCACACGGAAATTCCGTCGCTACGAAATACGAGTATTATGTGTTCTAAGACATTTCCTTCTAAATCGAGTAACGTTTCTATGGAAACGACAGGATTTTCTTTTGGGATACGACAATCTCATTTCCGATCCACTAATCCTTCTTTACTGCATCCCTCACTCCCACACATTGGAGAATTCACACGGAAATTGCGTCGCTATGAAATACGACTACTATGTGTTCTAAGACATTTCCTTCTAAATCGAGTAACGTTTCTATGGAAACGACAGGATTTTCTTTTGGGATACGACAATCACATTTCCGATCCACTAATCCTTCTTTACTGCATCCCTCACTCCCACACATTGGCGAATTCACACGGAAATTCCGTCGCTACGAAATACGTGTATTATGTGTACTAAGACATTTCCTTCTAAATCGAGTAACGTTTCTATGGAAACGACAGGATTTTCTTTTGGGATACGACAATCTCATTTCCGATCCACTAATCGTTCTTTATTGCATCCCTCACTCCCACACATTGACGAATTCACACGGACATTGCTTCACTATGAAATACGAGTACTATGTGTTCTAAGACATTTCCTTCTAAATCGAGTAACGTTTCTAAGGAAACGACAGGGATTTCTTTTGGGATACGACAATCACATATCCGATCCACTAATGCTTCTTTACTGCATCCCTCACTCCCACACATTGACGAATTCACACGGAAATTCCGTCGCTACGAAACACGAGTATTATGTGTACTAAGACATTTCCTTCTAAATCGAGTAACGTTTCTATGGAAACGACAGGATTTTCTTTTGGGATACGACAATCACATTTCCGATCCACTAATCCTTCTTTACTGCATCCATCACTCCCACACATTGACGAATTCACACGGAAATTCCGTCGCTACGAAATACGAGTATTATGTGTTCTAAGACATTTCCTTCTAAATCGAGTAACGTTTCTATGGAAACGACAGGATTTTCTTTTGGGATACGACAATCTCATTCCCGATCCACTAATCCTTCTTTACTGCATCCCTCACTCCCACACATTGGAGAATTCACACGGAAATTGCGTCGCTATGAAATACGACTACTATGTGTTCTAAGACATTTCCTTCTAAATCGAGTAACGTTTCTATGGAAACGACAGGATTTTCTTTTGGGATACGACAATCACATTTCCGATCCACTAATCCTTCTTTACTGCATCCCTCACTCCCACACATTGGCGAATTCACACGGAAATTCCGTCGCTACGAAATACGTGTATTATGTGTTCTAAGACATTTCCTTCTAAATCGAGTAACGTTTCTATGGAAACGACAGGATTTCCTTTTGGGATACGACAATCTCATTTCCGATCCACTAATCCTTCTTTACTGCATCCCTCACTCCCACACATTGACGAATTCACACGGAAATTGCATCGCTATAAAATACGAGTACTATGTGTTCTAAGACATTTCCTTCTAAATCGAGTAACGTTTCTATGGAAACGACAGGATTTTCTTTTGGGATACGACAATCACATTTCCGATCCACTAATCCTTCTTTACTGCATCCCTCACTCCCACACATTGACGAATTCACACGGAAATTTCGTCGTTATGAAATACGAGTACTATGTGTTCTAAGACATTTCCTTCTAAATCGAGTAACGTTTCTATGGAAACGACAGGATTTTCTTTTGGGATACGACAATCTCATTTCCGATCCACTAATCCTTCTTTACTGCATCCCTCAATCCCACACATTGCCGAATTCACACGGAAATTCCGTCGCTACGAAATTCGAGTATTATGTGTTCTAAGACATTTCCTTCTAAATCGAGTAACGTTTCTATGCAAACGACAGGATTTTCTTTTGGGATACGACAATCTCATTTTCGATCCACTAATCCTTCTTTACTGCATCCCTCACTCCCACACATTGACGAATTCACACGGAAATTGCTTCGCTATGAAATACGGGTACTATGTGTTCTAAGACATTTCCTTCTAAATGGAGTAACGTTTCTATGGAAACGACAGGATTTTCTTTTGGGATACGACAATCACATTTCCGATCCACTAATCCTTCTTTACTGCATCCCTCACTCCCACACATTGACAAATTCACACGGAAATTGTGTCGGTATGAAATACGAGTACTATGTGTCCTAAGACATTTCCTTGTAAATCGAGTAACGTTTCTATGGAAACGACAGGATTTTCTTTTGGGATACGACAATCACATTTCCGATCCACTAATCCTTCTTTACTGCATCCCTCACTCCCACACATTGACGAATTCACACGGAAATTCCGTCGCAACGAAATACGGGTATTATGTGTTCTAAGACATTTCCTTCTAAATCGATTAACGCTTCTAAGGAAACGACAGGATTTCCTTTTGGGATACGACACTCTCATTACCGATCCCCTAATCCTTCTTTACTGCATCCCTCACTCCCACACATTGACGAATTCACACGGAAATTGTGTCGGTATGAAATACGAGTACTATGTGTTCTAAGACATTTCCTTCTAAATCGAGTAACGTTTCTATGGAAACGACAGGATTTTCTTTTGGGATACGACAATCACATTTTCGATCCACTAATCCTTCTTTACTGCATCCCTCACTCCCACACATTGACGAATTCACACGGAAATTGTGTCGGTATGAAACACGAGTACTATGTGTTCTAAGACATTTCCTTCTAAATCGAGTAACGTTTCTATGGAAACGACAGGATTTTCTTTTGGGATAAGACAATCTCATTTCCGATCCACTAATCCTTCTTTACTGCATCCCTCACTCCCACACATTGACGAATTCACACGGAAATTCCGTCGCTACGAAATACGAGTATTATGTGTTCTAAGACATTTCCTTCTAAATCGAGTAACGTTTCTATGGAAACGACAGGATTTTCTTTTGGGATACGACAATCTCATTTCCGATCCACTAATCCTTCTTTACTGCATCCCTCACTCCCACACATTTAACAATTCACACGGAAATTCCGTCGCTACGAAATACGAGTATTATGTGTTCTAAGACATTTCCTTCTAAATCGAGTAACGTTTCTATGGAAACGACAGGATTTTCTTTTGGGATACGACAATCTCATTTCCGATCCACTAATCCTACTTTACTGCATCCCTCACTCCCACACATTGACGAATTCACACGGAAATTGCTTCGCTCTGAAATACGGGTACTATGTGTTCTAAGACATTTCCTTCTAAATGGAGTAACGTTTCTATGGAAACGACAGGATTTTCTTTTGGGATACGACAATCACATTTCCGATCCACTAATCCTTCTTTACTGCATCCCTCACTCCCACACATTGACAAATTCACACGGAAATTGTGTCGGTATGAAATACGAGTACTATGTGTCCTAAGACATTTCCTTGTAAATCGAGTAACGTTTCTATGGAAACGACAGGATTTTCTTTTGGGATACGACAATCACATTTCCGATCCACTAATCCTTCTTTACTGCATCCCTCACTCCCACACATTGACGAATTCACACGGAAATTGCGTCGCTATGAAATACGAGTACTATGTGTTCTAAGACATTTCCTTCTAACTCGAGTAACGTTTCTATGGAAACGACAGGATTTTCTTTTGGGATACGACAATCACATTTCCGATCCACTAATCCTCCTTTACTGCATCCCTCACTCCCACACTTTGACGAATACACACGGAAATTGCGTCGCTATGAAATACGAGTATTATGTGTTCTAAGACATTTCCTTCTAAATCGAGTAACGTTTCTATGGAAACGACAGGATTTTCTTTTTGGATACGACAATCATATTTCCGATCCACTAATCCTTCTTTACTGCATCCCTCACTCCCACACATTGACGAATTCACACGGAAATTCCGTCGCTACGAAATACGAGTATTATGTGTTCTAAGACATTTCCTTCTAAATCGAGTAACGTTTCTGTGGAAACGACAGGATTTTCTTTTGGGATACGACAATCTCATTTCCGATCCACTAATCCTTCTTTACAGCATCCCTCACTCCCACACATTGAAGAATTCACACGGAAATTGCGTCGCTATGAAATACGAGTACTACGTGTTCTAAGACATTTCCTTCTAAATCGAGTTACGTTTCTATGGAAACGACAGGATTCTCTTTTGGGATACGACAATCACATTTCCGATCCACTAATCCTTCTTTACTGCATCCCTCACTCCCACACATTGACGAATTCACACGGAAATTCCGTCGCTACGAAATACGTGTATTATGTGTTCTAAGACATTTCCTTGTAAATCGAGTAACGTTTCTATGGAAACGACAGGATTTTCTTTTGGGATACGACAATCTCATTTCCGATCCACTAATCCTTCTTTACTGCATCCCTCACTCCCACACATTGACGAATTCACACGGAAATTGCTTCACTATGAAATACGAGTACTATGTGTTCTAAGACATTTCCTTCTAAATCGAGTAACGTTTCTAAGGAAACGACAGGGATTTCTTTTGGGATACGACAATCACATATCCGATCCACTAATGCTTCTTTACTGCATCCCTCACTCCCACACATTGACGAATTCACACGGAAATTCCGTCGCTACGAAACACGAGTATTATGTGTTCTAAGACATTTCCTTCTAAATCGAGTAACGTTTCTATGGAAACGACAGGATTTTCTTTTGGGATACGACAATCACATTTCCGATCCACTAATCCTTCTTTACTGCATCCATCACTCCCACACATTGACGAATTCACACGGAAATTCCGTCGCTACGAAATACGAGTATTATGTGTTCTAAGACATTTCCTTCTAAATCGAGTAACGTTTCTATGGAAACGACAGGATTTTCTTTTGGGATACGACAATCTCATTTCCGATCCACTAATCCTTCTTTACTGCATCCCTCACTCCCACACATTGGAGAATTCACACGGAAATTGCGTCGCTATGAAATACGACTACTATGTGTTCTAAGACATTTCCTTTTAAATCGAGTAACGTTTCTATGGAAACGACAGGATTTTCTTTTGGGATACGACAATCACATTTCCGATCCAGTAATCCTTCTTTACTGCATCCCTCACTCCCACACATTGACGAATTCACACGGAAATTCCGTCGCTACGAAATACGTGTATTATGTGTTCTAAGACATTTCCTTCTAAATCGAGTAACGTTTCTACGGAAACGACAGGATTTTCTTTTGGGATACGACAATCTCATTTCCGATCCACTAATCCTTCTTTACTGCATCCCTCACTCCCACACATTGACGAATTCACACGGAAATTGCATCGCTATAAAATACGAGTACTATGTGTTCTAAGACATTTCCTTCTAAATCGAGTAACGTTTCTATGGAAACGACAGGATTTTCTTTTGGGATACGACAATCACATTTCCGATCCACTAATCCTTCTTTACTGCATCCCTCACTCCCACACATTGACGAATTCACACGGAAATTGAGTCGGTATGAAATACGAGTACTATGTGTTCTAAGACATTTCCTTCTAAATCGAGTAACGTTTCTATGGAAACGACAGGATTTTCTTTTGGGATACGACAATCTCATTTCCGATCCACTAATCCTTCTTTACTGCATCCCTCAATCCCACACATTGACGAATTCACACGGAAATTCCGTCGCTACGAAATTCGAGTATTATGTGTTCTAAGACATTTCCTTCTAAATCGAGTAACGTTTCTATGGAAACGACAGGATTTTCTTTTGGGATACGACAATCTCATTTCCGATCCACTAATCCTTCTTTACTGCATCCCTCACTCCCACACATTTAACAATTCACACGGAAATTGCGACGCTATGAAATACGAGTAATATCTGTTCTAAGACATTTCCTTCTAAATCAAGTAACGTTTCTATGGAAACGACAGGATTTTCTTTTGGGATACGACAATCTCATTTCCGATCCACTAATCCTTCTTTACTGCATCCCTCACTCCCACACATTGACGAATTCACACGGAAATTGCTTCGCTATGAAATACGAGTACTATGTGTTCTAAGACATTTCCTTCTGAATCGAGTAACGTTTCTATGGAAACGACAGGATTTTCTTTTGGGATACGACAATCACATTTCCGATCTACTAATCCTTCTTTACTGCATCCCTCACTCCCACACATTGACGAATTCACACGGAAATTCCGTCGCTACGAAATACGAGTATTATGTGTTCTAAGACATTTCCTTCTAAATCGAGTAACGTTTCTATGGAAACGACAGGATTTTCTTTTGGGATACGACAATCTCATTTCCGATCCACTAATCCTTCTTTACTGCATCACTCACTCCCACTCATTGAAGAATTCACACGGAAATTGCGTCGCTATGAAATACGAGTACTATGTGTTCTAAGACATTTCCTTCTAAATCGAGTAACGTTTCTATGGAAACGAAAGGATTTTCTTTTGGGATACGACAATCACATTTCCGATCCACTAATCCTTCTTTACTGCATCCCTCACTCCCACCCATTGACGAATTCACACGGAAATTCCGTCGCTACGAAATACGAGTATAATGTGTTCTAAGACATTTCCTTCTAAATCGAGTAACGTTTCTATGGGAACGACAGGATTTTCTTTTGGGATACGACAATCTCATTTCCGACCCACTAATCCTTCTTTACTGCATCCCTCACTCCCACGCATTGACGAATTCACACGGAAATTGCTTCGCTATGAAATACGGGTACTATGTGTTCTAAGACATTTCCTTCTAAATGGAGTAACGTTTCAATGGAAACGACAGGATTTTCTTTTGGGATACGACAATCACATTTCCGATCCACTAATCCTTCTTTACTGCATCCCTCACTCCCACACATTGACAAATTCACACGGAAATTGTGTCGGTATGAAATACGAGTACTATGTGTCCTAAGACATTTCCTTGTAAATCGAGTAACGTTTCTATGGAAACGACAGGATTTTCTTTTGGGATACGACAATCACATTTCCGATCCACTAATCCTTCTTTACTGCATCCCTCACTCCCACACATTGACGAATTCACACGGAAATTGCGTCGCTATGAAATACGAGTACTATGTGTTCTAAGACATTTCCTTCTAAATCGAGTAACGTTTCTATGGAAACGACAGGATTTTCTTTTGGGATACGACAATCACATTTCCGATGCACTGATCCTCCTTTACTGCATCCCTCACTCCCACACATTGACGAATCCACACGGAAATTCCGTCGCTACGAAATACGGGTATTATGTGTTCTAAGACATTTCCTTCTAAATCGAGTAACGCTTCTATGGAAACGACAGGATTTTCTTTTGGGATACGACACTCTCATTACCGATCCCCTAATCCTTCTTTACTGCATCCCTCACTCCCACACATTGACGAATTCACACGGAAATTGTGTCGGTATGAAATACGAGTACTATGTGTTCTAAGACATTTCCTTCTAAATCGAGTAACGTTTCCATGCAAACGACAGGATTTTCTTTTGGGATACGACAATCACATTTCCGATCCACTAATCCTTCTTTACTGCATCCCTCACTCCCACACATTGACGAATTCACACGGAAATTGTGTCGGTATGATATACGAGTACTATGTGTTCTAAGACATTTCCATCTAAATCGACTAACGTTTCTATGGAAACGACAGGATTTTCTTTTGGGATACGACAATCTCATTTCCGATCCACTAATCCTTCTTTACTGCATCCCTCACTCCCACACATTGACGAATTCACACGGAAATTCCGTCGCTACGAAATACGAGTATTATGTGTTCTAAGACATTTCCTTTTAAATCGAGTAACGTTTCTATGGAAACGACAGGATTTTCTTTTGGGATACGACAATCTCATTTCCGATCCACTAATCCTTCTTTACTGCATCCCTCACTCCCACACATTTAACAATTCACACGGAAATTGCGACGCTATGAAATACGAGTAATATCTGTTCTAAGACATTTCCTTCTAAATCGAGTAACGTTTCTATGGAAACGACAGGATTTTCTTTTGGGATACGACAATCTCATTTCCGATCCACTAATCCTTCTTTACTCCATCCCTCACTCCCACACATTGACGAATTCACACGGAAATTGCTTCGCTATGAAATACGAGTACTATGTGTTCTAAGACATTTCCTTCTGAATGGAGTAACCTTTCTATGGAAACGACAGGATTTTCTTTTGGGATACGACAATCACATTTCCGATCCACTAATCCTTTTTTACTGCATCCCTCACTCCCACACATTGACGAATTCACACGGAAATTCCGTCGCTACGAAATACGAGTATTATGTGTTCTAAGACATTTCCTTCTAAATCGAGTAACGTTTCTATGGAAACGACAGGATTTTCTTTTGGGATACGATAATCTCATTTCCGATCCACTAATCCTTCTTTACTGCATCACTCACTCCCACACATTGAAGAATTCACACGGAAATTGCGTCGCTATGAAATATGAGTACTATGTGTTCTAAGACATTTCCTTCTAAATCGAGTAACGTTCCTATGGAAACGAAAGGATTTTCTTTTGGGATACGACAATCACATTTCCGATCCACTAATCCTTCTTTACTGCATCCCTCACTCCCACACATTGACGAATTCACACGGAAATTCCGTCGCTACGAAATACGAGTATTATGTGTTCTAAGACATTTCCTTCTAAATCGAGTAACGTTTCTATGGAAACGACAGGATTTTCTTTTGGGATACGACAATCTCATTTCCGATCCACTAATCCTTCTTTACTGCATCCCTCACTCCCACACATGGACGAATTCACACTGAAATTGCTTCGCTATGAAATACGAGTACTATGTGTTCTAAGACATTTCCTTCTAAATCGAGTAACGTTTCTATGGAAACGACAGGATTTTCTTTTGGGATACGACATTCACATTTTTGATCCACTAATCCTTCCTTACTGCATCCCTCACTCTCACACATTGACGAATTCACACGGAAATTGTGTCGGTATGAAATACGAGTACTATGTGTTCAAAGACATTTCCTTCTAAATCGAGTAACGTTTCTATGGAAACGACAGGATTTTCTTTTGGGATACGACAATCTCATTTCCGATCCACTAATCCTTCTTTACTGCATCCCTCACTCCCACACATTGACGAATTCACACGGAAATTGCTTCGCTATGAAATACGAGTACTATGTGTTCTAAGACATTTCCTTCTAAATCGAGTAACGTTTCTATGGAAACGACAGGATTTTCTTTTTGGATACGACAATCACATTTCCGATCCACTAATCCTTCTTTACTGCATCCCTCACTCCCACACATTGACGAATTCACACGGAAATTCCGTCGCTACGAAATACGAGTATTATGTGTTCTAAGACATTTCCTTCTAAATCGTGTAACGTTTCTATGGAAACGACAGGATTTTCTTTTGGGATACGACAATCTCATTTCCGATCCACTAAACCTTCTTTACAACATCCCTCACTCCCACACATTGAAGAATTCACACGGAAATTGCGTCGCTATGAAATACGAGTACTACGTGTTCTAAGACATTTCCTTCTAAATCGAGTAACGTTTCTATGGAAACGACAGGATTCTCTTTTGGGATACGTCAATCACATTTCCGATCCATTAATCCTTCTTTACTGCATCCCTCACTCCCACACATTGACGAATTCACACGGAAATTCCGTCGCTACGAAATACGAGTATTATGTGTCCTAAGACATTTCCTTGTAAATCGAGTAACGTTTCTATGGAAACGACAGGATTTTCTTTTGGGATACGACAATCTCATTTCCGATCCACTAATCCTTCTTTACTGCATCCCTCACTCCCACACATTGACGAATTCACACGGAAATTGCTTCACTATGAAATACGAGTACTATGTGTTCTAAGACATTTCCTTCTAAATCGAGTAACGTTTCTAAGGAAACGACAGGGATTTCTTTTGGGATACGACAATCACATATCCGATCCACTAATGCTTCTTTACTGCATCCCTCACTCCCACACATTGACGAATTCACACGGAAATTCCGTCGCTACGAAACACGAGTATTATGTGTTCTAAGACATTTCCTTCTAAATCGAGTAACGTTTCTATGGAAACGACAGGATTTTCTTTTGGGATACGACAATCACATTTCCGATCCACTAATCCTTCTTTACTGCATCCATCACTCCCACACATTGACGAATTCACACGGAAATTCCGTCGCTACGAAATACGAGTATTATGTGTTCTAAGACATTTCCTTCTAAATCGAGTAACGTTTCTATGGAAACGACAGGATTTTCTTTTGGGATACGACAATCTCATTTCCGATCCACTAATCCTTCTTTACTGCATCCCTCACTCCCACACATTGGAGAATTCACACGGAAATTGCGTCGCTATGAAATACGACTACTATGTGTTCTAAGACATTTCCTTTTAAATCGAGTAACGTTTCTATGGAAACGACAGGATTTTCTTTTGGGATACGACAATCACATTTCCGATCCACTAATCCTTCTTTACTGCATCCCTCACTCCCACACATTGACGAATTCACACGGAAATTCCGTCGCTACGAAATACGTGTATTATGTGTTCTAAGACATTTCCTTCTAAATCGAGTAACGTTTCTACGGAAACGACAGGATTTTCTTTTGGGATACGACAATCTCATTTCCGATCCACTAATCCTTCTTTACTGCATCCCTCACTCCCACACATTGACGAATTCACACGGAAATTGCATCGCTATAAAATACGAGTACTATGTGTTCTAAGACATTTCCTTCTAAATCGAGTAACGTTTCTATGGAAACGACAGGATTTTCTTTTGGGATACGACAATCACATTTCCGATCCACTAATCCTTCTTTACTGCATCCCTCACTCCCACACATTGACGAATTCACACGGAAATTGAGTCGGTATGAAATACGAGTACTATGTGTTCTAAGACATTTCCTTCTAAATCGAGTAACGTTTCTATGGAAACGACAGGATTTTCTTTTGGGATACGACAATCTCATTTCCGATCCACTAATCCTTCTTTACTGCATCCCTCAATCCCACACATTGACGAATTCACACGGAAATTCCGTCGCTACGAAATTCGAGTATTATGTGTTCTAAGACATTTCCTTCTAAATCGAGTAACGTTTCTATGGAAACGACAGGATTTTCTTTTGGGATACGACAATCTCATTTCCGATCCACTAATCCTTCTTTACTGCATCCCTCACTCCCACACATTTAACAATTCACACGGAAATTGCGACGCTATGAAATACGAGTAATATCTGTTCTAAGACATTTCCTTCTAAATCAAGTAACGTTTCTATGGAAACGACAGGATTTTCTTTTGGGATACGACAATCTCATTTCCGATCCACTAATCCTTCTTTACTGCATCCCTCACTCCCACACATTGACGAATTCACACGGAAATTGCTTCGCTATGAAATACGAGTACTATGTGTTCTAAGACATTTCCTTCTGAATCGAGTAACGTTTCTATGGAAACGACAGGATTTTCTTTTGGGATACGACAATCACATTTCCGATCTACTAATCCTTCTTTACTGCATCCCTCACTCCCACACATTGACGAATTCACACGGAAATTCCGTCGCTACGAAATACGAGTATTATGTGTTCTAAGACATTTCCTTCTAAATCGAGTAACGTTTCTATGGAAACGACAGGATTTTCTTTTGGGATACGACAATCTCATTTCCGATCCACTAATCCTTCTTTACTGCATCACTCACTCCCACTCATTGAAGAATTCACACGGAAATTGCGTCGCTATGAAATGCGAGTACTATGTGTTCTAAGACATTTCCTTCTAAATCGAGTAACGTTTCTATGGAAACGAAAGGATTTTCTTTTGGGATACGACAATCACATTTCCGATCCACTAATCCTTCTTTACTGCATCCCTCACTCCCACCCATTGACGAATTCACACGGAAATTCCGTCGCTACGAAATACGAGTATTATGTGTTCTAAGACATTTCCTTCTAAATCGAGTAACGTTTCTATGGAAACGACAGGATTTTCTTTTGGGATACGACAATCTCATTTCCGACCCACTAATCCTTCTTTACTGCATCCCTCACTCCCACGCATTGACGAATTCACACGGAAATTGCTTCGCTATGAAATACGGGTACTATGTGTTCTAAGACATTTCCTTCTAAATGGAGTAACGTTTCAATGGAAACGACAGGATTTTCTTTTGGGATACGACAATCACATTTCCGATCCACTAATCCTTCTTTACTGCATCCCTCACTCCCACACATTGACAAATTCACACGGAAATTGTGTCGGTATGAAATACGAGTACTATGTGTCCTAAGACATTTCCTTCTAAATGGAGTAACGTTTCAATGGAAACGACAGGATTTTCTTTTGGGATACGACAATCACATTTCCGATCCACTAATCCTTCTTTACTGCATCCCTCACTCCCACACATTGACAAATTCACACGGAAATTGCTTCGCTATGAAATACGGGTACTATGTGTTCTAAGACATTTCCTTCTAAATGGAGTAACGTTTCAATGGAAACGACAGGATTTTCTTTTGGGATACGACAATCACATTTCCGATCCACTAATCCTTCTTTACTGCATCCCTCACTCCCACACATTGACGAATTCACACGGAAATTGCGTCGCTATGAAATACGAGTACTATGTGTTCTAAGACATTTCCTTCTAAATCGAGTAACGTTTCTATGGAAACGACAGGATTTTCTTTTGGGATACGACAATCACATTTCCGATGCACTGATCCTCCTTTACTGCATCCCTCACTCCCACACATTGACGAATCCACACGGAAATTCCGTCGCTACGAAATACGGGTATTATGTGTTCTAAGACATTTCCTTCTAAATCGAGTAACGCTTCTATGGAAACGACAGGATTTTCTTTTGGGATACGACACTCTCATTACCGATCCCCCAATCCTTCTTTACTGCATCCCTCACTCCCACACATTGACGAATTCACACGGAAATTGTGTCGGTATGAAATACGAGTACTATGTGTTCTAAGACATTTCCTTCTAAATCGAGTAACGTTTCCATGCAAACGACAGGATTTTCTTTTGGGATACGACAATCACATTTCCGATCCACTAATCCTTCTTTACTGCATCCCTCACTACCACACATTGACGAATTCACACGGAAATTGTGTCGGTATGAAATACGAGTACTATGTGTTCTAAGACATTTCCATCTAAATCGACTATCGTTTCTATGGAAACGACAGGATTTTCTTTTGGGATACGACAATCTCATTTCCGATCCACTAATCCTTCTTTACTGCATCCCTCACTCCCACACATTGACGAATTCACACGGAAATTCCGTCGCTACGAAATACGAGTATTATGTGTTCTAAGACATTTCCCTTTAAATCGAGTAACGTTTCTATGGAAACGACAGGATTTTCTTTTGGGATACGACAATCTCATTTCCGATCCACTAATCCTTCTTTACTGCATCCCTCACTCCCACACATTTAACAATTCACACGGAAATTGCGACGCTATGAAATACGAGTAATATCTGTTCTAAGACATTTCCTTCTAAATCGAGTAACGTTTCTATGGAAACGACAGGATTTTCTTTTGGGATACGACAATCTCATTTCCGATCCACTAATCCTTCTTTACTCCATCCCTCACTCCCACACATTGACGAATTCACACGGAAATTGCTTCGCTATGAAATACGAGTACTATGTGTTCTAAGACATTTCCTTCTGAATGGAGTAACCTTTCTATGGAAACGACAGGATTTTCTTTTGGGATACGACAATCACATTTCCGATCCACTAATCCTTTTTTACTGCATCCCTCACTCCCACACATTGACGAATTCACACGGAAATTCCGTCGCTACGAAATACGAGTATTATGTGTTCTAAGACATTTCCTTCTAAATCGAGTAACGTTTCTATGGAAACGACAGGATTTTCTTTTGGGATACGACAATCTCATTTCCGATCCACTAATCCTTCTTTACTGCATCACTCACTCCCACACATTGAAGAATTCACACGGAAATTGCGTCGCTATGAAATATGAGTACTATGTGTTCTAAGACATTTCCTTCTAAATCGAGTAACGTTCCTATGGAAACGAAAGGATTTTCTTTTGGGATACGACAATCACATTTCCGATCCACTAATCCTTCTTTACTGCATCCCTCACTCCCACACATTGACGAATTCACACGGAAATTCCGTCGCTACGAAATACGAGTATTATGTGTTCTAAGACATTTCCTTCTAAATCGAGTAACGTTTCTATGGAAACGACAGGATTTTCTTTTGGGATACGACAATCTCATTTCCGATCCACTAATCCTTCTTTACTGCATCCCTCACTCCCACACATGGACGAATTCACACTGAAATTGCTTTGCTATGAAATACGGGTACTATGTGTTCTAAGACATTTCCTTCTAAATGGAGTAACGTTTCTATGGAAACGACAGGATTTTCTTTTGGGATACGACAATCACATTTCCGATCCACTAATCCTTCTTTACTGCATCCCTCACTCCCACGCATTGACGAATTCACACGGAAATTGTGTCGGTATGAAATACGAGTACTGTGTGTCCTAAGGCATTTCCTTGTAAATCGAGTAACGTTTCTATGGAAACGACAGGATTTTCTTTTGGGATACGACAATCACATTTCCGATCCACTAATCCTTCTTTACTGCATCCCTCACTCCCATACATTGACGAATTCACACGGAAATTGCGTCGCTATGAAATACGAGTACTATGTGTTCTAAGACATTTCCTTCTAAATCGAGTAACGTTTCTATGGAAACGACAGGATTTTCTTTTGGGATACGACAATCACATTTCCGATCCACTAATCCTCCTTTACTGCATCCCTCACTCCCACACATTGACGAATTCACACGGAAATTCCGTCGCTACGAAATACGGATATTATGTGTTCTAAGACATTTCCTTCTAAATCGAGTAACGCTTCTATGGAAACGACAGGATTTTCTTTTGGGATACGACACTCTCATTACCGATCCCCTAATCCTTCTTTACTGCATCCCTCACTCCCACACATTGAAGAATTCACACGGAAATTGCGTCGCTATGAAATACGAGTACTATGTGTTCTAAGACATTTCCTTGTAAATCGAGTAACGTTTCTATGGAAACGACAGGATTTTCTTTTGGGATACGACAATCACATTTCTGATCCACTAATCCTTCTTTACTGCATCCCTCACTCCCACACATTGACGAATTCACACGGAAATTGCGTCGCTATGAAATACGAGTACTATTTGTTCTAAGACATTTCCTTCTAAATCGAGTAACGTTTCTATGGAAACGACAGGATTTTCTTTTGGGATACGACAATCTCATTTCCGATCCACTAATCCTTCTTTACTGCATCCCTCACTCCCAAACATTGACGAATTCACACGGAAATTGCGTCGCTATGAAATACGAGTACTATGTGTTCTAAGACATTTCCTTCTAAATCGAGTAACGTTTCTATGGAAACGACAGGATTTTCTTTTGGGATACGACAATCACATTTCCGATCCACTAATCCTTATTTACTGCATCCCTCACTCCCACAAATTGACGAATTCACACGGAAATTCCGTCGCTACGAAATACGAGTATTATGTGTTCTAAGACATTTCCTTCTAAATCGAGTAACGTTTCTATGGAAACGACAGGATTTTCTTTTGGGATACGACAATCTCATTTCCGATCCACTAATCCTTCTTTACTGCATCCCTCACTCCCACACATTGAAGAATTCACACGGAAATTGCGTCGCTATGAAATACGAGTACTATGTGTTCTAAGACATTTCCTTCTAAATCGAGTAACGTTTCTATGGAAACGACAGTATTTTCTTTTGGGATACGACAATCACATTTGCGATCCACTAATCCTTCTTTACTGCATCCCTCACTCCCACACATTGACGAATTCACACGGAAATTCCGTCGCTACGAAATACGAGTATTATGTGTTCTAAGACATTTCCTTCTAAATCGAGTAAGGTTTTAAAGGAAACGACAGGATTTCCTTTTGGGATACGACAATCATATTTCCGATCCACTAATCCTTCTTTACTGCATCCCTCACTCCCAAACATTGACGAATTCACACGGAAATTGCGTCGCTATGAAATACGAGTACTATGTGTTCTAAGACATTTCCTTCTAAATCGAGTAGCGTTTCTATGGAAACGACAGGATTTTCTTTTGGGATACGACAATCACATTTCCGATCCACTAATCCTTCCTTACTGCATCCCTCGATCCCACACATTGACGAATTCACACGGAAATTGTGTCGGTATGAAATACGAGTACTATGTGTTCTAAGACATTTCCTTCTAAATCGAGTAACGTTTCTATGGAAACGACAGGATTTTCTTTTGGGATACGACAATCACATTTCCGATCCACTAATCCTTCTTTACTGCATCCCTCACTCCCACACATTGACGAATTCACACGGAAATTCCGTCGCTACGAAATACGAGTATTATGTGTTCTAAGACATTTCCTTCTAAATCGAGTAAAGTTTCTATGGAAACGACAGGATTTTCTTTTGGGATACGACAATCACATTTCCGATCCACTAATCCTTCTTTACTGCATCCCTCACTCCCACACATTGACGAATTCACACGGAAATTGCGTCGCTATGAAATACGAGTACTATGTGTTCTAAGACATTTCCTTCTAAATCGAGTAACGTTTCTATGGAAACGACAGGATTTTCTTTTGGGATACGACAATCACATTTCCGATGCACTGATCCTCCTTTACTGCATCCCTCACTCCCACACATTGACGAATCCACACGGAAATTCCGTCGCTACGAAATACGGGTATTATGTGTTCTAAGACATTTCCTTCTAAATCGAGTAACGCTTCTATGGAAACGACAGGATTTTCTTTTGGGATACGACACTCTCATTACCGATCCCCTAATCCTTCTTTACTGCATCCCTCACTCCCACACATTGACGAATTCACACGGAAATTGTGTCGGTATGAAATACGAGTACTATGTGTTCTAAGACATTTCCTTCTAAATCGAGTAACGTTTCCATGCAAACGACAGGATTTTCTTTTGGGATACGACAATCACATTTCCGATCCACTAATCCTTCTTTACTGCATCCCTCACTCCCACACATTGACGAATTCACACGGAAATTCCGTCGCTACGAAATACGAGTATTATGTGTTCTAAGACATTTCCTTTTAAATCGACTAACGTTTCTATGGAAACGACAGGATTTTATTTGGGATACGACAATCTCATTTCCGATCCACTAATCCTTCTTTACTGCATCCCTCACTCCCACACATTGACGAATTCACACGGAAATTCCGTCGCTACGAAATACGAGTATTATGTGTTCTAAGACATTTCCTTTTAAATCGAGTAACGTTTCTATGGAAACGACAGGATTTTCTTTTGGGATACGACAATCTCATTTCCGATCCACTAATCCTTCTTTACTCCATCCCTCACTCCCACACATTGACGAATTCACACGGAAATTGCTTCGCTATGAAATACGAGTACTATGTGTTCTAAGACATTTCCTTCTGAATGGAGTAACCTTTCTATGGAAACGACAGGATTTTCTTTTGGGATACGACAATCACATTTCCGATCCACTAATCCTTTTTTACTGCATCCCTCACTCCCACACATTGACGAATTCACACGGAAATTCCGTCGCTACGAAATACGAGTATTATGTGTTCTAAGACATTTCCTTCTAAATCGAGTAACGTTTCTATGGAAACGACAGGATTTTCTTTTGGGATACGACAATCTCATTTCCGATCCACTAATCCTTCTTTACTGCATCACTCACTCCCACACATTGAAGAATTCACACGGAAATTGCGTCGCTATGAAATATGAGTACTATGTGTTCTAAGACATTTCCTTCTAAATCGAGTAACGTTCCTATGGAAACGAAAGGATTTTCTTTTGGGATACGACAATCACATTTCCGATCCACTAATCCTTCTTTACTGCATCCCTCACTCCCACACATTGACGAATTCACACGGAAATTCCGTCGCTACGAAATACGAGTATTATGTGTTCTAAGACATTTCCTTCTAAATCGAGTAACGTTTCTATGGAAACGACAGGATTTTCTTTTGGGATACGACAATCTCATTTCCGATCCACTAATCCTTCTTTACTGCATCCCTCACTCCCACACATGGACGAATTCACACTGAAATTGCTTCGCTATGAAATACGAGTACTATGTGTTCTAAGACATTTCCTTCTAAATCGAGTAACGTTTCTATGGAAACGACAGGATTTTCTTTTGGGATACGACATTCAAATTTTTGATCCACTAATCCTTCCTTACTGCATCCCTCACTCTCACACATTGACGAATTCACACGGAAATTGTGTCGGTATGAAATACGAGTACTATGTGTTCAAAGACATTTCCTTCTAAATCGAGTAACGTTTCTATGGAAACGACAGGATTTTCTTTTGGGATACGACAATCTCATTTCCGATCCACTAATCCTTCTTTACTGCATCCCTCACTCCCACACATTGACGAATTCACACGGAAATTGCTTCGCTATGAAATACGAGTACTATGTGTTCTAAGACATTTCCTTCTAAATCGAGTAACGTTTCTATGGAAACGACAGGATTTTCTTTTTGGATACGACAATCACATTTCCGATCCACTAATCCTTCTTTAATGCATCCCTCACTCCCACACATTGACGAATTCACACGGAAATTCCGTCGCTACGAAATACGAGTATTATGTGTTCTAAGACATTTCCTTCTAAATCGTGTAACGTTTCTATGGAAACGACAGGATTTTCTTTTGGGATACGACAATCTCATTTCCGATCCACTAAACCTTCTTTACAACATCCCTCACTCCCACACATTGAAGAATTCACACGGAAATTGCGTCGCTATGAAATACGAGTACTACGTGTTCTAAGACATTTCCTTCTAAATCGAGTAACGTTTCTATGGAAACGACAGGATTCTCTTTTGGGATACGTCAATCACATTTCCGATCCATTAATCCTTCTTTACTGCATCCCTCACTCCCACACATTGACGAATTCACACGGAAATTCCGTCGCTACGAAATACGAGTATTATGTGTCCTAAGACATTTCCTTGTAAATCGAGTAACGTTTCTATGGAAGCGACAGGATTTTCTTTTGGGATACGACAATCTCATTTCCGATCCACTAATCCTTCTTTACTGCATCCCTCACTCCCACACATTGACGAATTCACACGGAAATTGCTTCACTATGAAATACGAGTACTATGTGTTCTAAGACATTTCCTTCTAAATCGAGTAACGTTTCTAAGGAAACGACAGGGATTTCTTTTGGGATACGACAATCACATATCCGATCCACTAATGCTTCTTTACTGCATCCCTCACTCCCACACATTGACGAATTCACACGGAAATTCCGTCGCTACGAAACACGAGTATTATGTGTTCTAAGACATTTCCTTCTAAATCGAGTAACGTTTCTATGGAAACGACAGGATTTTCTTTTGGGATACGACAATCACATTTCCGATCCACTAATCCTTCTTTACTGCATCCATCACTCCCACACATTGACGAATTCACACGGAAATTCCGTCGCTACGAAATACGAGTATTATGTGTTCTAAGACATTTCCTTCTAAATCGAGTAACGTTTCTATGGAAACGACAGGATTTTCTTTTGGGATACGACAATCTCATTTCCGATCCACTGATCCTTCTTTACTGCATCCCTCACTCCCACACATTGGAGAATTCACACGGAAATTGCGTCGCTATGAAATACGACTACTATGTGTTCTAAGACATTTCCTTTTAAATCGAGTAACGTTTCTATGGAAACGACAGGATTTTCTTTTGGGATACGACAATCACATTTCCGATCCACTAATCCTTCTTTACTGCATCCCTCACTCCCACACATTGACGAATTCACACGGAAATTCCGTCGCTACGAAATACGTGTATTATGTGTTCTAAGACATTTCCTTCTAAATCGAGTAACGTTTCTACGGAAACGACAGGATTTTCTTTTGGGATACGACAATCTCATTTCCGATCCACTAATCCTTCTTTACTGCATCCCTCACTCCCACACATTGACGAATTCACACGGAAATTGCATCGCTATAAAATACGAGTACTATGTGTTCTAAGACATTTCCTTCTAAATCGAGTAACGTTTCTATGGAAACGACAGGATTTTCTTTTGGGATACGACAATCACATTTCCGATCCACTAATCCTTCTTTACTGCATCCCTCACTCCCACACATTGACGAATTCACACGGAAATTGAGTCGGTATGAAATACGAGTACTATGTGTTCTAAGACATTTCCTTCTAAATCGAGTAACGTTTCTATGGAAACGACAGGATTTTCTTTTGGGATACGACAATCTCATTTCCGATCCACTAATCCTTCTTTACTGCATCCCTCAATCCCACACATTGACGAATTCACACGGAAATTCCGTCGCTACGAAATTCGAGTATTATGTGTTCTAAGACATTTCCTTCTAAATCGAGTAACGTTTCTATGGAAACGACAGGATTTTCTTTTGGGATACGACAATCTCATTTCCGATCCACTAATCCTTCTTTACTGCATCCCTCACTCCCACACATTTAACAATTCACACGGAAATTGCGACGCTATGAAATACGAGTAATATCTGTTCTAAGACATTTCCTTCTA
Source organism: Schistocerca piceifrons (assembly GCF_021461385.2). Classification (NCBI taxonomy): domain Eukaryota; kingdom Metazoa; phylum Arthropoda; class Insecta; order Orthoptera; family Acrididae; genus Schistocerca; species Schistocerca piceifrons. Next base: position 601,445,788 of record NC_060144.1, on the reverse strand, counting down.
AATCAAGTAACGTTTCTATGGAAACGACAGGATTTTCTTTTGGGATACGACAATCTCATTTCCGATCCACTAATCCTTCTTTACTGCATCCCTCACTCCCACACATTGACGAATTCACACGGAAATTGCTTCGCTATGAAATACGAGTACTATGTGTTCTAAGACATTTCCTTCTGAATCGAGTAACGTTTCTATGGAAACGACAGGATTTTCTTTTGGGATACGACAATCACATTTCCGATCTACTAATCCTTCTTTACTGCATCCCTCACTCCCACACATTGACGAATTCACACGGAAATTCCGTCGCTACGAAATACGAGTATTATGTGTTCTACGACATTTCCTTCTAAATCGAGTAACGTTTCTATGGAAACGACAGGATTTTCTTTTGGGATACGACAATCTCATTTCCGATCCACTAATCCTTCTTTACTGCATCACTCACTCCCACTCATTGAAGAATTCACACGGAAATTGCGTCGCTATGAAATACGAGTACTATGTGTTCTAAGACATTTCCTTCTAAATCGAGTAACGTTTCTATGGAAACGAAAGGATTTTCTTTTGGGATACGACAATCACATTTCCGATCCACTAATCCTTCTTTACTGCATCCCTCACTCCCACCCATTGACGAATTCACACGGAAATTCCGTCGCTACGAAATACGAGTATTATGTGTTCTAAGACATTTCCTTCTAAATCGAGTAACGTTTCTATGGAAACGACAGGATTTTCTTTTGGGATACGACAATCTCATTTCCGACCCACTAATCCTTCTTTACTGCATCCCTCACTCCCACGCATTGACGAATTCACACGGAAATTGCTTCGCTATGAAATACGGGTACTATGTGTTCTAAGACATTTCCTTCTAAATGGAGTAACGTTTCAATGGAAACGACAGGATTTTCTTTTGGGATACGACAATCACATTTCCGATCCACTAATCCTTCTTTACTGCATCCCTCACTCCCACACATTGACAAATTCACACGGAAATTGTGTCGGTATGAAATACGAGTACTATGTGTCCTAAGACATTTCCTTGTAAATCGAGTAACGTTTCTATGGAAACGACAGGATTTTCTTTTGGGATACGACAATCACATTTCCGATCCACTAATCCTTCTTTACTGCATCCCTCACTCCCACACATTGACGAATTCACACGGAAATTGCGTCGCTATGAAATACGAGTACTATGTGTTCTAAGACATTTCCTTCTAAATCGAGTAACGTTTCTATGGAAACGACAGGATTTTCTTTTGGGATACGACAATCACATTTCCGATGCACTGATCCTCCTTTACTGCATCCCTCACTCCCACACATTGACGAATCCACACGGAAATTCCGTCGCTACGAAATACGGGTATTACGTGTTCTAAGACATTTCCTTCTAAATCGAGTAACGCTTCTATGGAAACGACAGGATTTTCTTTTGGGATACGACACTCTCATTACCGATCCCCTAATCCTTCTTTACTGCATCCCTCACTCCCACACATTGACGAATTCACACGGAAATTGTGTCGGTATGAAATACGAGTACTATGTGTTCTAAGACATTTCCTTCTAAATCGAGTAACGTTTCCATGCAAACGACAGGATTTTCTTTTGGGATACGACAATCACATTTCCGATCCACTAATCCATCTTTACTGCATCCCTCACTACCACACATTGACGAATTCACACGGAAATTGTGTCGGTATGAAATACGAGTACTATGTGTTCTAAGACATTTCCATCTAAATCGACTAACGTTTCTATGGAAACGACAGGATTTTCTTTTGGGATACGACAATCTCATTTCCGATCCACTAATCCTTCTTTACTGCATCCCTCACTCCCACACATTGACGAATTCACACGGAAATTCCGTCGCTACGAAATACGAGTATTATGTGTTCTAAGACATTTCCTTTTAAATCGAGTAACGTTTCTATGGAAACGACAGGATTTTCTTTTGGGATACGACAATCTCATTTCCGATCCACTAATCCTTCTTTACTGCATCCCTCACTCCCACACATTTAACAATTCACACGGAAATTGCGACGCTATGAAATACGAGTAATATCTGTTCTAAGACATTTCCTTCTAAATCGAGTAACGTTTCTATGGAAACGACAGGATTTTCTTTTGGGATACGACAATCTCATTTCCGATCCACTAATCCTTCTTTACTCCATCCCTCACTCCCACACATTGACGAATTCACACGGAAATTGCTTCGCTATGAAATACGAGTACTATGTGTTCTAAGACATTTCCTTCTGAATGGAGTAACCTTTCTATGGAAACGACAGGATTTTCTTTTGGGATACGACAATCACATTTCCGATCCACTAATCCTTTTTTACTGCATCCCTCACTCCCACACATTGACGAATTCACACGGAAATTCCGTCGCTACGAAATACGAGTATTATGTGTTCTAAGACATTTCCTTCTAAATCGAGTAACGTTTCTATGGAAACGACAGGATTTTCTTTTGGGATACGACAATCTCATTTCCGATCCACTAATCCTTCTTTACTGCATCACTCACTCCCACACATTGAAGAATTCACACGGAAATTGCGTCGCTATGAAATATGAGTACTATGTGTTCTAAGACATTTCCTTCTAAATCGAGTAACGTTCCTATGGAAACGAAAGGATTTTCTTTTGGGATACGACAATCACATTTCCGATCCACTAATCCTTCTTTACTGCATCCCTCACTCCCACACATTGACGAATTCACACGGAAATTCCGTCGCTACGAAATACGAGTATTATGTGTTCTAAGACATTTCCTTCTAAATCGAGTAACGTTTCTATGGAAACGACAGGATTTTCTTTTGGGATACGACAATCTCATTTCCGATCCACTAATCCTTCTTTACTGCATCCCTCACTCCCACACATGGACGAATTCACACTGAAATTGCTTCGCTATGAAATACGGGTACTATGTGTTCTAAGACATTTCCTTCTAAATGGAGTAACGTTTCTATGGAAACGACAGGATTTTCTTTTGGGATACGACAATCACATTTCCGATCCACTAATCCTTCTTTACTGCATCCCTCACTCCCACGCATTGACGAATTCACACGGAAATTGTGTCGGTATGAAATACGAGTACTGTGTGTCCTAAGGCATTTCCTTGTAAATCGAGTAACGTTTCTATGGAAACGACAGGATTTTCTTTTGGGATACGACAATCACATTTCCGATCCACTAATCCTTCTTTACTGCATCCCTCACTCCCACACATTGACGAATTCACACGGAAATTGCGTCGCTATGAAATACGAGTACTATGTGTTCTAAGACATTTCCTTCTAAATCGAGTAACGTTTCTATGGAAACGACAGGATTTTCTTTTGGGATACGACAATCACATTTCCGATCCACTAATCCTCCTTTACTGCATCCCTCACTCCCACACATTGACGAATTCACACGGAAATTCCGTCGCTACGAAATACGGATATTATGTGTTCTAAGACATTTCCTTCTAAATCGAGTAACGCTTCTATGGAAACGACAGGATTTTCTTTTGGGATACGACACTCTCATTACCGATCCCCTAATCCTTCTTTACTGCATCCCTCACTCCCACACATTGAAGAATTCACACGGAAATTGCGTCGCTATGAAATACGAGTACTATGTGTTCGAAGACATTTCCTTGTAAATCGAGTAACGTTTCTATGGAAACGACAGGATTTTCTTTTGGGATACGACAATCACATTTCTGATCCACTAATCCTTCTTTACTGCATCCCTCACTCCCACACATTGACGAATTCACACGGAAATTGCGTCGCTATGAAATACGAGTACTATTTGTTCTAAGACATTTCCTTCTAAATCGAGTAACGTTTCTATGGAAACGACAGGATTTTCTTTTGGGATACGACAATCTCATTTCCGATCCACTAATCCTTCTTTACTGCATCCCTCACTCCCAAACATTGACGAATTCACACGGAAATTGCGTCGCTATGAAATACGAGTACTATGTGTTCTAAGACATTTCCTTCTAAATCGAGTAACGTTTCTATGGAAACGACAGGATTTTCTTTTGGGATACGACAATCACATTTCCGATCCACTAATCCTTATTTACTGCATCCCTCACTCCCACAAATTGACGAATTCACACGGAAATTCCGTCGCTACGAAATACGAGTATTATGTGTTCTAAGACATTTCCTTCTAAATCGAGTAACGTTTCTATGGAAACGACAGGATTTTCTTTTGGGATACGACAATCTCATTTCCGATCCACTAATCCTTCTTTACTGCATCCCTCACTCCCACACATTGAAGAATTCACACGGAAATTGCGTCGCTATGAAATACGAGTACTATGTGTTCTAAGACATTTCCTTCTAAATCGAGTAACGTTTCTATGGAAACGACAGTATTTTCTTTTGGGATACGACAATCACATTTGCGATCCACTAATCCTTCTTTACTGCATCCCTCACTCCCACACATTGACGAATTCACACGGAAATTCCGTCGCTACGAAATACGAGTATTATGTGTTCTAAGACATTTCCTTCTAAATCGAGTAAGGTTTTAAAGGAAACGACAGGATTTCCTTTTGGGATACGACAATCATATTTCCGATCCACTAATCCTTCTTTACTGCATCCCTCACTCCCAAACATTGACGAATTCACACGGAAATTGCGTCGCTATGAAATACGAGTACTATGTGTTCTAAGACATTTCCTTCTAAATCGAGTAGCGTTTCTATGGAAACGACAGGATTTTCTTTTGGGATACGACAATCACATTTCCGATCCACTAACCCTTCCTTACTGCATCCCTCGATCCCACACATTGACGAATTCACACGGAAATTGTGTCGGTATGAAATACGAGTACTATGTGTTCTAAGACATTTCCTTCTAAATCGAGTAACGTTTCTATGGAAACGACAGGATTTTCTTTTGGGATACGACAATCACATTTCCGATCCACTAATCCTTCTTTACTGCATCCCTCACTCCCACACATTGAAGAATTCACACGGAAATTGCGTCGCTATGAAATACGAGTACTACGTGTTCTAAGACATTTCCATCTAAATCGACTAACGTTTCTATGGAAACGACAGGATTTTCTTTTGGGATACGACAATCTCATTTCCGATCCACTAATCCTTCTTTACTGCATCCCTCACTCCCACACATTGACGAATTCACACGGAAATTCCGTCGCTACGAAATACGAGTACTATGTGTTCTAAGACATTTCCTTTTAAATCGAGTAACGTTTCTATGGAAACGACAGGATTTTCTTTTGGGATACGACAATCTCATTTCCGATCCACTAATCCTTCTTTACTGCATCCCTCACTCCCACACATTTAACAATTCACACGGAAATTGCGACGCTATGAAATACGAGTAATATCTGTTCTAAGACATTTCCTTCTAAATCGAGTAACGTTTCTATGGAAACGACAGGATTTTCTTTTGGGATACGACAATCTCATTTCCGATCCACTAATCCTTCTTTACTCCATCCCTCACTCCCACACATTGACGAATTCACACGGAAATTGCTTCGCTATGAAATACGAGTACTATGTGTTCTAAGACATTTCCTTCTGAATGGAGTAACCTTTCTATGGAAACGACAGGATTTTCTTTTGGGATACGACAATCACATTTCCGATCCACTAATCCTTTTTTACTGCATCCCTCACTCCCACACATTGACGAATTCACACGGAAATTCCGTCGCTACGAAATACGAGTATTATGTGTTCTAAGACATTTCCTTCTAAATCGAGTAACGTTTCTATGGAAACGACAGGATTTTCTTTTGGGATACGACAATCTCATTTCCGATCCACTAATCCTTCTTTACTGCATCACTCACTCCCACACATTGAAGAATTCACACGGAAATTGCGTCGCTATGAAATATGAGTACTATGTGTTCTAAGACATTTCCTTCTAAATCGAGTAACGTTCCTATGGAAACGAAAGGATTTTCTTTTGGGATACGACAATCACATTTCCGATCCACTAATCCTTCTTTACTGCATCCCTCACTCCCACACATTGACGAATTCACACGGAAATTCCGTCGCTACGAAATACGAGTATTATGTGTTCTAAGACATTTCCTTCTAAATCGAGTAACGTTTCTATGGAAACGACAGGATTTTCTTTTGGGATACGACAATCTCATTTCCGATCCACTAATCCTTCTTTACTGCATCCCTCACTCCCACACATGGACGAATTCACACTGAAATTGCTTCGCTATGAAATACGGGTACTATGTGTTCTAAGACATTTCCTTCTAAATGGAGTAACGTTTCTATGGAAACGACAGGATTTTCTTTTGGGATACGACAATCACATTTCCGATCCACTAATCCTTCTTTACTGCATCCCTCACTCCCACGCATTGACGAATTCACACGGAAATTGTGTCGGTATGAAATACGAGTACTGTGTGTCCTAAGGCATTTCCTTGTAAATCGAGTAACGTTTCTATGGAAACGACAGGATTTTCTTTTGGGATACGACAATCACATTTCCGATCCACTAATCCTTCTTTACTGCATCCCTCACTCCCACACATTGACGAATTCACACGGAAATTGCGTCGCTATGAAATACGAGTACTATGTGTTCTAAGACATTTCCTTCTAAATCGAGTAACGTTTCTATGGAAACGACAGGATTTTCTTTTGGGATACGACAATCACATTTCCGATCCACTAATCCTCCTTTACTGCATCCCTCACTCCCACACATTGACGAATTCACACGGAAATTCCGTCGCTACGAAATACGGATATTATGTGTTCTAAGACATTTCCTTCTAAATCGAGTAACGCTTCTATGGAAACGACAGGATTTTCTTTTGGGATACGACACTCTCATTACCGATCCCCTAATCCTTCTTTACTGCATCCCTCACTCCCACACATTGAAGAATTCACACGGAAATTGCGTCGCTATGAAATACGAGTACTATGTGTTCTAAGACATTTCCTTGTAAATCGAGTAACGTTTCTATGGAAACGACAGGATTTTCTTTTGGGATACGACAATCACATTTCTGATCCACTAATCCTTCTTTACTGCATCCCTCACTCCCACACATTGACGAATTCACACGGAAATTGCGTCGCTATGAAATACGAGTACTATTTGTTCTAAGACATTTCCTTCTAAATCGAGTAACGTTTCTATGGAAACGACAGGATTTTCTTTTGGGATACGACAATCTCATTTCCGATCCACTAATCCTTCTTTACTGCATCCCTCACTCCCAAACATTGACGAATTCACACGGAAATTGCGTCGCTATGAAATACGAGTACCATGTGTTCTAAGACATTTCCTTCTAAATCGAGTAACGTTTCTATGGAAACGACAGGATTTTCTTTTGGGATACGACAATCACATTTCCGATCCACTAATCCTTATTTACTGCATCCCTCACTCCCACAAATTGACGAATTCACACGGAAATTCCGTCGCTACGAAATACGAGTATTATGTGTTCTAAGACATTTCCTTCTAAATCGAGTAACGTTTCTATGGAAACGACAGGATTTTCTTTTGGGATACGACAATCTCATTTCCGATCCACTAATCCTTCTTTACTGCATCCCTCACTCCCACACATTGAAGAATTCACACGGAAATTGCGTCGCTATGAAATACGAGTACTATGTGTTCTAAGACATTTCCTTCTAAATCGAGTAACGTTTCTATGGAAACGACAGTATTTTCTTTTGGGATACGACAATCACATTTGCGTTCCACTAATCCTTCTTTACTGCATCCCTCACTCGCACACATTGACGAATACACACGGAAATTCCGTCGCTACGAAATACGAGTATTATGTGTTCTAAGACATTTCCTTCTAAATCGAGTAAGGTTTTAAAGGAAACGACAGGATTTCCTTTTGGGATACGACAATCATATTTCCGATCCACTAATCCTTCTTTACTGCATCCCTCACTCCCAAACATTGACGAATTCACACGGAAATTGCGTCGCTATGAAATACGAGTACTATGTGTTCTAAGACATTTCCTTCTAAATCGAGTAGCGTTTCTGTGGAAACGACAGGATTTTCTTTTGGGATACGACAATCACATTTCCGATCCACTAATCCTTCCTTACTGCATCCCTCGATCCCACACATTGACGAATTCACACGGAAATTGTGTCGGTATGAAATACGAGTACTATGTGTTCTAAGACATTTCCTTCTAAATCGAGTAACGTTTCTATGGAAACGACAGGATTTTCTTTTGGGATACGACAATCACATTTCCGATCCACTAATCCTTCTTTACTGCATCCCTCACTCCCACACATTGACGAATTCACACGGAAATTCCGTCGCTACGAAATACGAGTATTATTTGTTCTAAGACATTTCCTTCTAAATCGAGTAAAGTTTCTATGGAAACGACAGGATTTTCTTTTGGGATACGACAATCTCATTTCCGATCCACTAATCCTTCTTTACAGCATCCCTCACTCCCACACATTGAAGAATTCACACGGAAATTGCGTCGCTATGAAATACGAGTACTACGTGTTCTAAGACATTTCCTTCTAAATCGAGTAACGTTTCTATGGAAACGACAGGATTCTCTTTTGGGATACGACAATCACATTTCCGATCCACTAATCCTTCTTTACTGCATCCCTCACTCCCACACATTGACGAATTCACACGGAAATTCCGTCGCTACGAAATACGAGTATTATGTGTTCTAAGACATTTCCTTCTAAATTGAGTAACGTTTCTATGGAAACGACAGGATTTTCTTTTGGGATACGACAATCTGATTTCCGATCCACTAATCCTTCTTTACTGCATCCCTCACTCCCACACATTGACGAATTCACACGGAAATTGCGTCGCTATGAAATACGAGTACTACGTGTTCTAAGACATTTCCTTCTAAATCGAGTAACGTTTCTATGGAAACGACAGGATTTTCTTTTGGGATACGACAATCTCATTTCCGATCCACTAATCCTTCTTTACTGCATCACTCACTCCCACACATTGAAGAATTCACACGGAAATTGCGTCGCTATGAAATACGAGTACTATGTGTGCTAAGACATTTCCTTCTAAATCGAGTAACGTTTCTATGGAAACGAAAGGATTTTCTTTTGGGATACGACAATCACATTTCCGATCCACTAATCCTTCTTTACTGCATCCCTCACTCCCACACATTGACGAATTCACACGGACATTCCGTCGCTACGAAATACGAGTATTATGTGTTCTAAGACATTTCCTTCTAAATCGAGTAACGTTTCTATGGAAACGACAGGATTTTCTTTTGGGATACGACAATCTCATTTCCGATCCACTAATCCTTCTTTACTGCATCCCTCACGCCCACACATTGACGAATTCACACGGAAATTGCTTCGCTATGAAATACGGGTACTATGTGTTCTAAGACATTTCCTTCTAAATGGAGTAACGTTTCTATGGAAACGACAGGATTTTCTTTTGGGACACGACAATCACATTTCCGATCCACTAATCCTTCTTTACTGCATCCCTCACTCCCACACATTGACAAATTCACACGGAAATTGTGTCGGTATGAAATACGAGTACTATGTGTCCTAAGACATTTCCTTGTAAATCGAGTAACGTTTCTATGGAAACGACAGGATTTTCTTTTGGGATACGACAATCACATTTCCGATCCACTAATCCTTCTTTACTGCATCCCTCACTCCCACACATTGACGAATTCACACGGAAATTGCGTCGCTATGAAATACGAGTACTATGTGTTCTAAGACATTTCCTTCTAAATCGAGTAACGTTTCTATGGAAACGACAGGATTTTCTTTTGGGATACGACAATCACATTTCCGATCCACTAATCCTCCTTTACTGCATCCCTCACTCCCACACATTGACGAATTCACACGGAAATTCCGTTGCTACGAAATACGGGTATTATGTGTTCTAAGACATTTCCTTCTAAGTCGAGTAACGCTTCTATGGAAACGACAGGATTTTCTTTTGGGATACGACACTCTCATTACCGATCCCCTAATCCTTCTTTACTGCATCCCTCACTCCCACCCATTGACGAATTCATACGGAAATTGTGTCGCTATGAAATACGAGTACTATGTGTTCTAAGACATTTCCTTCTAAATCGAGTAACGTTTCTATGGAAACGACAGGATTTTCTTTTGGGATACGACAATCACATTTCCGATCCTCTAATCCTTCTTTACTGCATCCCTCACTCCCGCACATTGACGAATTCACACGGAAATTGTGTCGGTATGAAATACGAGTACTATGTGTTCTAAGACATTTCCTTCTAAATCGAGTAACGTTTCTATGGAAACGACAGGATTTTCTTTTGGGATACGACAATCTCATTTCCGATCCACTAATCCTTCTTTACTGCATCCCTCACTCCCACACATTGATGAATTCACACGGAAATTCCGTCGCTACGAAATACGAGTATTATGTGTTCTAAGACATTTCCTTCTAAATCGAGTAACGTTTCTATGGAAACGACAGGATTTTCTTTTGGGATACGACAATCTCATTTCCGATCCACTAATCCTTCTTTACTGCATCCCTCACTCCCACACATTTAACAATTCACACGGAAACTGCGACGCTATGAAATACGAGTAATATCTGTTCTAAGACATTTCCTTCTAAATCGAGTAACGTTTCTATGGAAACGACAGGATTTTCTTTTGGGATACGACAATCTCATTTCCGATCCACTAATCCTTCTTTACTGCATCCCTCACTCCCACACATTGACGAATTCACACGGAAATTGCTTCGCTATGAAATACGAGTACTATGTGTTCTAAGACATTTCCATCTGAGTCGAGTAACGTTTCTATGGAAACGACAGGATTTTCTTTTGGGATACGACAATCACATTTCCGATCCACTAATCCTTTTTTACTGCATCCCTCACTCCCACACATTGACGAATTCACACGGAAATTCCGTCGCTACGAAATACGAGTATTATGTGTTCTAAAACATTTCCTTCTAAATCGAGTAACGTTTCTATGGAAACGAGAGGATTTTCTTTTGGGATACGACAATCTCATTTCCGATCCACTAATCCTTCTTTACTGCATCACTCACTCCCACACATTGAAGAATTCACCCGGAAATTGCGTCGCTATGAAATACGAGTACTATGTGTTCTAAGACATTTCCTTCTAAATCGAGTAACGTTTCTATGGAAACGAAAACATTTTCTTTTGGGATACGACAATCACATTTCCGATCCACTAATCCTTCTTTACTGCATCCCTCACTCCCACACATTGACGAATTCACACGGAAATTCCGTCGCTACGAAATACGAGTATTATGTGTTCTAAGACATTTCCTTCTAAATCGAGTAACGTTTCTATGGAAACGACAGGATTTTCTTTTGGGATACGACAATCTCATTTCCGATCCACTAATCCTTCTTTACTGCATCCCTCACTCCCACACATTGACGAATTCACACGGAAATTGCTTCGCTATGAAATACGGGTACTATGTGTTCTAAGACATATCCTTCTAAATGGAGTAACGTTTCTATGGAAACGACAGGATTTTCTTTTGGGATACGACAATCACATTTCCGATCCACTAATCCTTCTTTACTGCATCCCTCACTCCCACACATTGACGAATTCACACGGAAATTGTGTCGGTATGAAATACGAGTACTGTGTGTCCTAAGACATTTCCTTGTAAATCGAGTAACGTTTCTATGGAAACGACAGGATTTTCTTTTGGGATACGACAATCACATTTCCGATCCACTAATCCTTCTTTACTGCATCCCTCACTCCCACACATTGACGAATTCACACGGAAATTGCGTCGCTATGAAATACGAGTACTATGTGTTCTAAGACATTTCCTTCTAAATCGAGTAACGTTTCTATGGAAACGACACGATTTTCTTTTGGGATACGACAATCACATTTCCGATCCACTAATCCTCCTTTACTGCATCCCTCACTACCACACATTGACGAATTCACACGGAAATTCCGTCGCTACGAAATACGGGTATTATGTGTTCTAAGACATTTCCCTCTAAATCGAGTAACGCTTCTATGGAAACGACAGGATTTTCTTTTGGGATACGACACTCTCATTACCGATCCCCTAATCCTTCTTTACTGCATCCCTCACTCCCACACATTGAAGAATTCACACGGAAATTGCGTCGCTATGAAATACGAGTACTATGTGTTCTAAGACATTTCCTTGTAAATCGAGTAACGTTTCTATGGAAACGACAGGATTTTCTTTTGGGATACGACAATCACATTTCTGATCCACTAATCCTTCTTTACTGCATCCCTCACTCCCACACATTGACGAATTCACACGGAAATTGCGTCGCTATGAAATACGAGTACTATTTGTTCTAAGACATTTCCTTCTAAATCGAGTAACGTTTCTATGGAAACGACAGGATTATCTTTTGGGATACGACAATCTCATTTCCGATCCACTAATCCTTCTTTACTGCATCCCTCACTCCCAAACATTGACGAATTCACACGGAAATTGCGTCGCTATGAAATACGAGTACTATGTGTTCTAAGACATTTCCTTCTAAATCGAGTAACGTTTCTATGGAAACGACAGGATTTTCTTTTGGGATACGACAATCACATTTCCGATCCACTAATCCTTATGTACTGCATCCCTCACTCCCACACATTTACGAATTCACACGGAAATTCCGTCGCTACGAATTACGAGTATTATGTGTTCTAAGACATTTCCTTCTAAATCGAGTAACGTTTCTATGGAAACGACAGGATTTTCTTTTGGGATACGACAATCTCATTTCCGATCCACTAATCCTTCTTTACTGCATCCCTCACTCCCACACATTGAAGAATTCACACGGAAATTGCGTCGCTATGAAATACGAGTACTATGTGTTCTAAGACATTTCCTTCTAAATCGAGTAACGTTTCTATGGAAACGACAGGATTTTCTTTTGGGATACGACAATCACATTTGCGATCCACTAATCCTTCTTTACTGCATCCCTCACTCCCACACATTGACGAATTCACACGGAAATTCCGTCGCTACGAAATACGAGTATTATGTGTTCTAAGACATTTCCTTCTAAATCGAGTAAGGTTTTAAAGGAAACGACAGGATTTCCTTTTGGGATACGACAATCATATTTCCGATCCACTAATCCTTCTTTACTGCATCCCTCAGTCCCAAACATTGACGAATTCACACGGAAATTGCGTCGCTATGAAATACGAGTACTATGTGTTCTAAGACATTTCCTTCTAAATCGAGTAGCGTTTCTATGGAAACGACAGGATTTTCTTTTGGGATACGACAATCACATTTCCGATCCACTAATCCTTCCTTACTGCATCCCTCACTCCCACACATTGACGAATTCACACGGAAATTGTGTCGGTATGAAATACGAGTACTATGTGTTCTAAGACATTTCCTTCTAAATCGAGTAACGTTTCTATGGAAACGACAGGATTTTCTTTTGGGATACGACAATCTCATTTCCGATCCACTAATCCTTCTTTACTGCATCACTCACTCCCACACATTGAAGAATTCACCCGGAAATTGCGTCGCTATGAAATACGAGTACTATGTGTTCTAAGACATTTCCTTCTAAATCGAGTAACGTTTCTATGGAAACGAAAACATTTTCTTTTGGGATACGACAATCACATTTCCGATCCACTAATCCTTCTTTACTGCATCCCTCACTCCCACACATTGACGAATTCACACGGAAATTCCGTCGCTACGAAATACGAGTATTATGTGTTCTAAGACATTTCCTTCTAAATCGAGTAACGTTTCTATGGAAACGACAGGATTTTCTTTTGGGATACGACAATCTCATTTCCGATCCACTAATCCTTCTTTACTGCATCCCTCACTCCCACACATTGACGAATTCACACGGAAATTGCTTCGCTATGAAATACGGGTACTATGTGTTCTAAGACATATCCTTCTAAATGGAGTAACGTTTCTATGGAAACGACAGGATTTTCTTTTGGGATACGACAATCACATTTCCGATCCACTAATCCTTCTTTACTGCATCCCTCACTCCCACACATTGACGAATTCACACGGAAATTGTGTCGGTATGAAATACGAGTACTGTGTGTCCTAAGACATTTCCTTGTAAATCGAGTAACGTTTCTATGGAAACGACAGGATTTTCTTTTGGGATACGACAATCACATTTCCGATCCACTAATCCTTCTTTACTGCATCCCTCACTCCCACACATTGACGAATTCACACGGAAATTGCGTCGCTATGAAATACGAGTACTATGTGTTCTAAGACATTTCCTTCTAAATCGAGTAACGTTTCTATGGAAACGACACGATTTTCTTTTGGGATACGACAATCACATTTCCGATCCACTAATCCTCCTTTACTGCATCCCTCACTCCCACACATTGACGAATTCACACGGAAATTCCGTCGCTACGAAATACGGGTATTATGTGTTCTAAGACATTTCCCTCTAAATCGAGTAACGCTTCTATGGAAACGACAGGATTTTCTTTTGGGATACGACACTCTCATTACCGATCCCCTAATCCTTCTTTACTGCATCCCTCACTCCCACACATTGAAGAATTCACACGGAAATTGCGTCGCTATGAAATACGAGTACTATGTGTTCTAAGACATTTCCTTGTAAATCGAGTAACGTTTCTATGGAAACGACAGGATTTTCTTTTGGGATACGACAATCACATTTCTGATCCACTAATCCTTCTTTACTGCATCCCTCACTCCCACACATTGACGAATTCACACGGAAATTGCGTCGCTATGAAATACGAGTACTATTTGTTCTAAGACATTTCCTTCTAAATCGAGTAACGTTTCTATGGAAACGACAGGATTATCTTTTGGGATACGACAATCTCATTTCCGATCCACTAATCCTTCTTTACTGCATCCCTCACTCCCAAACATTGACGAATTCACACGGAAATTGCGTCGCTATGAAATACGAGTACTATGTGTTCTAAGACATTTCCATCTAAATCGAGTAACGTTTCTATGGAAACGACAGGATTTTCTTTTGGGACACGACAATCACATTTCCGATCCACTAATCCTTATGTACTGCATCCCTCACTCCCACACATTTACGAATTCACACGGAAATTCCGTCGCTACGAATTACGAGTATTATGTGTTCTAAGACATTTCCTTCTAAATCGAGTAACGTTTCTATGGAAACGACAGGATTTTCTTTTGGGATACGACAATCTCATTTCCGATCCACTAATCCTTCTTTACTGCATCCCTCACTCCCACACATTGAAGAATTCACACGGAAATTGCGTCGCTATGAAATACGAGTACTATGTGTTCTAAGACATTTCCTTCTAAATCGAGTAACGTTTCTATGGAAACGACAGGATTTTCTTTTGGGATACGACAATCACATTTGCGATCCACTAATCCTTCTTTACTGCATCCCTCACTCCCACACATTGACGAATTCACACGGAAATTCCGTCGCTACGAAATACGAGTATTATGTGTTCTAAGACATTTCCTTCTAAATCGAGTAAGGTTTTAAAGGAAACGACAGGATTTCCTTTTGGGATACGACAATCATATTTCCGATCCACTAATCCTTCTTTACTGCATCCCTCACTCCCAAACATTGACGAATTCACACGGAAATTGCGTCGCTATGAAATACGAGTACTATGTGTTCTAAGACATTTCCTTCTAAATCGAGTAGCGTTTCTATGGAAACGACAGGATTTTCTTTTGGGATACGACAATCACATTTCCGATCCACTAATCCTTCCTTACTGCATCCCTCACTCCCACACATTGACGAATTCACACGGAAATTGTGTCGGTATGAAATACGAGTACTATGTGTTCTAAGACATTTCCTTCTAAATCGAGTAACGTTTCTATGGAAACGACAGGATTTTCTTTTGGGATACGACAATCACATTTCCGATCCACTAATCCTTCTTTACTGCATCCCTCACTCCCACACATTGACGAATTCACACGGAAATTCCGTCGCTACGAAATACGAGTATTATGTGTTCTAAGACATTTCCTTCTAAATCGAGTAACGTTTCTATGGAAACGACAGGATTTTCTTTTGGGATACGACAATCTCATTTCCGATCCACTAATCCTTCTTTACAGCATCCCTCACTCCCACACATTGAAGAATTCACACGGAAATTGCGTCGCTATGAAATACGAGTACTACGTGTTCTAAGACATTTCCTTCTAAATCGAGTAACGTTTCTATGGAAACGACAGGATTCTCTTTTGGGATACGACAATCACATTTCCGATCCACTAATCCTTCTTTACTGCATCCCTCACTCCCACACATTGACGAAATCACACGGAAATTCCGTCGCTACGAAATACGAGTATTATGTGTTCTAAGACATTTCCTTCTAAATCGAGTAACGTTTCAATGGAAACGACAGGATTTTCTTTTGGGATACGACAATCTCATTTCCGATCCACTAATCCTTCTTTACTGCATCCCTCACTCCCACACATTGACGAATTCACACGGAAATTGCTTCACTATGAAATACGAGTACTATGTGTTCTAAGACATTTCCTTCTAAATCGAGTAACGTTTCTATGGGAACGACAGGATTTTCTTTTGGGATACGACAATCACATTTCCGATCCACTAATCCTTCTTTACTGCATCCCTCACTCCCACACATTGACGAATTCACACGGAAATTGTGTCGGTACGAAATACGAGTACTATGTGTTCTAAGACATTTCCTTCTAAATCGAGTAACGTTTCTATGGAAACGACAGGATTTTCTTTTGGGATACGACAATCTCATTTCCGATCCACTTATCCTTCTTTACTGCATCCCTCACTCCGACACATTGACGAATTCACACGGAAATTCCGTCGCTACGAAATACGAGTATTATGTGTTCTAAGACATTTCCTTCTAAATCGAGTAACGTTTCTATGGAAACGACAGGATTTTCTTTTGGTTTACGACAATCTCATTTCCGATCCACTAATCCTTCTTTACTGCATCCCTCACTCCCACACATTGAAGAATTCACACGGAAATTGCGACGCTATGAAATACGAGTAATATCTGTTCTAAGACATTTCCTTGAAAATCGAGTAAAGTTTCTATGGAAACGACAGGATTTTCTTTTGGGATACTACAATCACATTTCCGATCCGCTAGTCCTTATTTACTGCATCCCTCACTCCCACACATTGACGAATTCACACGGAAATTGCTTCGCTATGAAATACGAGTACTATGTGCTCTAAGACATTTCCTTCTAAATCGAGTAACGTTCCTATGGATACGACAGAATTTTCTTTTGGGATACGACAATCACATTTCCAATCCACTAATCCTTCTTTACTGCATCCCTCACTCCCAAACATTGACGAATTCACACGGAATTTGCTTCGCTATGAAATACGAGTACTTTGTGTTCTAAGACATTTCCTTCTAAATCGAGTAACGTTTCTATGGAAACGACAGGATTTTCTTTTGGGATACGACAATCTCATTTCCGATCCACTAATCCTTCTTTACTGCATCCCTCACTCCCAAACATTGACTAATTCACACGGAAATTGCGTCGCTATGAAACACAAGTACTATGTGTTCTAAGACATTTCCTTCTAAATCGAGTAACGTTTCTATGGAAACGACAGGATTTTCTTTTGGGATACGACAATCTCATTTCCGATCCACTAATCCTTCTTTACTGCATCCCTCACTCCCAAACAATGACGAATTCACACTGAAATTGCGTCGCTATGAAATACGAGTACTATGTGTTCTAAGACACTTCTTTCTAAATTAGTAACGTTTCTATGGAAACGACAGGATTTTCTTTTGGGATACGACAATCTCAATTCCGATCCACTACTCCTTCTATACTGCATCCCTCACTCCCACACATTGACGAATTCACACGGAAATTGCGTCGCTATGAAATACGAGTACTATGTGTTTTAAGACATTTCCTTCTAAATCGAGTAATGTTTCTATGGATACGACAGGATTTTCTTTTGGGATACGACAATCACATTTCCGATCCACTAATCCTTCTTTACTGCATCCCTCACTCCCACACATTGACGAATTCGCACGGAAATTCCGTCGCTATGAAATACGAGTACTATGTGTTCTAAGACATTTCCTTCTAAATCGAGTAACGTTTCTATGGAAACGACAGGATTTTCTTTTGGGATACGACAATCTCATTTCCGATCCACTAATCCTTCTTTACTGCATCCCTCACTCCCAAACATTGACGAATTCACACGGAAGTTGCGTCGCTATGAAATACGAGTACTATGTGTTCTATGACATTTCCTTCTAAATCGAGTAACGTTTCTATGGAAACGACAGGATTTTCTTTTGGGATACGACAATCTCATTTCCGATCCTCTAATCCTTCTTTTGCATCCCTCACTCCCAAACATTGACGAATTCACACGGAAATTGCGTCGCTATGAAATACGAGTACTATGTGTTGTAAGACATTTCCTTCTATATCGAGTAACGTTTCTATGGAAACGACAGGATTTTCTTTTCGGATACGACAATCTCATTTCCGATCCACTAATCCTTCTTTACTGCATCCCTCACTCCCAATCATTGACGAATTCACTCGGAAATTGCGTCGCTATGAAATACGAGTACTATGTATTCTATGACATTTCCTTCTAAATCGAGTAACGTTTCTATGGAAACGACAGGATTTTCTTTTGGGATACGACAATCTCATTTCCGATCCTCTAATCCTTCTTTACTGCATCCCTCACTCCCAAACATTGACGAATTCACACGGAAATTCCGTCGCTGTGAAATACGAGTACTATGTGTTCTAAGACATTTCCTTCTAAATCGAGTAATGTTTCTATGGAAACGAAAGGATTTTCTTTTGGGATACGACAATCACATTTTAGATCAACTAATCCCTCTTTACTGCATCCCTCACTCCCACACATTGACGAATTCACACGGAAATTGCGTCGCTATGAAATACGAGTACTATGTGTTCTAAGACACTTCTTTCTAAATCGATTAACGTTTCTATGGAAACGTCAGGATTTTCTTTTGGGATACGACAATCTCATTTCCGATCCACTAATCCTTCTTTACTGCATCCCTCACTCCCACACATTGACGAATTCACACCGAAATTGCGTCGCTATGAAATACGAGTACTATGTGTTCTAAGACATTTCCTTCTAAATCGAGTAACGTTTCTATGGAAACGACAGGATTTTCTTTTGGGATACGACCATCTCACTTCCGATCCACTAATCCTTCTTTACTGCATCCCTCACTCCCAAACATTGACGAATTCACACGGAAATTGCGTCGCTATGAAATACGAGTACTATGTGTTCTATGACATTTCCTTCTAAATCGAGTAACGTTTCTATGGAAACGACAGGATTTTCTTTTGGGATACGACAATCTCATTTCCGATCCTCTAATCCTTCTTTACTGCATCCCTCACTCCCAAACATTGACGAATTCACACGGAAATTGCGTTGCTATGAAATACGAGTACTATGTGTTCTAAGACATTTCCTTCTAAATCGAGTAACGTTTCTATGGAAACGACAGGATTTTCTTTTGGGATACGACAATCACATTTCCGATCCACTAATCCTTCTTTACTGCTCCCTCACTCCCACACATTTACGAATTCACACGGAAATTGCGTCGCTATGAAATACGAGTACTATGTGTTCTAAGACATTTCCTTCTAAATCGAGTAACGTTTCTATGGAAACGACAGGATTTTCTTTTGGGATACGACAATCACATTTCCGATCCACTAATCCTACTTTACTGCTCCCTCACTCCCACACATTTACGAATTCACACGGAAATTGCGTCGCTATGAAATACGAGTACTATGTGTTCTATGACATTTCCTTCTAAATCGAGTAACGTTTCTATGGAAACGACAGGATTTTCTTTTGGGATACGACAATCTCATTTCCGATCCTCTAATCCTTCTTTACTGCATCCCTCACTCCCAAACATTGACGAATTCACACGGAAATTGCGTCGCTATGAAATACGAGTACTATGTGTTCTAAGACATTTCCTTCTAAATCGAGTAACGTTTCTATGGGAACGACAGGATTTTCTTTTGGGATACGACAATCACATTTCCGATCCACTAATCCTTCTTTACTGCTCCCTCACTCCCACACATTTACGAATTCACACGGAAATTGCGTCGCTATGAAATACGAGTACTATGTGTTCTAAGACATTTCCTTCTAAATCGAGTAACGTTTCTATGGAAACGACAGGATTTTCTTTTCGGATACGACAATCTCATTTCTGATCCACTAATCATTCTTTACTGCATCCCACACACCCAAACATTGACGAATTCACACGGAAATTCCGTCGCTATGAAATACGAGTACTATGTGTTCTAAGACATTTCCTTCTAAATCGAGTAACGTTTCTATGGAAACGGTAGGATTTTCTTTTGGGATACGACATTCACATTTCCGATCCACTAATCCTTCTTTACTGCATCCCTCACTCCCAAACATTGACGAATTCACACGGAAATTCCGTCACTATGAAATACGAGTACTATGTGTTCTAAGACATTTCCTTGCAAATCGAGTAACGTTTCTATGGAAACGACGGGATTTTCTTTTGGGATACGACAAACTCATTTCCGATCCACTAATCCTTCTTTACTGCAACCCTCACTCCCACACATTGACGAATTCACACGGAAATTGCGTCGCTATGAAATACGAGTACTATTTGTTCTAAGACATTTCCTTCTACATCGAGTAACGTTTCTATGGAAACGACAGGATTTTCTTTTGGGATACGACAATCACATTTCCGATCCACTAATCCTTCTTTACTGCTCCCTCACTCCCACACATTTACGAATTCACACGGAAATTGCGTCGCTATGAAATACGAGTACTATGTGTTCTAAGACATTTCCTTCTAAATCGAGTAACGTTTCTATGGAAACGACAGGATTTTCTTTTGGGATACGACAATCACATTTCCGATCCACTAATCCTACTTTACTGCTCCCTCACTCCCACACATTTACGAATTCACACGGAAATTGCGTCGCTATGAAATACGAGTACTATGTGTTCTAAGACATTTCCTTCTAAATCGAGTAACGTTTCTATGGAAACGACAGGATTTTCTTTTGGGATACGACAATCACATTTCCGATCCACTAATCCTCCTTTACTGCATCCCTCACTCCCACACATTGACGAATTCACACGGAAATTCCGTCGCTACGAAATACGGGTATTATGTGTTCTAAGACATTTCCCTCTAAATCGAGTAACGCTTCTATGGAAACGACAGGATTTTCTTTTGGGATACGACACTCTCATTACCGATCCCCTAATCCTTCTTTACTGCATTCCTCACTCCCACACATTGAAGAATTCACACGGAAATTGCGTCGCTATGAAATACGAGTACTATGTGTTCTAAGACATTTCCTTGTAAATCGAGTAACGTTTCTATGGAAACGACAGGATTTTCTTTTGGGATACGACAATCACATTTCTGATCCACTAATCCTTCTTTACTGCATCCCTCACTCCCACACATTGACGAATTCACACGGAAATTGCGTCGCTATGAAATACGAGTACTATTTGTTCTAAGACATTTCCTTCTAAATCGAGTAACGTTTCTATGGAAACGACAGGATTTTCTTTTGGGATACGACAATCTCATTTCCGATCCACTAATCCTTCTTTACTGCATGCCTCACTCCCAAACATTGACGAATTCACACGGAAATTGCGTCGCTATGAAATACGAGTACTATGTGTTCTAAGACATTTCCTTCTAAATCGAGTAACGTTTCTATGGAAACGACAGGATTTTCTTTTGGGATACGACAATCACATTTCCGATCCACTAATCCTTATTTACTGCATCCCTCACTCCCACACATTGACGAATTCACACGGAAATTCCGTCGCTACGAATTACGAGTATTATGTGTTCTAAGACATTTCCTTCTAAATCGAGTAACGTTTCTATGGAAACGACAGGATTTTCTCTTGGGATACGACAATCTCATTTCCGATCCACTAATCCTTCTTTACTGCATCCCTCACTCCCACACATTGAAGAATTCACACGGAAATTGCGTCGCTATGAAATACGAGTACTATGTGTTCTAAGACTTTTCCTTCTAAATCGAGTAACGTTTCTATGGAAACGACAGGATTTTCTTTTGGGATACGACAATCACATTTCCGATCCACTAATCCTTCTTTACTGCATCCCTCACTCCCACACATTGACGAATTCACACGGAAATTGTGTCGGTACGAAATACGAGTACTATGTGTTCTAAGACATTTCCTTCTAAATCGAGTAACGTTTCTATGGAAACGACAGGATTTTCTTTTGGGATACGACAATCTCATTTCCGATCCACTTATCCTTCTTTACTGCATCCCTCACTCCCACACATTGACGAATTCACACGGAAATTCCGTCGCTACGAAATACGAGTATTATGTGTTCTGAGACATTTCCTTCTAAATCGAGTAACGTTTCTATGGAAACGACAGGATTTTCTTTTGGGATACGACAATCTCATTTCCGATCCACTAATCCTTCTTTACTGCATCCCTCACTCCCACACATTGAAGAATTCACACGGAAATTGCGACGCTATGAAATACGAGTAATATCTGTTCTAAGACATTTCCTTGAAAATCGAGTAAAGTTTCTATGGAAACGACAGGATTTTCTTTTGGGATACTACAATCACATTTCCGATCCACTAATCCTTATTTACTGCATCCCTCACTCCCACACATTGACGAATTCACACGGAAATTGCTTCGCTATGAAATACGAGTACTATGTGCTCTAAGACATTTCCTTCTAAATCGAGTAACGTTCCTATGGATACGACAGAATTTTCTTTTGGGATACGACAATCACATTTCCAATCCACTAATCCTTCTTTACTGCATCCCTCACTCCCAAACATTGACGAATTCACACGGAATTTGCTTCGCTATGATATACGAGTACTTTGTGTTCTAAGACATTTCCTTCTAAATCGAGTAACGTTTCTATGGAAACGACAGGATTTTCTTTTGGGATACGACAATCTCATTTCCGATCCACTAATCCTTCTTTCCTGCATCCCTCACTCCCAAACATTGACTAATTCACACGGAAATTGCGTCGCTATGAAACACAAGTACTACGTGTTCTAAGACATTTCCTTCTAAATCGAGTAACGTTTCTATGGAAACGACAGGATTTTCTTTTGGGATACGACAATCTCATTTCCGATCCACTAATCCTTCTTTACTGCATCATTCACTCGCAAACACTGACGAATTCACACTGAAATTGCGTCGCTATGAAATACGAGTACTATGTGTTCTAAGACACTTCTTTCTAAATTAGTAACGTTTCTATGGAAACGACAGGATTTTCTTTTGGGATACGACAATCTCAATTCCGATCCACTACTCCTTCTATACTGCATCCCTCACTCCCACACATTGACGAATTCACACGGAAATTGCGTCGCTATGAAATACGAGTACTATGTGTTTTAAGACATTTCCTTCTAAATCGAGTAATGTTTCTATGGATACGACAGGATTTTCTTTTGGGATACGACAATCACATTTCCGATCCACTAATCCTTCTTTACTGCATCCCTCACTCCCACACATTGACGAATTCGCACGGAAATTCCGTCGCTATGAAATACGAGTACTATGTGTTCTAAGACATTTCCTTCTAAATCGAGTAACGTTTCTATGGAAACGACAGGATTTTCTTTTGGGATACGACAATCACATTTCCGATCCACTAATCCTTCTTTACTGCATCCCTCACTCAAAAACGTTGACGAATTCACAGGGAAATTGCGTCGCTATGAAATACGAGTACAATGTGTTCTAAGACATTTTCTTCTAAATCGAGTAACGTTTCTATGGAAACGACAGGATTTTCTTTTGGGATACGGCAATCTCATTTCCGATCCACTAATCCTTCTTTACTGCATCCCTCACTCCCACACATTGACGAATTCACACGGAAATTGCGTTGCTATGAAATACGAGTACTATGTGTTCTAAGACATTTCCTTCTTAATCGAGTAACGTTTCTATGGAAACGACAGGATTTTCTTTTGGGATACGACAATCTCATTTCCGATCCACTAATCCTTCTTTACTGCATCCCTCACTCCCAAACATTCACGAATTCACACGGAAATTGCGTCGCTATGAAATACGAGTACTATGTGTTCTATGACATTTCCTTCTAAATCGAGTAACGTTTCTATGGAAACGACAGGATTTTCTTTTGGGATACGACAATCTCATTTCCGATCCTCTAATCCTTCTTTACTGCATCCCTCACTCCCAAACATTGACGAATTCACACGGAAATTGCGTCGCTATGAAATACGAGTACTATGTGTTGTAAGTCATTTCCTTCTATATCGAGTAACGTTTCTATGGAAACGACAGGATTTTCTTTTCGGATACGACAATCTCATTTCCGATCCACTAATCCTTCTTTACTGCATCCCTCACTCCCAATCATTGACGAATTCACACGGAAATTGCGTCGCTATGAAATACGAGTACTATGTGTTCTATGACATTTCCTTCTAAATCGAGTAACGTTTCTATGGAAACGACAGGATTTTCTTTTGGGATACGACAATCTCATTTCCGATCCTCTAATCCTTCTTTACTGCATCCCTCACTCCCAAACATTGACGAATTCACACGGAAATTCCGTCGCTGTGAAATACGAGTACTATGTGTTCTAAGACATTTCCTTCTAAATCGAGTAATGTTTCTATGGAAACGAAAGGATTTTCTTTTGGGATACGACAATCACATTTCCGATCAACTAATCCCTCTTTACTGCATCCCTCACTCCCACACATTGACGAATTCACACGGAAATTGCGTCGCTATGAAATACGAGTACTATGTGTTCTAAGACACTTCTTTCTAAATCGATTAACGTTTCTATGGAAACGTCAGGATTTTCTTTTGGGATACGACAATCTCATTTCCGATCCACTAATCCTTCTTTACTGCATCCCTCACTCCCACACATTGACGAATTCACACCGAAATTGCGTCGCTATGAAATACGAGTACTATGTGTTCTAAGACATTTCCTTCTAAATCGAGTAACGTTTCTATGGAAACGACAGGATTTTCTTTTGGGATACGACCATCTCACTTCCGATCCACTAATCCTTCTTTACTGCATCCCTCACTCCCAAACATTGACGAATTCACACGGAAATTGCGTCGCTATGAAATACGAGTACTATGTGTTCTATGACATTTCCTTCTAAATCGAGTAACGTTTCTATGGAAACGACAGGATTTTCTTTTGGGATACGACAATCTCATTTCCGATCCTCTAATCCTTCTTTACTGCATCCCTCACTCCCAAACATTGACGAATTCACACGGAAATTGCGTCGCTATGAAATACGAGTACTATGTGTTCTAAGACATTTCCTTCTAAATCGAGTAACGTTTCTATGGAAACGACAGGATTTTCTTTTGGGATACGACAATCACATTTCCGATCCACTAATCCTTCTTTACTGCTCCCTCACTCCCACACATTTACGAAATCAAACGGAAATTGCGTCGCTATGAAATACGAGTACTATGTGTTCTAAGACATCTCCTTCTAAGTCGAGTAACGTTTCTATGGAAACGACAGGATTTTCTTTTGGGATACGACAATCACATTTCCGATCCACTAATCCTACTTTACTGCTCCCTCACTCCCACACATTTACGAATTCACACGGAAATTGCGTCGCTATGAAATACGAGTACTATGTGTTCTATGACATTTCCTTCTAAATCGAGTAACGTTTCTATGGAAACGACAGGATATTCTTTCGGGATACGACCATCTCATTTCCGATCCTCTAATCCTTCTTTACTGCATCCCTCACTCCCAAACATTGACGAATTCACACGGAAATTGCGTCGCTATGAAATACGAGTACTATGTGTTCTAAGACATTTCCTTCGAAATCGAGTAACGTTTCTATGGGAACGACAGGATTTTGTTTTGGGATACGACAATCACATTTCCGATCCACTAATCCTTCTTTACTGCTCCCTCACTCCCACACATTTACGAATTCACACGGAAATTGCGTCGCTATGAAATACGAGTACTATGTGTTCTAAGACATTTCCTTCTTAATCGAGTAACGTTTCTATGGAAACGACAGGATTTTCTTTTGGGATACGACAATCTCATTTCCGATCCACTAATCCTTCTTTACTGCATCCCTCACTCCCAAACATTCACGAATTCACACGGAAATTGCGTCGCTATGAAATACGAGTACTATGTGTTCTATGACATTTCCTTCTAAATCGAGTAACGTTTCTATGGAAACGACAGGATTTTCTTTTGGGATACGACAATCTCATTTCCGATCCTCTAATCCTTCTTTACTGCATCCCTCACTCCCAAACATTGACGAATTCACACGGAAATTGCGTCGCTATGAAATACGAGTACTATGTGTTGTAAGTCATTTCCTTCTATATCGAGTAACGTTTCTATGGAAACGACAGGATTTTCTTTTCGGATACGACAATCTCATTTCCGATCCACTAATCCTTCTTTACTGCATCCCTCACTCCCAATCATTGACGAATTCACACGGAAATTGCGTCGCTATGAAATACGAGTACTATGTGTTCTATGACATTTCCTTCTAAATCGAGTAACGTTTCTATGGAAACGACAGGATTTTCTTTTGGGATACGACAATCTCATTTCCGATCCTCTAATCCTTCTTTACTGCATCCCTCACTCCCAAACATTGACGAATTCACACGGAAATTCCGTCGCTGTGAAATACGAGTACTATGTGTTCTAAGACATTTCCTTCTAAATCGAGTAATGTTTCTATGGAAACGAAAGGATTTTCTTTTGGGATACGACAATCACATTTCCGATCAACTAATCCCTCTTTACTGCATCCCTCACTCCCACACATTGACGAATTCACACGGAAATTGCGTCGCTATGAAATACGAGTACTATGTGTTCTAAGACACTTCTTTCTAAATCGATTAACGTTTCTATGGAAACGTCAGGATTTTCTTTTGGGATACGACAATCTCATTTCCGATCCACTAATCCTTCTTTACTGCATCCCTCACTCCCACACATTGACGAATTCACACCGAAATTGCGTCGCTATGAAATACGAGTACTATGTGTTCTAAGACATTTCCTTCTAAATCGAGTAACGTTTCTATGGAAACGACAGGATTTTCTTTTGGGATACGACCATCTCACTTCCGATCCACTAATCCTTCTTTACTGCATCCCTCACTCCCAAACATTGACGAATTCACACGGAAATTGCGTCGCTATGAAATACGAGTACTATGTGTTCTATGACATTTCCTTCTAAATCGAGTAACGTTTCTATGGAAACGACAGGATTTTCTTTTGGGATACGACAATCTCATTTCCGATCCTCTAATCCTTCTTTACTGCATCCCTCACTCCCAAACATTGACGAATTCACACGGAAATTGCGTCGCTATGAAATACGAGTACTATGTGTTCTAAGACATTTCCTTCTAAATCGAGTAACGTTTCTATGGAAACGACAGGATTTTCTTTTGGGATACGACAATCACATTTCCGATCCACTAATCCTTCTTTACTGCTCCCTCACTCCCACACATTTACGAAATCAAACGGAAATTGCGTCGCTATGAAATACGAGTACTATGTGTTCTAAGACATCTCCTTCTAAGTCGAGTAACGTTTCTATGGAAACGACAGGATTTTCTTTTGGGATACGACAATCACATTTCCGATCCACTAATCCTACTTTACTGCTCCCTCACTCCCACACATTTACGAATTCACA
Organism: Schistocerca piceifrons; assembly: GCF_021461385.2. Taxonomy (NCBI): domain Eukaryota; kingdom Metazoa; phylum Arthropoda; class Insecta; order Orthoptera; family Acrididae; genus Schistocerca; species Schistocerca piceifrons. The sequence goes on along the minus strand of NC_060144.1, from coordinate 601,417,699 downwards.
CGGAAATTGCGTCGCTATGAAATACGAGTACTATGTGTTCTATGACATTTCCTTCTAAATCGAGTAACGTTTCTATGGAAACGACAGGATATTCTTTCGGGATACGACCATCTCATTTCCGATCCTCTAATCCTTCTTTACTGCATCCCTCACTCCCAAACATTGACGAATTCACACGGAAATTGCGTCGCTATGAAATACGAGTACTATGTGTTCTAAGACATTTCCTTCGAAATCGAGTAACGTTTCTATGGGAACGACAGGATTTTGTTTTGGGATACGACAATCACATTTCCGATCCACTAATCCTTCTTTACTGCTCCCTCACTCCCACACATTTACGAATTCACACGGAAATTGCGTCGCTATGAAATACGAGTACTATGTGTTCTAAGACATTTCCTTCTAAATCGAGTAACGTTTCTATAGAAACGACGGGATTTTCTTTTGGGATACGACAAACTCATTTCCGATCCACTAATCCTTCTTTACTGCAACCCTCACTCCCACACATTGACGAATTCACACGGAAATTGCGTCGCTATGAAATACTATGTGTTCTAAGACATTTCCTTCTAAATCGAGTAACGTTTCTAAGGAAACGACAGGATTTTCTTTTGGGAGACGACAATCTCATTTCCGATCCACTATTCCTACTTTACTGCATCCCTCACTACCACACATTGACGAATTCACACGGAAATTGCGTCGCTATGAAATACGAGTACTATGTGTTCTAAGACATTTCCTTCTAAATCGAGTAACGTTTCTATCGAAACGACAGGATTTTCTTTTGGGATACGACAATCACATTTCCGATCCACTAATCCTTCTTTACTGCATCCCTCACTCCCAAACATTGACGAATTCACACGGAAATTCCATCGCTATGAAATACGAGTACTATGTGTTCTAAGACATTTCCTTCTAAATCGAGTAACGTTTCAATGGAAACGACAGGATTTTCTTTTGGGATACGACAATCACATTTCCGAACCACTAATCCTTCTTTACTGCATCCCTCACTCCCACACATTGATGAATTCACACGGAAATTCCGTCGCTATGAATTACTATGGGTTCTATGACTTCTCCTTCTAAATCAAGTAACGTTTCTATGGAAACGACAGTACTTTTGTTTGGGATACGACAATCTCATTTCCGATCCACTAATCCTTCTTTACTGCATCCCTCACTCCCACACACTGACGAATTCACACGGAAATTGCGTCGCTATGATATACTATGTGTTCTAAGACATTTAATTCTAAATCGAGTAACGTTTCTATGGGAACGACAGTATTTTCGTTTGGGATACGACAATCTCATTTCCGATCCACTAACCCTTCTTTACTGCATCCCTCACTCCCAAACATTGACGAATTCACACGGAAATTGCGTCGCTATGGAATACGAGTACTATGTGTTCTAAGACATTTCCTTCTAAATCGAGTAACGTTTCTATGGGAACGACAGGATTTTCTTTTGGGATACGACAATCACAATTCCGATCCACTAATCCTTCTTTACTGCATCCCCCACTCCCAAACATTGACGAATTCACACGGAAATTCCGTCGCTATGAAATACGGGTACTATGTGTTCTAAGACATTTCCTTCTAAATCGAGTAACGTTTCTATCGAAACGACAGGATTTTCTTTTGGGATACGACAATCTCATTTCCGATCCACTAATCCTTCTTTACTGCATCCCTCACTCCCACACATTGACGAATTCACACCGAAATTGCGTCGCTATGAAATACGAGTACTATTTGTTGTAAGACATTTCCTTCTAAATCGAGTAACGTTTCTATGGAAACGACAGGATTTTCTTTTGGGATACGACCATCTCACTTCCGATCCACTAATCCTTCTTTACTGCATCCCTCACTCCCAAACATTGACGAATTCACACGGAAATTGCGTCGCTATGAAATACGAGTGCTATGTGTTCTATGACATTTCCTTCTAAATCGAGTAACGTTTCTATGGAAACGACAGGATTTTCTTTTGGGATACGACAATCTCATTTCCGATCCTCTAATCCTTCTTTACTGCATCCCTCACTCCCAAACATTGACGAATTCACACGGAAATTGCGTCGCTATGAAATACGAGTACTATGTGTTCTAAGACATTTCCTTCTAAATCGAGTAACGTTTCTATGGAAACGACAGGATTTTCTTTTGGGATACGACAATCACATTTCCGATCCACTAATCCTTCTTTACTGCTCCCTCACTCCCACACATTTACGAATTCACACGTAAATTGCGTCGCTATGAAATACGAGTACTATGTGTTCTAAGACATTTCCTTCTAAACCCAGTAACGTTTCTATGGAAACGACAGGATTTTCTTTTGGGATACGACAATCTCATTTCTGATCCACTAATCCTTCTTTACTACATCCCACACTCCCAAACATTGACGAATTCACACGGAAATTCCGTCGCTATGAAATACGAGTACTATGTGTTCTAAGACATTTCCTTCTAAATCGAGTAACGTTTCTATGGAAACGACAGGATTTTCTTTTGGGATACGACATTCACATTTCCGATCCACTAATCCTTCTTTACTGCATCCCTCACTCCCAAACATTGACGAATTCACAGGGAAATTCCGTCACTATGAAATACGATTACTATGTGTTCTAAGACATTTCCTTCTAAATCGAGTAACGTTTCTATGGAAACGACGGGATTTTCTTTTGGGATACGACAAACTCATTTCCGATCCACTAATCCTTCATTACTGCATCCCTCACTCCCACACATTGACGAATTCACACGGAAATTGCGTCGCTATGAAATACTATGTGTTCTAAGACATTTCCTTCTAAATCGAGTAACGTTTCTATGGAAACGACAGGATTTTCATTTGGGAGACAACAATCTCATTTCCGATCCACTATTCCTTCTTTACTGCATCCCTCACTCCCACACATTGACGAATTCACACGGAAATTGCGTCGCAATGAAATACGAGTACTATGTGTTCTAAGACATTTCCTTCTAAATCGAGTAACGTTTCTATCGAAACGACAGGATTTTCTTTTGGGATACGACAATCACATTTCCGTTCCACTAATCCTTCTTTACTGCATCCCTCACTCCCAAACATTGACGAATTCACACGGAAATTCCGTCGCTATGAAATACGAGTACTATGTGTTCTAAGACATTTAGTTCTAAATCGAGTAACGTTTCAATGGAAACGACAGGATTTTCTTTTGGGATACGACAATCACATTTCCGAACCACTAATCCTTCTTTACTGCATCCCTCACTCCCACACATTGACGAATTCACACGGAAATTCCGTCGCTATGAATTACTATGGGTTCTATGACTTCTCCTTCTAAATCAAGTAACGTTTCTATGGAAACGACAGGACTTTTGTTTGGGATACGACAATCTCATTTCCGATCCACTAATCCTTCTTTACTGCATCCCTCACGCCCACACATTGACGAATTCACACGGAAATTGCGTCGCTATGATATACTATGTGTTCTAAGACATTTCCTTCTAAATCGAGTAACGTTTCTATGGAAACGACAGGATTTTCTTTTGGGATACGACAATCTCATTTCCGATCCACTAACCCTTCTTTACTGCATCCGTCACTCCCAAACATTGACGAATTCACACGGAAATTGCGTCGCTATGGAATACGAGTACTATGTGTTCTAAGACATTTCCTTCTAAATCGAGTAACGTTTCTATGGAAACGACAGGATTTTCTTTTGGGATACAACAATCACATTTCCGAACCACTAATCCTTCTTTACTGCATCCCTCACTCCCACACATTGACGAATTCACACGGAAATTCCGTCGCTATGAATTACTATGGGTTCTATGACTTCTCCTTCTAAATCAAGTAACGTTTCTATGGAAACGACAGGACATATGTTTGGGATACGACAATCTCATTTCCGATCCACTAATCCTTCTTTACAGCATCCCTCACTCCCAAACATTGACGAATTCACACGGAAATTGCGTCGCTATGAAATACAATGTGTTCTAAGACATTTCCTTCTAAATCGAGTAACGTTTCTATGGAAACGACAGGATTTTCTTTTGGGATACGACAATCTCATTTCCGATCCACTAACCCTTCTTTACTGCATCCCTCACTCCCAAACATTGACGAATTCACACGGAAATTGCGTCGCTATGAAATACGAGTACTATGTGTTCTAAGACATTTCCTTCTAAATCGAGTAACGTTTCTATGGAAACGACAGGATATTCTCTTGGGATACGACAATCACAATTCCGATCCACTAATCCTTCTTTACTGCATCCCTCACTCCCAAACATTGACGAATTCACACGGAAATTCCGTCGCTATGAAATACGGGTACTATGTGTTCTAAGACATTTCCTTCTAAATCGAGTAACGTTTCTATCGAAACGACAGGATTTTCTGTTGGGATACGACAATCACATTTCCGATCCACTAAACCTTCTTTACTGCATACCTCACTCCCATACATTGACGAATTCACACGGAAATTCCGTCGCTATGAAATACGGGTACTATGTGTTCTGAGACATTTCCTTCTAAAACGAGTAACGTTTATATGGAAACGACAGGATTTTCTTTTGGGATACGACAATCACATTTCCGATCCGCTAATCCTTCTTTACTGCATCCCTCACTCCCACACGTTGACGAAATTACACGGAAATTCCGTCGCTATGAAATACGAGTACTATGAGTTCTAAGACATTTCCTTCTAAATCGAGTAACGTTTCTATGGAAACGACAGGATGTTCTTTTGGGATACGACAATCTCATTTCCGATCCACTAATCCTTTACTGCATCCCTCACGCCCACACATTGACGAATTCACTCCGAAATTCCGTCGCAATGAAATACGAGTACTATGTGATCTAAGCCATTTACTTCTAAATCGAGTAACGTTTCTATGGAAACGATAGGATTTTCTTTTGTGATACGACAATCACATTTCCGATCCACTAATCCTTCTTTACTGCATCCCTCAGTCCCAAACATTGACGAATTCACACGGAAATTCCATCGCTATGAAATACTATGTGTTCCAAGACATTTCCATCCAAATCGAGTAACGTTTCTATGGAAACGACAGTATTTTCTTTTGGGATACGACAATCTCATTTCCGATCCACTAATCCTTCTTTACTGCATCTCTCACTCCCACACATTGACGAATTCACACGGAAATTGCGTCGCTATGAAATACTATGTGTTTTAAGACATTTCTTTCTAAATCGAGTAACGTTTCTATGGAAACGACAGGATTTTCTTTTGGGATACGACAATCACATTTCCGATCCGCTAATCCTTCTTTACTGCATCCCTCACTCCCAAACATTGACGAATTCACACGGAAATTGCGTCGCTATGAAACACTAAGTGTTCCAAGACATTTCCTTCTAAATCGGGTAACGTTTCTATGGAAACGACAGGATTTTCTTTTGGGATACGACAATCTCATTTCCGATCCACTAATCCTTCTTTACTGCATCCCTCACTCCCACACATTGACGAATTCACACGGAAATTCCGTCGCTATGAAATACGAGTACTATGTGTTCTAAGACAGTTCCTTCTAAATCGAGTAACGCTTCAATGGAAACGACAGGATTTTCTTTTGGGATACGACAATCACATTTCCGATCCACTAATCCTTCTTTACTGCTCCCTCACTCCCAAACATTGACGAATTCACACGGAAATTGCGTCGCTATGAAATACTATTTGTTCTAAGACATTTCCTTCTAAGTCGAGTAACGTTTCTATGGAAACGACAGGATTTTCTTTTGGGATACGACAACCTCATTTCCGATCCACTAATCCTTCTTTACTCCATCCCTCACTCCCACACATTGACGAATTCACACGGAAATTGCGTCGCTATGAAATACGAGTACTATGTGTTCTAAGACGTTTCCTTCTAAATCGAGTAACGTTTCTATGGAAACGACAGGATTTTCTTTTGGGATACGACAATCACATTTCCGATCCACTAGTACTTCTTTACTGTATCCCTCACTCCCACACATTGTCGAATTCACACGGAAATTCCGTCGCTATGAAATACGAGTACTATGAGTTCTAAGACATTTCCTTCCAAATCGTGTAACGTTTCTATGGAAACGACAGGATTTTCTTTTGGGATACGACAATCTCATTTCCGATCCACTAATCCTTCTTTACTGCATCCCTCACTCCCACACATTGACGAATTCACACGGAAATTCCGTCGCAATGAAATACGAGTACTATGTGTTCTAAGCCATTTACTTCTAAATCGAGTAACGTTTCTATGGAAACGACAGGATTTTCTTTTGTGATACGACAATCACATTTCCGATCCACTAATCCTTCTTTACTGCATCCCTCACTCCCAAACATTGACGAATTCACACGGAAATTCCGTCGCTATGAAATACTATGTGTTCCAAGACATTTCCCTCCAAATCGAGTAACGTTTCTATGGAAACGACAGTATTTTCTTTTGGGATACGACAATCTCATTTCCGATCCACTAATCCTTCTTTACTGCATCCCTCACTCCCACACATTGACGAATTCACACGGAAATTGCGTCGCTATGAAATACTATGTGTTCTAAGACATTTCTTTCTAAATCGAGTAACGTTTCTATGGAAACGACAGGATTTTCTTTTGGGATACGACAATCTCATTTCCGATCCACTAATCCTTCTTTACTGCATCCCTCACTCCCACACATTGACGAATTCACACGGAAATTCCGTCGCTATGAAATACGAGTACTATGTGTTCTAAGACAGTTCCTTCTAAATCGAGTAACGCTTCAATGGAAACGACAGTATTTTCTTTTGGGATACGACAATCACATTTCCGATCCACTAATCCTTCTTTACTGCTCCCTCACTCCCAAACATTGACGAATTCACACAGAAAATGCGTCGCTATGAAATACTATGTGTTCTAAGACATTTCCTTCTAAATCGAGTAACGTTTCTATGGAAACGACAGGATTTTCTTTTGGGATACGACAACCTCATTTCCGATCCACTAATCCTTCTCTACTGCATCCCTCACTCCCACACATTGACGAATTCACACGGAAATTGCGTCGCTATGAAATACGAGTACTATGTGTTCTAAGACATTTCCTTCTAAATCGAGTAACGTTTCTATGGAAACGACAGGATTTTCTTTTGGGATACGACAATCACATTTCCGATCCACTAGTCCTTCTTTACTGTATCCCTCACTCCCACACATTGTCGAATTCACACGGAAATTCCGTCGCTATGAAATACGAGTACTATGAGTTCTAAGACATTTCCTTCTAAATCGTGTAACGTTTCTATGGAAACGACAGGATTTTCTTTTGGGATACGACAATCTCATTTCCGATCCACTAATCCTTCTTTACTGCATCCCTCACTCCCACACATTGACGAATTAACACGGAAATTCCGTCGCTATGAAAAACGAGTACTATGTGTTCTAAGAGATTTCCTTCTAATTCGAGTAACGTTCCTATGGAAACGACAGGATTTTCTTTTGGGATACGACAATCACATTTCCGATCCACTAATCCTTCTTTACTGCATCCCTCACTCCCAAACATTGACGAATTCACACGGAAATTGCGTCGCTATGAAATACTATGTGTTCTAAGACATTTCCTTCCAAATCGAGTAACGTTTCTATGGAAACGACAGGATTTTCGTTTGGGATACGACAATCTCATTTCCGATCCACTAATCCTTCTTTACTGCATCCCTCACTCCCACACATTGACGAATTCACACGGAAATTGCGTCGCTATGAAATACAATGTGTTCTAAGACATTTCCTTCTAAATCGAGTAACGTTTCTATGGAAACGACAGGATTTTCTTTTGGGATACGACAATCACATTTCCGATCCACTAATCCTTCTTTACTGCATCCCTCACTCCCAAACATTGACGAATTCACACGGAAATTGAGTCGCTATGAAATACGAGTACTATGTGTTCTAAGACATTTCCTTCTAAATCGAGTAACGTTTCTATGGAAACGACAGGATTTTCTTTTGGGATGCGACAATCACATTTCTGATCCACTAATCCTTCTTTACTGCATCCCTCACTCCCAAACATTGACGAATTCACACGGAAATTGCGTCGCTATGAAATACTATGTGTTCTAAGACATTTCCTTCTAAACCGAGTAACGTTTCTATGGAAACGACAGGATTTTCTTTTGGGATACGACAATCTCATTTCCGATCCACTAATCCTTCTTTACTCCATCCCTCACTCCCACACATTGACGTACTCACACGGAAATTGTGTCGCTATGAAATACGAGTACTATGTGTTCTAAGACATTTCCTTCTAAATCGAGTAACGTTTCTATGGAAACGACAGGTTTTTCTTTTGGGATACGACAATCACATTTCCGATCCACTAATCCTTCTTTACTGCATCCCTCACTCCCAAACATTGACGAATTCACACGGAAATTGCGTCGCTACGAAATACTATGTGTTCTAAGACATTTCCTTCTAAATCAAGTAACGTTTCTATGGAAACGAGTGGATTTTCTTTTGGGATACGACAATCTCATTTCCGAACCACTAATCCTTCTTTACTGCATCCCTCACTTCCAAACATTGACGAATTCACACGGAAATTGCGTCGCTATGAAATACTATGTGTTCTAAGACATTTCATTCTAAATCGAGTAACGTTTCTATGGAAACGACAGGATTTTCTTTTGGGAAACGACAATCACATTTCCGATCCACTAATCCTTCTTTACTGCATCCCTCACTCCCACACATTGAAGAATTCACACGGTAATTCCGTCGCTATGAAATACGAGTACTATGTGTTCTAAGACATTTCCTTCTAAATCGAGTAACGTTTGTGTGGAAACGACAGGATTTTCTTTTGGGATACGACAATCTCATTTCCTATCCACTAATGCTTCTTTACTGCATCCCTCACTCCCACACATTGACGAATTCACACGGAAATTCCGTCGCTATGAAATACGTGTACTATGTGTTCTAAGACATTTCCTTCTAAATCGAGTAACGTTTCTATGGAAACGACAGGATTTTCATTTGGGATACGACAATCACATTTCCGATCCACTAATCCATCTTTACTGCATCCCTCACTCCCAAACATTCACGAATTCACACGGAAATTGCGTCGCTATGAAATACTATGTGTTCTAAGACATTTCCTTCTAAATCGAGTAACGTTTCTATGGAAACGACAGGAATTTCTTTTGGGATACGACAATCTCATTTCCGAACCACTAATCCTTCTTTACTGCATCCCTCACTCCCAAACATTGACGAATTCACACGGAAATTGCGTCGCTATGAAATACTATGTGTTCTAAGACATTTCCTTCTAAATCGAGTAACGTTTCTATGGAAACGACAGGATTTTCCTTTGGCATACGACAATCACATTTCCGATCCACTAATCCTTCTTTACTCCATACCTCACTCCCAAACATTGACGAATTCACACGGAAATTGCGTCGCTATGAAATACTATGTGTTCTAAGACATTTCCTTCTAAATCGAGTAACGTTTCTATGGAAACGACATAATTTTCTTTTGGGATACGACAATCACATTTCCGATCCACTAATCCTTCTTTACTGCATCCCTCACTCCCACACATTGACAAATTCACACGGAAATTCCGTCGCTATGAAATACGAGTACTATGTGTTCTAAGACATTTCCTTCTAAATCGAGTAACGTTTCTATGGAAACGACAGGATTTTCTTTTGGGATACGACAATCACATTTCCGATCCAGTAATCCTTCTTTACTGCATCCCTCACTTCCAAACATTGACGAATTCACACGGAAATTGCGTCGCTATGAAATACTATGTGTTCTAAGACATTTCATTCTAAATCGAGTAACGTTTCTATGGAAACGACAGGATTTTCTTTTGGGAAACGACAATCACATTTCCGATCCACTAATCCTTCTTTACTGCATCCCTCACTCCCACACATTGACGAATTCACACGGTAATTCCGTCGCTATGAAATACAAGTACTATGTGTTCTAAGACATTTCCTTCTAAATCGAGTAACGTTTGTGTGGAAACGACATAATTTTCTTTTGGGATACGACAATCTCATTTCCGATCCACTAATGCTTCTTTACTGCATCCCTCACTCCCACACATTGACGAATTCACACGGAAATTCCGTCGCTATGAAATACGTGTACTATGTGTTCTAAGACATTTCCTTCTAAATCGAGTAACGTTTCTATGGAAACGACAGGATTTTCATTTGGGATACGACAATCACATTTCCGATCCACTAATCCATCTTTACTGCATCCCTCACTCCCAAACATTCACGAATTCACACGGAAATTGCGTCGCTATGAAATGCTATGTGTTCTAAGACATTTCCTTCTAAATCGAGTAACGTTTCTATGGAAACGACAGGAATTTCTTTTGGGATACGACAATCTCATTTCCGAACCACTAATCCTTCTTTACTGCATCCCTCACTCCCAAACATTGACGAATTCACACGGAAATTGCGTCGCTATGAAATACTATGTGTTCTAAGACATTTCCTTCTAAATCGAGTAACGTTTCTATGGAAACGACAGGATTTTCCTTTGGCATACGACAATCACATTTCCGATCCACTAATCCTTCTTTACTCCATACCTCACTCCCAAACATTGACGAATTCACACGGAAATTGCGTCGCTATGAAATACTATGTGTTCTAAGACATTTCCTTCTAAATCGAGTAACGTTTCTATGGAAACGACATAATTTTCTTTTGGGATACGACAATCACATTTCCGATCCACTAATCCTTCTTTACTGCATCCCTCACTCCCACACATTGACAAATTCACACGGAAATTCCGTCGCTATGAAATACGAGTACTATGTGTTCTAAGACATTTCCTTCTAAATCGAGTAACGTTTCTATGGAAACGACAGGATTTTCTTTTGGGATACGACAATCACATTTCCGATCCACTAATCCTTCTTTACTGCATCCCTCAGTCCCAAACATTGACGAATTCACACGGAAATTGCGTCGCTATGAAATACTATTTGTTCTAAGACATTTCCTTCTAAATCGAGTAACGTTTCTATGGAAACGACAGGATGTTCTTTTGGGATACGACAATCACATTTCCGATCCACAAATCCTTCTTTACTGCATCCCTCACTCCCAAACATTGACGAATTCACACGGAAATTTCGTCGCTATGAAATACGAGTACTATGTGTTCTAAGACATTTCCTTCTAAATCGAGTAACGTTTCTATGGAAACGACAGGATTTTCTTTTGGGATACGACAATCTCATTTCCGATCCACTAATCCTTGTTTACTGCATCCCTCACTCCCACACATTGACGAATTCACACGGAAATTCCGTCGCTATGAAATACGAGTACTATGTGTTCTACGACATTTCCTTCTAAATCGAGTAACGTTTCTATGGAAACGACAGGATTTTCTTTTGGGATGCGACAATCACATTTCCGATCCACTAATCCTTCTTTACTGCATCCCTCAATCCCAAACATTGACGAATTCACACGGAAATTGCGTCGCTGTGAAATACTATGTGTTCTAAGACATTTCCTTCTAAATCGAGTAACGTTTCTATGGAAACGACAGGATTTTCTTTTGGGATACGACAATCTCATTTCCGATCCACTAATCCTTCTTTACTCCATCCCTCACTCCCACACATTGACGTACTCACACGGAAATTGTGTCGCTATGAAATACGAGTACTATGTGTTCTAAGACATTTCCTTCCAAATCGAGTAACGTTTCTATGGAAACGACAGGATTTTCTTTTGGGATACGACAATCACATTTCCGATCCACTAATCATTCTTTACTGCATCCCTCACTCCCAAACATTGACGAATTCACACGGAAATTGCGTCGCTATGAAAAACGAGTACTATGTGTTCTAAGAGATTTCCTTCTAATTCGAGTAACGTTCCTATGGAAACGACAGGATTTTCATTTGGGATACGACAATCACATTTCCGATCCACTAATCCATCTTTACTGCATCCCTCACTCCCAAACATTGACGAATTCACACGGAAATTGCGTCGCTATGAAATACTATGTGTTCTAAGACATTTCCTTCTAAATCGAGTAACGTTTCTATGGAAACGACAGGATTTTCTTTTGGGATACGACAATCTCATTTCCGAACCACTAATCCTTCTTTACTGCATCCCTCACTCCCAAACATTGACGAATTCACACGGAAATTGCGTCGCTATGAAATACTATGTGTTCTAAGATATTTCCTTCTAAATCGAGTAACGTTTCTATGGAAACGACAGGATTTTCCTTTGGGATACGACAATCACATTTCCGATCCACTAATCCTTCTTTGCTCCATCCCTCACTCCCAAACATTGACGAATTCACACGGAAATTGCGTCGCTATGAAATACTATGTGTTCTAAGACATTTCCTTCTAAATCGAGTAACGTTTCTATGGAAACGACATAATTTTCTTTTGGGATACGACAATCACATTTCCGATCCACTAATCCTTCTTTACTGCATCCCTCACTCCCACACATTGACAAATTCACACGGAAATTCCGTCGCCATGAAATACGAGTACTATGTGTTCTAAGACATTTCCTTCTAAATCGAGTAACGTTTCTATGGAAACGACAGGATTTTCTTTTGGGATACGACAATCACATTTCCGATCCACTAATCCTTCTTTACTGCATCCCTCAGTCCCAAACATTGACGAATTCACACGGAAATTGCGTCGCTATGAAATACTATTTGTTCTAAGACATTTCCTTCTAAATCGAGTAACGTTTCTATGGAAACGACAGGATTTTCTTTTTGAAACAACAATCTCATTTCCGATCCACTAATCCTTCTTTACTGCATCCTTCACTCCCACACATTGACGAATTCACACGGAAATTCCGTCGCTATGAAATACGAGTACTATGTGTTCTAAGACATTTCCTTCTAAATCGAGTATCGTTTCTATGGAAACGACAGGATTTTCTTTTGGGATACGACAATCACATTTCCGTTCCACTAATCCTTCTTTACTGCATCCCTCACTCCCAAACATTGACGAATTCACACGGAAATTGCGTCGCTATGAAATACTACGTGTTCTAAGACATTTCCTTCTAAAACGATTAACGTTTCTATGGAAACGACAGGATTTTCTTTTGGGATACGACAATCACTTTTCCGATCCACTAATCCTTCTTTACTGCATCCCTCACTCCCAAACATTGACGAATTCACACGGAAATTGCGTCGCTATGAAATACTATGTGTTCTAAGACATTTCCTTCTAAATCGAGTAACGTTTCTATGGAAACGACAGGATTTTCTTTTGGGATACGACAATCTCATTTCCGATCCACTAATCCTTCTTTACTCCATCCCTCACTCCCACACATTGACGTACTCACACGGAAATTGTGTCGCTATGAAATACGAGTACTATGTGTTCTAAGACATTTCCTTCCAAATCGATTAACGTTTCTATGGAAACGACAGGATTTTCTTTTGGGATACGACAATCACATTTCCGATCCACTAATCCTTCTTTACTGCATCCCTCACTCCCAAACATTGACGAATTCACACGGAAATTGCGTCGCTATGAAAAACGAGTACTATGAGTTCTAACAGATTTCCTTCTAATTCGAGTAACGTTCCTATGGAAACGACAGGATTTTCATTTGGGATACGACAATCACATTTCCGATCCACTAATCCATCTTTACTGCATCCCTCACTCCCAAACATTGACGAATTCACACGGAAATTGCGTCGCTATGAAATACTATGTGTTCTAAGACATTTCCTTCTAAATCAAGTAACGTTTCTATGGAAACGAGTGGATTTTCTTTTGGGATACGACAATCTCATTTCCGAACCACTAATCCTTCTTTACTGCATCCCTCACTTCCAAACATTGACGAATTCACACGGAAATTGCGTCGCTATGAAATACTATGTGTTCTAAGACATTTCATTCTAAATCGAGTAACGTTTCTATGGAAACGACAGGATTTTCTTTTGGGAAACGACAATCACATTTCCGATCCACTAATCCTTCTTTACTGCATCCCCCACTCCCACACATTGACGAATTCACACGGTAATTCCGTCGCTATGAAATACGAGTACTATGTGTTCTAAGACATTTCCTTCTAAATCGAGTAACGTTTGTGTGGAAACGACAGGATTTTCTTTTGGGATACGACAATCTCATTTCCGATCCACTAATGCTTCTTTACTGCATCCCTCACTCCCACACATTGACGAATTCACACGGAAATTCCGTCGCTATGAAATACGTGTACTATGTGTTCTAAGACATTTCCTTCTAAATCGAGTAACGTTTCTATGGAAACGACAGGTTTTTCATTTGGGATACGACAATCAAATTTCCGATCCATTAATCCATCTTTACTGCATCCCTCACTCCCAAACATTGACGAATTCACACGGAAATTGCGTCGCTATGAAATACTATGTGTTCTAAGAGATTTCCTTCTAAATCGAGTAACGTTTCTATGGAAACGACAGGATTTTACTTTGGGATACGACAATCACATTTCCGATACACTAATCCTTCTTTGCTCCATCCCTCACTCCCAAACATTGACGAATTCACACGGAAATTGCGTCGCTATGAAATACTATGTGTTCTAAGACATTTCCTTCTAAATCGAGTAACGTTTCTATGGAAACGACATAATTTTCTTTTGGGATACGACAATCACATTTCCGATCCACTAATCCTTCTTTACTGCATCCCTCACTCCCACACATTGACAAATTCACACGGAAATTCCGTCGCTATGAAATACGAGTACTATGTGTTCTAAGACATTTCCTTCTAAATCGAGTAACGTTTCTATGGAAACGACAGGATTTTCTTTTGGGATACGACAATCACATTTCCGATCCACTAATCCTTCTTTACTGCATCCCTCAGTCCCAAACATTGACGAATTCACACGGAAATTGCGTCGCTATGAAATACTATTTGTTCTAAGACATTTCCTTCTAAATCGAGTAACGTTTCTATGGAAACGACAGGATTTTCTTTTTGAAACAACAATCTGATTTCCGATCCACTAATCCTTCTTTACTGCATCCCTCACTCCCACACATTGACGAATTCACACGGAAATTCCGTCGCTATGAAATACGAGTACTATGTGTTCTAAGACATTTCCTTCAAAATCGAGTATCGTTTCTATGGAAACGACAGGATTTTCTTTTGGGATACGACAATCACATTTCCGTTCCACTAATCCTTCTTTACTGCATCCCTCACTCCCAAACATTGACGAATTCACACGGAAATTGCGTCGCTATGAAATACTATGTGTTCTAAGACATTTCCTTCTAAAACGAGTAACGTTTCTATGGAAACGACAGGATTTTCTTTTGGGATACGACAATCACTTTTCCGATCCACTAATCCTTCTTTACTGCATCCCTCACTCCCAAACATTGACGAATTCACACGGAAATTGCGTCGCTATGAAATAGTATGTGTTCTAAGACATTTCCTTCCAAATCGAGTAACGTTTCTATGGAAACGACAGGATTTTCGTTTGGGATACGACAAACTCATTTCCGATCCACTAATCCTTCTTTACTGCATCCCTCACTCCCACACATTGACGAATTCACACGGAAATTGCGTCGCTATGAAATACAATGTGTTCTAAGACATTTCCTTCTAAATCGAGTAACGTTTCTATGGAAACGACAGGATTTTCTTTTGGGATACGACAATCACATTTCCGATCCACTAATCCTCCTTTACTGCATCCCTCACTCCCAAACATTGACGAATTCACACGGAAATTGCGTCGCTATGACATACGAGTACTATGTGTTCTAAGACATTTCCTTCTAAATCGAGTAACGTTTCTATGGAAACGACAGGATTTTCTTTTGGGATACGACAATCTCATTTCCGATCCACTAATCCTTCTTTACTCCATCCCTCACTCCCACACATTGACGTACTCACACGGAAATTGTGTCGCTATGAAATACGAGTACTATGTGTTCTAAGACATTTCCTTCCAAATCGAGTAACGTTTCTATGGAAACGACAGGATTTTCTTTTGGGATACGACAATCACATTTCCGATCCACTAATCCTTCTTTACTGCATCCCTCACTCCCAAACATTGACGAATTCACACGGAAATTGCGTCGCTATGAAATACTATGTGTTCTAAGACATTTCCCTCCAAATCGAGTAACGTTTCTATGGAAACGACAGGATTTTCGTTTGGGATACGACAATCTCATTTCCGATCCACTAATCCTTCTTTACTGCATCCCTCACTCCCACACATTGACGAATTCACACGGAAATTGCGTCGCTATGAAATACAATGTGTTCTAAGACATTTCCTTCTAAATCGAGTAACGTTTCTATGGAAACGACAGGATTTTCTTTTGGGATACGACAATCACATTTCCGATCCACTAATCCTTCTTTACTGCATCCCTCACTCCCAAACATTGACGAATTCACACGGAAATTGCGTCGCTATGAAATACGAGTACTATGTGTTCTAAGACATTTCCTTCTAAATCGAGTAACGTTTCTATGGAAACGACAGGATTTTCTTTTGGGATACGACAATCTCATTTCCGATCCACTAATCCTTCTTTACTGCATCCCTCACTCCCACACATTGACGAATTGACACGGAAATTCCGTCGCTATGAAATACGAGTACTATGTGTTCTACGACATTTCCTTCTAAATCGAGTAACGTTTCTATGGAAACGACAGGATTTTCTTTTGGGATGCGACAATCACATTTCCGATCCCCTAATCCTTCTTTACTGAATCCCTCACTCCCAAACATTGACGAATTCACACGGAAATTGCGTCGCTATGAAATACTATGTGTTCTAAGACATTTCCTTCTAAATCGAGTAACGTTTCTATGGAAACGGCAGGATTTTCTTTTGGGATACGACAATCTCATTTCCGATCCACTAATCCTTCTTTACTCCATCCCTCACTCCCACACATTGACGTACTCACATGGAAATTGTGTCGCTATGAAATACGAGTACTATGTGTTCTAAGACATTTCCTTCTAAATCGAGTAACGTTTCTATGGAAACGACAGGATTTTCTTTTGGGATACGACAATCACATTTCCGATCCACTAATCCTTCTTTACTGCATCCCTCACTCCCAAACATTGACGAATTCACACGGAAATTGCGTCGCTATGAAATACTATGTGTTCTAAGACATTTCCTTCTAAATCAAGTAACGTTTCTATGGAAACGAGTGGATTTTCTTTTGGGATACGACAACCTCATTTCCGAACCACTAATCCTTCTTTACTGCATCCCTCACTTCCAAACATTGACGAATTCACACGGAAATTGCGTCGCTATGAAATACTATGTGTTCTAAGACATTTCATTCTAAATCGAGTAACGTTTCTATGGAAACGACAGGATTTTCTTTTGGGATACGACAATCTCATTTCCGATCCACTAATGCTTCTTTACTGCATCCCTCACTCCCACACATTGACGAATTCACACGGAAATTCCGTCGCTATGAAATACGTGTACAATGTGTTCTAAGACATTTCCTTCTAAATCGAGTAACGTTTCTATGGAAACGACAGGATTTTCTTTTGGGATACGACAATCACATTTCCGATCCACTAATCCTCCTTTACTGCATCCCTCACTCCCAAACATTGACGAATTCACACGGAAATTGCGTCGCTATGAAATACGAGTACTATGTGTTCTAAGACATTTCCTTCTAAATCGAGTAACGTTTCTATGGAAACGACAGGATTTTCTTTTGGGATACGACAATCTCATTTCCGATCCACTAATCCTTCTTTACTCCATCCCTCACTCCCACACATTGACGTACTCACACGGAAATTGTGTCGCTATGAAATACGAGTACTATGTGTTCTAAGACATTTCCTTCCAAATCGAGTAACGTTTCTATGGAAACGACAGGATTTTCTTTTGGGATACGACAATCATATTTCCGATCCACTAATCCTTCTTTACTGCATCCCTCACTCCCAAACATTGACGAATTCACACGGAAATTGCGTCGCTATGAAATACTATGTGTTCTAAGACATTTCCCTCCAAATCGAGTAACGTTTCTATGGAAACGACAGGATTTTCGTTTGGGATACGACAATCTCATTTCCGATCCACTAATCCTTCTTTACTGCATCCCTCACTCCCACACATTGACGAATTCACACGGAAATTGCGTCGCTATGAAATACAATGTGTTCTAAGACATTTCCTTCTAAATCGAGTAACGTTTCTATGGAAACGACAGGATTTTCTTTTGGGATACGACAATCACATTTCCGATCCACTAATCCTTCTTTACTGCATCCCTCACTCCCAAACATTGACGAATTCACACGGAAATTGCGTCGCTATGAAATACGAGTACTATGTGTTCTAAGACATTTCCTTCTAAATCGAGTAACGTTTCTATGGAAACGACAGGATTTTCTTTTGGGATACGACAATCTCATTTCCGATCCACTAATCCTTCTTTACTGCATCCCTCACTCCCACACATTGACGAATTGACACGGAAATTCCGTCGCTATGAAATACGAGTACTATGTGTTCTACGACATTTCCTTCTAAATCGAGTAACGTTTCTATGGAAACGACAGGATTTTCTTTTGGGATGCGACAATCACATTTCCGATCCCCTAATCCTTCTTTACTGAATCCCTCACTCCCAAACATTGACGAATTCACACGGAAATTGCGTCGCTATGAAATACTATGTGTTCTAAGACATTTCCTTCTAAATCGAGTAACGTTTCTATGGAAACGGCAGGATTTTCTTTTGGGATACGACAATCTCATTTCCGATCCACTAATCCTTCTTTACTCCATCCCTCACTCCCACACATTGACGTACTCACATGGAAATTGTGTCGCTATGAAATACGAGTACTATGTGTTCTAAGACATTTCCTTCTAAATCGAGTAACGTTTCTATGGAAACGACAGGATTTTCTTTTGGGATACGACAATCACATTTCCGATCCACTAATCCTTCTTTACTGCATCCCTCACTCCCAAACATTGACGAATTCACACGGAAATTGCGTCGCTATGAAATACTATGTGTTCTAAGACATTTCCTTCTAAATCAAGTAACGTTTCTATGGAAACGAGTGGATTTTCTTTTGGGATACGACAACCTCATTTCCGAACCACTAATCCTTCTTTACTGCATCCCTCACTTCCAAACATTGACGAATTCACACGGAAATTGCGTCGCTATGAAATACTATGTGTTCTAAGACATTTCATTCTAAATCGAGTAACGTTTCTATGGAAACGACAGGATTTTCTTTTGGGAAACGACAATCACATTTCCGATCCACTAATCCTTCTTTACTGCATCCCTCACTCCCACACATTGACGAATTCACACGGTAATTCCGTCGCTATGAAATACGAGTACTATGTGTTCTAAGACATTTCCTTCTAAATCGAGTAACGTTTGTGTGGAAACGACAGGATTTTCTTTTGGGATACGACAATCTCATTTCCGATCCACTAATGCTTCTTTACTGCATCCCTCACTCCCACACATTGACGAATTCACACGGAAATTCCGTCGCTATGAAATACGTGTACAATGTGTTCTAAGACATTTCCTTCTAAATCGAGTAACGTTTCTATGGAAACGAGTGGATTTTCTTTTGGGATACGACAATCTCATTTCCGAACCACTAATCCTTCTTTACTGCATCCCTCACTTCCAAACATTGACGAATTCACACGGAAATTGCGTCGCTATGAAATACTATGTGTTCTAAGACATTTCATTCTAAATCGAGTAACGTTTCTATGGAAACGACAGGATTTTCTTTTGGGAAACGACAATCACATTTCCGATCCACTAATCCTTCTTTACTGCATCCCCCACTCCCACACATTGACGAATTCACACGGTAATTCCGTCGCTATGAAATACGAGTACTATGTGTTCTAAGACATTTCCTTCTAAATCGAGTAACGTTTGTGTGGAAACGACAGGATTTTCTTTTGGGATACGACAATCTCATTTCCGATCCACTAATGCTTCTTTACTGCATCCCTCACTCCCACACATTGACGAATTCACACGGAAATTCCGTCGCTATGAAATACGTGTACTATGTGTTCTAAGACATTTCCTTCTAAATCGAGTAACGTTTCTATGGAAACGACAGGTTTTTCATTTGGGATACGACAATCAAATTTCCGATCCATTAATCCATCTTTACTGCATCCCTCACTCCCAAACATTGACGAATTCACACGGAAATTGCGTCGCTATGAAATACTATGTGTTCTAAGAGATTTCCTTCTAAATCGAGTAACGTTTCTATGGAAACGACAGGATTTTACTTTGGGATACGACAATCACATTTCCGATCCACTAATCCTTCTTTGCTCCATCCCTCACTCCCAAACATTGACGAATTCACACGGAAATTGCGTCGCTATGAAATACTATGTGTTCTAAGACATTTCCTTCTAAATCGAGTAACGTTTCTATGGAAACGACATAATTTTCTTTTGGGATACGACAATCACATTTCCGATCCACTAATCCTTCTTTACTGCATCCCTCACTCCCACACATTGACAAATTCACACGGAAATTCCGTCGCTATGAAATACGAGTACTATGTGTTCTAAGACATTTCCTTCTAAATCGAGTAACGTTTCTATGGAAACGACAGGATTTTCTTTTGGGATACGACAATCACATTTCCGATCCACTAATCCTTCTTTACTGCATCCCTCAGTCCCAAACATTGACGAATTCACACGGAAATTGCGTCGCTATGAAATACTATTTGTTCTAAGACATTTCCTTCTAAATCGAGTAACGTTTCTATGGAAACGACAGGATTTTCTTTTTGAAACAACAATCTGATTTCCGATCCACTAATCCTTCTTTACTGCATCCCTCACTCCCACACATTGACGAATTCACACGGAAATTCCGTCGCTATGAAATACGAGTACTATGTGTTCTAAGACATTTCCTTCAAAATCGAGTATCGTTTCTATGGAAACGACAGGATTTTCTTTTGGGATACGACAATCACATTTCCGTTCCACTAATCCTTCTTTACTGCATCCCTCACTCCCAAACATTGACGAATTCACACGGAAATTGCGTCGCTATGAAATACTATGTGTTCTAAGACATTTCCTTCTAAAACGAGTAACGTTTCTATGGAAACGACAGGATTTTCTTTTGGGATACGACAATCACTTTTCCGATCCACTAATCCTTCTTTACTGCATCCCTCACTCCCAAACATTGACGAATTCACACGGAAATTGCGTCGCTATGAAATAGTATGTGTTCTAAGACATTTCCTTCCAAATCGAGTAACGTTTCTATGGAAACGACAGGATTTTCGTTTGGGATACGACAAACTCATTTCCGATCCACTAATCCTTCTTTACTGCATCCCTCACTCCCACACATTGACGAATTCACACGGAAATTGCGTCGCTATGAAATACAATGTGTTCTAAGACATTTCCTTCTAAATCGAGTAACGTTTCTATGGAAACGACAGGATTTTCTTTTGGGATACGACAATCACATTTCCGATCCACTAATCCTCCTTTACTGCATCCCTCACTCCCAAACATTGACGAATTCACACGGAAATTGCGTCGCTATGAAATACGAGTACTATGTGTTCTAAGACATTTCCTTCTAAATCGAGTAACGTTTCTATGGAAACGACAGGATTTTCTTTTGGGATACGACAATCTCATTTCCGATCCACTAATCCTTCTTTACTCCATCCCTCACTCCCACACATTGACGTACTCACACGGAAATTGTGTCGCTATGAAATACGAGTACTATGTGTTCTAAGACATTTCCTTCCAAATCGAGTAACGTTTCTATGGAAACGACAGGATTTTCTTTTGGGATACGACAATCACATTTCCGATCCACTAATCCTTCTTTACTGCATCCCTCACTCCCAAACATTGACGAATTCACACGGAAATTGCGTCGCTATGAAATACTATGTGTTCTAAGACATTTCCCTCCAAATCGAGTAACGTTTCTATGGAAACGACAGGATTTTCGTTTGGGATACGACAATCTCATTTCCGATCCACTAATCCTTCTTTACTGCATCCCTCACTCCCACACATTGACGAATTCACACGGAAATTGCGTCGCTATGAAATACAATGTGTTCTAAGACATTTCCTTCTAAATCGAGTAACGTTTCTATGGAAACGACAGGATTTTCTTTTGGGATACGACAATCACATTTCCGATCCACTAATCCTTCTTTACTGCATCCCTCACTCCCAAACATTGACGAATTCACACGGAAATTGCGTCGCTATGAAATACGAGTACTATGTGTTCTAAGACATTTCCTTCTAAATCGAGTAACGTTTCTATGGAAACGACAGGATTTTCTTTTGGGATACGACAATCTCATTTCCGATCCACTAATCCTTCTTTACTGCATCCCTCACTCCCACACATTGACGAATTGACACGGAAATTCCGTCGCTATGAAATACGAGTACTATGTGTTCTACGACATTTCCTTCTAAATCGAGTAACGTTTCTATGGAAACGACAGGATTTTCTTTTGGGATGCGACAATCACATTTCCGATCCGCTAATCCTTCTTTACTGAATCCCTCACTCCCAAACATTGACGAATTCACACGGAAATTGCGTCGCTATGAAATACTATGTGTTCTAAGACATTTCCTTCTAAATCGAGTAACGTTTCTATGGAAACGGCAGGATTTTCTTTTGGGATACGACAATCTCATTTCCGATCCACTAATCCTTCTTTACTCCATCCCTCACTCCCACACATTGACGTACTCACATGGAAATTGTGTCGCTATGAAATACGAGTACTATGTGTTCTAAGACATTTCCTTCTAAATCGAGTAACGTTTCTATGGAAACGACAGGATTTTCTTTTGGGATACGACAATCACATTTCCGATCCACTAATCCTTCTTTACTGCATCCCTCACTCCCAAACATTGACGAATTCACACGGAAATTGCGTCGCTATGAAATACTATGTGTTCTAAGACATTTCCTTCTAAATCAAGTAACGTTTCTATGGAAACGAGTGGATTTTCTTTTGGGATACGACAACCTCATTTCCGAACCACTAATCCTTCTTTACTGCATCCCTCACTTCCAAACATTGACGAATTCACACGGAAATTGCGTCGCTATGAAATACTATGTGTTCTAAGACATTTCATTCTAAATCGAGTAACGTTTCTATGGAAACGACAGGATTTTCTTTTGGGAAACGACAATCACATTTCCGATCCACTAATCCTTCTTTACTGCATCCCTCACTCCCACACATTGACGAATTCACACGGTAATTCCGTCGCTATGAAATACGAGTACTATGTGTTCTAAGACATTTCCTTCTAAATCGAGTAACGTTTGTGTGGAAACGACAGGATTTTCTTTTGGGATACGACAATCTCATTTCCGATCCACTAATGCTTCTTTACTGCATCCCTCACTCCCACACATTGACGAATTCACACGGATATTCCGTCGCTATGAAATACGTGTACAATGTGTTCTAAGACATTTCCTTCTAAATCGAGTAACGTTTCTATGGAAACGACAGGATTTTCTTTTGGGATACGACAATCACATTTCCGATCCACTAATCCTTCTTTACTGCATCCCTCACTCCCAAACATTGACGAATTCACACGGAAATTGCGTCGCTATGAAATACTATGTGTTCTAAGACATTTCCTTCTAAATCGAGTAACGTTTCTATGGAAACGACACGATTTTCTTTTGGGATACGACAATCTCATTTCCGAACCACTAATCCTTCTTTACTGCATCCCTCACTCCCAAACATTGACGAATTAACACGGAAATTGCGTCGCTATGAAATACTATGTGTTCTAAGACATTTCCTTCTAAATCGAGTAACGTTTCTAGGGAAACGACAAGATTTTCCTTTGGGATACGACAATCACATTTCCGATCCACTAGTCCTTCTTTACTCCATCCCTCACTCCCAAACATTGACGAATCACACGGAAATTGCGTCGCTATGAAATACTATGTGTTCTAAGACATTTCCTTCTAAATCGAGTAACGTTTCTATGGAAACAACAGGATTTTCTTTTGGGATACGACAATCTCATTTCCGATCCACCAATCCTTCTTTACTGCATCCCTCACTCCCAAACATTGACGAATTCACACGGACATTGCGTCGCTATGAAATACTATTTGTTCTATGACATTTCCTTCTAAATCGAGTAACGTTTCTATGGAAACGACAGGATTTTCTTTTTGAAACGACAATCTCATTTCCGATCCACTAATCCTTCTTTACTGCATCCCTCACTCCCACACATTGACGAATTCTCACGAAAATTGCATCGCTATGAAATACTATTTGTTCTATGACTTCTCCTTCTAAATCGAGTAACGTTACTATGGCAACGACAGGATTTTCTTTTGGGATACGACAATCTCATTTCCGATCCACTAATCCTTCTTTACTGCATCTCTCACTCCCACACATTGACGAATTCACACGGAAATTCCGTCGCTATGAAATACGAGTACTATGTGTTCTAAGACATTTCCTTCTAAATCGAGTATCGTTTCTATGGAAACGACAGGATTTTCTTTTGGGATACGACAATCACATTTCCGTTCCACTAATCCTTCTTTACTGCATCCCTCACTCCCAAACATTGACGAATTCACACGGAAATTGCGTCGCTATGAAAAACTATGTGTTCTAAGACATTTCCTTCTAAAACGAGTAACGTTTCTATGGAAACGACAGGATTTCCTTTTGGGATACGACAATCTCATTTCCGATCCACTAATCCTTCTTTACGGCATCCCTCACTCCCACACATTGAGGAATTCACACGGAAATTCCGTCGCTATGAAATACGAGTACTATGTGGTCTAAGACATTTCCTTCTAAATCGAGTAACGTTTCTATGGAAACGACAGGATTTTCTTTTGGGATACGACAATCACGTTTCCGATCCACTAATCCTTCTTTACTGCATCCCTCACTCCCAAACATTGACGAATTCACACGGAAATTGCGTCGCTATGAAATACTATGTGTTCTAAGACATTTCCTTCTAAATCGAGTAACGTTTCTATGGAAACGGCAGGATTTTCTTTTGGGACACGACAATCTCATTTCCGAACCACTAATCCTTCTTTGCTGCATCCCTCACTCCCAAACATTGACGAATTCACACGGAAATTGCGTCGCTATGAAATACTATGTGTTCTAAGACATTTCCTTCTAAATCGAGTAACGTTTCTATGGAAACGACAGGATTTTCTTTTGGGATACGACAATCACATTTCCGATCCACTAATCCTTCTTTACTCCATCCCTCACTCCCAAACATTGACGAATTCACACGGAAATTGCGTCGCTATGAATACTATGTGTTCTAAGACATTTCCTTCTAAATCGAGTAACGTTTCTATGGAAACGACAGGATTTTCTTTTGGGATACGACAATCACATTTCCGATCCACTAATCCTTCTTTACTGCATCCCTCACTCCCAAACACTGACGAATTTACACGGAAATTGCGTCGCTATGAAATACTATGTGTTCTAAGACATATCCTTCTAAATCGAGTAACGCTTCTATGGAAACGACATAATTTTCTTTTGGGATACGACAATCACATTTCCGATCCACTAATCCTTCTTTACTGCATCCCTCACTCCCACACATTGACGAATTCACACGGAAATTCCGTCGCTATGAAATACGAGTACTATGTGTTCTAAGACATTTCCTTCTAAATCGAGTAACGTTTCTATGGAAACAACAGGATTTTCTTTTGGGATACGACAATCTCATTTCCGATCCACCAATCCTTCTTTACTGCATCCCTCACTCCCAAACATTGACGAATTCACACGGAAATTGCGTCGCTATGAAATACTATTTGTTCTATGACATTTCCTTCTAAATCGAGTAACGTTTCTATGGAAACGACAGGATTTTCTTTTTGAAACGACAATCACATTTCCGATCCACTAATCCTTCTTTACTGCATCCCTCACTCCCACACATTGACGAATTCTCACGAAAATTGCATCGCTATGAAATACTATTTGTTCTATGACTTCTCCTTCTAAATCGAGTAACGTTACTATGGCAACGACAGGATTTTCTTTTGGGATACGACAATCTCATTTCCGATCCACTAATCCTTCTTTACTGCATCCCTCACTCCCACTCATTGACGAATTCACACGGAAATTGCGTCGCTATGAAATACTATGTGTTCTAAGACATTTCCTTCTAAATCGAGTAACGTTTCTATGGAAACGACAGGATTTTCTTTTGGGATACGACAATCACATTTCCGATCCTCTAATCCTTCTTTACTGCATCCCTCACTCCCACACATTGACGAATTCAAACGGAAATTGCGTCGCTATGAAATACTATGTGTTCTAAGACATTTCCTTCTAAATCGAGTAACGTTTCTATGGAAACGACAGGATTTTCTTTTGGGATACGACAATCACATTTCCGATCCACTAATCCTTCTTTACTGCATCCTTCACTCCCAAACACTGACGAATTTACACGGAAATTGCGTCGCTATGAAATACTATGTGTTCTAAGACATTTCCTTCTAAATCGAGTAACGCTTCTATGGAAACGACATAATTTTCTTTTGGGATACGACAATCACATTTCCGATCCACTAATCCTTCTTTACTGCATCCCTCACTCCCACATATTGACGAATTCACACGGAAATTCCGTCGCTATGAAATACGAGTACTATGTGTTCTAAGACATTTCCTTCTAAATCGAGTGACGTTTCTATGGAAACAACAGGATTTTCTTTTGGGATACGACAATCTCATTTCCGATCCACCAATTCTTCTTTACTGCATCCCTCACTCCCAAACATTGACGAATTCACACGGAAATTGCGTCGCTATGAAATACTATTTGTTCTATGACATTTCCTTCTAAATCGAGTAACGTTTCTATGGAAACGACAGGATTTTCTTTTTGAAACGACAATCTCATTTCCGATCCACTAATCCTTCTTTACTGCATCATTCACTCCCACTCATTGACGAATTCACACGGAAATTGCGTCGCTATGAAATACTATGTGTTCTAAGACATTTCCTTCTAAATCGAGTAACGTTTCTATGGAAACGACAGGATTTTCTTTTGGGATACGACAATCACATTTCCGATCCT
Source organism: Schistocerca piceifrons (assembly GCF_021461385.2). Taxonomy (NCBI): domain Eukaryota; kingdom Metazoa; phylum Arthropoda; class Insecta; order Orthoptera; family Acrididae; genus Schistocerca; species Schistocerca piceifrons. The sequence goes on along the minus strand of NC_060144.1, from coordinate 601,390,272 downwards.
CTAATCCTTCTTTACTGCATCCCTCACTCCCACAGATTGACGAATTCAAACGGAAATTTCGTCGCTATGAAATACTATGTGTTCTAAGACATTTCCTTCTAAATCGAGTAACGTTTCTATGGAAACGACAGGATTTTCTTTTGGGATACGACAATCTCATTTCCGATCCACTAATCCTACTTTACTCCATCCCTCACTCCCACACATTGACGTACTCACACGGAAACTGTGTCGCTATGAAATACGAGTACTATGTGTTCTAAGACATTTCCTTCTAAATCGAGTAACATTTCTATGGAAACGACAGGATTTTCTTTTGGGATACGACATTCACATTTCCGATCCACTAATCCTTCTTTACTGCATCCCTCACTCCCAAACATTGACGAATTCACACGGAAATTGCGTCGCTATGAAATACTATGTGTTCGAAGACATTTCCTTCTAAATCGAGTAACGTTTCTATGGAAACGACAGGATTTTCTTTTGGGATTCGACATTCACATTTCCGATCCACTAATCCTTCTTTACTGCATCCCTCACTCCCACACATTGACGAATTCACACGGAAATTCCGTCGCTGTGAAATACGAGTACTATGTGTTCTAAGACATTTCCTTCTAAATCGAGTAACGTTTCTATGGAAACGACAGGATTTTCTTTTGGGATACGACAATCACATTTCCGATCCACTAATCCTTCTTTACTGCATCCCTCACTCCCAAACATTGACGAATTCAAACGGAAATTGCGTCGCTATGAAATACTATGTGTTCTAAGACATTTCCTTCTAAATCGAGTAACGTGTCTATGGAAACGACAGGATTTTCTTTTGGGATACGACAATCACATTTCCGATCCACTAATCCTTCTTTACTCCATCCCTCACTCCCACACATTGACGTACTCACACGGAAATTGTGTCGCTATGAAATACGAGTACTATGTGTTCTAAGACATTTCCTTCTAAATCGAGTAACGTTTCTAAGGAAACGACAGGATTTTCTTTTGGGATACGACATTCACATTTCCCATCCACAAATCCTTCTTTACTGCATCCCTCACTCCCAAACATTGACGAATTCACACGGAAATTGCGTCGCTATGAAATACTATGTGTTCTAAGACATTTCCTTCTAAATCGAGTAACGTTTCTATGGAAACGACAGGATTTTCTTTTGGGATACGACAATCTCATTTCCGATCCACTAATCCTACTTTACTCCATCCCTCACTCCCACACATTGACGTACTCACACGGAAACTGTGTCGCTATGAAATACGAGTACTATGTGTTCTAAGACATTTCCTTCTAAATCGAGTAACATTTCTATGGAAACGACAGGATTTTCTTTTGGGATACGACAATCACATTTCCGATCCACTAATCCTTCCTTACTCCATCCCTCACTCCCAAACATTGACGAATTCACACGGAAATTGCGTCGCTATGAAATACTATGTGTTCTAAGACATTTCCTTCTAAATCGAGTAACGTTTCTATGGAAACGACAGGATTTTCTTTTGGGATACGAACATCACATTTCCGATCCACTAATCCTCCTTTACTGCATCCCTCACTCCCAAACATTGACGAATTCACACGGAAATTGCGTCGCTATGAAATACTATGTGTTCTAAGACATTTCCTTCTAAATCGAGTAACGTTTCTATGGAAACGACTGGATTTTCTTTTGTGATACGACAATCTCATTTCCGATCCACTAATCCTTCTTTACTCCATCCCTCACTCCCACACATTGACGTACTCACACGGAAACTGTGTCGCTATGAAATACGAGTACTATGTGTTCTAAGACATTTCCTTCTAAATCGAGTAACGTTTCTATGGAAACGACTGGATTTTCTTTTGGGATACGACAATCACATTTCCGATCCACTAATCCTTCTTTACTGCATCCCTCACTCCCAAACATTGACGAATTCACACGGAAATTGCGTCGCTATGAAATACTATGTGTTCTAAGACATTTCCTTCTATATCTAGTAACGTTTCTATGGAAGCGACAGGATTTTCTTTTGGGATACGACAATCACATTTCCGATCCACTAATCCTTCTTTACTCCATCCCTCACTCCCACACATTGACGTACTCACACGGAAATTGTGTCGCTATGAAATACGAGTACTATGTGTTCTAAGACATTACCTTCTAAATCGAGTAACGTTTCTATGGAAACGACTGGATTTTCTTTTGGGATACGACAATCACATTTCCGATCCACTAATCCTTCTTTACTGCATCCCTCACTCCCAAACATTGACGAATTCACACGGAAATTGCGTCGCTATGAAATACGAGTACTATGTGTTCTAAGACATTTCCTTCTAAATCGAGTAACGTTTCTATGGAGACGACGGGATTTTCTTTTGCGATACGACAATCTCATTTCCGATCCCCTAATCCTTCTTTTATGCATCCCTCACTCCCAAACATTGACGAATTCACACGGAAATTGCGTCGCTATGAAATACTATGTGTTTTAAGACATTTCCTTCTAAATCGAGTATCGTTTCTATGGAAACGACAGGATTTTCTTTTGGGATATGACAATCACATTTCCGATCCACTAATCCTTCTTTACTGCATCCCTCACTCCCAAACATTGACGAATTCACACGGAAATTGCGTCGCTATGAAATACTATGTGTTCTAAGACATTTCCTTCTAAGTCGAGTAACGTTTCTAGGGAAACGACAGGATTTACTTTTGGGATACGACAATCACATTTCCGATCCACTAATCCTTCTTTACTGCATCCCTCACTCCCACACATTGACGAATTCACACGGAAATTCCGTCGCTATGAAATACGAGTACTATGTGTTCTAAGACATTTCCTTCTAAATCGAGTAACGTTTCTATGGAAACGACAGGATTTTCTTTTGGGATACGACAATCACATTTCCGATCCACTAATCCTTCTTTACTGCATCCCTCACTCCCGAACATTGACGAATTCACACGGAAATTGCGTCGCTATGAAATACTATTTGTTCTAAGACATTTCCTTCTAAATCGAGTAACGCTTCTATGGAAACGACAGGATTTTCTTTTGGGATACAACAATCTCATTTCGGTTCCACTAATCCTTCTTTACTGCATCCCTCACTCCCACACATTGACGAATTCACACGGAAATTCCGTCGCTATGAAATACGAGTACTATGTGTTCTAAGACATTTCCTTCTAAATCGAGTAACGTTTCTATGGAAACGACAGGATTTTCTTTTGGGATACTACAATCACATTTCCGATCCACTAATCCTTCTTTACTGCATCCCTCACTCCCAGACATTGACGAATTCACACGGAAATTGCGTCGCCATGAAATACTATGTGTTCTAAGACATTTCCTTCTAAATCGAGTAACGTTTCTACGGAAACGACAGGATTTTCTTTTGGGATACGACAATCTCATTTCCGATCCACTAATCCTTCTTTACTGCATCCCTCACTCCCACACATTGACGAATTGACACGGAAATTGCGTCGCTATGAAATACTATGTCTTCTAAGACATTTCCTTCTAAATCGAGTAACGTTTCTATGGAAACGACAGGATTTTCTTTTGGGATACGACAATCTCATTTCCGATCCACTAATCCTTCTTTACTCCATCCCTCACTCCCACACATTGACGTACTCACACGGAAACTGTGTCGCTATGAATTACGAGTACTATGTGTTCTAAGACATTTCCTTCTAAATCGAGTAACGTTTCTATGGAAACGACAGGATTTCTTTTGGGATACGACAATCACATTTCCGATCCACTAATCCTTCTTTACTGCATCCCTCACTCCCAAACATTGACGAATTCACACGGAAATTGCGCCGCTATGAATTCTATGTGTTAGAAGACATTTCCTTCTAAATCGAGTAACGTTTCTATGGAAACGACAGGATTTTCTTTTAGGATACGACAATCACATTTCCGATCCACTAATCCTTCTTTACTGCATCCCTCACTCCCAAACATTGACGAATTCGCACGGAAACTTCGTCGCTATGAAATACTATTTGTTCTAAGACATTTCCTTCTAAATCGAGTAACGTTTCTATGGAAACGACAGGATTTTCTTTTGGGATACGACAATCTCATTTCCGATCCACTAATCCTTCTTTACTGCATCCCTCACTCCCACACATTGACGAATTCACACGGAAATTCCGTCGCTATGAAATACGAGTACTATGTGTTCTAAGACATTTCCTTCTAAATCAAGTAACGTTTCTATGGATACGACAGGATTTTCTTTTGGAATACGACAATCTCATTTCCGATCCACTAATCCTTCTTTACTGCATAACTCACTCCCACACATTGACGAATTCACATGGATATTGCGTCGCTATGAATTACTGTGGGTTGCATGACTTCTCCTTCTAAATCAAGTAACGTTTCTATGGAAACGACAGGACATTTTTTTGGGATACGACAATCTCATTTCCGATCCACTAATCCTTCTTTACTGCATCCCTCACTCCCAAACATTGACGAATTCATACGGAAATTGCGTCGCTATGAATTACTATGGGTTCTATGACTTCTCCTTCTAAATCGAGTATCGTTTCTATGGAAACGACAGGATTTTCTTTTGGGATACGACAATCACATTTCCGATCCACTAATCCTTCTTTACTGCATCCTTCACTCCCATACATTGATGAATTCACACGGAAATTGCGTCGCTATGAAATACTATGTGTTCTAAGACATTTCCTTCTAAATCGAGTAACGTTTCTATGGAAACGACAGGATTTTCTTTTGGGATACGACAATCTCATTTCCGATCCACTAATCCTTCTTTACTGCATCCCTCACTCCCACACATTGACGAATTCACACGGAAATTCCGTCGCTATGAAATACGAGTACTATGTGTTCTAAGACATTTCTTTCTAAATCGAGTAACGTTTTTATGGAAACGATATGATTTTCTTTTGGGATACGACAATCACATTTCCGGCCGGCCGAAGTGGCCGTGCGGTTAAAGGCGCTGCAGTCTGGAACCGCAAGACCGCTACGGTCGCAGGTTCGAATCCTGCCTCGGGCATGGATGTTTGTGACGTCCTTAGGTTAGTTAGGTTTAACTAGTTCTACGTTCTAGGGGACTAATGACCTCAGAAGTTGAGTCCCATAGTGCTCAGTCCATTTTTGAATCACATTTCCGATCCACTAATCCTTCTTTACTGCATCCCTCACTCCCAAACATTGACGAATTCACACGGAAATTGCGTCGCTATGAAATACTATGTGTTCTAAGACATTTCCTTCTAAATCGAGTAACGTTTCTATGGAAACGACAGGATTTTCTTTTGGGATACGACAATCACATTTCCGATCAACTAACCCTTCTTCACTCCATCCCTCACTCCCACACATTGACGTACTCACACGGAAATTGTGTCGCTATGAAATACGAGTACTATGTGTTCTAAGACATTTCTTTCTAAATCGAGTAACGTTTCTATGGAAACGACTGGATTTTCTTTTGGGATACGACAATCACATTTCCGATCCACTAATCCTTCTGTACTGCATCCCTCACTCCCTAACATTGACGAATTCACACGGAAATTGCGTCGCTATGAAATACGAGTACTATGTGTTCTAAATATTTCCTTCTAAATCGAGTAACGTTTCTATGGAGACGACAAGATTTTCTTTTGGGATACGACAATCTCATTTCCGATCCACTTATCCTTCTTTTATGCATCCCTCACTCCCAAACATTGACGAATTCACACGGAAATTGCGTCGCTATGAAATACTATGTGTTCTAAGACATTTTCTTTTAAATCGAGTAACGTTTCTATGGAAACGACAGGATTTTCCTTTGGGATACGACAATCTCATTTCCGATCCACTAATCCTTCTTTACTGCATCCCTCACTCCCACACATTGACGAATTCACACGGAAATTCCGTCGCTATGAAATACGAGTACTATGTGTTCTAAGACATTTCCTTCTAAATCGAGTAACGTTTCTATGGAAACGACAGGATTTTCTTTTGGGATACGACAATCACATTTCCCATCCACTAATCCTTCTTTTCTGCATCCCTCTCTCCCAAACATTGACGAATTCACACGGAAATTGGGTCGCTATGAAATACTATTTGTTCTAAGACATTTCCTTCTAAATCGAGTAACGTTTCTATGGAAACGACAGGATTTTCTTTTGGGATACGACAATCTCATTTCGGTTCCACTAATCCTTCTTTACTGCATCCCTCACTCCCAAACATTGACGAATTCACACGGAAACTTCGTCGCTATGAAATACTATTTGTTCTAAGACATTTCCTTCTAAATCGAGTAACGTTTCTATGGAAACGACAGGATTTTCTTTTGGGATACGACAATCGCATTTCCGATCCAATAATCCTTCTTTACTGCATCCCTCACTCCCAAACATTGACGAATTCACACGGAAATTGCGTCGCTATGAAATACTATGTGTTAGAAGACATTTCCTTCTAAATCGAGTAACGTTTCTATGGAAACGACAGGATTTTCTTTTGGGATACGACAATCTCATTTCCGATCCACTAATCCTTCTTTACTGCATCCCTCACTCCCACACATTGACGAATTCACACGGAAATTCCGTCGCTATGAAATACGAGTACTATGTGTTCTAAGACATTTCCTTCTAAATCAAGTAACGTTTCTATGGATACGACAGGATTTTCTTTTGGAATACGACAATCTCATTTCCGATCCACTAATCCTTTTTTACTGCATCCCTCACTCCCACACATTGACGAATTCACATGGATATTGCGTCGCTATGAATTACTGTGGGTTGTATGACTTCTCCTTCTAAATCAAGTAACGTTTCTATGGAAACGACAGGACATTTTTTTGGGATATGACAATCTCATTTCCGATCCACTAATCCTTCTTTACTGCATCCCTCACTCCCAAACATTGACGAATTCATACGGAAATTGCGTCGCTATGAATTACTATGGGTTCTATGACTTCTCCTTCTAAATCGAGTATCGTTTCTATGGAAACGACAGGATTTTCTTTTGGGATACGACAATCACATTTCCGATCCACTAATCCTTCTTTACTGCATCCTTCACTCCCAAACATTGACGAATTCACACGGAAATTGCGTCGCTATGAAATACTTTGTGTTCTAAGACATTTCCTTCTAAATCGAGTAACGTTTCTATGGAAACGACAGGATTTTCTTTTGGGATACGACAATCTCATTTCCGATCCACTAATCCTTCTTTACTGCATCCCTCACTCCCACACATTGACGAATTCACACGGAAATTCCGTCGCTATGAAATACGAGTACTATGTGTTCTAAGACATTTCCTTCTAAATCGAGTAACGTTTTTATGGAAACGACAGGATTTTCTGTTGGGATACGACAATCACATTTCCGGCCGGCCGAAGTGGCCGTGCGGTTAAAGGCGCTGCAGTCTGGAACCGCAAGACCGCTACGGTCGCAGGTTCGAATCCTGCCTCGGGCATGGATGTTTGTGACGTCCTTAGGTTAGTTAGGTTTAACTAGTTCTAAGTTCTAGGGGACTAATGACCTCAGAAGTTGAGTCCCATAGTGCTCAGAGCCATTTTTGAATCACATTTCCGATCCACTAATCCTTCTTTACTGCATCCCTCACTCCCAAACATTGACGAATTCACACGGAAATTGCGTCGCTATGAAATACTATGTGTTCTAAGACATTTCCTTCTAAATCGAGTAACGTTTCTATGGAAACGACAGGATTTTCTTTTGGGATACGACAATCACATTTCCGATCCACTAATCCTTCTTCACTCCATCCCTCACTCCCACACATTGACGTACTCACACGGAAATTGTGTCGCTATGAAATACGAGTACTATGTGTTCTAAGACATTTCCTTCTAAATCGAGTAACGTTTCTATGGAAACGACTGGATTTTCTTTTGGGATACGACAATCACATTTCCGATCCACTAATCCTTCTTTAATGCATCCCTCACTCCCTAACATTGACGAATTCACACGGAAATTGCGTCGCTATGAAATACGAGTACTATGTGTTCTAAATATTTCCTTCTAAATTGAGTAACGTTTCTATGGAGACGACAGGATTTTCTTTTGGTATACGACAATCTCATTTCCGATCCACTAATCCTTCTTTACTGCATCCCTCACTCCCAAACATTGACGAATTCACACGGAAATTGCGTCGCCATGAAATACTATGTGTTCTAAGACATTTCCTTCTAAATCGAGTACCGTTTCTACGGAAACGACAGGATTTTCTTTTGGGATGCGACAATCTCATTTCCGATGCACTAATCCTTCTTTACTGCATCCCTCACTCCCAAACATTGACGAATTCACACGGAAATTCCGTCGCTATGAAATACGAGTACTATGTGTTCTAAGACATTTCCTTCTAAATCGAGTAACGTTTCTATGGAAACGACAGGATTTTCTTTTGGGATACGACAATCACATTTCCGATCCACTAATCCATCTTTACTGCATCCCTCACTCCCAAACATTGATGAATTCACACTAAAATTGCGTCGCTATGAAATACTATGTCTTCTAAGACATTTCCTTCTAAATTGAGTAACGTTTCTATGGAAACGACAGGATTTTCTTTTGGGATACGACAATCTCATTTCCGATCCACTAATCCTTCTTTACTCCATCCCTCACTCCCACACATTGACGAACTCACACGGAAATTGCGTCGCTATGAAATACGAGTACTAAGTGTTCTAAGACATTTCCTTCTAAATCGAGTAACGTTTCTATGGAAACGACAGGATTTTCTTTTGGGATACGACAATCTCATTTCCGATCCACTAATCCTTCTTTACTGCATCCCTCACTCCCACACATTGACGAATTCACACGGAAATTCCGTCGCTATGAAATACGAGTACTATGTGTTCTAAGAAATTTCCTTCTAAATCGAGTAACGTTACAATGGAAACGACAGGATTTTCTTTTGGGATACGACAATCACATTTCCGATTAAGTAATCCTTCTTTACTGCATCCCTCACTCCCAAACATTGCCGAATTCACACGGAAATTGCGTCGCTATGAAATACTATGTGTTAGAAGACATTTCCTTCTAAATCGAGTAACGTTTCTATGGAAACGACAGGATTTTCTTTTGGGATACGACAATCCCATTTCCGATCCTCTAATCCTTTTTTACTGCATCCCTCACTCCCACACATTGACGAATTCACATGGAAATTGCGTCGCTATGAAATACTATGTCTTCTAAGACATTTCCTTCTAAATTGAGTAACGTTTCTATGGAAACGACAGGAATTTCTTTTGGGATACGACAATCTCATTTCCGATCCACTAATCCTTCTTTACTGCATCCCTCACTCCCACACATTGACGAATTCACACGGAAATTGCGTCGCTATGAAATACGAGTACTATGTGTTCTAAGACAATTCCTTCTAAATCGAGTAACGTTTTCTATGGAAACGACAAGATTTTCTTTTGAGATACGACAATCTCATTTCCGATCCACTAATCCTTCTTTACTGCATCCCTCACTCCCACACATTGACGAATTCACACGGAAATTCCGTCGCTATGAAATACAAGTTCTATGTGTTCTAAGACATATCTTTCTAAATCGAGTATCGTTTCTATGGAAACGACAGGATTTTCTTTTGGGATACGACAATCACATTTCCGATCCACTAATCCTTCTTTACTGCATCCTTCACTCTCAAACATTGACGAATTCACACGGAAATTGCGTCGCTATGAAATACTATGTGTTCTAAGACATTTCCTTCTAAATCGAGTAACGTTTCTATGGAAACGACAGGATTTTCTTTTGGGATACGACAATCTCATTTCCGATCCACTAATCCTTCTTTACTGCATGCCTCACTCCCACACATTGACGAATTCACACGGAAATTCCGTCGCTATGAAATACGAGTACTATGTGTTCTAAGACATTTCCTTCTAAATCGAGTAACGTTTCTATGGAAACGACAGGATTTTCTTTTGGGATACGACAACCACATTTCCGGCCGGCCGAAGTGGCCGTGCGGTTAAATTCGCTGCAGTCTGGAACCGCAAGACCGCCACGGTCGCAGGTTCGAATTCTGCCTCGGGCATGGATGTTTGTGACGTCCTTAGGTTAGTTAGGTTTAACTAGTACTAAGTTCTAGGGGACTAATGACCTCAGAAGTTGAGTCCCATTGTGCTCAGAGCCATTTTTGAATCACATTTCCGATCCACTAATCCTTCTTTACTGCATCCCTCACTCCCAAACATTGACGAATTCACACGGAAATTGCGTCGCTATGAAATACTATGTGTTCTAAGACATTTCCTTCTAAATCGAGTAACGTTTCTATGGAAACGACAGGATTTTCTTTTGGGATACGACAATCACATTTCCGATCCACTAATCCTTCTTCACTCCATCCCTCACTCCCACACATTTACGTACTCACACGGAAATTGTGTCGCTATGAAATACGAGTACTATGTGTTCTAAGACATTTCCTTCTAAATCGAGTAACGTTTCTATGGAAACGACTGGATTTTCTTTTGGCATACGACAATCACATTTCCGATCCACTAATCCTTCTTTACTGCATCCCTCACTCCCAAACATTGACGAATTCACACGGAAATTGCGTCGCTATGAAATACGAGTACTATGTGTTCTAAGACATTTCCTTCTAAAAAGAGTAACGTTTCTATGGAGACGACAGGATTTTCTTTTGGGATACGACAATTTCATTTCCGATCCACTAATCCTTCTTTTATGCATCCCTCACTCCCAAACATTGACGAATCCACACGGAAATTGCGTCGCTATGAAATACTATTTGTTCTAAGACATTTCCTTCTAAATCGAGTAACGTTTCTATGGAAACGACAGGATTTTCTTTTGGGATACGACAATCTCATTTCGGTTCCACTAATCCTTCTTTACTGCATCCCTCACTCCCACACATTGACGAATTCACACGGAAATTCCGTCGCTATGAAATACGAGTACTATGTGTTCTAAGACATTTCCTTCTAAATCGAGTAACGTTTCTATGGAAACGACAGGATTTTCTTTTGGGATACTACAATCACATTTCCGATCCACTAATCCTTCTTTACTGCATCCCTCACTCCCAGACATTGACGAATTCACACGGAAATTGCGTCGCCATGAAATACTATGTGTTCTAAGACATTTCCTTCTAAATCGAGTAACGTTTCTACGGAAACGACAGGATTTTCTTTTGGGATACGACAATCTCATTTCCGATCCACTAATCCTTCTTTACTGCATCTCTCACTCCCACACATTGACGAATTGACACGGAAATTGCGTCGCTATGAAATACTATGTCTTCTAAGACATTTCCTTCTAAATCGAGTAACGTTTCTATGGAAACGACAGGATTTTCTTTTGGGATACGACAATCTCATTTCCGATCCACTAATCCTTCTTTACTCCATCCCTCACTCCCACACATTGACGTACTCACACGGAAACTGTGTCGCTATGAATTACGAGTACTATGTGTTCTAAGACATTTCCTTCTAAATCGAGTAACGTTTCTATGGAAACGTCAGGATTTCTTTTGGGATACGACAATCACATTTCCGATCCACTAATCCTTCTTTACTGCATCCCTCACTCCCAAACATTGACGAATTCACACGGAAATTGCGCCGCTATGAATTCTATGTGTTAGAAGACATTTCCTTCTAAATCGAGTAACGTTTCTATGGAAACGACAGGATTTTCTTTTAGGATACGACAATCACATTTCCGATCCACTAATCCTTCTTTACTGCATCCCTCACTCCCAAACATTGACGAATTCGCACGGAAACTTCGTCGCTATGAAATACTATTTGTTCTAAGACATTTCCTTCTAAATCGAGTAACGTTTGTATGGAAACGACAGGATTTTCTTTTGGGATACGACAATCTCATTTCCGATCCACTAATCCTTCTTTACTGCATCCCTCACTCCCACACATTGACGAATTCACACGGAAATTCCGTCGCTATGAAATACGAGTACTATGTGTTCTAAGACATTTCCTTCTAAATCAAGTAACGTTTCTATGGATACGACAGGATTTTCTTTTGGAATACGACAATCTCATTTCCGATCCACTAATCCTTCTTTACTGCATCCCTCACTCCCACACATTGACGAATTCACATGGATATTGCGTCGCTATGAATTACTGTGGGTTGCATGACATCTCCTTCTAAATCAAGTAACGTTTCTATGGAAACGACAGGACATTTTTTTGGGATACGACATTCTCATTTCCGATCCACTAATCCTTCTTTACTGCATCCCTCACTCCCAAACATTGACGAATTCATACGGAAATTGCGTCGCTATGAATTACTATGGGTTCTATGACTTCTCCTTCTAAATCGAGTATCGTTTCTATGGAAACGACAGGATTTTCTTTTGGGATACGACAATCACATTTCCGATCCACTAATCCTTCTTTACTGCATCCTTCACTCCCATACATTGACGAATTCACACGGAAATTGCGTCGCTATGAAATACTATGTGTTCTAAGACATTTCCTTCTAAATCGAGTAACGTTTCTATGGAAACGACAGGATTTTCTTTTGGGATACGACAATCTCATTTCCGATCCACTAATCCTTCTTTACTGCATCCCTCACTCCCACACATTGACGAATTCACACGGAAATTCCGTCGCTATGAAATACGAGTACTATGTATTCTAAGACATTTCTTTCTAAATCGAGTAACGTTTTTATGGAAACGATATGATTTTCTTTTGGGATACGACAATCACATTTCCGGCCGGCCGAAGTGGCCGTGCGGTTAAAGGCGCTGCAGTCTGGAACCGCAAGACCGCTACGGTCGCAGGTTCGAATCCTGCCTCGGGCATGGATGTTTGTGACGTCCTTAGGTTAGTTAGGTATAACTAGTTCTATGTTCTAGGGGACTAATGACCTCAGAAGTTGAGTCCCATAGTGCTCAGTCCATTTTTGAATCACATTTCCGATCCACTAATCCTTCTTTACTGCATCCCTCACTCCCAAACATTGACGAATTCACACGGAAATTGCGTCGCTATGAAATACTATGTGTTCTAAGACATTTCCTTCTAAATCGAGTAACGTTTCTATGGAAACGACAGGATTTTCTTTTGGGATACGACAATCACATTTCCGATCCACTAACCCTTCTTCACTCCATCCCTCACTCCCACACATTGACGTACTCACACGGAAATTGTGTCGCTATGAAATACGAGTACTATGTGTTCTAAGACATTTCTTTCTAAATCGAGTAACGTTTCTATGGAAACGACTGGATTTTCTTTTGGGATACGACAATCACATTTCCGATCCACTAATCCTTCTGTACTGCATCCCTCACTCCCTAACATTGACGAATTCACACGGAAATTGCGTCGCTATGAAATACGAGTACTATGTGTTCTAAATATTTCCTTCTAAATCGAGTAACGTTTCTATGGAGACGACAAGATTTTCTTTTGGGATACGACAATCTCATTTCCGATCCACTAATCCTTCTTTTATGCATCCCTCACTCCCAAACATTGACGAATTCACACGGAAATTGCGTCGCTATGAAATACTATGTGTTCTAAGACATTTTCTTTTAAATCGAGTAACGTTTCTATGGAAACGACAGGATTTTCCTTTGGGATACGAGAATCTCATTTCCGATCCACTAATCCTTCTTTACTGCATCCCTCACTCCCACACATTGACGAATTCACACGGAAATTCCGTCGCTATGAAATACGAGTACTATGTGTTCTAAGACATTTCCTTCTAAATCGAGTAACGTTTCTATGGAAACGACAGGATTTTCTTTTGGGATACGACAATCACATTTCCCATCCACTAATCCTTCTTTACTGCATCCCTCTCTCCCAAACATTGACGAATTCACACGGAAATTGGGTCGCTATGAAATACTATTTGTTCTAAGACATTTCCTTCTAAATCGAGTAACGTTTCTATGGAAACGACAGGATTTTCTTTTGGGATACGACAATCTCATTTCGGTTCCACTAATCCTTCTTTACTGCATCCCTCACTCCCACACATTGACGAATTCACACGGAAATTCCGTCGCTATGAAATACGAGTACTATGTGTTCTAAGACATTTCCTTCTAAATCGAGTAACGTTTCTATGGAAACGACAGGATTTTCTTTTGGGATACGACAATCACATTTCCGATCCACTAATCCTTCTTTACTGCATCCCTCACTCCCAAACATTGATGAATTCACACGGAAATTGCGTCGCCATGAAATACTATGTGTTCTAAGACATTTCCTTCTAAATCGAGTAACGTTTCTACGGAAACGACAGGATTTTCTTTTGGGATGCGACAATCTCATTTCCGATCCACTAATCCTTCTTTACTGCATCCCTCACTCCCAAACATTGACGAATTCACACGGAAATTCCGTCGCTATGAAATACGAGTACTATGTGTTCTAAATATTTCCTTCTAAATTGAGTAACGTTTCTATGGAGACGACAGGATTTTCTTTTGGTATACGACAATCTCATTTCCGATCCACTAATCCTTCTTTACTGCATCCCTCACTCCCAAACATTGACGAATTCACACGGAAATTGCGTCGCCATGAAATACTATGTGTTCTAAGACATTTCCTTCTAAATCGAGTACCGTTTCTACGGAAACGACAGGATTTTCTTTTGGGATGCGACAATCTCATTTCCGATGCACTAATCCTTCTTTACTGCATCCCTCACTCCCAAACATTGACGAATTCACACGGAAATTCCGTCGCTATGAAATACGAGTACTATGTGTTCTAAGACATTTCCTTCTAAATCGAGTAACGTTTCTATGGAAACGACAGGATTTTCTTTTGGGATACGACAATCACATTTCCGATCCACTAATCCATCTTTACTGCATCCCTCACTCCCAAACATTGATGAATTCACACTAAAATTGCGTCGCTTTGAAATACTATGTCTTCTAAGACATTTCCTTCTAAATTGAGTAACGTTTCTATGGAAACGACAGGATTTTCTTTTGGGATACGACAATCTCATTTCCGATCCACTAATCCTTCTTTACTCCATCCCTCACTCCCACACATTGACGAACTCACACGGAAATTGCGTCGCTATGAAATACGAGTACTATGTGTTCTAAGACATTTCCTTCTAAATCGAGTAACGTTTCTATGGAAACGACAGGATTTTCTTTTGGGATACGACAATCTCATTTCCGATCCACTAATCCTTCTTTACTGCATCCCTCACTCCCACACATTGACGAATTCACACGGAAATTCCGTCGCTATGAAATACGAGTACTATGTGTTCTAAGAAATTTCCTTCTAAATCGAGTAACGTTACAATGGAAACGACAGGATTTTCTTTTGGGATACGACAATCACATTTCCGATTAAGTAATCCTTCTTTACTGCATCCCTCACTCCCAAACATTGACGAATTCACACGGAAATTGCGTCGCTATGAAATACTATGTGTTAGAAGACATTTCCTTCTAAATCGAGTAACGTTTCTATGGAAACGACAGGATTTTCTTTTGGGATACGACAATCCCATTTCCGATCCTCTAATCCTTTTTTACTGCATCCCTCACTCCCACACATTGACGAATTCACATGGAAATTGCGTCGCTATGAAATACTATGTCTTCTAAGACATTTCCTTCTAAATTGAGTAACGTTTCTATGGAAACGACAGGAATTTCTTTTGGGATACGACAATCTCATTTCCGATCCACTAATCCTTCTTTACTGCATCCCTCACTCCCACACATTGACGAATTCACACGGAAATTGCGTCGCTATGAAATACGAGTACTATGTGTTCTAAGACAATTCCTTCTAAATCGAGTAACGTTTCTATGGAAACGACAAGATTTTCTTTTGAGATACGACAATCTCATTTCCGATCCACTAATCCTTCTTTACTGCATCCCTCACTCCCACACATTGACGAATTCACACGGAAATTCCGTCGCTATGAAATACAAGTACTATGTGTTCTAAGACATTTCTTTCTAAATCGAGTATCGTTTCTATGGAAACGACAGGATTTTCTTTTGGGATACGACAATCACATTTCCGATCCACTAATCCTTCTTTACTGCATCCTTCACTCACAAACATTGACGAATTCACACGGAAATTGCGTCGCTATGAAATACTATGTGTTCTAAGACATTTCCTTCTAAATCGAGTAACGTTTCTATGGAAACGACAGGATTTTCTTTTGGGATACGACAATCTCATTTCCGATCCACTAATCCTTCTTTACTGCATGCCTCACTCCCACACATTGACGAATTCACACGGAAATTCCGTCGCTATGAAATACGAGTACTATGTGTTCTAAGACATTTCCTTCTAAATCGAGTAACGTTTCTATGGAAACGACAGGATTTTCTTTTGGGATACGACAACCACATTTCCGGCCGGCCGAAGTGGCCGTGCGGTTAAAGGCGCTGCAGTCTGGAATCGCAAGACCGCCACGGTCGCAGGTTCGAATTCTGCCTCGGGCATGGATGTTTGTGACGTCCTTAGGTTAGTTAGGTTTAACTAGTTCTAAGTTCTAGGGGACTAATGACCTCAGAAGTTGAGTCCCATAGTGCTCAGAGCCATTTTTGAATCACATTTCCGATCCACTAATCCTTCTTTACTGCATCCCTCACTCCCAAACATTGACGAATTCACACGGAAATTGCGTCGCTATGAAATACTATGTGTTCTAAGACATTTCCTTCTAAATCGAGTAACGTTTCTATGGAAACGACAGGATTTTCTTTTGGGATACGACAATCACATTTCCGATCCACTAATCCTTCTTCACTCCATCCCTCACTCCCACACATTTACGTACTCACACGGAAATTGTGTCGCTATGAAATACGAGTACTATGTGTTCTAAGACATTTCCTTCTAAATCGAGTAACGTTTCTATGGAAACGACTGGATTTTCTTTTGGGATACGACAATCACATTTCCGATCCACTAATCCTTCTTTACTGCATCCCTCACTCCCAAACATTGACGAATTCACACGGAAATTGCGTCGCTATGAAATACGAGTACTATGTGTTCTAAGACATTTCCTTCTAAAAAGAGTAACGTTTCTATGGAGACGACAGGATTTTCTTTTGGGATACGACAATTTCATTTCCGATCCACTAATCCTTCTTTTATGCATCCCTCACTCCCAAACATTGACGAATTCACACGGAAATTGCGTCGCTATGAAATACTATTTGTTCTAAGACATTTCCTTCTAAATCGAGTAACGTTTCTATGGAAACGACAGGATTTTCTTTTGGGATACGACAATCTCATTTCGGTTCCACTAATCCTTCTTTACTGCATCCCTCACTCCCACACATTGACGAATTCACACGGAAATTCCGTCGCTATGAAATACGAGTACTATGTGTTCTAAGACATTTCCTTCTAAATCGAGTAACGTTTCTATGGAAACGACAGGATTTTCTTTTGGGATACTACAATCACATTTCCGATCCACTAATCCTTCTTTACTGCATCCCTCACTCCCAGACATTGACGAATTCACACGGAAATTGCGTCGCCATGAAATACTATGTGTTCTAAGACATTTCCTTCTAAATCGAGTAACGTTTCTACGGAAACGACAGGATTTTCTTTTGGGATACGACAATCTCATTTCCGATCCACTAATCCTTCTTTACTGCATCCCTCACTCCCACACATTGACGAATTGACACGGAAATTGCGTCGCTATGAAATACTATGTCTTCTAAGACATTTCCTTCTAAATCGAGTAACGTTTCTATGGAAACGACAGGATTTTCTTTTGGGATACGACAATCTCATTTCCGATCCACTAATCCTTCTTTACTCCATCCCTCACTCCCACACATTGACGTACTCACACGGAAACTGTGTCGCTATGAATTACGAGTACTATGTGTTCTAAGACATTTCCTTCTAAATCGAGTAACGTTTCTATGGAAACGTCAGGATTTCTTTTGGGATACGACAATCACATTTCCGATCCACTAATCCTTCTTTACTGCATCCCTCACTCCCAAACATTGACGAATTCACACGGAAATTGCGCCGCTATGAATTCTATGTGTTAGAAGACATTTCCTTCTAAATCGAGTAACGTTTCTATGGAAACGACAGGATTTTCTTTTAGGATACGACAATCACATTTCCGATCCACTAATCCTTCTTTACTGCATCCCTCACTCCCAAACATTGACGAATTCGCACGGAAACTTCGTCGCTATGAAATACTATTTGTTCTAAGACATTTCCTTCTAAATCGAGTAACGTTTGTATGGAAACGACAGGATTTTCTTTTGGGATACGACAATCTCATTTCCGATCCACTAATCCTTCTTTACTGCATCCCTCACTCCCACACATTGACGAATTCACACGGAAATTCCGTCGCTATGAAATACGAGTACTATGTGTTCTAAGACATTTCCTTCTAAATCAAGTAACGTTTCTATGGATACGACAGGATTTTCTTTTGGAATACGACAATCTCATTTCCGATCCACTAATCCTTCTTTACTGCATCCCTCACTCCCACACATTGACGAATTCACATGGATATTGCGTCGCTATGAATTACTGTGGGTTGCATGACTTCTCCTTCTAAATCAAGTAACGTTTCTATGGAAACGACAGGACATTTTTTTGGGATACGACATTCTCATTTCCGATCCACTAATCCTTCTTTACTGCATCCCTCACTCCCAAACATTGACGAATTCATACGGAAATTGCGTCGCTATGAATTACTATGGGTTCTATGACTTCTCCTTCTAAATCGAGTATCGTTTCTATGGAAACGACAGGATTTTCTTTTGGGATACGACAATCACATTTCCGATCCACTAATCCTTCTTTACTGCATCCTTCACTCCCATACATTGACGAATTCACACGGAAATTGCGTCGCTATGAAATACTATGTGTTCTAAGACATTTCCTTCTAAATCGAGTAACGTTTCTATGGAAACGACAGGATTTTCTTTTGGGATACGACAATCTCATTTCCGATCCACTAATCCTTCTTTACTGCATCCCTCACTCCCACACATTGACGAATTCACACGGAAATTCCGTCGCTGTGAAATACGAGTACTATGTGTTCTAAGACATTTCTTTCTAAATCGAGTAACGTTTTTATGGAAACGATATGATTTTGTTTTGGGATACGACAATCACATTTCCGGCCGGCCGAAGTGGCCGTGCGGTTAAAGGCGCTGCAGTCTGGAACCGCAAGACCGCTACGGTCGCAGGTTCGAATCCTGCCTCGGGCATGGATGTTTGTGACGTCCTTAGGTTAGTTAGGTATAACTAGTTCTATGTTCTAGGGGACTAATGACCTCAGAAGTTGAGTCCCATAGTGCTCAGTCCATTTTTGAATCACATTTCCGATCCACTAATCCTTCTTTACTGCATCCCTCACTCCCAAACATTGACGAATTCACACGGAAATTGCGTCGCTATGAAATACTATGTGTTCTAAGACATTTCCTTCTAAATCGAGTAACGTTTCTATGGAAACGACAGGATTTTCTTTTGGGATACGACAATCACATTTCCGATCCACTAACCCTTCTTCACTCCATCCCTCACTCCCACACATTGACGTACTCACACGGAAATTGTGTCGCTATGAAATACGAGTACTATGTGTTCTAAGACATTTCTTTCTAAATCGAGTAACGTTTCTATGGAAACGACTGGATTTTCTTTTGGGATACGACAATCACATTTCCGATCCACTAATCCTTCTGTACTGCATCCCTCACTCCCTAACATTGACGAATTCACACGGAAATTGCGTCGCTATGAAATACGAGTACTATGTGTTCTAAATATTTCCTTCTAAATCGAGTAACGTTTCTATGGAGACGACAAGATTTTCTTTTGGGATACGACAATCTCATTTCCGATCCACTAATCCTTCTTTTATGCATCCCTCACTCCCAAACATTGACGAATTCACACGGAAATTGCGTCGCTATGAAATACTATGTGTTCTAAGACATTTTCTTTTAAATCGAGTAACGTTTCTATGGAAACGACAGGATTTTCCTTTGGGATACGAGAATCTCATTTCCGATCCACTAATCCTTCTTTACTGCATCCCTCACTCCCACACATTGACGAATTCACACGGAAATTCCGTCGCTATGAAATACGAGTACTATGTGTTCTAAGACATTTCCTTCTAAATCGAGTAACGTTTCTATGGAAACGACAGGATTTTCTTTTGGGATACGACAATCACATTTCCCATCCACTAAACCTTCTTTACTGCATCCCTCTCTCCCAAACATTGACGAATTCACACGGAAATTGGGTCGCTATGAAATACTATTTGTTCTAAGACATTTCCTTCTAAATCGAGTAACGTTTCTATGGAAACGACAGGATTTTCTTTTGGGATACGACAATCTCATTTCGGTTCCACTAATCCTTCTTTACTGCATCCCTCACTCCCACACATTGACGAATTCACACGGAAATTCCGTCGCTATGAAATACGAGTACTATGTGTTCTAAGACATTTCCTTCTAAATCGAGTAACGTTTCTATGGAAACGACAGGATTTTCTTTTGGGATACGACAATCACATTTCCGATCCACTAATCCTTCTTTACTGCATCCCTCACTCCCAAACATTGATGAATTCACACGGAAATTGCGTCGCCATGAAATACTATGTGTTCTAAGACATTTCCTTCTAAATCGAGTAACGTTTCTACGGAAACGACAGGATTTTCTTTTGGGATGCGACAATCTCATTTCCGATCCACTAATCCTTCTTTACTGCATCCCTCACTCCCAAACATTGACGAATTCACACGGAAATTCCGTCGCTATGAAATACGAGTACTATGTGTTCTAAGACATTTCCTTCTAAATCGAGTAACGTTTCTATGGAATCGACAGGATTTTCTTTTGGGATACGACAATCACATTTCCGATCCACTAATCCTTCTTTACTGCATCCCTCACTCCCAAACATTGACGAATTAACACGGAAATTTCGTCGCTATGAAATACGAGTACTATGTGTTCTAAGACATTTCCTTCTAAACCGAGTAACGTTTCTATGGAGACGACAGGATTTTCTTTTGGGATACGACAATTTCATTTCCGATCCACTAATCCTTCTTTTATGCATCCCTCACTCCCAAACATTGACGAATTCACACGGAAATTGCGTCGCTATGAAATACTATTTGTTCTAAGACATTTCCTTCTAAATCGAGTAACGTTTCTATGGAAACGACAGGATTTTCTTTTGGGATACGACAATCTCATTTCGGTTCCACTAATCCTTCTTTACTGCATCCCTCACTCCCACACATTGACGAATTCACACGGAAATTCCGTCGCTATGAAATACGAGTACTATGTGTTCTAAGACATTTCCTTCTAAATCGAGTAACGTTTCTATGGAAACGACAGGATTTTCTTTTGGGATACTACAATCACATTTCCGATCCACTAATCCTTCTTTACTGCATCCCTCACTCCCAGACATTGACGAATTCACACGGAAATTGCGTCGCCATGAAATACTATGTGTTCTAAGACATTTCCTTCTAAATCGAGTAACGTTTCTACGGAAACGACAGGATTTTCTTTTGGGATACGACAATCTCATTTCCGATCCACTAATCCTTCTTTACTGCATCCCTCACTCCCACACATTGACGAATTGACACGGAAATTGCGTCGCTATGAAATACTATGTCTTCTAAGACATTTCCTTCTAAATCGAGTAACGTTTCTATGGAAACGACAGGATTTTCTTTTGGGATACGACAATCTCATTTCCGATCCACTAATCCTTCTTTACTCCATCCCTCACTCCCACACATTGACGTACTCACACGGAAACTGTGTCGCTATGAATTACGAGTACTATGTGTTCTAAGACATTTCCTTCTAAATCGAGTAACGTTTCTATGGAAACGACAGGATTTCTTTTGGGATACGACAATCACATTTCCGATCCACTAATCCTTCTTTACTGCATCCCTCACTCCCAAACATTGACGAATTCACACGGAAATTGCGCCGCTATGAATTCTATGTGTTAGAAGACATTTCCTTCTAAATCGAGTAACGTTTCTATGGAAACGGCAGGATTTTCTTTTAGGATACGACAATCACATTTCCGATCCACTAATCCTTCTTTACTGCATCCCTCACTCCCAAACATTGACGAATTCGCACGGAAACTTCGTCGCTATGAAATACTATTTGTTCTAAGACATTTCCTTCTAAATCGAGTAACGTTTCTATGGAAACGACAGGATTTTCTTTTGGGATACGACAATCTCATTTCCGATCCACTAATCCTTCTTTACTGCATCCCTCACTCCCACACATTGACGAATTCACACGGAAATTCCGTCGCTATGAAATACGAGTACTATGTGTTCTAAGACATTTCCTTCTAAATCAAGTAACGTTTCTATGGATACGACAGGATTTTCTTTTGGAATACGACAATCTCATTTCCGATCCACTAATCCTTCTTTACTGCATCCCTCACTCCCACACATTGACGAATTCACATGGATATTGCGTCGCTATGAATTACTGTGGGTTGCATGACTTCTCCTTCTAAATCAAGTAACGTTTCTATGGAAACGACAGGACATTTTTTTGGGATACGACAATCTCATTTCCGATCCACTAATCCTTCTTTACTGCATCCCTCACTCCCAAACATTGACGAATTCATACGGAAATTGCGTCGCTATGAATTACTATGGGTTCTATGACTTCTCCTTCTAAATCGAGTATCGTTTCTATGGAAACGACAGGATTTTCTTTTGGGATACGACAATCACATTTCCGATCCACTAATCCTTCTTTACTGCATCCTTCACTCCCATACATTGACGAATTCACACGGAAATTGCGTCGCTATGAAATACTATGTGTTCTAAGACATTTCCTTCTAAATCGAGTAACGTTTCTATGGAAACGACAGGATTTTCTTTTGGGATACGACAATCTCATTTCCGATCCACTAATCCTTCTTTACTGCATCCCTCACTCCCACACATTGACGAATTCACACGGAAATTCCGTCGCTATGAAATACGAGTACTATGTGTTCTAAGACATTTCTTTCTAAATCGAGTAACGTTTTTATGGAAACGATATGATTTTCTTTTGGGATACGACAATCACATTTCCGGCCGGCCGAAGTGGCCGTGCGGTTAAAGGCGCTGCAGTCTGGAACCGCAAGACCGCTACGGTCGCAGGTTCGAATCCTGCCTCGGGCATGGATGTTTGTGACGTCCTTAGGTTAGTTAGGTTTAACTAGTTCTATGTTCTAGGGGACTAATGACCTCAGAAGTTGAGTCCCATAGTGCTCAGTGCATTTTTGAATCACATTTCCGATCCACTAATCCTTCTTTACTGCATCCCTCACTCCCAAACATTGACGAATTCACACGGAAATTGCGTCGCTATGAAATACTATGTGTTCTAAGACATTTCCTTCTAAATCGAGTAACGTTTCTATGGAAACGACAGGATTTTCTTTTGGGATACGACAATCACATTTCCGATCCACTAACCCTTCTTCACTCCATCCCTCACTCCCACACATTGACGTACTCACACGGAAATTGTGTCGCTATGAAATACGAGTACTATGTGTTCTAAGACATTTCCTTCTAAATCGAGTAACGTTTCTATGGAAACGACAGGATTTTC
This sequence comes from Schistocerca piceifrons, assembly GCF_021461385.2. Lineage (NCBI taxonomy): Eukaryota > Metazoa > Arthropoda > Insecta > Orthoptera > Acrididae > Schistocerca > Schistocerca piceifrons. Next base: position 601,366,424 of record NC_060144.1, on the reverse strand, counting down.
TTTTGGGATACGACAATCACATTTCCAATCCACTAACCCTTCTTCACTCCATCCCTCACTCCCACACATTGACGAATTCACACGGAAATTCCGTCGCTATGAAATACGAGTACTATGTGTTCTAAGACATTTCCTTCTAAATCGAGTAACGTTTCTATGGAAACGACAGGATTTTCTTTTGGGATACGACAATCACATTTCCCATCCACTAATCCTTCTTTACTGCATCCCTCTCTCCCAAACATTGACGAATTCACACGGAAATTGGGTCGCTATGAAATACTATTTGTTCTAAGACATTTCCTTCTAAATCGAGTAACGTTTCTATGGAAACGACAGGATTTTCTTTTGGGATACGACAATCTCATTTCGGTTCCACTAATCCTTCTTTACTGCATCCCTCACTCCCACACATTGACGAATTCACACGGAAATTCCGTCGCTATGAAATACGAGTACTATGTGTTCTAAGACATTTCCTTCTAAATCGAGTAACGTTTCTATGGAAACGACAGGATTTTCTTTTGGGATACGACAATCACATTTCCGATCCACTAATCCTTCTTTACTGCATCCCTCACTCCCAAACATTGATGAATTCACACGGAAATTGCGTCGCCATGAAATACTATGTGTTCTAAGACATTTCCTTCTAAATCGAGTAACGTTTCTACGGAAACGACAGGATTTTCTTTTGGGATGCGACAATCTCATTTCCGATCCACTAATCCTTCTTTACTGCATCCCTCACTCCCAAACATTGACGAATTCACACGGAAATTCCGTCGCTATGAAATACGAGTACTATGTGTTCTAAGACATTTCCTTCTAAATCGAGTAGCGTTTCTATGGAAACGACAGGATTTTCTTTTGGGATACGACAATCACATTTCCGATCCACTAATCCTTCTTTATTGCATCCCTCACTCCCAAACATTGACGAATTCACACGGAAATTTCGTCGCTATGAAATACTCTGTGTTAGAAGACATTTCCTTCTAAATCGAGTAGCGTTTCTATGGAAACGACAGGATTTTCTTTTAGGATACGACAATCACATTTCCGATCCACTAATCCTTCTTTACTGCATCCCTCACTCCCAAACATTGACGAATTCACACGGAAACTTCGTCGCTATGAAATACTATTTGTTCTAAGACATTTCCTTCTAAATCGAGTAACGTTTCTATGGAAACGACAGGATTTTCTTTTGGGATACGACAATCACATTTCCGATCCAATAATCCTTCTTTACTGCATCCCTCACTCCCAAACATTGACGAATTCACACGGAATTTGCGTCGCTATGAAATACTATGTGTTAGAAGACATTTCCTTCTAAATCGAGTAACGTTTCTATGGAAACGACAGGATTTTCTTTTGGGATACGACAATCTCATTTCCGATCCACTAATCCTTCTTTACTGCATCCCTCACTCCCACACATTGACGAATTCACACGGAAATTCCGTCGCTATGAAATACGAGTACTATGTGTTCTAAGACATTTCCTTCTAAATCAAGTAACGTTTCTATGGATACGACAGGATTTTCTTTTGGAATACGACAATCTCATTTCCGATCCACTAATCCTTTTTTACTGCATCCCTCACTCCCACACATTGACGAATTCACATGGATATTGCGTCGCTATGAATTACTGTGGGTTGTATGACTTCTCCTTCTAAATCAAGTAACGTTTCTATGGAAACGACAGGACATTTTTTTGGGATATGACAATCTCATTTCCGATCCACTAATCTTTCTTTACTGCATCCCTCACTCCCAAACATTGACGAATTCATACGGAAATTGCGTCGCTATGAATTACTATGGGTTCTATGACTTCTCCTTCTAAATCGAGTATCGTTTCTATGGAAACGACAGGATTTTCTTTTGGGATACGACAATCACATTTCCGATCCACTAATCCTTCTTTACTGCATCCTTCACTCCCACACATTGACGAATTCACACGGAAATTCCGTCGCTATGAAATACGAGTACTATGTGTTCTAAGACATTTCCTTCTAAATCGAGTAACGTTTTTATGGAAACGACAGGATTTTCTTTTGGGATACGACAATCACATTTCCGGCCGGCCGAAGTGGCCGTGCGGTTAAAGGCGCTGCAGTCTGGAACCGCAAGACCGCTACGGTCGCAGGTTCGAATCCTGCCTCGGGCATGGATGTTTGTGACGTCCTTTGGTTAGTTAGGTTTAACTAGTTCTAAGTTCTAGGGGACTAATGACCTCAGAAGTTGAGTCCCATAGTGCTCAGAGCCAGTTTTGAATCACATTTCCGATCCACTAATCCTTCTTTACTGCATCCCTCACTCCCAAACATTGACGAATTCACACGGAAATTGCGTCGCTATGAAATACTATGTGTTCTAAGACATTTCCTTCTAAATCGAGTAACGTTTCTATGGAAACGACAGGATTTTCTTTTGGGATACGACAATCACATTTCCGATCCACTAATCCTTCTTCACTCCATCCCTCACTCCCACACATTGACGTACTCACACGGAAATTGTGTCGCTATGAAATACGAGTACTATGTGTTCTAAGACATTTCCTTCTAAATCGAGTAACGTTTCTATGGAAACGACTGGATTTTCTTTTGGGATACGACAATCACATTTCCGATCCACTAATCCTTCTTTAATGCATGCCTCACTCCCTAACATTGACGAATTCACACGGAAATTGCGTCGCTATGAAATACGAGTACTATGTGTTCTAAATATTTCCTTCTAAATTGAGTAACGTTTCTATGGAGACGACAGGATTTTCTTTTGGTATACGACAATCTCATTTCCGATCCACTAATCCTTCTTTACTGCATCCCTCACTCCCAAACATTGACGAATTCACACGGAAATTGCGTCGCCATGAAATACTATGTGTTCTAAGACATTTCCTTCTAAATCGAGTACCGTTTCTACGGAAACGACAGGATTTTCTTTTGGGATGCGACAATCTCATTTCCGATGCACTAATCCTTCTTTACTGCATCCCTCACTCCCAAACATTGACGAATTCACACGGAAATTCCGTCGCTATGAAATACGAGTACTATGTGTTCTAAGACATTTCCTTCTAAATCGAGTAACGTTTCTATGGAAACGACAGGATTTTCTTTTGGGATACGACAATCACATTTCCGATCCACTAATCCATCTTTACTGCATCCCTCACTCCCAAACATTGATGAATTCACACGGAAATTGCGTCGCTATGAAATACTATGTCTTCTAAGACATTTCCTTCTAAATTGAGTAACGTTTCTATGGAAACGACAGGATTTTCTTTTGGGATACGACAATCTCATTTCCGATCCACTAATCCTTCTTTACTCCATCCCTCACTCCCACACATTGACGAACTCACACGGAAATTGCGTCGCTATGAAATACGAGTACTATGTGTTCTAAGACATTTCCTTCTAAATCGAGTAACGTTTCTATGGAAACGACAGGATTTTCTTTTGGGATACGACAATCTCATTTCCGATCCACTAATCCTTCTTTACTGCATCCCTCACTCCCACACATTGACGAATTCACACGGAAATTCCGTCGCTATGAAATACGAGTACTATGTGTTCTAAGAAATTTCCTTCTAAATCGAGTAACGTTTCAATGGAAACGACAGGATTTTCTTTTGGGATACGACAATCACATTTCCGATTAACTAATCCTTCTTTACTGCATCCCTCACTCCCAAACATTGACGAATTCACACGGAAATTGCGTCGCTATGAAATACTATGTGTTAGAAGACATTTCCTTCTAAATCGAGTAACGTTTCTATGGAAACGACAGGATTTTCTTTTGGGATACGACAATCCCATTTCCGATCCTCTAATCCTTTTTTACTGCATCCCTCACTCCCACACATTGACGAATTCACATGGAAATTGCGTCGCTATGAAATACTATGTCTTCTAAGACATTTCCTTCTAAATTGAGTAACGTTTCTATGGAAACGACAGGAATTTCTTTTGGGATACGACAATCTCATTTCCGATCCACTAATCCTTCTTTACTGCATCCCTCACTCCCACACATTGACGAATTCACACGGAAATTCCGTCGCTATGAAATACAAGTACTATGTGTTCTAAGACATTTCTTTCTAAATCGAGTATCGTTTCTATGGAAACGACAGGATTTTCTTTTGGGATACGACAATCACATTTCCGATCCACTAATCCTTCTTTACTGCATCCTTCACTCTCAAACATTGACGAATTCACACGGAAATTGCGTCGCTATGAAATACTATGTGTTCTAAGACATTTCCTTCTAAATCGAGTAACGTTTCTATGGAAACGACAGGATTTTCTTTTGGGATACGACAATCTCATTTCCGATCCACTAATCCTTCTTTACTGCATGCCTCACTCCCACACATTGACGAATTCACACGGAAATTCCGTCGCTATGAAATACGAGTACCATGTGTTCTAAGACATTTCCTTCTAAATCGAGTAACGTTTCTATGGAAACGACAGGATTTTCTTTTGGGATACGACAACCACATTTCCGGCCGGCCGAAGTGGCCGTGCGGTTAAAGGCGCTGCAGTCTGGAACCGCAAGACCGCCACGGTCGCAGGTTCGAATTCTGCCTCGGGCATGGATGTTTGTGACGTCCTTAGGTTAGTTAGGTTTAACTAGTTCTAAGTTCTAGGGGACTAATGACCTCAGAAGTTGAGTCCCATAGTGCTCAGAGCCATTTTTGAATCACATTTCCGATCCACTAATCCTTCTTTACTGCATCCCTCACTCCCAAACATTGACGAATTCACACGGAAATTGCGTCGCTATGAAATACTATGTGTTCTAAGACATTTCCTTCTAAATCGAGTAACGTTTCTATGGAAACGACAGGCTTTTCTTTTGGGATACGACAATCACATTTCCGATCCACTAATCCTTCTTCACTCCATCCCTCACTCCCACACATTTACGTACTCACACGGAAATTGTGTCGCTATGAAATACGAGTACTATGTGTTCTAAGACATTTCCTTCTAAATCGAGTAACGTTTCTATGGAAACGACTGGATTTTCTTTTGGGATACGACAATCACATTTCCGATCCACTAATCCTTCTTTACTGCATCCCTCACTCCCAAACATTGACGAATTCACACGGAAATTGCGTCGCTATGAAATACGAGTACTATGTGTTCTAAGACATTTCCTTCTAAACCGAGTAACGTTTCTATGGAGACGACAGGATTTTCTTTTGGGATACGACAATTTCATTTCCGATCCACTAATCCTTCTTTTATGCATCCCTCACTCCCAAACATTGACGAATTCACACGGAAATTGCGTCGCTATGAAATACTATGTGTTCTAAGACATTTCCTTTTAAATCGAGTAACGTTTCTATGGAAACGACACGATTTTATTTTGGGATACGACAATCACATTTCCGATCCACTAATCCTTCTTTACTGCATCCCTCACTCCCACACATTGACGAATTCACACGGAAATTGCGTCGCTATGAAATACGAGTACTATGTGTTCTAAGACAATTCCTTAAAAATCGAGTAACGTTTCTATGGAAACGACAAGATTTTCTTTTGAGATACGACAATCTCATTTCCGATCCACTTATCCTTCTTTACTGCATCCCTCACTCCCACACATTGACGAATTCACACGGAAATTCCGTCGCTATGAAATACAAGTACTATGTGTTCTAAGACATTTCTTTCTAAATCGAGTATCGTTTCTATGGAAACGACAGGATTTTCTTTTGGGATACGACAATCACATTTCCGATTCACTAATCCTTCTTTACTGCATCCTTCACTCTCAAACATTGACGAATTCACACGGAAATTGCGTCGCTATGAAATACTATGTGTTCTAAGACATTTCCATCTAAATCGAGTAACGTTTCAATGGAAACGACAGGATTTTCTTTTGGGATACGACAATCTCATTTCCGATCCACTAATCCTTCTTTACTGCATGCCTCACTCCCACACATTAACGAATTCACACGGAAATTCCGTCGCTATGAAATACGAGTACTATGTGTTCTAAGACATTTCCTTCTAAATCGAGTAACGTTTTTATGGAAACGACAGGATTTTCTTTTGGGATACGACAATCACATTTCCGGCCGGCCGAAGTGGCCGTGCGGTTAAAGGCGCTGCAGTCTGGAACCGCAAGACCGCCACGGTCGCAGGTTCGAATCCTGCCTCGGGCATGGATGTTTGTGACGTCCTTAGGTTAGTTAGGTTTAACTAGTTCTAAGTTCTAGGGGACTAATGACCTCAGAAGTTGAGTCCCATAGTGCTCAGAGCCATTTTTGAATCACATTTCCGATCCACTAATCCTTCTTTACTGCATCCCTCACTCCCAAACATTGACGAATTCACAAGGAAATTGCGTCGCTATGAAATACTATGTGTTCTAAGACATTTCCTTCTAAATCGAGTAACGTTTCTATGGAAACGACAGGATTTTCTTTTGGGATACGACAATCACATTTCCGATCCACTAATCCTTCTTCACTCCATCCCTCACTCCCACACATTTACGTACTCACACGGAGATTGTGTCGCTATGCAATACGACTACTATGTGTTCTAAGACATTTCCTTCTAAATCGAGTAACGTTTCTATGGAAACGACAGGATTTTCTTTTGGGATACGACAATCACATTTCCGATCCACTAATCCTTCTTTACTGCATCCCTCACTCCCAAACATTGACGAATTCACACGGAAAATGCGTCGCCATGAAATACTATGTGTTCTAAGACATTTCCTTCTAAATCGAGTAACGTTTCTACGGAAACGACAGGATTTTCTTTTGGGATACGACAATCTCATTTCCGATCCACTAATCCTTCTTTACTGCATCCCTCACTCCCACACATTGACTAATTCACACGGAAATTCCGTTGCTATGAAATACGAGTACTATGTGTTCTAAGACATTTCCTTCTAAATCGAGTAACGTTTGTATGGAAACGACAGGATTTTCTTTTGGGATTTGACAATCACATTTCCGATCCACTAATCCTTCTTTACTGCATCCCTCACTCCCAAACATTGACGTACTCACACGGAAATTACGTCGCTATGAAATACTATGTGTTCTAAGACATTTCCTTCTAAATCGAATGACGTTTCTATGGAAACGACAGGATTTTCTTTTGGGATACGACAATCTCATTTCCGATCCACTAATCTTTCTTTGCTCCATCCCTCACTCCCACACATTGACGTACTCACACGGAAACTGTGTCGCTATGAAATAGGAGTACTATGTGTTCTAAGATATTTCCCTCTAAATCGAGTAACGTTTCTATGGAAACGACAGGATTTTCTTTTGGGATACGACAATCACATTTCCGATCCACTAATCCTTCTTTACTGCATCCCTCACTCCCAAGCATTGACGAATTCACACGGAAATTGCGTCCTATGAAATACTATGTGTTAGAAGACATTTCCTTCTCAATCGAGTAACGTTTCTATGGAAACGACAGGATTTTCTATTAGGATACGACAATCACATTTCCGATCCACTAATCCTTCTTTACTGCATCCCTCACTCCCAAACATTGACGAATTCACACGGAAACTTCGTCGCTATGAAATACTATTTGTTCTAAGACATTTCCTTCTAAATCGAGTAACGTTTCTATGGAAACGACAGGATTTTCTTTTGGGATACGACAATCTCATTTCCGATCCACTAATCCTTCTTTACTGCATCCCTCACTCCCACACATTGACGAATTCACACGGAAATTCCGTCGCTAAGAAGTACGGGTACTATGTGTTCTAAGACATTTCCTTCTAAATCGAGTAACGTTTCTATGGAAACGAAAGGATTTTCTTTTGGGATATGACAATCACATTTCCGATCCACTAACCCTTCTTTACTGCATCCCTGACTCCCAAACATTGACGAATTCACACGGAAATTGCGTCGCTATGAAATACTATGTGTTAGAAGACATTTCCTTCTAAATCGAGTAACGTTTCTATGGAAACGGCAGGATTTTCTTTTGGGATACGACAATCTCATTTCCGATCCACTATCCTTCTTTACTGCATCCCTCACTCCCACACATTGACGAATTCACACAGAAATTCCGTCGCTATGAAATACGAGTACTATGTGTTCTAAGACATTTCCTTCTAAATCAAGTAACGTTTCTATGGATACGACAGGATTTTCTTTTGGAATACGACAATCTCATTTCCGATCCACTAATCCTTCTTTACTGCATCCCTCACTCCCACACATTGACGAATTCACATGGATATTGCGTCGCTATGAATTACTGTGGGTTGTATGACTTCTCCTTCTAAATCAAGTAACGTTTCTGTGGAAACGACAGGACATTTTTTTGGGATACGACAATCTCATTTCCGATCCACTAATCCTACTTTACTGCATCCCTCACTCCCAAACATTGACGAATTCATACGGAAATTGCGTCGCTATGAATTACTATGGGTTCTATGACTTCTCCTTCTAAATCGAGTAACGTTTCTATGGAAGCGACAGGAATATCTTTTGGGATACGACAATCTCATTTCCGATCCACTAATCTTTCTTTACTGCATCCCTCACTCCCACACATTGACGAATTCACACGGAAATTGCGTCGCTATGAAATACGAGTACTATGTGTTCTAAGACAATTCCTTCTAAATCGAGTAACGTTTCTATGGATACGACAGGATTTTCTTTTGGCATACAACAATCACATTTCCGATCCACTAATCCTTCTTTACTGCATCCCTCACTCCCAAACATTGACGAATTCACACGGAAATTGTGTCGCTATGAAATACTATTTGTTCTAAGACATTTCCTTCTAAATCGAGTAACGTTTCTATGGAAACGACAGGATTTTCTTTTGGGATACGACAATCTCATTTCCGATCCACAAATCCTTCTTTACTGCATCCCTCACTCCCACACATTGACGAATTCACACGGGAATTCCGTGGCTATGAAATACGAGTACTATGTGTTCTAAGACATTTCCTTCTAAATCGAGTAACGTTTCTATGGAAACGACAGAGTTTTCTTTTGGGATACGACAATCACATTTCCGATCCACTAATCCTACTTTACTGCATCCCTCACTCCCACACATTGACGAATTCACACGGAAATTGCGTCGCTATGAATTACTGTGGGTTCTATGACTTCTCCTTCTAAATCAAGTAACGTTTCTATGGAAACGACAGGACATTTTTTTGGGATCCGACAATCTCATTTCCGAACCACTAATCCTTCTTTACTGCATCCCTCACTCCCAAACATTGACGAATTCACACGGAAATTGCGTCGCTATGAATTACGAGTACTATGTGTTCTAAGACATTTCCTTCTAAATCGAGTAACGTTTCTATGGAAACGACAGGATTTTCTTTTGGAATACGACAATAACATTTCCGATCCACTAATCCTACTTTACTGCATCCCTCACTCCCACACATTGACGAATTCACACGGAAATTGCGTCGCTATGAAATACGAGTACTATGTGTTCTAAGACATTTCCTTCTAAATCGAGAAACGTTTCTATGGAAACGACAGGATTTTCTTTTGGGATACGACAATCTCATTTCCGATCCACTAATCCTTCTTTACTGCATCCCTCACTCCCACACATTGACGAATTCACACGGAAATTGCGTCGCTATGAAATACGAGTACTATGTGTTCTAAGACATTTCCTTCTAAATCGAGTAACGTTTCTATGGAAACGACAGGATTTTCTTTTGGGATACGACAATCTCATTTCCGATACACTAATCTTTCTGTACTGCATCCCTCACTCCCACACATTGACAAACTCACACGGAAATTGCGTCGCTATGAAATACGAGTACTATGTGTTCTAAGACATTTCCTTCTAAATCGAGTAACGTTTCTATGGAAACGACAGGATTTTCTTTTGGAATACGACAATCTCATTTCCGATCCACTAATCCTTCTTTACTGCATCCCTCACTCCCACACATTGACGAATTCACACGGAAATTCCGTCGCTATGAAATACTATGTGTTCAAAGACATTTCCTTCTAAATCGAGTAACGTTTCTATGGAAACGACAGGATTTTCTTTTGGGATACGACAATCTCATTTCCGATCCACTAATCCTTCTTTACTGCATCCCTCACTTACAAACATTGACGAATTCACACGGAAATTCCGTCGCTATGAAATGCGAGTACTATGTGTTCTAAGACATTTCCTTCTAAATCGAGTAACGTTTCTATGGAAACGACAGGATTTTCTTTTGGGATACGACAATCTCATTTCCGATCCACTAATCCTTCTTTACTGCATCCCTCACTCCCACACATTGACGTACTCACACGGAAATTGTGTCGCTATGAAATACGAGTACTATGTGTTCTAAGACATTTCCTTCTAAATCGAGTAACGTTTCTATGGAAACGACAGGATTTTCTTTTGGGATACGACAATCACATTTCCGATCCACTAATCCTTCTTTACTGCATCCCTCACTCCCACACATTGACGAATTCACACGGAAATTCCGTCGCTTAGAATTACTATGGGTTCTATGACTTCTCCTTCTAAATCAAGTAACATTTCTATGGAAACGACAGGACTTTTTTTTGGGATACGACAATCTCATTTCCGATCCACTAATCCTTCTTTACTCCATCCCTCACTCCCAAACATTGACGAATTCACACGGAAATTGCGTGGCTATGAAATACTATGTGTTCTAAGACATTTCCTTCTAAATCGAGTAACGTTTCTATGGAAACGACAGGATTTACTTTTGGGATACGACAATCACATTTCCGATCCACTAATCCTACTTTACTGCATCCCTCACTCCCAAACATTGACGATTTCACACGGAAATTGCGTCGCTATGAAATACGAGTACTATGTGTTCTAAGACATTTCCTTCTAAATCGAGTAACGTTTCTACGGAAACGACAGGACCTTTTTTTTGGGATACGACAATCTCATTTTCGATCCACTAATCCTTCTTTACTCATCCCTCACTCCCAAACATTGACGAATTCACACGGAAATTGCGTCGCTATGAAATACGAGTACTATGTGTTCTAAGACATTTCCTTCTAAATCGAGTAACGTTTCTATGGAAACGACAGGATTTTCTTTTGGGATACGACAATCACATTTCCGATCCACTAATCCTTCTTTACTGCATCCCTCACTCCCAAACATTGACGAATTCACACGGAAATTGCGTCGCTATGAAATACTATGTGTTCTAAGACATTTCCTTCTTAATAGAGTAACGTTTTAATGGAAACGACAGGATTTTCTTTTGGGGTACGACAATCACATTTCCGATCCACTAATCCTTCTTTACTGCATCCCCTCACTCCCAAACATTGACGAATTCACACGGAAATTGCGTCGCTATGAAATACGAGTACTATGTGTTCTAAGACATTCCCTTGTAAATCGAGTAACGTTTCTATGGAAACGACAGGATTTTCTTTTGGGATACGACAATCACATTTCCGATCCACTAATCCTTCTTTACTGCATCCCTCACTCCCAAAACATTGACGAATTCACACGGAAATTGCGTCGCTATGAAATACTATGTGTTCTAAGACATTTCCTTCTTAATAGAGTAACGTTTTTAATGGAAACGACAGGATTTTCTTTTGGGGTACGACAATCACATTTCCGATCCACTAATCCTTCTTTACTGCATCCCTCACTCCCAAACATTGACGAATTCACACGGAAATTGCGTCGCTATGAAATACGAGTACTATGTGTTCTAAGACATTCCCTTGTAAATCGAGTAACGTTTCTATGGGAAACGACAGGATTTTCTTTTGGGATACGACAATCACATTTCCGATCCACTAATCCTTCTTTACTGCATTCCACACTCCCAAGCACTGACGAATTCACACGGAAATTCCGTCGCTATGAAATACGAGTACTATGTGTTCTAAGACATTTCCTTCTAAATCGAGTAACGTTTCTATGGAAACGACAGGATTTTCTTTTGGGATACGACAATCTCATTTCCGATCCACTAATCCTTCTTTACTGCATCCCTCACTCCCACACATTGACCAATTCACACGGAAATTGCGTCGCTATGAAATACGAGTACTATGTGTTCTAAGACATTTCCTTCTAAATCGAGTAACGTTTCTATGGAAACGACAGGATTATCTTTTGAGATACGACAATCACATTTCCGATCCACTAATCCTTCTTTACTGCATCCCTCACTCCAAAAACATTGACGAATTCACACGGAAATTCCGTCGCTATGAAATACGAGTACTATGTGTTCTAAGACGTTTCCTTCTAAATCGAGTAACGTTTCTATGGAAACGACAGGATATTCTTTTGGGATACGACAATCACATTTCCGATCCACTAATCCTTCTTTACTGCAACCCTCACTCCCAAACATTGACGAATTCACATGGAAATTGCGTCGCTATGAAATACTATGTGTTCTAAGACATTTCCTTCTAAATCGAGTAACGTTTCTATGGAAACGACAGGATTTTCTTTTGGGATACGACAATCTCATTTCCGATAGACTAATCCTTCTATACTGCATCCCTCACTCCCAAGCATTGACGAATTCACACGGAAATTCCGTCGCTATGAAATACGAGTACTATGTGTTCTAAGACATTTCCTTCTAAATCGAGTAACGTTTCTATGGAAACGACAGGATTTTCTTTTGGGATACGACAGTCTCATTTCCGATCCACTAATCCTTCTTTACTGCATCCCTCACTCCCACACATTGACGAATTCACACGGGAAATTGCGTCGCTATGAAATACGAGTACTATGTGTTCTAAGACATTTCCTTCTAAATCGAGTAACATTTCTATGGAAACGACAGGATTTTCTTTTGTGATACGACAATCACATTTCCGATCCACTAATCCTCCTTTACTGCAACCCTCACTCCCAAACTTTGACGAATTCACACGTGCATCGCTATGAAATACTATGTGTTCTAAGACATTTCCTTCTAAATCGAGTAACGTTTCTATGGAAACGACAGGATTTTCTTTTGGGATACGACAATCTCATTTCCGATCCACTAATCCTTCTTTACTGCATCCCTCACTCCCACACATTGACGAATTCACACAGAAATTCCGTAGCTATGAAATACGAGTACTATGTGTTCTAAGACATTTCCTTCTAAATCGAGTAACGTTTCTATGGAAACGACAGGATTTTCTTTTGGATACGACAATCTCATTTCCTATCCACTAATCCTTCCTTACGGCATCCCTCACTCCCAAACATTGACGAATTCACACGGAAATTCCGTCGCTAAGAAATACGAGTACTATGTGTTCTAAGACATTTCCTTCTAAATCGAGTAACGTTTCTATGGAAACGACAGGATTTTCTTTTGGGATACGACAATCTCATTTCCGATCCACTAATCCTTCTTTACTGCATCCCTCACTCCCACACATTGACGAATTCTCACGGAAATTCCGTCGCTATGAAATACGAGTACTATGTGTTCTAAGACATTTCCTTCTAAATCGAGTAACGTTTCTATGGGAAACGACAGGATTTTCTTTTGGATACGACAATCACATTTCCGATCCACTAATCCTTCTGTACTGCATCCCTCACTCACAAACATTGACGAATTCACACGGAAATTGCGTCGCTATGAAATACTATGTGTTCTAAGACATTTCCTTCTAAATCGAATAACGTTTCTATGGAAACGGCAGGATTTTCTTTTGGGATACGACAATCTCATTTCCGATCCTCTAATCCTTCATTACTGCATCCCTCACTCCCACACATTGACGAATTCACACGGAAATCGCGTCGCTATGAAATACGAGTACTATGTGTTCTAAGACATTTCCTTCTACATCGAGTATGGTTTCTATGGAAACGACAGGATTTTCTTTTCGGATACGACAATCACATTTCCGATCCACTAATGCTTCTTTACTGCATCCCTCACTCCCAAACATTGACGAATTCACACGGAAAATCCGTCGATATGAAATACGAGTACTATGTGTTCTAAGACATTTCCTTCTAAATCGAGTAACGTTTCTATGGAAACGACAGGATTTTCTTTTGGATACGACAATCTCATTTCCGATCCACTAATCCTTCTTTACTGCATCCCTAACTCCCAAACATTGACGAATTCACACGGAAATTGCGTCGCTATGAAATACTATGTGTTCTAAGACATTTCCTTCTAAATCGAGTAACGTTTCTATGGAAACGACAGGATTTATTTTTGGGATACATCAATCACATTTCCGATCCACTAATCCTTCTTCACTGCTTCCCTCACACCCAAACATTGACGTATTCACACGGAAATTCCGTCGCTATGAAATAAGAGTACTATGTGTTCTAAGACAATTCCTTCTAAATCGAGTAACGTTTCTATGGAAACGACAGGATTTTCTTTTGGGTTACGACAATCACATTTCCGATCCACTAATCCTTCTTTACTGCATCCCTCACTCCCAAACATTGACGAATTCACACGGACATTGCGTCGCTATGAAATACGAGTACTATGTGTTCTAAGACATTTCCTTGTAAATCGAGTAACGTTTCTATGGAAACGACAGGATTTTCTTTTGGGATACGACAATCACATTTCCGATCCACTAATCCTTCTTTACTGCATCCCACACTCCCAAGCACTGACGAATTCACACGGAAATTCCGTCGCTATGAAATACGAGTGCTATGTGTTCTAAGACATTTCCTTCTAAATCGAGTAACGTTTCTATGGAAACGACAGGATTTTCTTTTGGGATACGACAATCTCATTTCCGATCCACTAATCCTTCTTTACTGCATCCCTCACTCCCACACATTGACCAATTCACACGGAAATTGCGTCGCTATGAAATACGAGTACTATGTGTTCTAAGACATTTCCTTCTAAATCGAGTAACGTTTCTATGGAAACGACAGGATTATCTTTTGAGATACGACAATCACATTTCCGATCCACTAATCCTTCTTTACTGCATCCCTCACTCCCAAACATTGACGAATTCACACGGAAATTCCGTCGCTATGAAATACGAGTACTATGTGTTCTAAGACATTTCCTTCTAAATCGAGTAACGTTTCTATGGAAACGACAGGATATTCTTTTGGATACGACAATCACGTTTCCGATCCACTAATCCTTCTTTACTGCAACCCTCACTCCCAAACATTGACGAATTCACACGGAAATTGCGTCGCTATGAAATACTATGTGTTCTAAGACATTTCCTTCTAAATCGAGTAACGTTTCTATGGAAACGACAGGATTTTCTTTTGGGATACGACAATCTCATTTCCGATAGACTAATCCTTCTTTACTGCATCCCTCACTCCCAAGCATTGACGAATTCACACGGAAATTCCGTCGCTATGAAATACGAGTACTATGTGTTCTAAGACATTTCCTTCTAAATCGAGTAACGTTTCTATGGAAACGACAGGATTTTCTTTTGGGATACGACAGTCTCATTTCCGATCCACTAATCCTTCTTTACTGCATCCCTCACTCCCACACATTGACGAATTCACACGGAAATTGCGTCGCTATGAAATACGAGTACTATGTGTTCTAAGACATTTCCTTCTAAATCGAGTAACATTTCTATGGAAACGACAGGATTTTCTTTTGGGATACGACAATCACATTTCCGATCCACTAATCCTCCTTTACTGCAACCCTCACTCCCAAACATTGACGAATTCACACGGAAATTGCATCGCTATGAAATACTATGTGTTCTAAGACATTTCCTTCTAAATCGAGTAACGTTTCTATGGAAACGACAGGATTTTCTTTTGGGATACGACAATCTCATTTCCGATCCACTAATCCTTCTTTACTGCATCCCTCACTCCCACACATTGACGAATTCACACGGAAATTCCGTAGCTATGAAATACGAGTACTATGTGTTCTAAGACATTTCCTTCTAAATCGAGTAACGTTTCTATGGAAACGACAGGATTTTCTTTTGGGATACGACAATCTCATTTCCTATCCACTAATCCTTCCTTACTGCATCCCTCACTCCCAAACATTGACGAATTCACACGGAAATTCCGTCGCTAAGAAATACGAGTACTATGTGTTCTAAGACATTTCCTTCTAAATCGAGTAACGTTTCTATGGAAACGACAGGATTTTCTTTTGGGATACGAGAATCATATTTCCGATCCACTAATCCTTCTTTACTGCATCCCTCACTCCCAAACAATGACGAATTCACACGGAAATTGCGTCGCTATGAAATACTATTTGTTCTAAGACATTTCCTTCTAAATCGAGTAACGTTTCTATGGAAACGACAGGATTTTCTTTTGGGATACGACAATCTCATTTCCGATCCACTAATCCTTCTTTACTGCATCCCTCACTCCCACACATTGACGAATTCACACGGAAATTTCGTCGCTATGAAATACGAGTACTATGTGTTCTAAGACATTTTCTTCTAAATCGAGTAACGTTTCTATGGAAACGACAGGATTTTCTTTTGGGATACGACAATCACATTTCCGATCCACTAATCCTTCTTTACTGCATCCCTCACTCACAAACATTGACGAATTCACACGGAAATTGCGTCGCTATGAAATACTATGTGTTCTAAGACATTTCCTTCTAAATCGAATAACGTTTCTATGGAAACGGCAGGATTTTCTTTTGGGATACGACAATCTCATTTCCGATCCTCTAATCCTTCATTACTGCATCCCTCACTCCCACACACTGACGAATTCACACGGAAATCGCGTCGCTATGAAATACGAGTACTATGTGTTCTAAGACATTTCCTTCTACATCGAGAATGGTTTCTATGAAAACGACAGGATTTTCTTTTCGGATACGACAATCACATTTCCGATCCACTAATCCTTCTTTACTGCATCCCTCACTCCCAAACATTGACGAATTCACACGGAAAATCCGTCGATATGAAATACGAGTACTATGTGTTCTAAGACATTTCCTTCTAAATCGAGTAACGTTTCTATGGAAACGACAGTATTTTCTTTTGGGATACGACAATCTCATTTCCGATCCACTAATCCTTCTTTACTGCATCCCTTACTCCCAAACATTGACGAATTCACACGGAAATTGCGTCGCTATGAAATACTATGTGTTCTAAGACATTTCCTTCTAAATCGAGTAACGTTTCTATGGAAACGACAGGATTTAATTTTGGGATACGTCAATCACATTTCCGATCCACTAATCCTTCTTCACTGCTTCCCTCACACCCAAACATTGACGAATTCACACGGAAATTCCGTCGCTATGAAATAAGAGTACTATGTGTTCTAAGACAATTCCTTCTAAATCGAGTAACGTTTCTATGGAAACGACAGGATTTTCTTTTGGGATACGACAATCACATTTCCGATCCACTAATCCTTCTTTACTGCATCCCTCACTCCCAAACATTGACGAATTCACACGGAAATTCCGTCGCTATGAAATACGAATACTATGTGTTATAAGATATTTCCTTCTAAATAGAGTAACGTTTCAATGGAAACGACAGGATTTTCTTTTGGGATACGACAATCACATTTCCGATCCACTAATCCTTCTTTACTGCATCCCTCACTCCCACACATTGACGAATTCACACGGAAATTCCGTCGCTTTGAATTACTATGGGTTCTATGACTTCTCCTTCTAAATCAAGTAACATTTCTATGGAAACGACAGGACTTTCTTTTGGGATACGTCAATCACATTTCCGATCCACTAAGCTTCCTTTACTGCATCCCTCACTTCCAAACATTGAAGAATTCACACGGAAATTCCGTCGCTATGAAATGCGAGTACTATGTGTTCTAAGACAATTCCTTCTAAATCGGGGGAACGTTTCTATGGAAACGACAGGATTTTGTTTTGGGATACGACAATCACATTTCCGATCCACTAATCCTTCTTTACTGCATCCATCACTCCCACACATTGACGAATTCACACGGAAATTCCGTCGCTATGATTTACTATGGGTTCTATGACTTCTCCTTCTAAATCAAGTAACATTTCTATGGAAACGACAGGAATTTTTTTTGGGATACGACAATCTCATTTCCGATCCACTAATCCTTCTTTACTGCATTCCTCACTCCCAAACATTGACGAACTCACACGGAAATTGCGTCGCTATGAAATACTATGTGTTCTAAGACATATCCTTCTAAATCGAGTAACGTTTCTATGGAAACGACAGGATTTTCTTTTGGGATACGACAATCTCATTTCCGATCCACTAATCCTTCTGTACTGCATCCCTCACTCCCACACATTGACGAATTCACACGGAAATTGCGTCGCTATGAAATACGAGTAATATGTGTTCCAAGACATTTCCTTCTAAATCGAGTAACGTTTCTATGGAAACGACAGGATTTTCTTTTGGGATACGACAATCACATTTCCGATCCACTAATCCTTCTTTACTGCATCCCTCACTCCCAAACATTGACGAATTCACTCGGAAATTCCGTCGCTATGAGATACGAGTACTATGTGTTCTAAGACATTTCCTTCTAAATCGAGTAACGGTTCTATGGAAACGACAGGATTTTCTTTTGGGATACGACAATCTCATTTCCGATTCACTAATCCTTCTTTACTGCATCCCTCACTCCCAAACATTGACGAATTCACACGGAAATTGCGTCGCTATGAAATACCATGTGTCCTAAGACATTTCCTTCTAAATCGAGTAACGTTTCTATGGAAACGACGGGATTTTATTTTGGGATACGACACTCTCATTTCCGATCCACTAATCCTTCTTTACTGCATCCCTCACTCCCACACATTGACGAATTCACACGGAAATTGCGTCGCTATGAAATACTATGTGTTCTAAGACATTTCCTTCTAAATCGAGTAACGTTTCTATGGAAACGACAGGATTTTCTTTTAGGATACGACAATCTCATTTCCGATCCACTAATCCTTCTTTACTGCATCACTCACTCCCACACATTGACGAATTCACACGGAAATTGCGTCGCTATGAAATACTATGTGTTCTAAGACATTTCCTTCTAAATCGAGTAACGTTTCTATGGAAACGACAGGATTTTCTTTTGGGATACGACTATCACATTTCCGATCCACTAATCCTTCTTTACTGCATCCCTCACTCCCACACATTGACGAATTCACACGGAAATTGCGTCGCTGTTAAATACGAGTACTATGTGTTCTAAGACATTTCCTTCTAAATCGAGTAACGATTCTATGGAAACGACAGGATTTATTTTTGGGATACGTCAATCACATTTCCAATCCACTAACCCTTCTTCACTGCTTCCCTCACACCCAAACATTGACGAATTCACACGGAAATTCCGTCGCTATGAAATAAGAGTACCTTGTGTTCTAAGACAATTCCTTCTAAATCGAGTAACGGTTCTATGGAAACGACAGGATTTTCTTTTGGGATACGACAATCACATTTCCGATCCACTAATCCTTCTTTACTGCATCCCTCACTCCCAAACATTGACGAATTCACACGGAAATTCCGTCGCTATGAAATACGAGTACTATGTGTTCTAAGATATTTCCTTCTAAATAGAGTAACGTTTCAATGGAAACGACAGGATTTTCATTTGGGATACGACAATCACATTTCCGATCCACTAATCCTTCTTTACTGCATCCCTCACTCCCACACATTGACGAATTCACACGGAAATTCCGTCGCTTTGAATTACTATGGGTTCTATGACTTCTCCTTCTAAATCAAGTAACATTTCTATGGAAACGACAGGACTTTCTTTTGGGATACGTCAATCACATTTCCGATCCACTAAGCTTCCTTTACTGCATCCCTCACTTCCAAACATTGACGAATTCACACGGAAATTCCGTCGCTATGAAATGCGAGTACTATGTGTTCTAAGACAATTCCTTCTAAGTCGGGGGAACGTTTCTATGGAAACGACAGGATTTTGTTTTGGGATACGACAATCACATTTCCGATCCACTAATCCTTCTTTACTGCATCCATCACTCCCACATATTGACGAATTCACACGGAAATTCCGTCGCTATGATTTACTATGGGTTCTATGACTTCTCCTTCTAAATCAAGTAACATTTCTATGGAAACGACAGGAATTTTTTTTGGGATACGACAATCTCATTTCCGATCTACTAATCCTTCTTTACTGCATCCCTCACTCCCAAACATTGACGAATTCACACGGAAATTGAGTCGCTATGAAATACTATGTGTTCTAAGACATTTCCTTCTAAATCGAGTAACGTTTCTATGGAAACGACAGGATTTTCTTTTGGGATACGACAATCACATTTCCGATCCACTAATCCTTCTTTACTGCATTCCTCACTCCCAAACATTGACGAATTCACACGGAAATTGCGTCGCTATGAAATACTATGTGTTCTAAGACATTTCCTTCTAAATCGAGTAACGTTTCTATGGAAACGACAGGATTTTCTTTTGGGATACGACAATCTCATTTCCGATCCACTAATCCTTCTTTACTGCATCCCTCACTCCCACACATTGACGAATTCACACGGAAATTGCGTCGCTATGAAATACGAGTAATATGTGTTCTAAGACATTTCCTTCTAAATCGAGTAACGTTTCTATGGAAACGACAGGATTTTCTTTTGGGATACGACAATCACATTTCCGATCCACTAATCCTTCTTTACTGCATCCCTCACTCCCAAACATTGACGAATTCACACGGAAATTCCGTCGCTATGAGATACGAGTACTATGTGTTCTAAGACATTTCCTTCTAAATCGAGTAACGGTTCTATGGAAACGACAGGATTTTCTTTTGGGATACGACAATCTCATTTCCGATTCATTAATCCTTCTTTACTGCATCCCTCACTCCCAAACATTGACGAATTCACACGGAAATTGCGTCGCTAAGAATTACTATGTGTTCTAAGACATTTCCTTCTAAATCGAGTAACGTTTCTATGGCAACGACACGATTTTCTTTTGGGATACGACAATCTCATTTCCGATCCACAAATCCTTCTTTACTGCATCCCTCACTCCCACACATTGACGAATTCACACGGAAATTGCGTCGCTATGAAATACCATGTGTCCTAAGACATTTCCTTCTAAATCGAGTAACGTTTCTATGGAAACGACGGGATTTTATTTTGGGATGCGACACTCTCATTTCCGATCCACTAATCCTTCTTTACTGCATCCCTCACTCCCACACATTGACGAATTCACACGGAAATTGCGTCGCTATGAAATACTATGTGTTCTAAGACATTTCCTTCTAAATCGAGTAACGTTTCTATGGAAACGACAGGATTTTCTTTTGGGATACGACAATCTCATTTCCGATCCACTAATCCTTCTTTACTGCATCCCTCACTCCCAAACATTGACGAGTTCACACGGAAATTGCGTCGTTATGAAATACTATGTGTTCTAAGACATTTCCTTCTAAATCGAGTAACGTTTCTATGGAAAAGACAGGATTTTCTTTTAGGATACGACAATCTCATTTCCGATCCACTAATCCTTCTTTACTGCATCACTCACTCCCACACATTGACGAATTCACACGGAAATTGCGTCGCTATGAAATACTATGTGTTCTAAGACATTTCCTTCTAAATCGAGTAACGTTTCTATGGAAACGACAGGATTTTCTTTTGGGATACGACTATCACATTTCCGATCCACTAATCCTTCTTTACTGCATCCCTCACTCCCACACATTGACGAATTCACACGGAAATTGCGTCGCTATGAAATACGAGTACTATGTGTTCTAAGACATTTCCTTCTAAGTCGAGTAACGTTTCTATGGAAACGACAGGATTTTCTTTTGGGATACGACAATCACATTTCCGATCCACTAATCCTTCTTTACTGCATCCCTCACTCCCAAACATTGACGAATTCACATGGAAATTCCGTCGCTATGAAATACGAGTACTATGTGTTGTAAGACATTTCCTTCTAAATCGAGTAACGTTTCTATGGAAACGACAGGATTTTCTTTTGGGATACGACAATCACATTTCCGATCCACTAATCCTTCTTTACTGCATCCCTCACTCCCACACATTGACGAATTCACACGGAAATTCCGTCGCTATGAGTTACTATGGGTTCCATGACTTCTCCTTCTAAATCAAGTAACATTTCTATGGAAACGACAGGACTTTTTTTTGGGATACGACAATCTCATTTGCGATCCACTAATCCTTCTTTACTGCATCCCTCACTCCCAAACATTGACGAATTCACACGGAAATTGCGTCGCTATGAAATACTATGTGTTCTAAGACATTTCCTTCTAAATCGAGTAACGTTTCTATGGAAACGACCGGATTTTCTTTTGGGATACGACAATCTCATTTCCGATCCACTAATCCTTCTGTACTGCATCCCTCACTCCCACACATTGACGAATTCACACGGAAATTCCGTCGCTATGAAATACGAGTAATATGTGTTCTAAGACATTTCCTTCTAAATCGAGTAACGTTTCTATGGAAACGACAGGATTTTCTTTTGGGATACGACAATCACATTTCCGATCCACTAATCCTTCTTTACTGCATCCCTCACTCCCAAACATTGACGAATTCACTCGGAAATTCCGTCGCTATGAGATACGAGTACTATGTGTTCTAAGACATTTCCTTCTAAATCGAGTAACGGTTCTATGGAAACGACAGGATTTTCTTTTGGGATACGACAATCTCATTTCCGATTCACTAATCCTTCTTTACTGCATCCCTCACTCCCAAACATTGACGAATTCACACGGAAATTGCGTCGCTATGAAATACCATGTGTCCTAAGACATTTCCTTCTAAATCGAGTAACGTTTCTATGGAAACGACGGGATTTTATTTTGGGATACGACACTCTCATTTCCGATCCACTAATCCTTCTTTACTGCATCCCTCACTCCCACACATTGACGAATTCACACGGAAATTGCGTCGCTATGAAATACTATGTGTTCTAAGACATTTCCTTCTAAATCGAGTAACGTTTCTATGGAAACGACAGGATATTCTTTTAGGATACGACAATCTCATTTCCGATCCACTAATCCTTCTTTACTGCATCACTCACTCCCACACATTGACGAATTCACACGGAAATTGCGTCGCTATGAAATACTATGTGTTCTAAGACATTTCCTTCTAAATCGAGTAACGTTTCTATGGAAACGACAGGATTTTCTTTTGGGATACGACTATCACATTTCCGATCCACTAATCCTTCTTTACTGCATCCCTCACTCCCACACATTGACGAATTCACACGGAAATTGCGTCGCTGTTAAATACGAGTACTATGTGTTCTAAGACATTTCCTTCTAAATCGAGTAACGATTCTATGGAAACGACAGGATTTATTTTTGGGATACGTCAATCACATTTCCAATCCACTAACCCTTCTTCACTGCTTCCCTCACACCCAAACATTGACGAATTCACACGGAAATTCCGTCGCTATGAAATAAGAGTACCTTGTGTTCTAAGACAATTCCTTCTAAATCGAGTAACGGTTCTATGGAAACGACAGGATTTTCTTTTGGGATACGACAATCACATTTCCGATCCACTAATCCTTCTTTACTGCATCCCTCACTCCCAAACATTGACGAATTCACACGGAAATTCCGTCGCTATGAAATACGAGTACTATGTGTTCTAAGATATTTCCTTCTAAATAGAGTAACGTTTCAATGGAAACGACAGGATTTTCTTTTGGGATACGACAATCACATTTCCGATCCACTAATCCTTCTTTACTGCATCCCTCACTCCCACACATTGACGAATTCACACGGAAATTCCGTCGCTTTGAATTACTATGGGTTCTATGACTTCTCCTTCTAAATCAAGTAACATTTCTATGGAAACGACAGGACTTTCTTTTGGGATACGTCAATCACATTTCCGATCCACTAAGCTTCCTTTACTGCATCCCTCACTTCCAAACATTGACGAATTCACACGGAAATTCCGTCGCTATGAAATGCGAGTACTATGTGTTCTAAGACAATTCCTTCTAAGTCGGGGGAACGTTTCTATGGAAACGACAGGATTTTGTTTTGGGATACGACAATCACATTTCCGATCCACTAATCCTTCTTTACTGCATCCATCACTCCCACACATTGACGAATTCACACGGAAATTCCGTCGCTATGATTTACTATGGGTTCTATGACTTCTTCTTCTAAATCAAGTAACATTTCTATGGAAACGACAGGAATTTTTTTTGGGATACGACAATCTCATTTCCGATCCACTGATCCTTCTTTACTGCATCCCTCACTCCCAAACATTGACGAATTCACACGGAAATTGAGTCGCTATGAAATACTATGTGTTCTAAGACATTTCCTTCTAAATCGAGTAACGTTTCTATGGAAACGACAGGATTTTCTTTTGGGATACGACAATCACATTTCCGATCCACTAATCCTTCTTTACTGCATTCCTCACTCCCAAACATTGACGAATTCACACGGAAATTGCGTCGCTATGAAATACTATGTGTTCTAAGACATTTCCTTCTAAATCGAGTAACGTTTCTATGGAAACGACAGGATTTTCTTTTGGGATACGACAATCTCATTTCCGATCCACTAATCCTTCTTTACTGCATCCCTCACTCCCACACATTGACGAATTCACACGGAAATTGCGTCGCTATGAAATACGAGTAATATGTGTTCTAAGACATTTCCTTCTAAATCGAGTAACGTTTCTATGGAAACGACAGGATTTTCTTTTGGGATACGACAATCACATTTCCGATCCACTAATCCTTCTTTACTGCATCCCTCACTCCCAAACATTGACGAATTCACACGGAAATTCCGTCGCTATGAGATACGAGTACTATGTGTTCTAAGACATTTCCTTCTAAATCGAGTAACGGTTCTATGGAAACGACAGGATTTTCTTTTGGGATACGACAATCTCATTTCCGATTCACTAATCCTTCTTTACTGCATCCCTCACTCCCAAACATTGACGAATTCACACGGAAATTGCGTCGCTATGAAATACCATGTGTCCTAAGACATTTCCTTCTAAATCGAGTAACGTTTCTATGGAAACGACGGGATTTTATTTTGGGATACGACACTCTCATTTCCGATCCACTAATCCTTCTTTACTGCATCCCTCACTCCCACACATTGACGAATTCACACGGAAATTGCGTCGCTATGAAATACTATGTGTTCTAAGACATTTCCTTCTAAATCGAGTAACGTTTCTATGGAAACGACAGGATTTTCTTTTGGGATACGACAATCTCATTTCCGATCCACTAATCCTTCTTTACTGCATCCCTCACTCCCAAACATTGACGAGTTCACACGGAAATTGCGTCGTTATGAAATACTATGTGTTCTAAGACATTTCCTTCTAAATCGAGTAACGTTTCTATGGAAAAGACAGGATTTTCTTTTAGGATACGACAATCTCATTTCCGATCCACTAATCCTTCTTTACTGCATCACTCACTCCCACACATTGACGAATTCACACGGAAATTGCGTCGCTATGAAATACTATGTGTTCTAAGACATTTCCTTCTAAATCGAGTAACGTTTCTATGGAAACGACAGGATTTTCTTTTGGGATACGACTATCACATTTCCGATCCACTAATCCTTCTTTACTGCATCCCTCACTCCCACACATTGACGAATTCACACGGAAATTGCGTCGCTATGAAATACGAGTACTATGTGTTCTAAGACATTTCCTTCTAAGTCGAGTAACGTTTCTATGGAAACGACAGGATTTTCTTTTGGGATACGACAATCACATTTCCGATCCACTAATCCTTCTTTACTGCATCCCTCACTCCCAAACATTGACGAATTCACATGGAAATTCCGTCGCTATGAAATACGAGTACTATGTGTTGTAAGACATTTCCTTCTAAATCGAGTAACGTTTCTATGGAAACGACAGGATTTTCTTTTGGGATACGACAATCACATTTCCGATCCACTAATCCTTCTTTACTGCATCCCTCACTCCCACACATTGACGAATTCACACGGAAATTCCGTCGCTATGAGTTACTATGGGTTCCATGACTTCTCCTTCTAAATCAAGTAACATTTCTATGGAAACGACAGGACTTTTTTTTGGGATACGACAATCTCATTTGCGATCCACTAATCCTTCTTTACTGCATCCCTCACTCCCAAACATTGACGAATTCACACGGAAATTGCGTCGCTATGAAATACTATGTGTTCTAAGACATTTCCTTCTAAATCGAGTAACGTTTCTATGGAAACGACCGGATTTTCTTTTGGGATACGACAATCACATTTCCGATCCACTAATCCTTCTTTACTGCATCCCTCATTCCCAAACATTGACGAATTCACACGGAAATTCCGTCGCTATGATATACGAGTACTATGTGTTCT
Source organism: Schistocerca piceifrons (assembly GCF_021461385.2). NCBI lineage: Eukaryota > Metazoa > Arthropoda > Insecta > Orthoptera > Acrididae > Schistocerca > Schistocerca piceifrons. The sequence continues at coordinate 601,339,881 of NC_060144.1, read as the reverse complement.
AAGACATTTCCTTCTAAATCGAGTAACGTTTCTATGGAAACGACAGGATTTTCTTTTGGGATACGACACTCTCATTTCCGATCCACTAATCCTTCTTTACTGCATCCCTCACTCCCACACATTGACGAATTCACACGGAAATTGCGTCGCTATGAAATACGAGTACTATGTGTTCTAAGACATTTCCTTCTAAGTCCAGTAACGTTTCTATGGAAACGACAGGATTTTCTTTTGGGATACGACAATCACATTTCCGATCCACTAATCCTTCTTTACTGCATCCCTCACTCCCAAACATTGACGAATTCACATGGAAATTCCGTCGCTATGAAATACGAGTACTATGTGTTCTAAGACATTTCCTTCTAAATCGAGTAACGTTTCTATGGAAACGACAGGATTTTCTTTTGGGATACGACAATCTCATATCCGATCCACTAATCCTTCTTTACTGCATCCCTCACTCCCACACATTGACGAATTCACACGGTAATTGCGTCGCTATGAAATACGAGTACTATGTGTTCTAAGACATTTCCTTCTAAATCGAGTAACGTTTCTATGGAAACGACAGGATTTTCTTTTGGGATACGACAATCTCATTTCCGATCCACTAATCCTTCTTTACTGCATCCCTCACTCCCACACATTGACGAATTCACACGGAAATTGCGTCGCTATAAAATACGAGTACTATGTGTTCTAAGACATTTCCTTCTAAATCGAGTGGCGTTTCTATGGAAACGACAGGATTTTCTTTTGGGGTACGACAATCACATTTCCGATCCACTAATCCTTCTTTACTGCATCCCTCAGTCCCACAGATTGACGAATTCACACGGAAATTCCGTCGCTATGAATTACTATGTGTTCTATGACTTCTCCTTCTAAATCAAGTAACATTTCTATGGAAACGACAGGACTTTTTTTTGGGATACGACAATCTCATTTCCGATCCACTAATCCTTCTTTACTGCATCCCTCACTCCCAAACATTGACGAATTCACACGGAAATTGCGTCGCTATGAAATACTATGTGTTCTAAGACATTTCCTTCTAAATCGAGTAACGTTTCTATGGAAAAGACAGGATTTTCTTTTGGGATACGACAATCACATTTCCGATCCACTAATCCTTCTTTACTGCATCCCTCACTCCCAAACATTGACGAATTCACACGGAAATTCCGTCGCTATGAAATACGAGTGCTATGTGTTCTAAGACATTTCCTTCTAAATCGAGTAACGTTTCTATGGAAACGACAGGATTTTCTTTTGGGATACGACAATCACATTTCCGATCCACTAATCCTTCTTTACTGCATCCCTCACTCCCACACATTGACGAATTCACACAGAAATTCCGTCGCTATGAATTACTATGGGTTCTATGACATCTCCTTCTAAATCAAGTAACATTTCTATGGAAACGACAGGACTTTTTTTTGGCATACGACAATCTCATTTCCGATCCACTAATCCTTCTTTACTGCATCCCTCACTCCCAAATATTGACGAATTCACACGGAAATTGCGTCGCTATGAAATACGAGTACTATGTGTTCTAAGACATTTCCTTCTAAATCGAGTAACGTTTCTATGGAAACGACAGGATTTTCTTTTGGGATACGACAGTCACATTTCCGATCCACTAATCCTTCTTTACTGCATCCCTCACTCCCACACATTGACGAATTGACACGGAAATTCCGTCGCTATGAATTACTATGGGTTCTATGACTTCTCCTTCTAAATCAAGTAACATTTCTATGGAAACGACAGGACTTTTTTTTTGGGATACGACAAACTCATTTCCGATCCACTAATCCTTCTTTACCGCATCCCTCACTCCCAAACATTGACGAATTCACACGGAAATTGCGTCGCTATGAAATACTATGTGTTCTAAGACATTTCCTTCTAAATCGAGTAACGTTTCTATGGAGACGACAGGATTTTCTTATGGGATACGACAATCTCATTTCGGATCCACTAATCCTTCTTTACTGCATCCCTCACTCCCACACATTGACGAATTCACACGGAAATTGCGTCGCTATGAAATACGAGTACTATGTGTTCTAAGACATTTCCTTCTAAATCGAGTAACGTTTCTATGGAAACGACAGGATTTTCTTTTGGGATACGATAATCACATTTCCGATCCACTAAGCCTTCTTTACTGCATCCCTCACTCCCAAACATTGACGAATTCACACGGAAATTCCGCCGCTATGAAATACGAGTACTATGTGTTCTAAGACATTTCCTTCTAAATCGAGTAACGTTTCTATGGAAACGACAGGATTTTCTTTTGGGATAAGACAATCACATTTCCGATCCACTAATCCTTCTTTACTGCATCCCTCACTCCCACACATTGATGAATTCACACGGAAATTCCGTCGCTATGAATTACTATGGGTTCTATGACTTCTCCTTCTAAATCAAGTAACATTTCTATGGAAACGACAGGACTTTTTTTTGGGATACGACAATCTCATTTCCGAACTATTAATCCTTCTTTACTGCATCCCTCACTCCCAAACATTCACAAATTCACGCGGAAATTGCGTCGCTATGAAATACTATGTGTTCTAAGACATTTCCTTCTAAATCGAGTAACGTTTCTATGGAAACGACAGGATTTTCTTTTGGGATACGACAATCACATTTCCGATCCACTAATCCTTCTTTACTGCATCCCTCACTCCCAAACATTGACGAATTCACACGGAAATTCCGTCGCTATTAAATACGAGTACTATGTGTTGTAAGACATTTCCTTCTAAATCGAGTAACGTTTCTATGGAAACGACAGGATTTTCTTTTGGGATACGACAATCACATTTCCGATCCACTAATCCTTCTTTACTGCATCCCTCACTCCCAAACATTGACGAATTCACACGGAAATTGCGTCGCTGTGAAATACTATGTGTTTTAAGACATTTCCTTCTAAATCGAGTAACGTTTCTATGGAAACAACAGGATTTTCTTTTGGGATACGACAATCTCATATCCGATCCACTAATCCTTCTTTACTGCATCCCTCACTCCCACACATTGACGAATTCACACGGAAATTGCGTCGCTATGAAATACGAGTACTATGTGTTCTAAGACATTTCCTTCTAAATCGAGTAACGTTTCTATGGAATCGACAGGATTTTCTTTTGGGATACGACAATCTCATTTCCGATCCACTAATCCTTCTTTACTGCATCCCTCACTCCCAAACATTGACGAATTCACACGGAAATTCCGTCGCTATGAAATACGAGTACTATGTGTTCTAAGACATTTCCTTCTAAATCGAGTAACGTTTCTATGGAAACGACAGGATTTTCTTTTGGGATACGACAATCACATTTCCGATCCACTAATCCTTCTTTACTGCATCCCTCACTGCCAAACATTGACGAATTCACACGGATATTGCGTCGCTATGAAATACGAGTACTATGTGTTCTAAGACATTTCCTTCTAAATCGAGTAACGTTTCTATGGAAACGACAGGATTTTCTTTTGGGATACAACAATCACATTTCCGATCGACTAATCCTTCTTTACTGCATCCCTCACTCCCACACATTGACGAATTCACACGGAAATTCCGTCGCTATGAATTACTATGCGTTCTATGACTTCTCCTTCTAAATCAAGTAACATTTCTATGGAAACGACAGGACTTTTTTTTGGGATACGACAATCTCATTTCCGATCCACTAATCCTTCTTTACTGCATCCCTCACTCCCAAACATTGACGAATTCACACGGAAATTGCGTCGCTATGAAATACTATGTGTTCTAAGACATTTCCTTCTAAATCGAGTAACGTTTCTATGGAGACGACAGGATTTTCTTATGGGATACGAAAATCTCATTTACGATCCACTAATCCATCTTTACTGCATCCCTCACTCCCACACATTGACGAATTCACACGGAAATTGCGTCGCTATGAAATACGAGTACTATGTGTTCTAAGACATTTCCTTCTAAATCGAGTAACGTTTCTATGGAAACGACAGGATTTTCTTTTGGGATACGATAATCACATTTCCGATCCACTAATCCTTCTTTACTGCATCCCTCACTCCCAAACATTGACGAATTCACACGGAAATTCCGTCGCTATGAAATACGAGTACTATGTGTTCTAAGACATTTCCTTCTAAATCGAGTAACGTTTCTATGGAAACGACAGGAATTTCTTTTGGGATAAGACAATCACATTTCCGATCCACTAATCCTTCTTTACTGCATCCCTCATTCCCACACATTGATGAATTCACACGGAAATTCCGTCGCTATGTATTACTATGGGTTCTATGATTTCTCCTTCTAAATCAAGAAACATTTCTATGGAAACGACAGGACTTTTTTTTGGGATACGACAATCTCATTTCCGATCCACTAATCCTTCTTTACTGCATCCCTGACTCCCAAACATTGACAAATTCACGCGGAAATTGCGTCGCTATGAAATACTATGTGTTCTAAGACATTTCCTTCTAAATCGAGTAACGTTTCTATGGAAACGACAGGATTTTCTTTTGGGATACGACAATCACATATCCGATCCACTAATCCTTCTTTACTGCATCCCTCACTCCCAAACATTGACGAATTCACACGGAAATTCCGTCGCTATGAAATACGAGTACTATGTGTTGTAAGACATTTCCTTCTAAATCGAGTAACGTTTCTATGGAAACGACAGGATTTTCTTTTGGGATACGACAATCACATTTCCGATCCACTAATCCTTCTTTACTGCATCCCTCACTCCCACACATTGACGAATTCACACGGAAATTCCGTCGCTATGAATTACTATGGGCTCTATGACTTCTCCTTCTAAATCAAGTAACATTTCTATGGAAATGACAGGACTTTTTTTTGGGAGACGACAATCTCATTTCCGATCCACTAATCCTTCTTTACTGCATCCCTCACTCCCAAACATTGACGAATTCACACGGAAATTGCGTCGCTATGAAATACTATGTGTTCTAAGTCATTTCCTTCTAAATCGAGTAACGTTTCTATGGAAACGACAGGATTTTCTTTTGGGATACGACAATCTCATTTTCGATCCACTAATCCTTCTTTACTGCATCCCTCACTCCCAAACATTGACGAATTCACACGGAAATTGCGTCGCTATAAAATACGAGCACTATGTGTTCTAAGACATTTCCTTCTAAATCGAGTAACGTTTCTATGGAAACGACAGGATTTTCTTTTGGGATACGACAATCACACTTCCGATCCACTAATCCTTCTTTACTGCATCCCTCACTCCCAAACATTGACGAATTCACACGGAAATTCCGTCGCTACGAAATACGAGTACTATGTGTTCTAAGACATTTCCTTCTAAATCGAGTAAAGTTTCTATGGAAACGACAAGATTTTCTTTTGGGATACGACAATCTCATTTCCGATCCACTAATCCTTCTTTACTGCATCCCTCACTCCCACACATTGACGAATTCACACGGAAATTGCGTCGCTATTAAATACTATGTGTTCTAAGACATTTCCTTCTAAATCGAGTAACGTTTCTATGGAAACGACAGGATTTTCTTTTGGGATACGACGATCACAATTCCGATCCACTAATCCTTCTTTACTGCATCCCACACTCCCAAACATTGACGAATTCACACGGAAATTGCGTCGCTATGAAATACTATGTGTTCTAAGACATTTCCTTCTAAATCGAGTAACGTTTCTATGGAAACGACAGGATTTGCTTTTGGGATACGACAATCTCATTTCCGATCCACTAATCCTTCTTTACTGCATCCCTCACTCCCAAACATTGACGAATTCACACGGAAATTCCGTCGCTATGAAATACGAGTTCTATGTGTTTTAAGACATTTCCTTCTAAATCGAGTAACGTTTCTATGGAAACGACAGGATTTTCTTTTGGGACACGACAATCACATTTCCGATCTACTAATCCCTCTTTACAGCATCCCTCACTCCCACACATTGACGAATTCACACGGAAATTGCGTCGCTATGAAATACGAGTACTATGTGTTGTAAGACATTTCCTTCCCAATCGAGTAACGTTTCTATGGAAACGGCAGGATTTTCTTTTGGGATACGACAATCACATTTCCGATCCACTAATCCTTCTTTACTGCATCCCTCACCCCCACACATTGACGAATTCACACGGAAATTCCGTCGCTATGACATACGAGTACTATGAGTTTTAAGACATTTCCTTCTAAATCGAGTAACGTTTCTATGGAAACGACGGGATTTTCTTTTGGGATACGACAATCACATTTCTGATCTACTAATCCTTCTTTACTGAGTCCCTCACTCCCACACATTGACGAATTCACACGGAAATTGCGTCGCTATGAAATACGAGTACTATGTGTTAGAAGACATTTCCTTCTAAATCGAGTAACGTTTCTATGGAAACGACAGGATTTTCTTTTGGGATACGACAATCACATTTACGATCCACTAATCCTTCTTTACTGCATCCCTCACTCCCAAACATTGACGAATTCACACGGAAATTGCGTCGCTATGAAATACTATGTGTTCTAAGACATTTCCTTCTAAATCGAGTAACGTTTCTATGGAAACGACAGAATTTTCTTTTGGGATACGACAATCACAATTCCGATCCACTAATCCTTCTTTACTGCATCCCTCACTCCAAACATTGACGAATTCACACGGAAATTGCGTCGCTATGAAATACTATGTGCTGTAAGACATTTCCTTCTAAATCGAGTAACGTTTCTATGGAAACGACGGGATTTGCTTTTGGGATACGACAATCTCATTTCCGATCCACTTATCCTTCTTTACTGCATCCCTCACTCGCAAACATTGACGAATTCACACGGAAATTCCGTCGCTATGAAATACGAGTACTATGTGTTTTAAGACATTTCCTTCTAAATCGAGTAACGTTTCTATGGAAACGACAGGATTTTCTTTTGGGACACGACAATCACATTTCCGATCTCTTAATCCTTCTTTACTGCATCCCTCACTCCCACACATTGACGAATTCACATGGAAATTGCGTCGCTTTGAAATACGAGTACTATGTGTTCTAAGACATTTCCTTCTAAATCGAGTAACGTTTCTATGGAAACGACAGGATTTTCTTTTGGGATAAGACAATCACATTTCCGATCCACTATTCCTTCTTTACTGCATCCCTCACTCCCACACATTGACGAATTCACACGGAAATTGCGTCGCTATGAAATACGAGTGCTATGTGTTAGAAGACATTTCCTTCTAAATCGAGTGACGTTTCTATGGAAACGACAGGATTTTCTTTTGGGATACGACAATAACATTTCCGATCCACTTATCCTTCTTTACTGCATCCCTCGCTCCCAAACATTGACGAATTCACACGGAAATTGCGTCGCTATGAAATACGAGTACTATGTGTTCTAAGACATTTCCTTCTAAATCGAGTAACGTTTCTATGGAAACGATAGGATTTGCTTTTGGGATACGACAATCTCATTTCCGATCCACAAATCCTTCTATACTGCATCCCTCACTCCCACACATTGACGAATTCACACGGAAATTGCGTCGCTATGAAAAACGAGTACTATGTGTTTTAAGACATTTCCTTCTAAATCGAGTAACGTTTCTATGGAAACGACAGGATTTTCTTTTGGGATACGACAATCACATTTCCGATCTACTAAACCTTCTTTACTGCATCCCCCACTCCCACACATTGACGAATTCACACGGAAATTGCGTCGCTATGAAATACGAGTACTATGTGTTCTAAGACATTTCCTTCTAAATCGAGTACCGTATCTATGGAAACGACAGGATTTTCTTTTGGGATACGACAATCACATTTCCGATCCACTATTCCTTCTTTACTGCATCCCTCACTCCCACACATTGACGAATTCACACGGAAATTGCGTCGCTATGAAATACGAGTACTATGTGTTAGAAGACATTTCCTTCTAAATCGAGTAACGTTTCTATGGAAACGACAGGATTTTCTTTTGGTATACGACAATAACATTTCCGATCCACTAATCCTTCTTTACTGCATCCCTCACTCCCAAACATTGACGAATTCACACGGAAATTGCGTCGCTATGAAATACGAGTACTATGTGTTCTAAGACATTTCCTTCTAAATCGAGTAACGTTTCTATGGAAACGACAGGATTTTCTTTTGGGATACGACAATCACATTTCCGATCCACTAATCCTTCTTTACTGCATCCCTCACTCCCACACATTGACGAATTCACACGGAAATTGCGTCGCTATGAAATACGAGTTCTATGTGTTAGAAGACATTTCCATCTAAATCGCGAACGTTTCTATGGAAACGACAGGATTTTCTTTTGGGATACGACAATCACATTTCCGATCCACTAATCCTTCTTTACTGCATCCCTCACTCCCACACTTTGACGAATTCACACGGAAATTGTGTCGCTATGAAATACGAGTACTATGTGTTAGAAGACATTTCCTTCTAAATCGAGTAACGTTTCTATGGAAACGAGAGGATTTTCTTTTGGGATACGACAATCACATTTCCGATCCACTAATCCTTCTTTACTGCATCCCTCACTCCCACACATTGACGAATTCACACGGAAATTGCGTCGCTATGAAATACGAGTACTATGTGTTCTAAGACATTTCCTTCTAAATCGAGTAACGTTTCTATGGACACGACAGGATTTTCTTTTGGGATACGACAATCACATTTCCGATCCACTAATCCTTCTTTACTGCATCCCTCACTCCCACACATTGACGAATTCACACGGAGATTGCGTCGCTATGAAATACGAGTACTATGTGTTAGAAGACATTTCCTTATAAATCGAGTAACGTTTCTATGGAAACGACAGGATTTTCTATTGGGATACGACAATCACATTTCCGATCCACAAATCCTTCTATACTGCATCCCTCACTCCCACACATTGACGAATTCACACGGAAATTGCGTCGCTATGAAAAACGAGTACTATGTGTTGTAAGACATTTCCTTCTAAATCGTGTAAAGTTTCTATGGACACGACAGGATTTTCTTTTGGGATACGACAATCACATTTCCGATCCACTAGTCCTTCTGTACTGCATCCCTCACTCCCAAACATTAACGAATTCACACGGAAATTGCGTCGCAATGAAATACTATGTGTTCTAAGACATTTCCTTCTAAATCGAGTAACGTTTCTATGGAAACGACAGGATTTTCTTTTGGGATACGACAATCACAATTCCGATCCACTAATCCTTCTTTACTGCACCCCTCACTCCAAACTTTGACGAATTCACACGGAAATTGCGTCGCTATGAAATACTATGTGCTCTAAGACATTTCCTTCTAAATCGAGTAACGTTTCTATGGAAACGATAGGATTTGCTTTTGGGATACGACAATCTCATTTCCGATCCACTAATCCTTCTTTACTGCATCCCACACTCCCAAACATTGACGAATTCACACGGAAATTCCGTCGCTATGAAATACGAGTACTATGTGTTTTAAGACATTTCCTTCTAAATCGAGTAACGTTTCTATGGAAACGACAGGATTTTCTTTTGGGATACGACAATCACATTTCCGATCTACTAAACCTTCTTTACTGCATCCCCCACTCCCACACATTGACGAATTCACACGGAAATTGCGTCGCTATGAAATACGAGTACTATGTGTTCTAAGACATTTCCTTCTAAATCGAGTACCGTATCTATGGAAACGACAGGATTTTCTTTTGGGATACGACAATCACATTTCCGAGCCACTATTCCTTCTTTACTGCATCCCTCACTCCCACACATTGACGAATTCACACGGAAATTGCGTCGCTATGAAATACGAGTACTATGTGTTAGAAGACATTTCCTTCTAAATCGAGTAACGTTTCTATGGAAACGACAGGATTTTCTTTTGGTATACGACAATAACATTTCCGATCCACTAATCCTTCTTTACTGCATCCCTCACTCCCAAACATTGAAGAATTCACACGGAAATTGCGTCGCTATGAAATACGAGTACTATGTGTTCTAAGACATTTCCTTCTAAATCGAGTAACGTTTCTATGGAAACGACAGGATTTTCTTTTGGGATACGACAATCACATTTCCGATCCACTAATCCTTCTTTACTGCATCCCTCACTCCCACACATTGACGAATTCACACGGAAATTGCGTCGCTATGAAATACGAGTTCTATGTGTTAGAAGACATTTCCATCTAAATCGCGAACGTTTCTATGGAAACGACAGGATTTTCTTTTGGGATACGACAATCACATTTCCGATCCACTAATCCTTCTTTACTGCATCCCTCACTCCCACACTTTGACGAATTCACACGGAAATTGTGTCGCTATGAAATACGAGTACTATGTGTTAGAAGACATTTCCTTCTAAATCGAGTAACGTGTCTATGGAAACGAGAGGATTTTCTTTTGGGATACGACAATCACATTTCCGATCCACTAATCCTTCTTTACTGCATCCCTCACTCCCACACATTGACGAATTCACACGGAAATTGCGTCGCTATGAAATACGAGTACTATGTGTTCTAAGACATTTCCTTCTAAATCGAGTAACGTTTCTATGGACACGACAGGATTTTCTTTTGGGATACGACAATCACATTTCCGATCCACTAATCCTTCTTTACTGCATCCCTCACTCCCACACATTGACGAATTCACACGGAGATTGCGTCGCTATGAAATACGAGTACTATGTGTTAGAAGACATTTCCTTATAAATCGAGTAACGTTTCTATGGAAACGACAGGATTTTCTTTTGGGATACGACAATCACATTTCCGATCCATTAATCCTTCTTTACTGCATCCCTCACTCCCACACATTGACGAATTCACACGGAAATTGCGTCGCTATGAAATACGAGTACTATGTGTTAGAAGACATTTCCTTCTAAATCGAGTAACGTTTCTATGGAAACGACAGGATTTTCTTTTGGGATACGACAATCACATTTCCGATCCACTAATCCTTCTTTACTGCATCCCTCACTCCCACACATTGCCGAATTCACACGGAAATTGCGTCGCTATGAAATACGAGTCCTATGTGTTAGAAGACATTTCCTTCTAAATCGAGTAACGTTTCTATGGAAACGACAGGATTTTCTTTTGGGATACGACAATCACATTTCCGGTCCACTAATCCTTCTTTACTGCATCCCTCGCTCCCAAACATTGACGAATTCACACGGAAATTGCGTCGCTATGAAATACGAGTACTATGTGTTCTAAGACATTTCCTTCTAAATCGAGTAACGTTTCTATGGACACGACAGGATTTTCTTTTGGGATACGTCAATCACATTTCCGATCCACTAATCCTTCTTTACTGCATCCCTCACTCCCACACATTGACGAATTCACACGGAAATTGCGTCGCTATGAAATACGAGTTCTATGTGTTAGAAGACATTTCCTTCTAAATCGAGTAACGTTTCTATGGAAACGACAGGATTTTCTTTTGGGTTACGACAATCACATTTCCGATCCACTAATCCTTCTTTACTGCATCCCTCACTCCCATACATTGACGAATTCACACGGAAATTGCGTCGCTATGAAATACTATGTGTTCTAAGACATTTCCTTCTAAATCGAGTAACGTTTCTATGGAAACGACAGGATTTTCTTTTGGGATACGACAATCTCATTTCCGATCCACTAATCCTTCTTTACTGCATCCCTCACTCCCAAACATTGACGAATTCTCACGGAAATTGCGTCGCTATGAAATACGAGTACTAAGTGTTCTAAGACATTTCCTTCTAAATCGAGTAACGTTTCTATGGAAACGACAGGATTTTCTTTTGGGATACGACAATCTCATTTCCGATCCACTAATCCTCCTTTACTGCATCCCTCACTCCCACACATTGACGAATTCACACGGAAATTGCGTCGCTATGAAATACGAGTACTATGTGTTAGAAGACATTTCCTTCTAAATCGAGTAACGTTTCTATGGAAACGACAGGATTTACTTTTGGAATACGACAATCACATTTCCGATCCACTAATCCTTCTTTCCTGCATCCCTCACTCCCAAACATTGACGAATTCACACGGAAATTGCGTCGCTATGAAATACGAGTACTATGTGTTAGAAGACATTTCCTTCTAAATCGAGTAACGTTTCTATGGAAACGACAGGATTTTCTTTTGGGATACGACCATCACATTTCCGATCCACTAATCCTTCTTTAGTGCATCCCTCACTCCCACACATTGACGAATTCACACGGAAATTGCGTCGCTATGAAATACGAGTACTATGTGTTAGAAGACATTTCCTTCTAAATCGAGTAACGTTTCTATGGAAACGACAGGATTTTCTTTTGGGATACGACAATCACATTTCCGATCCACTAATCCTTCTTTACTGCATCCCTCACTCCCACACATTGCCGAATTCACACGGAAATTGCGTCGCTATGAAATACGAGTACCATGTGTTAGAAGACATTTCCTTCTAAATCGAGTAACGTTTCTGTGGAAACGACAGGATTTTCTTTTGGGATACGACAATCACATTTCCGGTCCACTAATCCTTCTTTACTGCATCCCTCACTCCCACACATTGACGAATTCACACGGAAATTGCGTCGCTATGAAATACGAGTACTATGTGTTAGAAGACATTTCCTTCTAAATCGAGTAACGTTTCTATGGAAACGACAGGATTTTCTTTTGGGATACGACAATCACATTTCCGATCCACTAATCCTTCTTTACTGCTCCCCTCACTCCCACACATTGACGAATTCACACGGAAATTGCGTCGCTATGAAATATGAATACTATGTGTTAGAAGACATTTCCTTCTAAATCGAGTAACGTTTCTATGGAAACGACAGGATTTTCTTTTGGGATACGACAATCACATTTCCGATCCACTAATCCTTCTTTACTGCATCCCTCACACCCACACATTGACGAATTCACACGGAAATTGCGTCGCTATGAAATACGTGTACTATGTGTTAGAAGACATTTCCTTCTAAATCGAGTAACGTTTCTGCGGAAACGACAGGATTTTCTTTTGGGATACGACAATCACATTTCCGATCCACTAATCCATCTTTACTGCATCCCTCACTCCCACACATTGACGAATTCACACGGAAATTTCGTCGCTATGAAATACGAGTACTATGTGTTAGAAGACATTTCCTTTTAAATCGAGTAACGTTTCTATGGAAACGACAGGATTTTCTTTTGGGATACGACAATCACATTTCCGATCCACTAATCCTTCTTTACTGCATCCCTCACTCCCACACATTGACGAATTCACACGGAAATTGCGTCGCTATGAAATACGAGTACTATGTGTTAGAAGACATTTCCTTCTAAATCGAGTAACGTTTCTATTGAAACGACATTATTTTATTTTGGGATTCGACAATCACATTTCCGATCCACTAATCTTTCTTTACTGCATCCCTCACTCCCACACATTGACGAATTCACACGGAAATTGCGTCGCTATGATATACGAGTACTATGTGTTAGAAGACATTTCCTTCTAAATCGAGTAACGTTTCTATGGAAACGACAGGATTTTCTTTTGGGATACGACAATCACATTTCCGATCCACTAATCCTTCTTTACTGCATCCCTCACACCCACACATTGACGAATTCACACGGAAATTCCGTCGCTATGAAATACGAGTACTATGTGTTCTAAGACATTTCCTTCTAAATCGAGTAACGTTTCTATGGAATCGACAGGATTTTCTTTTGGGATACGAATATCACATTTCCGATTCACTAATCCTTCTTTACTGCATCCCTCACTCCCAAACATTGACGAATTCACACGGAAATTGCGTCGCTATGAAATACTATGTGTTCTAAGACATTTCCTTCTAAATCGAGTAACGTTTCTATGGAAACGACAGGATTTTCTTTTGGGATACGACAATCTCATTTCCGATCCACTAATCCTTCTTTACTGCATCCCTCACTCCCAAACATTGACGAATTCACACGGAAATTGCGTCGCTATGAAATACGAGTATTATGTGTTCTAAGACATTTCCTTCTAAATCGAGTAACGTTTCTATGGAAACGATAGGATTTTCATTTGGGATACGACAATCTCATTTCCGATCCACTAAACCTTCTTTACTGCATCCCTCACTCCCACACATTGACGAAATCACACGGAAATTGCGTCGCTATGAAATACGAGAACTATGTGTTAGAAGACATTTCCTTCTAAATCGAGTAACGTTTCTATGGAAACGACAGGATTTTCTTTTGGAATACGACAATCACATTTCCGATCCAATAATCCTTCTTTACTGCATCCCTCACTCCCAAACATTGACGAATTCACACGGAAATTGCGTCGCTATGAAATACGAGTACTATGTGTTAGAAGACATTTCCTTCTAAATAGAGTAACGTTTCTATGGAAACGACAGGATTTTCTTTTGGGATACGACAATCACATTTCCGATCCACTAATCCTTCTTTACTGCATCCCTCACTCCAACACATTGACGAATTCACACGGAAATTGCGTCGCTATGAAATACGAGTACTATGTGTTAGAAGACATTTCCTTCTAAATCGAGTAACGTTTCTAGGGAAACGACAGGATTTTCTTTTGGGATACGACTATCACATTTCCGATCCACTAATCCTTCTTTACTGCATCCCTCACTCCCAAACATTGACGAATTCACACGGAAATTGCGTCGCTATGAAATACTATTTGTTCTAAGACATTTCCTTCTAAATCGAGTAACGTTTCTATGGAAACGACAGGATTTTCTTTTGGGATACGACAATCTCATTACCGATCCACTAATCCTTCTTTACTGCATCCCTCACTCCCAAACATTGACGAATTCACACGGAAATTGCGTCGCAATGAATTACGAGTACTATGTGTTCTAAGACATTTCCTACTAAATCGAGTAACGTTTCTATGGAAACGACAGGATTTTCTTTTGGGATACGACAATCACATTTCCGATCCACTAATCCTTCTTTACAGCATCCCTCACTCCCAAACATTGACGAATTCACACGGAAATTGCGTCGCTATGAAATACGAGTACTATGTGTTCTAAGACATTTCCTTCTAAATCAAGTAACGTTTCTATGGAAACGACAGGATTTTCTTTAGGGATACGACAATCACATTTCCGATCCACTAATCCTTCTTTACTGCTTCCCTCACTCCCACACATTGACGAATTCACACGGAAATTGCGTCGCTATGAAATACGAGTACTATGTGTTAGAAGACATTTCCTTCTAAATCCAGTAACGTTTCTATGGAAACGACAGGATTTTCTGTTGGGATACGACAATCACATTTCCGATCCACTAATCCTTCTTTACTGCATAACTCACTCCCACACATTGACGAATTCACACGGAAATTGCGTCACTATGAAATACGAGTACTATGTGTTAGAAGACATTTCCTTCTAAATCGAGTAACGTTTCTATGGAAACGACAGGATTTTGTTTTGGGATACGACAATCACATTTCCAATCCACTAAACCTTTTTTACTGCTTCCCTCACTCCCACACATTGACGAATTCACACGGAAATTGCGTCGCTATGAAATACGAGTACTATGTGTTCTAAGACATTACCTTCTGTATCGAGTAACGTTTCTATGGAAACAACAGGATTTTCTTTTGGGATACGACAGTCACATTTCCGATCCACTAATCCTTCTTTACTGCATCCCTCACTACCAAACATTGACGAATTCACACGGAAATTGCGTCGCTATGAAATACTATTTGTTCTAAGACATTTCCTTCTAAATCGACTAACGTTTCTATGGAAACGACAGGATTTTCATTTGGGATACGACAATCTCATTTCCGATCCACTAATGCTTCTTTACTGCATCCCTCACTCCCAAACATTGACGAATTCACACGGAAATTGCGTCGCTATGAAATACTATTTGTTCTAAGGCATTTCCTTGTAAATCGAGTAACGTTTCTATGGAAACGATAGGATTTTCTTTTGGGATACGACAATCACATTCCGATCCACTAATCCTTCTTCACTGCATCCCTCACTCCCAAACATTGACGAATTCACACGGAAATTGCGTCGCTATGAAATACGAGTACTATGTGTTAGAAGACATCTCCTTCTAAATCGAGTAACGTTTTTATGGAAACGACAGGATTTTCTTTTGGGATCCGACAATCACATTTCCGATCCACTAATCCTTCTTTACTGCATCCCTCACTCCCAAACATTGACGAATTCACACGGAAATTGCGTCGCTATGAAGTACGAGTACTATGTGTTCTAAGACATTTCCTTCTAAATCGAGTAACTATTCTATGGAAACGACAGGATTTTCTTTTGGGATACGACAATCACATTTCCGATCCACTAATCCTTCTTTACTGCATCCCTCACTCCCAAACATTGACGAATTCACACGGAAATTGCGTCGCTATGAAATACTATTTGTTCTAAGACATTTCCTTCTAAATCGAGTAACGTTTCTATCTAAACGTCAGGATTTTCTTTTGGGATACGACAATCTCATTTCCGATCCACTAATCCTTCTTTACTGCATCCCTCACTCCCACACATTGACGAATTCACACGGAAATTGCGTCGCTATGAAATACGAGTACTATGTGTTAGAAGACATTTCCTTCTAAATCGAGTAACGTTTCTATGGAAACGACAGGATTTTCTTTTGGAATACGACTATCACATTTCCGATCCACTAATCCTTCTTTACTGCATCCCTCACTCCCAAACATTGAGGAATTCACACGGAAATTGCGTCGCTATGAAATACGAGTACTATGTGTTAGAAGACATTTCCTTCTAAATCGAGTAACGTTTCTATGGAAACGACAGGATTTTCTTTTGGGATACGACAATCTCATTTCCGATCCACTAATCCTTCTTTACTGCATCCCTCACTCCCAAACATTGACGAATTCACACGGAAATTGCGTCGCTATGAAATACGAGTACTATGTGTTCTAAGACATTTCCTTCTAAATCGAGTAACGTTTCTATGGAAACGACAGGATTTTCTTTTGGGATACGACAATCACATTTCCGATCCACTAATCCTTCTTTACAGCATCCCTCACTCCCACACATTGACGAATTCACACGGAAATTGCGTCGCTATGAAATACGAGTACTATGTGTTCTGAGACATTTCCTTCTAAATCAAGTAACGTTTCTATGGAAACGACAGGATTTTCTTTTGGGATACGACAATCACATTTCCGATCCACTAATCCTTCTTTACTGCTTCCCTCACTCCCACACATAGACGAATTCACACGGAAATTGCGTCGCTATGAAATACGAGTACTATGTGATAGAAGACATTTCCTTCTAAATCGAGTAACGTTTCTATGGAAACGACAGGATTTTCTTTTGGGATACGACAATCACATTTCCGATCCACTAATCCTTCTTTACTGCATAACTCACTCCGACACATTGACGAATTCACACGGAAATTGCGTCGCTATGAAATACGAGTACTATGTGTTAGAAGACATTTCCTTCTAAATAGAGTAACGTTTCTATGGAAACGACAGGATTTTCTTTTGGGATACGACAATCACATTTCCGATCCACTAATCCTTCTTTACTGCATCCCTCACTCCAACACATTGACGAATTCACACGGAAATTGCGTCGCTATGAAATACGAGTACTATGTGTTAGAAGACATTTCCTTCTAAATCGAGTAACGTTTCTAGGGAAACGACAGGATTTTCTTTTGGGATACGACTATCACATTTCCGATCCACTAATCCTTCTTTACTGCATCCCTCACTCCCAAACATTGACGAATTCACACGGAAATTGCGTCGCTATGAAATACTATTTGTTCTAAGACATTTCCTTCTAAATCGAGTAACGTTTCTATGGAAACGACAGGATTTTCTTTTGGGATACGACAATCTCATTACCGATCCACTAATCCTTCTTTACTGCATCCCTCACTCCCAAACATTGACGAATTCACACGAAAATTGCGTCGCAATGAATTACGAGTACTATGTGTTCTAAGACATTTCCTTCTAAATCGAGTAACGTTTCTATGGAAACGACAGGATTTTCTTTTGGGATACGACAATCACATTTCCGATCCACTAATCCTTCTTTACAGCATCCCTCACTCCCAAACATTGACGAATTCACACGGAAATTGCGTCGCTATGAAATACGAGTACTATGTGTTCTAAGACATTTCCTTCTAAATCAAGTAACGTTTCTATGGAAACGACAGGATTTTCTTTAGGGATACGACAATCACATTTCCGATCCACTAATCCTTCTTTACAGCTTCCCTCACTCCCACACATTGACGAATTCACACGGAAATTGCGTCGCTATGAAATACGAGTACTATGTGTTAGAAGACATTTCCTTCTAAATCCAGTAACGTTTCTATGGAAACGACAGGATTTTCTGTTGGGATACGACAATCACATTTCCGATCCACTAATCCTTCTTTACTGCATAACTCACTCCCACACATTGACGAATTCACACGGAAATTGCGTCACTATGAAATACGAGTACTATGTGTTAGAAGACATTTCCTTCTAAATCGAGTAACGTTTCTATGGAAACGACAGGATTTTGTTTTGGGATACGACAATCACATTTCCAATCCACTAATCCTTCTTTACTGCTTCCCTCACTCCCACACATTGACGAATTCACACGGAAATTGCGTCGCTATGAAATACGAGTACTATGTGTTCTAAGACATTACCTTCTGTATCGAGTAACGTTTCTATGGAAACAACAGGATTTTCTTTTGGGATACGACAGTCACATTTCCGATCCACTAATCCTTCTTTACTGCATCCCTCACTACCAAACATTGACGAATTCACACGGAAATTGCGTCGCTATGAAATACTATTTGTTCTAAGACATTTCCTTCTAAATCGACTAACGTTTCTATGGAAACGACAGGATTTTCATTTGGGATACGACAATCTCATTTCCGATCCACTAATCCTTCTTTACTGCATCCCTCACTCCCAAACATTGACGAATTCACACGGAAATTGCGTCGCTATGAAATACTATTTGTTCTAAGGCATTTCCTTGTAAATCGAGTAACGTTTCTATGGAAACGATAGGATTTTCTTTTGGGATACGACAATCACATTTCCGATCCACTAATCCTTCTTCACTGCATCCCTCACTCCCAAACATTGACGAATTCACACGGAAATTGCGTCGCTATGAAATACGAGTACTATGTGTTAGAAGACATCTCCTTCTAAATCGAGTAACGTTTTTATGGAAACGACAGGATTTTCTTTTGGGATCCGACAATCACATTTCCGATCCACTAATCCTTCTTTACTGCATCCCTCACTCCCAAACATTGACGAATTCACACGGAAATTGCGTCGCTATGAAGTACGAGTACTATGTGTTCTAAGACATTTCCTTCTAAATCGAGTAACTATTCTATGGAAACGACAGGATTTTCTTTTGGGATACGACAATCACATTTCCGATCCACTAATCCTTCTTTACTGCATCCCTCACTCCCAAACATTGACGAATTCACACGGAAATTGCGTCGCTATGAAATACTATTTGTTCTAAGACATTTCCTTCTAAATCGAGTAACGTTTCTATCTAAACGACAGGATTTTCTTTTGGGATACGACAATCTCATTTCCGATCCACTAATCCTTCTTTACTGCATCCCTCACTCCCACACATTGACGAATTCACACGGAAATTGCGTCGCTATGAAATACGAGTACTATGTGTTAGAAGACATTTCCTTCTAAATCGAGTAACGTTTCTATGGAAACGACAGGATTTTCTTTTGGAATACGACAATCACATTTCCGATCCACTAATCCTTCTTTACTGCATCCCTCACTCCCAAACATTGACGAATTCACACGGAAATTGCGTCGCTATGAAATACGAGTACTATGTGATAGAAGACATTTCCTTCTAAATCGAGTAACGTTTCTATGGAAACGACAGGATTTTCTTTTGGGATACGACAATCTCATTTCCGATCCACTAATCCTTCTTTACTGCATCCCTCAGTCCCAAACATTGACGAATTCACACGGAAATTGCGTCGCTATGAAATACGAGTACTATGTGTTCTAAGACATTTCCTTCTAAATCGAGTAACGTTTCTATGGAAACGACAGGATTTTCTTTTGGGATACGACAATCACATTTCCGATCCACTAATCCTTCTTTACAGCATCCCTCACTCCCACACATTGACGAATTCACACGGAAATTGCGTCGCTATGAAATACGAGTACTATGTGTTCTGAGACATTTCCTTCTAAATCAAGTAACGTTTCTATGGAAACGACAGGATTTTCTTTTGGGATACGACAATCACATTTCCGATCCACTAATCCTTCTTTACTGCTTCCCTCACTCCCACACATAGACGAATTCACACGGAAATTGCGTCGCTATGAAATACGAGTACTATGTGATAGAAGACATTTCCTTCTAAATCGAGTAACGTTTCTATGGAAACGACAGGATTTTCTTTTGGGATACGACAATCACATTTCCGATCCACTAATCCTTCTTTACTGCATAACTCACTCCGACACATTGACGAATTCACACGGAAATTGCGTCACTATGAAATACGAGTACTATGTGTTAGAAGACATTTCCTTCTAAATCGAGTAACGTTTCTATGGAAACGACAGGATTTTCTTTTGGGATACGACAATCACATTTCCAATCCACTAATCCTTCTTTACTGCATCCCTCACTCCCACACATTGACGAATTCACACGGAAATTGCGTCGCTATGAAATACGAGTACTATGTGTTAGAAGACAGTTCCTTCTATATCGAGTAACGTTTCTATGGAAACGACAGGATTTTCTTTTGGGATACGACAATCTCATTTCCGATCCACTAATCCTTCATTACTGCATCCCTCACTCACAAACATTGACGAATTCACACGGAAATTGCGTCGCTATGAAATACGAGTACTATGTGTTCTAAGACATTACCTTCTAAATCGAGTAACGTTTCTATGGAAGCGACAGGATTTTCTTTTGGGATACGACAATCATATTTCCGATCCACTAATCCTTCATTACTGCATCCCTCACTCCCAAACATTGACGAATTCACACGGAAATTGCGTCGCTATGATATACTATTTGTTCTAAGACATTTCCTTCTAAATCGACTAACGATTCTATGGAAACGACAGGATTTTCTTTTGGGATACGTCAATCTCATTTCCGATCCACTAATCCTTCTTTACTGCATCCCTCACTCCCAAACATTGACGAATTCACACGGAAATTGCGTCGTTATGAAATACTATTTGTTCTAAGACATTTCCTTGTAAATCGAGTAACGTTGCTATGGAAACGATAGGATTTTCTTTTGGGATACGACAACCACATTTCCGATACACTAATCCTTCTTTACTGCATCCCTCACTCCCAAACATTGACGAATTCACACGGAAATTGCGTCGCTATGAAATACGAGTACTATGTGTTAGAAGACATTTCCTTCTAAATCGAGTAACGTTTCTATGGAAACGACAGGATTTTCTTTTGGGATACGACAATCACATTTCCGATCCACTAATCCTTCTTTACTGCATCCCTCACTCCCACACATTGACGAATTCACACGGAAATTGCGTCGCTATGATATACGAGTACTATGTGTTCTAAGACATTTCCATCTAAATCGAGTAACTATTCTATGGAAACGACAGGATTTTCTTTTGGGATACGACAACCACATTTCCGATCCACTAATCCTTCTTTACTGCATCCCTCACTCCCAAACATTGACGAATTCACACGGAAATTGCGTCGCTATGAAATACTATTTGTTCTAAGACATTTCCTTCTAAATCGAGTAACGTTTCTATGGAAACGACAGGATTTTCTTTTGGGATACGACAATCTCATTTCCGATCCACTAATCCTTCTTTACTGCATCCCTCACTCCCAAACATTGACGAATTCACACGGAAATTGCGTCGCTATGAAATACTATGTGTTAGAAGACATTTCCTTCTAAATCGAGTAACGTTTCTATGGAAACGAAAGGATTTTCTTTTGGGATACGACAATCACATTTCCGATCCATTAATCCTTCTTTACTGCATCAATCACTCCCACACATTGACGAATTCACACGGAAATTGCGTCGCTATGAAATACGAGTACTATGTGTTAGAAGACATTTCCTTCTAAATCGAGTAACGTATCTATGGAAACGACAGGATTTTCTTTCGGGATACGACAATCTCATTTCCGATCCACTAATCCTCCTTTACTGCATCCCTCACTCCCAAACATTGACGAATTCACACGGAAATTGCGTCGCTATGAAATACGAGTACTATGTGTTAGAAGACATTTCCTTCTAAATCGAGTAACGTTTCTATGGAAACGACAGGATTTTCTTTTGGGATACGACAATCACATTTCCGATCCACTAATCCTTATTTACTGCATCCCTCACTCCCACACATTGACGAATTCACACGGAAATTGCGTCGCTATGAAATACGAGTGCTATGTGTTAGAAGACATTTCCTTCTAAATCGAATAACGTTTCTATGGAAACGACAGGATTTTCTTTTGGGATACGACAATCACATTTCCGATCCACTAATCCTTCTTTACTGCATCCCTCACTCCCACACATTGACGAATTCACACGGAAACTGCGTCGCTATGATATACGAGTACTATGTGTTAGAAGACATTTCCTTCTAAATCGAGTAACGTTTCTATGGAAACGACAGGATTTTCTTTTGGGATACGACAATCTCATTTCCGATCCACTAATCCTTCATTACTGCATCCCTCACTCCCAAACATTGACGAATTCACACGGAAATTGCGTCGCTATGAAATACTATTTCTTCTAAGACATTTCCTTCTATATCGACTAACGTTTCTATGGAAACGACGGGATTTTCTTATGGGATACGACAATCTCATTTCCGATCCACTAATAGTTCTTTACTGCATCCCTCACTATCAAACATTGACGAATTCACACGGAAATTGCTTCGCTATGAAATACTATTTGTTCTAAGACATTTCCCTGTAAATCGAGTAACGTTTCTATGGAAACGACAGGATTTTCTTTTGGGATCCGACAATCACATTTCCGATCCACTAATCCTTCTTTACTGCATCCCTCACTCCCAAACATTGACGAATTCACACGGAAATTGCGTCGCTACGAAAAACGAGTACTATGTGTTAGAAGACATTTCCTTCTAAATCGAGTAACGTTTCTATGGAAACGACAGGATTTTCTTTTGGGATACGACAATCACATTTCCGATCCACTAATCCTTCTTTACTGCATCCCTCACTCTCACACATTGACGGATTCACACGTAAATTGCGTCGCTATGAAATACGAGTACTATGTGTTCTAAGACATTTCCTTCTAAATCAAGTAACTATTCTATGGAAACGACAGGATTTTCCTTTGGGATACGACAATCACATTTCCGATCCACTAATCCTTCTTTACTGCATCCCTCACTCACAAAAATTGACGAATTCACACGGAAATTGCGTCGCTATGAAATACTATTTGTTTTAAGACATTTCCTTCTAAATCAAGTAACGTTTCTATGGAAACGACAGGATGTTCTTTTGGGATACGACAATCTCATTTCCGATCCACTAATCCTTCTTTACTGCATCCCTCACTCCCAAACATTGACGAATTCACACGGAAATTGCGTCGCTATGAAATACGAGTACTATGTGTTCTAAGACATTTCCTTCTAAATCGAGTAACGTTTCTATGGAAACGAAAGGATTTTCTTTTGGGAAATGACAATCTCATTTCCGATCCACTAATCCTTCTTTACTGCATCCCTTACTCCCACACATTGACGAATTCTCACGGAAATTGCGTCGCTATGAAATACGAGTACTATGTGTTAGAAGACATTTCCTTCTAAATCGAGTAACGTTTCTATGGAAACGACAGGATTTTCTTTTGGGATACGACAATCTCATTTCCGATCCACTAATCCTCCTTTACTGCATCCCTCACTCCCAAACATTGTCGAATTCACACGGAAACTGCGTCGCTATGAAATACGAGTACTATGTGTTAGAAGACATTTCCTTCTAAATCGAGTAACGTTTCTATGGAAACGACTGGATTTTCTTTTGGGATACGACAATCACATTTCCGATCCACTAACCCTTATTTACTGCATCCCTCACTCCCACACATTGACGAATTCACACGGAAATTGCGTCGCTATGAAATACGAGTACTATGTGTTAGAAGACATTTCCTTCTAAATCGAGTAACGTTTCTATGGAAACGACAGGATTTTCTTTTGGGATACGACAATCACATTTCCCATCCACTAATCCTTCTTTACTGCATCGCTCACTCCCACACATTGACGAATTCACACGGAAATTGCGTCGCTATGAAATACGAGTACTATGTGTTAGAAGACATTTCCTTCTAAATCGAGTAACGTTTCAATGGAAACGACAGGATTTTCTTTTGGGATACGACAATCACATTTCCGATCCACTAATCCTTCTTTACTGCATCCCTCACTCCCACACATTGAGGAATTCACACGGAAATTGCGTCGCTATGAAATACGAGTACTATGTGTTAGAAGACATTTCCTTCCAAATCGAGTAACGTTTCTATGGAAACGACAGGAATTTTTTTTGGGATACGACAATCACATTTCCGATCCACTAATCCTTCTTTACTGCATCCCTCACTCCCACACATTGAAGAATTCACACGGAAATTGCGTCGCTATGAAATACGAGTACTATGTGTTAGAAGACATTTCCTTCTAAATCGAGTAACGTTTCTATGGAAACGACAGGATTTCCTTTTGGGATACGACAATCACATTTCCGATCCACTAATCCTTCTTTACTGCATCCCTCACTCCCACACATTGACGAATTCACACGGAAATTGCGTCGCTATGAAATACTATTTGTTCTAAGTTATTTCCTTCTAAATCGAGTAAAGTTTCTATGGAAACGACAGGATTTTCTTTTGGGGTTCCACAATCACATTTCCGATCCACTAATCCTTCTTTACTGCATCCCTCACTCCCAAACATTGACGAATTCACACGGATATTGCGTCGCTATGAAATACGAGTACTATGTGTTCTAAGACATTTCCTTCTAAATCGAGTAACGTTTCTATGGAAACGACAGGATTCTCTTTTGGGATACGACAATCTCATTTCCGATCCACTAATTATTCTTTACTGCATCCCTCACTCCCAAACATTGACGAATTCACACGGAAATTGCGTCGCTATGAAATACGAGTACTATGTGTTCTAAGACATTTCCTTCTAAATCGAGTAACGTTTCTATGGAAACGACAGGATTTTCTTTTGGGATACGACAATCTCATTTCCGATCCACTAATCCTTCTTTACTGCATCCCTCACTTCCAAACATTGACGAATTCACACGGAAATTGCGTCGCTATGAAATACGAGTACTATGTGTTAGAAGACATTTCCTTCTAAATCGAGTAACGTTTCTATGGAAGCGACAGGATTTTCTTTTGGGGTACGACAATCACATTTCCGATCCACTAATCTTTCTTTACTGCATCCCTCACTCCCACACATTGACGAATTCACACGGAAATTGCGTCGCTATGAAATACGAGTACTATGTGTTAGAAGACATTTCCTTCTAAATCGAGTAACGTTTCTATGGAAACGACAGGATTTCCTTTTGGGATACGACAATCACATTTCCGATCCACTAATCCTTCTTTACTGCATCCCTCACTCCCACACATTGACGAATTCACACGGAAATTGCGTCGCTATGAAATACTATTTGTTCTAAGACACTTCCTTCAAAATCGAGTAACGTTTCTATAGAAACGACAGGATTTTCTTTTGGGATACGACAATCTCATTTCCGATCCACTAATACTTCTTTACTGCATCCCTCACTCCCAAACATTGACGAATTCACACGGAAATTGCGTCGCTATGAAATACTATTTGTTCTAAGACATTTCCTTCTAAATCGAGTAACGTTTCTATGGAAACGACAGGAGTTTCTTTTGGTATACGACAATCTCATTTCCGATCCACTAATCCTTCTTTACTGCATCCCTCACTCCCACACATTGACGAATTCACACGGAAATTGCGTCGCTATGAAATACGAGTAGTATGTGTTAGAAGACATTTCCTTCTAAATCGAGTAACGTTTCTATGGAAACGACAGGACTTTCTTTTGGGATACGACAATCACATTTCCGATCCACTAATCCTTCTTTACTGCATCCCTCACTCCCACACATTGGCGAATTCACACGGAAATTGCGTCGCTATGAAATACGAGTACTATGTGTTAGAATACATTTCCTTCTAAATCGAGTAACGTTTCTATGGAAACGACAGGATTTTCTTTTGGGATACGACAATCACATTTCCGATCCACTAATCCTTCTTTACTGCATCCCTCACTCCCACACATTGACGAATTCACACGGAAATTGCGTCGCTATGAAATACGAGTACTATGTGTTAGAAGACATTTCCTTCTAAATCGAGTAACGTTTCTATGGAAACGACAGGATTTCCTTTTGGGATACGACAATCACATTTCCGATCCACTAATCCTTCTTTACTGCATCCCTCACTCCCACACATTGACGAATTCACACGGAAATTGCGTCGCTATGAAATACTATTTGTTCTAAGACACTTCCTTCAAAATCGAGTAACGTTTCTATAGAAACGACAGGATTTTCTTTTGGGATACGACAATCTCATTTCCGATCCACTAATACTTCTTTACTGCATCCCTCACTCCCAAACATTGACGAATTCACACGGAAATTGCGTCGCTATGAAATACTATTTGTTCTAAGACATTTCCTTCTAAATCGAGTAACGTTTCTATGGAAACGACAGGAGTTTCTTTTGGTATACGACAATCTCATTTCCGATCCACTAATCCTTCTTTACTGCATCCCTCACTCCCACACATTGACGGATTCACACGGAAATTGCGTCGCTATGAAATACTATTTGTTCTAAGACATTTCCTACTAAATCGAGTAACGTTTCTATGGAAACGATAGGATTTTCTTTTGGGATACGACAATCTCATTTCCGATCCACTAATCCTTCTTTACTGCATCCCTCACTCCCACACATTGACGAATTCACACGGAAATTGCGTCGCCATGAAATACTTTTTGTTCTAAGACATTTCCTTCTAAATCGAGTAACGTTTCTATGGTAACGACAGGATTTTCTTTTGGGATACGACAATCTCATTTCCGTTCCACTAAACCTTCTTTACTGCATCCCTCACTCCCACACATTGACGAATTCACACGGAAATTGCGTCGCTATGAAATACTATTTGCTCTAAGACATTTCCTTCCAAATCGAGTAACGTTTCTATGGAAACGACAGGATTTTCTTTTGGGATACGACAATCTCATTTCCGATCCACTAATCCTTCTTTACTGCATCCCTCACTCCCACACATTGACGAATTCACACGGAAATTGCGTCGCTATGAAATACTATTTGTTCTAAGACATTTCCTTCTAAATCGAGTAACGTTTCTATGGAAACGACAGGATTTTCTTTTGGGATACGACAATCACATTTCCGACCCACTAATCCTTCTTTACTGCATCCCTCACTCCCTCACATTGACAAATTCACACGGAAATTGGGTCGCTATGAAATACGAGTACTATGTGTTAGAAGACATTTCCTTCTAAATCGAGTAACGTTTCTATGGAAACGACAGGATTTTCTTTTGGGATACGACAATCACATTTCCGATCCACTAATCCTTCTTTACTGCATCCCTCACTCCCACACATTGAAGAATTCACACGGAAAGTGCGTCGCTACGAAATACTATTTGTTCTAAGACATTTCCTTCTAAATCGAGTAACGTTTCTATGGAAACGACAGGATTTTCTTTTGGGATACGACAATCTCATTTCCGATCCACTAATCCTTCTTTACTGCATCCCTCACTCCCAAACATTGACGAATTCACACGGAAATTGCGTCGCTATGAAATACTATTTGTTCTAAAACATTTCCTTCTAAATCGAGTAAAGTTTCTATGGAAACGACAGGATTTTCTTTTGGGATACGACAATCTCATTTCCGATCCACTAATCCTTCTTTACTGCATCCATCACTCCCACACATTGACGAATTCACACGGAAATTGCGTCGCTATGAAATACTATTAGTTCTAAGACATTTCCTTCTAAATCGAGTAACGTTTATATGGAAACGACAGGATTTTCTTTTGGGATACGACAATCTCATTTCCGATCCACTAATCCTTCTTTACTGCATCCCTCACTCCCACACATTGACGAATTCATACGGAAATTGCGTCGCTATGAAATACTATTTGTTCTAAGTTATTTCCTTCTAAATCGAGTAAAGTTTCTATGGAAACGACAGGATTTTCTTTTGGGGTTCCACAATCTCATTTCCGATCCACTAATCCTTCTTTACTGCATCCCTCACTCCCAAACATTGACGAATTCACACGGAAATTGCGTCGCTATGAAATACGAGTACTATGTGTTCTAAGACATTTCCTTCTAAATCGAGTAACGTTTCTATGGAAACGACAGGATTTTCTTTTGGGATACGACAATCTTATTTCCGATCCACTAATTATTCTTTACTGCATCCCTCACTCCCAAACATTGACGAATTCACACGGAAATTGCGTCGCTATGAAATACGAGTACTATGTGTTCTAAGACATTTCCTTCTAAATCGAGTAACGTTTCTATGGAAACGACAGGATTTTCTTTTGGGATACGACAATCTCATTTCCGATCCACTAATCCTTCTTTACTGCATCCCTCACTCCCAAACATTGACGAATTCACACGGAAATTGCGTCGCTATGAAATACGAGTACTACGTGTAGAAGACATTTCCTTCTAAATCGCGTAACGTTTCTATGGAAACGACAGGATTTTCTTTTGGGGTACGACAATCACATTTCCGATCCACTAATCCTTCTTTACTGCATCCCTCACTCCCACACATTGACGAATTTACACGGAAATTGCGTTGCTATGAAATACGAGTAGTATGTGTTACAAGACGTTTCCTTCTAAATCGAGTAACGTTTCTATGGAAACGACAGGATTTTCTTTTGGGATACGACAATCACATTTCCGATCCACTAATCCTTCTTTACTGCATCCCTAACTCCCACACATTGGCGAATTCACACGGAAATTGCGTCGCTATGAAATACGAGTACTATGTGTTAGAAGACATTTCCTTCTAAATCGAGTAACGTTTCTATGGAAACGACAGGATTTTCTTTTGGGATACGACAATCACATTTCCGATCCACTATTCCTTCTTTACTGCATCCCTCACTCCCACACATTGACGAATTCACACGGAAATTGCGTCGCTATGAAATACGAGTACTATGTGTTAGAAGACATTTCCTTCTAAATGGAGTAACGTTTCTATGGAAACGACAGGATTTTCTTTTGGGATACGACAATCTCATTTCCGATTCACTAATCCTTCTTTACTGCATCCCTCACTCCCACACATTGACGAATTCACACGGAAATTGCGTCGCTATGAAATACGAGTACTATGTGTTAGAAGACATTTCCTTCTAAATCGAGTAACGTTTCTATGGAAACGACAGGATTTTCTTTTGGGGTACGACAATCACATTTCCGATCCACTAATCCTTCTTTACTGCATCCCTCACTCCCACACATTGACGAATTCACACGGAAATTGCGTCGCTATGAAATACGAGTAGTATGTGTTAGAAGACGTTTCCTTCTAAATCGAGTAACGTTTCTATGGAAACGACAGGATTTTCTTTTGGGATACGACAATCACATTTCCGATCCACTAATCCTTCTTTACTGCATCCCTAACTCCCACACATTGGCGAATTCACACGGAAATTGCGTCGCTATGAAATACGAGTACTATGTGTTAGAAGACATTTCCTTCTAAATCGAGTAACGTTTCTATGGAAACGAAAGGATTTTCTTTTGGGATACGACAATCACATTTCCGATCCACTATTCCTTCTTTACTGCATCCCTCACTCCCACACATTGACGAATTCACACGGAAATTGCGTCGCTATGAAATACGAGTACTATGTGTTAGAAGACATTTCCTTCTAAATGGAGTAACGTTTCTATGGAAACGACAGGATTTTCTTTTGGGATACGACAATCTCATTTCCGATTCACTAATCCTTCTTTACTGCATCCCTCACTCCCACACATTGACGAATTCACACGGAAATTGCGTCGCTATGAAATACGAGTACGATGTGTTAGAAGACATTTCCTTCTAAATCGAGTAACGTTTCTATGGAAACGACAGGATTTTCTTTTGGGATACGACAATCACATTTCCGATCCACTAATCCTTCTTTACTGCATCCCTCACTCCCAAACATTGACGAATTCACACGGAAATTGCGTCGCTATGAAATACGAGTACTATGTGTTAGAAGACATTTCCTTCTAAATCGAGTAACGTTTCTATGGAAATGACAGGATTTTCTTTTGGGATACGACAATCACATTTCCGATCCGCTAATCCTTCTTTACTGCATCCCTCACTCCCACACATTGACGAATTCACACGGAAATTGCGTGGCTATGAAATACGAGTACTATGTGTTAGAAGACATTTCCTTCTAAATCGAGTAACGTTTCTATGTAAACGTCAGTATTTTCTTTTGGGATACGACAATCTCATTTCCGATCCACTAATCCTTCTTTACTGCATCCCTCACTCCCACACATTGACGAATTCACACGGAAATTGCGTCGCTATGAAATACGAGTACTATGTGTTAGAAGACATTTCCTTCTAAATCGAGTAACGTTTCTATGGAAACGACAGGATTTTCTTTTGGGATACGACAATCACATTTCCGATCCACTAATCCTGCTTTACTGCATCCCTCACTCCCACACATTGACGAATTCACACGGAAATTGCGTGGCTATGAAATACGAGTACTATGTGTTAGAAGACATTTCCTTCTAAATCGAGTAACGTTTCTATGGAAACGACAGGATTTTCTTTTGGGATACGACAGTCTAATTTCCGATCCACTAATCCTTCTTTACTGCATCCCTCACTCCCACACATTGACGAATTCACACGGAAATTGCGTCGCTATGAAATACGAGTACTATGTGTTAGAAGACATTTCCTTCTAAATCGAGTAACGTTTCTATGGAAACGACAGGATTTTCTTTGGGATACGACAATAACATTTCCGATCCACTAATCTTTCTTTACTGCATCCCTCACTCCCACACATTGACGAATTAACACGGAAATTGCGTCGCTATCAAATACGAGTACTATGTGTTAGAAGACATTTCCTTCTAAATCGAGTAACGTTTCTATGGAAACGACAGGATTTTCTTTTGGGATACGACAATCTCATTTCCTAACCACTAATCCTTCTTTACTGCATCCCTCACTCCCCCACATTGACGAATTCACACGGAAATTGCGTCGCTATGAAATAGGAGTACTATGTGTTCTAAGACGTTTCCTTCTAAATCGAGTAACGTTTCTATGGAAACGACAGGATTTTCTTTTGGGATACGACAATCTCATTTCCGATGCACTAATCCTTCTTTACTGCATCCCTCCCTCCACACATTGACGAATTCACACGGAAATTACGTCGCTATGAAATACGAGTACTATGTGTTAGAAGACATTTCCTTCGAAATCGAGTAACGTTTCTATGGAAACGACAGGATTTTCTTTTGGGATACGACAATCACATTTCCGATCCACTAATCCTTCTTTACTGCATCCCTCACTCCCACACATTGACGATTTCACACGTAAATTGCGTCGCTATGAAATACGAGTACTATGTGCTAGAAGACATTTCCTTCTAAATCGAGTAACGTTTCTATGGAAACGACAGGATTTTCTTTTGGGATACGACAATCTCATTTCCTAACCACTCATCCTCCTTTACTGCATCCCTCACTCCCACACATTGACGAATTCACACGGAAATTGCGTCGCTATGAAATACGAGTACTATGTGTTCTAAGACAATTCCTTCTAAATCGAGTAACGATTCTATGGAAACGACAGGATCTTCTTTTGGTATACGACAATCTCATTTCCTAACCACTCATCCTTCTTTACTGCATCCCTCACTCCCACACATTGACGAATTCACACGAAAATTGCGTCGCTATGAAATACGAGTACTATGTGTTCTAAGACAATTCCTTCTAAATCGAGTAACGTTTCAATGGAAACGACGGGATCTTCTTTTGGGATACGACAATCTCATTTCCTAACCACTAATCCTTCTTTACTGCATCCCTCACTCCCACACATTGACGAATTCACACGGAAATTGCGTCGCTACGAAATATGAGTACTATGTGTTCTAAGACAATTCCTTCTAAATCGAGTAACGTTTCTATGGAAACGACAGGATTTTCTTTTGGGATATGACAATCTAATTTCCGATCCACTAATCCTTCTTTACTGCATCCCTCACTCCCACACATTGACGAATTCACACGGAAATTGCGTCGCTATGAAATACGAGTACTATGTGTTAGAAGACATTTCCTTCTAAATCGAGTAACGTTTCTATGGAAACGACAGGATTTTCTTTTGGGATACGACAATCTCATTTCCTAACCACTAATCCTTCTTTACTGCATCCCTTACTCCCACACATTGACGAATTCACGCGGAAATTGCGTCGCTATGAAATACGAGTACTATGTGTTCTAAGACAATTCCTTCTAAATCGAGTAACGTTTCTATGGAAACGACAGGATTTTCTTTTGGCATACGCAAATCTCATTCACGATCCACTAATCCTTCTTTACTGCATCCCTCTTTCCCACAGATTGACGAATTCACACGGAAATTGCGTCGCTATGAAATACGAGTACTATGTGTTAGAAGACATTTCCTTCTAAATCGAGTAACGTTTCTATGGAAACGACGGGATTTTCTTTTGGGATACGAGAATCTCACTTCCGATCCACTAATCCTTCCTTACTGCATCCCTCACTCCCACACATTGACGAATTCACACGGAAATTGCTTCGCTATGAAATACGAGTACTATGTGTTAGAAGGCATTTCCTTCTAAATCGAGTAACGTTTCTATGGAAACGACTGGATTTTCTTTCGGGATACGACGATCTCATTTCCGATCCACTAATCCATCTTTACTCCATCCCTCACTCCCAAACATTGACGAATTCACACGGAAATTCGGTCGCTATGAAATACTATGTGTTCTAAGACATTTCCTTCTAAATCGAGTAACGTTTCTATGGAAACGACAGGATTTTTTTTTGGGATACGACAATCTCATTTCCTAACCACTAATCCTTCTTTACTGCATCCCTCACTCCCACACATTGACGAATTCACACGGAAGTTGCGTCGCTATGAAATACGAGTACTATGTGTTCTAATACAATTCCTTCTAAATCGAGTAACGTTTCTATGGAAACGACAGGATTTTCTTTTGGGATACGACAATCTCATTTCCGATCCACTAATCCTTCTTTACTGCATCCCTCACTCCCACTCATTGACGAATTCACACGGAAATTGCGTCGCTATCAAATACGAGTACTATGTGTTTGAAGACATTTCCTTCTAAATCGAGTAACGTTTCTATGGAAACGACAGGATTTTCTTTTGGGATACGGCAATCTCATTTCCTAACCACTAATCGTTCTTTACTGCACCCATCACTCCCAGACATTGACGAATTCACACGGAAATTGCGTCGCTATGAAATACGAGTACTATGTGTTCTAAGACAATTCCTTCTAAATCGAGTAACGTTTCTATGGAAACGACAGGCTTTTCTTTTGGGATACGACAATCACATTTCCGATCCACTAATCCTTCTTTACTGCATCCCTCACTCCACACATTGACGAATTCACACGGAAATTGCGTCGCTATGAAATACGAGTACTATGTGTTAGAAGACATTTCCTTCGAAATCGAGTAACGCTTCTATGGAAACGACAGGATTTTCTTTTGGGATACGACAATCACATTTCCGATCCACTAATCCTTCTTTACTGCATCCCTCACTCCCACACATTGACGAATTCACACGGAAATTGCGTCGCTATGAAATACGAGTACTATGTGTTAGAAGACATTTCCTTCTAAATCGAGTAACGTTTCTATGGAAACGACAGGATTTTCTTTTGGGATACGACAATCTCATTTCCTAACCACTCATCCTTCTTTACTGCATCCCTCACTCCCACACATTGACGAATTCACACGAAAATTGCGTCGCTATGAAATACGAGTACTATGTGTTCTAAGACAATTCCTTCTAAATCGAGTAACGTTTCTATGGAAACGACAGGATTTTCTTTTATGATACGACAATCTCATTTCCTAACCACTAATCCTTCTTTACTGCATCCCTCACTCCCACACATTGACGAATTCACACGGAAATTGCGTCGCTATGAAATATGAGTACTATGTGTTCTAAGACAATTCCTTCTAAATCGAGTAACGTTTCTATGGAAACGACAGGATTTTCTTTTGGGATACGCAAATCTCATTTCCGAACCACTAATCCTTCTTTACTGCATCCCTCACTCACACACATTGACGAATTCACACGGAAATTGCGTCACTATGAAATACGAGTACTATGTGTTAGAAGACATTTCCTTCTAAATCGAGTAACGTTTCTATGGAAACGACGGGATTTTCTTTTGGGATACGAGAATCTCATTTCCGATCCACTAATCCTTCCTTACTGCATCCCTCACTCCCACACATTGACGAATTCACACGGAAATTCCTTCGCTATGAAATACGAGTACTATGTGTTAGAAGGCATTTCCTTCTAAATCGAGTAACGTTTCTATGGAAACGACAGGATTTTCTTTTGGGATACGACGATCTCATTTCCGATCCACTAATCCATCTTTACTGCATCTCTCACTCCCAAACATTGACGAATTCACACGGAAATTCGGTCGCTATGAAATACTATGTGTTCTAAGACATTTCCTTCTAAATCGAGTAATGTTTCTATGGAAACGACAGGATTTTTTTTTTGGGATACGACAATCTCATTTCCTAACCACTAATCCTTCTTTACTGCATCCCTCACTCCCACACATTGACGAATTCACACGGAAATTGCGTCGCTATGAAATACGAGTACTATGTGTTAGAAGACATTTCCTTCTAAATCGAGTAACGTTTCTATGGAAACGACAGGATTTTCTTTTGGGATACGACAATCACATTTCCGATCCACTAATCCTTCTTTACTGCATCCCTCACTCCCACACATTGACGAATTCACACTGAAATTGCGTCGCTATGAAATACGAGTACTATATGTTAGAAGACATTTCCTTCTAAATAGAGTAACGTTTCTATGGAAACAACAGGATTTTCTTTTGGGATACGACAATCTCATTTCCGATCCACTAATCCTTCTTTACTGCATCCCTCACTCCCACACAATGACGAATTCACACGGAAATTGCGTCGCTATGAAATACGAGTACTACGTGTTAGAAGACATTTCCTTCTAAATCGAGTAACGTTTCTATGGAAACGACAGGATTTTCTTTTGGGATACGACAATCACATTTCCGATCCACTAGTCCTTCTTTACTGCATCCCTCACGCCCACACATTGACGAATTCACACGGAAATTGCGTCGCTATCAAATACGAGTACTATGTGTTAGAAGACATTTCCTTCTAAATCGAGTAACGTTTCTATGGAAACGACAGGATTTTCTTTTGGGATACGTCAATCTCATTTCCTAACCACTAATACTTCTTTACTGCACCCATCACTCCCACACATTGACGAATTCACACGGAAATTGCGTCGCTATGAAATACGAGTACTATGTGTTCTAAGACAATTTCTTCTAAATCGAGTAACGTTTCTATGGAAACGACAGGATTTTCTTTTGGGATACGACAATCTCATTTCCGATCCACTAATCCTTCTTTACTGCATCCCTCACTCCACACATTGACGAATTCACACGGAAATTGCGCCGCTATGAAATACGAGTACTATGTGTTAGAAGACATTTCCTTCGAAATCGAGTAACGTTTCTATGGAAACGACAGGATTTTCTTTTGGGATACGACAATCACATTTCCGATCCACTAATCCTTCTTTACTGCATCCCTCACTCCCACACATTGACGAATTCACACGGAAATTGCGTCGCTATGAAATACGAGTACTATGTGTTAGAAGACATTTCCTTCTAAATCGAGTAACGTTTCTATGGAAACGACAGGATTTTCATTTGGGATACGACAATCTCATTTCCTAACCACTCATCCTTCTTTACTGCATCCCTCACTCCCACACATGGACGAATTCACACTGAAATTGCTTCGCTATGAAATACGGGTACTATGTGTTCTAAGACATTTCCTTCTAAATGGAGTAACGTTTCTATGGAAACGACAGGATTTTCTTTTGGGATACGACAATCACATTTCCGATCCACTAATCCTTCTTTACTGCATCCCTCACTCCCACGCATTGACGAATTCACACGGAAATTGTGTCGGTATGAAATACGAGTACTGTGTGTCCTAAGACATTTCCTTGTAAATCGAGTAACGTTTCTATGGAAACGACAGGATTTTCTTTTGGGATACGACAATCACATTTCCGATCCACTAATCCTTCTTTACTGCATCCCTCACTCCCACACATTGACGAATTCACACGGAAATTGCGTCGCTATGAAATACGAGTACTATGTGTTCTAAGACATTTCCTTCTAAATCGAGTAACGTTTCTATGGAAACGACAGGATTTTCTTTTGGGATACGACAATCACATTTCCGATCCACTAATCCTCCTTTACTGCATCCCTCACTCCCACACATTGACGAATTCACACGGAAATTCCGTCGCTACGAAATACGGATATTATGTGTTCTAAGACATTTCCTTCTAAATCGAGTAACGCTTCTATGGAAACGACAGGATTTTCTTTTGGGATACGACACTCTCATTACCGATCCCCTAAACCTTCTTTACTGCATCCCTCACTCCCACACATTGAAGAATTCACACGGAAATTGCGTCGCTATGAAATACGAGTACTATGTGTTCTAACACATTTCCTTGTAAATCGAGTAACGTTTCTATGGAAACGACAGGATTTTCTTTTGGGATACGACAATCACATTTCTGATCCACTAATCCTTCTTTACTGCATCCCTCACTCCCACACATTGACGAATTCACACGGAAATTGCGTCGCTATGAAATACGAGTACTATTTGTTCTAAGACATTTCCTTCTAAATCGAGTAACGTTTCTATGGAAACGACAGGATTTTCTTTTGGGATACGACAATCTCATTTCCGATCCACTAATCCTTCTTTACTGCATCCCTCACTCCCAAACATTGACGAATTCACACGGAAATTGCGTCGCTATGAAATACGAGTACTATGTGTTCTAAGACATTTCCTTCTAAATCGAGTAACGTTTCTATGGAAACGACAGGATTTTCTTTTGGGATACGACAATCACATTTCCGATCCACTAATCCTTATTTACTGCATCCCTCACTCCCACAAATTGACGAATTCACACGGAAATTGCGTCGCTATGAAATACGAGTACTATGTGTTAGAAGACATTTCCTTCTAAATCGAGTAACGTTTCTATGGAAACGACAGGATTTTCTTTTGGGATACGACAATCTCATTTCCTAACCACTAATCCTTCTTTACTGCATCCCTTACTCCCACACATTGACGAATTCACGCGGAAATTGCGTCGCTATGAAATACGAGTACTATGTGTTCTAAGACAATTCCTTCTAAATCGAGTAACGTTTCTATGGAAACGACAGGATTTTCTTTTGGCATACGCAAATCTCATTCACGATCCACTAATCCTTCTTTACTGCATCCCTCTTTCCCACAGATTGACGAATTCACACGGAAATTGCGTCGCTATGAAATACGAGTACTATGTGTTAGAAGACATTTCCTTCTAAATCGAGTAACGTTTCTATGGAAACGACGGGATTTTCTTTTGGGATACGAGAATCTCACTTCCGATCCACTAATCCTTCCTTACTGCATCCCTCACTCCCACACATTGACGAATTCACACGGAAATTGCTTCGCTATGAAATACGAGTACTATGTGTTAGAAGGCATTTCCTTCTAAATCGAGTAACGTTTCTATGGAAACGACTGGATTTTCTTTCGGGATACGACGATCTCATTTCCGATCCACTAATCCATCTTTACTCCATCCCTCACTCCCAAACATTGACGAATTCACACGGAAATTCGGTCGCTATGAAATACTATGTGTTCTAAGACATTTCCTTCTAAATCGAGTAACGTTTCTATGGAAACGACAGGATTTTTTTTTGGGATACGACAATCTCATTTCCTAACCACTAATCCTTCTTTACTGCATCCCTCACTCCCACACATTGACGAATTCACACGGAAGTTGCGTCGCTATGAAATACGAGTACTATGTGTTCTAATACAATTCCTTCTAAATCGAGTAACGTTTCTATGGAAACGACAGGATTTTCTTTTGGGATACGACAATCTCATTTCCGATCCACTAATCCTTCTTTACTGCATCCCTCACTCCCACTCATTGACGAATTCACACGGAAATTGCGTCGCTATCAAATACGAGTACTATGTGTTTGAAGACATTTCCTTCTAAATCGAGTAACGTTTCTATGGAAACGACAGGATTTTCTTTTGGGATACGGCAATCTCATTTCCTAACCACTAATCGTTCTTTACTGCACCCATCACTCCCAGACATTGACGAATTCACACGGAAATTGCGTCGCTATGAAATACGAGTACTATGTGTTCTAAGACAATTCCTTCTAAATCGAGTAACGTTTCTATGGAAACGACAGGCTTTTCTTTTGGGATACGACAATCACATTTCCGATCCACTAATCCTTCTTTACTGCATCCCTCACTCCACACATTGACGAATTCACACGGAAATTGCGTCGCTATGAAATACGAGTACTATGTGTTAGAAGACATTTCCTTCGAAATCGAGTAACGCTTCTATGGAAACGACAGGATTTTCTTTTGGGATACGACAATCACATTTCCGATCCACTAATCCTTCTTTACTGCATCCCTCACTCCCACACATTGACGAATTCACACGGAAATTGCGTCGCTATGAAATACGAGTACTATGTGTTAGAAGACATTTCCTTCTAAATCGAGTAACGTTTCTATGGAAACGACAGGATTTTCTTTTGGGATACGACAATCTCATTTCCTAACCACTCATCCTTCTTTACTGCATCCCTCACTCCCACACATTGACGAATTCACACGAAAATTGCGTCGCTATGAAATACGAGTACTATGTGTTCTAAGACAATTCCTTCTAAATCGAGTAACGTTTCTATGGAAACGACAGGATTTTCTTTTATGATACGACAATCTCATTTCCTAACCACTAATCCTTCTTTACTGCATCCCTCACTCCCACACATTGACGAATTCACACGGAAATTGCGTCGCTATGAAATATGAGTACTATGTGTTCTAAGACAATTCCTTCTAAATCGAGTAACGTTTCTATGGAAACGACAGGATTTTCTTTTGGGATACGCAAATCTCATTTCCGAACCACTAATCCTTCTTTACTGCATCCCTCACTCACACACATTGACGAATTCACACGGAAATTGCGTCACTATGAAATACGAGTACTATGTGTTAGAAGACATTTCCTTCTAAATCGAGTAACGTTTCTATGGAAACGACGGGATTTTCTTTTGGGATACGAGAATCTCATTTCCGATCCACTAATCCTTCCTTACTGCATCCCTCACTCCCACACATTGACGAATTCACACGGAAATTCCTTCGCTATGAAATACGAGTACTATGTGTTAGAAGGCATTTCCTTCTAAATCGAGTAACGTTTCTATGGAAACGACAGGATTTTCTTTTGGGATACGACGATCTCATTTCCGATCAACTAATCCATCTTTACTGCATCTCTCACTCCCAAACATTGACGAATTCACACGGAAATTCGGTCGCTATGAAATACTATGTGTTCTAAGACATTTCCTTCTAAATCGAGTAATGTTTCTATGGAAACGACAGGATTTTTTTTTTGGGATACGACAATCTCATTTCCTAACCACTAATCCTTCTTTACTGCATCCCTCACTCCCACACATTGACGAATTCACACGGAAATTGCGTCGCTATGAAATACGAGTACTATGTGTTAGAAGACATTTCCTTCTAAATCGAGTAACGTTTCTATGGAAA
The DNA here is from genome assembly GCF_021461385.2 of Schistocerca piceifrons. Taxonomy (NCBI): domain Eukaryota; kingdom Metazoa; phylum Arthropoda; class Insecta; order Orthoptera; family Acrididae; genus Schistocerca; species Schistocerca piceifrons. The sequence goes on along the minus strand of NC_060144.1, from coordinate 601,299,341 downwards.
CGACAGGATTTTCTTTTGGGATACGACAATCACATTTCCGATCCACTAATCCTTCTTTACTGCATCCCTCACTCCCACACATTGACGAATTCACACTGAAATTGCGTCGCTATGAAATACGAGTACTATATGTTAGAAGACATTTCCTTCTAAATAGAGTAACGTTTCTATGGAAACAACAGGATTTTCTTTTGGGATACGACAATCTCATTTCCGATCCACTAATCCTTCTTTACTGCATCCCTCACTCCCACACAATGACGAATTCACACGGAAATTGCGTCGCTATGAAATACGAGTACTACGTGTTAGAAGACATTTCCTTCTAAATCGAGTAACGTTTCTATGGAAACGACAGGATTTTCTTTTGGGATACGACAATCACATTTCCGATCCACTAGTCCTTCTTTACTGCATCCCTCACGCCCACACATTGACGAATTCACACGGAAATTGCGTCGCTATCAAATACGAGTACTATGTGTTAGAAGACATTTCCTTCTAAATCGAGTAACGTTTCTATGGAAACGACAGGATTTTCTTTTGGGATACGTCAATCTCATTTCCTAACCACTAATACTTCTTTACTGCACCCATCACTCCCACACATTGACGAATTCACACGGAAATTGCGTCGCTATGAAATACGAGTACTATGTGTTCTAAGACAATTTCTTCTAAATCGAGTAACGTTTCTATGGAAACGACAGGATTTTCTTTTGGGATACGACAATCTCATTTCCGATCCACTAATCCTTCTTTACTGCATCCCTCACTCCACACATTGACGAATTCACACGGAAATTGCGCCGCTATGAAATACGAGTACTATGTGTTAGAAGACATTTCCTTCGAAATCGAGTAACGTTTCTATGGAAACGACAGGATTTTCTTTTGGGATACGACAATCACATTTCCGATCCACTAATCCTTCTTTACTGCATCCCTCACTCCCACACATTGACGAATTCACACGGAAATTGCGTCGCTATGAAATACGAGTACTATGTGTTAGAAGACATTTCCTTCTAAATCGAGTAACGTTTCTATGGAAACGACAGGATTTTCATTTGGGATACGACAATCTCATTTCCTAACCACTCATCCTTCTTTACTGCATCCCTCACTCCCACACATGGACGAATTCACACTGAAATTGCTTCGCTATGAAATACGGGTACTATGTGTTCTAAGACATTTCCTTCTAAATGGAGTAACGTTTCTATGGAAACGACAGGATTTTCTTTTGGGATACGACAATCACATTTCCGATCCACTAATCCTTCTTTACTGCATCCCTCACTCCCACGCATTGACGAATTCACACGGAAATTGTGTCGGTATGAAATACGAGTACTGTGTGTCCTAAGACATTTCCTTGTAAATCGAGTAACGTTTCTATGGAAACGACAGGATTTTCTTTTGGGATACGACAATCACATTTCCGATCCACTAATCCTTCTTTACTGCATCCCTCACTCCCACACATTGACGAATTCACACGGAAATTGCGTCGCTATGAAATACGAGTACTATGTGTTCTAAGACATTTCCTTCTAAATCGAGTAACGTTTCTATGGAAACGACAGGATTTTCTTTTGGGATACGACAATCACATTTCCGATCCACTAATCCTCCTTTACTGCATCCCTCACTCCCACACATTGACGAATTCACACGGAAATTCCGTCGCTACGAAATACGGATATTATGTGTTCTAAGACATTTCCTTCTAAATCGAGTAACGCTTCTATGGAAACGACAGGATTTTCTTTTGGGATACGACACTCTCATTACCGATCCCCTAAACCTTCTTTACTGCATCCCTCACTCCCACACATTGAAGAATTCACACGGAAATTGCGTCGCTATGAAATACGAGTACTATGTGTTCTAACACATTTCCTTGTAAATCGAGTAACGTTTCTATGGAAACGACAGGATTTTCTTTTGGGATACGACAATCACATTTCTGATCCACTAATCCTTCTTTACTGCATCCCTCACTCCCACACATTGACGAATTCACACGGAAATTGCGTCGCTATGAAATACGAGTACTATTTGTTCTAAGACATTTCCTTCTAAATCGAGTAACGTTTCTATGGAAACGACAGGATTTTCTTTTGGGATACGACAATCTCATTTCCGATCCACTAATCCTTCTTTACTGCATCCCTCACTCCCAAACATTGACGAATTCACACGGAAATTGCGTCGCTATGAAATACGAGTACTATGTGTTCTAAGACATTTCCTTCTAAATCGAGTAACGTTTCTATGGAAACGACAGGATTTTCTTTTGGGATACGACAATCACATTTCCGATCCACTAATCCTTATTTACTGCATCCCTCACTCCCACAAATTGACGAATTCACACGGAAATTCCGTCGCTACGAAATACGAGTATTATGTGTTCTAAGACATTTCCTTCTAAATCGAGTAACGTTTCTATGGAAACGACAGGATTTTCTTTTGGGATACGACAATCTCATTTCCGATCCACTAATCCTTCTTTACTGCATCCCTCACTCCCACTCATTGAAGAATTCACACGGAAATTGCGTCGCTATGAAATACGAGTACTATGTGTTCTAAGACATTTCCTTCTAAATCGAGTAACGTTTCTATGGAAACGACAGGATTTTCTTTTGGGATACGACAATCACATTTGCGATCCACTAATCCTTCTTTACTGCATCCCTCACTCCCACACATTGACGAATTCACACGGAAATTCCGTCGCTACGAAATACGAGTATTATGTGTTCTAAGACATCTCATTCTAAATCGAGTAAGGTTTTAAAGGAAACGACAGGATTTCCTTTTGGGATACGACAATCATATTTCCGATCCACTAATCCTTCTTTACTGCATCCCTCACTCCCAAACATTGACGAATTCACACGGAAATTGCGTCGCTATGAAATACGAGTACTATGTGTTCTAAGACATTTCCTTCTAAATCGAGTAGCGTTTCTATGGAAACGACAGGATTTTCTTTTGGGATACGACAATCACATTTCCGATCCACTAATCCTTCCTTACTGCATCCCTCGATCCCACACATTGACGAATTCACACGGAAATTGTGTCGGTATGAAATACGAGTACTATGTGTTCTAAGACATTTCCTTCTAAATCGAGTAACGTTTCTATGGAAACGACAGGATTTTCTTTTGGGATACGACAATCACATTTCCGATCCACTAATCCTTCTTTACTGCATCCCTCACTCCCACACATTGACGAATTCACACGGAAATTCCGTCGCTACGAAATACGAGTATTATGTGTTCTAAGACATTTCCTTCTAAATCGAGTAAAGTTTCTATGGAAACGACAGGATTTTCTTTTGGGATACGACAATCTCATTTCCGATCCACTAATCCTTCTTTACAGCATCCCTCACTCCCACACATTGAAGAATTCACACGGAAATTGCGTCGCTATGAAATACGAGTACTACGTGTTCTAAGACATTTCCTTCTAAATCGAGTAACGTTTCTATGGAAACGACAGGATTCTCTTTTGGGATACGACAATCACATTTCCGATCCACTAATCCTTCTTTACTGCATCCCTCACTCCCACACATTGACGAATTCACATGGAAATTCCGTCGCTACGAAATACGAGTATTATGTGTTCTAAGACATTTCCTTCTAAATCGAGTAACGTTTCTATGGAAACGACAGGATTTTCTTTTGGGATACGACAATCTCATTTCCGATCCACTAATCCTTCTTTACTGCATCCCTCACTCCCACACATTGACGAATTCACACGGAAATTGCGTCGCTATGAAATACGAGTACTACGTGTTCTAAGACATTTCCTTCTAAATCGAGTAACGTTTCTATGGAAACGACAGGATTTTCTTTTGGGATACGACAATCTCATTTCCGATCCACTAATTATTCTTTACTGCATCACTCACTCCCACACATTGAAGAATTCACACGGAAATTGCGTCGCTATGAAATACGAGTACTATGTGTTCTAAGACATTTCCTTCTGAATCGAGTAACGTTTCTATGGAAACGAAAGGATTTTCTTTTGGGATACGACAATCACATTTCCGATCCACTAATCCTTCTTTACTGCATCCCTCACTCCCACACATTGACGAATTCACACGGACATTCCGTCGCTACGAAATACGAGTATTATGTGTTCTAAGACATTTCCTTCTAAATCGAGTAACGTTTCTATGGAAACGACAGGATTTTCTTTTGGGATACGACAATCTCATTTCCGATCCACCAATCCTTCTTTACTGCATCCCTCACGCCCACACATTGACGAATTCACACGGAAATTGCTTCGCTATGAAATACGGGTACTATGTGTTCTAAGACATTTCCTTCTAAATGGAGTAACGTTTCTATGGAAACGACAGGATTTTCTTTTGGGACTCGACAATCACATTTCCGATCCACTAATCCTTCTTTACTGCATCCCTCACTCCCACACATTGACAAATTCACACGGAAATTGTGTCGGTATGAAATACGAGTACTATGTGTCCTAAGACATTTCCTTGTAAATCGAGTAACGTTTCTATGGAAACGACAGGATTTTCTTTTGGGATACGACAATCACATTTCCGATCCTCTAATCCTTCTTTACTGCATCCCTCACTCCCACACATTGACGAATTCACACGGAAATTGTGTCGGTATGAAATACGAGTACTATGTGTTCTAAGACATTTCCTTCTAAATCGAGTAACGTTTCTATGGAAACGACAGTATTTTCTTTTGGGATACGACAATCTCATTTCCGATCCACTAATCCTTCTTTACTGCATCCCTCACTCCCACACATTGACGAATTCACACGGAAATTCCGTCGCTACGAAATACGAGTATTATGTGTTCTAAGACATTTCCTTCTAAATCGAGTAACGTTTCTATGGAAACGACAGGATTTTCTTTTGGGATACGACAATCTCATTTCCGATCCACTAATCCTTCTTTACTGCATCCCTCACTCCCACACATTTAACAATTCACACGGAAACTGCGACGCTATGAAATACGAGTAATATCTGTTCTAAGACATTTCCTTCTAAATCGAGTAACGTTTCTATGGAAACGACAGGATTTTCTTTTGGGATACGACAATCTCATTTCCGATCCACTAATCCTCCTTTACTGCATCCCTCACTCCCACACATTGACGAATTCACACGGAAATTGCTTCGCTATGAAATACGAGTACTATGTGTTCTAAGACATTTCCATCTGAATCGAGTAACGTTTCTATGGAAACGACAGGATTTTCTTTTGGGATACGACAATCACATTTCCGATCCACTAATCCTTTTTTACTGCATCCCTCACTCCCACACATTGACGAATTCACACGGAAATTCCGTCGCTACGAAATACGAGTATTATGTGTTCTAAGACATTTCCTTCTAAATCGAGTAACGTTTCTATGGAAACGACAGGATTTTCTTTTGGGATACGACAATCTCATTTCCGATCCACTAATCCTTCTTTACTGCATCACTCACTCCCACACATTGAAGAATTCACCCGGAAATTGCGTCGCTATGAAATACGAGTACTATGTGTTCTAAGACATTTCCTTCTAAATCGAGTAACGTTTCTATGGAAACGAAAACATTTTCTTTTGGGATACGACAATCACATTTCCGATCCACTAATCCTTCTTTACTGCATCCCTCACTCCCACACATTGACGAATTCACACGGAAATTCCGTCGCTACGAAATACGAGTATTATGTGTTCTAAGACATTTCCTTCTAAATCGAGTAACGTTTCTATGGAAACGACAGGATTTTCTTTTGGGATACGACAATCTCATTTCCGATCCACTAATCCTTCTTTACTGCATCCCTCACTCCCACACATTGACGAATTCACACGGAAATTGCTTCGCTATGAAATACGGGTACTATGTGTTCTAAGACATTTCCTTCTAAATGGAGTAACGTTTCTATGGAAACGACAGGATTTTCTTTTGGGATACGACAATCACATTTCCGATCCACTAATCCTTCTTTACTGCATCCCTCACTCCCACACATTGACGAATTCACACGGAAATTGTGTCGGTATGAAATACGAGTACTGTGTGTCCTAAGACATTTCCTTGTAAATCGAGTAACGTTTCTATTGAAACGACAGGATTTTCTTTTGGGATACGACAATCACATTTCCGATCCACTAATCCTTCTTTACTGCATCCCTCACTCCCACACATTGACGAATTCACACGGAAATTGCGTCGCTATGAAATACGAGTACTATGTGTTCTAAGACATTTCCTTCTAAATCGAGTAACGTTTCTATGGAAACGACAGGATTTTCTTTTGGGATACGACAATCACATTTCCGATCCACTAATCCTCCATTACTGCATCCCTCACTCCCACACATTGACGAATTCACACGGAAATTCCGTCGCTACGAAATACGGGTATTATGTGTTCTAAGACATTTCCCTCTAAATCGAGTAACGCTTCTATGGAAACGACAGGATTTTCTTTTGGGATACGACACTCTCATTACCGATCCCCTAATCCTTCTTTACTGCATCCCTCACTCCCACACATTGAAGAATTCACACGGAAATTGCGTCGCTATGAAATACGAGTACTATGTGTTCTAAGACATTTCCTTGTAAATCGAGTAACGTTTCTATGGAAACGACAGGATTTTCTTTTGGGATACGACAATCACATTTCTGATCCACTAATCCTTCTTTACTGCATCCCTCACTCCCACACATTGACGAATTCACACGGAAATTGCGTCGCTATGAAATACGAGTACTATTTGTTCTAAGACATTTCCTTCTAAATCGAGTAACGGTTCTATGGAAACGACAGGATTTTCTTTTGGGATACGACAATCTCATTTCCGATCCACTAATCCTTCTTTACTGCATCCCTCACTCCCAAACATTGACGAATTCACACGGAAATTGCGTCGCTATGAAATACGAGTACTATGTGTTCTAAGACATTTCCTTCTAAATCGAGTAACGTTTCTATGGAAACGACAGGATTTTCTTTTGGGATACGACAATCACATTTCCGATCCACTAATCCTTATTTACTGCATCCCTCACTCCCACACATTGACGAATTCACACGGAAATTCCGTCGCTACGAATTACGAGTATTATGTGTTCTAAGACATTTCCTTCTAAATCGAGTAACGTTTCTATGGAAACGACAGGATTTTCTTTTGGGATACGACAATCTCATTTCCGATCCACTAATCCTTCTTTACTGCATCCCTCACTCCCACACATTGAAGAATTCACACGGAAATTGCGTCGCTATGAAATACGAGTACTATGTGTTCTAAGACATTTCCTTCTAAATCGAGTAACGTTTCTATGGAAACGACAGGATTTTCTTTTGGGATACGACAATCACATTTGCGATCCACTAATCCTTCTTTACTGCATCCCTCACTCCCACACATTGACGAATTCACACGGAAATTCCGTCGCTACGAAATACGAGTATTATGTGTTCTAAGACATTTCCTTCTAAATCGAGTAAGGTTTTAAAGGAAACGACAGGATTTCCTTTTGGGATACGACAATCATATTTCCGATCCACTAATCCTTCTTTACTGCATCCCTCACTCCCAAACATTGACGAATTCACACGGAAATTGCGTCGCTATGAAATACGAGTACTATGTGTTCTAAGACATTTCCTTCTAAATCGAGTAGCGTTTCTATGGAAACGACAGGATTTTCTTTTGGGATACGACAATCACATTTCCGATCCACTAATCCTTCCTTACTGCATCCCTCACTCCCACACATTGACGAATTCACACGGAAATTCCGTCGCTACGAAATACGAGTATTATGTGTTCTAAGACATTTCCTTCTAAATCGAGTAACGTTTCTATGGAAACGACAGGATTTTCTTTTGGGATACGACAATCTCCATTCCGATCCACTAATCCTTCTTTACAGCATCCCTCACTCCCACACATTGAAGAATTCACACGGAAATTGCGTCGCTATGAAATACGAGTACTACGTGTTCTAAGACATTTCCTTCTAAATCGAGTAACGTTTCTATGGAAACGACAGGATTCTCTTTTGGGATACGACAATCACATTTCCGATCCACTAATCCTTCTTTACTGCATCCCTCACTCCCACACATTGACGAAATCACACGGAAATTCCGTCGCTACGAAATACGAGTATTATGTGTTCTAAGACATTTCCTTCTAAATCGAGTAACGTTTCTATGGAAACGACAGGATTTTCTTTTGGGATACGACAATCTCATTTCCGATCCACTAATCCTTCTTTACTGCATCCCTCACTCCCACACATTGACGAATTCACACGGAAATTGCTTCACTATGAAATACGAGTACTATGTGTTCTAAGACATTTCCTTCTAAATCGAGTAACGTTTCTATGGGAACGACAGGATTTTCTTTTGGATACGACAATCACATTTCCGATCCACTAATCCTTCTTTACTGCATCCCTCACTCCCACACATTGACGAATTCACACGGAAATTGTGTCGGTACGAAATACGAGTACTATGTGTTCTAAGACATTTCCTTCTAAATCGAGTAACGTTTCTATGGAAACGACAGGATTTTCTTTTGGGATACGACAATCTCATTTCCGATCCACTTATCCTTCTTTACTGCATCCCTCACTCCCACACATTGACGAATTCACACGGAAATTCCGTCGCTAAGAAATACGAGTATTATGTGTTCTAAGACATTTCCTTCTAAATCGAGTAACGTTTCTATGGAAACGACAGGATTTTCTTTTGGGATACGACAATCTCATTTCCGATCCACTAATCCTTCTTTACTGCATCCCTCACTCCCACACATTGAAGAATTCACACGGAAATTGCGACGCTATGAAATACGAGTAATATCTGTTCTAAGACATTTCCTTGAAAATCGAGTAAAGTTTCTATGGAGACGACAGGATTTTCTTTTGGGACACTACAATCACATTTCCGATCCACTAATCCTTATTTACTGCATCCCTCACTCCCACACATTGACGAATTCACACGGAAATTGCTTCGCTATGAAATACGAGTACTATGTGCTCTAAGACATTTCCTTCTAAATCGAGTAACGTTCCTATGGATACGACAGAATTTTCTTTTGGGATACGACAATCACATTTCCAATCCACTAATCCTACTTTACTGCATCCCTCACTCCCAAACATTGACGAATTCACACGGAATTTGCTTCGCTATGAAATACGAGTACTTTGTGTTCTAAGACATTTCCTTCTAAATCGAGTAACGTTTCTATGGAAACGACAGGATTTTCTTTTGGGATACGACAATCTCATTTCCGATCCACTAATCCTTCTTTACTGCATCCCTCACTCCCAAACATTGACTAATTCACACGGAAGTTGCGTCGCTATGAAACACAAGTACTATGTGTTCTAAGACATTTCCTTCTAAATCGAGTAACGTTTCTATGGAAACGACAGGATTTTCTTTTGGGATACGACAATCTCATTTCCGATCCACTAATCCTTCTTTACTGCATCCCTCACTCCCAAACACTGACGAATTCACACTGAAATTGCGTCGCTATGAAATACGAGTACTATGTGTTCTAAGACACTTCTTTCTAAATTAGTAACGTTTCTATGGAAACGACAGGATTTTCTTTTGGGATACGACAATCTCAATTCCGATCCACTACTCCTTCTATACTGCATCCCTCACTCCCACACATTGACGAATTCACACGGAAATTGCGACGCTATGAAATACGAGTACTATGTGTTTTAAGACATTTATTTCTAAATCGAGTAATGTTTCTATGGATACGACAGGATTTTCTTTTGGGATACGACAATCACATTTCCGATCCACTAATCCTTCTTTACTGCATCCCTCACTCCCACACATTGACGAATTCGCACGGAAATTCCGTCGCTATGAAATACGAGTACTATGTGTTCTAAGACATTTCCTTCTAAATCGAGTAACGTTTCTATGGAAACGACAGGATTTTCTTTTGGGATACGACAATCACATTTCCGATCCACTAATCCATCTTTACTGCATCCCTCACTCAAAAACGTTGACGAATTCACAGGGAAATTGCGTCGCTATGAAATACGAGTACAATGTGTTCTAAGACATTTTCTTCTAAATCGAGTAACGTTTCTATGGAAACGACAGGATTTTCTTTTGGGATACGACAATCTCATTTCCGATCCACTAATCCTTCTTTACTGCATCCCTCACTCCCAAACATTGACGAATTCACACCGAAATTCCGTCGCTATGTAATACGAGTACTATGTGTTCTAAGACATTTCCTTCTAAATCGAGTAACGTTTCTATGGAAACGACAGGATTTTCTTTTGGGATACGACAATCACATTTCCGATCCACTAATCCTTCTTTACTGCATCCCTCACTCCCACACATTGACGAATTCACACGGAAATTCCGTCGCTATGAAATACGAGTACTATGTGTTCTAAGACATTTCCTTCTAAATCGAGTAACGTTTCTATGGAAACGACAGGATTTTCTTTTGGGATACGACAATCTCATTTCCGATCCACTAATCCTTCTTTACTGCATCCCTCACTCCCACACATTGACGAATTCACACGGAAATTGCGTCGCTATGAAATACGAGTACTATGTGTTCTAAGACATTTCCTTCTTAATCGAGTAACGTTTCTATGGAAACGACAGGATTTTCTTTTGGGATACGACAATCTCATTTCCGATCCACTAATCCTTCTTTACTGCATCCCTCACTCCCAAACATTGACGAATTCACACGGAAATTGCGTCGCTATGAAATACGAGTACTATGTGTTCTATGACATTTCCTTCTAAATCGAGTAACGTTTCTATGGAAACGACAGGATTTTCTTTTGGGATACGACAATCTCATTTCCGATCCTCTAATCCTTCTTTACTGCATCCCTCACTCCCAAACATTGACGAATTCACACGGAAATTGCGTCGCTATGAAATACGAGTACTATGTGTTGTAAGTCATTTCCTTCTATATCGAGTAACGTTTCTATGGAAACGACAGGATTTTCTTTTCGGATACGACAATCTCATTTCCGATCCACTAATCCTTCTTTACAGCATCCCTCACTCCCAATCATTGACGAATTCACACGGAAATTGCGTCGCTATGAAATACGAGTACTATGTGTTCTAAGACATTTCCTTCTAAATCGAGTAACGTTTCTATGGAAACGACAGGATTTTCTTTTGGGATACGACAATCTCATTTCCGATCCACTAATCCTTCTTTACTGCATCCCTCACTCCCAAACATTGACTAATTCACACGGAAGTTGCGTCGCTATGAAACACAAGTACTATGTGTTCTAAGACATTTCCTTCTAAATCGAGTAACGTTTCTATGGAAACGACAGGATTTTCTTTTGGGATACGACAATCTCATTTCCGATCCACTAATCCTTCTTTACTGCATCCCTCACTCCCAAACACTGACGAATTCACACTGAAATTGCGTCGCTATGAAATACGAGTACTATGTGTTCTAAGACACTTCTTTCTAAATTAGTAACGTTTCTATGGAAACGACAGGATTTTCTTTTGGGATACGACAATCTCAATTCCGATCCACTAATCCTTCTATACTGCATCCCTCACTCCCACACATTGACGAATTCACACGGAAATTGCGTCGCTATGAAATACGAGTACTATGTGTTTTAAGACATTTATTTCTAAATCGAGTAATGTTTCTATGGATACGACAGGATTTTCTTTTGGGATACGACAATCACATTTCCGATCCACTAATCCTTCTTTACTGCATCCCTCACTCCCACACATTGACGAATTCGCACGGAAATTCCGTCGCTATGAAATACGAGTACTATGTGTTCTAAGACATTTCCTTCTAAATCGAGTAACGTTTCTATGGAAACGACAGGATTTTCTTTTGGGATACGACAATCACATTTCCGATCCACTAATCCATCTTTACTGCATCCCTCACTCAAAAACGTTGACGAATTCACAGGGAAATTGCGTCGCTATGAAATACGAGTACAATGTGTTCTAAGACATTTTCTTCTAAATCGAGTAACGTTTCTATGGAAACGACAGGATTTTCTTTTGGGATACGACAATCTCATTTCCGATCCACTAATCCTTCTTTACTGCATCCCTCACTCCCAAACATTGACGAATTCACACCGAAATTCCGTCGCTATGTAATACGAGTACTATGTGTTCTAAGACATTTCCTTCTAAATCGAGTAACGTTTCTATGGAAACGACAGGATTTTCTTTTGGGATACGACAATCACATTTCCGATCCACTAATCCTTCTTTACTGCATCCCTCACTCCCACACATTGACGAATTCACACGGAAATTCCGTCGCTATGAAATACGAGTACTATGTGTTCTAAGACATTTCCTTCTAAATCGAGTAACGTTTCTATGGAAACGACAGGATTTTCTTTTGGGATACGACAATCTCATTTCCGATCCACTAATCCTTCTTTACTGCATCCCTCACTCCCACACATTGACGAATTCACACGGAAATTGCGTCGCTATGAAATACGAGTACTATGTGTTCTAAGACATTTCCTTCTTAATCGAGTAACGTTTCTATGGAAACGACAGGATTTTCTTTTGGGATACGACAATCTCATTTCCGATCCACTAATCCTTCTTTACTGCATCCCTCACTCCCAAACATTGACGAATTCACACGGAAATTGCGTCGCTATGAAATACGAGTACTATGTGTTCTATGACATTTCCTTCTAAATCGAGTAACGTTTCTATGGAAACGACAGGATTTTCTTTTGGGATACGACAATCTCATTTCCGATCCTCTAATCCTTCTTTACTGCATCCCTCACTCCCAAACATTGACAAATTCACACGGAAATTGCGTCGCTATGAAATACGAGTACTATGTGTTGTAAGTCATTTCCTTCTATATCGAGTAACGTTTCTATGGAAACGACAGGATTTTCTTTTCGGATACGACAATCTCATTTCCGATCCACTAATCCTTCTTTACAGCATCCCTCACTCCCAATCATTGACGAATTCACACGGAAATTGCGTCGCTATGAAATACGAGTACTATGTGTTCTATGACATTTCCTTCTAAATCGAGTAACGTTTCTATGGAAACGACAGGATTTTCTTTTGGGATACGACAATCTCATTTCCGATCCTCTAATCCTTCTTTACTGCATCCCTCACTCCCAAACATTGACGAATTCACACGGAAATTCCGTCGCTGTGAAATACGAGTACTATGTGTTCTAAGACATTTCCTTCTAAATCGAGTAATGTTTCTATGGAAACGAAAGGAGTTTCTTTTGGGATACGACAATCACATTTCCGATCAACTAATCCCTCTTTACTGCATCCCTCACTCCCACACATTGACGAATTCACACGGAAATTGCGTCGCTATGAAATACGAGTACTATGTGTTCTAAGACACTTCTTTCTAAATCGATTAACGTTTCTATGGAAACGTCAGGATTTTCTTTTGGGATACGACAATCTCATTTCCGATCCACTAATCCTTCTTTACTGCATCCCTCACTCCCACACATTGACGAATTCACACCGAAATTGCGTCGCTATGAAATACGAGTACTATGTGTTCTAAGACATTTCCTTCTAAATCGAGTAACGTTTCTATGGAAACGACATGATTTTCTTTTGGGATACGACCATCTCACTTCCGATCCACTAATCCTTCTTTACTGCATCCCTCACTCCCAAACATTGACGAATTCACACGGAAATTGCGTCGCTATGAAATACGAGTACTACGTGTTCTATGACATTTCCTTCTAAATCGAGTAACGTTTCTATGGAAACGACAGGATTTTCTTTTGGGATACGACAATCTCATTTCCGATCCTCTAATCCTTCTTTACTGCATCCCTCACTCCCAAACATTGACGAATTCACACGGAAATTGCGTCGCTATGAAATACGAGTACTATGTGTTCTAAGACATTTCCTTCTAAATCGAGTAACGTTTCTATGGAAACGACAGGATTTTCTTTTGGGATACGACAATCACATTTCCGATCCACTAATCCTTCTTTACTGCTCCCTCACTCCCACACATTTACGAATTCACACGGAAATTGCGTCGCTATGAAATACGAGTACTATGTGTTCTAAGACATTTCCTTCTAAATCGAGTAACGTTTCTATGGAAACAACGGGATTTTCTTTTGGGATACGACAAACTCATTTCCGATCCACTAAACCTTCTTTACTGCAACCCTCACTCCCACACATTGACGAATTCACACGGAAATTGCGTCGCTATGAAATACTATGTGTTCTAAGACATTTCCTTCTAAATCGAGTAACGTTTCTATGGAAACGACAGGATTTTCTTTTGGGAGACGACAATCTCATTTCCGATCCACTATTCTTACTTTACTGCATCCCTCACTACCACACATTGACGAATTCACACGGAAATTGCGTCGCTATGAAATACGAGTACTATGTGTTCTAAGACATTTCCTTCTAAATCGAGTAACGTTTCTATCGAAACGACAGGATTTTCTTTTGGGATACGACAATCACATTTCCGATCCACTAATCCTTCTTTACTGCATCCCTCACTCCCAAACATTGACGAATTCACACGGAAATTCCATCGCTATGAAATACGAGTACTATGTGTTCTAAGACATTTCCTTCTAAATCGAGTAACGTTTCAATGGAAACGACAGGATTTTCTTTTGGGATACGACAATCACATATCCGAACCACTAATCCTTCTTTACTGCATCCCTCACTCCCACACATTGACGAATTCACACGGAAATTCCGTCGCTATGAATTACTATGGGTTCTATGACTTCTCCTTCTAAATCAAGTAACGTTTCTATGGAAACGACAGGACTTTTGTTTAGGATACGACAATCTCATTTCCGATCCACTAATCCTTCTTTACTGCATCCCTCACTCCCACACATTGACGAATTCACACGGAAATTGCGTCGCTATGATATACTATGTGTTCTAAGACATTTAATTCTAAATCGAGTAACGTTTCTATGGAAACGACAGTATTTTCGTTTGGGATACGACAATCTCATTTCCGATCCACTAACCCTTCTTTACTGCATCCCTCACTCCCAAACATTGACGAATTCACACGGAAATTGCGTCGCTATGGAATACGAGTACTATGTGTTCTAAGACATTTCCTTCTAAATCGAGTAACGTTTCTATGGGAACGACAGGATTTTCTTTTGGGATACGACAATCACAATTCCGATCCACTAATCCTTCTTTACTGCATCCCTCACTCCCAAACATTGACGAATTCACACGGAAATTCCGTCGCTATGAAATACGGGTACTATGTGTTCTAAGACATTTCCTTCTAAATCGAGTAATGTTTCTATCGAAACGACAGGATTTTCTTTTGGGATACGACAATCACATTTCCGATCCACTAATCCTTCTTTACTGCATCCCTCACTCCCACACATTGACGAATTCACACAAAAATTGCGTCGCTATGAAATACGAGTACTATGTGTTCTAAGACACTTCTTTCTAAATCGAGTAACGTTTCTATGGAAACGACAGGATTTTCTTTTGGGATACGACAATCTCATTTCCGATCCACTAATCCTTCTTTACTGCATCCCTCACTCCCACACATTGACGAATTCACACCGAAATTGCGTCGCTATGAAATACGAGTACTATGTGTTCTAAGACATTTCCTTCTAAATCGAGTAACGTTTCTATGGAAACGACAGGATTTTCTTTTGGGATACGACCATCTCACTTCCGATCCACTAATCCTTCTTTACTGCATCCCTCACTCCCAAACATTGACGAATTCACACGGAAATTGCGTCGCTATGAAATACGAGTGCTATGTGTTCTATGACATTTCCTTCTAAATCGAGTAACGTTTCTATGGAAACGACAGGATTTTCTTTTTTGATACGACAATCTCATTTCCGATCCTCTAATCCTTCTTTACTGCATCCCTCACTCCCAAACATTGACGAATTCACACGGAAATTGCGTCGCTATGAAATACGAGTACTATGTGTTCTAAGACATTTCCTTCTAAATCGAGTAACGTTTCTATGGAAACGACAGGATTTTCTTTTGGGATACGACAATCTCATTTCCGATCCACCAATCCTTCTTTACTGCATCCCTCACTCCCAAACATTGACGAATTCACACGGAAATTGCGTCGCTATGAAATACTATTTGTTCTATGACATTTCCTTCTAAATCGAGTAACGTTTCTATGGAAACGACAGGATTTTCTTTTGGGATACGACAATCTCATTTCTGATCCACTAATCCTTCTTTACTACATCCCACACTCCCAAACATTGACGAATTCACACGGAAATTCCGTCGCTATGAAATACGAGTACTATGTGTTCTAAGACATTTCCTTCTAAATCGAGTAACGTTTCTATGGAAACGACAGGATTTTCTTTTGGGATACGACATTCACATTTCCGATCCACTAATCCTTCTTTACTGCATCCCTCACTCCCAAACATTGACGAATTCACAGGGAAATTCCGTCACTATGAAATACGATTACTATGTGTTCTAAGACATTTCCTTCTAAATCGAGTAACGTTTCTATGGAAACGACGGGATTTTCTTTTGGGATACGACAAACTCATTTCCGATCCACTAATCCTTCTTTACTGCATCCCTCACTCCCACACATTGACGAATTCACACGGAAATTGCGTCGCTATGAAATACTATGTGTTCTAAGACATTTCCTTCTAAATCGAGTAACGTTTCTATGGAAACGACAGGATTTTCTTTTGGGAGACAACAATCTCATTTCCGATCCACTATTCCTTCTTTACTGCATCCCTCACTCCCACACATTGACGAATTCACACGGAAATTGCGTCGCAATGAAATACGAGTACTATGTGTTCTAAGACATTTCCTTCTAAATCGAGTAACGTTTCTATCGAAACGACAGGATTTTCTTTTGGGATACGACAATCACATTTCCGTTCCACTAATCCTACTTTACTGCATCCCTCACTCCCAAACATTGACGAATTCACACGGAAATTCCGTCGCTATGAAATACGAGTACTATGTGTTCTAAGACATTTCCTTCTAAATCGAGTAACGTTTCAATGGAAACGACAGGATTTTCTTTTGGGATACGACAATCACATTTCCGAACCACTAATCCTTCTTTACTGCATCCCTCACTCCCACACATTGACGAATTCACACGGAAATTCCGTCGCTATGAATTACTATGGGTTCTATGACTTCTCCTTCTAAATCAAGTAACGTTTCTATGGAAACGACAGGACTTTTGTTTGGGATACGACAATCTCATTTCCGATCCACTAATCCTTCTTTACTGCATCCCTCACTCCCACACATTGACGAATTCACACGGAAATTGCGTCGCTATGATATACTATGTGTTCTAAGACATTTCCTTCTAAATCGAGTAACGTTTCTATGAAAACGACAGGATTTTCTTTTGGGATACGACAATCTCATTTCCGATCCACTAACCCTTCTTTACTGCATCCGTCACTCCCAAACATTGACGAATTCACACGGAAATTGCGTCGCTATGGAATACGAGTACTATGTGTTCTAAGACATTTCCTTCTAAATCGAGTAACGTTTCTATGGAAACGACAGGATTTTCTTTTGGGATACAACAATCACATTTCCGAACCACTAATCCTTCTTTACTGCATCCCTCACTCCCACACATTGACGAATTCACACGGAAATTCCGTCGCTATGAATTACTATGGGTTCTATGACTTCTCCTTCTAAATCAAGTAACGTTTCTATGGAAACGACAGGACATATGTTTGGGATACGACAATCTCATTTCCGATCCACTAATCCTTCTTTACAGCATCCCTCACTCCCAAACATTGACGAATTCACACGGAAATTGCGTCGCTATGAAATACAATGTGTTCTAAGACATTTCCTTCTAAATCGAGTAACGTTTCTATGGAAACGATAGGATTTTCTTTTGGGATACGACAATCTCATTTCCGATCCACTAACCCTTCTTTACTGCATCCCTCACTCCCAAACATTGACGAATTCACACGGAAATTGCGTCGCTATGAAACACGAGTACTATGTGTTCTAAGACATTTCCTTCTAAATCGAGTAACGTTTCTATGGAAACGACAGGATATTCTCTTGGGATACGACAATCACAATTCCGATCCACTAATCCTTCTTTACTGCATCCCTCACTCCCAAACATTGACGAATTCACACGGAAATTCCGTCGCTATGAAATACGGGTACTATGTGTTCTAAGACATTTCCTTCTAAATCGAGTAACGTTTCTATCGAAACGACAGGATTTTCTGTTGGGATACGACAATCACATTTCCGATCCACTAAACCTTCTTTACTGCATACCTCACTCCCATACAATGACGAATTCACACGGATATTCCGTCGCTATGAAATACGGGTACTATGTGTTCTGAGACATTTCCTTCTAAAACGAGTAACGTTTATATGGAAACGACAGGATTTTCTTTTGGGATACGACAATCACATTTCCGATCCACTAATCCTTCTTTACTGCATCCCTCACTCCCACACGTTGACGAATTTACACGGAAATTCCGTCGCTATGAAATACGAGTACTATTAGTTCTACGACATTTCCTTCTAAATCGAGTAACGTTTCTATGGAAACGACAGGATGTTCTTTTGGGATACGACAATCTCATTTCCGATCCACTAATCCTTTACTGCATCCCTCACGCCCACACATTGACGAATTCACACCGAAATTCCGTCGCAATGAAATACGAGTACTATGTGATCTAAGCCATTTACTTCTAAATCGAGTAACGTTTCTATGGAAACGACAGGATTTTCTTTTGTGATACGACAATCACATTTCCGATCCACTAATCCTTCTTTACTGCATCCCTCAGTCCCAAACATTGACGAATTCACACGGAAATTCCATCGCTATGAAATACTATGTGTTCCAAGACATTTCCATCCAAATCGAGTAACGTTTCTATGGAAACGACAGTATTTTCTTTTGGGATACGACAATCTCATTTCCGATCCACTAATCCTTCTTTACTGCATCTCTCACTCCCACACATTGACGAATTCACACGGAAATTGCGTCGCTATGAAATACTATGTGTTTTAAGACATTTCTTTCTAAATCGAGTAACGTTTCTATGGAAACGACAGGATTTTCTTTTGGGATACGACAATCACATTTCCGATCCGCTAATCCTTCTTTAATGCATCCCTCACTCCCAAACATTGACGAATTCACACGGAAATTGCGTCGCTATGAAACACTAAGTGTTCCAAGACATTTCCTTCTAAATCGAGTAACGTTTCTATGGAAACGACAGGATTTTCTTTTGGGATACGACAATCTCATTTCCGATCCACTAATCCTTCTTTACTGCATCCCTCACTCCCACACATTGACGAATTCACACGGAAATTCCGTCGCTATGAAATACGAGTACTATGTGTTCTAAGACAGTTCCTTCTAAATCGAGTAACGCTTCAATGGAAACGACAGGATTTTCTTTTGGGATACGACAATCACATTTCCGATCCACTAGTACTTCTTTACTGTATCCCTCACTCCCACACATTGTCGAATTCACACGGAAATTCCGTCGCTATGAAATACGAGTACTATGAGTTCTAAGACATTTCCTTCCAAATCGTGTAACGTTTCTATGGAAACGACAGGATTTTCTTTTGGGATACGACAATCTCATTTCCGATCCACTAATCCTTCTTTACTGCATCCCTCACTCCCACACATTGACGAATTCACACGGAAATTCCGTCGCAATGAAATACGAGTACTATGTGTTCTAAGCCATTTACTTCTAAATCGAGTAACGTTTCTATGGAAACGACAGGATTTTCTTTTGTGATACGACAATCACATTTCCGATCCACTAATCCTTCTTTACTGCATCCCTCACTCCCAAACATAGACGAATTCACACGGAAATTCCGTCGCTATGAAATACTATGTGTTCCAAGACATTTCCCTCCAAATCGAGTAACGTTTCTATGGAAACGACAGTATTTTCTTTTGGGATACGACAATCTCATTTCCGATCCACTAATCCTTCCTTACTGCATCCCTCACTCCCACACATTGACGAATTCACACGGAAATTGCGTCGCTATGAAATACTATGTGTTCTAAGACATTTCTTTCTAAATCGAGTAACGTTTCTATGGAAACGACAGGATTTTCTTTTTGGGATACGACAATCTCATTTCCGATCCACTAATCCTTCTTTACTGCATCCCTCACTCCCACACATTGACGAATTCACACGGAAATTCCGTCGCTATGAAATACGAGTATTATGTGTTCTAAGACAGTTCCTTCTAAATCGAGTAACGCTTCAATGGAAACGACAGTATTTTCTTTTGGGATACGACAATCACATTTCCGATCCACTAATCCTTCTTTACTGCTCCCTCACTCCCAAACACTGACGAATTCACACAGAAAATGCGTCGCTATGAAATACTATGTGTTCTAAGACATTTCCTTCTAAATCGAGTAACGTTTCTATGGAAACGACAGGATTTTCTTTTGGGATACGACAACCTCATTTCCGATCCACTAATCCTTCTCTACTGCATCCCTCACTCCCACACATTGACGAATTCACACGGAAATTGCGTCGCTATGAAATACGAGTACTATGTGTTCTAAGACATTTCTTTCTAAATCGAGTAACGTTTCTATGGAAACGACAGGATTTTCTTTTGGGATACGACAATCACATTTCCGATCCACTAGTCCTTCTTTACTGTATCCCTCACTCCCACACATTGTCGAATTCACACGGAAATTCCGTCGCTATGAAATACGAGTACTATGAGTTCTAAGACATTTCCTTCTAAATCGTGTAACGTTTCTATGGAAACGACAGGATTTTCTTTTGGGATACGACAATCTCATTTCCGATCCACTAATCCTTCTTTACTGCATCCCTCACTCCCACACATTGACGAATTAACACGGAAATTCCGTCGCTATGAAAAACGAGTACTATGTGTTCTAAGAGATTTCCTTCTAATTCGAGTAACGTTCCTATGGAAACGACAGGATTTTCTTTTGGGATACGACAATCACATTTCCGATCCACTAATCCTTCTTTACTGCATCCCTCACTCCCAAACATTGACGAATTCACACGGAAATTGCGTCGCTATGAAATACTATGTGTTCTAAGACATTTCCTTCCAAATCGAGTAACGTTTCTATGGAAACGACAGGATTTTCGTTTGGGATACGACAATCTCATTTCCGATCCACTAATCCTTCTTTACTGCATCCCTCACTCCCACACATTGACGAATTCACACGGAAATTGCGTCGCTATGAAATACAATGTGTTCTAAGACATTTCCTTCTAAATCGAGTAACGTTTCTATGGAAACGACAGGATTTTCTTTTGGGATACGACAATCACATTTCCGATCCACTAATCCTTCTTTACTGCATCCCTCACTCCCAAACATTGACGAATTCACACGGAAATTGCGTCGCTATGAAATACGAGTACTATGTGTTCTAAGACATTTCCTTCTAAATCGAGTAACGTTTCTATGGAAACGACAGGATTTTCTTTAGGGATACGACAATCTCATTTCCCATCCACTAATCCTTCTTTACTGCATTCCTCACTCCCACACATTGACGAATTCACACGGAAATTCCGTCGCTATGAAATACGAGTACTATGTGTTCTACGACATTTCCTTCTAAATCGAGTAACGTTTCTATGGAAACGACAGGATTTTCTTTTGGGATGCGACAATCACATTTCTGATCCACTAATCCTTCTTTACTGCATCCCTCACTCCCAAACATTGACGAATTCACACGGAAATTGCGTCGCTATGAAATACTATGTGTTCTAAGACATTTCCTTCTAAACCGAGTAACGTTTCTATGGAAACGACAGGATTTTCTTTTGGGATACGACAATCTAATTTCCGATCCACTAATCCTTCTTTACTCCATCCCTCACTCCCACACATTGACGTACTCACACGGAAATTGTGTCGCTATGAAATACGAGTACTATGTGTTCCAAGACATTTCCTTCTAAATCGAGTAACGTTTCTATGGAAACGACAGGATTTTCTTTTGGGATACGACAATCACATTTCCGATCCACTAATCCTTCTTTACTGCATCCCTCACTCCCAAACATTGACGAATTCACACGGAAATTGCGTCGCTATGAAATACTATGTGTTCTAAGACATTTCCTTCTAAATCAAGTAACGTTTCTATGGAAACGAGTGGATTTTCTTTTGGGATACGACAATCTCATTTCCGAACCACTAATCCTTCTTTACTGCATCCCTCACTTCCAAACATTGACGAATTCACACGGAAATTGCGTCGCTACGAAATACTATGTGTTCTAAGACATTTCATTCTAAATCGAGTAACGTTTCTATGGAAACGACAGGATTTTCTTTTGGGAAACGACAATCACATTTCCGATCCACTAATCCTTCTTTACTGCATCCCTCACTCCCACACATTGACGAATTCACACGGTAATTCCGTCGCTATGAAATACGAGTACTATGTGTTCTAAGACATTTCCTTCTAAATCGAGTAACGTTTGTGTGGAAACGACAGGATTTTCTTTTGGGATACGACAATCTCATTTCCGATCCACTAATCCTTCTTTACTGCATCCCTCACTCCCACACATTGACGAATTCACACGGAAATTCCGTCGCTATGAAATACGTGTACTATGTGTTCTAAGACATTTCCTTCTAAATCGAGTAACGTTTCTATGGAAACGACAGGATTTTCATTTGGGATACGACAATCACATTTCCGATCCACTAATCCATCTTTACTGCATCCCTCACTCCCAAACATTGACGAATTCACACGGAAATTGCGTCGCTATGAAATACTATGTGTTCTAAGACATTTCCTTCTAAATCGAGTAACGTTTCTATGGAAACGACAGGAATTTCTTTTGGGATACGACAATCTCATTTCCGAACCACTAATCCTCCTTTACTGCATCCCTCACTCCCAAACATTGACGAATTCACACGGAAATTGCGTCGCTATGAAATACTATGTGTTCTAAGACATTTCCTTCTAAATCGAGTAACGTTTCTATGGAAACGGCAGGATTTTCCTTTGGCATACGACAATCACATTTCCGATCCACTAATCCTTCTTTACTCCATCCCTCACTCCCAAACATTGACGAATTCACACGGAAATTGCGTCGCTATGAAATACTATGTGTTCTAAGACATTTCCTTCTAAATCGAGTAACGTTTCTATGGAAACGACATAATTTTCTTTTGGGATACGACAATCACATTTCCGATCCACTAATCCTTCTTTACTGCATCCCTCACTCCCACACATTGACAAATTCACACGGAAATTCCGTCGCTATGAAATACGAGTACTATGTGTTCTAAGACACTCCTTCTAAATCGAGTAACGTTTCTATGGAAACGACAGGATTTTCTTTTGGGATACGACAATCACATTTCCGATCCACTAATCCTTCTTTACTGCATCCCTCATCCCAAACATTGACGAATTCACACGGAAATTGCGTCGCTATGAAATACTATTTGTTCTAAGACATTTCCTTCTAAATCGAGTAACGTTTCTATATAAACGACAGGATGTTCTTTTGGGATACGACAATCACATTTCCGATCCACTAATCCTTGTTTACTGCATCCCTCATTCCCACACATTGACGAATTCACACGGAAATTCCGTCGCTATGAAATACGAGTTCTATGTGTTCTACGACATTTCATTCTAAATCGAGTAACGTTTCTATGGAAACGACAGGATTTTCTTTTGGGATGCGACAATCACATTTCCGATCCACTAATCCTTCTTTACTGCATCCCTCACTCCCAAACATTGACGAATTCACACGGAAATTGCGTCGCTATGAAATACTATGTGTTCTAAGACATTTCCTTCTAAATCGAGTAACGTTTCTATGGAAACGACAGGATTTTCTTTTGGGATACGACAATCTCATTTCCGATCCACTAATCCTTCTTTACTCCATCCCTCACTCCCACACATTGACGTACTCACACGGAAATTGTGTCGCTATGAAATACAAGTACTATGTGTTCTAAGACATTTCCTTCCAAATCGAGTAACGTTTCTATGGAAACGACAGGATTTTCTTTTGGGATACGACAATCACATTTCCGATCCACTAATCCTTCTTTACAGCATCCCTCACTCATAAACATTGACGAATTCACACGGAAATTGCGTCGCTATGAAATACTATGTGTTCTAAGACATTTCCTTCTAAATCAAGTAACGTTTCTATGGAAACGAGTGGATTTTCTTTTGGGATACGACAATCTCATTTCCGAACCACTAATCCTTCTTTACTGCATCCCTCACTTCCAAACATTGACGAATTCACACGGAAATTGCGTCGCTATGAAATACTATGTGTTCTAAGACATTTCATTCTAAATCGAGTAACGTTTCTATGGAAACGACAGGATTTTCTTTTGGGAAACGACAATCACATTTCCGATCCACTAATCCTTCTTTACTGCATCCCCCACTCCCACACATTGACGAATTCACACGGTAATTCCGTCGCTATGAAATACGAGTACTATGTGTTCTAAGACATTTCCTTCTAAATCGAGTAACGTTTGTGTGGAAACGACAGGATTTTCTTTTGGGATACGACAATCTCATTTCCGATCCACTAATGCTTCTTTACTGCATCCCTCACTCCCACACATTGACGAATTCACACGGAAAATCCGTCGCTATGAAATACGTGTACTATGTGTTCTAAGACATTTCCTTCTAAATCGAGTAACGTTTCTGTGGAAATGACAGGATTTTCATTTGGGATACGACAATCAAATTTCCGATCCATTAATCCATCTTTACTGCATCCCTCACTCCCAAACATTGACGAATTCACACGGAAATTGCGTCGCTATGAAATACTATGTGTTCTAAGACATTTCCTTCTAAATCGAGTAACGTTTCTATGGAAACGACAGGATTTTCTTTTGGGATACGACAATCTCATTTCCGAACCACTAATCCTTCTTTACTGCATCCCTCACTCCCAAACATTGACGAATTCACACGGAAATTGCGACGCTATGAAATACTATGTGTTCTAAGACATTTCCTTCTAAATCGAGTAACGTTTCTATGGAAACGACAGGATTTTCCTTTGGGATACGACAATCACATTTCCGATCCACTAATCCTTCTTTGCTCCATCCCTCACTCCCAAACATTGACGAATTCACACGGAAATTGCGTCGCTATGAAATACTATGTGTTCTAAGACATTTCCTTCTAAATCGAGTAACGTTTCTATGGAAACGACATAATTTTCTTTTGGGATACGACAATCACATTTCCGATCCACTAATCCTTCTTTACTGCATCCCTCACTCCCACACATTGACAAATTCACACGGAAATTCCGTCGCTATGAAATACGAGTACTATGTGTTCTAAGACATTTCCTTCTAAATCGAGTAACGTTTCTATGGAAACGACAGGATTTTCTTTTGGGATACGACAATCACATTTCC
Organism: Schistocerca piceifrons; assembly: GCF_021461385.2. Classification (NCBI taxonomy): domain Eukaryota; kingdom Metazoa; phylum Arthropoda; class Insecta; order Orthoptera; family Acrididae; genus Schistocerca; species Schistocerca piceifrons. Next base: position 601,273,620 of record NC_060144.1, on the reverse strand, counting down.
GATCCACTAATCCTTCTTTACTGCATCCCTCAGTCCCAAACATTGACGAATTCACACGGAAATTGCGTCGCTATGATATACTATTTGTTCTAAGACATTTCCTTCTAAATCGAGTAACGTTTCTATGGAAACGACAGGATTTTCTTTTTGAAACAACAATCTCATTTCCGATCCACTAATCCTTCTTTACTGCATCCCTCACTCCCACACATTGACGAATTCACACGGAAATTCCGTCGCTATGAAATACGAGTACTATGTGTTCTAAGACATTTCCTTCTAAATCGAGTATCGTTTCTATGGAAACGACAGGATTTTCTTTTGGGATACGACAATCACATTTCCGTTCCACTAATCCTTCTTTACTGCATCCCTCACTCCCAAACATTGACGAATTCACACGGAAATTGCGTCGCTATGAAATACTATGTGTTCTAAGACATTTCCTTCTAAAACGAGTAACGTTTCTATGGAAACGACAGGATTTTCTTTTGGGATACGACAATCACTTTTCCGATCCACTAATCCTTCTTTACTGCATCCCTCACTCCCAAACATTGACGAATTCACACGGAAATTGCGTCGCTATGAAATACTATGTGTTCTAAGACATTTCCTTCCAAATCGAGTAACGTTTCTATGGAAACGACAGGATTTTCATTTGGGATACGACAAACTCATTTCCGATCCACTAATCCTTCTTTACTGCATCCCTCACTCCCACACATTGACGAATTCACACGGAAATTGCGTCGCTATGAAATACAATGTGTTCTAAGACATTTCCTTCTAAATCGAGTAACGTTTCTATGGAAATGACAGGATTTTCTTTTGGGATACGACAATCACATTTCCGATCCACTAATCCTTCTTTACTGCATCCCTCACTCCCAAACATTGACGAATTCACACGGAAATTGCGTCGCAATGAAATACGAGTACTATGTGTTCTAAGACATTTCCTTCTAAATCGAGTAACGTTTCTATGGAAACGACAGGATTTTCTTTTGGGATACGACAATCTCATTTCCGATCCACTAATCCTTGTTTACTGCATCCCTCACTCCCACACATTGACGAATTCACACGGAAATTCCGTCGCTATGAAATACGAGTACTATGTGTTCTACGACATTTCCTTCTAAATCGAGTAACGTTTCTATGGAAACGACAGGATTTTCTTTTGGGATACGACAATCACATTTCCGATCCACTAATCCTTCTTTACTGCATCCCTCAGTCCCAAACATTGACGAATTCACACGGAAATTGCGTCGCTATGAAATACTATTTGTTCTAAGACATTTCCTTCTAAATCGAGTAACGTTTCTATGGAAACGACAGGATGTTCTTTTGGGATACGACAATCACATTTCCGATCCACAAATCCTTCTTTACTGCATCCCTCACTCCCAAAAATTGACGAATTCACACGGAAATTGCGTCGCTATAAAATACGAGTACTATGTGTTCTAAGACATTTCCTTCTAAATCGAGTAACGTTTCTATGGAAACGACAGGATTTTCTTTTGGGATACGACAATCTCATTTCCGATCCACTAATCCTTGTTTACTGCATCCCTCACTCCCACACATTGACGAATTCACACGGAAATTCCGTCGCTATGAAATACGAGTACTATGTGTTCTACGACATTTCCTTCTAAATCGAGTAACGTTTCTATGGAAACGACAGGATTTTCTTTTGGGATGCGACAATCACATTTCCGATCCACTAATCCTTCTTTACTGCATCCCTCACTCCCAAACATTGACGAATTCACACGGAAATTGCGTCGCTATGAAATACTATGTGTTCTAAGACATTTCCTTCTAAATCGAGTAACGTTTCTATGGAAACGACAGGATTTTCTTTTGGGATACGACAATCTCATTTCCGATCCACTAATCCTTCTTTACTCCATCCCTCACTCCCACACATTGACGTACTCACACGGAAATTGTGTCGCTATGAAATACGAGTACTATGTGTTCTAAGACATTTCCTTCCAAATCGAGTAACGTTTCTATGGAAACGACAGGATTTTCTTTTGGGATACGACAATCACATTTCCGATCCACTAATCCTTCTTTACTGCATCCCTCTCTCCCAAACATTGACGAATTCACACGGAAATTGCGTCGCTATGAAAAACGAGTACCATGTGTTCTAACAGATTTCCTTCTAATTCGAGTAACGTTCCTATGGAAACGACAGAATTTTCATTTGGGATACGACAATCACATTTCCGATCCACTAATCCATCTTTACTGCATCCCTCACTCCCAAACATTGACGAATTCACACGGAAATTGCGTCGCTATGAAATACTATGTGTTCTAAGACATTTCCTTCTAAATCAAGTAACGTTTCTATGGAAACGAGTGGATTTTCTTATGGGATAGGACAATCTCATTTCCGAACCACTAATCCTTCTTTACTGCATCCCTCACTTCCAAACATTGACGAATTCACACGGAAATTGCGTCGCTATGAAATACTATGTGTTCTAAGACATTTCATTCTATATCGAGTAACGTTTCTATGGAAACGACAGGATTTTCTTTTGGGAAACGACAATCACATTTCCGATCCACTAATCCTTCTTTACTGCATCCCCCACTCCCACACATTGACGAATTCACACGGTAATTCCGTCGCTATGAAATACGAGTACTATGTGTTCTAAGACATTTCCTTCTAAATCGAGTAACGTTTGTGTGGAAACGACAGGATTTTCTTTTGGGATACGACAATCTCATTTCCGATCCACTAATGCTTCTTTACTGCATCCCTCACTCCCACACATTGACGAATTCACACGGAAATTCCGTCGCTATGAAATACGTGTACTATGTGTTCTAAGACATTTCCTTCTAAATCGAGTAACGTTTCTATGGAAACGACAGGATTTTCATTTGGGATACGACAATCAAATTTCCGATCCATTAATCCATCTTTACTGCATCCCTCACTCCCAAACATTGACGAATTCACACGGAAATTGCGTCGCTATGAAATACTATGTGTTCTAAGACATTTCCTTCTAAATCGAGTAACGTTTCTATGGAAACGACAGGATTTTCTTTTGGGATACGACAATCTCATTTCCGAACCACTAATCCTTCTTTACTGCATCCCTCACTCCCAAACATTGACGAATTCACACGGAAATTGCGTCGCTATGAAATACTATGTGTTCTAAGAGATTTCCTTCTAAATCGAGTAACGTTTCTATGGAAACGACAGGATTTTCCTTTGGGATACGACAATCACATTTCCGATCCACTAATCCTTCTTTGCTCCATCCCTCACTCCCAAACATTGACGAATTCACACGGAAATTGCGTCGCTATGAAATACTATGTGTCCTAAGACATTTCCTTCTAAATCGAGTAACGTTTCTATGGAAACGACATAATTTTCTTTTGGGATACGACAATCACATTTCCGATCCACTAATCCTTCTTTACTGCATCCCTCACTCCCACACATTGACAAATTCACACGGAAATTCCGTCGCTATGAAATACGAGTACTATGTGTTCTAAGACATTTCCTTCTAAATCGAGTAACGTTTCTATGGAAACGACAGGATTTTCTTTTGGGATACGACAATCACATTTCCGATCCACTAATCCTTCTTTACTGCATCCCTCAGTCCCAAACATTGACGAATTCACACGGAAATTGCGTCGCTATGAAATACTATTTGTTCTAAGACATTTCCTTCTAAATCGAGTAACGTTTCTATGGAAACGACAGGATTTTCTTTTTGAAACAACAATCTGATTTCCGATCCACTAATCCTTCTTTACTGCATCCCTCACTCCGACACATTGACGAATTCACACGGAAATTCCGTCGCTATGAAATACGAGTACTATGTGTTCTAAGACATTTCCTTCAAAATCGAGTATCGTTTCAATGGAAACGACAGGATTTTCTTTTGGGATACGACAATCACATTTCCGTTCCACTAATCCTTCTTTACTGCATCCCTCACTCCCAAACATTGACGAATTCACACGGAAATTGCGTCGCTATGAAATACTATGTGTTCTAAGACATTTCCTTCTAAAACGAGTAACGTTTCTATGGAAACGACAGGATTTTCTTTTGGGATACGACAATCACTTTTCCGATCCACTAATCCTTCTTTACTGCATCTCTCACTCCCAAACATTGACGAATTCACACGGAAATTGCGTCGCTATGAAATCTTATGTGTTCTAAGACATTTCCTTCCAAATCGAGTAACGTTTCTATGGAAACGACAGGATTTTCGTTTGGGATACGACAAACTCATTTCCGATCCACTAATCCTTCTTTACTGCATCCCTCACTCCCACACATTGACGAATTCACACGGAAATTGCGTCGCTATGAAATACGAGTACTATGTGTTCTAAGACATTTCCTTCTAAATCGAGTAACGTTTCTATGGAAACGACAGGATTTTCTTTTGGGATACGACAATCTCATTTCCGATCCACTAATCCTTCTTTACTCCATCCCTCACTCCCACACATTGACGTACTCACACGGAAATTGTGTCGCTATGAAATACGAGTACTATGTGTTCTAAGACATTTCCTTCCAAATCGAGTAACGTTTCTATGGAAACGACAGGATTTTCTTTTGGGATACGACAATCACATTTCCGATCCACTAATCCTTCTTTACTGCATCCCTCACTCCCAAACATTGACGAATTCACACGGAAATTGCGTCGCTATGAAATACTATGTGTTCTAAGACATTTCCCTCCAAATCGAGTAACGTTTCTATGGAAACGACAGGATTTTCGTTTGGGATACGACAATCTCATTTCCGATCCACTAATCCTTCTTTACTGCATCCCTCACTCCCACACATTGACGAATTCACACGGAAATTGCGTCGCTATGAAATACAATGTGTTCTAAGACATTTCCTTCTAAATCGAGTAACGTTTCTATGGAAACGACAGGATTTTCTTTTGGGATACGACAATCACATTTCCGATCCACTAATCCTTCTTTACTGCATCCCTCACTCCCAAACATTGACGAATTCACACGGAAATTGCGTCGCTATGAAATACGAGTACTATGTGTTCTAAGACATTTCCTTCTAAATCGAGTAACGTTTCTATGGAAACGACAGGATTTTCTTTTGGGATACGACAATCTCATTTCCGATCCACTAATCCTTCTTTACTGCATCCCTCACTCCCACACATTGACGAATTGACACGGAAATTCCGTCGCTATGAAATACGAGTACTATGTGTTCTACGACATTTCCTTCTAAATCGAGTAACGTTTCTATGGAAACGACAGGATTTTCTTTTGGGATGCGACAATCACATTTCCGATCCACTAATCCTTCTTTACTGAATCCCTCACTCCCAAACATTGACGAATTCACACGGAAATTGCGTCGCTATGAAATACTATGTGTTCTAAGACATTTCCTTCTAAATCGAGTAACGTTTCTATGGAAACGACAGGATTTTCTTTTGGGATACGACAATCTCATTTCCGATCCACTAATCCTTCTTTACTCCATCCCTCACTCCCACACATTGACGTACTCACATGGAAATTGTGTCGCTATGAAATACGAGTACTATGTGTTCTAAGACATTTCCTTCTAAATCGAGTAACGTTTCTATGGAAACGACAGGATTTTCTTTTGGGATACGACAATCACATTTCCGATCCACTAATCCTTCTTTACTGCATCCCTCACTCCCAAACATTGACGAATTCACACGGAAATTGCGTCGCTATGAAATACTATGTGTTCTAAGACATTTCCTTCTAAATCAAGTAACGTTTCTATGGAAACGAGTGGATTTTCTTTTGGGATACGACAATCTCATTTCCGAACCACTAATCCTTCTTTACTGCATCCCTCACTTCCAAACATTGACGAATTCACACGGAAATTGCGTCGCTATGAAATACTATGTGTTCTAAGACATTTCATTCTAAATCGAGTAACGTTTCTATGGAAACGACAGGATTTTCTTTTGGGAAACGACAATCACATTTCCGATCCACTAATCCTTCTTTACTGCATCCCTCACTCCCACACATTGACGAATTCACACGGTAATTCCGTCGCTATGAAATACGAGTACTATGTGTTCTAAGACATTTCCTTCTAAATCGAGTAACGTTTGTGTGGAAACGACAGGATTTTCTTTTGGGATACGACAATCTCATTTCCGATCCACTAATGCTTCTTTACTGCATCCCTCACTCCCACACATTGACGAATTCACACGGAAATTCCGTCGCTATGAAATACGTGTACTATGTGTTCTAAGACATTTCCTTCTAAATCGAGTAACGTTTCTATGGAAACGACAGGATTTTCTTTTGGGATACGACAATCACATTTCCGATCCACTAATCCTTCTTTACTGCATCCCTCACTCCCAAACATTGACGAATTCACACGGAAATTGCGTCGCTATGAAATACTATGTGTTCTAAGACATTTCCTTCTAAATCGAGTAACGTTTCTATGGAAACGACACGATTTTCTTTTGGGATACGACAATCTCATTTCCGAACCACTAATCCTTCTTTACTGCATCCCTCACTCCCAAACATTGACGAATTCACACGGAAATTGCGTCGCTATGAAATACTATGTGTTCTAAGACATTTCCTTCTAAATCGAGTAACGTTTCTAGGGAAACGACAAGATTTTCCTTTGGGATACGACAATCACATTTCCGATCCACTAGTCCTTCTTTACTCCATCCCTCACTCCCAAACATTGACGAATCACACGGAAATTGCGTCGCTATGAAATACTATGTGTTCTAAGACATTTCCTTCTAAATCGAGTAACGTTTCTATGGAAACGACATAATTTTCTTTTGGGATACGACAATCACATTTCCGATCCACTAATCCTTCTTTACTGCATCCCTCACTCCCACACATTGACAAATTCACACGGAAATTCCGTCGCTATGAAATACGAGTACTATGTGTTCTAAGACATTTCCTTCTAAATCGAGTAACGTTTCTATGGAAACGACAGGATTTTCTTTTGGGATACGACAATCACATTTGCGATCCACTAATCCTTCTTTACTGCATCCCTCACTCCCAAACATTGACGAATTCACACGGAAATTGCGTCGCTATGAAATACTATGTGTTCTAAGACATTTCCTTCTAAATCGAGTAACGTTTCTATGGAAACGACAGGATTTTCTTTTGGGATACGACAATCTCATTTCCGAACCACTAATCCTTCTTTACTGCATCCCTCACTCCCAAACATTGACGAATTCACACGGAAATTGCGTCGCTATGAAATACTATGTGTTCTAAGACATTTCCTTCTAAATCGAGTAACGTTTCTATGGAAACGACAGGATTTTCTTTTGGGATACGACAATCACATTTCCGATCCACTAATCCTTCTTTACTCCATCCCTCACTCCCAAACATTGACGAATTCACACGGAAATTGCGTCGCTATGAATACTATGTGTTCTAAGACATTTCCTTCTAAATCGAGTAACGTTTCTATGGAAACGACAGGATTTTCTTTTGGGATACGACAATCACATTTCCGATCCACTAATCCTTCTTTACTGCATCCCTCACTCCCAAACACTGACGAATTTACACGGAAATTGCGTCGCTATGAAATACTATGTGTTCTAAGACATATCCTTCTAAATCGAGTAACGCTTCTATGGAAACGACATAATTTTCTTTTGGGATACGACAATCACATTTCCGATCCACTAATCCTTCTTTACTGCATCCCTCACTCCCACACATTGACGAATTCACACGGAAATTCCGTCGCTATGAAATACGAGTACTATGTGTTCTAAGACATTTCCTTCTAAATCGAGTAACGTTTCTATGGAAACAACAGGATTTTCTTTTGGGATACGACAATCTCATTTCCGATCCACCAATCCTTCTTTACTGCATCCCTCACTCCCAAACATTGACGAATTCACACGGAAATTGCGTCGCTATGAAATACTATTTGTTCTATGACTTCTCCTTCTAAATCGAGTAACGTTACTATGGCAACGACAGGATTTTCTTTTGGGATACGACAATCTCATTTCCGATCCACTAATCCTTCTTTACTGCATCCCTCACTCCCACTCATTGACGAATTCACACGGAAATTGCGTCGCTATGAAATACTATGTGTTCTAAGACATTTCCTTCTAAATCGAGTAACGTTTCTATGGAAACGACAGGATTTTCTTTTGGGATACGACAATCACATTTCCGATCCTCTAATCCTTCTTTACTGCATCCCTCACTCCCACACATTGACGAATTCAAACGGAAATTGCGTCGCTATGAAATACTATGTGTTCTAAGACATTTCCTTCTAAATCGAGTAACGTTGCTATGGAAACGACAGGATTTTCTTTTGGGATACGACAATCACATTTCCGATCCACTAATCCTTCTTTACTGCATCCTTCACTCCCAAACACTGACGAATTTACACGGAAATTGCGTCGCTATGAAATACTATGTGTTCTAAGACATTTCCTTCTAAATCGAGTAACGCTTCTATGGAAACGACATAATTTTCTTTTGGGATACGACAATCACATTTCCGATCCACTAATCCTTCTTTACTGCATCCCTCACTCCCACATATTGACGAATTCACACGGAAATTCCGTCGCTATGAATTACGAGTACTATGTGTTCTAAGACATTTCCTTCTAAATCGAGTAACGTTTCTATGGAAACAACAGGATTTTCTTTTGGGATACGACAATCTCATTTCCGATCCACCAATCCTTCTTTACTGCATCCCTCACTCCCAAACATTGACGAATTCACACGGAAATTGCGTCGCTATGAAATACTATTTGTTCTATGACATTTCCTTCTAAATCGAGTAACGTTTCTATGGAAACGACAGGATTTTCTTTTTGAAACGACAATCTCATTTCCGATCCACTAATCCTTCTTTACTGCATCCCTCACTCCCACACATTGACGAATTCTCACGAAAATTGCATCGCTATGAAATACTATTTGTTCTATGACTTCTCCTTCTAAATCGAGTAACGTTACTATGGAAACGACAGGATTTTCTTTTGGGATACGACAATCACATTTCCGATCCACTAATCCTTCTTTACTGCATCCCTCACTCCCACTCATTGACGAATTCACACGGAAATTGCGTCGCTATGAAATACTATGTGTTCTAAGACATTTCCTTCTAAATCGAGTAACGTTTCTATGGAAACGACAGGATTTTCTTTTGGGATACGACAATCACATTTCCGATCCTCTAATCCTTCTTTACTGCATCCCTCACTCCCACACATTGACGAATTCAAACGGAAATTTCGTCGCTATGAAATACTATGTGTTCTAAGACATTTCCTTCTAAATCGAGTAACGTTTCTATGGAAACGACAGGATTTTCTTTTGGGATACGACAATCACATTTCCGATCCACTAATCCTTCTTTACTCCATCCCTCACTCCCACACATTGACGTACACACACGGAAATTGTGTCGCTATGAAATACGAGTACTATGTGTTCTAAGACATTTCCTTCTAAATCGAGTAACGTTTCTATGGAAACGACAGGATTTTCTTTTGGGATACGACATTCACATTTCCGATCCACTAATCCTTCTTTACTGCATCCCTCACTCCCAAACATTGACGAATTCACACGGAAATTGCGTCGCTATGAAATACTATGTGTTCTAAGACATTTCCTTCTAAATCGAGTAACGTTTCTATGGAAACGACAGGATTTTCTTTTGGGATTCGACATTCACATTTCCGATCCACTAATCCTTCTTTACTGCATCCCTCACTCCCACACATTGACGAATTCACACGGAAATTCCGTCGCTATGAAATACGAGTACTATGTGTTCTAAGACATTTCCTTCTAAATCGAGTAACGTTTCTATGGAAACGACAGGATTTTCTTTTGGGATTCGACATTCACATTTCCGATCCACTAATCCTTCTTTACTGCATCCCTCACTCCCAAACATTGACGAATTCACACGGAAATTGCGTCGCTATGAAATACTATGTGTTCTAAGACATTTCCTTCTAAATCGAGTAACGTTTCTATGGAAACGACAGGATTTTCTTTTGGGATTCGACATTCACATTTCCGATCCACTAATCCTTCTTTACTGCATCCCTCACTCCCACACATTGACGAATTCACACGGAAATTCCGTCGCTGTGAAATACGAGTACTATGTGTTCTAAGACATTTCCTTCTAAATCGAGTAACGTTTCTATGGAAACGACAGGATTTTCTTTTGGGATACGACAATCACATTTCCGATCCACTAATCCTTCTTTACTGCATCCCTCACTCCCAAACATTGACGAATTCAAACGGAAATTGCGTCGCTATGAAATACTATGTGTTCTAAGACATTTCCTTCTAAATCGAGTAACGTGTCTATGGAAACGACAGGATTTTCTTTTGGGATACGACAATCACATTTCCGATCCACTAATCCTTCTTTACTCCATCCCTCACTCCCACACATTGACGTACTCACACGGAAATTGTGTCGCTATGAAATACGAGTACTATGTGTTCTAAGACATTTCCTTCTAAATCGAGTAACGTTTCTAAGGAAACGACAGGATTTTCTTTTGGGATACGACATTCACATTTCCCATCCACAAATCCTTCTTTACTGCATCCCTCACTCCCAAACATTGACGAATTCACACGGAAATTGCGTCGCTATGAAATACTATGTGTTCTAAGACATTTCCTTCTAAATCGAGTAACGTTTCTATGGAAACGACAGGATTTTCTTTTGGGATACGACAATCTCATTTCCGATCCACTAATCCTACTTTACTCCATCCCTCACTCCCACACATTGACGTACTCACACGGAAACTGTGTCGCTATGAAATACGAGTACTATGTGTTCTAAGACATTTCCTTCTAAATCGAGTAACATTTCTATGGAAACGACAGGATTTTCTTTTGAGATACGACAATCACATTTCCGATCCACTAATCCTTCCTTACTCCATCCCTCACTCCCAAACATTGACGAATTCACACGGAAATTGCGTCGCTATGAAATACTATGTGTTCTAAGACATTTCCTTCTAAATCGAGTAACGTTTCTATGGAAACGACAGGATTTTCTTTTGGGATACGAACATCACATTTCCGATCCACTAATCCTTCTTTACTGCATCCCTCACTCCCAAACATTGACGAATTCACACGGAAATTGCGTCGCTATGAAATACTATGTGTTCTAAGACATTTCCTTCTAAATCGAGTAACGTTTCTATGGAAACGACAGGATTTTCTTTTGTGATACGACAATCTCATTTCCGATCCACTAATCCTTCTTTACTCCATCCCTCACTCCCACACATTGACGTACTCACACGGAAACTGTGTCGCTATGAAATACGAGTACTATGTGTTCTAAGACATTTCCTTCTAAATCGAGTAACGTTTCTATGGAAACGACTGGATTTTCTTTTGGGATACGACAATCACATTTCCGATCCACTAATCCTTCTTTACTGCATCCCTCACTCCCAAACATTGACGAATTCACACGGAAATTGCGTCGCTATGAAATACTATGTGTTCTAAGACATTTCCTTCTATATCTAGTAACGTTTCTATGGAAACGACAGGATTTTCTTTTGGGATACGACAATCACATTTCCGATCCACTAATCCTTCTTTACTCCATCCCTCACTCCCACACATTGACGTACTCACACGGAAATTGTGTCGCTATGAAATACGAGTACTATGTGTTCTAAGACATTTCCTTCTAAATCGAGTAACGTTTCTATGGAAACGACTGGATTTTCTTTTGGGATACGACAATCACATTTCCGATCCACTAATCCTTCTTTACTGCATCCCTCACTCCCAAACATTGACGAATTCACACGGAAATTGCGTCGATATGAAATACGAGTACTATGTGTTCTAAGACATTTCCTTCTAAATCGAGTAACGTTTCTATGGAGACGACGGGATTTTCTTTTGCGATACGACAATCTCATTTCCGATCCCCTAATCCTTCTTTTATGCATCCCTCACTCCCAAACATTGACGAATTCACACGGAATTTGCGTCGCTATGAAATACTATGTGTTTTAAGACATTTCCTTCTAAATCGAGTATCGTTTCTATGGAAACGACTGGATTTTCTTTTGGGATATGACAATCACATTTCCGATCCACCAATCCTTCTTTACTGCATCCCTCACTCCCAAACATTGACGAATTCACACGGAAATTGCGTCGCTATGAAATACTATGTGTTCTAAGACATTTCCTTCTAAGTCGAGTAACGTTTCTAGGGAAACGACAGGATTTACTTTTGGGATACGACAATCACATTTCCGATCCACTAATCCTTCTCTACTGCATCCCTCACTCCCACACATTGACGAATTCACACGGAAATTCCGTCGCTATGAAATACGAGTACTATGTGTTCTAAGACATTTCCTTCTAAATCGAGTAACGTTTCTATGGAAACGACAGGATTTTCTTTTGGGATACGACAATCACATTTCCGATCCACTAATCCTTCTTTACTGCATCCCTCACTCCCGAACATTGACGAATTCACACGGAAATTGCGTCGCTATGAAATACTATTTGTTCTAAGACATTTCCTTCTAAATCGAGTAACTTTTCTATGGAAACGACAGGATTTTCTTTTGGGATACGACAATCTCATTTCGGTTCCACTAATCCTTCTTTACTGCATCCCTCACTCCCACACATTGACGAATTCACACGGAAATTCCGTCGCTATGAAATACGAGTACTATGTGTTCTAAGACATTTCCTTCTAAATCGAGTAACGTTTCTATGGAAACGACAGGATTTTCTTTTGGGATACTACAATCACATTTCCGATCCACTAATCCTTCTTTACTGCATCCCTCACTCCCAGACATTGACGAATTCACACGGAAATTGCGTCGCCATGAAATACTATGTGTTCTAAGACATATCCTTCTAAATCGAGTAACGTTTCTACGGAAACGACAGGATTTTCTTTTGGGATACGACAATCTCATTTCCGATCCACTAATCCTTCTTTACTGCATCCCTCACTCCCACACATTGACGAATTGACACGGAAATTGCGTCGCTATGAAATACTATGTCTTCTAAGACATTTCCTTCTAAATCGAGTAACGTTTCTATGGAAACGACAGGATTTTCTTTTGGGATACGACAATCTCATTTCCGATCCACTAATCCTTCTTTACTCCATCCCTCACTCCCACACATTGACGTACTCACACGGAAACTGTGTCGCTATGAATTACGAGTACTATGTGTTCTAAGACATTTCCTTCTAAATCGAGTAACGTTTCTATGGAAACGACAGGATTTCTTTTGGGATACGACAATCACATTTCCGATCCACTAATCCTTCTTTACTGCATCCCTCACTCCCAAACATTGACGAATTCACACGGAAATTGCGCCGCTATGAATTCTATGTGTTAGAAGACATTTCCTTCTAAATCGAGTAACGTTTCTATGGAAACGACAGGATTTTCTTTTAGGATACGACAATCACATTTCCGATCCACTAATCCTTCTTTACTGCATCCCTCACTCCCAAACATTGACGAATTCACACGGAAACTTCGTCGCTATGAAATACTATTTGTTCTAAGACATTTCCTTCTAAATCGAGTAACGTTTCTATGGAAACGACAGGATTTTCTTTTGGGATACGACAATCTCATTTCCGATCCACTAATCCTTCTTTACTGCATCCCTCACTCCCACACATTGACGAATTCACACGGAACTTCCGTCGCTATGAAATACGAGTACTATGTGTTCTAAGACATTTCCTTCTAAATCAAGTAACGTTTCTATGGATACGACAGGATTTTCTTTTGGAATACGACAATCTCATTTCCGATCCACTAATCCTTCTTTACTGCATCCCTCACTCCCACACATTGAAGAATTCACATGGATATTGCGTCGCTATGAATTACTGTGGGTTGCATGACTTCTCCTTCTAAATCAAGTAACGTTTCTATGGAAACGACAGGACATTTTTTTGGGATACGACAATCTCATTTCCGATCCACTAATCCTTCTTTACTGCATCCCTCACTCCCAAACATTGACGAATTCATACGGAAATTGCGTCGCTATGAATTACTATGGGTTCTATGACTTCTCCTTCTAAATCGAGTATCGTTTCTATGGAAACGACAGGATTTTCTTTTGGGATACGACAATCACATTTCCGATCCACTAATCCTTCTTTACTGCATCCTTCACTCCCATACATTGACGAATTCACACGGAAATTGCGTCGCTATGAAATACTATGTGTTCTAAGACATTTCCTTCTAAATCGAGTAACGTTTCTATGGAAACGACAGGATTTTCTTTTGGGATACGACAATCTCATTTCCGATCCACTAATCCTTCTTTACTGCATCCCTCACTCCCACACATTGACGAATTCACACGGAAATTCCGTCGCTATGATATACGAGTACTATGTGTTCTAAGACATTTCTTTCTAAATCGAGTAACGTTTTTATGGAAACGATATGATTTTCTTTGGGGATACGACAATCACATTTCCGGCCGGCCGAAGTGGCCGTGCGGTTAAAGGCGCTGCAGTCTGGAACCGCAAGACGGCTACGGTCGCAGGTTCGAATCCTGCCTCGGGCATGGATGTTTGTGACGTCCTTAGGTTAGTTAGGTTTAACTAGTTCTAAGTTCTAGGGGACTAATGACCTCAGAAGTTGAGTCCCATAGTGCTCAGAGCCATTTTTGAATCACATTTCCGATCCACTAATCCTTCTTTACTGCATCCCTCACTCCCAAACATTGACGAATTCACACGGAAATTGCGTCGCTATGAAATACTATGTGTTCTAAGACATTTCCTTCTAAATCGAGTAACGTTTCTATGGAAACGACAGGATTTTCTTTTGGGATACGACAATCACATTTCCGATCCACTAACCCTTCTTCACTCCATCCCTCACTCCCACACATTGACGTACTCACACGGAAATTGTGTCGCTATGAAATACGAGTACTATGTGTTCTAAGACATTTCTTTCTAAATCGAGTAACGTTTCTATGGAAACGACTGGATTTTCTTTTGGGATACGACAATCACATTTCCGATCCACTAATCCTTCTGTACTGCATCCCTCACTCCCTAACATTGACGAATTCACACGGAAATTGCGTCGCTATGAAATACGAGTACTATGTGTTCTAAATATTTCCTTCTAAATCGAGTAACGTTTCTATGGAGACGACAAGATTTTCTTTTGGGATACGACAATCTCATTTCCGATCCACTAATCCTTCTTTTATGCATCCCTCACTCCCAAACATTGACGAATTCACACGGAAATTGCGTCGCTATGAAATACTATGTGTTCTAAGACATTTTCTTTTAAATCGAGTAACGTTTCTATGGAAACGACAGGATTTTCCTTTGGGATACGACAATCTCATTTCCGATCCACTAATCCTTCTTTACTGCATCCCTCACTCCCACACATTGACGAATTCACACGGAAATTCCGTCGCTATGAAATACGAGTACTATGTGTTCTAAGACATTTCCTTCTAAATCGAGTAACGTTTCTATGGAAACGACAGGATTTTCTTTTGGGATACGACAATCACATTTCCGATCCACTAATCCTTCTTTACTGCATCCCTCTCTCCCAAACATTGACGAATTCACACGGAAATTGGGTCGCTATGAAATACTATTTGTTCTAAGACATTTCCTTCTAAATCGAGTAACGTTTCTATGGAAACGACAGGATTATCTTTTGGGATACGACAATCTCATTTCGGTTCCACTAATCCTTCATTACTGCATCCCTCACTCCCACACATTGACGAATTCACACGGAAATTCCGTCGCTATGAAATACGAGTACTATGTGTTCTAAGACATTTCCTTCTAAATCGAGTAACGTTTCTATGGAAACGACAGGATTTTCTTTTGGGATACGACAATCACATTTCCGATCCACTAATCCTTCTTTACTGCATCCCTCACTCCCAAACATTGATGAATTCACACGGAAATTGCGTCGCCATGAAATACTATGTGTTCTAAGACATTTCCTTCTAAATCGAGTAACGTTTCTACGGAAACGACAGGATTTTCTTTTGGGATGCGACAATCTCATTTCCGATCCACTAATCCTTCTTTACTGCATCCCTCACTCCCAAACATTGACGAATTCACACGGAAATTCCGTCGCTATGAAATACGAGTACTATGTGTTCTAAGACATTTCCTTCTAAATCGAGTAACGTTTCTATGGAAACGACAGGATTTTCTTTTGGGATACGACAATCACATTTCCGATCCACTAATCCTTCTTTACTGCATCCCTCACTCCCAAACATTGACGAATTCACACGGAAATTTCGTCGCTATGAAATACTATGTGTTAGAAGACATTTCCTTCTAAATCGAGTAGCGTTTCTATGGAAACGACAGGATTTTCTTTTAGGATACGACAATCACATTTCCGATCCACTAATCCTTCTTTACTGCATCCCTCACTCCCAAACATTGACGAATTCACACGGAAACTTCGTCGCTATGAAATACTATTTGTTCTAAGACATTTCCTTCTAAATCGAGTAACGTTTCTATGGAAACGACAGGATTTTCGTTTGGGATACGACAATCACATTTCCGATCCAATAATCCTTCTTTACTGCATCCCTCACTCCCAAACATTGACGAATTCACACGGAAATTGCGTCGCTATGAAATACTATGTGTTAGAAGACATATCCTTCTAAATCGAGTAACGTTTCTATGGAAACGACAGGATTTTCTTTTGGGATACGACAATCTCATTTCCGATCCACTAATCCTTCTTTACTGCATCCCTCACTCCCACACATTGACGAATTCACACGGAAATTCCGTCGCTATGAAATACGAGTACTATGTGTTCTAAGACATTTCCTTCTAAATCAAGTAACGTTTCTATGGATACGACAGGATTTTCTTTTGGAATACGACAATCTCATTTCCGATCCACTAATCCTTTTTTACTGCATCCCTCACTCCCACACATTGACGAATTCACATGGATATTGCGTCGCTATGAATTACTGTGGGTTGTATGACTTCTCCTTCTAAATCAAGTTACGTTTCTATGGAAACGACAGGACATTTTTTTGGGATACGACAATCTCATTTCCGATCCACTAATCCTTCTTTACTGCATCCCTCACTCCCAAACATTGACGAATTCATACGGAAATTGCGTCGCTATGAATTACTATGGGTTCTATGACTTCTCCTTCTAAATCGAGTATCGTTTCTACGGAAACGACAGGATTTTCTTTTGGGATACGACAATCACATTTCCGATCCACTAATCCTTCTTTACTGCATCCTTCACTCCCAAACATTGACGAATTCACACGGAAATTGCGTCGCTATGAAATACTTTGTGTTCTAAGACATTTCCTTCTAAATCGAGTAACGTTTCTATGGAAACGACAGGATTTTCTTTTGGGATACGACAATCTCATTTCCGATCCACTAATCCTTCTTTACTGCATCCCTCACTCCCACACATTGACGAATTCACACGGAAATTCCGTCGCTATGAAATACGAGTACTATGTGTTCTAAGACATTTCCTTCTAAATCGAGTAACGTTTTTATGGAAACGACAGGATTTTCTTTTGGGATACGACAATCACATTTCCGGCCGGCCGAAGTGGCCGTTCGGTTAAAGGCGCTGCAGTCTGGAACCGCAAGACCGCTACGGTCGCAGGTTCGAATC
This sequence comes from Schistocerca piceifrons, assembly GCF_021461385.2. Classification (NCBI taxonomy): domain Eukaryota; kingdom Metazoa; phylum Arthropoda; class Insecta; order Orthoptera; family Acrididae; genus Schistocerca; species Schistocerca piceifrons. The sequence continues at coordinate 601,255,759 of NC_060144.1, read as the reverse complement.
CTGCCTCGGGCATGGATGTTTGTGACGTCCTTAGGTTAGTTAGGTTTAACTAGTTCTAAGTTCTAGGGGACTAATGACCTCAGAAGTTGAGTCCCATAGTGCTCAGAGCCATTTTTGAATCACATTTCCGATCCACTAATCCTTCTTTACTGCATCCCTCACTCCCAAACATTGACGAATTCACACGGAAATTGCGTCGCTATGAAATACTATGTGTTCTAAGACATTTCCTTCTAAATCGAGTAACGTTTCTATGGAAACGACAGGATTTTCTTTTGGGATACGACAATCACATTTCCGATTAACTAATCCTTCTTCACTCCATCCCTCACTCCCACACATTGACGTACTCACACGGAAATTGTGTCGCTATGAAATACGAGTACTATGTGTTCTAAGACATTTCCTTCTAAATCGAGTAACGTTTCTATGGAAACGACTGGATTTTCTTTTGGGATACGACAATCACATTTCCGATCCACTAATCCTTCTTTAATGCATCCCTCACTCCCTAACATTGACGAATTCACACGGAAATTGCGTCGCTATGAAATACGAGTACTATGTGTTCTAAATATTTCCTTCTAAATTGAGTAACGTTTCTATGGAGACGACAGGATTTTCTTTTGGTATACGACAATCTCATTTCCGATCCACTAATCCTCCTTTACTGCATCCCTCACTCCCAAACATTGACGAATTCACACGGAAATTGCGTCGCCATGAAATACTATGTGTTCTAAGACATTTCCTTCTAAATCGAGTACCGTTTCTACGGAAACGACAGGATTTTCTTTTGGGATCCGACAATCTCATTTCCGATGCACTAATCCTTCTTTACTGCATCCCTCACTCCCAAACATTGACGAATTCACACGGAAATTCCGTCGCTATGAAATACGAGTACTATGTGTTCTAAGACATTTCCTTCTAAATCGAGTAACGTTTCTATGGAAACGACAGGATTTTCATTTGGGATACGACAATCACATTTCCGATCCACTAATCCATCTTTACTGCATCCCTCACTCCCAAACATTGATGAATTCACACGGAAATTGCGTCGCTATGAAATACTATGTCTTCTAAGACATTTCCTTCTAAATTGAGTAACGTTTCTATGGAAACAACAGGATTTTCTTTTGGGATACGACAATCTCATTTCCGATCCACTAATCCTTCTTTACTCCATCCCTCACTCCCACACATTGACGAACTCACACGGAAATTGCGTCGCTATGAAATACGAGTACTATGTGTTCTAAGACATTTCCTTCTAAATCGAGTAACGTTTCTATGGAAACGACAGGATATTCTTTTGGGATACGACAATCTCATTTCCGATCCACTAATCCTTCTTTACTGCATCCCTCACTCCCACACATTGACGAATTCACACGGAAATTCCGTCGCTATGAAATACGAGTACTATGTGTTCTAAGAAATTTCCTTCTAAATCGAGTAACGTTTCAATGGAAACGACAGGATTTTCTTTTGGGATACGACAATCACATTTCCGATTAACTAATCCTTCTTTACTGCATCCCTCACTCCCAAACATTGACGAATTCACACGGAAATTGCGTCGCTATGAAATACTATGTGTTAGAAGACATTTCCTTCTAAATCGAGTAACGTTTCTATGGAAACGACAGGATTTTCTTTTGGGATACGACAATCCCATTTCCGATCCTCTAATCCTTTTTTACTGCATCCCTCACTCCCACACATTGACGAATTCACATGGAAATTGCGTCGCTATGAAATACTATGTCTTCTAAGACATTTCCTTCTAAATTGAGTAACGTTTCTATGGAAACGACAGGAATTTCTTTTGGGATACGACAATCTCATTTCCGATCCACTAATCCTTCTTTACTGCATCCCTCACTCCCACACATTGACGAATTCACACGGAAATTGCGTCGCTATGAAATACGAGTACTATGTGTTCTAAGACAATTCCTTCTAAATCGAGTAACGTTTCTATGGAAACGACAAGATTTTCTTTTGAGATACGACAATCTCATTTCCGATCCACTAATCCTTCTTTACTGCATCCCTCACTCCCACACATTGACGAATTCACACGGAAATTCCGTCGCTATGAAATACAAGTACTATGTGTTCTAAGACATTTCTTTCTAAATCGAGTATCGTTTCTATGGAAACGACAGGATTTTCTTTTGGGATACGACAATCACATTTCCGATCCACTAATCCTTCTTTACTGCATCCTTCACTCTCAAACATTGACGAATTCACACGGAAATTGCGTCGCTATGAAATACTATGTGTTCTAAGACATTTCCTTCTAAATCGAGTAACGTTTCTATGGAAACGACAGGATTTTCTTTTGGGATACGACAATCTCATTTCCGATCCACTAATCCTTCTTTACTGCATGCCTCACTCCCACACATTGACGAATTCACACGGAAATTCCGTCGCTATGAAATACGAGTACTATGTGTTCTAAGACATTTTCTTCTAAATCGAGTAACGTTTCTATGGAAACGACAGGATTTTCTTTTGGGATACGACAACCACATTTCCGGCCGGCCGAAGTGGCCGTGCGGTTAAAGGCGCTGCAGTCTGGAACCGCAAGACCGCCACGGTCGCAGGTTCAAATTCTGCCTCGGGCATGGATGTTTGTGACGTCCTTAGGTTAGTTAGGTTTAACTAGTTCTAAGTTCTAGGGGACTAATGACCTCAGAAGTTGAGTCCCATAGTGCTCAGAGCCATTTTTGAATCACATTTCCGATCCACTAATCCTTCTTTACTGCATCCCTCACTCCCAAACATTGACGAATTCACACGGAAATTGCGTCGCTATGAAATACTATGTGTTCTAAGACATTTCCTTCTAAATCGAGTAACGTTTCTATGGAAACGACAGGATTTTCTTTTGGGATACGACAATCACATTTCCGATCCACTAATCCTTCTTCACTCCATCCCTCACTCCCACACATTTACGTACTCACACGGAAATTGTGTCGCTATGAAATACGAGTACTATGTGTTCTAAGACATTTCCTTCTAAATCGAGTAACGTTTCTATGGAAACGACTGGATTTTCTTTTGGGATACGACAATCACATTTCCGATCCACTAATCCTTCTTTACTGCATCCCTCACTCCCAAACATTGACGAATTCACACGGAAATTGCGTCGCTATGAAATACGAGTACTATGTGTTCTAAGACATTTCCTTCTAAACCGAGTAACGTTTCTATGGAGACGACAGGATTTTCTTTTGGGATACGACAATCTCATTTCCGATCCACTAATCCTTCTTTTATGCATCCCTCACTCCCAAACATTGACGAATTCACACGGAAATTGCGTCGCTATGAAATACTATGTGTTCTAAGACATTTCCTTTTAAATCGAGTAACGTTTCTATGGAAACGACAGGATTTTCTTTTGGGATACGACAATCACATTTCCGAACCACTAATCCTTCTTTACTGCATCCCTCACTCCCACACATTGACGAATTCACACGGAAATTGCGTCGCTATGAAATACGAGTACTATGTGTTCTAAGACAATTCCTTCTAAATCGAGTAACGTTTCTATGGAAACGACAAGATTTTCTTTTGAGATACGACAATCTCATTTCCGCTCCACTAATCCTTCTTTACTGCATCCCTCACTCCCACACATTGACGAATTCACACGGAAATTCCGTCGCTATGAAATACAAGTACTATGTGTTCTAAGACATTTCTTTCTAAATCGAGTATCGTTTCTATGGAAACGACAGGATTTTCTTTTGGGATACGACAATCACATTTCCGATCCACTAATCCTTCTTTACTGCATCCTTCACTCTCAAACATTGACGAATTCACACGGAAATTGCGTCGCTATGAAATACTATGTGTTCTAAGACATTTCCTTCTAAATCGAGTAACGTTTCTATGGAAACGACAGGTTTTTCTTTTGGGATACGACAATCTCATTTCCGATCCACTAATCCTTCTTTACTGCATGCCTCACTCCCACACATTAACGAATTCACACGGAAATTCCGTCGCTATGAAATACGAGTACTATGTGTTCTAAGACATTTCCTTCTAAATCGAGTAACGTTTTTATGGAAACGACAGGATTTTCTTTTGGGATACGACAATCGCATTTCTGGCCGGCCGAAGTGGCCGTGCGGTTAAAGGCGCTGCAGTCTGGAACCGCAAGACCGCCACGGTCGCAGGTTCGAATCCTGCCTCGGGCATGGATGTTTGTGACGTCCTTAGGTTAGTTAGGTTTAACTAGTTCTAAGTTCTAGGGGACTAATGACCTCAGAAGTTGAGTCCCATAGTGCTCAGAGCCATTTTTGAATCACATTTCCGATCCACTAATCCTTCTTTACTGCATCCCTCACTCCCAAACATTGACGAATTCACACGGAAATTGCGTCGCTATGAAATACTATGTGTTCTAAGACATTTCCTTCTAAATCGAGTAACGTTTCTATGGAAACGACAGGATTTTCTTTTGGGATACGACAATCACATTTCCGATCCACTAATCCTTCTTCACTCCATCCCTCACTCCCACACATTTACGTACTCACACGGAAATTGTGTCGCTATGAAATACGAGTACTATGTGTTCTAAGACATTTCCTTCTAAATCGAGTAACGTTTCTATGGAAACGACTGGATTTTCTTTTGGGATACGACAATCACATTTCCGATCCACTAATCCTTCTTTACTGCATCCCTCATTCCCAAACATTGACGAATTCACACGGAAATTGCGTCGCTATGAAATACGAGTACTATGTGTTCTAAGACATTTCCTTCTAAACCGAGTAACGTTTCTATGGAGACGACAGGATTTTCTTTTGGGATACGACAATCTCATTTCCGATCCACTAATCCTTCTTTTATGCATCCCTCACTCCCAAACATTGACGAATTCACACGGAAATTGCGTCGCTATGAAATACTATGTGTTCTAAGACATTTCCTTTTAAATCGAGTAACGTTTCTATGGAAACGACAGGATTTTCTTTTGGGATACGACAATCACATTTCCGATCCACTATTCCTTCTTTACTGCATCCCTCACTCCCACACATTGACGAATTCACACGGAAATTCCGGTCGCTATGAAATACGAGTACTATGTGTTCTAAGACATTTCCTTCTAAATCGAGTAACGTTTCTATGGAAACGACAGGATTTTCTTTTGGGATACGACAATCACATTTCCGATCCACTAATCCTTCTTTACTGCATCCCTCACTCCCAAACATTGACGAATTCACACGGAAAATGCGTCGCCATGAAATACTATGTGTTCTAAGACATTTCCTTCTAAATCGAGTAACGTTTCTACGGAAACGACAGGATTTTCTTTTGGGATACGACAATCTCATTTCCGATCCACTAATCCTTCTTTACTGCATCCCTCACTCCCACACATTGACTAATTCACACGGAAATTCCGTTGCTATGAAATACGAGTACTATGTGTTCTAAGACATTTCCTTCTAAATCGAGTAACGTTTGTATGGAAACGACAGGATTTTCTTTTGGGATACGACAATCACATTTCCGATCCACTAATCCTTCTTTACTGCATCCCTCACTCCCAAACATTGACGTACTCACACGGAAATTACGTCGCTATGAAATACTATGTGTTCTAAGACATTTCCTTCTAAATCGAATAACGTTTCTATGGAAACGACAGGATTTTCTTTTGGGATACGAAAATCTCATTTCCGATCCACTAATCTTTCTTTGCTCCATCCCTCACTCCCACACATTGACGTACTCACACGGAAACTGTGTCGCTATGAAATAGGAGTACTATGTGTTCTAAGATATTTCCCTCTAAATCGAGTAACGTTTCTATGGAAACGACAGGATTTTCTTTTGGGATACGACAATCACATTTCCGATCCACTAATCCTTCTTTACTGCATCCCTCACTCCCAAGCATTGACGAATTCACACGGAAATTGCGTCCTATGAAGTACTATGTGTTAGAAGACATTTCCTTCTCAATCGAGTAACGTTTCTATGGAAACGACAGGATTTTCTATTAGGATACGACAATCACATTTCCGATCCACTAATCCTTCTTTACTGCATCCCTCACTCCCAAACATTGACGAATTCACACGGAAACTTCGTCGCTATGAAATACTATTTGTTCTAAGACATTTCCTTCTAAATCGAGTAACGTTTCTATGGAAACGACAGGATTTTCTTTTGGGATACGACAATCTCATTTCCGATCCACTAATCCTTCTTTACTGCATCCCTCACTCCCACACATTGACGAATTCACACGGAAATCCCGTCGCTAAGAAATACGGGTACTATGTGTTCTAAGACATTTCCTTCTAAATCGAGTAACGTTTCTATGGAAACGACAGGATTTTCTTTTGGGATATGACAATCACATTTCCGATCCACTAACCCTTCTTTACTGCATCCCTGACTCCCAAACATTGACGAATTCACACGGAAATTGCGTCGCTATGAAATACTATGTGTTAGAAGACATTTCCTTCTAAATCGAGTAACGTTTCTATGGAAACGGCAGGATTTTCTTTTGGGATACGACAATCTCATTTCCGATCCACTAATCCTTCTTTACTGCATCCCTCACTCCCACACATTGACGAATTCACACGGAAATTCCGTCGCTATGAAATACGAGTACTATGTGTTCTAAGACATTTCATTCTAAATCAAGTAACGTTTCTATGGATACGACAGGATTTTCTTTTGGAATACGACAATCTCATTTCCGATCCACTAATCCTTCTTTACTGCATCCCTCACTCCCACACATTGACGAATTCACATGGATATTGCGTCGCTATGAATTACTGTGGGTTGTATGACTTCTCCTTCTAAATCAACTAACGTTTCTGTGGAAACGACAGGACATTTTTTTGGGATACGACAATCTCATTTCCGATCCACTAATCCTACTTTACTGCATCCCTCACTCCCAAACATTGACGAATTCATACGGAAATTGCGTCGCTATGAATTACTATGGGTTCTATGACTTCTCCTTCTAAATCGAGTAACGTTTCTATGGAAGCGACAGGAATATCTTTTGGGATACGACAATCTCATTTCCGATCCACTAATCTTTCTTTACTGCATCCCTCACTCCCACACATTGACGAATTCACACGGAAATTGCGTCGCTATGAAATACGAGTACTATGTGTTCTAAGAGATTTCCTTCTAAATCGAGTAACGTTTCTATGGAAACGACAGGATTTTCTTTTGTGATACGACAATCTCATTTCCGATCCACAAATCCTTCTTTACTGCATCCCTCACTCCCACACATTGACGAATTCACACGGAAATTGCGTCGCTATGAAATAGTAGTACTATGTATTCTAAGACATTTCCTTCTAAATCGAGTAACGTTTCTATGGAAACGACAGGATTTTCTTTTGAGATACGACAATCTCATTTCCGATCCACTAATCCTTCTTTACTGCATCCCTCACTCCCACACATTGACGAATTCACACGGAAATTGCGTCGCTATGAAATACGAGTACTATGTGTTCTAAGACATTTCCTTCTAAATCGAGTAACGTTTCTATGGAAACGACAGGATTTTTTTTTGGGATACGACAATCTCATTTCCGATCCACTAATCCTTCTTTACTGCATCCCTCACTCCCACACATTGACGAATTCACACGGAAATTCCGTCGCTATGAAATACTAGTACTATGTGTTCTAAAACATTTCCTTCTAAATCGAGTCACGTTTCTATGGAAACGACAGGATTTTCTTTTGGGATACGACAATCACATTTCCGATCCACTAATCCTTCTTTACTGCATCCCTCACTCCCACACATTGACGAATTCACACGGAAATTGCGTCGCTATGAAATACGAGTACCATGTGTTCTAAGACATTTCCTTCTAAATCGAGTAACGTTTCTATGGAAACGACAGGATTTTCTTTTGGGATACGACAATCTCATTTCCGATCCACTAATCCTTCTTTACTGCATCCCTCACTCCCACACATTGACGAATTCACACGGAAATTCCGTCGCTATGAAATACTATGTGTTCAAAGACATTTCCTTCTAAATCGAGTAACGTTTCTATGGAAACGACAGGATTTTCTTTTGGGATACGACAATCTCATTTCCGATCCACTAATCCTTCTTTACTGCATCCCTCACTTACAAACATTGACGAATTCACACGGAAATTCCGTCGCTATGAAATGCGAGTACTATGTGTTCTAAGACATTTCCTTCTAAATCGAGTAACGTTTCTATGGAAACGACAGGATTTTCTTTTGGGATACGACAATCTCATTTCCGATCCACTAATCCTTCTTTACTGCATCCCTCACTCCCACACATTGACGTACTCACACGGAAATTGTGTCGCTATGAAATACGAGTACTATGTGTTCTAAGACATTTCCTTCTAAATCGAGTAACGTTTCTATGGAAACGACAGGATTTTCTTTTGGGATACGACAATCACATTTCCGATCCACTAATCCTTCTTTACTGCATCCCTCACTCCCACACATTGACGAATTCACACGGAAATTCCGTCGCTTAGAATTACTATGGGTTCTATGACTTCTCCTTCTAAATCAAGTAACATTTCTATGGAAGCGACAGGACTTTTTTTTGAGATACGACAATCTCATTTCCGATCCACTAATCCTTCTTTACTCCATCCCTCACTCCCAAACATTGACGAATTCACACGGAAATTGCGTGGCTATGAAATACTATGTGTTCTAAGACATTTCCTTCTAAATCGAGTAACGTTTCTATGGAAACGACAGGATTTTCTTTTGGGATACGACAATCTCATTTCCGATAGACTAATCCTTCTTTACTGCATCCCTCACTCCCAAGCATTGACGAATTCACACGGAAATTCCGTCGCTATGAAATACGAGTACTATGTGTTCTAAGACATTTCCTTCTAAATCGAGTAACGTTTCTATGGAAACGACAGGATTTTCTTTTGGGATACGACAGTGTCATTTCCGATCCACTAATCCTTCTTTACTGCATCCCTCACTCCCACACATTGACGAATTCACACGGAAATTGCGTCGCTATGAAATACAAGTACTATGTGTTCTAAGACATTTCCTTCTAAATCGAGTAACATTTCTATGGAAACGACAGGATTTTCTTTTGGGATACGACAATCACATTTCCGATCCACTAATCCTCCTTTACTGCAACCCTCACTCCCAAACATTGACGAATTCACACGGGAATTCCGTGGCTATGAAATACGAGTACTATGTGTTCTAAGACATTTCCTTCTAAATCGAGTAACGTTTCTATGGAAACGACAGGGTTTTCTTTTGGGATACGACAATCACATTTCCGATCCACTAATCCCACTTTACTGCATCCCTCACTCCCACACATTGACGAATTCACACGGAAATTGGGTCGCTATGAATTACTGTGGGTTCTATGACTTCTCCTTCTAAATCAAGTAACGTTTCTATTGAAACGACAGGACATTTTTTTTGGATCCGACAATCTCATTTCCGAACCACTAATCCTTCTTTACTGCATCCCTCACTCCCAAACATTGACGAATTCACACGGAAATTGCGTCGCTATGAATTACGAGTACTATGTGTTCTAAGACATTTCCTTCTAAATCGAGTAACGTTTCTATGGAAACGACAGGATTTTCTTTTGGAATACGACAATAACATTTCCGATCCACTAATCCTACTTTACTGCATCCCTCACTCCCACACATTGACGAATTCACACGGAAATTGCGTCGCTACGAAATACGAGTACTATGTGTTCTAAGACATTTCCTTCTAAATCGAGAAACGTTTCTTTGGAAACGACAGGATTTTCTTTTGGGATACGACAATCTCATTTCCGATCCACTAATCCTTCTTTACTGCATCCCTCACTCCCACACATTGACGAATTCACACGGAAATTGCGTCGCTATGAAATACGAGTACTATGTGTTCTAAGACATTTCCTTCTAAATCGAGTAACGTTTCTATGGAAACGACAGGATTTTCTTTTGGGATACGACAATCACATTTCCGATCCACTAATCCTTCTTTACTGCATCCCTCACTCCCACACATTGACGAATTCACACGGAAATTCCGTCGCTTAGAATTACTATGGGTTCTATGACTTCTCCTTCTAAATCAAGTAACATTTCTATGGAAACGACAGGACTTTTTTTTGGGATACGACAATCTCATTTCCGATCCACTAATCCTTCTTTACTCCATCCCTCACTCCCAAACATTGACGAATTCACACGGAAATTGCGTGGCTATGAAATACTATGTGTTCTAAGACATTTCCTTCTAAATCGAGTAACGTTTCTATGGAAACGACAGGATTTTCTTTTGGGATACGACAATCTCATTTCCGATAGACTAATCCTTCTTTACTGCATCCCTCACTCCCAAGCATTGACGAATTCACACGGAAATTCCGTCGCTATGAAATACGAGTACTATGTGTTCGAAGACATTTCATTCTAAATCAAGTAACGTTTCTATGGATACGACAGGATTTTCTTTTGGAATACGACAATCTCATTTCCGATCCACTAATCCTTCTTTACTGCATCCCTCACTCCCACACATTGACGAATTCACATGGATATTGCGTCGCTATGAATTACTGTGGGTTGTATGACTTCTCCTTCTAAATCAAGTAACGTTTCTGTGGAAACGACAGGACATTTTTTTGGGATACGACAATCTCATTTCCGATCCACTAATCCTACTTTACTGCATCCCTCACTCCCAAACATTGACGAATTCATACGGAAATTGCGTCGCTATGAATTACTATGGGTTCTATGACTTCTCCTTCTAAATCGAGTAACGTTTCTATGGAAGCGACAGGAATATCTTTTGGGATACGACAATCTCATTTCCGATCCACTAATCTTTCTTTACTGCATCCCTCACTCCCACACATTGACGAATTCACACGGAAATTGCGTCGCTATGAAATACGAGTACTATGTGTTCTAAGACAATTCCTTCTAAATCGAGTAACGTTTCTATGGATACGACAGGATTTTCTTTTGGCATACAACAATCACATTTCCGATCCACTAATCCTTCTTTACTGCATCCCTCACTCCCAAACATTGACGAATTCACACGGAAATTGTGTCGCTATGAAATACTATTTGTTCTAAGACATTTCCTTCTAAATCGAGTAACGTTTCTATGGAGACGACAGGATTTTCTTTTGGGATACGACAATCTCATTTCCGATCCACAAATCCTTCTTTACTGCATCCCTCACTCCCACACATTGACGAATTCACACGGGAATTCCGTGGCTATGAAATACGAGTACTATGTGTTCTAAGACATTTCCTTCTAAATCGAGTAACGTTCCTATGGAAACGACAGGGTTTTCTTTTGGGATACGACAATCACATTTCCGATCCACTAATCCTACTTTACTGCATCCCTCACTCCCACACATTGACGAATTCACACGGAAATTGCGTCGCTATGAATTACTGTGGGTTCTATGACTTCTCCTTCTAAATCAAGTAACGTTTCTATGGAAACGACAGGACATTTTTTTGGGATCCGACAATCTCATTTCCGAACCACTAATCCTTCTTTACTGCATCCCTCACTCCCAAACATTGACGAATTCACACGGAAATTGCGTCGCTATGAATTACGAGTACTATGTGTTCTAAGACATTTCCTTCTAAATCGAGTAACGTTTCTATGGAAACGACAGGATTTTCTTTTGGAATACGACAATCACATTTCCGATCCACTAATCCTACTTTACTGCATCCCTCACTCCCACACATTGACGAATTCACACGGAAATTGCGTCGCTATGAAATACGAGTACTATGTGTTCTAAGAGATTTCCTTCTAAATCGAGTAACGTTTCTATGGAAACGACAGGATTTTCTTTTGTGATACGACAATCTCATTTCCGATCCACAAATCCTTCTTTACTGCATCCCTCACTCCCACACATTGACGAATTCACACGGAAATTGCGTCGCTATGAAATAGTAGTACTATGTATTCTAAGACATTTCCTTCTAAATCGAGTAACGTTTCTATGGAAACGACAGGATTTTCTTTTGAGATACGACAATCTCATTTCCGATCCACTAATCCTTCTTTACTGCATCCCTCACTCCCACACATTGACGAATTCACACGGAAATTGCGTCGCTATGAAATACGAGTACTATGTGTTCTAAGACATTTCCTTCTAAATCGAGTAACGTTTCTATGGAAACGACAGGATTTTTTTTTGGGATACGACAATCTCATTTCCGATCCACTAATCCTTCTTTACTGCATCCCTCACTCCCACACATTGACGAATTCACACGGAAATTCCGTCGCTATGAAATACTAGTACTATGTGTTCTAAAACATTTCCTTCTAAATCGAGTAACGTTTCTATGGAAACGACAGGATTTTCTTTTGGGATACGACAATCACATTTCCGATCCACTAATCCTTCTTTACTGCATCCCTCACTCCCACACATTGACGAATTCACACGGAAATTGCGTCGCTATGAAATACGAGTACCATGTGTTCTAAGACATTTCCTTCTAAATCGAGTAACGTTTCTATGGAAACGACAGGATTTTCTTTTGGGATACGACAATCTCATTTCCGATCCACTAATCCTTCTTTACTGCATCCCTCACTCCCACACATTGACGAATTCACACGGAAATTCCGTCGCTATGAAATACTATGTGTTCAAAGACATTTCCTTCTAAATCGAGTAACGTTTCTATGGAAACGACAGGATTTTCTTTTGGGATACGACAATCTCATTTCCGATCCACTAATCCTTCTTTACTGCATCCCTCACTTACAAACATTGACGAATTCACACGGTAATTCCGTCGCTATGAAATGCGAGTACTATGTGTTCTAAGACATTTCCTTCTAAATCGAGTAACGTTTCTATGGAAACGACAGGATTTTCTTTTGGGATACGACAATCTCATTTCCGATCCACTAATCCTTCTTTACTGCATCCCTCACTCCCACACATTGACGTACTCACACGGAAATTGTGTCGCTATGAAATACGAGTACTATGTGTTCTAAGACATTTCCTTCTAAATCGAGTAACGTTTCTATGGAAACGACAGAATTTTCTTTTGGGATACGACAATCACATTTCCGATCCACTAATCCTTCTTTACTGCATCCCTCACTCCCACACATTGACGAATTCACACGGAAATTCCGTCGCTTAGAATTACTATGGGTTCTATGACTTCTCCTTCTAAATCAAGTAACATTTCTATGGAAACGACAGGACTTTTTTTTGGGATACGACAATCTCATTTCCGATCCACTAATCCTTCTTTACTCCATCCCTCACTCCCAAACATTGACGAATTCACACGGAAATTGCGTGGCTATGAAATACTATGTGTTCTAAGACATTTCCTTCTAAATCGAGTAACGTTTCTATGGAAACGACAGGATTTTCTTTTGGGATACGACAATCTCATTTCCGATAGACTAATCCTTCTTTACTGCATCCCTCACTCCCAAGCATTGACGAATTCACACGGAAATTCCGTCGCTATGAAATACGAGTACTATGTGTTCTAAGACATTTCCTTCTAAATCGAGTAACGTTTCTATGGAAACGACAGGATTTTCTTTTGGGATACGACAGTCTCATTTCCGATCCACTAATCCTTCTTTACTGCATCCCTCACTCCCACACATTGACGAATTCACACGGAAATTGCGTCGCTATGAAATACAAGTACTATGTGTTCTAAGACATTTCCTTCTAAATCGAGTAACATTTCTATGGAAACGACAGGATTTTCTTTTGGGATACGACAATCACATTTCCGATCCACTAATCCTCCTTTACTGCAACCCTCACTCCCAAACATTGACGAATTCACACGGGAATTCCGTGGCTATGAAATACGAGTACTATGTGTTCTAAGACATTTCCTTCTAAATCGAGTAACGTTTCTATGGAAACGACAGGGTTTTCTTTTGGGATACGACAATCACATTTCCGATCCACTAATCCCACTTTACTGCATCCCTCACTCCCACACATTGACGAATTCACACGGAAATTGGGTCGCTATGAATTACTGTGGGTTCTATGACTTCTCCTTCTAAATCAAGTAACGTTTCTATTGAAACGACAGGACATTTTTTTGGGATCCGACAATCTCATTTCCGAACCACTAATCCTTCTTTACTGCATCCCTCACTCCCAAACATTGACGAATTCACACGGAAATTGCGTCGCTATGAATTACGAGTACTATGTGTTCTAAGACATTTCCTTCTAAATCGAGTAACGTTTCTATGGAAACGACAGGATTTTCTTTTGGAATACGACAATAACATTTCCGATCCACTAATCCTACTTTACTGCATCCCTCACTCCCACACATTGACGAATTCACACGGAAATTGCGTCGCTATGAAATACGAGTACTATGTGTTCTAAGACATTTCCTTCTAAATCGAGAAACGTTTCTATGGAAACGACAGGATTTTCTTTTGGGATACGACAATCTCATTTCCGATCCACTAATCCTTCTTTACTGCATCCCTCACTCCCACACATTGACGAATTCACACGGAAATTGCGTCGCTATGAAATACGAGTACTATGTGTTCTAAGACATTTCCTTCTAAATCGAGTAACGTTTCTATGGAAACGACAGGATTTTCTTTTGGGATACGACAATCTCATTTCCGATACACTAATCTTTCTTTACTGCATCCCTCACTCCCACACATTGACGAATTCACACGGAAATTGCGTCGCTATGAAATACGAGTACTATGTGTTCTAAGACATTTCCTTCTAAATCGAGTAACGTTTCTATGGAAACGACAGGATTTTCTTTTGGAATACGACAATCACATTTCCGATCCACTAATCCTACTTTACTGCATCCCTCACTCCCACACATAGACGAATTCACACGGAAATTGCGTCGCTATGAAATACGAGTACTATGTGTTCTAAGACATTTCCTTCTAAATCGAGTAACGTTTCTATGGAAACGACAGGATTTTCTTTTGGAATACGACAATCACATTTCCGATCCACTAATCCTTCTTTACTGCATCACTCACTCCCACACATTGACGAATTCACACGGAAATTGCGTGGCTATGAAATACTATGTGTTCTAAGACATTTCCTTCTAAATCGAGTAACGTTTCTATGGAAACGACAGGATTTTCTTTTGGGATACGACAATCTCATTTCCGATCCACTAATCCTTCTTTACTGCATCCCTCACTCCCACACATTGACGAATTCACACGGAAATTCCGTCGCTATAAAATACTAGTACTATGTGTTCTAAAACATTTCCTTCTAAATCGAGTAACGTTTCTATGGAAACGACAGGATTTTCTTTTGGGATACGACAATCACATTTCCGATCCACTAATCCTTCTTTACTGCATCCCTCACTCCCACACATTGACGAATTCACACGGAAATTGCGTCGCTATGAAATACGAGTACCATGTGTTCTAAGACATTTCCTTCTAAATCGAGTAACGTTTCTATGGAAACGACAGGATTTTCTTTTGGGATACGACAATCTCATTTCCGATCCACTAATCCTTCTTTACTGCATCCCTCACTCCCACACATTGACGAATTCACACGGAAATTCCGTCGCTATGAAATACTATGTGTTCAAAGACATTTCCTTCTAAATCGAGTAACGTTTCTATGGAAACGACAGGATTTTCTTTTGGGATACGACAATCTCATTTCCGATCCACTAATCCTTCTTTACTGCATCCCTCACTTACAAACATTGACGAATTCACACGGAAATTCCGTCGCTATGAAATGCGAGTACTATGTGTTCTAAGACATTTCCTTCTAAATCGAGTAACGTTTCTATGGAAACGACAGGATTTTCTTTTGGGATACGACAATCTCATTTCCGATCCACTAATCCTTCTTTACTGCATCCCTCACTCCCACACATTGACGTACTCACACGGAAATTGTGTCGCTATGAAATACGAGTACTATGTGTTCTAAGACATTTCCTTCTAAATCGAGTAACGTTTCTTTGGAAACGACAGGATTTTCTTTTGGGATACGACAATCACATTTCCGATCCACTAATCCTTCTTTACTGCATCCCTCACTCCCACACATTGACGAATTCACACGGAAATTCCGTCGCTTAGAATTACTATGGGTTCTATGACTTCTCCTTCTAAATCAAGTAACATTTCTATGGAAACGACAGGACTTTTTTTTGGGATACGACAATCTCATTTCCGATCCACTAATCCTTCTTTACTCCATCCCTCACTCCCAAACATTGACGAATTCACACGGAAATTGCGTGGCTATGAAATACTATGTGTTCTAAGACATTTCCTTCTAAATCGAGTAACGTTTCTATGGAAACGACAGGATTTTCTTTTGGGATACGACAATCTCATTTCCGATAGACTAATCCTTCTTTACTGCATCCCTCACTCCCAAGCATTGACGAATTCACACGGAAATTCCGTCGCTATGAAATACGAGTACTATGTGTTCTAAGACATTTCCTTCTAAATCGAGTAACGTTTCTATGTAAACGACAGGATTTTCTTTTGGGATACGACAGTCTCATTTCCGATCCACTAATCCTTCTTTACTGCATCCCTCACTCCCACACATTGACGAATTCACACGGAAATTGCGTCGCTATGAAATACGAGTACTATGTGTTCTAAGACATTTCCTTCTAAATCGAGTAACATTTCTATGGAAACGACAGGATTTTCTTTTGGGATACGACAATCACATTTCCGATCCACTAATCCTCCTTTACTGCAACCCTCACTCCCAAACATTGACGAATTCACACGGAAATTGCATCGCTATGAAATACTATGTGTTCTAAGACATTTCCTTCTAAATCGAGTAACGTTTCTATGGAAACGACAGGATTTTCTTTTGGGATACGACAATCTCATTTCCGATCCACTAATCCTTCTTTACTGCATCCCTCACTCCCACACATTGACGAATTCACACGGAAATTCCGTAGCTATGAAATACGAGTACTATGTGTTCTAAGACATTTCCTTCTAAATCGAGTAACGTTTCTATGGAAACGACAGGATTTTCTTTTGGGATACGACAGTCTCATTTCCGATCCACTAATCCTTCTTTACTGCATCCCTCACTCCCACACATTGACGAATTCACACGGAAATTGCGTCGCTATGAAATACGAGTACTATGTGTTCTAAGACATTTCCTTCTAAATCGAGTAACATTTCTATGGAAACGACAGGATTTTCTTTTGGGATACGACAATCACATTTCCGATCCACTAATCCTCCTTTACTGCAACCCTCACTCCCAAACATTGACGAATTCACACGGAAATTGCATCGCTATGAAATACTATGTGTTCTAAGACATTTCCTTCTAAATCGAGTAACGTTTCTATGGAAACGACAGGATTTTCTTTTGGGATACGACAATCTCATTTCCGATCCACTAATCCTTCTTTACTGCATCCCTCACTCCCACACATTGACGAATTCACACGGAAATTCCGTAGCTATGAAATACGAGTACTATGTGTTCTACGACATTTCCTTCTAAATCGAGTAACGTTTCTATGGAAACGACAGGATTTTCTTTTGGGATACGACAATCTCATTTCCTATCCACTAATCCTTCCTTACTGCATCCCTCACTCCCAAACATTGACGAATTCACACGGAAATTCCGTCGCTAAGAAATACGAGTACTATGTGTTCTAAGACATTTCCTTCTAAATCGAGTAACGTTTCTATGGAAACGACAGGATTTTCTTTTGGGATACGACAATCTCATTTCCGATACACTAATCTTTCTTTACTGCATCCCTCACTCCCACACATTGACGAATTCACACGGAAATTGCGTCGCTATGAAATACGAGTACTATGTGTTCTAAGACATTTCCTTCTAAATCGAGTAACGTTTGTATGGAAACGACAGGATTTTCTTTTGGAATACGACAATCACATTTCCGATCCACTAATCCTACTTTACTGTATCCCTCACTCCCACACATTGACGAATTCACACGGAAATTGCGTCGCTATGAAATACGAGTACTATGTGTTCTAAGAGATTTCCTTCTAAATCGAGTAACGTTTCTATGGAAACGACAGGATTTTCTTTTGTGATACGACAATCTCATTTCCGATCCACAAATCCTTCTTTAATGCATCCCTCACTCCCACACATTGACGAATTCACACGGAAATTGCGTCGCTATGAAATAGTAGTACTATGTATTCTAAGACATTTTATTCTAAATCGAGTAACGTTTCTATGGAAACGACAGGATTTTCTTTTGAGATACGACAATCTCATTTCCGATCCACTAATCCTTCTTTACTGCATCCCTCACTCCCACACATTGACGAATTCACACGGAAATTCCGTCGCTATGAAATACTAGTACTATGTGTTCTAAAACATTTCCTTCTAAATCGAGTAACGTTTCTATGGAAACGACAGGATTTTCTTTTGGGATACGACAATCACATTTCCGATCCACTAATCCTTCTTTACTGCATCCCTCACTCCCACACATTGACGAATTCACACGGAAATTGCGTCGCTATGAAATACGAGTACCATGGGTTCTAAGACATTTCCTTCTAAATCGAGTAACGTTTCTATGGAAACGACAGGATTTTCTTTTGGGATACGACAATCTCATTTCCGATCTACTAATCCTTCTTTCCTGCATCCCTCACTCCCACACATTGACGAATTCACACGGAAATTCCGTCGCTATGAAATACTATGTGTTCAAAGACATTTCCTTCTAAATCGAGTAACGTTTCTATGGAAACGACAGGATTTTCTTGTGGGATACGACAATCTCATTTCCGATCCACTAATCCTTCTTTACTGCATCCCTCACTTACAAACATTGACGAATTCACACGGAAATTCCGTCGCTATGAAATGCGAGTACTATGTGTTCTAAGACATTTCCTTCTAAATCGAGTAACGTTTCTATGGAAACGACAGGATTTTCTTTTGGGATACGACAATCTCATTTCCGATCCACTAATCCTTCTTTACTGCATCCCTCACTCCCACACATTGACGTACTCACACGGAAATTGTGTCGCTATGAAATACGAGTACTATGTGTTCTAAGACATTTCCTTCTAAATCGAGTAACGTTTCTATGGAAACGACAGGATTTTCTTTTGGGATACGACAATCACATTTCCGATCCACTAATCCTTCTTTACTGCATCCCTCACTCCCACACATTGACGAATTCACACGGAAATTCCGTCGCTTAGAATTACTATGGGTTCTATGACTTCTCCTTCTAAATCAAGTAACATTTCTATGGAAACGACAGGACTTTTTTTTGGGATACGACAATCTCATTTCCGATCCGCTAATCCTTCTTTACTCCATCCCTCACTCCCAAACATTGACGAATTCACACGGAAATTGCGTGGCTATGAAATACTATGTGTTCTAAGACATTTCCTTCTAAATCGAGTAACGTTTCTATGGAAACGACAGGATTTACTTTTGGGATACGACAATCACATTTCCGATCCACTCATCCTACTTTACTGCATCCCTCACTCCCAAACATTGACGATTTCACACGGAAATTGCGTCGCTATGAAATACGAGTACTATGTGTTCTAAGACATTTCCTTCTAAATCGAGTAACGTTTCTACGGAAACGACAGGACTTTTTTTTGGGATACGACAATCTCATTTTCGATCCACTAATCCATCTTTACTCATCCCTCACTCCCAAACATTGACGAATTCACACGGAAATTGCGTCGCTATGAAATACGAGTACTATGTGTTCTAAGACATTTCCTTCTAAATCGAGTAACGTTTCTATGGAAACGACAGGATTTTCTTTTGGGATACGACAATCACATTTCCGATCCACTAATCCTTCTTTACTGCATCCCTCACTCCCAAACATTGACGAATTCACACGGAAATTGCGTCGCTATGAAATACTACGTGTTCTAAGACATTTCCTTCTTAATAGAGTAACGTTTTAATGGATACGACAGGATTTTCATTTGGGGTACGACAATCACATTTCCGATGCACTAATCCTTCTTTACTGCATCCCTCACTCCCAAACATTGACGAATTCACACGGAAATTGCGTCGCTATGAAATACGAGTACTATGTGTTCTAAGACATTCCCTTGTAAATCGAGTAACGTTTCTATGGAAACGACAGGATTTTCTTTTGGGATACGACAATCACATTTCCGATCCACTAATCCTTCTTTACTGCATCCCACACTCCCAAGCACTGACGAATTCACACGGAAATTCCGTCGCTATGAAATACGAGTACTATGTGTTCTAAGACATTTCCTTCTAAATCGAGTAACGTTTCTATGGAAACGACAGAATTTTCTTTTGGGATACGACAATCTCATTTCCGATCCACTAATCCTTCTTTACTGCATCCCTCACTCCCACACATTGACCAATTCACACGGAAATTGCGTCGCTATGAAATACGAGTACTATGTGTTCTAAGACATTTCCTTCTAAATCGAGTAACGTTTCTATGGAAACGACAGGATTATCTTTTGAGATACGACAATCACATTTCCGATCCACTAATCCTTCTTTACTGCATCCCTCACTCCAAAAACATTGACGAATTCACACGGAAATTCCGTCGCTATGAAATACGAGTACTATGTGTTCTAAGACGTTTCCTTCTAAATCGAGTAACGTTTCTATGGAAACGACAGGATATTCTTTTGGGATACGACAATCACATTTCCGATCCACTAATCCTTCTTTACTGCAACCCTCACTCCCAAACATTGACGAATTCACACGGAAATTCCGTCGCTATGAAATACTATGTGTTCAAAGACATTTCCTTCTAAATCGAGTAACGTTTCTATGGAAACGACAGAATTTTCTTTTGGGATACGACAATCTCATTTCCGATCCACTAATCCTTCTTTACTGCATCCCTCACTCCCACACATTGACCAATTCACACGGAAATTCCGTCGCTATGAAATACGAGTACTATGTGTTCTAAGACATTTCCTTCTAAATCGAGTAACGTTTCTATGGAAACGACAGGATTATCTTTTGAGATACGACAATCACATTTCCGATCCACTAATCCTTCTTTACTGCATCCCTCACTCCAAAAACATTGACGAATTCACACGGAAATTCCGTCGCTATGAAATACGAGTACTATGTGTTCTAAGACGTTTCCTTCTAAATCGAGTAACGTTTCTATGGAAACGACAGGATATTCTTTTGGGATACGACAATCACATTTCCGATCCACTAATCCTTCTTTACTGCAACCCTCACTCCCAAACATTGACGAATTCACACGGAAATTCCGTCGCTATGAAATACTATGTGTTCAAAGACATTTCCTTCTAAATCGAGTAACGTTTCTATGGAAACGACAGGATTTTCTTTTGGGATACGACAATCTCATTTCCGATAGACTAATCCTTCTTTACTGCATCCCTCACTCCCAAGCATTGACGAATTCACACGGAAATTCCGTCGCTATGAAATACGAGTACTATGTGTTCTAAGACATTTCCTTCTAAATCGAGTAACGTTTCTATGGAAACGACAGGATTTTCTTTTGGGATACGACAGTCTCATTTCCGATCCACTAATCCTTCTTTACTGCATCCCTCACTTCCACACATTGACGAATTCACACGGAAATTGCGTCGCTATGAAATACGAGTACTATGTGTTCTAAGACATTTCCTTCTAAATCGAGTAACATTTCTATGGAAACGACAGGATTTTCTTTTGGGATACGACAATCACATTTCCGATCCACTAATCCTCCTTTACTGCAACCCTCACTCCCAAACATTGACGAATTCACACGGAAATTGCATCGCTATGAAATACTATGTGTTCTAAGACATTTCCTTCTAAATCGAGTAACGTTTCTATGGAAACGACAGGATTTTCTTTTGGGATACGACAATCTCATTTCCGATCCACTAATCCCACTTTACTGCATCCCTCACTCCCACACATTGACGAATTCACACGGAAATTCCGTAGCTATGAAATACGAGTACTATGTCTTCTAAGACATTTCCTTCTAAATCGAGTAACGTTTCTATGGAAACGACAGGATTTTCTTTTGGGATACGACAATCTCATTTCCTATCCACTAATCCTTCCTTACTGCATCCCTCACTCCCAAACATTGACGAATTCACACGGAAATTCCGTCGCTAAGAAATACGAGTACTATGTGTTCTAAGACATTTCCTTCTAAATCGAGTAACGTTTCTATGGAAACGACAGGATTTTCTTTTGGGATACGACAATCTCATTTCCGATCCACTAATCCTTCTTTACTGCATCCCTCACTCCCACACATTGACGAATTCTCACGGAAATTCCGTCGCTATGAAATACGAGTACTATGTGTTCTAAGACATTTCCTTCTAAATCGAGTAACGTTTCTATGGAAACGACAGGATTTTCTTTTGGGATACGACAATCACATTTCCGATCCACTAATCCTTCTGTACTGCATCCCTCACTCACAAACATTGACGAATTCACACGGAAATTGCGTCGCTATGAAATACTATGTGTTCTAAGACATTTCCTTCTAAATCGAATAACGTTTCTATGGAAACGGCAGGATTTTCTTTTGGGATACGACAATCTCATTTCCGATCCTCTAATCCTTCATTACTGCATCCCTCACTCCCACACATTGACGAATTCACACGGAAATCGCGTCGCTATGAAATACGAGTACTATGTGTTCTAAGACATTTCCTTCTACATCGAGTATGGTTTCTATGGAAACGACAGGATTTTCTTTTCGGATACGACAATCACATTTCCGATCCACTAATGCTTCTTTACTGCATCCCTCACTCCCAAACATTGACGAATTCACACGGAAAATCCGTCGGTATGAAATACGAGTACTATGTGTTCTAAGACATTTCCTTCTAAATCGAGTAACGTTTCTATGGAAACGACAGGATTTTCTTTTGGGATACGACAATCTCATTTCCGATCCACTAATCCTTCTTTACTGCATCCCTAACTCCCAAACATTGACGAATTCACACGGAAATTGCGTCGCTATGAAATACTATGTGTTCTAAGACATTTCCTTCTAAATCGAGTAACGTTTCTATGGAAACGACAGGATTTATTTTTGGGATACGTCAATCACATTTCCGATCCACTAATCCTTCTTCACTGCTTCCCTCACACCCAAACATTGACGTATTCACACGGAAATTCCGTCGCTATGAAATAAGAGTACTATGTGTTCTAAGACAATTCCTTCTAAATCGAGTAACGTTTCTATGGAAACGACAGGATTTTCTTTTGGGATACGACAATCACATTTCCGATCCACTAATCCTTCTTTACTGCATCCCTCACTCCCAAACATTGACGAATTCACACGGAAATTGCGTCGCTATGAAATACGAGTACTATGTGTTCTAAGACATTTCCTTGTAAATCGAGTAACGTTTCTATGGAAACGACAGGATTTTCTTTTGGGATACGACAATCACATTTCCGATCCACTAATCCTTCTTTACTGCATCCCACACTCCCAAGCACTGACGAATTCACACGGAAATTCCGTCGCTATGAAATACGAGTACTATGTGTTCTAAGACATTTCCTTCTAAATCGAGTAACGTTTCTATGGAATCGACAGGATTTTCTTTTGGGATACCACAATCTCATTTCCGATCCACTAATCCTTCTTTACTGCATCCCTCACTCCCACACATTGACCAATTCACACGGAAATTGCGTCGCTATGAAATACGAGTACTATGTGTGCTAAGACATTTCCTTCTAAATCGAGTAACGTTTCTATGGAAACGACAGGATTATCTTTTGAGATACGACAATCACATTTCCGATCCACTAATCCTTCTTTACTGCATCCCTCACTCCCAAACATTGACGAATTCACACGGAAATTCCGTCGCTATGAAATACGAGTACTATGTGTTCTAAGACATTTCCTTCTAAATCGAGTTACGTTTCTATGGAAACGACAGGATATTCTTTTGGGATACGACAATCACGTTTCCGATCCACTAATCCTTCTTTACTGCAACCCTCACTCCCAAACATTGACGAATTCACACGGAAATTGCGTCGCTATGAAATACTATGTGTTCTAAGACATTTCCTTCTAAATCGAGTAACGTTTCTATGGAAACGACAGGATTTTCTTTTGGGATACGACAATCTCATTTCCGATAGACTAATCCTTCTTTACTGCATCCCTCACTCCCAAGCATTGACGAATTCACACGGAAATTCCGTCGCTATGAAATACGAGTACTATGTGTTCTAAGACATTTCCTTCTAAATCGAGTAACGTTTCAATGGAAACGACAGGATTTTCTTTTGGGATACGACAGTCTCATTTCCGATCCACTAATCCTTCTTCACTGCATCCCTCACTCCCACACATTGACGAATTCACACGGAAATTGCGTCGCTATGAAATACGAGTACTATGTGTTCTAAGACATTTCCTTCTAAATCGAGTAACATTTCTATGGAAACGACAGGATTTTCTTTTGGGATACGACAATCACATTTCCGATCCACTAATCCTTCTTTACTGCAACCCTCACTCCCAAACATTGACGAATTCACACGGAAATTGCATCGCTATGAAATACTATGTGTTCTAAGACATTTCCTTCTAAATCGAGAAACGTTTCTATGGAAACGACAGGATTTTCTTTTGGGATACGACAATCTCATTTCCGATCCACTAATCCTTCTTTACTGCATCCCTAACTCCCAAACAATGTCGAATTCACACGGAAATTGCGTCGCTATGAAATACTATTTGTTCTAAGACATTTCCTTCTAAATCGAGTAACGTTTCTATGGAAACGACAGGATTTTCTTTTGGGATACGACAATCTCATTTCCTATCCACTAATCCTTCCTTACTGCATCCCTCACTCCCAAACATTGACGAATTCACACGGAAATTCCGTCGCTAAGAAATACGAGTACTATGTGTTCTAAGACATTTCCTTCTAAATCGAGTAACGTTTCTATGGAAACGACAGGATTTTCTTTTGGGATACGACAATCATATTTCCGATCCACTAATCCTTCTTTACTGCATCCCTCACTCCCAAACAATGTCGAATTCACACGGAAATTGCGTCGCTATGAAATACTATTTGTTCTAAGACATTTCCTTCTAAATCGAGTAACGTTTCTATGGAAACGACAGGATTTTCTTTTGGGATACGACAATCTCATTTCCGATCCACTAATCCTTCTTTACTGCATCCCTCACTCCAACACATTGACGAATTCACACGGAAATTCCGTCGCTATGAAATACGAGTACTATGTGTTCTAAGACATTTCCTTCTAAATCGAGTAACGTTTCTATGGAAACGACAGGATTTTCTTTTGGGATACGACAATCACATTTCCGATCCACTAATCCTTCTTTACTGCATCCCTCACTCACAAACATTGACGAATTCACACGGAAATTGCGTCGCTATGAAATACTATGTGTTCTAAGACATTTCCTTCTAAATGGAATAACGTTTCTATGGAAACGGCAGGATTTTCTTTTGGGATACGACAATCTCATTTCCGATCCTCTAATCCTTCATTACTGCATCCCTCACTCCCACACACTGACGAATTCACACGGAAATCGCGTCGCTATGAAATACGAGTACTATGTGTTCTAAGACATTTCCTTCTACATCGAGTATGGTTTCTATGGAAACGACAGGATTTTCTTTTCGGATACGACAATCACATTTCCGATCCACTAATCCTTCTTTACTGCATCCCTCACTCCCAAACATTGACGAATTCACACGGAAAATCCGTCGATATGAAATACGAGTACTATGTGTTCTAAGACATTTCCTTCTAAATCGAGTAACGTTTCTATGGAAACGACAGGATTTTCTTTTGGGATACGACAATCTCATTTCCGATCCACTAATCCTTCTTTACTGCATCCCTTACTCCCAAACATTGACGAATTCACACGGAAATTGCGTCGCTATGAAATACTATGTGTTCTAAGACATTTCCTTCTAAATCGAGTAACGTTTCTATGGAAACGACAGGATTTATTTTTGGGATACGTCAATCACATTTCCGATCCACTAATCCTTCTTCACTGCTTCCCTCACACCCAAACATTGACGAATTCACACGGAAATTCCGTCGCTATGAAATAAGAGTACTATGTGTTCTAAGACAATTCCTTCTAAATCGAGTAACGTTTCTATGGAAACGACAGGATTTTCTTTTGGGATACGACAATCACATTTCCGATCCACTAATCCATCTTTACTGCATCCCTCACTCCCAAACATTGACGAATTCACACGGAAATACCGTCGCTATGAAATACGAGTACTATGTGTTATAAGATATATCCTTCTAAATAGAGTAACGTTTCAATGGAAACGGTAGGATTTTCTTTTGGGATACGACAATCACATTTCCGATCCACTAATCCTTCTTTACTGCATCCCTCACTCCCACACATTGACGAACTCACACGGAAATTCCGTCGCTTTGAATTACTATGGGTTCTATGACTTCTCCTTCTAAATCAAGTAACATTTCTATGGAAACGACAGGACTTTCTTTTGGGATACGTCAATCACATTTCCGATCCACTAAGCTTCCTTTACTGCATCCCTCACTTCCAAACATTGACGAATTCACACGGAAATTCCGTCCTATGAAATGCGAGTACTATGTGTTCTAAGACAATTCCTTCTAAATCGGGGGAACGTTTCTATGGAAACGACAGGATTTTGTTTTGGGATACGACAATCACATTTCCGATCCACTAATCCTTCTTTACTCCATCCATCACTCCCACACATTGACGAATTCACACGGAAATTCCGTCGCTATGATTTACTATGGGTTCTATGACTTCTCCTTCTAAATCAAGTAACATTTCTATGGAAACGACAGGAATTTTTTTTGGGATACGACAATCTCATTTCCGATCCACTAATCCTTCTTTACTGCATCCCTCACTCCCAAACATTGACGAATTCACACGGAAATTGAGTCGCTATGAAATACTATGAGTTCTAAGACATTTCCTTCTAAATCGAGTAACGTTTCTATGGAAACGACAGGATTTTCTTTTGGGATACGACAATCACATTTCCGATCTACTAATCCTTCTTTACTGCATTCCTCACTCCAAAACATTGACGAATTCACACGGAAATTGCGTCGCTATGAAATACTATGTGTTCTAAGACATTTCCTTCTAAATCGAGTAACGTTTCTATGGAAACGACAGGATTTTCTTTTGGGATACGACAATCTCATTTCCGATCCACTAATCCTTCTTTACTGCATCCCTCACTCCCACACATTGACGAATTCACACGGAAATTGCGTCGCTATGAAATACGAGTAATATGTGTTCTAAGACATTTCCTTCTAAATCGAGTAACGTTTCTATGGAAACGACAGGATTTTCTTTTGGGATACGACAATCACATTTCCGATCCACTAATCCTTCTTTACTGCATCCCTCACTCCCAAACATTGACGAATTCACTCGGAAATTCCGTCGCTATGAGATACGAGTACTATGTGTTCTAAGACATTTCCTTCTAAATCGAGTAACGGTTCTATGGAAACGACAGGATTTTCTTTTGGGATACGACAATCTCATTTCCGATTCACTAATCCTTCTTTACTGCATCCCTCACTCCCAAACATTGACGAATTCACACGGAAATTGCGTCGCTATGAAATACCATGTGTCCTAAGACATTTCCTTCTAAATCGAGTAACGTTTCTATGGAAACGACGGGATTTTATTTTGGGATACGACACTCTCATTTCCGATCCACTAATCCTTCTTTACTGCATCCCTCACTCCCACACATTGACGAATTCACACGGAAATTGCGTCGCTATGAAATACTATGTGTTCTAAGACATTTCCTTCTAAATCGAGTAACGTTTCTATGGAAACGACAGGATTTTCTTTTAGGATACGACAATCTCATTTCCGATCCACTAATCCTTCTTTACTGCATCACTCACTCCCACACATTGACGAATTCACACGGAAATTGCGTCGCTATGAAATACTATGTGTTCTAAGACATTTCCTTCTAAATCGAGTAACGTTTCTATGGAAACGACAGGATTTTCTTTTGGGATACGACTATCACATTTCCGATCCACTAATCCTTCTTTACTGCATCCCTCACTCCCACACATTGACGAATTCACACGGAAATTGCGTCGCTGTTAAATTCGAGTACTATGTGTTCTAAGACATTTCCTTCTAAATCGAGTAACGATTTTATGGAAACGACAGGATTTATTTTTGGGATACGTCAATCACATTTCCAATCCACTAATCCTTCTTCACTGCTTCCCTCACACCCAAACATTGACGAATTCACACGGAAATTCCGTCGCTATGAAATAAGAGTACCTTGTGTTCTAAGACAATTCCTTCTAAATCGAGTAACGGTTCTATGGAAACGACAGGATTTTCTTTTGGGATACGACAATCACATTTCCGATCCACTAATCCTTCTTTACTGCATCCCTCACTCCCAAACATTGACGAATTCACACGGAAATTCCGTCGCTATGAAATACGAGTACTATGTGTTCTAAGATATTTCCTTCTAAATAGAGTAACGTTTCAATGGAAACGACAGGATTTTCTTTTGGGATACGACAATCACATTTCCGATCCACTAATCCTTCTTTACTGCATCCCTCACTCCCACACATTGACGAATTCACACGGAAATTCCGTCGCTTTGAATTACTATGGGTTCTATGACTTCTCCTTCTAAATCAAGTAACATTTCTATGGAAACGACAGGACTTTCTTTTGGGATACGTCAATCACATTTCCGATCCACTAAGCTTCCTTTACTGCATCCCTCACTTCCAAACATTGACGAATTCACACGGAAATTCCGTCGCTATGAAATGCGAGTACTATGTGTTCTAAGACAATTCCTTCTAAGTCGGGGGAACGTTTCTATGGAAACGACAGGATTTTGTTTTGGGATACGACAATCACATTTCCGATCCACTAATCCTTCTTTACTGCATCCATCACTCCCACACATTGACGAATTCACACGGAAATTCCGTCGCTATGATTTACTATGGGTTCTATGACTTCTCCTTCTAAATCAAGTAACATTTCTATGGAAACGACAGGAATTTTTTTTGGGATACGACAATCTCATTTCCGATCCACTAATCCTTCTTTACTGCATCCCTCACTCCCAAACATTGACGAATTCACACGGAAATTGAGTCGCTATGAAATACTATGTGTTCTAAGACATTTCCTTCTAAATCGAGTAACGTTTCTATGGAAACGACAGGATTTTCTTTTGGGATACGACAATCACATTTCCGATCCATTAATCCTTCTTTACTGCATTCCTCACTCCCAAACATTGACGAATTCACACGGAAATTGCGTCGCTATGAAATACTATGTGTTCTAAGACATTTCCTTCTAAATCGAGTAACGTTTCTATGGAAACGACAGGATTTTCTTTTGGGATACGACAATCTCATTTCCGATCCACTAATCCTTCTTTACTGCATCCCTCACTCCCACACATTGACGAATTCACACGGAAATTGCGTCGCTATGAAATACGAGTAATATGTGTTCTAAGACATTTCCTTCTAAATCGAGTAACGTTTCTATGGAAACGACAGGATTTTCTTTTGGGATACGACAATCACATTTCCGATCCACTAATCCTTCTTTACTGCATCCCTCACTCCCAAACATTGACGAATTCACACGGAAATTCCGTCGCTATGAGATACGAGTACTATGTGTTCTAAGACATTTCCTTCTAAATCGAGTAACGGTTCTATGGAAACGACAGGATTTTCTTTTGGGATACGACAATCTCATTTCCGATTCACTAATCCTTCTTTACTGCATCCCTCACTCCCAAACATTGACGAATTCACACGGAAATTGCGTCGCTAAGAATTACTATGTGTTCTAAGACATTTCCTTCTAAATCGAGTAACGTTTCTATGGCAACGACACGATTTTCTTTTGGGATACGACAATCTCATTTCCGATCCACTAATCCTTCTTCACTGCATCCCTCACTCCCACACATTGACGAATTCACACGGAAATTGCGTCGCTATGAAATACCATGTGTCCTAAGACATTTCCTTCTAAAACGAGTAACGTTTCTATGGAAACGACGGGATTTTATTTTGGGATACGACACTCTCATTTCCGATCCACTAATCCTTCTTTACTGCATCCCTCACTCCCACACATTGACGAATTCACACGGAAATTGCGTCGCTATGAAATACTATGTGTTCTAAGACATTTCCTTCTAAATCGAGTAACGTTTCTATGGAAACGACAGGATTTTCTTTAGGGATACGACAATCTCATTTCCGATCCACTAATCCTTCTTTACTGCATCCCTCACTCCCAAACATTGACGAGTTCACACGGAAATTGCGTCGCTATGAAATACTATGTGTTCTAAGACATTTCCTTCTAAATCGAGTAACGTTTCTATGGAAACGACAGGATTTTCTTTTAGGATACGACAATCTCATTTCCGATCCACTAATCCTTCTTTACTGCATCACTCACTCCCACACATTGACGAATTCACACGGAAATTGCGTCGCTATGAAATACGAGTACTATGTGTTCTAAGACATTTCCTTCTAAGTCGAGTAACGTTTCTATGGAAACGACAGGATTTTCTTTTGGGATACGACAATCACATTTCCGATCCACTAATCCTTCTTTACTGCATCCCTCACTCCCAAACATTGACGAATTCACATGGAAATTCCGTCGCTATGAAATACGAGTACTATGTGTTGTAAGACATTTCCTTCTAAATCGAGTAACGTTTCTATGGAAACGACAGGATTTTCTTTTGGGATACGACAATCACATTTCCGATCCACTAATCCTTCTTTACTGCATCCCTCACTCCCACACATTGACGAATTCACACGGAAATTCCGTCGCTATGAGTTACTATGGGTTCCATGACTTCTCCTTCTAAATCAAGTAACATTTCTATGGAAACGACAGGACTTTTTTTTGGGATACGACAATCTCATTTGCGATCCACTAATCCTTCTTTACTGCATCCCTCACTCCCAAACATTGACGAATTCACACGGAAATTGCGTCGCTATGAAATACTATGTGTTCTAAGACATTTCCTTCTAAATCGAGTAACGTTTCTATGGAAACGACCGGATTTTCTTTTGGGATAAGACAATCACATTTCCGATCCACTAATCCTTCTTTACTGCATCCCTCATTCCCAAACATTGACGAATTCACACGGAAATTCCGTCGCTATGATATACGAGTACTATGTGTTCTAAGACATTTCCTTCTAAATCGAGTAACGTTTCTATGGAAACGACAGGATTTTCTTTTGGGATACGACACTCTCATTTCCGATCCACTAATCCTTCTTTACTGCATCCCTCACTCCCACACATTGACGAATTCACACGGAAATTGCGTCGCTATGAAATACGAGTACTATGTGTTCTAAGACATTTCCTTCTAAGTCCAGTAACGTTTCTATGGAAACGACATGATTTTCTTTTGGGATACGACAATCACATTTCCGATCCACTAATCCTTCTTTACTGCATCCCTCACTCCCAAACATTGACGAATTCACATGGAAATTCCGTCGCTATGAAATACGAGTACTATGTGTTCTAAGACATTTCCTTCTAAATCGAGTAACGTTTCTATGGAAACGACAGGATTTTCTTTTGGGATACGACAATCTCATATCCGATCCACTAATCCTTCTTTACTGCATCCCTCACTCCCACACATTGACGAATTCACACGGTAATTGCGTCGCTATGAAATACGAGTACTATGTGTTCTAAGACATTTCCTTCTAAATCGAGTAACGTTTCTATGGAAACGACAGGATTTTCTTTTGGGATACGACAATCTCATTTCCGATCCACTAATCCTTCTTTACTGCATCCCTCACTCCCACACATTGACGAATTCACACGGAAATTGCGTCGCTATGAAATACGAGTACTATGTGTTCTAAGACATTTCCTTCTAAATCGAGTAGCGTTTCTATGGAAACGACAGGATTTTCTTTTGGGGTACGACAATCACATTTCCGATCCACTAATCCTTCTTTACTGCATCCCTCACTCCCACAGATTGACGAATTCACACGGAAATTCCGTCGCTATGAATTACTATGGGTTCTATGACTTCTCCTTCTAAATCAAGTAACATTTCTATGGAAACGACAGGACTTTTTTTTGGGATACGACAATCTCATTTCCGATCCACTAATCCTTCTTTACTGCATCCCTCACTCCCAAACATTGACGAATTCACACGGAAATTGCGTCGCTATGAAATACTATGTGTTCTAAGACATTTCCTTCTAAATCGAGTAACGTTTCTATGGAAAAGACAGGATTTTCTTTTGGGATACGACAATCACATTTCCGATCCACTAATCCTTCTTTACTGCATCCCTCACTCCCACACATTGACGAATTCACACGGAATTTCCGTCGCTATGAATTACTATGGGTTCTATGACATCTCCTTCTAAATCAAGTAACATTTCTATGGAAACGACAGGACTTTTATTTGGCATACGACAATCTCAATTCCGATCCACTAATCCTTTTTTACTGCATCCCTCACTCCCAAATATTGACGAATTCACACGGAAATTGCGTCGCTATGAAATACGAGTACTATGTGTTCTAAGACATTTCCTTCTAAATCGAGTAACGTTTCTATGGAAACGACAGGATTTTCTTTTGGGATACGACAGTCACATTTCCGATCCACTAATCCTTCTTTACTGCATCCCTCACTCCCACACATTGACGAATTGACACGGAAATTCCGTCGCTATGAATTACTATGGGTTCTATGACTTCTCCTTCTAAATCAAGTAACATTTCTATGGAAACGACAGGACTTTTTTTTTGGGATACGACAAACTCATTTCCGATCCACTAATCCTTCTTTACCGCATCCCTCACTCCCAAACATTGACGAATTCACACGGAAATTGCGTCGCTATGAAATACTATGTGTTCTAAGACATTTCCTTCTAAATCGAGTAACGTTTCTATGGAGACGACAGGATTTTCTTATGGGATACGACAATCTCATTTCGGATCCACTAATCCTTCTTTACTGCATCCCTCACTCCCACACATTGACGAATTCACACGGAAATTGCGTCGCTATGAAATACGAGTACTATGTGTTCTAAGACATTTCCTTCTAAATCGAGTAACGTTTCTATGGAAACGACAGGATTTTCTTTTGGGATACGATAATCACATTTCCGATCCACTAAGCCTTCTTTACTGCATCCCTCACTCCCAAACATTGACGAATTCACACGGAAATTCCGCCGCTATGAAATACGAGTACTATGTGTTCTAAGACATTTCCTTCTAAATCGAGTAACGTTTCTATGGAAACGACAGGATTTTCTTTTGGGATAAGACAATCACATTTCCGATCCACTAATCCTTCTTTACTGCATCCCTCACTCCCACACATTGATGAATTCACACGGAAATTCCGTCGCTATGAATTACTATGGGTTCTATGACTTCTCCTTCTAAATCAAGTAACATTTCTATGGAAACGACAGGACTTTTTTTTGGGATACGACAATCTCATTTCCGAACTACTAATCCTTCTTTACTGCATCCCTCACTCCCAAACATTCACAAATTCACGCGGAAATTGCGTCGCTATGAAATACTATGTGTTCTAAGACATTTCCTTCCAAATCGAGTAACGTTTCTATGGAAACGACAGGATTTTCTTTTGGGATACGACAATCACATTTCCGATCCACTAATCCTTCTTTACTGCATCCCTCACTCCCAAACATTGACGAATTCACACGGAAATTCCGTCGCTATTAAATACGAGTACTATGTGTTGTAAGACATTTCCTTCTAAATCGAGTAACGTTTCTATGGAAACGACAGGATTTTCTTTTGGGATACGACAATCACATTTCCGATCCACTAATCCTTCTTTACTGCATCCCTCACTCCCAAACATTGACGAATTCACACGGAAATTGCGTCGCTATGAAATACTATGTGTTTTAAGACATTTCCTTCTAAATCGAGTAACGTTTCTATGGAAACAACAGGATTTTCTTTTGGGATACGACAATCTCATATCCGATCCACTAATCCTTCTTTACTGCATCCCTCACTCCCACACATTGACGAATTCACACGGAAATTGCGTCGCTATGAAATACGAGTACTATGTGTTCTAAGACATTTCCTTCTAAATCGAGTAACGTTTCTATGGAATCGACAGGATTTTCTTTTGGGATACGACAATCTCATTTCCGATCCACTAATCCTTCTTTAATGCATCCCTCACTCCCAAACATTGACGAATTCACACGGAAATTCCGTCGCTATGAAATACGAGTACTATGTGTTCTAAGACATTTCCTTCTAAATCGAGTAACGTTTCTATGGAAACGACAGGATTTTCTTTTGGGATACGACAATCACATTTCCGATCCACTAATCCTTCTTTACTGCATCCCTCACTGCCAAACATTGACGAATTCACACGGATATTGCGTCGCTATGAAATACGAGTACTATGTGTTCTAAGACATTTCCTTCTAAATCGAGTAACGTTTCTATGGAAACGACAGGATTTTCTTTTGGGATACGACAATCACATTTCCGATCGACTAATCCTTCTTTACTGCATCCCTCACTCCCACACATTGACGAATTCACACGGAAATTCCGTCGCTATGAATTACTATGCGTTCTATGACTTCTCCTTCTAAATCAAGTAACATTTCTATGGAAACGACAGGACTTTTTTTTGGGATACGACAATCTCATTTCCGATCTACTAATCCTTCTTTACTGCATCCCTCACTCCCAAACATTGACGAATTCACACGGAAATTGCGTCGCTATGAAATACTATGTGTTCTAAGACATTTCCTTCTAAATCGAGTAACGTTTCTATGGAGACGACAGGACTTTCTTATGGGATACGAAAATCTCATTTACGATCCACTAATCCATCTTTACTGCATCCTTTACTCCCACACATTGACGAATTCACACGGAAATTGCGTCGCTATGAAATACGAGTAGTATGTGTTCTAAGACATTTCCTTCTAAATCGAGTAACGTTTCTATGGAAACGACAGGATTTTCTTTTGGGATACGATAATCACATTTCCGATCCACTAATCCTTCTTTACTGCATCCCTCACTCCCAAACATTGACGAATTCACACGGAAATTCCGTCGCTATGAAATACGAGTACTATGTGTTCCAAGACATTTCCTTCTAAATCGAGTAACGTTTCTATGGAAACGACAGGAATTTCTTTTGGGATAAGACAATCACATTTCCGATCCACTAATCCTTCTTTACTGCATCCCTCATTCCCACACATTGATGAATTCACACGGAAATTCCGTCGCTATGTATTACTATGGGTTCTATGATTTCTCCTTCTAAATCAAGAAACATTTCTATGGAAACGACAGGACTTTTTTTTGGGATACGACAATCTCATTTCCGATCCACTAATCCTTCTTTACTGCATCCCTGACTCCCAAACATTGACAAATTCACGCGGAAATTGCGTCGCTATGAAATACTATGTGTTCTGAGACATTTCCTTCTAAATCGAGTAACGTTTCTATGGAAACGACAGGATTTTCTTTTGGGATACGACAATCACATATCCGATCCACTAATCCTTCTTTACTGCATCCCTCACTCCCAAACATTGACGAATTCACACGGAAATTCCGTCGCTATGAAATACGAGTACTATGTGTTGTAAGACATTTCCTTCTAAATCGAGTAACGTTTCTATGGAAACGACAGGATTTTCTTTTGGGATACGACAATCACATTTCCGATCCATTAATCCTTCTTTACTGCATCCCTCACTCCCACACATTGACGAATTCACACGGAAATTCCGTCGCTATGAATTACTATGGGCTCTATGACTTCTCCTTCTAAATCAAGTAACATTTCTATGGAAATGACAGGACTTTTTTTTGGGAGATGACAATCTCATTTCCGATCCACTAATCCTTCTTTACTGCGTCCCTCACTCCCAAACATTGACGAATTCACACGGAAATTGCGTCGCTATGAAATACTATGTGTTCTAAGTCATTTCCTTCTAAATCGAGTAACGTTTCTATGGAAACGACAGGATTTTCTTTTGGGATACGACAATCTCATTTTCGATCCACTAATCCTTCTTTACTGCATCCCTCACTCCCAAACATTGACGAATTCACACGGAAATTGCGTCGCTATGAAATACGAGCACTATGTGTTCTAAGACATTTCCTTCTAAATCGAGTAACGTTTCTATGGAATCGACCGGATTTTCTTTTGGGATACGACAATCACACTTCCGATCCACTAATCCTTCTTTACTGCATCCCTCACTCCCAAACATTGACGAATTCACACGGAAATTCCGTCGCTACGAAATACGAGTACTATGTGTACTAAGACATTTCCTTCGAAATCGAGTAACGTTTCTATGGAAACGACAAGATTTTCTTTTGGGATACGACAATCTCATTTCCGATCCACTAATCCTTCTTTACTGCATCCCTCACTCCCACACATTGACGAATTCACACGGAAATTGCGTCGCTATTAAATACTATGTGTTCTAAGACATTTCCTTCTAAATCGAGTAACGTTTCTATGGAAACGACAGGATTTTCTTTTGGGATACGACGATCACAATTCCGATCCACTAATCCTTCTTTACTGCATCCCACACTCCCAAACATTGACGAATTGACACGGAAATTGCGTCGCTATGAAATACTATGTGTTCTAAGACATTTCCTTCTAAATCGAGTAACGTTTCTATGGAAACGACAGGATTTGCTTTTGGGATACGACAATCTCATTTCCGATCCACTAATCCTTCTTTACTGCATCCCTCACTCCCAAACATTGACGAATTCACACGGAAATTCCGTCGCTATGAAATACGAGTTCTATGTGTTTTAAGACATTTCCTTCTAAACCGAGTAACGTTTCTATGGAAACGACAGGATTTTCTTTTGGGATACGACAATCACATTTCCGATCTACTAATCCCTCTTTACAGCATCCCTCACTCCCACACATTGACGAATTCACACGGAAATTGCGTCGCTATGAAATACGAGTACTATGTGTTGTAAGACATTTCCTTCCCAATCGAGTAACGTTTCTATGGAAACGGCAGGATTTTCTTTTGGGATACGACAATCACATTTCCGATCCACTAATCCTTCTTTACTGCATCCCTCACCCCCACACATTGACGAATTCACACGGAAATTCCGTCGCTATGACATACGAGTACTATGAGTTTTAAGACATTTCCTTCTAAATCGAGTAACGTTTCTATGGAAACGACGGGATTTTCTTTTGGGATACGACAATCACATTTCTGATCTACTAATCCTTCTTTACTGAGTCCCTCACTCCCACACATTGACGAATTCACACGGAAATTGCGTCGCTATGAAATACGAGTACTATGTGTTAGAAGACATTTCCTTCTAAATCGAGTAACATTTCTATGGAAACGACAGGATTTTCTTTTGGGATACGACAATCACATTTACGAACCACTAATCCTTCTTTACTGCATCCCTCACTCCCAAACATTGACGAATTCACACGGAAATTGCGTCGCTATGAAATACTATGTGTTCTAAGACATTTCCTTCTAAATCGAGTAACGTTTCTATGGAAACGACAGAATTTTCTTTTGGGATACGACAATCACAATTCCGATCCACTAATCCTTCTTTACTGCATCCCTCACTCCAAACATTGACGAATTCACACGGAAATTGCGTCGCTATGAAATACTATGTGCTCTAAGACATTTCCTTCTAAATCGAGTAACGTTTCTATGGAAACGACGGGATTTGCTTTTGGGATACGACAATCTCATTTCCGATCCACTTATCCTTCTTTACTGCATCCCTCACTCCCAAACATTGACGAATTCACACGGAAATTCCGTCGCTATGAAATACGAGTACTATGTGTTTTAAGACATTTCCTTCTAAATCGAGTAACGTTTCTATGGAAACGACAGGATTTTCTTTTGGGACACGACAATCACATTTCCGATCTCTTAATCCTTCTTTACTGCATCCCTCACTCCCACACATTGACGAATTCACATGGAAATTGCGTCGCTTTGAAATACGAGTACTATGTGTTCTAAGACATTTCCTTCTAAATCGAGTAACGTTTCTATGGAAACGACAGGATTTTCTTTTGGGATAAGACAATCACATTTCCGATCCACTATTCCTTCTTTACTGCATCCCTCACTCCCACACATTGACGAATTCACACGGAAATTGCGTCGCTATGAAATACGAGTGCTATGTGTTAGAAGACATTTCCTTCTAAATCGAGTGACGTTTCTATGGAAACGACAGGATTTTCTTTTGGGATACGACAATAACATTTCCGATCCACTTATCCTTCTTTACTGCATCCCTCGCTCCCAAACATTGACGAATTCACACGGAAATTGCGTCGCTATGAAATACGAGAACTATGTGTTCTAAGACATTTCCTTCTAAATCGAGTAACGTTTCTATGGAAACGACAGGATTTTCTATTGGGATACGACAATCACATTTCCGATCCACAAATCCTTCTATACTGCATCCCTCACTCCCACACATTGACGAATTCACACGGAAATTGCGTCGCTATGAAAAACGAGTACTATGTGTTCTAAGACATTTCCTTCTAAATCGAGTAAAGTTTCTATGGACACGACAGGATTTTCTTTTGGGATACGACAATCACATTTCCGATCCACTAATCCTTCTGTACTGCATCCCTCACTCCCAAACATTAACGAATTCACACGGAAATTGCGTCGCAATGAAATACTATGTGTTCTAAGACATTTCCTTCTAAATCGAGTAACGTTTCTATGGAAACGACAGGATTTTCTTTTGGGATACGACAATCGCAATTCCGATCCACTAATCCTTCTTTACTGCATCCCTCACTCCAAACTTTGACGAATTCACACGGAAATTGCGTCGCTATGAAATACTATGTGCTCTAAGACATTTCCTTCTAAATCGAGTAACGTTTCTATGGAAACGATAGGATTTGCTTTTGGGATACGACAATCTCATTTCCGATCCACTAATCCTTCTTTACTGCATCCCACACTCCCAAACATTGACGAATTCACACGGAAATTCCGTCGCTATGAAATACGAGTACTATGTGTTTTAAGACATTTCCTTCTAAATCGAGTAACGTTTCTATGGAAACGACAGGATTTTCTTTTGGGATACGACAATCACATTTCCGATCTACTAAACCTTCTTTACTGCATCCCCCACTCCCACACATTGACGAATTCACACGGAAATTGCGTCGCTATGAAATACGAGTACTATGTGTTCTAAGACATTTCCTTCTAAATCGAGTACCGTATCTATGGAAACGACAGGATTTTCTTTTGGGATACGACAATCACATTTCCGATCCACTATTCCTTCTTTACTGCATCCCTCACTCCCACACATTGACGAATTCACACGGAAATTGCGTCGCTATGAAATACGAGTACTATGTGTTAGAAGACATTTCCTTCTAAATCGAGTAACGTTTCTATGGAAACGACAGGATTTTCTTTTGGGATACGACAATAACATTTCCGATCCACTAATCCTTCTTTACTGCATCCCTCACTCCCAAACATTGACGAATTCACACGGAAATTGCGTCGCTATGAAATACGAGTACTATGTGTTCTAAGACATTTCCTTCTAAATCGAGTAACGTTTCTATGGAAACGACAGGATTTTCTTTTGGGATACGACAATCACATTTCCGATCCACTAATCCTTCTTTACTGCATCCCTCACTCCCACACATTGACGAATTCACACGGAAATTGCGTCGCTATGAAATACGAGTTCTATGTGTTAGAAGACATTTCCATCTAAATCGCGAACGTTTCTATGGAAACGACAGGATTTTCTTTTGGGATACGACAATCACATTTCCGATCCACTAATCCTTCTTTACTGCATCCCTCACTCCCACACTTTGACGAATTCACACGGAAATTGTGTCGCTATGAAATACGAGTACCATGTGTTAGAAGACATTTCCTTCTAAATCGAGTAACGTTTCTATGGAAACGAGAGGATTTTCTTTTGGGATACGACAATCACATTTCCGATCCACTAATCCTTCTTTACTGCATCCCTCACTCCCACACATAGACGAATTCACACGGAAATTGCGTCGCTATGAAATACGAGTACTATGTGTTCTAAGACATTTCCTTCTAAATCGAGTAACGTTTCTATGGACACGACAGGATTTTCTTTTGGGATACGACAATCACATTTCCGATCCACTAATCCTTCTTTACTGCATCCCTCACTCCTACACATTGACGAATTCACACGGAAATTGCGTCGCTATGAAATACGAGTACTATGTGTTAGAAGACATTTCCTTCTAAATCGAGTAACGTTTCTATGGAAACGACAGGATTTTCTTTTGGGATACGACAATCACATTTCCGATCCACTAATCCTTCTTTACTGCATCCCTCACTCCCACACATTGCCGAATTCACACGGAAATTGCGTCGCTATGAAATACGAGTACTATGTGTTAGAAGACATTTCCTTTCTAAATCGAGTAACGTTTCTATGGAAACGACAGGATTTTCTTTTGGGATACGACAATCACATTTCCGGTCCACTAATCCTTCTTTACTGCATCCCTCGCTCCCAAACATTGACGAATTCACACGGAAATTGCGTCGCTATGAAATACGAGTACTATGTGTTCTAAGACATTTCCTTCTAAATCGAGTAACGTTTCTATGGACACGACAGGATTTTCTTTTGGGATACGTCAATCACATTTCCGATCCACTAATCCTTCTTTACTGCATCCCTCACTCCCACACATTGACGAATTCACACGGAAATTGCGTCGCTATGAAATACGAGTACTATGTGTTAGAAGACATTTCCTTCTAAATCGAGTAACGTTTCTATGGAAACGACAGGATTTTCTTTTGGGTTACGACAATCACATTTCCGATCCACTAATCCTCCTTTACTGCATCCCTCACTCCCATACATAGACGAATTCACACGGAAATTGCGTCGCTATGAAATACTATGTGTTCTAAGACATTTCCTTCTAAATCGAGTAACGTTTCTATGGAAACGACAGGATTTTCTTTTGGGATACGACAATCTCATTTCCGATCCACTAATCCTTCTTTACTGCATCCCTCACTCCCAAACATTGACGAATTCACACGGAAATTGCGTCGCTATGAAATACGAGTACTATGTGTTCTAAGACATTTCCTTCTAAATCGAGTAACGTTTCTATGGAAACGACAGGAATTTCTTTTGGGATACGACAATCTCATTTCCGATCCACTAATCCTCCTTTACTGCATCCCTCACTCCCACACATTGACGAATTCACACGGAAATTGCGTCGCTATGAAATACGAGTACTATGTGTTAGAAGACATTTCCTTCTAAATCGAGTAACGTTTCTATGGAAACGACAGGATTTTCTTTTGGAATACGACAATCACATTTCCGATCCACTAATCCTTCTTTCCTGCATCCCTCACTCCCAAACATTGACGAATTCACACGGAAATTGCGTCGCTATGAAATACGAGTGCTATGTGTTAGAAGACATTTCCTTCTAAATCGAGTGACGTTTCTATGGAAACGACAGGATTTTCTTTTGGGATACGACAATAACATTTCCGATCCACTTATCCTTCTTTACTGCATCCCTCGCTCCCAAACATTGACGAATTCACACGGAAATTGCGTCGCTATGAAATACGAGAACTATGTGTTCTAAGACATTTCCTTCTAAATCGAGTAACGTTTCTATGGAAACGACAGGATTTTCTATTGGGATACGACAATCACATTTCCGAT
Source organism: Schistocerca piceifrons (assembly GCF_021461385.2). Taxonomy (NCBI): domain Eukaryota; kingdom Metazoa; phylum Arthropoda; class Insecta; order Orthoptera; family Acrididae; genus Schistocerca; species Schistocerca piceifrons. Next base: position 601,213,521 of record NC_060144.1, on the reverse strand, counting down.
CCACAAATCCTTCTATACTGCATCCCTCACTCCCACACATTGACGAATTCACACGGAAATTGCGTCGCTATGAAAAACGAGTACTATGTGTTCTAAGACATTTCCTTCTAAATCGAGTAAAGTTTCTATGGACACGACAGGATTTTCTTTTGGGATACGACAATCACATTTCCGATCCACTAATCCTTCTGTACTGCATCCCTCACTCCCAAACATTAACGAATTCACACGGAAATTGCGTCGCAATGAAATACTATGTGTTCTAAGACATTTCCTTCTAAATCGAGTAACGTTTCTATGGAAACGACAGGATTTTCTTTTGGGATACGACAATCGCAATTCCGATCCACTAATCCTTCTTTACTGCATCCCTCACTCCAAACTTTGACGAATTCACACGGAAATTGCGTCGCTATGAAATACTATGTGCTCTAAGACATTTCCTTCTAAATCGAGTAACGTTTCTATGGAAACGATAGGATTTGCTTTTGGGATACGACAATCTCATTTCCGATCCACTAATCCTTCTTTACTGCATCCCACACTCCCAAACATTGACGAATTCACACGGAAATTCCGTCGCTATGAAATACGAGTACTATGTGTTTTAAGACATTTCCTTCTAAATCGAGTAACGTTTCTATGGAAACGACAGGATTTTCTTTAGGGATACGACAATAACATTTCCGATCCACTAATCCTTCTTTACTGCATCCCTCACTCCCAAACATTGACGAATTCACACGGAAATTGCGTCGCTATGAAATACGAGTACTATGTGTTCTAAGACATTTCCTTCTAAATCGAGTAACGTTTCTATGGAAACGACAGGATTTTCTTTTGGGATACGACAATCACATTTCCGATCCACTAATCCTTCTTTACTGCATCCCTCACTCCCACACATTGACGAATTCACACGGAAATTGCGTCGCTATGAAATACGAGTTCTATGTGTTAGAAGACATTTCCATCTAAATCGCGAACGTTTCTATGGAAACGACAGGATTTTCTTTTGGGATACGACAATCACATTTCCGATCCACTAATCCTTCTTTACTGCATCCCTCACTCCCACACTTTGACGAATTCACACGGAAATTGTGTCGCTATGAAATACGAGTACCATGTGTTAGAAGACATTTCCTTCTAAATCGAGTAACGTTTCTATGGAAGCGAGAGGATTTTCTTTTGGGATACGACAATCACATTTCCGATCCACTAATCCTTCTTTACTGCATCCATCACTCCCACACATAGACGAATTCACACGGAAATTGCGTCGCTATGAAATACGAGTACTATGTGTTCTAAGACATTTCCTTCTAAATCGAGTAACGTTTCTATGGACACGACAGGATTTTCTTTTGGGATACGACAATCACATTTCCGATCCACTAATCCTTCTTTACTGCATCCCTCACTCCTACACATTGACGAATTCACACGGAAATTGCGTCGCTATGAAATACGAGTACTATGTGTTAGAAGACATTTCCTTCTAAATCGAGTAACGTTTCTATGGAAACGACAGGATTTTCTTTTGGGATACGACAATCACATTTCCGATCCACTAATCCTTCTTTACTGCATCCCTCACTCCCACACATTGCCGAATTCACACGGAAATTGCGTCGCTATGAAATACGAGTACTATGTGTTAGAAGACATTTCCTTCTAAATCGAGTAACGTTTCTATGGAAACGACAGGATTTTCTTTTGGGATACGACAATCACATTTCCGGTCCACTAATCCTTCTTTACTGCATCCCTCGCTCCCAAACATTGACGAATTCACACGGAAATTGCGTCGCTATGAAATACGAGTACTATGTGTTCTAAGACATTTCCTTCTAAATCGAGTAACGTTTCTATGGACACGACAGGATTTTCTTTTGGGATACGTCAATCACATTTCCGATCCACTAATCCTTCTTTACTGCATCCCTCACTCCCACACATTGACGAATTCACACGGAAATTGCGTCGCTATGAAATACGAGTACTATGTGTTAGAAGACATTTCCTTCTAAATCGAGTAACGTTTCTATGGAAACGACAGGATTTTCTTTTGGGTTACGACAATCACATTTCCGATCCACTAATCCTCCTTTACTGCATCCCTCACTCCCATACATAGACGAATTCACACGGAAATTGCGTCGCTATGAAATACTATGTGTTCTAAGACATTTCCTTCTAAATCGAGTAACGTTTCTATGGAAACGACAGGATTTTCTTTTGGGATACGACAATCTCATTTCCGATCCACTAATCCTTCTTTACTGCATCCCTCACTCCCAAACATTGACGAATTCACACGGAAATTGCGTCGCTATGAAATACGAGTACTATGTGTTCTAAGACATTTCCTTCTAAATCGAGTAACGTTTCTATGGAAACGACAGGATTTTCTTTTGGGATACGACCATCACATTTCCGATCCACTAATCCTTCTTTAGTGCATCCCTCACTCCCACACATTGACGAATTCACACGGAAATTGCGTCGCTATGAAATACGAGTACTATGTGTTAGAAGACATTTCCTTCTAAATCGAGTAACGTTTCTATGGAAACGACAGGATTTTCTTTTGGGATACGACAATCACATTTCCGATCCACTAATCCTTCTTTACTGCATCCCTCACTCCCACACATTGCCGAATTCACACGGAAATTGCGTCGCTATGAAATACGAGTACCATGTGTTAGAAGACATTTCCTTCTAAATCGAGTAACGTTTCTGTGGAAACGACAGGATTTTCTTTTGGGATACGACAATCACATTTCCGGTCCACTAATCCTTCTTTACTGCATCCCTCACTCCCACACATTGACGAATTCACACGGAAATTGCGTCGCTATGAAATACGAGTACTATGTGTTAGAAGACTTTTCCTTCTAAATCGAGTAACGTTTCTATGGAAACGACAGGATTTTCTTTTGGGATACGACAATCACATTTCCGATCCACTATTCCTTCTTTACTGCTCCCCTCACTCCCACACATTGACGAATTCACACGGAAATTGCGTCGCTATGAAATATGAGTACTATGTGTTAGAAGACATTTCCTTCTAAATCGAGTAACGTTTCTATGGAAACGACAGGATTTTCTTTTGGGATACGACAATCACATTTCCGATCCACTAATCCTTCTTTACTGCATCCCTCACACCCACACATTGACGAATTCACACGGAAATTGCGTCGCTATGAAATACGTGTACTATGTGTTAGAAGACATTTCCTTCTAAATCGAGTAACGTTTCTGCGGAAACGACAGGATTTTCTTTTGGGATACGACAATCACATTTCCGATCCACTAATCCTTCTTTACTGCATCCCTCACTCCCACACATTGACGAATTCACACGGAAATTTCGTCGCTATGAAATACGAGTACTATGTGTTAGAAGACATTTCCTTTTAAATCGAGTAACGTTTCTATGGAAACGACAGGATTTTCTTTTGGGATACGACAATCACATTTCCGATCCACTAATCCTTCTTTACTGCATCCCTCACTCCCACACATTGACGAATTCACACGGAAATTGCGTCGCTATGAAATACGAGTACTATGTGTTAGAAGAAATTTCCTTCTAAATCGAGTAACGTTTCTATTGAAACGACAGGATTTTATTTTGGGATTCGACAATCACATTTCCGATCCACTAATCTTTCTTTACTGCATCCCTCACTCCCACACATTGACGAATTCACACGGAAATTGCGTCGCTATGATATACGAGTACTATGTGTTGGAAGACATTTCCTTCTAAATCGAGTAACGTTTCTAATGAAACGACAGGATTTTCTTTTGGGATACGACAATCACATTTCCGATCCACTAATCCTTCTTTACTGCATCCCTCACACCCACACATTGACGAATTCACACGGAAATTCCGTCGCTATGAAATACGAGTACTATGTGTTCTAAGACATTTCCTTCTAAATCGAGTAACGTTTCTATGGAATCGACAGGATTTTCTTTTGGGATACGACTATCACATTTCCGATTCACTAATCCTTCTTTACTGCATCCCTCACTCCCAAACATTGACGAATTCACACGGAAATTGCGTCGCTATGAAATACTATGTGTTCTAAGACATTTCCTTCTAAATCGAGTAACGTTTCTATGGAAACGACAGGATTTTCTTTTGGGATACGACAATCTCATTTCCGATCCACTAATCCTTCTTTACTGCATCCCTCACTCCCAAACATTGACGAATTCACACGGAAATTGCGTCGCTATGAAATACGAGTATTATGTGTTCTAAGACATTTCCTTCTAAATCGAGTAACGTTTCTATGGAAACGATAGGATTTTCATTTGGGATATGACAATCTCATTTCCGATCCACTAAACCTTCTTTACTGCATCCCTCACTCCCACACATTGACGAAATCACACGGAAATTGCGTCGCTATGAAATACGAGAACTATGTGTTAGAAGACATTTCCTTCTAAATCGAGTAACGTTTCTATGGAAACGACAGGATTTTCTTTTGGAATACGACAATCACATTTCCGATCCAATAATCCTTCTTTACTGCATCCCTCACTCCCAAACATTGACGAATTCACACGGAAATTGCGTCGCTATGAAATACGAGTACTATGTGTTAGAAGACATTTCCTTCTAAATCGAGTAACGTTTCTATGGAAACGACAGGATTTTCTTTTGGGATACGACAATCACATTTCCGATCCACTAATCCTTCTTTACTGCATCCCTCACTCCAACACATTGACGAATTCACACGGAAATTGCGTCGCTCTGAAATACGAGTACTATGTGTTAGAAGACATTTCCTTCTAAATCGAGTAACGTTTCTAGGGAAACGACAGGATTTTCTTTTGGGATACGACTATCACATTTCCTATCCACTAATCCTTCTTTACTGCATCCCTCACTCCCAAACATTGACGAATTCACACGGAAATTGCGTCGCTATGAAATACTATTTGTTCTAAGACATTTCCTTCTAAATCGAGTAACGTTTCTATGGAAACGACAGGATTTTCTTTTGGGATACGACAATCTCATTTCCGATCCACTAATCCTTCTTTACTGCATCCCTCACTCCCAAACATTGACGAATTCACACGGAAATTGCGTCGCAATGAATTACGAGTACTATGTGTTCTAAGACATTTCCTTCTAACTCGAGTAACGTTTCTATGGAAACGACAGGATTTTCTTTTGGGATACGACAATCACATTTCCGATCCACTAATCCTTCTTTACAGCATCCCTCACTCCCAAACATTGACGAATTCACACGGAAATTGCGTCGATATGAAATACGAGTACTATGTGTTCTAAGACATTTCCTTCTAAATCAAGTAACGTTCTATGGAAACGACAGGATTTTCTTTAGGGATACGACAATCACATTTCCGATCCACTAATCCTTCTTTACTGCTTCCCTCACTCCCACACATTGACGAATTCACACGGAAATTGCGTCGCTATGAAATACGAGTACTATGTGTTAGAAGACATTTCCTTCTAAATCCAGTAACGTTTCTATGGAAACGACAGGATTTTCTGTTGGGATACGACAATCACATTTCCGATCCACTAATCCTTCTTTACTGCATAACTCACTCCCACACATTGACGAATTCACACGGAAATTGCGTCACTATGAAATACGAGTACTATGTGTTAGAAGACATTTCCTTCTAAATCGAGTAACGTTTCTATGGAAACGACAGGATTTTGTTTTGGGATACGACAATCACATTTCCAATCCACTAATCCTTCTTTACTGCTTCCCTCACTCCCACACATTGACGAATTCACACGGAAATTGCGTCGCTATGAAATACGAGTACTATGTGTTCTAAGACATTACCTTCTGTATCGAGTAACGTTTCTATGGAAACAACAGGATTTTCTTATGGGATACGACAGTCACATTTCCGATCCACTAATCCTTCTTTACTGCATCCCTCACTACCAAACATTGACGAATTCACACGGAAATTGCGTCGCTATGAAATACTATTTGTTCTAAGACATTTCCTTCTAAATCGAGTAACGTTTCTATGGAAACGACAGGATTTTCATTTGGGATACGACAACCTCATTTCCGATCCACTAATCCTTCTTTACTGCATCCCTCACTCCCAAACATTGACGAATTCACACGGAAATTGCGTCGCTATGAAATACTATTTGTTCTATGGCATTTCCTTGTAAATCGAGTAACGTTTCTATGGAAACGATAGGATTTTCTTTTGGGATACGACAATCACATTTCCGATCCACTAATCCTTCTTCACTGCATCCCTCACTCCCAAACATTGACGAATTCACATGGAAATTGCGTCGCTATGAAATACGAGTACTATGTGTTAGAAGACATCTCCTTCTAAATCGAGTAACGTTTTTATGGAAACGACAGGATTTTCTTTTGGGATCCGACAATCACATTTCCGATCCACTAATCCTTCTTTACTGCATCCCTCACTCCCAAACATTGACGAATTCACACGGAAATTGCGTCGCTATGAAGTACGAGTACTATGTGTTCTAAGACATTTCCTTCTAAATCGAGTAACTATTCTATGGAAACGACAGGATTTTCTTTTGGGATACGACAATCACATTTCCGATCCACTAATCCTTCTTTACTGCATCCCTCACTCCCAAACATTGACGAATTCACACGGAAATTGCGTCGCTATGAAATACTATTTGTTCTAAGACATTTCCTTCTAAATCGAGTAACGTTTCTATCTAAACGACAGGATTTTCTTTTGGGATACGACAATCTCATTTCCGATCCACTAATCCTTCTTTACTGCATCCCTCACTCCCACACATTGACGAATTCACACGGAAATTGCGTCGCTATGAAATACGAGTACTATGTGTTAGAAGACATTTCCTTCTAAATCGAGTAACGTTTCTATGGAAACGACAGGATTTTCTTTTGGAATACGACAATCACATTTCCGATCCACTAATCCTTCTTTACTGCATCCCTCACTCCCAAACATTGACGAATTCACACGGAAATTGCGTCGCTATGAAATACGAGTACTATGTGTTAGAAGACATTTCCTTCTAAATCGAGTAACGTTTCTATGGAAACGACAGGATTTTCTTTTGGGATACGACAATCTCATTTCCGATCCACTAATCCTTCTTTACTGCATCCCTCACTCCCAAACATTGACGAATTCACACGGAAATTGCGTCACTATGAAATACGAGTACTATGTGTTAGAAGACATTTCCTTCTAAATCGAGTAACGTTTCTATGGAAACGACAGGATTTTCTTTTGGGATACGACAATCACATTTCCAATCCACTAATCCTTCTTTACTGCATCCCTCACTCCCACACATTGACGAATTCACACGGAAATTGCGTCGCTATGAAATACGAGTACTATGTGTTAGAAGACATTTCCTTCTATATCGAGTAACGTTTCTATGGAAACGACAGGATTTTCTTTTGGGATACGACAATCTCATTTCCGATCCACTAATCCTTCATTACTGCATCCCTCACTCACAAACATTGACGAATTCACACGGAAATTGCGTCGCTATGAAATACGAGTACTATGTGTTCTAAGACATTACCTTCTAAATCGAGTAACGTTTGTATGGAAGCGACAGGATTTTCTTTTGGGATACGACAATAACATTTCCGATCCACTAATCCTTCTTTACTGCATCCCTCACTCCCAAACATTGACGAATTCACACGGAAATTGCGTCGCTATGATATACTATTTGTTCTAAGACATTTCCTTCTAAATCGACTAACGTTTCTATGGAAACGACAGGATTTTCTTTTGGGATACGTCAATCTCATTTCCGATCCACTAATCCTTCTTTACTGCATCCCTCACTCACAAACATTGACGAATTCACACGGAAATTGCGTCGCTATGAAATACTATTTGTTCTAAGACATTTCCTTGTAAATCGAGTAACGTTTCTATGGAAACGATAGGATTTTCTTTTGGGATACGACAATCACGTTTCCGATACACTAATCCTTCTTTACTGCATCCCTCACTCCCAAACATTGACGAATTCACACGGAAATTGCGTCGCTATGAAATACGAGTACTATGTGTTAGAAGACATTTCCTTCTAAATCGAGTAACGTTTCTATGGAAACGACAGGATTTTCTTTTGGGATACGACATTCACATTTCCGATCCACTAATCCTTCTTTACTGCATCCCTCACTCCCACACATTGACGAATTCACACGGAAATTGCGTCGCTATGATATACGAGTACTATGTGTTCTAAGACATTTCCATCTAAATCGAGTAACTATTCTATGGAAACGACAGGATTTTCTTTTGGGATACGACAACCACATTTCCGATCCACTAATCCTTCATTACTGCATCCCTCACTCCCAAACATTGACGAATTCACACGGAAATTGCGTCGCTATGAAATACTATTTGTTCTAAGACATTTCCTTCTAAATCGAGTAACGTTTCTATGGAAACGACAGGATTTTCTTTTGGGATACGACAATCTCATTTCCGATCCACTAATCCTTCTTTACTGCATCCCTCACTCCCAAACATTGACGAATTCACACGGAAATTGCGTCGCTATGAAATACTATGTGTTAGAAGACATTTCCTTCTAAATCGAGTAACGTTTCTATGGAAACGAAAGGATTTTCTTTTGGGATACGACAATCACATTTCCGATCCATTAATCCTTCTTTACTGCATCAATCACTCCCACACATTGACGAATTCACACGGAAATTGCGTCGCTATGAAATACGAGTACTATGTGTTAGAAGACATTTCCTTCTAAATCGAGTAACGTTTCTATGGAAACGACAGGATTTTCTTTCGGGATACGACAATCTCATTTCCGATCCACTAATCCTCCTTTACTGCATCCCTCACTCCCAAACATTGACGAATTCACACGGAAATTGCGTCGCTATGAAATACGAGTACTATGTGTTAGAAGACATTTCCTTCTAAATCGAGTAACGTTTCTATGGAAACGACAGGATTTTCTTTTGGGATACGACAATCACATTTCCGATCCACTAATCCTTATTTACTGCATCCCTCACTCCCACACATTGACGAATTCACACGGAAATTGCGTCGCTATGAAATACGAGTGCTATGTGTTAGAAGACATTTCCTTCTAAATCGAATAACGTTTCTATGGAAACGACAGGATTTTCTTTTGGGATACGACAATCACATTTCCGATCCACTAATCCTTCTTTACTGCATCCCTCACTCCCACACATTGACGAATTCACACGGAAACTGCGTCGCTATGATATACGAGTACTATGTGTTAGAAGACATTTCCTTCTAAATCGAGTAACGTTTCTATGGAAACGACAGGATTTTCTTTTGGGATACGACAATCACATTTCCGATCCACTTATCCTTCTTTACTGCATCCCTCACTCCCACACATTGACGAATTCACACGGAAATTGCGTCGCTATGAAATACGAGTACTATGTGTTAGAAGACATTTCCTTCTAAATCGAGTAACGTTTCTATGGAAACGACAGGATTTTCTTTTGGGATACGACAATCACATTTCCGATCCACTAATCCTTCTTTACTGCATCCCTCACTCCCACACATTGACGACTTCACACGGAAATTGCGTCGCTATGAAATACGAGTACTATGTGTTAGAAGACATTTTCTTCTAAATCGAGTAACGTTTCTATGGAAACGACAGGATTTTCTTTTGGGATACGACAATCACATTTCCGATCCACTAGTCCTTCTTTACTGCATCCCTCACTCCCACACATTGACGAATTCACACGGAAATTCCGTCGCTATGAAATACGAGTACTATGTGTTAGAAGACATTTCCTTCTAAATCGAGTAACGTTTCTATGGAAACGACAGGATTTACTTTTGGGATACGACAATCACATTTCCGATCCACTAATCCTTCTTTACTGAATCCCTCACTCCCAAACATTGATGAATTCACACAGAAATTGCGTCGCTATGAAATACTATTTGTTCTTAGACATTTCCTTCTAATTCGAGTAACGTTTCTATGGAAACGACAGGATTTTCTTTTGGGATACGACAATCTCATTTCCGATCCACTAATCCTTCATTACTGCATCCCTCACTCCCAAACATTGACGAATTCACACGGAAATTGCGTCGCTATGAAATACTATTTGTTCTAAGACATTTCCCTGTAAATCGAGTAACGTTTCTATGGAAACGACAGGATTTTCTTTTGGGATCCGACAATCACATTTCCGATCCACTAATCCTTCTTTACTGCATCCCTCACTCCCAAACATTGACGAATTCACACGGAAATTGCGTCGCTACGAAAAACGAGTACTATGTGTTAGAAGACATTTCCTTCTAAATCGAGTAACGTTTCTATGGAAACGACAGGATTTTCTTTTGGGATACGACAATCACATTTACGATCCACTAATCCTTCTTTACTGCATCCCTCACTCTCACACATTGACGGATTCACACGTAAATTGCGTCGCTATGAAATACGAGTACTATGTGTTCTAAGACATTTCCTTCTAAATCAAGTAACTATTCTATGGAAACGACAGGATTTTCTTTTGGGATACGACAATCACATTTCCGATCCACTAATCCTTCTTTACTGCATCCCTCACTCACAAAAATTGACGAATTCACACGGAAATTGCGTCGCTATGAAATACTATTTGTTTTAAGACATTTCCTTCTAAATCAAGTAACGTTTGTATGGAAACGACAGGATGTTCTTTTGGGATACGACAATCTCATTTCCGATCCACTAATCCTTCTTTACTGCATCCCTCACCCCAAACATTGACGAATTCACACGGAAATTGCGTCGCTATGAAATACGAGTACTATGTGTTCTAAGACATTTCCTTCTAAATCGAGTAACGTTTCTATGGAAACGAAAGGATTTTCTTTTGGGATATGACAATCTCATTTCCGATCCACTAATCCTTCTTTACTGCATCCCTCACTCCTACACATTGACGAATTCTCACGGAAATTGCGTCGCTATGAAATACGAGTACTATGTGTTAGAAGACATTTCCTTCTAAATCGAGTAGCGTTTCTATGGAAACGACAGGATTTTCTTTTGGGATACGACAATCTCATTTCCGATCCACTAATCCTCCTTTACTGCATCCCTCACTCCCAAACATTGTCGAATTCACACGGAAACTGCGTCGCTATGAAATACGAGTACTATGTGTTAGAAGACATTTCCTTCTAAATCGAGTAACGTTTCTATGGAAACGACTGGATTTTCTTTTGGGATACGACAATCACATTTCCCATCCACTAATCCTTCTTTACTGCATCGCTCACTCCCACACATTGACGAATTCACACGGAAATTGCGTCGCTATGAAATACGAGTACTATGTGTTAGAAGACATTTCCTTCTAAATCGAGTAACGTTTCAATGGAAACGACAGGATTTTCTTTTGGGATACGACAATCACATTTCCGATCCACTAATCCTTCTTTACTGCATCCCTCACTCCCACACATTGACGAATTCACACGGAAATTGCGTCGCTATGAAATACGAGTACTATGTGTTAGAAGACATTTCCTTCCAAATCGAGTAACGTTTCTATGGAAACGACAGGATTTTCTTTTGGGATACGACAATCACATTTCCGATCCACTAATCCTTCTTTACTGCATCCCTCACTCCCACACATTGACGAATTCACACGGAAATTGCGTCGCTATGAAATACGAGTACTATGTGTTAGAAGACATTTCCTTCTAAATCGAGTAACGTTTCTATGGAAACGACAGGATTTCCTTTTGGGATACGACAATCACATTTCCGATCCACTAATCCTTCTTTACTGCATCCCTCACTCCCACACATTGACGAATTCACACGGAAATTGCGTCGCTATGAAATACTATTTGTTCTAAGACACTTCCTTCTAAATCGAGTAACGTTTCTATAGAAACGACAGGATTTTCTTTTGGGATACGACAATCTCATTTCCGATCCACTAATACTTCTTTACTGCATCCCTCACTCCCAAACATTGACGAATTCACACGGAAATTGCGTCGCTATGAAATACTGTTGGTTCTAAGACATTTCCTTCTAAATCGAGTAACGTTTCTACGGAAACGACAGGAGTTTCTTTTGGTATACGACAATCTCATTTCCGATCCACTAATCCTTCTTTACTGCATCCCTCACTCCCACACATTGACGAATTCACACGGAAATTGCGTCGCTATGAAATACTATTTGTTCTAAGTCATTTCCTTCTAAATCGAGTAAGGTTTCTATGGAAACGATAGGATTTTCTTATGGGATACGACAATCTCATTTCCGATCCACTAATCCTTCTTTACTGCATCCCTCACTCCCACACATTGACGAATTCACACGGAAATTGCGTCGCTATGATATACTATTTGTTCTAAGACATTTCCTTCTAAATCGAGTAACGTTTCTATGGAAACGACAGGATTTTCTTTTGGGATAGGACAATGTCATTTCCGATCCACTAATCCTTCTTTACTGCATCCCTCACTCCCACACATTGACGAATTCACACGGAAATTGCGTCGCTATGAAATACTATTTGTTCTAAGACATTTCCTTCTAAATTGAGTAACGTTTCTATGGAAACGACAGGATTTTCTTTTGGGATACGACAATCTCATTTCCGATCCACTAATCCTTCTTTACTGCATCCCTCACTCCCTTACATTGACGAATTCACACGGAAATTGCGTCTCTATGAAATACTTTTTGTTCTAAGACATTTCCTTCTAAATCGAGTAACGTTTCTATGGTAACGACAGGATTTTCTTTTGGGATACGACAATCTCATTTCCGATCCACTAAACCTTCTTTACTGCATCCCTCACTCCCACACATTGACGAATTCACACGGAAATTGCGTCGCTATGAAATACTATTTGCTCTAAGACATTTCCTTCCAAATCGAGTAACGTTTCTATGGATACGACAGGATTTTCTTTTGGGATACGACAATCTCATTTCCGATCCACTAATCCTTCTTTACTGCATCCCTCACTCCCACACATTGACGAATTCACACGGAAATTGCGTCGCTATGAAATACTATTTGTTCTAAGACATTTCCTTCTAAATCGAGTAACGTTTCTATGGAAACGACAGGATTTTCTTTTGGGATACGACAATCACATTTCCGACCCACTAATCCTTCTTTACTGCATCCCTCACACCCACACATTGACGAATTCACACGGAAATTGGGTCGCTATGAAATACGAGTACTATGTGTTAGAAGACATTTCCTTCTAAATCGAGTAACGTTTCTATGGAAACGACAGGATTTTCTTTTGGGATACGACAATCACATTTCCGATCCACTAATCCTTCTTTACTGCATCCCTCACTCCCACACATTGACGAATTCACACGGAAATTGCGTCGCTATGAAATACTATTTGTTCTAAGTTATTTCCTTCTAAATCGAGTAAAGTTTCTATGGAAACGACAGGATTTTCTTTTGGGGTTCCACAATCACATTTCCGATCCACTAATCCTTCTTTACTGCATCCCTCACTCCCAAACATTGACGAATTCACACGGATATAGCGTCGCTATGAAATACGAGTACTATGTGTTCTAAGACATTTCCTTCTAAATCGAGTAACGTTTCTATGGAAACGACAGGATTTTCTTTTGGGATACGACAATCTCATTTCCGATCCACTAATTATTCTTTACTGCATCCCTCACTCCCAAATATTGACGAATTCACACGGACATTGCGTCGCTATGAAATACGAGTACTATGTGTTCTAAGACATTTCCTTCTAAATCGAGTAACGTTTCTATGGAAACGACAGGATTTTCTTTTGGGATACGACAATCTCATTTCCGATCCACTAATCCTTCTTTACTGCATCCCTCACTCCCAAACATTGACGAATTCACACGGAAATTGCGTCGCTATGAAATACGAGTACTATGTGTTAGAAGACATTTCCTTCTAAATCGAGTAACGTTTCTATGGAAACGACAGGATTTTCTTTTGGGGTACGACAATCACATTTCCGATCCACTAATCCTTCTTTACTGCATCCCTCACTCCCACACATTGACGAATTCACACGGAAATTGCGTCGCTATGAAATACGAGTACTATGTGTTAGAAGACATTTCCTTCTAAATCGAGTAACGTTTCTATGGAAACGACAGGATTTTCTTTTGGGGTACGACAATCACATTTCCGATCCACTAATCCTTCTTTACTGCATCCCTCACTCCCACACATTGACGAATTCACACGGAAATTGCGTCGCTATGAAATACGAGTAGTATGTGTTAGAAGACATTTCCTTCTAAATCGAGTAACGTTTCTATGGAAACGACAGGACTTTCTTTTGGGATACGACAATCACATTTCCGATCCACTAATCCTTCTTTACTGCATCCCTCACTCCCACACATTGGCGAATTCACGCGGAAATTGCGTCGCTATGAAATACGAGTACTATGTGTTAGAATACATTTCCTTCTAAATCGAGTAACGTTTCTATGGAAACGACAGGATTTTCTTTTGGGATACGACAATCACATTTCCGATCCACTAATCCTTCTTTACTGCATCCCTCACTCCCACACATTGACGAATTCACACGGAAATTGCGTCGCTATGAAATACGAGTACTATGTGTTAGAATACATTTCCTTCTAAATCGAGTAACGTTTCTATGGAAACGACAGGATTTCCTTTTGGGATACGACAATCACATTTCCGATCCACTAATCCTTCTTTACTGCATTCCTCACTCCCACACATTGACGAATTCACACGGAAATTGCGTCGCTATGAAATACTATTTGTTCTAAGACACTTCCTTCTAAATCGAGTAACGTTTCTATAGAAACGACAGGATTTTCTTTTGGGATACGACAATCTCATTTCCGATCCACTAATACTTCTTTACTGCATCCCTCACTCCCAAACATTGACGAATTCACACGGAAATTGCGTCGCTATGAAATACTATTTGTTCTAAGACATTTCCTTCTAAATCGAGTAACGTTTCTATGGAAACGACAGGAGTTTCTTTTGGTATACGACAATCTCATTTCCGATCCACTAATCCTTCTTTACTGCATCCCTCACTCCCACACATTGACGGATTCACACGGAAATTGCGTCGCTATGAAATACTATTTGTTCTAAGACATTTCCTACTAAATCGAGTAACGTTTCTATGGAAACGATAGGATTTTCTTTTGGGATACGACAATCTCATTTCCGATCCACTAATCCTTCTTTACTGCATCCCTCACTCCCACACATTGACGAATTCACACGGAAATTGCGTCGCCATGAAATACTTTTTGTTCTAAGACATTTCCTTCTAAATCGAGTAACGTTTCTATGGTAACGACAGGATTTTCTTTTGGGATACGACAATCTCATTTCCGATCCACTAAACCTTCTTTACTGCATCCCTCACTCCCACACATTGACGAATTCACACGGAAATTGCGTCGCTATGAAATACTATTTGCTCTAAGACATTTCCTTCCAAATCGAGTAACGTTTCTATGGAAACGACAGGATTTTCTTTTGGGATACGACAATCTCATTTCCGATCCACTAATCCTTCTTTACTGCATCCCTCACTCCCACACATTGACGAATTCACACGGAAATTGCGTCGCTATGAAATACTATTTGTTCTAAGACATTTCCTTCTAAATCGAGTAACGTTTCTATGGAAACGACAGGATTTTCTTTTGGGATACGACAATCACATTTCCGACCCACTAATCCTTCTTTACTGCATCCCACACTCCCACACATTGACAAATTCACACGGAAATTGGGTCGCTATGAAATACGAGTACTATGTGTTAGAAGACATTTCCTTCTAAATCGAGTAACGTTTCTATGGAAACGACAGGATTTTCTTTTGGGATACGACAATCACATTTCCGATCCACTAATCCTTCTTTACTGCATCCCTCACTCCCACACATTGAAGAATTCACACGGAAAGTGCGTCGCTATGAAATACTATTTGTTCTAAGACTTTTCCTTCTAAATCGAGTAACGTTTCTATGGTAACGACAGGATTTTCTTTTGGGATACGACAATCTTATTTCCGATCCACTAATTATTCTTTACTGCATCCCTCACTCCCAAACATTGACGAATTCACACGGAAATTGCGTCGCTATGAAATACGAGTACTATGTGTTCTAAGACATTTCCTTCTAAATCGAGTAACGTTTCTATGGAAACGACAGGATTTTCTTTTGGGATACGACAATCTCATTTCCGATCCACTAATCCTTCTTTACTGCACCCCTCACTCCCAAACATTGACGAATTCACACGGAAATTGCGTCGCTATGAAATACGAGTACTACGTGTAGAAGACATTTCCTTCTAAATCGCGTAACGTTTCTATGGAAACGACAGGATTTTCTTTTGGGGTACGACAGTCACATTTCCGATCCACTAATCCTTCTTTACTGCATCCCTCACTCCCACACATTGACGAATTCACACGGAAATTGCGTTGCTATGAAATACGAGTAGTATGTGTTAGAAGACGTTTCCTTCTAAATCGAGTAACGTTTCTATGGAAACGACAGGATTTTCTTTTGGGATACGACAATCACATTTCCGATCCACTAATCCTTCTTTACTGCATCCCTAACTCCCACACATTGGCGAATTCACACGGAAATTGCGTCGCTATGAAATACGAGTACTATGTGTTAGAAGACATTTCCTTCTAAATCGAGTAACGTTTCTATGGAAACGACAGGATTTTCTTTTGGGATACGACAATCACATTTCCGATCCACTATTCCTTCTTTACTGCATCCCTCACTCCCACACATTGACGAATTCACACGGAAATTGCGTCGCTATGAAATACGAGTACTATGTGTTAGAAGACATTTCCTTCTAAATGGAGTAACGTTTCTATGGAAACGACAGGATTTTCTTTTGGGATACGACAATCTCATTTCCGATTCACTAATCCTTCTTTACTGCATCCCTCACTCCCACACATTGACGAATTCACACGGAAATTGCGTCGCTATGAAATACGAGTACTATGTGTTAGAAGACATTTCCTTTTAAATCGAGTAACGTTTCTATGGAAACGACAGGATTTTCTTTTGGGGTACGACAATCACATTTCCGATCCACTAATCCTTCTTTACTGCATCCCTCACTCCCACACATTGACGAATTCACACGGAAATTGCGTCGCTATGAAATACGAGTAGTATGTGTTAGAAGACGTTTCCTTCTAAATCGAGTAACGTTTCTATGGAAACGACAGGATTTTCTTTTGGGATACGACAATCACATTTCCGATCCACTAATCCTTCTTTACTGCATCCCTAACTCCCACACATTGGCGAATTCACACGGAAATTGCGTCGCTATGAAATACGAGTACTATGTGTTAGAAGACATTTCCTTCTAAATCGAGTAACGTTTCTATGGAAACGAAAGGATTTTCTTTTGGGATACGACAATCACATTTCCGATCCACTATTCCTTCTTTACTGCATCCCTCACTCCCACACATTGACGAATTCACACGGAAATTGCGTCGCTATGAAATACGAGTACTATGTGTTAGAAGACATTTCCTTCTAAATGGAGTAACGTTTCTATGGAAACGACAGGATTTTCTTTTGGGATACGACAATCTCATTTCCGATTCACTAATCCTTCTTTACTGCATCCCTCACTCCCACACATTGACGAATTCACACGGAAATTGCGTCGCTATGAAATACGAGTACTATGTGTTAGAAGACATTTCCTTCTAAATCGAGTAACGTTTTTATGGAAACGACAGGATTTTCTTTTGGGATACGACAATCACATTTCCGATCCACTAATCCTTCTTTACTGCATCCCTCACTCCCAAACATTGACGAATTCACACGGAAATTGCGTCGCTATGAAATACGAGTACTATGTGTTAGAAGACATTTCCTTCTAAATCGAGTAACGTTTCTATGGAAACGACAGGATTTTCTTTTGGGATACGACAATCACATTTCCGATCCGCTAATCCTTCTTTACTGCATCCCTCACTCCCACACATTGACGAATTCACACGGAAATTGCGTCGCTATGAAATTCGAGTACTATGTGTTAGAAGACATTTCCTTCTAAATCGAGTAACGTTTCTATGGAAACGACAGGATTTTCTTTTGGGATAGGACAATCACATTTCCGATCTACTAATCCTTCTTTACTGCATCCCTCACTCCCACACATTGACGAATTCACACGGAAATTGCGTCGCTATGAAATACGAGTACTATGTGTTATAAGACATTTCCTTCTAAATCGAGTAACGTTTCTATGTAAACGTCAGTATTTTCTTTTGGGATACGACAATCTCATTTCCGATCCACTAATCCTTCTTTACTGCATCCCTCACTCCCACACATTGACGAATTCACACGGAAATTGCGTCGCTATGAAATACGAGTACTATGTGTTAGAAGACATTTCCTTCTAAATCGAGTAACGTTTCTATGGAAACGACAGGATTTTCTTTTGGGATACGACAATCACATTTCCGATCCACTAATCCTGCTTTACTGCATCCCTCACTCCCACACATTGACGAATTCACACGGAAATTGCGTGGCTATGAAATACGAGTACTATGTGTTAGAAGACATTTCCTTCTAAATCGAGTAACGTTTCTATGGAAACGACAGGATTTTCTTTTGGGATACGACAATCTCATTTCCGATGCACTAATCCTTCTTTACTGCATCCCTCCCTCCACACATTGACGAATTCACACGGAAATTGCGTCGCTATGAAATACGAGTACTATGTGTTAGAAGACATTTCCTTCGAAATCGAGTAACGTTTCTATGGAAACGACAGGATTTTCTTTTGGGATACGACAATCACATTTCCGATCCACTAATCCTTCTTTACTGCATCCCTCACTCCCACACATTGACGAATTCACACGTAAATTGCGTCGCTATGAAATACGAGTACTATGTGCTAGAAGACATTTCCTTCTAAATCGAGTAACGTTTCTATGGAAACGACAGGATTTTCTTTTGGGATACGACAATCTCATTTCCTAACCACTCATCCTCCTTTACTGCATCCCTCACTCCCACACATTGACGAATTCACACGGAAATTGCGTCGCTATGAAATACGAGTACTATGTGTTCTAAGACAATTCCTTCTAAATCGAGTAACGATTCTATGGAAACGACAGGATCTTCTTTTGGTATACGACAATCTCATTTCCTAACCACTCATCCTTCTTTACTGCATCCCTCACTCCCACACATTGACGAATTCACACGAAAATTGCGTCGCTATGAAATACGAGTACTATGTGTTCTAAGACAATTCCTTCTAAATCGAGTAACGTTTGAATGGAAACGACGGGATCTTCTTTTGGGATACGACAATCTCATTTCCTAACCACTAATCCTTCTTTACTGCATCCCTCACTCCCACACATTGACGAATTCACACGGAAATTGCGTCGCTACGAAATATGAGTACTATGTGTTCTAAGACAATTCCTTCTAAATCGAGTAACGTTTCTATGGAAACGACAGGATTTTCTTTTGGGATATGACAATCTTATTTCCGATCCACTAATCCTTCTTTACTGCATCCCTCACTCCCACACATTGACGAATTCACACGGAAATTGCGTCGCTATGAAATACGAGTACTATGTGTTAGAAGACATTTCCTTCTAAATCGAGTAACGTTTCTATGGAAACGACAGGATTTTCTTTTGGGATACGACAATCTCATTTCCTAACCACTAATCCTTCTTTACTGCATCCCTTACTCCCACACATTGACGAATTCACGCGGAAATTGCGTCGCTATGAAATACGAGTACTATGTGTTCTAAGACAATTCCTTCTAAATCGAGTAACGTTTCTATGGAAACGACAGGATTTTCTTTTGGCATACGCAAATCTCATTCACGATCCACTAATCCTTCTTTACTGCATCCCTCTTTCCCACAGATTGACGAATTCACACGGAAATTGCGTCGCTATGAAATACGAGTACTATGTGTTAGAAGACATTTCCTTCTAAATCGAGTAACGTTTCTATGGAAACGACGGGATTTTCTTTTGGGATACGAGAATCTCACTTCCGATCCACTAATCCTTCCTTACTGCATCCCTCACTCCCACACATTGACGAATTCACACGGAAATTGCTTCGCTATGAAATACGAGTACTATGTGTTAGAAGGCATTTCCTTCTAAATCGAGTAACGTTTCTATGGAAACGACTGGATTTTCTTTCGGGATACGACGATCTCATTTCCGATCCACTAATCCATCTTTACTGCATCCCTCACTCCCAAACATTGACGAATTCACACGGAAATTCGGTCGCTATGAAATACTATGTGTTCTAAGACATTTCCTTCTAAATCGAGTAACGTTTCTATGGAAACGACAGGATTTTTTTTTGGGATACGACAATCTCATTTCCTAACCACTAATCCTTCTTTACTGCATCCCTCACTCCCACACATTGACGAATTCACACGGAAGTTGCGTCGCTATGAAATACGAGTACTATGTGTTCTAATACAATTCCTTCTAAATCGAGTAACGTTCCTATGGAAACGACAGGATTTTCTTTTGGGATACGACAATCTCATTTCCGATCCACTAATCCTTCTTTACTGCATCCCTCACTCCCACTCATTGACGAATTCACACGGAAATTGCGTCGCTATCAAATACGAGTACTATGTGTTTGAAGACATTTCCTTCTAAATCGAGTAACGTTTCTATGGAAACGACAGGATTTTCTTTTGGGATACGGCAATCTCATTTCCTAACCACTAATCGTTCTTTACTGCACCCATCACTCCCAGACATTGACGAATTCACACGGAAATTTCGTCG
Organism: Schistocerca piceifrons; assembly: GCF_021461385.2. Classification (NCBI taxonomy): domain Eukaryota; kingdom Metazoa; phylum Arthropoda; class Insecta; order Orthoptera; family Acrididae; genus Schistocerca; species Schistocerca piceifrons. Next base: position 601,192,532 of record NC_060144.1, on the reverse strand, counting down.
CTATGAAATACGAGTACTATGTGTTCTAAGACAATTCCTTCTAAATCGAGTATCGTTTCTATGGAAACGACAGGCTTTTCTTTTGGGATACGACAATCACATTTCCGATCCACTAATCCTTCTTTACTGCATCCCTCACTCCACACATTGACGAATTCACACGGAAATTGCGTCGCTATGAAATACGAGTACTATGTGTTAGAAGACATTTCCTTCGAAATCGAGTAACGCTTCTATGGAAACGACAGGATTTTCTTTTGGGATACGACAATCACATTTCCGATCCACTAATCCTTCTTTACTGCATCCCTCACTCCCACACATTGACGAATTCACACGGAAATTGCGTCGCTGTGAAATACGAGTACTATGTGTTAGAAGACATTTCCTTCTAAATCGAGTAACGTTTCTATGGAAACGACAGGATTTTCTTTTGGGATACGACAACCTCATTTCCTAACCACTCATCCTTCTTTACTGCATCCCTCACTCCCACACGTTGACGAATTCACACGAAAATTGCGTCGCTATGAAATACGAGTACTATGTGTTCTAAGACAATTCCTTCTAAATCGAGTAACGTTTCTATGGAAACGACAGGATTTTCTTTTATGATACGACAATCTCTTTTCCTAACCACTAATCCTTCTTTACTGCATCCCTCACTCCCACACATTGACGAATTTACACGGAAATTGCGTCGCTATGAAATATGAGTACTATGTGTTCTAAGACAATTCCTTCTAAATCGAGTAACGTTTCTATGGAAACGACAGGATTTTCTTTTGGGATACGCAAATCTCATTTCCGAAACACTAATCCTTCTTTACTGCATCCGTCACTCCCACACATTGACGAATTCACACGGAAATTGCGTCACTATGAAATACGAGTACTATGTGTTAGAAGACATTTCCTACTAAATCGAGTAACGTTTCTATGGAAACGACGGGATTTTCTTTTGGGATACGAGAATCTCATTTCCGATCCACTAATCCTTCCTTACTGCATCCCTCACTCCCACACATTGACGAATTCACACGGAAATTCCTTCGCTATGAAATACGAGTACTATGTGTTAGAAGGCATTTCCTTCTAAATCGAGTAACGTTTCTATGGAAACGACAGGATTTTCTTTTGGGATACGACGATCTCATTTCCGATCCACTAATCCATCTTTACTGCATCCCTCACTCCCAAACATTGACGAATTCACACGGAAATTCGGTCGCTATGAAATACTATGTGTTCTAAGACATTTCCTTCTAAATCGAGTAACGTTTCTATGGAAACGACAGGATTTTTTTTTTTGGGATACGACAATCTCATTTCCTAACCACTAATCCTTCTTTACTGCATCCCTCACTCCCACACATTGACGAATTCACACGGAAATTGCGTCGCTATGAAATACGAGTACTATGTGTTCTAAGACAATTCCTTCTAAATCGAGTAACGTTTCTATGGAAACGACAGGATTTTCTTTTGGGATACGACAATCTCATTTCCGATCCACTAATCCTTCTTTACTGCATCCCTCACTCCACACATTGACGAATTCACACGGAAATTGCGCCGCTATGAAATACGAGTACTATGTGTTAGAAGACATTTCCTTCGAAATCGAGTAACGTTTCTATGGAAACGACAGGATTTTCTTTTGGGATACGACAATCACATTTCCGATCCACTAATCCTTCTTTACTGCATCCCTCACTCCCACACATTGACGAATTCACACGGAAATTGCGTCGCTATGAAATACGAGTACTATGTGTTAGAAGACATTTCCTTCTAAATCGAGTAACGTTTCTATGGAAACGACAGGATTTTCATTTGGGATACGACAATCTCATTTCCTAACCACTCATCCTTCTTTACTGCATCCCTCACTCCCACACATTGACGAATTCACACGAAAATTGCGTCGCTATGAAATACGAGTACTATGTGTTCTAAGACAATTCCTTCTAAATCGAGTAACGTTTCAATGCAAACGACAGGATTTTCTTTTGGGATACGACAATCTCATTTCCTAACCACTAATCCTTCTTTACTGCATCCCTCACTCCCACACATTGACGAATTCACACGGAAATTGCGTCGCTATGAAGTACGAGTACTATGTGTTAGAAGACATTTCCTTCTAAATCGAGTAACGTTTCTATGGAAACGACAGGATTTTCTTTTGGGATACGAGAATCTCATTTCCGATCCACTAATCCTTCTTTACTGCATCCCTCACTCCCACACATTGACGAATTCACACGGAAATTGCTTCGCTATGAAATACGAGTAGTATGTGTTAGAAGACATTTCCTTCTAAATCGAGTAACGTTTCTATGGAAACGACAGGATTTTCTTTTGGGATACGACAATCTCATTTCCGATCCACTAATCCTTCTTTACTGCATCCCTCACTCCCACACATTGACGAATTCACACGGAAATTGCGTCGCTATCAAATACGAGTACTATATGTTAGAAGACATTTCCTTCTAAATCGAGTAACGTTTCTATGGAAACGACAGGATTATCTTTTCGGATACGACAATCTCTTTTCCGATCCACTAATCCTTCTTTACTGCATCCCTCATTCCCACACATTCACGAATTCACACGGAAATTGCGTCGCTATGAAATACGAGTACTATGTGTTAGAAGACATTTCCTTCTAAATCGAGTAACGTTTCTATGGAAACGACAGGATTTTCTTTTGGGATACGACAATCTCATTTCCGATCCACTAATCCTTCTTTACTGCATCCCCCACTCCCACACATTGACGAATTCACACGGAAATTGCGTCGCTATGAAATACGAGTACTATGTGTTAGAAGACATTTCCTTCTAAATCGAGTAACGGTTCTATGGAAACGACAGGATTTTCTTTTGGGATACGACAATCACATTACCGATCCACTAATCGTTCTTTACTGCATCCCTCACTCCCACACATAGACGAATTCACACGGAAATTGCGTCGCTATGAAATACGAGTACTATGTGTTAGAAGACATTTCCTTCTAAATCGAGTAACGTTTCTATGGAAACGACAGGATTTTCTTTTGGGATACGTCAATCACATTTCCGATCCACTAATCCTTCTCTACTGCATCCTTCACTCCCACACATTGACGAATTCACACGGAAATTGCGTTGCTATGAAATACGAGTACTATGTGTTAGAAGGCATTTCCTTCTAAATCGAGTAACGTTTCTATGGAAACGACAGGATTTTCCTTTGGGATACGACAATCACATTTCCGATCCACTAATCCTTCTTTACTGCATCCCTCACTCCCAAACATTGACGAATTCACACGGAAATTGCGTTGCTATGAAATACTATGTGTTCTAAGACATTTCCTTCTAAATCGAGAAAACGTTTCTATGGAAACGACCGGATTTTCTTTTGGGATACGACAATCACATTTCCGATCCACTAATCCTTCTTTACTGCATCCCTCACTCCCAAACATTGACGAATTCACACGGAAATTGCGTCGCTATGAAATACGAGTACTATGTGTTAGAAGACATTTCATTCTAAATCGAGTAACGTTTCTATGGAAACGACAGGATTTTCTTATGGGATACGACAATCTCATTTCCGATCCACTAATCCTTCTTTACTGCATCCCTCACTCCCACACATTGACGAATTCACACGGAAATTGCGTCGCTATGAAATACGAGTACTATGTGTTAGAAGACATTTCCTTCTAAATCAAGTAACGTTTCTATGGAAACGACAGGATTTTTTTTTGGGATACGACAATCACATTACCGATCCACTAATCCTTCTTTACCGCATCCCTCACTCCCACACATTGACGAATTCACACGGAAATTGCGTCGCTATGAAATACGAGTACTATGTGTTAGAAGACATTTCCTCCTAAATCGAGTAACGTTTCTATGGAAACGACGGGATTTTCTTTTGGGATACGAGAATCTCATTTCCGATCCACTAATCCTTCCTTACTGCATCCCTCACTCCCACACATTGACGAATTCACACGGAAATTCCTTCGCTATGAAATACGAGTACTATGTGTTAGAAGGCATTTCCTTCTAAATCGAGTAACGTTTCTATGGAAACGACAGGATTTTCTTTTGGGATACGACGATCTCATTTCCGATCCACTAATCCATCTTTACTGCATCCCTCACTCCCAAACATTGACGAATTCACACGGAAATTCGGTCGCTATGAAATACTATGTGTTCTAAGACATTTCCTTCTAAATCGAGTAACGTTTCTATGGAAACGACAGGATTTTTTTTTGGGATACGACAATCTCATTTCCTAACCACTAATCCTTCTTTACTGCATCCCTCACTCCCACACATTGACGAATTCACACGGAAATTGCGTCGCTATGAAATACGAGTACTATGTGTTAGAAGACATTTCCTTCTAAATCGAGTAACGTTTCTATGGAAACGACAGGATTTTCTTTTGGGATACGACAATCACATTTCCGATCCACTAATCCTTCTTTACTGCATCCCTCACTCCCACACATTGACGAATTCACACTGAAATTGCGTCGCTATGAAATACGAGTACTATATGTTAGAAGACATTTCCTTCTAAATAGAGTAACGTTTCTATGGAAACGACAGGATTTTCTTTTGGGATACGACAATCTCATTTCCGATCCACTAATCCTTCTTTACTGCATCCCTCACTCCCACACAATGACGAATTCACACGGAAATTGCGTCGCTATGAAATACGAGTACTACGTGTTAGAAGACATTTCCTTCTAAATCGAGTAACGTATCTATGGAAACGACAGGATTTTCTTTTGGGATACGACAATCACATTTCCGATCCACTAATCCTTCTTTACTGCATCCCTCACTCCCACACATTGACGAATTCACACGGAAATTGCGTCGCTATCAAATACGAGTACTATGTGTTAGAAGACATTTCCTTCTAAATCGAGTAACGTTTCTATGGAAACGACAGGATTTTCTTTTGGGATACGGCAATCTCATTTCCTAACCACTAATACTTCTTTACTGCACCCATCACTCCCACACATTGACGAATTCACTCGGAAATTGCGTCGCTATGAAATACGAGTACTATGAGTTCTAAGACAATTCCTTCTAAATCGAGTAACGTTTCTATGGAAACGACAGGATTTTCTTTTGGGATACGACAATCTCATTTCCGATCCACTAATCCTTCTTTACTGCATCCCTCACTCCACACATTGACGAAATCACACGGAAATTGCGTCGCTATGAAATACGAGTACTATGTGTTAGAAGACATTTCCTTCGAAATCGAGTAACATTTCTATGGAAAGGACAGGATTTTCTTTTGGGATACGACAATCACATTTCCGATCCACTAATCCTTCTTTACTGCATCCCTCACTCCCACACATTGACGAATTCACACGGAAATTGCGTCGCTATGAAATACGAGTACTATGTGTTAGAAGACATTTCCTTCTAAATCGAGTAACGTTTCTATGGAAACGACAGGATTTTCATTTGGGATACGACAATCTCATTTCCTAACCACTCATCCTTCTTTACTGCATCCCTCACTCCCACACATTGACGAATTCACACGAAAATTGCGTCGCTATGAAATACGAGTACTATGTGTTCTAAGACAATTCCTTCTAAATCGAGTAACGTTTCAATGCAAACGACAGGATTTTCTTTTGGGATACGACAATCTCATTTCCTAACCACTAATCATTCTTTACTGCATCCCTCACTCCCACACATTGACGAATTCACACGGAAATTGCGTCGCTATGAAATACGAGTACTATGTGTTAGAAGACATTTCCTTCTAAATCGGGTAACGTTTCTATGGAAACGACATGATTTTCTTTTGGGATACGAGAATCTCATTTCCGATCCACTAATCCTTCTTTACTGCATCCCTCACTCCCACACATTGACGAATTCACACGGAAATTGCTTCGCTATGAAATACGAGTAGTATGTGTTAGAAGACATTTCCTTCTAAATCGAGTAACGTTTGTATGGAAACGACAGGATTTTCTTTTGGGATACGACAATCTCATTTCCGATCCACTAATCCTTCTTTACTGCATCCCTCACTCCCACACATTGACGAATTCACACGGAAATTGCGTCGCCATCAAATACGAGTACTATATGTTAGAAGACATTTCCTTCTAAATCGAGTAACGTTTCTATGGAAACGACAGGATTTTCTTTTCGGATACGACAATCTCTTTTCCGATCCACTAATCCTTCTTTACTGCATCCCTCATTCCCACACATTCACGAATTCACACGGAAATTGCGTCGCTATGAAATACGAGTACTATGTGTTAGAAGACATTTCCTTCTAAATCGAGTAACGTTTCTATTTAAACGACAGGAGTTTTCTTTTGGGATACGACAATCTCATTTCCGATCCACTAATCCTTCTTTACTGCATCCCCCACTCCCACACTTTGACGAATTCACACGGAAATTGCGTCGCTATGAAATACGAGTACTATGTGTTAGAAGACATTTCCTTCTAAATCGAGTAACGGTTCTATGGAAACGACAGGATTTTCTTTTGGGATACGACAATCACATTACCGATCCACTAATCCTTCTTTACTGCATCCCTCACTCCCACACATTGACGAATTCACACGGAAATTGCGTCGCTATGAAATACGAGTACTATGTGTTAGAAGACATTTCCTTCTAAATCGAGTAACGTTTCTATGGAAACGACAGGATTTTCTTTTGGGATACGTCAATCACATTTCCGATCCACTAATCCTTCTCTACTGCATCCTTCACTCCCACACATTGACGAATTCACACGGAAATTGCGTTGCTATGAAATACGAGTACTATGTGTTAGAAGGCATTCCCTTCTAAATCGAGTAACGTTTCTATGGAAACGACAGGATTTTCCTTTGGGATACGACAATCACATTTCCGATCCACTAATCCTTCTTTACTGCATCCTCACTCCCAAACATTGACGAATTCACACGGAAATTGCGTTGCTATGAAATACTATGTGTTCTAAGACATTTCCTTCTAAATCGAGAAAACGTTTCTATGGAAACGACCGGATTTTCTTTTGGGATACGACAATCACATTTCCGATCCACTAATCCTTCTTTACTGCATCCCTCACTCCCAAACATTGACGAATTCACACGGAAATTGCGTCGCTATGAAATACGAGTACTATGTGTTAGAAGACATTTCATTCTAAATCGAGTAACGTTTCTATGGAAACGACAGGATTTTCTTTTGGGATACGACAATCTCATTTCCGATCCACTAATCCTTCTTTACTGCATCCCTCACTCCCACACATTGACGAATTCACACGGAAATTGCGTCGCTATGAAATACGAGTACTATGTGTTAGAAGACATTTCCTTATAAATCGAGTAACGTTTCTATGGAAACGACAGGATTTTCTTATGGGATACGACAATCTCATTTCCGATCCACTAATCCTTCTTTACTGCATCCCTCGCTCCCACACATTGACGAATTCACACGGAAATTGCGTCGCTATGAAATACGAGTACTATGTGTTAGAAGACATTTCCTTCTAAATCGAGTAACGTTTCTATGAAAACGACAGGATTTTCTTTTGGGATACGACAATCACATTTCCGATCCACTAATCCTTCTTTTCTGCATCCTTCACTCCCACACATTGACGAATTCACACGGAAATTGCGTTGCTATGAAATACGAGTACTATGTGTTAGAAGGCATTTCCTTCTAAATCGAGTAACGTTTCTATGAAAACGACAGGATTTTCCTTTGGGATACGACAATCACATTTCCGATCCACTAATCCTTCTTTACTGCATCCCTCACTCCCAAACATTGACGAATTCACACGGAAATTGCGTTGCTATGATATACTATGTGTTCTAAGACATTTCCTTCTAAATCGAGTAACGTTTCTATGGAAACGACAGGATTTTCTTTTGGGATACGACAATCACATTTCCGATCCACTAATCCTTCTTTACTGCATCCCTCACTCCCACACATTGACGAATTCACACTGAAATTGCGTCGCTATGAAATACGAGTACTATATGTTAGAAGACATTTCCTTCTAAATAGAGTAACGTTTCTATGGAAACGACAGGATTTTCTTTTGGGATACGACAATCTCATTTCCGATCCACTAATCCTTCTTTACTGCATCCCTCACTCCCACACAATGACGAATTCACACGGAAATTGCGTCGCTATGAAATACGAGTACTACGTGTTAGAAGACATTTCCTTCTAAATCGAGTAACGTATCTATGGAAACGACAGGATTTTCTTTTGGGATACGACAATCACATTTCCGATCCACTAATCCTTCTTTACTGCATCCCTCACTCCCACACATTGACGAATTCACACGGAAATTGCGTCGCTATCAAATACGAGTACTATGTGTTAGAAGACATTTCCTTCTAAATCGAGTAACGTTTCTATGGAAACGACAGGATTTTCTTTTGGGATACGGCAATCTCATTTCCTAACCACTAATACTTCTTTACTGCACCCATCACTCCCACACATTGACGAATTCACTCGGAAATTGCGTCGCTATGAAATACGAGTACTATGAGTTCTAAGACAATTCCTTCTAAATCGAGTAACGTTTCTATGGAAACGACAGGATTTTCTTTTGGGATACGACAATCTCATTTCCGATCCACTAATCCTTCTTTACTGCATCCCTCACTCCACACATTGACGAAATCACACGGAAATTGCGTCGCTATGAAATACGAGTACTATGTGTTAGAAGACATTTCCTTCGAAATCGAGTAACATTTCTATGGAAACGACAGGATTTTCTTTTGGGATACGACAATCACATTTCCGATCCACTAATCCTTCTTTACTGCATCCCTCACTCCCACACATTGACGAATTCACACGGAAATTGCGTCGCTATGAAATACGAGTACTATGTGTTAGAAGACATTTCCTTCTAAATCGAGTAACGTTTCTATGGAAACGACAGGATTTTCATTTGGGATACGACAATCTCATTTCCTAACCACTCATCCTTCTTTACTGCATCCCTCACTCCCACACATTGACGAATTCACACGAAAATTGCGTCGCTATGAAATACGAGTACTATGTGTTCTAAGACAATTCCTTCTAAATCGAGTAACGTTTCAATGCAAACGACAGGATTTTCTTTTGGGATACGACAATCTCATTTCCTAACCACTAATCATTCTTTACTGCATCCCTCACTCCCACACATTGACGAATTCACACGGAAATTGCGTCGCTATGAAATACGAGTACTATGTGTTAGAAGACATTTCCTTCTAAATCGGGTAACGTTTCTATGGAAACGACATGATTTTCTTTTGGGATACGAGAATCTCATTTCCGATCCACTAATCCTTCTTTACTGCATCCCTCACTCCCACACATTGACGAATTCACACGGAAATTGCTTCGCTATGAAATACGAGTAGTATGTGTTAGAAGACATTTCCTTCTAAATCGAGTAACGTTTGTATGGAAACGACAGGATTTTCTTTTGGGATACGACAATCTCATTTCCGATCCACTAATCCTTCTTTACTGCATCCCTCACTCCCACACATTGACGAATTCACACGGAAATTGCGTCGCCATCAAATACGAGTACTATATGTTAGAAGACATTTCCTTCTAAATCGAGTAACGTTTCTATGGAAACGACAGGATTTTCTTTTCGGATACGACAATCTCTTTTCCGATCCACTAATCCTTCTTTACTGCATCCCTCATTCCCACACATTCACGAATTCACACGGAAATTGCGTCGCTATGAAATACGAGTACTATGTGTTAGAAGACATTTCCTTCTAAATCGAGTAACGTTTCTATTTAAACGACAGGAGTTTTCTTTTGGGATACGACAATCTCATTTCCGATCCACTAATCCTTCTTTACTGCATCCCCCACTCCCACACTTTGACGAATTCACACGGAAATTGCGTCGCTATGAAATACGAGTACTATGTGTTAGAAGACATTTCCTTCTAAATCGAGTAACGGTTCTATGGAAACGACAGGATTTTCTTTTGGGATACGACAATCACATTACCGATCCACTAATCCTTCTTTACTGCATCCCTCACTCCCACACATTGACGAATTCACACGGAAATTGCGTCGCTATGAAATACGAGTACTATGTGTTAGAAGACATTTCCTTCTAAATCGAGTAACGTTTCTATGGAAACGACAGGATTTTCTTTTGGGATACGTCAATCACATTTCCGATCCACTAATCCTTCTCTACTGCATCCTTCACTCCCACACATTGACGAATTCACACGGAAATTGCGTTGCTATGAAATACGAGTACTATGTGTTAGAAGGCATTCCCTTCTAAATCGAGTAACGTTTCTATGGAAACGACAGGATTTTCCTTTGGGATACGACAATCACATTTCCGATCCACTAATCCTTCTTTACTGCATCCTCACTCCCAAACATTGACGAATTCACACGGAAATTGCGTTGCTATGAAATACTATGTGTTCTAAGACATTTCCTTCTAAATCGAGAAAACGTTTCTATGGAAACGACCGGATTTTCTTTTGGGATACGACAATCACATTTCCGATCCACTAATCCTTCTTTACTGCATCCCTCACTCCCAAACATTGACGAATTCACACGGAAATTGCGTCGCTATGAAATACGAGTACTATGTGTTAGAAGACATTTCCTTATAAATCGAGTAACGTTTCTATGGAAACGACAGGATTTTCTTATGGGATACGACAATCTCATTTCCGATCCACTAATCCTTCTTTACTGCATCCCTCACTCCCACACATTGACGAATTCACACGGAAATTGCGTCGCTATCAAATACGAGTACTATGTGTTAGAAGACATTTCCTTCTAAATCGAGTAACGTTTCTATGGAAACGACAGGATTTTCTTTTGGGATACGGCAATCTCATTTCCTAACCACTAATACTTCTTTACTGCACCCATCACTCCCACACATTGACGAATTCACTCGGAAATTGCGTCGCTATGAAATACGAGTACTATGAGTTCTAAGACAATTCCTTCTAAATCGAGTAACGTTTCTATGGAAACGACAGGATTTTCTTTTGGGATACGACAATCTCATTTCCGATCCACTAATCCTTCTTTACTGCATCCCTCACTCCACACATTGACGAAATCACACGGAAATTGCGTCGCTATGAAATACGAGTACTATGTGTTAGAAGACATTTCCTTCGAAATCGAGTAACATTTCTATGGAAACGACAGGATTTTCTTTTGGGATACGACAATCACATTTCCGATCCACTAATCCTTCTTTACTGCATCCCTCACTCCCACACATTGACGAATTCACACGGAAATTGCGTCGCTATGAAATACGAGTACTATGTGTTAGAAGACATTTCCTTCTAAATCGAGTAACGTTTCTATGGAAACGACAGGATTTTCATTTGGGATACGACAATCTCATTTCCTAACCACTCATCCTTCTTTACTGCATCCCTCACTCCCACACATTGACGAATTCACACGAAAATTGCGTCGCTATGAAATACGAGTACTATGTGTTCTAAGACAATTCCTTCTAAATCGAGTAACGTTTCAATGCAAACGACAGGATTTTCTTTTGGGATACGACAATCTCATTTCCTAACCACTAATCATTCTTTACTGCATCCCTCACTCCCACACATTGACGAATTCACACGGAAATTGCGTCGCTATGAAATACGAGTACTATGTGTTAGAAGACATTTCCTTCTAAATCGGGTAACGTTTCTATGGAAACGACATGATTTTCTTTTGGGATACGAGAATCTCATTTCCGATCCACTAATCCTTCTTTACTGCATCCCTCACTCCCACACATTGACGAATTCACACGGAAATTGCTTCGCTATGAAATACGAGTAGTATGTGTTAGAAGACATTTCCTTCTAAATCGAGTAACGTTTGTATGGAAACGACAGGATTTTCTTTTGGGATACGACAATCTCATTTCCGATCCACTAATCCTTCTTTACTGCATCCCTCACTCCCACACATTGACGAATTCACACGGAAATTGCGTCGCCATCAAATACGAGTACTATATGTTAGAAGACATTTCCTTCTAAATCGAGTAACGTTTCTATGGAAACGACAGGATTTTCTTTTCGGATACGACAATCTCTTTTCCGATCCACTAATCCTTCTTTACTGCATCCCTCATTCCCACACATTCACGAATTCACACGGAAATTGCGTCGCTATGAAATACGAGTACTATGTGTTAGAAGACATTTCCTTCTAAATCGAGTAACGTTTCTATTTAAACGACAGGAGTTTTCTTTTGGGATACGACAATCTCATTTCCGATCCACTAATCCTTCTTTACTGCATCCCCCACTCCCACACTTTGACGAATTCACACGGAAATTGCGTCGCTATGAAATACGAGTACTATGTGTTAGAAGACATTTCCTTCTAAATCGAGTAACGGTTCTATGGAAACGACAGGATTTTCTTTTGGGATACGACAATCACATTACCGATCCACTAATCCTTCTTTACTGCATCCCTCACTCCCACACATTGACGAATTCACACGGAAATTGCGTCGCTATGAAATACGAGTACTATGTGTTAGAAGACATTTCCTTCTAAATCGAGTAACGTTTCTATGGAAACGACAGGATTTTCTTTTGGGATACGTCAATCACATTTCCGATCCACTAATCCTTCTCTACTGCATCCTTCACTCCCACACATTGACGAATTCACACGGAAATTGCGTTGCTATGAAATACGAGTACTATGTGTTAGAAGGCATTCCCTTCTAAATCGAGTAACGTTTCTATGGAAACGACAGGATTTTCCTTTGGGATACGACAATCACATTTCCGATCCACTAATCCTTCTTTACTGCATCCTCACTCCCAAACATTGACGAATTCACACGGAAATTGCGTTGCTATGAAATACTATGTGTTCTAAGACATTTCCTTCTAAATCGAGAAAACGTTTCTATGGAAACGACCGGATTTTCTTTTGGGATACGACAATCACATTTCCGATCCACTAATCCTTCTTTACTGCATCCCTCACTCCCAAACATTGACGAATTCACACGGAAATTGCGTCGCTATGAAATACGAGTACTATGTGTTAGAAGACATTTCATTCTAAATCGAGTAACGTTTCTATGGAAACGACAGGATTTTCTTTTGGGATACGACAATCTCATTTCCGATCCACTAATCCTTCTTTACTGCATCCCTCACTCCCACACATTGACGAATTCACACGGAAATTGCGTCGCTATGAAATACGAGTACTATGTGTTAGAAGACATTTCCTTATAAATCGAGTAACGTTTCTATGGAAACGACAGGATTTTCTTATGGGATACGACAATCTCATTTCCGATCCACTAATCCTTCTTTACTGCATCCCTCGCTCCCACACATTGACGAATTCACACGGAAATTGCGTCGCTATGAAATACGAGTACTATGTGTTAGAAGACATTTCCTTCTAAATCGAGTAACGTTTCTATGAAAACGACAGGATTTTCTTTTGGGATACGACAATCACATTTCCGATCCACTAATCCTTCTTTTCTGCATCCTTCACTCCCACACATTGACGAATTCACACGGAAATTGCGTTGCTATGAAATACGAGTACTATGTGTTAGAAGGCATTTCCTTCTAAATCGAGTAACGTTTCTATGAAAACGACAGGATTTTCCTTTGGGATACGACAATCACATTTCCGATCCACTAATCCTTCTTTACTGCATCCCTCACTCCCAAACATTGACGAATTCACACGGGAAATTGCGTTGCTATGATATACTATGTGTTCTAAGACATTTCCTTCTAAATCGAGTAACGTTTCTATGGAAACGACAGGATTTTCTTTTGGGATACGACAATCACATTTCCGATCCACTAATCCTTCTTTACTGCATCCCTCACCCCCAAACATTGACGAATTCACACGGAAATTCCGTCGCTATCAAATACGAGTACTATGTGTTAGAAGACATTTCCTTCTAAATTGAGTAACGTTTCAATGGAAACGACAGGATTTTCTTTTGGGATACGACAATCTCATTTCCGATCCACTAATCCTTCTTTACTGCATCCCTCACTCCCACACATTGACGAATTCACACGGAAATTGCGTCGCTATGAAATACGAGTACTATGTGTTCTAAGACAATTCCTTCTAAATCGAGTAACGTTTCTATGGAAACGACAGGATTTTCTTTTGGGATACGACAATCTCATTTCCGATCCACTAATCCTTCTTTACTGCTTCCCTCACTCCCACACATTGACGAATTCACACGGAAATTCCGTCGCTATGAAATACGAGTACTCTGTGTTAGAAGACATTTCCTTCTAAATCGAGTAACGTTTCTATGGAAACGACAGGATTTTCTTTTGGGATACGACGATCACATTTCCGATCCACTAATCCTTCTTTACTGCATCCCTCACTCTCCCACATTGAAGAATTCACACGGAAAGTGCGTCGCAATGACATACGAGTACTATGTGTTAGAAGATATTTCCTTCTAAATCGAGTAACGTTTCTATGGAAACGACAGGATTTTCTTTTGGGATACGACAATCTCATTTCCTAACCACTAATCCTTCTTTACTGCATCCCTCACCCCCACACATTGACGAATTCACACGGAAATTGCGTCGCTATGAAATACGAGTACTATGTGTTCTAAGACAATTCCTTCTAAATCGAGTAACGTTTCTACGGAAACGACAGGATTTTCTTTTGGGATACGACAATCTCACTTCCGATCCACTAATCCTTCTTTACTGCATCCCTCACTCCAACACATTGACGAATTCACACGGAAATTCCGTCGCTATGAAATACGAGTACTATCTGTTCTAAGACATTTCCTTCTAAATCGAGTAACGTTTCCATGGAAACGACAGGATTTTCTTTTGGGATACGACAATCACATTTCCGATCCACTAATCCTTCTTTACTGCATCCCTCACTCCCAAACATTAACGAATTCACACGGAAATTCCGTTGCTATGAAATACTATGTGTTCTAATACATTTCCTTCTAAATCGAGTAACGTTTCTATGGAAACGACAGGATTTTCTTTTGGGATACGACAATCACATTTCCGATCCACTAATCCTTCTTTACTGCATCCCTCACTCCCAAACATTGACGAATTCACACGGAAATTCCGTCGCTATGAAATACTATGTGTTCTAAGACATTTCCTTCTAAATCGAGTAACGTTTCTATGGAAACGACAGGATTTTCTTTTGGGATACGACAATCACATTTCCGATCCACTAATCCTCCTTTACTGCACCCCTCACTCCCAAACATTGACGAATTCACACGGAAATTCCGTCGCTATGAAATACTATGTGTTCTAAGACATTTCCTTCTAAATCGAGTGACGTTTCTATGGAAACGACAGGATTTTATTTGGGATACGACAATCTCATTTCCGATCTACTAATCCTTCTTTACTGCATCCCTCACTCCCAAACATTCACGAATTCACACGGAAATTGCGTCGCTATGAAATACTATGTGTTAGAAGACATTTCCTTCTATATCGAGTAACGTTTCTATGGAAACGACAGGATTTTTATTTGGGATACGACAATCACATTTCCGATCCACTAATCCTTCTTTACTGCATCCCTCACTCCCACACATTGACGAATTCACACGGAAATTGCGACGCTATGAAATACGAGTACTATGTGTTCTAAGACATTTCCTTCTAAATCGAGTAACGTTTCCATGGAAACGACAGGATTTTCTTTTGGGATACGACAATCACATTTCCGATCCACTAGTCCTTCTTTACTGCATCCCACACTCCCAAACATTGACGAATTCACACGGAAATTCCGTCGCTATGAAATACTATGTGTTCTAAGACATTTCCTTCTAAATCGAGTAACGTTTCTATGGAAACGACAGGATTTTCTTTTGGGATACGAGAATCACATTTCCGATCCACTAATCCTTCTTTACTGCATCCCTCACTCCCAAACATTGACGAATTCACACGGAAATTGCGTCGCTATGAAATACTATGTGTTAGAAGACATTTCCTTCTAAATCGAGTAACGTTTCTATGGAAACGACAGGATTTTCTTTTGGGATACGACAATGGCATTTCCGATCCACTAATCCTTCTTTACTGCATCCCTCACTCCCACACATTGACGAATTCACACGGAAATTGCGTCGCTATGAAATACGAGTACTATGTGTTCTAAGACATTTCCTTCTAAATCGAGTAACGTTTCCATGAAAACGACAGGATTTTCTTTTGGGATACGACAATCACATTTCCGATCCACTAGTCCTTCTTTACTGCATCCCTCACTCCCAAACATTGACGAATTCACACGGAAATTCCGTCGCTATGAAATACTATGTGTTCTAAGACATTTCCTTCTAAATCGAGTAACGTTTCTATGGATACGACAGGATTTTCTTTTGGGATACCACAATCACATTTCCGATCCACTAATCCTTCTTTACAGCATCCCTCACTCCCAAACTTTGAGGAATTCACACGGAAATTGCGTCGCTATGAAATACTATGTGTTAGAAGACATTTCCTTCTAAATCGAGTAACGTTTCTATGGAAACGACAGGATTTTCTTTTGGGATGCGACAATCTCATTTCCCATCCACTAATCCTTCTTTACTGCATCCCTCACTCCCACACATTGACGAATTCACACGGAAATTGCGTCGCTATGAAATACGAGTACTATGTGTTCTAAGACATTTCCTTCTAAATCGAGTAACGTTTCTATTTAAACGACAGGATTTTCTTTTGGGATACGACAATCACATTTCCGATCCACTAATCCTTCTTTACTGCATCCCTCACTCCCAAACATTGACGAATTCACACGGAAATTCCGTCGCTATGAAATACTATGTGTTCTAAGACATTTCCTTCTAAATCGAGTAACGTTTCTATGGAAACGACAGGATTTTCTTTTGGGATACGACAATCTCGTTTCCGATCCACTAATCCTTCTTTACTGCATCCCTCACTCCCACACATTGACGAATTCACACGGAAATTGTGTCGCTATGAAATACGAGTACTATGTGTTAGAAGACATTTCCTTCTAAATCGAGTAACGTTTCTATGGAAACGACAGGATTTTCTTTTGGGGTACGACAATCTCATTTCCGATCCACTAATCCTGCTTCACTGCTTCCCTCACTCCCACACATTGACGAATTCACACGGAAATTGCGTCGCTATCAAATACGAGTACTATGTGTTAGAAGACATTTCCTTCTAAATCGTGTAACGTTTCTATGGAAACGACCGGATTTTCTTTTGGGATACGACAATCACATTTCCGATAAACTAATCCTTCTTTACTGCATCCCTCACTCCCACACATTGACGAATTCACACGGAAATTGCGTCGCTATGAAATACGAGTACTATGTGTTAGAAGACATTTCCTTCTAAATCGTGTAACGTTTCTATGGAAACGACCGGATTTTCTTTTGGGATACGACAATCTCATTTCCGATCCACTAATCCTTCTTTACTGCATCCCTCACTCCCACACATTGACGAATTCACACGGAAATTGCGTCGCTATGAAATACGAGTACTATGTGTTAGAAGACATTTCCCTCTAAACCGAGTAACGTTTCTATGGAAACGACAGGAATTTCTTTTGGGATACGACAATCACATTACCCATCCACTAATCCTTCTTTACTGCATCCCTCACTCCCACACGTTGACGAATTCACACGGAAATTGCGTCGCTATGAAATACGAGTACTATGTGTTAGAAGACATTTGCTTCTAATTCGAGTAAAGTTTCTATGGAAACGACAGGATTTTCTTTTGGGATACGACAATCACATTTCCGATCCACTAATCCTTCTTTACTGCATCCCTCACTCCCACACATTGACGAATTCACACGGAAATTGCGTCGCTATGAAATACGAGTACTATGTGTTAGAAGACATTTCCTTCTAAATCGAGTAACGTTACTATGGAAACGACAGGATTTCCTTTTGGGATACGACAATCACATTTCCGGTCCACTAATCCTTCTTTACTGCATCCCTCACTCCCACACATTGACGAATTCACACGGAAATTGCGTCGCTATGAAATACGAGTACTATGTGTTCTAAGACAATTCCTTCTAAATCGAGTAACGTTTCTATGGAAACGGAAGGGCTTTTCTTTTGGGATACGACAATCTCATTTCCGATCCACTAATCCTTCTTTACTGCATCCCTCACTCCCACACATTGACGAATTCACACGGAAATTCCGTCGCTATGAAATTCGAGTACTATGTGTTCTAAGACATTTCCTTCTAAATCGAGTAACGTTTCTATGAAAACGACAGGATTTTCTTTTGGGATACGACAATCACATTTCCGATCCACTAATCCTCCTTTACTGCATCCCTCACTCCCACACATTGACGAATTCACACGGAAATTGCGTCGCTATAAAATACGAGTACTATGTGTTAGAAGACATTTCCTTCTTAATCGAGTAACGTTTCTATGGAAACGACAGGATTTTCTTTTGGGATACGACAATCTCATTTCCTAACCACTAATCCTTCTTTATTGCATCCCTCACTCCCACACATTGACGAATTCACACGGAAATTGCGTCGCTATGAAATACGAGTACTATGTGTTCTAAGACAATTCCTTCTAAATCGAGTAACGTATCTATGGAAACGACAGGATTTTCTTTTGGGATACGACAATCTCATTTCCGATCCACTAATCCTTCTTTACTGCATCCCTCACTCCCACACACTGACGAATTCACACGGAAATTCCGTCGCTATGAAATACGAGTACTATGTGTTCTAAGACATTTCCTTCTAAATCGAGTAACGTTTCTATGGAAACGACAGGATTTTCTTTTGGGATACGACAATCACATTTCCGATCCACTAATCCTTCTTTACTGCATTCCTCACTCCCAAACATTGACGAATTCACAAGGAAATTCCGTCGCTATGAAATACTATGTGTTCTAAGACATTTCCTCCTAAATCGAGTAACGTTTCTATGGATACGACAGGATTTTCTTTTGGGATACGACAATCTCATTTCCTAACCACTAATCCTTCTTTACTGCATCCCTCACTCCCACACATTGACGAATTCACACGGAAATTGCGTCGCTATGAAATACGAGTACTATGTGTTCTAAGACATTTCCTTCTAAATCGAGTAACGTTTCTATGGAAACGACAGGATTTTCTTTTGGGATACGACAATCACATTTCCGATCCACTAATCCTTCTTTACTGCATCCCTCACTCCCAAACATTGACGAATTCACACGGAAATTCTGTCGCTATGAAATACTATGTGTTCTAAGACATTTCCTTCTAAATCGAGTAACGTTTCTAGGGAAACGACAGGATTTTCTTTTGGGATACGACAATCTCATTTCCGATCCACTAATCCTTCTTTACTGCATCCCTCACTCCCAAACATTGACGAATTCACACGGAAATTGCGTCGCTATGAAATACTATGTGTTAGAAGACATTTCCTTCTAAATCGAGTAACGTTTCTATGGAAACGACAGGATTTTCTTTTGGGATACGACAATCGCATTTCCGATCCACTAATCCTTCTTTACTGCATCCCTCACTCCCACACATTGACGAATTCACACGGAAATTGCGTCGCTATGAAATACGAGTACTATGTGTTCTAAGACATTTCCTTCTAAATCGAGTAACGTTTCTATGGAAACGACAGGATTTTCTTTTGGGATACGACAATGACATTTCCGTTCCACTAATCCTTCTTTACTGCATCCCTCACTCCCAAACATTGACGAATTCACACGGAAATTCCGTCGCTATGAAATACTATGTGTTCTAAGACATTTCCTTCTAAATCGAGTAACGTTTCTATGGAAACGACAGGATTTTCTTTTGGGATACGACAATCTCATTTCCGATCCACTAATCCTTCTTTACTGCATCCCTCACTCCCACACATTGACGAATTCACACGGAAATTGCGCCTCTATGAAGTACGAGTACTATGTGTTCTAAGACATTTCCTTGTAAATCGAGTAACGTTTCTATGGAAACGACAGGATTTTCTTTTGGGATACGACAATCACATTTCCGATCCACTAATCCTTCTTTACTGCATCCCTCACTCCCAAACATTGACGAATTCACACGGAAATTCCGTCGCTATGAAATACTATGTGTTCTAAGACATTTCCTTCTAAATCGAGTAACGTTTCTATGGAAACGACAGGATTTTCTTTTGGGATACGACAATCTCATTTCCGATCTACTAATCCTTCTTTACTGCATCCCTCACTCCCACACATTGACGAATTCACACGGAAATTGCGTCGCTATGAAATACGAGTACTATGTGTTCTAAGACATTTCCTTCTAAATCGAGTAACGTTTCTATGGAAACGACAGGATTTTCTTTTGGGATACGACAATCACATTTCCGATCCACTAATCCTTCTTTACTGCATCCCTGACTCCCAAACATTGACGAATTCACACGGAAATTCCGTCGCTATGAAATTCTATGTGTTCTTATACATTTCCTTCTAAATCGAGTAACGTTTCTATGGAAACGACAGGATTTTCTTTTGGGATACGACAATCTCATTTCCGATCCACTAATCCTTCTTTACTGCATCCCTCACTCCCAAACATTGTCGAATTCACACGGAAACTGCGTCGCTATGAAATACGAGTACTATGTGTTAGAAGACATTTCCTTCTAAATCGAGTAACGTTACTATGGAAACGACAGGATTTCCTTTTGGGATACGACAATCACATTTCCAATCCACTAATCCTTCTTTACTGCATCCCTCACTCCCACACATTGACGAATTCACACGGAAATTGCGTCGCTATGAAATACGAGTACTATGTGTTCTAAGACAATTCCTTCTAAATCGAGTAACGTTTCTATGGAAACGGAAGGGCTTTTCTTTTGGGATACGACAATCTCATTTCCGATCCACTAACCCTTCTTTACTGCATCCCTCACTCCCACACATTGACGAATTCACACGGAAATTCCGTCGCTATGAAATTCGGGTACTATGTGTTCTAAGACATTTCCTTCTAAATCGAGTAACGTTTCTATGAAAACGACAGGATTTTCTTTTGGGATACGACAATCACATTTCCGATCCACTAATCCTCCTTTACTGCATCCCTCACTCCCACACATTGACGAATTCACACGGAAATTGCGTCGCTATAAAATACGAGTACTATGTGTTAGAAGACATTTCCTTCTTAATCGAGTAACGTTTCTATGGAAACGACAGGATTTTCTTTTGGGATACGACAATCTCATTTCCTAACCACTAATCCTTCTTTACTGCATTCCTCACTCCCAAACATTGACGAATTCACAAGGAAATTCCGTCGCTATGAAATACTATGTGTTCCAAGACATTTCCTTCTAAATCGAGTAACGTTTCTATGGATACGACAGGATTTTCTTTTGGGATACGACAATCTCATTTCCTAACCACTAATCCTTCTTTACTGCATCCCTCACTCCCACACATTGACGAATTCACACGGAAATTGCGTCGCTATGAAATACGAGTACTATATGTTCTAAGACATTTCCTTCTAAATCGAGTAACGTTTCTATGGAAACGACAGGATTTTCTTTTGGGATACGACAATCACATTTCCGATCCACTAATCCTTCTTTACTGCATCCCTCACTCCCAAACATTGACGAATTCACACGGAAATTGCGTCGCTATGAAATACTATGTGTTAGAAGACATTTCCTTCTAAATCGAGTAACGTTTCTATGGAAACGACAGGATTTTCTTTTGGGATACGACAATCGCATTTCCGATCCACTAATCCTTCTTTACTGCATCCCTCACTCCCACACATTAACGAATTCACACGGAAATTGCGTCGCTATGAAATACGAGTACTATGTGTTCTAAGACATTTCCTTCTAAATCGAGTAACGTTTCTATGGAAACGACAGGATTTTCTTTTGGGATACGACAATGACATTTCCGTTCCACTAATCCTTCTTTACTGCATCCCTCACTCCCAAACATTGACGAATTCACACGGAAATTCCGTCGCTATGAAATACTATGTGTTCTAAGACATTTCCTTCTAAATCGAGTAACGTTTCTATGGAAACGACAGGATTTTCTTTTGGGATACGACAATCTCATTTCCGATCCACTAATCCTTCTTTACTGCATCCCTCACTCCCACACATTGACGAATTCACACGGAAATTGCGCCGCTATGAAGTACGAGTACTATGTGTTCTAAGACATTTCCTTGTAAATCGAGTAACGTTTCTATGGAAACGACAGGATTTTCTTTTGGGATACGACAATCACATTTCCGATCCACTAATCCTCCTTTACTGCATCCCTCACTCCCACACATTGACGAATTCACACGGAAATTGCGTCGCTATAAAATACGAGTACTATGTGTTAGAAGACATTTCCTTCTTAATCGAGTAACGTTTCTATGGAAACGACAGGATTTTCTTTTGGGATACGACAATCTCATTTCCTAACCACTAATCCTTCTTTATTGCATCCCTCACTCCCACACATTGACGAATTCACACGGAAATTGCGTCGCTATGAAATACGAGTACTATGTGTTCTAAGACAATTCCTTCTAAATCGAGTAACGTATCTATGGAAACGACAGGATTTTCTTTTGGGATACGACAATCTCATTTCCTAACCACTAATCCTTCTTTACTGCATCCCTCACTCCCACACATTGACGAATTCACACGGAAATTGCGTCGCTATGAAATACGAGTACTATGTGTTCTAAGACATTTCCTTCTAAATCGAGTAACGTTTCTATGGAAACGACAGGATTTTCTTTTGGGATACGACAATCACATTTCCGATCCACTAATCCTTCTTTACTGCATCCCTCACTCCCAAACATTGACGAATTCACACGGAAATTCTGTCGCTATGAAATACTATGTGTTCTAAGACATTTCCTTCTAAATCGAGTAACGTTTCTAGGGAAACGACAGGATTTTCTTTTGGGATACGACAATCTCATTTCCGATCCACTAATCCTTCTTTACTGCATCCCTCACTCCCAAACATTGACGAATTCACACGGAAATTGCGTCGCTATGAAATACTATGTGTTAGAAGACATTTCCTTCTAAATCGAGTAACGTTTCTATGGAAACGACAGGATTTTCTTTTGGGATACGACAATCGCATTTCCGATCCACTAATCCTTCTTTACTGCATCCCTCACTCCCACACATTGACGAATTCACACGGAAATTGCGTCGCTATGAAATACGAGTACTATCTGTTCTAAGACATTTCCTTCTAAATCGAGTAACGTTTCTATGGAAACGACAGGATTTTCTTTTGGGATACGACAATGACATTTCCGTTCCACTAATCCTTCTTTACTGCATCCCTCACTCCCAAACATTGACGAATTCACACGGAAATTCCGTCGCTATGAAATACTATGTGTTCTAAGACATTTCCTTCTAAATCGAGTAACGTTTCTATGGAAACGACAGGATTTTCTTTTGGGATACGACAATCTCATTTCCGATCCACTAATCCTTCTTTACTGCATCCCTCACTCCCACACATTGACGAATTCACACGGAAATTGGGCCGCTATGAAGTACGAGTACTATGTGTTCTAAGACATTTCCTTGTAAATCGAGTAACGTTTCTATGGAAACGACAGGATTTTCTTTTGGGATACGACAATCACATTTCCGATCCACTAATCCTTCTTTACTGCATCCCTCACTCCCAAACATTGACGAATTCACACGGAAATTCCGTCGCTATGAAATACTATGTGTTCTAAGACATTTCCTTCTAAATCGAGTAACGTTTCTATGGAAACGACAGGATTTTCTTTTGGGATACGACAATCTCATTTCCAATCTACTAATCCTTCTTTCCTGCATCCCTCACTCCCACACATTGACGAATTCACACGGAAATTGCGTCGCTATGAAATACGAGTACTATGTGTTCTAAGACATTTCCTTCTAAATCGAGTAACGTTTCTATGGAAACGACAGGATTTTCTTTTGGGATACGACAATCACATTTCCGATCCACTAATCCTTCTTTACTGCATCCCTCACTCCCAAAAATTGACGAATTCACATGGAAATTCCGTCGCTATGAAATAGTATGAGTTCTAAGACATTTCCTTCTAAATCGAGTAACGTTTCTTTGGAAACGACAGGATTTTCTTTTGGGATACGACAATCACATTTCCGATCCACTAATCCTTCTTTACTGCATCCCTCACTCCCAAACATTGACGAATTCACACGGAAATTCCGTCGCTATGAAATACTATGTGTTCTAAGACATTTCCTTCTAAATCGAGTAACGTTTCTATGGAAACGACAGGATTTTCTTTTGGGATACGACAATCTCATTTCCGATCCACTAATCCTTCTTTACTGCATCCCTCACTCCCACACATTGACGAATTCACACGGAAATTGCGTTGCTATGAAATACGAGTACGATGTGTTCTAAGAGATTTCCTTCTAAATCGAGTAACGTTTCTATGGAAACGACAGGATTTTCCTTTGGGATACGACAAACACATTTCCGATCCACTAATCCTTCTTTACTGCATCCCTCACTCCCACACATTGACGAATTCACACGGAAATTCCGTCGCTATGAAATACTATGTGTTCTAAGACATTTCCTTCAAAATCGAGTAACGTTTCTATGGAAACGACAGGATTTTCTTTTGGGATACGACAATCTCATTTCCGATCCACTAATCCTTCTTTACTGCATCCCTCACTCGCACACATTGACGAATTCACACGGAAATTCCGTCGCTGTGAAATACGAGTACTATGTGTTCTAAGATATTTCCTTCTAAATCGAGTAACGTTTCTACGGAAACGACAGGATTTTCTTTTGGGATACGACAATCACATTTCCGATCCACTAATCCTTCTTTACTGCATCCCTCACTCCCAAACATTGACGAATTCACACGGAAATTGCGTCGCTGTGATTTACTATGTGTTCTAAGACATTTCCTTCTAAATCGAGTAACGTTTCTATGGAAACGACAGGATTTTCTTTTGGGATACGACATTCTCATTTCCGATCCACTAATCCTTCCTTACTGCATCCCTCACTCCCACACATTGACGAATTCACACGGAAATTCCGTCGCTATGAAATACTATGTGTTCTTAAACATTTCCTTCTAAATCGTGTAACGTTTCTATGGAAACGACAGGATTTTCTTTTGGGATACGACAATCACATTTCCGATCCACTAATCCTTCTTTACTGCATCCCTCACTCCCAAAAATTGACGAATTCACATGGAAATTCCTTCGCTATGAAATACTATGTGTTCTAAGACATTTCCTTCTAAATCGAGTAACGTTTCTATGGAAACGACAGGATTTTCTTTTGGGATACGACAATCACATTTCCGATCCACTAATCCTTCTTTGCTGCATCCCTCACTCCCAAACATTGACGAATTCACACGGAAATTCCGTCGCTATGAAATACTATGTGTTCTAAGACATTTCCTTCTAAATCGAGTAACGTTTCTATGGAAACGACAGGATTTTCTTTTATGATACGACAATCTCATTTCCGATCCACTAATCCTTCTTTACTGCATCCCTCACTCCCACACATTGACGAATTCACACGGAAATTGCGTCGCTATGAAATACGAGTACTATGTGTTCTAAGATATTTCCTTCTAAATCGAGTAACGTTTCTACGGAAACGACAGGATTTTCTTTAGGGATACGACAATCACATTTCCGATCCACTAATCCTTCTTTACTGCATCCCTCACTCCCAAACATTGACGAATTCACACGGAAATTGCGTCGCTATGATATACTTTGTGTTCTAAGACATTTCCTTCTAAATCGAGTAACGTTTCTATGGAAACGACAGGATTTTCTTTTGGGATACGACAATCTCATTTCCGATCCACTAATCCTTCCTTACTGCATCCCTCACTCCCACACATTGACGAATTCACACGGAAATTCCGTCGCTATGAAATACTATGTGTTCTTAAACATTTCCTTCTAAATCGTGTAACGTTTCTATGGAAACGACAGGATTTTCTTTTGGGATACGACAATCACATTTCCGATCCACTAATCCTTCTTTACTGCATCCCTCACTCCCAAAAATTGACGAATTCACATGGAAATTCCTTCGCTATGATATACTATGTGTTCTAAGACATTTCCTTCTAAATCGAGTAACGTTTCTATGGAAACGACAGGATTTTCTTTTGGGATACGACAATCACATTTCCGATCCACTAATCCTTCTTTACTGCATCCCTCACTCCCAAACATTGACGAATTCACACGGAAACTCCGTCGCTATGAAATACTATGTGTTCTAAGACATTTCCTTCTAAATCGAGTAACGTTTCTATGGAAACGACTGGATTTTCTTTTATGATACGACAATCACATTTCCGATCCACTAATCCTTCTTTACTGCATCCCTCACTCCCACACATTGACGAATTCACACGGAAATTGCGTCGCTATGAAATACGAGTACTATGTGTTCTAAGACATTACCTTCTAAATCGAGTAACGTTTCTATGGAAACGACAGGATTTTCCTTTGATATACGACAATCACATTTCCGATCCACTAATCCTTCTTTACTGCATCCCTCACTCCCAAACATTGACGAATTCACACGGAAATTCCGTCGCTATGAAATACTATGTGTTCTAAGACATTTCCTTCTAAATCGAGTAACGTTTCTATGGAAACGACAGGATTTTCTTTTGGGATACGACAATCTCATTTCCGATCCACTAATCCTTCTTTACTGCATCCTTCACTCCCACACATTGACGAATTCACACGGAAATTGCGTCGCTATGAAATAGGAGTACTATGTGTTAGAAGACATTTCCTTCTAAATCGAGTAACGTTACTATGGAAACGACAGGATTTCCTTTTGGGATACGACAATCACATTTCCGGTCCACTAATCCTTCTTTACTGCATCCCTCACTCCCACACATTGACGAATTCACACGGAAATTGCGTCGCTATGAAATACGAGTACTATGTGTTCTAAGACAATTCCTTCTAAATCGAGTAACGTTTCTATGGAAACGGAAGGGCTTTTCTTTTGGGATACGACAATCTCATTTCCGATCCACTAATCCTTCTTTACTGCATCCCTCACTCCCACACATTGACGAATTCACACGGAAATTCCGTCGCTATGAAATTCGAGTACTATGTGTTCTAAGACATTTCCTTGTAAATCGAGTAACGTTTCTATGAAAACGACAGGATTTTCTTTTGGGATACGACAATCACATTTCCGATCCACTAATCCTCCTTTACTGCATCCCTCACTCCCACACATTGACGAATTCACACGGAAATTGCGTCGCTATGAAATAGGAGTACTATGTGTTAGAAGACATTTCCTTCTAAATCGAGTAACGTTACTATGGAAACGACAGGATTTCCTTTTGGGATACGACAATCACATTTCCGGTCCACTAATCCTTCTTTACTGCATCCCTCACTCCCACACATTGACGAATTCACACGGAAATTGCGTCGCTATGAAATACGAGTACTATGTGTTCTAAGACAATTCCTTCTAAATCGAGTAACGTATCTATGGAAACGACAGGATTTTCTTTTGGGATACGACAATCTCATTTCCGATCCACTAATCCTTGTTTACTGCATCCCTCACTCCCACACATTGACGAATTCACACGGAAATTCCGTCGCTATGAAATACGAGTACTATGTGTTCTAAGACATTTCCTTCTAAATCGAGTAACGTTTCTATGGAAACGACAGGATTTTCTTTTGGGATACGACAATCACATTTCCGATCCACTAATCCTTCTTTACTGCATCCCTCACTCCCAAACATTGACGAATTCACAAGGAAATTCCGTCGCTATGAAATACTATGTGTTCTAAGACATTTCCTTCTAAATCGAGTAACGTTTCTATGGAAACGACAGGATTGTCTTTTGGGATACGACAATCTCATTTCCTAACCACTAATCCTTCTTTACTGCATCCCTCACTCCCACACATTGACGAATTCACACGGAAATTGCGTCGCTATGAAATACGAGTACTATGTGTTCTAAGACATTTCCTTCTAAATCGAGTAACGTTTCTATGGAAACGACAGGATTTTCTTTTGGGATACGACAATCACATTTCCGATCCTCTAATCCTTCTTTACTGCATCCCTCACTCCCAAACATTGACGAATTCACACGGAAATTCTGTCGCTATGAAATACTATGTGTTCTAAGACATTTCCTTCTAAATCGAGTAACGTTTCTAGGGAAACGACAGGATTTTCTTTTGGGATACGACAATCTCATTTCCGATCCACTAATCCTTCTTTACTGCATCCCTCACTCCCAAACATTGACGAATTCACACGGAAATTGCGTCGCTATGAAATACTATGTGTTAGAAGACATTTCCTTCTAAATCGAGTAACGTTTCTATGGAAACGACAGGATTTTCTTTTGGGATACGACAATCGCATTTCCGATCCACTAATCCTTCTTTACTGCATCCCTCACTCCCACACATTGACGAATTCACACGGAAATTGCGTCGCTATGAAATACGAGTACTATGTGTTCTAAGACATTTCCTTCTAAATCGAGTAACGTTTCTATGGAAACGACAGGATTTTCTTTTGGGATACGACAATGACATTTCCGTTCCACTAATCCTTCTTTACTGCATCCCTCACTCGCAAACATTGACGAATTCACACGGAAATTCCGTCGCTATGAAATACTATGTGTTCTAAGACATTTCCTTCTAAATCGAGTAACGTTTCTATGGAAACGACAGGATTTTCTTTTGGGATACGACAATCTCATTTCCGATCCACTAATCCTTCTTTACTGCATCCCTCACTCCCACACATTGACGAATTCACACGGAAATTGCGCCGCTATGAAGTACGAGTACTATGTGTTCTATGACATTTCCTTGTAAATCGAGTAACGTTTCTATGGAAACGACAGGATTTTCTTTTGGGATACGACAATCACATTTCCGATCCACTAATCCTTCTTTACTGCATCCCTCACTCCCAAACATTGACGAATTCACACGGAAATTCCGTCGCTATGAAATACTATGTGTTCTAAGACATTTCCTTCTAAATCGAGTAACGTTTCTATGGAAACGACAGGATTTTCTTTTGGGATACGACAATCTCATTTCCGATCTACTAATCCTTCTTTACTGCATCCCTCACTCCCACACATTGACGAATTCACACGGAAATTGCGTCGCTATGAAATACGAGTACTATGTGTTCTAAGACATTTCCTTCTAAATCGAGTAACGTTTCTATGGAAACGACAGGATTTTCTTTTGGGATACGACAATCACATTTCCGATCCACTAATCCTTCTTTACTGCATCCCTGACTCCCAAACATTGACGAATTCACACGGAAATTCCGTCGCTATGAAATTCTATGTGTTCTTATACATTTCCTTCTAAATCGAGTAACGTTTCTATGGAAACGACAGGATTTTCTTTTGGGATACGACAATCACATTTCCGATCCACTAATCCTTCTTTACTGCATCCCTCACTCCCAAAAATTGCCGAATTCACATGGAAATTCCGTCGCTATGAAATAGTATGAGTTCTAAGACATTTCCTTCTAAATCGAGTAACGTTTCTTTGGAAACGACAGGATTTTCTTTTGGGATACGACAATCACATTTCCGATCCACTAATCCTTCTTTACTGCATCCCTCACTCCCAAACATTGACGAATTCACACGGAAATTCCGTCGCTATGAAATACTATGTGTTCTAAGACATTTCCTTCTAGATCGAGTAACGTTTCTATGGAAACGACAGGATTTAATTTTGGGATACGACAATCTCATTTCCGATCCACTAATCCTTCTTTACTGCATCCCTCACTCGCACACATTGACGAATTCACACGGAATTTCCGTCGCTGTGAAATACGAGTACTATGTGTTCTAAGATATTTCCTTCTAAATCGAGTAACGTTTCTACGGAAACGACAGGATTTTCTTTTGGGGTACGACAATCACATTTCCGATCCACTAATCCTTCTTTACTGCATCCCTCACTCCCAAACATTGACGAATTCACACGGAAATTGCGTCGCTATGATATACTATGTGTTCTAAGACATTTCCTTCTAAATCGAGTAACGTTTCTATGGAAACGACAGGATTTTCTTTTGGGATACGACAATCTCATTTCCGATCCACTAATCCTTCCTTACTGCATCCCTCACTCCCACACATTGACGAATTCACACGGAAATTCCGTCGCTATGAAATACTATGTGTTCTTAAACATTTCCTTCTAAATCGTGTAACGTTTCTATGGAAACGACAGGATTTTCTTTTGGGATACGACAATCACATTTCCGATCCACTAATCCTTCTTTACTGCATCCCTCACTCCCAAAAATTGACGAATTCACATGGAAATTCCTTCGCTATGAAATACTATGTGTTCTAAGACATTTCCTTCTAAATCGAGTAACGTTTCTATGGAAACGACAGGATTTTCTTTTGGGATACGACAATCACATTTCCGATCCACTAATCCTTCTTTACTGCATCCCTCACTCCCAAACATTGACGAATTCACACGGAAATTCCGTCGCTATGAAATACTATGTGTTCTAAGACATTTCCTTCTAAATCGAGTAACGTTTCTATGGAAACGACAGGATTTTCTTTTATGATACGACAATCTCATTTCCGATCCACTAATCCTTCTTTACTGCATCCTTCACTCCCACACATTGACGAATTCACACGGAAATTGCGTCGCTATGAAATACGAGTACTATGTGTTCTAAGAGATTACCTTCTAAATCGAGTAACGTTTCTATGGTAACGACAGGATTTTCCTTTGATATACGACAATCACATTTCCGATCCACTAATCCTTCTTTACTGCATCCCTCACTCCCAAACATTGACGAATTCACACGGAAATTCCGTCGCTATGAAATACTATGTGTTCAAAGACATTTCCTTCTAAATCGAGTAACGTTTCTACGGAAACGACAGGATTTTCTTTTGGGATACGACAATCTCATTTCCGATCCACTAATCCTTCTTTACTGCATCCCTCACTCCCACACATTGACGAATTCACACGGAAATTGCGTCGCTATGAAATACGAGTACTATGTGTTCTAAGAGATTTCCTTCTAAATCGAGTAACGTTTCTATGGAAACGACAGGATTTTCCTTTGGGATACGACAATCACATTTCCGATCCACTAATCCTTCTTTACTTCATCCCTCACTCCCACACATTGACGAATTCACACGGAAATTCCGTCGCTATGAAATACTATGTGTTCTAAGACATTTCCTTCTAAATCCAGTAACGTTTCTATGGAAACGACAGGATTTTCATTTCGGATACGACAATCTCATTTCCGATCCACTAATCCTTCTTTACTGCATCCCTCACTCCCACACATTGACGAATTCACACGGAAATTCCGTCGCTATGAAATACGAGTACTATGTGTTCTAAGATATTTCCTTCTAAATCGAGTAACGTTTCTACGGAAACGACAGGATTTTCTTTTGGGATACGACAATCATATTTCCGAACCACTAATCCTTCTATACTGCATCCCTCACTCCCAAACATTGACGAATTCACACGGAAATTGCGTCGCTATGATATACTATGTGTTCTAAGACATTTCCTTCTAAATCGAGTAACGTTTCTATGGAAACGACAGGATTTTCTTTTGGGATACGACAATCTCATTTCCGATCCACTAATCCTTCTTTACTGCATCCCTCACTCCCAAACATTGACGAATTCACACGGAAATTGCGTCGCTATGATATACTATGTGTTCTAAGACATTTCCTTCTAAATCGAGTAACGTTTCTATGGAAACGACAGGATTTTCTTTTGGGATACGACAATCGCATTTCCGATCCACTAATCCTTCTTTACTGCATCCCTCACTCCCGCACATTGACGAATTCACACGGAAATTGCGTCGCTATGAAATACGAGTACTATGTGTTCTAAGACATTTCCTTCTAAATCGAGTAACGTTTCTATGGAAACGACAGGATTTTCTATTGGGATACGACAATGACATTTCCGTTCCACTAATCCTTCTTTACTGCATCCCTCACTCCCAAACATTGACGAATTCACACGGAAATTCCGTCGCTATGAAATACTATGTGTTCTAAGACATTTCCTTCTAATCCGAGTAACGTTTCTATGGAAACGACAGGATTTTCTTTTGGGATACGACAATCTCATTTCCGATCCACTAATCCTTCTTTACTGCATCCCTCACTCCCACACATTGACGAATTCACACGGAAATTGCGCCGCTATGAAGTACGAGTACTATGTGTTCTAAGACATTTCCTTGTAAATCGAGTAACGTTTCTATGGAAACGACAGGATTTTCTTTTGGGATACGACAATCACATTTCCGATCCACTAATCCTTCTTTACTGCATCCCTCACTCCCAAACATTGACGAATTCACACGGAAATTCCGTCGCTATGAAATACTATGTGTTCTAAGACATTTCCTTCTAAATCGAGTAACGTTTCTGTGGAAACGACAGGATTTTCTTTTGGGATACGACAATCTCATTTCCGATCTACTAATCCTTCTTTACTGCATCCCTCACTCCCACACATTGACGAATTCACACGGAAATTGCGTCGCTATGAAATACGAGTACTATGTGTTCTAAGATATTTCATTCTAAATCGAGTAACGTTTCTATGGAAACGACAGGATTTTCTTTTGGGATACGACAATCACATTTCCGATCCACTAATCCTTCTTTACTGCATCCCTGACTCCCAAACATTGACGAATTCACACGGAAATTCCGTCGCTATGAAATTCTATGTGTTCTTATACATTTCCTTCTAAATCGTGTAACGTTTCTATGGAAACGACAGGATTTTCTTTTGGGATACGACAATCTCATTTCCGATCTACTAATCCTTCTTTACTGCATCCCTCACTCCCACACATTGACGAATTCACACGGAAATTGCGCCGCTATGAAGTACGAGTACTATGTGTTCTAAGACATTTCCTTGTAAATCGAGTAACGTTTCTATGGAAACGACAGGATTTTCTTTTGGGATACGACAATCACATTTCCGATCCACTAATCCTTCTTTACTGCATCCCTCACTCCCAAACATTGACGAATTCACACGGAAATTGCGTCGCTATGAAATACGAGTACGATGTGTTCTAAGAGATTTCCTTCTAAATCGAGTAACGTTTCTATGGAAACGACAGGATTTTCCTTTGGGATACGACAAACACATTTCCGATCCACTAATCCTTCTTTACTGCATCCCTCACTCCCACACATTGACGAATTCACACGGAAATTCCGTCGCTATGAAATACTATGTGTTCTAAGACATTTCCTTCTAAATCGAGTAACGTTTCTATGGAAACGACAGGATTTTCGTTTGGGATACGACAATCTCATTTCCGATCCACTAATCCTTCTTTACTGCATCCCTCACTCGCACACATTGACGAATTCACACGGAAATTCCGTCGCTGTGAAATACGAGTACTATGTGTTCTAAGATATTTCCTTCTAAATCGAGTAACGTTTCTACGGAAACGACAGGATTTTCTTTTGGGATACGACAATCACATTTCCGATCCACTAATCCTTCTTTACTGCATCCCTCACTCCCAAACATTGACAAATTCACACGGAAATTGCGTCGCTATGATATACTATGTGTTCTAAGACATTTCCTTCTAAATCGAGTAACGTTTCTATGGAAACGACGGGATTTTCTTTTGGGATACGACAATCTCATTTCCGATCCACTAATCCTTCCTTACTGCATCCCTCACTCCCACACATTGACGAATTCACACGGAAATTCCGTCGCTATGAAATACTATGTGTTCTTAAACATTTCCTTCTAAATCGTGTAACGTTTCTATGGAAACGACAGGATTTTCTTTTGGGATACGACAATCACATTTCCGATCCACTAATCCTTCTTTACTGCATCCCTCACTCCCAAAAATTGACGAATTCACATGGAAATTCCTTCGCTATGAAATACTATGTGTTCTAAGACATTTCCTTCTTAATCGAGTAACGTTTCTATGGAAACGACAGGATTTTCTTTTGGGATACGACAATCACATTTCCGATGAACTAATCCTTCTTTACTGCATCCCTCACTCCCAAACATTGACGAATTCACACGGAAATTCCGTCGCTATGAAATACTATGTGTTCTAAGACATTTCCTTCTAAATCGAGTAACGTTTCTATGGAAACGACAGGATTTTCTTTTATGATACGACAATCTCATTTCCGATCCACTAATCCTTCTTTACTGCATCCCTCACTCCCACACATTGACGAATTCACACGGAAATTTCGTCGCTATGAAATACGAGTACTATGTGTTCTAAGAGATTACCTTCTAAATCGAGTAACGTTTCTATGGAAACGACAGGATTTTCCTTTGATATACGACAATCACATTTCCGATCCACTAATCCTTCTTTACTGCATCCCTCACTCCCAAACATTGACGAATTCACACGGAAATTCCGTCGCTATGAAATACTATGTGTTCTAAGACATTTCCTTCTAAATCGAGTAACGTTTCTATGGAAACGACAGGATTTTCTTTTGGGATACGACAATCTCATTTCCGATCCACTAATCCTTCTTTACTGCATCCCTCACTCCCACACATTGACGAATTCACACGGAAATTGCGTCGCTATGAAATACGAGTACTATGTGTTCTAAGAGATTTCCTTCTAAATCGAGTAACGTTTCTATGGAAACGACAGGATTTTCCTTTGGGATACGACAATCACATTTCCGATCCACTAATCCTTCTTTACTGCATCCCTCACTCCCACACATTGACGAATTCACACGGAAATTCCGTCGCTATGAAATACTATGTGTTCTAAGACATTTCCTTCTAAATCCAGTAACGTTTCTATGGAAACGACAGGATTTTCTTTTCGGATACGACAATCTCATTTCCGATCCACTAATCCTTCTTTACTGCATCCCTCACTCCCACACATTGACGAATTCACACGGAAATTCCGTCGCTATGAAATACGAGTACTATGTGTTCTAAGATATTTCCTTCCAAATCGAGTAACGTTTCTACGGAAACGACAGGATTTTCTTTTGGGATACGACAACCATATTTCCGAACCACTAATCCTTCTTTACTGCATCCCTCACTCCCACACATTGACGAATTCACACGGAAATTGCGTCGCTATGAAATACGAGTACTATGTGTTAGAAGACATTTCCTTCTAAATCGAGTAACGTTTCTATGGAAACGACAGGATTTTCTTTTGGGATACGACAATCTCATTTCCGATCCACTAATCCTTCTTCACTGCTTCCCTCACTCCCACACATTGACGAATTCACAAGGAAATTGCGTCGCTATCAAATACGAGTACTATGTGTTAGAAGACATTTCCTTCTAAATCGTGTAACGTTTCTATGGAAACGACCGGATTTTCTTTTGGGATACGACAATCTCATTTCCGATCCACTAATCCTTCTTTACTGCATCCCTCACTCCCACACATTGACGAATTCACACGGAAATTGCGCCGCTATGAAGTACGAGTACTATGTGTTCTAAGACATTTCCTTGTAAATCGAGTAACGTTTCTATGGAAACGACAGGATTTTCTTTTGGGATACGACAATCACATTTCCGATCCACTAATCCTTCTTTACTGCATCCCTGACTCCCAAACATTGACGAATTCACACGGAAATTCCGTCGCTATGAAATTCTATGTGTTCTTATACATTTCCTTCTAAATCGTGTAACGTTTCTATGGAAACGACAGGATTTTCTTTTGGGATACGACAATCTCATTTCCGATCTACTAATCCTTCTTTACTGCATCCCTCACTCCCACACATTGACGAATTCACACGGAAATTGCGCCGCTATGAAGTACGAGTACTATGTGTTCTAAGACATTTCCTTGTAAATCGAGTAACGTTTCTATGGA
Organism: Schistocerca piceifrons; assembly: GCF_021461385.2. Lineage (NCBI taxonomy): Eukaryota > Metazoa > Arthropoda > Insecta > Orthoptera > Acrididae > Schistocerca > Schistocerca piceifrons. The sequence continues at coordinate 601,156,269 of NC_060144.1, read as the reverse complement.
AACGACAGGATTTTCTTTTGGGATACGACAATCACATTTCCGATCCACTAATCCTTCTTTACTGCATCCCTCACTCCCAAACATTGACGAATTCACACGGAAATTGCGTCGCTATGAAATACGAGTACGATGTGTTCTAAGAGATTTCCTTCTAAATCGAGTAACGTTTCTATGGAAACGACAGGATTTTCCTTTGGGATACGACAAACACATTTCCGATCCACTAATCCTTCTTTACTGCATCCCTCACTCCCACACATTGACGAATTCACACGGAAATTCCGTCGCTATGAAATACTATGTGTTCTAAGACATTTCCTTCTAAATCGAGTAACGTTTCTATGGAAACGACAGGATTTTCGTTTGGGATACGACAATCTCATTTCCGATCCACTAATCCTTCTTTACTGCATCCCTCACTCGCACACATTGACGAATTCACACGGAAATTCCGTCGCTGTGAAATACGAGTACTATGTGTTCTAAGATATTTCCTTCTAAATCGAGTAACGTTTCTACGGAAACGACAGGATTTTCTTTTGGGATACGACAATCACATTTCCGATCCACTAATCCTTCTTTACTGCATCCCTCACTCCCAAACATTGACAAATTCACACGGAAATTGCGTCGCTATGATATACTATGTGTTCTAAGACATTTCCTTCTAAATCGAGTAACGTTTCTATGGAAACGACGGGATTTTCTTTTGGGATACGACAATCTCATTTCCGATCCACTAATCCTTCCTTACTGCATCCCTCACTCCCACACATTGACGAATTCACACGGAAATTCCGTCGCTATGAAATACTATGTGTTCTTAAACATTTCCTTCTAAATCGTGTAACGTTTCTATGGAAACGACAGGATTTTCTTTTGGGATACGACAATCACATTTCCGATCCACTAATCCTTCTTTACTGCATCCCTCACTCCCAAAAATTGACGAATTCACATGGAAATTCCTTCGCTATGAAATACTATGTGTTCTAAGACATTTCCTTCTTAATCGAGTAACGTTTCTATGGAAACGACAGGATTTTCTTTTGGGATACGACAATCACATTTCCGATGAACTAATCCTTCTTTACTGCATCCCTCACTCCCAAACATTGACGAATTCACACGGAAATTCCGTCGCTATGAAATACTATGTGTTCTAAGACATTTCCTTCTAAATCGAGTAACGTTTCTATGGAAACGACAGGATTTTCTTTTATGATACGACAATCTCATTTCCGATCCACTAATCCTTCTTTACTGCATCCCTCACTCCCACACATTGACGAATTCACACGGAAATTTCGTCGCTATGAAATACGAGTACTATGTGTTCTAAGAGATTACCTTCTAAATCGAGTAACGTTTCTATGGAAACGACAGGATTTTCCTTTGATATACGACAATCACATTTCCGATCCACTAATCCTTCTTTACTGCATCCCTCACTCCCAAACATTGACGAATTCACACGGAAATTCCGTCGCTATGAAATACTATGTGTTCTAAGACATTTCCTTCTAAATCGAGTAACGTTTCTATGGAAACGACAGGATTTTCTTTTGGGATACGACAATCTCATTTCCGATCCACTAATCCTTCTTTACTGCATCCCTCACTCCCACACATTGACGAATTCACACGGAAATTGCGTCGCTATGAAATACGAGTACTATGTGTTCTAAGAGATTTCCTTCTAAATCGAGTAACGTTTCTATGGAAACGACAGGATTTTCCTTTGGGATACGACAATCACATTTCCGATCCACTAATCCTTCTTTACTGCATCCCTCACTCCCACACATTGACGAATTCACACGGAAATTCCGTCGCTATGAAATACTATGTGTTCTAAGACATTTCCTTCTAAATCCAGTAACGTTTCTATGGAAACGACAGGATTTTCTTTTCGGATACGACAATCTCATTTCCGATCCACTAATCCTTCTTTACTGCATCCCTCACTCCCACACATTGACGAATTCACACGGAAATTCCGTCGCTATGAAATACGAGTACTATGTGTTCTAAGATATTTCCTTCCAAATCGAGTAACGTTTCTACGGAAACGACAGGATTTTCTTTTGGGATACGACAACCATATTTCCGAACCACTAATCCTTCTTTACTGCATCCCTCACTCCCACACATTGACGAATTCACACGGAAATTGCGTCGCTATGAAATACGAGTACTATGTGTTAGAAGACATTTCCTTCTAAATCGAGTAACGTTTCTATGGAAACGACAGGATTTTCTTTTGGGATACGACAATCTCATTTCCGATCCACTAATCCTTCTTCACTGCTTCCCTCACTCCCACACATTGACGAATTCACAAGGAAATTGCGTCGCTATCAAATACGAGTACTATGTGTTAGAAGACATTTCCTTCTAAATCGTGTAACGTTTCTATGGAAACGACCGGATTTTCTTTTGGGATACGACAATCTCATTTCCGATCCACTAATCCTTCTTTACTGCATCCCTCACTCCCACACATTGACGAATTCACACGGAAATTGCGTCGCTATGAAATACGAGTACTATGTGTTAGAAGACATTTCCTTCTAAATCGTGTAACGTTTCTATGGAAACGACCGGATTTTCTTTTGGGATACGACAATCTCATTTCCGATCCACTAATCCTTCTTTACTGCATCCCTCACTCCCACTCATTGACGAATTCACACGGAAATTGCGTCGCTATGAAATACGAGTACTATGTGTTCTAAGACATTTCCTTCTAAATCGAGTAACGTTTCTATGGAAACGACAGGTTTCTCTTTTGGGATTCGACAATCTCATTTCCGATCCACTAATCCTTCTTTACTGAATCCCTCACTACCACACATTGACGAATTCACACGGGAATTGCGTCGCTATGAAATACGAGTACTATGTGTTAGAAGACATTTCCTTCTAAATCGAGTAACGTTTCTATGGAAACGACAGGATTTTCTTTTGGGATACGACAATCTCATTTCCGATCCACTAATCCTTCCTTACTGCATCCCTCACTCCCACACATTGACGAATTCACACGGAAATTCCGTCGCTATGAAATACTATGTGTTCTTAAACATTTCCTTCTAAATCGTGTAACGTTTCTATGGAAACGACAGGATTTTCTTTTGGGATACGACAATCACATTTCCGATCCACTAATCCTTCTTTACTGCATCCCTCACTCCCAAAAATTGACGAATTCACATGGAAATTCCTTCGCTATGAAATACTATGTGTTCTAAGACATTTCCTTCTAAATCGAGTAACGTTTCTATGGAAACGACAGGATTTTCTTTTGGGATACGACAATCACATTTCCGATCCACTAATCCTTCTTTACTGCATCCCTCACTCCCAAACATTGACGAATTCACACGGAAATTCCGTCGCTATAAAATACTATGTGTTCTAAGACATTTCCTTCTAAATCGAGTAACGTTTCTATGGAAACGACAGGATTTTCTTTTATGATACGACAATCTCATTTCCGATCCACTAATCCTTCTTTACTGCATCCCTCACTCCCACACATTGACGAATTCACACGGAAATTGCGTCGCTATGAAATACGAGTACTATGTGTTCTAAGAGATTACCTTCTAAATCGAGTAACGTTTCTATGGAAACGACAGGATTTTCCTTTGATATACGACAATCACATTTCCGATCCACTAATCCTTCTTTACTGCATCCCTCACTCCCAAACATTGACGAATTCACACGGAAATTCCGTCGCTATGAAATACTATGTGTTCTAAGACATTTCCTTCTAAATCGAGTAACGTTTCTATGGAAACGACAGGATTTTCTTTTGGGATACGACAATCTCATTTCCGATCCACTAATCCTTCTTTACTGCATCCCTCACTCCCACACATTGACGAATTCACACGGAAATTGCGTCGCTATGAAATACGAGTACTATGTGTTCTAAGAGATTTCCTTCTAAATCGAGTAACGTTTCTATGGAAACGACACGATTTTCCTTTGGGATACGACAATCACATTTCCGATCCACTAATCCTTCTTTACTGCATCCCTCACTCCCACACATTGACGAATTCACACGGAAATTCCGTCGCTATCAAATACTATGTGTTCTAAGACATTTCCTTCTAAATCCAGTAACGTTTCTATGGAAACGACAGGATTTTCTTTTCGGATACGACAATCTCATTTCCGATCCACTAATCCTTCTTTACTGCATCCCTCACTCCCACACATTGACGAATTCACACGGAAATTCCGTCGCTATGAAATTCGAGTACTATGTGTTCTAAGATATTTCCTTCTAAATCGAGTAACGTTTCTACGGAAACGACAGGATTTTCTTTTGGGATACGACAATCATATTTCCGAACCACTAATCCTTCTTTACTGCATCCCTCACTCCCAAACATTGACGAATTCACACGGAAATTGCGTCGCTATGATATACTATGTTTTCTAAGACATTTTCTTCTAAATCGAGTAACGTTTCTATGGAAACGACAGGATTTTCTTTTGGGATACGACAATCTCATTTCCGATCCACTAATCCTTCTTTACTGCATCCCTCACTCCCACACATTGACGAATTCACAAGGAAATTCCGTCGCTATGAAATACTATGTGTTCTAAGACATTTCCTTCTAAATCGAGTAACGTTTCTATGGAAACGACAGGATTTTCTTTTGGGATACGACAATCGCATTTCCGATCCACTAATCCTTCTTTACTGCATCCCTCACTCCCACACATTGACGAATTCACACGGAAATTGCGTCGCTATGAAATACGAGTACTATGTGTTCTAAGACATTTCCTTCTAAATCGAGTAACGTTTCTATGGAAACGACAGGATTTTCTTTTGGGATACGACAATAACATTTCCGTTCCACTAATCCTTCTTTACTGCATCCCTCACTCCCAAACATTGACGAATTCACACGGAAATTCCGTCGCTATGAAATACTATGTGTTCTAAGACATTTCCTTCTAATCCGAGTAACGTTTCTATGGAAACGACAGGATTTTCTTTTGGGATACGACAATCTCATTTCCGATCCACTAATCCTTCTTTACTGCATCCCTCACTCCCACACATTGACGAATTCACACGGAAATTGCGCCGCTATGAAGTACGAGTACTATGTGTTCTAAGACATTTCCTTGTAAATCGAGTAACGTTTCTATGGAAACGACAGGATTTTCTTTTGGGATACGACAATCACATTTCCGATCCACTAATCCTTCTTTACTGCATCCCTCACTCCCAAACATTGACGAATTCACACGGAAATTCCGTCGCTATGAAATACTATGTGTTCTAAGACATTTCCTTCTAAATCGAGTAACGTTTCTATGGAAACGACAGGATTTTCTTTTGGGATACGACAATCTCATTTCCGATCTACTAATCCTTCTTTACTGCATCCCTCACTCCCACACATTGACGAATTCACACGGAAATTGCGTCGCTATGTAATACGAGTACTATGTGTTCTAAGACATTTCCTTCTAAATCGAGTAACGTTTCTATGGAAACGACAGGATTTTCTTTTGGGATACGACAATCACATTTCCGATCCACAAATCCTTCTTTACTGCATCCCTGACTCCCAAACATTGACGAATTCACACGGAAATTCCGTCGCTATGAAATACTATGTGTTCTAAGACATTTCCTTCTAAATCGAGTAACGTTTCTATGGAAACGACAGGATATTCTTTTGGGATACGACAATCTCATTTCCGATCCACTAATCCTTCTTTACTGCATCCCTCACTCCCACACATTGACGAATTCACACGGAAATTGAGTCGCTATGAAATACGAGTACTATGTGTTCTAAGAGATTACCTTCTAAATCGAGTAACGTTTCTATGGAAACGACAGGATTTTCCTTTGATATACGACAATCACATTTCCGATCCACTAATCCTTCTTTACTGCATCCCTCACTCCCAAACATTGACGAATTCACACGGAAATTCCGTCGCTATGAAATACTATGTGTTCTAAGACATTTCCTTCTAAATCGAGTAACGTTTCTATGGAAACGACAGGATTTTTTTTTGGGATACGACAATCTCATTTCCGATCCACTAATCCTTCTTTACTGCATCCCTCACTCCCACACATTGACGAATTCACACGGAAATTGCGTCGCTATGAAATACGAGTACTATGTGTTCTAAGAGATTTCCTTCTAAATCGAGTAACGTTTCTATGGAAACGACACGATTTTCCTTTGGGATACGACAATCACATTTCCGATCCACTAATCCTTCTTTACTGCATCCCTCACTCCCACACATTGACGAATTCACACGGAAATTCCGTCGCTATCAAATACTATGTGTTCTAAGACATTTCCTTCTAAATCCAGTAACGTTTCTATGGAAACGACAGGATTTTCTTTTCGGATACGACAATCTCATTTCCGATCCACTAATCCTTCTTTACTGCATCCCTCACTCCCACACATTGACGAATTCACACGGAAATTCCGTCGCTATGAAATTCGAGTACTATGTGTTCTAAGATATTTCCTTCTAAATCGAGTAACGTTTCTACGGAAACGACAGGATTTTCTTTTGGGATACGACAATCATATTTCCGAACCACTAATCCTTCTTTACTGCATCCCTCACTCCCAAACATTGACGAATTCACACGGAAATTGCGTCGCTATGATATACTATGTTTTCTAAGACATTTTCTTCTAAATCGAGTAACGTTTCTATGGAAACGACAGGATTTTCTTTTGGGATACGACAATCTCATTTCCGATCCACTAATCCTTCTTTACTGCATCCCTCACTCCCACACATTGACGAATTCACAAGGAAATTCCGTCGCTATGAAATACTATGTGTTCTAAGACATTTCCTTCTAAATCGAGTAACGTTTCTATGGAAACGACAGGATTTTCTTTTGGGATACGACAATCGCATTTCCGATCCACTAATCCTTCTTTACTGCATCCCTCACTCCCACACATTGACGAATTCACACGGAAATTGCGTCGCTATGAAATACGAGTACTATGTGTTCTAAGACATTTCCTTCTAAATCGAGTAACGTTTCTATGGAAACGACAGGATTTTCTTTTGGGATACGACAATGACATTTCCGTTCCACTAATCCTTCTTTACTGCATCCCTCACTCCCAAACATTGACGAATTCACACGGAAATTCCGTCGCTATGAAATACCATGTGTTCTAAGACATTTCCTTCTAATCCGAGTAACGTTTCTATGGAAACGACAGGATTTTCTTTTGGGATACGACAATCTCATTTCCGATCCACTAATCCTTCTTTACTGCATCCCTCACTCCCACACATTGACGAATTCACACGGAAATTGCGCCGCTATGAAGTACGAGTACTATGTGTTCTAAGACATTTCCTTGTAAATCGAGTAACGTTTCTATGGAAACGACAGGATTTTCTTTTGGGATACGACAATCACATTTCCGATCCACTAATCCTCCTTTACTGCATCCCTCACTCCCAAACATTGACGAATTCACACGGAAATTCCGTCGCTATGAAATACTATGTGTTCTAAGACATTTCCTTCTAAATCGAGTAACGTTTCTATGGAAACGACAGGATTTTCTTTTGGGATACGACAATCTCATTTCCGATCTACTAATCCTTCTTTACTGCATCCCTCACTCCCACACATTGACGAATTCACACGGAAATTGCGTCGCTATGTAATACGAGTACTATGTGTTCTAAGACATTTCCTTCTAAATCGAGTAACGTTTCTATGGAAACGACAGGATTTTCTTTTGGGATACGACAATCACATTTCCGATCCACTAATCCTTCTTTACTGCATCCCTGACTCCCAAACATTGACGAATTCACACGGAAATTCCGTCGCTATGAAACTCTATGTGTTCTTATACATTTCCTTCTAAATCGTGTAACGTTTCTATGGAAACGACAGGATTTTCTTTTGGGATACGACAATCACATTTCCGATCCACTAATCCTTCTTTACTGCATCCCTCACTCCCAAAAATTGACGAATTCACATGGAAATTCCGCCGCTATGAAATAGTATGAGTTCTAAGACATTTCCTTCTAAATCGAGTAACGTTTCTTTGGAAACGACAGGATTTTCTTTTGGGATACGACAATCACATTTCCGATCCACTAATCCTTCTTTACTGCATCCCTCACTCCCAAACATTGACGAATTCACACGGAAATTCCGTCGCTATGAAATACTATGTGTTCTAAGACATTTCCTTCTAAATTGAGTAACGTTTCTATGGAAACGACAGGATTTTCTTTTGGGATACGACAATCTCATTTCCGATCCACTAATCCTTCTTTACTGCATCCCTCACTCCCACACATTGACGAATTCACACGGAAATTGCGTCGCTATGAAATACGAGTACGATGTGTTTTAAGAGATTTCCTTCTAAATCGAGTAACGTTTCTATGGAAACGACAGGATTTTCCTTTGGGATACGACAAACACATTTCCGATCCACTAATCCTTCTTTACTGCATCCCTCACTCCCACACATTGACGAATTCACACGGAAATTCCGTCGCTATGAAATACTATGTGTTCTAAGACATTTCCTTCTAAATCGAGTAACGTTCCTATGGAAACGACAGGATTTTCTTTTGGGATACGACAATCTCATTTCCGATCCACTAATCCTTCTTTACTGCATCCCTCACTCGCACACATTGACGAATTCACACGGAAATTCCGTCGCTGTGAAATACGAGTACTATGTGTTCTAAGATATTTCCTTCTAAATCGAGTAACGTTTCTACGGAAACGACAGGATTTTCTTTTGGGATACGACAATCACATTTCCGATCCACTAATCCTTCTTTACTGCATCCCTCACTCCCAAACATTGACGAATTCACACGGAAATTGCGTCGCTATGATATACTATGTGTTCTAAGACATTTCCTTCTAAATCGAGTAACGTTTCTATGGAAACGACAGGATTTTCTTTTGGGATACGACAATCTCATTTCCGATCCACTAATCCTTCCTTACTGCATCCCTCACTCCCACACATTGACGAATTCACACGGAAATTCCGTCGCTATGAAATACTATGTGTTCTTAAACATTTCCTTCTAAATCGTGTAACGTTTCTATGGAAACGACAGGATTTTCTTTTGGGATACGACAATCACATTTCCGATCCACTAATCCTTCTTTACTGCATCCCTCACTCCCAAAAATTGACGAATTCACATGGAAATTCCTTCGCTATGAAATACTATGTGTTCTAAGACATTTCCTTCTAAATCGAGTAACGTTTCTATGGAAACGACAGGATTTTCTTTTGGGATACGACAATCACATTTCCGATCCACTAATCCTTCTTTACTGCATCCCTCACTCCCAAACATTGACGAATTCACACGGAAATTCCGTCGCTATGAAATACTATGTGTTCTAAGACATTTCCTTCTAAATCGAGTAACGTTTCTATGGAAACGACAGGATTTTCTTTTATGATACGACAATCTCATTTCCGATCCACTAATCCTTCTTTACTGCATCCCTCACTCCCACACATTGACGAATTCACACGGAAATTGCGTCGCTATGAAATACGAGTACTATGTGTTCTAAGAGATTACCTTCTAAATCGAGTAACGTTTCTATGGAAACGACAGGATTTTCCTTTGATATACGACAATCACATTTCCGATCCACTAATCCTTCTTTACTGCATCCCTCACTCCCAAACATTGACGAATTCACACGGAAATTCCGTCGCTATGAAATACTATGTGTTCTAAGACATTTCCTTCTAAATCGAGTAACGTTTCTATGGAAACGACAGGATTTTCTTTTGGGATACGACAATCTCATTTCCGATCCACTAATCCTTCTTTACTGCATCCCTCACTCCCACACATTGACGAATTCACACGGAAATTGCGTCGCTATGAAATACGAGTACTATGTGTTCTAAGAGATTTCCTTCTAAATCGAGTAACGTTTCTATGGAAACGACAGGATTTTCCTTTGGGATACGACAATCACATTTCCGATCCACTAATCCTTCTTTACTGCATCCCTCACTCCCACACATTGACGAATTCACACGGAAATTCCGTCGCTATGAAATACTATGTGTTCTAAGACATTTCCTTCTAAATCCAGTAACGTTTCTATGGAAACGACAGGATTTTCTTTTCGGATACGACAATCTCATTTCCGATCCACTAATCCTTCTTTACTGCATCCCTCACTCCCACACATTGACGAATTCACACGGAAATTCCGTCGCTATGAAATACGAGTACTATGTGTTCTAAGATATCTCCTTCTAAATCGAGTAACGTTTCTACGGAAACGACAGGATTATCTTTTGGGATACGACAATCATATTTCCGAACCACTAATCCTTCTTTACTGCATCCCTCACTCCCAAACATTGACGAATTCACACGGAAATTGCGTCGCTATGATATACTATGTGTTCTAAGACATTTCCTTCTAAATCGAGTAACGTTTCTATGGAAACGACAGGATTTTCTTTTGGGATACGACAATCTCATTTCCGATCCACTAATCCTTCTTTACTGCATCCCTCACTCCCACACATTGACGAATTCACACGGAAATTCCGTCGCTATGAAATACTATGTGTTCTTATACATTTCCTTCTAAATCGTGTAACGTTTCTATGGAAACGACAGGATTTTCTTTTGGGATACGACAATCACATTTCCGATCCACTAATCCTTCTTTACTGCATCCCTCACTCCCAAAAATTGACGAATTCACATGGAAATTCCGTCGCTATGAAATACTATGTGTTCTAAGACATTTCCTTCTAAATCGAGTAACGTTTCTATGGAAACGACAGGATTTTCTTTTGGGATACGACAATCACATTTCCGATCCACTAATCCTTCTTTACTGCATCCCTCACTCCCAAACATTGACGAATTCACACGGAAATTCCGTCGCTATGAAATACTATGTGTTCTAAGACATTTCCTTCTAAATCGAGTAACGTTTCTATGGAAACGACAGGATTTTCTTTTGGGATACGACAATCTCGTTTCCGATCCACTTAGCCTTCTTTACTGCATCCCTCACTCCCACACATTGACGAATTCACACGGTATTTGCGTCGCTATGAAATACGAGTACTATGTGTTAGAAGACATTTCCTTCTAAATCGAGTAACGTTTCTATGGAAACGACAGGATTTTCTTTTGCGATACGACAATCTCATTTCCGATCCACTAATCCTTCTTCACTGCTTCCCTCACTCCCACACATTGACGAATTCACAAGGAAATTGCGTCGCTATCAAATACGAGTACTATGTGTTAGAAGACATTTCCTTCTAAATCGTGTAACGTTTCTATGGAAACGACCGGATTTTCTTTTGGGATACGACAATCTCATTTCCGATCCACTAATCCTTCTTTACTGCATCCCTCACTCCCACACATTGACGAATTCACACGGAAATTGCGTCGCTATGAAATACGAGTACTATGTGTTAGAAGACATTTCCTTCTAAATCGTGTAACGTTTCTATGGAAACGACCGGATTTTCTTTTGGGATACGACAATCTCATTTCCAATCCACTAATCCTTCTTTACTGCATCCCTCACTCCCACACATTGACGAATTCACACGGAAATTGCGTCGCTATGAAATACGAGTACTATGTGTTCTAAGACATTTCCTTCTAAATCGAGTAACGTTTCTATGGAAACGACAGGTTTCTCTTTTGGGATTCGACAATCTCATTTCCGATCCACTAATCCTTCTTTACTGAATCCCTCACTACCACACATTGACGAATTCACACGGGAATTGCGTCGCAATGAAATACGAGTACTATGTGTTAGAAGACATTTCCTTCTAAATCGAGTAACGTTTCTATGGAAACGACAGGATTTTCTTTTGGGATACGACAATCACATTTCCGATCCACTAATCCTTATTTACTGCATCCCTCACTCCCACACATTGACGAATTCACACGGAAATTGCGTCGCTATGAAATCCGAGTACTATGTGTTAGAAGACATTTCCTTCTAAATCGAGTAACGTTTCTATGGAAACGACAGGATTTTCTTTTGGGATACGACAATCTCATTTCCGATCCACTAATCCTTCTTTACTGCATCCCTCACTCCCACACAGTGACGAATTCACACGGAAATTGCGTCGCTATGAAATACGAGTACTATGTGTTAGAAGACATTTCCCTCTAAACCGAGTAACGTTTCTATGGAAACGACAGGATTTTCTTTTGGGATACGACAATCACATTTCCGATCCACTAATCCTTCTTTACTGCATCCCTCACTCCCAAACATTGACGAATTCACACGGAAATTGCGTCGCTATGAAATACGAGTACTATGTGTTACAAGACATTTCCTTCTAAATCGAGTAACGTTACTATGGAAACGACAGGATTTCCTTTTGGGATACGACAATCACATTTCCGGTCCACTAATCCTTCTTTACTGCATCCCTCACTCCCACACATTGACGAATTCACACGGAAATTGCGTCGCTATGAAATACGAGTACTATGTGTTCTAAGACAATTCCTTCTAAATCGAGTAACGTTTCTATGGAAACGGAAGGGCTTTTCTTTTGGGATACGACAATCTCATTTCCGATCCACTAATCCTTCTTTACTGCATCCCTCACTCCCACACAATGACGAATTCACACGGAAATTCCGTCGCTATGAAATTCGAGTACAATGTGTTCTAAGACATTTCCTTCTAAATCGAGTATCGTTTCTATGAAAACGACAGGATTTTCTTTTGGGATACGACAATCACATTTCCGATCCACTAATCCTCCTTTACTGCATCCCTCACTCCCACACATTGACGAATTCACAAGGAAATTGCGTCGCTATAAAATACGAGTACTATGTGTTAGAAGACATTTCCTTCTTAATCGAGTAACGTTTCTATGGAAACGACAGGATTTTCTTTTGGGATACGACAATCTCATTTCCTAACCACTAATCCTTCTTTATTGCATCCCTCACTCCCACACATTGACGAATTCACACGGAAATTGCGTCGCTATGAAATACGAGTACTATGTGTTCTAAGACAATTCCTTCTAAATCGAGTAACGTATCTATGGAAACGACAGGATTTTCTTTTGGGATACGACAATCTCATTTCCGATCCACTAATCCTTCTTTACTGCATCCCTCACTCCCACACATTGACGAATTCACACGGAAATTCCGTCGCTATGAAATACGAGTACTATGTGTTCTAAGACATTTCCTTCTAAATCGAGTAACGTTTCTATGGAAACGACAGGATTTTCTTTTGGGATACGACAATCACATTTCCGATCCACTAATCCTTCTTTACTGCATCCCTCACTCCCAAACATTGACGAATTCACAAGGAAATTCCGTCGCTATGAAATACTATGTGTTCTAAGACATTTCCTTCTAAATCGAGTAACGTTTCTATGGAAACGACAGGATTTTCTTTTGGGATACGACAATCTCATTTCCTAACCACTAATCCTTCTTTACTGCATCCCTCACTCCCACACATTGACGAATTCACACGGAAATTGCGTCGCTATGAAATACGAGTACTATGTGTTCTAAGACATTTCCTTCTAAATCGAGTAACGTTTCTATGGAAACGACAGGATTTTCTTTTGGGATACGACTATCACATTTCCGATCCACTAATCCTTCTATACTGCATCCCTCACTCCCAAACATTGACGAATTCACACGGAAATTCTGTCGCTATGAAATACTATGTGTTCTAAGACATTTCCTTCTAAATCGAGTAACGTTTCTAGGGAAACGACAGGATTTTCTTTTGGGATACGACAATCTCATTTCCGATCCACTAATCCTTCTTTACTGCATCCCTCACTCCCAAACATTGACGAATTCACACGGAAATTGCGTCGCTATGAAATACTATGTGTTAGAAGACATTTCCTTCTAAATCGAGTAACGTTTCTATGGAAACGACAGGATTTTCTTTTGGGATACGACAATCGCATTTCCGATCCACTAATCCTTCTTTACTGCATCCCTCACTCCCACACATTGACGAATTCACACGGAAATTGCGTCGCTATGAAATACGAGTACTATGTGTTCTAAGACATTTCCTTCTAAATCGAGTAACGATTCTATGGAAACGACAGGATTTTCTTTTGGGATACGACAATGACATTTCCGTTCCACTAATCCTTCTTTACTGCATCCCTCACTCCCAAACATTGACGAATTCACACGGAAATTCCGTCGCTATGAAATACTATGTGTTCTAAGACATTTCCTTCTAAATCGAGTAACGTTTCTATGGAAACGACAGGATTTTCTTTTGGGATACGACAATCTCATTTCCGATCCACTAATCCTTCTTTACTGCATCCTTCACTCCCACACATTGACGAATTCACACGGAAATTGCGCCGCTATGAAGTACGAGTACTATGTGTTCTAAGACATTTCCTTGTAAATCGAGTAACGTTTCTATGGAAACGACAGGATTTTCTTTTGGGATACGACAATCACATTTCCGATCCAGTAATCCTTCTTTACTGCATCCCTCACTCCCAAACATTGACGAATTCACACGGAAATTCCGTCGCTATGAAATACTATGTGTTCTAAGACATTTCCTTCTAAATCGAGTAACGTTTCTATGGAAACGACAGGATTTTCTTTTGGGATACGACAATCTCATTTCCGATCTACTAATCCTTCTTTACTGCATCCCTCACTCCCACACATTGACGAATTCACACGGAAATTGCGTCGCTATGAAATACGAGTACTATGTGTTCTAAGACATTTCCTTCTAAATCGAGTAACGTTTCTATGGAAACGACAGGATTTTCTTTTGGGATACGACAATCACATTTCCGATCCACTAATCCTTCTTTACTGCATCCCTGACTCCCAAACATTGACGAATTCACACGGAAATTCCGTCGCTATGAAATACTATGTGTTCTTATACATTTCCTTCTAAATCGTGTAACGTTTCTATGGAAACGACAGGATTTTCTTTTGGGATACGACAATCACATTTCCGATCCACTAATCCTTCTTTACTGCATCCCTCACTCCCAAAAATTGACGAATTCACATGGAAATTCCGTCGCTATGAAATAGTATGAGTTCTAAGACATTTCCTTCTAAATCGAGTAACGTTTCTTTGGAAACGACAGGATTTTCTTTTGGGATACGACAATCACATTTCCGATCCACTAATCCTTCTTTACTGCATCCCTCACTCCCAAACATTGACGAATTCACACGGAAATTCCGTCGCTATGAAATACTATGTGTTCTAAGACATTTCCTTCTAAATCGAGTAACGTTTCTATGGAAACGACAGGATTTTCTTTTGGGATACGACAATCTCATTTCCGATCCACTAATCCTTCTTTACTGCATCCCTCACTCCCACACATTGACGAATTCACACGGAAATTGCGTCGCTATGAAATACGAGTACGATGTGTTCTAAGAGATTTCCTTCTAAATCGAGTAACGTTTCTATGGAAACGACAGGATTTTCCTTTGGGATACGACAAACTCATTTCCGATCCACTAATCCTTCTTACTGCATCCCTCACTCCCACACATTGACGAATTCACACGGAAATTGCGTCGCTATGAAATACGAGTACTATGTGTTAGAAGACATTTCCTTCTAAATCGAGTAACGTTTCTATGGAAACGACAGGATTTTCTTTTGGGATACGACAATCTCATTTCCGATCCACTAATCCTTCTTCACTGCTTCCCTCACTCCCACACATTGACGAATTCACACGGAAATTGCGTCGCTATCAAATACGAGTACTATGTGTTAGAAGACATTTCCTTCTAAATCGTGTAACGTTTCTATGGAAACGACCGGATTTTCTTTTGGGATACGACAATCTCATTTCCGATCCACTAATCCTTCTTTACTGCATCCCTCACTCCCACACATTGACGAATTCACACGGAAATTGCGTCGCTATGAAATACGAGTACTATGTGTTAGAAGACATTTCCTTCTAAATCGTGTAACGTTTCTATGGAAACGACCGGATTTTCTTTTGGGATACGACAATCTCATTTCCGATCCACTAATCCTTCTTTACTGCATCCCTCACTCCCACACATTGACGAATTCACACGGAAATTGCGTCGCTATGAAATACGAGTACTATGTGTTCTAAGACATTTCCTTCTAAATCGAGTAACGTTTCTATGGAAACGACAGGTTTCTCTTTTGGGATTCGACAATCTCATTTCCGATCCACTAATCCTTCTTTACTGAATCCCTCACTATTACACATTGACGAATTCACACGGGAATTGCGTCGCTATGAAATACGAGTACTATGTGTTAGAAGACACTTCCTTCTAAATCGAGTAACGTTTCTATGGAAACGACAGGATTTTCTTTTGGGATACGACAATCACATTTCCGATCCACTAATCCTTATTTACTGCATCCCTCACTCCCACACATTGACGAATTCACACGGAAATTGCGTCGCTATGAAATCCGAGTACTATGTGTTAGAAGACATTTCCTTCTAAATCGAGTAACGTTTCAATGGAAACGACAGGATTTTCTTTTGGGATACGACAATCTCATTTCCGATCCACTAATCCTTCTTTACTGCATCCCTCACTCCCACACATTGACGAATTCACACGGAAATTGCGTCGCTATGAAATACGAGTACTATGTGTTCTAAGACAATTCCTTCTAAATCGAGTAACGTTTCTATGGAAACGGAAGGGCTTTTCTTTTGGGATACGACAATCTCATTTCCGATCCACTAATCCTTCTTTACTGCATCCCTCACTCCCACACATTGACGAATTCACACGGAAATTCCGTCGCTATGAAATTCGAGTACTATGTGTTCTAAGACATTTCCTTCTAAATCGAGTAACGTTTCTATGAAAACGACAGGATTTTCTTTTGGGATACGACAATCACATTTCCGATCCACTAATCCTCCTTTACTGCATCCCTCACTCCCACACATTGACGAATTCACACGGAAATTGCGTCGCTATAAAATACGAGTACTATGTGTTAGAAGACATTTCCTTCTTAATCGAGTAACGTTTGTATGGAAACGACAGGATTTTCTTTTGGGATACGACAATCTCATTTCCTAACCACTAATCCTTCTTTATTGCATCCCTCACTCCCACACATTGACGAATTCACACGGAAATTGCGTCGCTATGAAATACGAGTACTATGTGTTCTAAGACAATTCCTTCTAAATCGAGTAACGTATCTATGGAAACGACAGGATTTTCTTTTGGGATACGACAATCTCATTTCCGATCCACTAATCCTTCTTTACTGCATCCCTCACTCCCACACATTGACGAATTCACACGGAAATTCCGTCGCTATGAAATACGAGTACTATGTGTTCTAAGACATTTCCTTCTAAATCGAGTAACGTTTCTATGGAAACGACAGGATTTTCTTTTGGGACACGACAATCACATTTCCGATCCACTAATCCTTCTTTACTGCATCCCTCACTCCCAAACATTGACGAATTCACAAGGAAATTCCGTCGCTATGAAATACTATGTGTTCTAAGACATTTCCTTCTAAATCGAGTAACGTTTCTATGGAAACGACAGGATTTTCTTTTGGGATACGACAATCTCATTTCCTAACCACTAATCCTTCTTTACTGCATCCCTCACTCCCACACATTGACGAATTCACACGGAAATTGCGTCGCTATGAAATACGAGTACTATGTGTTCTAAGACATTTCCTTCTAAATCGAGTAACGTTTCTATGGAAACGACAGGATTTTCTTTTGGGATACGACAATCACATTTCCGATCCACTAATCCTTCTTTACTGCATCCCTCACTCCCAAACATTGACGAATTCACACGGAAATTCTGTCGCTATGAAAAACTATGTGTTCTAAGACATTTCCTTCTAAATCGAGTAACGTTTCTAGGGAAACGACAGGATTTTCTTTTGGGATACGACAATCTCATTTCCGATCCACTAATCCTTCTTTACTGCATCCCTCACTCCCAAACATTGACGATTTCACACGGAAATTGCGTCGCTATGAAATACTATGTGTTAGAAGACATTTCGTTCTAAATCGAGTAACGTTTCTATGGAAACGACAGGATTTTCTTTTGGGATACGACAATCGCATTTCCGATCCACTAATCCTTCTTTACTGCATCCCTCACTCCCACACATTGACGAATTCACACGGAAATTGCGTCGCTATGAAATACGAGTACTATGTGTTCTAAGACATTTCCTTCTAAATCGAGTAACGTTTCTATGGAAACGACAGGATTTTCTTTTGGTATACGACAATGACATTTCCGTTCCACTAATCCTTCTTTACTGCATCCCTCACTCCCAAACATTGACGAATTCACACGGAAATTCCGTCGCTATGAAATACTATGTGTTCTAAGACATTTCCTTCTAAATCGAGTAACGTTTCTATGGAAACGACAGGATTTTCTTTTGGGATACGACAATCTCATTTCCGATCCACTAATCCTTCTTTACTGCATCCCTCACTCCCACACATTGACGAATTCACACGGAAATTGCGCCGCTATGAAGTACGAGTACTATGTGTTCTAAGACATTTCCTTGTAAATCGAGTAACGTTTCTATGGAAACGACAGGATTTTCTTTTGGGATACGACAATCACATTTCCGATCCACTAATCCTTCTTTACTGCATCCCTCACTCCCAAACATTGACGAATTCACACGGAAATTCCGTCGCTATGAAATACTATGTGTTAGAAGACATTTCCTTCTAAATCGAGTAACGTTTCTATGGAAACGACAGGATTTTCTTTTGGGATACGACAATCGCATTTCCGATCCACTAATCCTTCTTTACTGCATCCCTCACTCCCACACATTGACGAATTCACACGGAAATTGCGCCGCTATGAAGTACGAGTACTATGTGTTCTAAGACATTTCCTTGTAAATCGAGTAACGTTTCTATGGAAACGACAGGATTTTCTTTTGGGATACGACAATCACATTTCCGATCCACTAATCCTTCTTTACTGCATCCCTCACTCCCAAACATTGACGAATTCACACGGAAATTCCGTCGCTATGAAATACTATGTGTTCTAAGACATTTCCTTCTAAATCGAGTAACGTTTCTATGGAAACGACAGGATTTTCTTTTGGGATACGACAATCTCATTTCCGATCTACTAATCCTTCTTTACTGCATCCCTCACTCCCACACATTGACGAATTCACACGGAAATTGCGTCGCTATGAAATACGAGTACTATGTGTTCTAAGACATTTCCTTCTAAATCGAGTAACGTTTCTATGGAAACGACAGGATTTTCTTTTGGGATACGACAATCTCATTTCCGATCCACTAATCCTTCTTTACTGCATCCCTCACTCCCACACATTGACGAATTCACACGGAAATTCCGTCGCTATGAAATACTATGTGTTCTTATACATTTCCTTCTAAATCGTGTAACGTTTCTATGGAAACGACAGGATTTTCTTTTGGGATACGACAATCACATTTCCGATCCACTAATCCTTCTTTACTGCATCCCTCACTCCCAAAAATTGACGAATTCACATGGAAATTCCGTCGCTATGAAATAGTATGAGTTCTAAGACATTTCCTTCTAAATCGAGTAACGTTTCTTTGGAAACGACAGGATTTTCTTTTGGGATACGACAATCACATTTCCGATCCACTAATCCTTCTTTACTGCATCCCTCACTCCCAAACATTGACGAATTCACACGGAAATTCCGTCGCTATGAAATACTATGTGTTCTAATACATTTCCTTCTAAATCGAGTAACGTTTCTATGGAAACGACAGGATTTTCTTTTGGGATACGACAATCTCATTTCCGATCCACTAATCCTTCTTTACTGCATCCCTCACTCCCACACATTGACGAATTCACACGGAAATTGCGTCGCTATGAAATACGAGTACGATGTGTTCTAAGAGATTTCCTTCTAAATCGAGTAACGTTTCTATGGAAACGACAGGATTTTCCTTTGGGATACGACAAACACATTTCCGATCCACTAATCCTTCTTACTGCATCCCTCACTCCCACACATTGACGAATTCACACGGAAATTGCGTCGCTATGAAATACGAGTACTATGTGTTAGAAGACATTTCCTTCTAAATCGAGTAACGTTTCTATGGAAACGACAGGATTTTCTTTTGGGATACGACAATCTCATTTCCGATCCACTAATCCTTCTTCACTGCTTCCCTCACTCCCACACATTGACGAATTCACACGGAAATTGCGTCGCTATCAAATACGAGTACTATGTGTTAGAAGACATTTCCTTCTAAATCGTGTAACGTTTCTATGGAAACGACCGGATTTTCTTTTGGGATACGACAATCTCATTTCCGATCCACTAATCCTTCTTTACTGCATCCCTCACTCCCACACATTGACGAATTCACACGGAAATTGCGTCGCTATGAAATACGAGTACTATGTGTTAGAAGACATTTCCTTCTAAATCGTGTAACGTTTCTATGGAAACGACCGGATTTTCTTTTGGGATACGACAATCTCATTTCCGATCCACTAATCCTTCTTTACTGCATCCCTCACTCCCACACATTGACGAATTCACACGGAAATTGCGTCGCTATGAAATACGAGTACTATGTGTTCTAAGACATTTCCTTCTAAATCGAGTAACGTTTCTATGGAAACGACAGGTTTCTCTTTTGGGATTCGACAATCTCATTTCCGATCCACTAATCCTTCTTTACTGAATCCCTCACTATTACACATTGACGAATTCACACGGGAATTGCGTCGCTATGAAATACGAGTACTATGTGTTAGAAGACACTTCCTTCTAAATCGAGTGACGTTTCTATGGAAACGACAGGATTTTCTTTTGGGATACGACAATCACATTTCCGATCCACTAATCCTTATTTACTGCATCCCTCACTCCCACACATTGACGAATTCACACGGAAATTGCGTCGCTATGAAATCCGAGTACTATGTGTTAGAAGACATTTCCTTCTAAATCGAGTAACGTTTCAATGGAAACGACAGGATTTTCTTTTGGGATACGACAATCTCATTTCCGATCCACTATTCCTTCTTTACTGCATCCCTCACTCCCACACATTGACGAATTCACACGGAAATTGCGTCGCTATGAAATACGAGTACTATGTGTTCTAAGACAATTCCTTCTAAATCGAGTAACGTTTCTATGGAAACGGAAGGGCTTTTCTTTTGGGATACGACAATCTCATTTCCGATCCACTAATCCTTCTTTACTGCATCCCTCACTCCCACACATTGACGAATTCACACGGAAATTCCGTCGCTATGAAATACGAGTACTATGTGTTCTAAGACAATTCCTTCTAAATCGAGTAACGTATCTATGGAAACGACAGGATTTTCTTTTGGGATACGACAATCTCATTTCCGATCCACTAATCCTTCTTTACTGCATCCCTCACTCCCACACATTGACGAATTCACACGGAAATTCCGTCGCTATGAAATACGAGTACTATGTGTTCTAAGACATTTCCTTCTAAATCGAGTAACGTTTCTATGGAAACGACAGGATTTTCTTTTGGGATACGACAATCACATTTCCGATCCACTAATCCTTCTTTACTGCATCCCTCACTCCCAAACATTGACGAATTCACAAGGAAATTCCGTCGCTATGAAATACTATGTGTTCTAAGACATTTCCTTCTAAATCGAGTAACGTTTCTATGGAAACGACAGGATTTTCTTTTGGGATACGACAATCTCATTTCCTAACCACTAATCCTTCTTTACTGCATCCCTCACTCCCACACATTGACGAATTCACACGGAAATTGCGTCGCTATGAAATACGAGTACTATGTGTTCTAATACATTTCCTTCTAAATCGAGTAACGTTTCTATGGAAACGACAGGATTTTCTTTTGGGATACGACAATCACATTTCCGATCCACTAATCCTTCTTTACTGCATCCCTCACTCCCAAACATTGACGAATTCACACGGAAATTCTGTCGCCATGAAATACTATGTGTTCTAAGACATTTCCTTCTAAATCGAGTAACGTTTCTAGGGAAACGACAGGATTTTCTTTTGGGATACGACAATCTCATTTCCGATCCACTAATCCTTCTTTACTGCATCCCTCACTCCCAAACATTGACGATTTCACACGGAAATTCCGTCGCTATGAAATACTATGTGTTCTAAGACATTTCCTTCTAAATCGAGTAACGTTTCTATGGAAACGACAGGATTTTCTTTTGGGATACGACAATCGCATTTCCGATCCACTAATCCTTCTTTACTGCATCCCTCACTCCCACACATTGACGAATTCACACGGAAATTGCGTCGCTATGAAATACGAGTACTATGTGTTCTAAGACATTTCCTTCTAAATCGAGTAACGTTTCTATGGAAACGACAGGATTTTCTTTTGGTATACGACAATGACATTTCCGTTCCACTAATCCTTCTTTACTGCATCCCTCACTCCCAAACATTGACGAATTCACACGGAAATTCCGTCGCTATGAAATACTATGTGTTCTAAGACATTTCCTTCTAAATCGAGTAACGTTTCTATGGAAACGACAGGATTTTCTTTTGGGATACGACAATCTCATTTCCGATCCACTAATCCTTCTTTACTGCATCCCTCACTCCCACACATTGACGAATTCACACGGAAATTGCGCCGCTATGAAGTACGAGTACTATGTGTTCTAAGACATTTCCTTGTAAATCGAGTAACGTTTCTATGGAAACGACAGGATTTTCTTTTGGGATACGACAATCACATTTCCGATCCACTAATCCTTCTTTACTGCATCCCTCACTCCCAAACATTGACGAATTCACACGGAAATTCCGTCGCTATGAAATACTATGTGTTCTAAGACATTTCCTTCTAAATCGAGTAACGTTTCTATGGAAACGACAGGATTTTCTTTTGGGATACGACAATCTCATTTCCGATCTACTAATCCTTCTTTACTGCATCCCTCACTCCCACACATTGACGAATTCACACGGAAATTGCGTCGCTATGAAATACGAGTACTATGTGTTCTAAGACATTTCCTTCTAAATCGAGTAACGTTTCTATGGAAACGACAGGATTTTCTTTTGGGATACGACAATCTCATTTCCGATCCACTAATCCTTCTTTACTGCATCCCTCACTCCCACACATTGACGAATTCACACGGAAATTGCGTCGCTATGAAATACGAGTACGATGTGTTCTAAGAGATTTCCTTCTAAATCGAGTAACGTTTCTATGGAAACGACAGGATTTTCCTTTGGGATACGACAAACACATTTCCGATCCACTAATCCTTCTTTACTGCATCCCTCACTCCCACACATTGACGAATTCACACGGAAATTCCGTCGCTATGAAATACTATGTGTTCTAAGACATTTCCTTCTAAATCGAGTAACGTTTCTATGGAAACGACAGGATTTTCTTTTGGGATACGACAATCTCATTTCCGATCCACTAATCCTACTTTACTGCATCCCTCACTCGCACACATTGACGAATTCACACGGAAATTCCGTCGCTGTGAAATTCGAGTACTATGTGTTCTAAGATATTTCCTTCTAAATCGAGTAACGTTTCTACGGAAACGACAGGATTTTCTTTTGGGATACGACAATCACATTTCCGATCCACTAATCCTTCTTTACTGCATCCCTCACTCCCAAACATTGACGAATTCACACGGAAATTGCGTCGCTATGATATACTATGTGTTCTAAGACATTTCCTTCTAAATCGAGTAACGTTTCTACTTAAACGACAGGATTTTCTTTTGGGATACGACAATCTCATTTCCGATCCACTAATCCTTCTTTACTGCATCCCTCACTCCCACACATTGACGAATTCACACGGAAATTCCGTCGCTATGAAATACTATGTGTTCTTAAACATTTCCTTCTAAATCGTGTAACGTTTCTATGGAAACGACAGGATTTTCTTTTGGGATACGACAATCACATTTCCGATCCACTAATCCTTCTTTACTGCATCCCTCACTCCCAAAAATTGACGAATTCACATGGAAATTCCTTCGCTATGAAATACTATGTGTTCTAAGACATTTCCTTCTAAATCGAGTAACGTTTCTATGGAAACGACAGGATTTTCTTTTGGGATACGACAATCACATTTCCGATCCACTAATCCTTCTTTACTGCATCCCTCACTCCCAAACATTGACGAATTCACACGGAAATTCCGTCGCTATGAAATACTATGTGTTCTAAGACATTTCCTTCTAAATCGAGTAACGTTTCTATGGAAACGACAGGATTTTCTTTTATGATACGAAAATCTCATTTCCGATCCACTAATCCTTCTTTACTGCATCCCTCACTCCCACACATTGACGAATTCACACGGAAATTGCGTCGCTATGAAATACGAGTACTATGTGTTCTAAGAGATTACCTTCTAAATCGAGTAACGTTTCTATGGAAACGACAGGATTTTCCTTTGATATACGACAATCACATTTCCGATCCACTAATCCTTCTTTACTGCATCCCTCACTCCCAAACATTGACGAATTCACACGGAAATTCCGTCGCTATGAAATACTATGTGTTCTAAGACATTTCCTTCTAAATCGAGTAACGTTTCTATGGAAACGACAGGATTTTCTTTTGGGATACGACAATCTCATTTCCGATCCACTAATCGTTCTTTACTGCATCCCTCACTCCCACACATTGACGAATTCACACGGAAATTGCGTCGCTATGAAATACGAGTACTATGTGTTCTAAGAGATTTCCTTCTAAATCGAGTAACGTTTCTATGGAAACGACAGGATTTTCCTTTGGGATACGACAATCACATTTCCGATCGACTAATCCTTCTTTACTGCATCCCTCACTCCCACACATTGACGAATTCACACGGAAATTCCGTCGCTATGAAATACTATGTGTTCTAAGACATTTCCTTCTAAATCCAGTAACGTTTCTATGGAAACGACAGGATTTTCTTTTCGGATACGACAATCTCATTTCCGATCCACTAATCCTTCTTTACTGCATCCCTCACTCCCACACATTGACGAATTCACACGGAAATTCCGTCGCTATGAAGTACGAGTACTATGTGTTCTAAGATATTTCCTTCTAAATCGAGTAACGTTTCTACGGAAACGACAGGATTTTCTTTTGGGATACGACAATCATATTTCCGAACCACTACTCCTTCTTTACTGCATCCCTCACTCCCAAACATTGACGAATTCACACGGAAATTGCGTCGCTATGATATACTATGTGTTCTAAGACATTTCCTTCTAAATCGAGTAACGTTTCTATGGAAACGACAGGATTTTCTTTTGGGATACGACAATCTCATTTCCGATCCACTAATCCTTCTTTACTGCATCCCTCACTCCCACACATTGACGAATTCACACGGAAATTCCGTCGCTATGAAATACTATGTGTTCTTATACATTTCCTTCTAAATCGTGTAACGTTTCTATGGAAACGACAGGATTTTCTTTTGGGATACGACAATCACATTTCCGATCCACTAATCCTTCTTTACTGAATCCCTCACTCCCACAAATTGACGAATTCACATGGAAATTCCGTCGCTATGAAATACTATGTGTTCTAAGACATTTCCTTCTAAATCGAGTAACGTTTCTATGGAAACGACAGGATTTTCTTTTGGGACACGACAATCACATTTCCGATCCACTAATCCTTCTTTACTGCATCCCTCACTCCCAAACATTGACGAATTCACACGGAAATTCCGTCGCTATGAAATACTATGTGTTCTAAGACATTTCCTTCTAAATCGAGTAACGTTTCTATGGAAACGACAGGATTTTCTTTTGGGATACGACAATCTCATTTCCGATCCACTAATCCTTCTTTACTGCATCCCTCACTCCCACACATTGACGAATTCACACGGAAATTGCGTCGCTATGAAATCCGAGTACTATGTGTTAGAAGACATTTCCTTCTAAATCGAGTAACGTTTCTATGGAAACGACAGGATTTTCTTTTGGGATACGACAATCTCATTTCCGATCCACTAATCCTTCTTTACTGCATCCCTCACTCCCACACATTGACGAATTCACACGGAAATTGCGTCGCTATGAAATACGAGTACTATGTGTTCTAAGACAATTCCTTCTAAATCGAGTAACGTTTCTATGGAAACGGAAGGGCTTTTCTTTTGGGATACGACAATCTCATTTCCGATCCACTAATCCTTCTTTACTGCATCCCTCACTCCCACACATTGACGAATTCACACGGAAATTCCGTCGCTATGAAATTCGAGTACTATGTGTTCTAAGACATTTCCTTCTAAATCGAGTAACGTTTCTATGAAAACGACAGGATTTTCTTTTGGGATACGACAATCACATTTCCGATCCACTAATCCTCCTTTACTGCATCCCTCACTCCCACACATTGACGAATTCACACGGAAATTGCGTCGCTATAAAATACGAGTACTATGTGTTAGAAGACATTTCCTTCTTAATCGAGTAACGTTTCTATGGAAAAGACAGGATTTTCTTTTGGGATACGACAATCTCATTTCCTAACCACTAATCCTTCTTTATTGCATCCCTCACTCCCACACATTGACGAATTCACACGGAAATTGCGTCGCTATGAAATACGAGTACTATGTGTTCTAAGACAATTCCTTCTAAATCGAGTAACGTATCTATGGAAACGACAGGATTTTCTTTTGGGATACGACAATCTCATTTCCGATCCACTAATCCTTCTTTACTGCATCCCTCACTCCCACACATTGACGAATTCACACGGAAATTCCGTCGCTATGAAATACGAGTACTATGTGTTCTAAGACATTTCCTTCTAAATCGAGTAACGTTTCTATGGAAACGACAGGATTTTCTTTTGGGATACGACAATCACATTTCCGATCCACTAATCCTTCTTTACTGCATCCCTCACTCCCAAACATTGACGAATTCACAAGGAAATTCCGTCGCTATGGAATACTATGTGTTCTAAGACATTTCCTTCTAAATCGAGTAACGTTTCTATGGAAACGACAGGATTTTCTTTTGGGATACGACAATCTCATTTCCTAACCACTAATCCTTCTTTACTGCATCCCTCACTCCCACACATTGACGAATTCACACGGAAATTGCGTCGCTATGAAATACGAGTACTATGTGTTCTAAGACATTTCCTTCTAAATCGAGTAACGTTTCTATGGAAACGACAGGATTTTCTTTTGGGATACGACAATCACATTTCCGATCCACTAATCCTTCTTTACTGCATCCCTCACTCCCAAACATTGACGAATTAACACGGAAATTCTGTCGCTATGAAATACTATGTGTTCTAAGACATTTCCTTCTAAATCGAGTAACGTTTCTAGGGAAACGACAGGATTTTCTTTTGGGATACGACAATCTCATTTCCGATCCACTAATCCTTCTTTACTGCATCCCTCACTCCCAAACATTGACGATTTCACACGGAAATTGCGTCGCTATGAAATACTATGTGTTAGAAGACATTTCCTTCTAAATCGAGTAACGTTTCTATGGAAACGACAGGATTTTCTTTTGGGATACGACAATCGCATTTCCGATCCACTAATCCTTCTTTACTGCATCCCTCACTCCCACACATTGACGAATTCACACGGAAATTGCGTCGCTATGAAATACGAGTACTATGTGTTCTAAGACATTTCCTTCTAAATCGAGTAACGTTTCTATGGAAACGACAGGATTTTCTTTTGGGATACGACAATGACATTTCCGTTCCACTAATCCTTCTTTACTGCATCCCTCACTCCCAAACATTGACGAATTCACACGGAAATTCCGTCCCTATGAAATACTATGTGTTCTAAGACATTTCCTTCTAAATCGAGTAACGTTTCTATGGAAACGACAGGATTTTCTTTTGGGATACGACAATCTCATTTCCGATCCACTAATCCTTCTTTACTGCATCCCTCACTCCCACACATTGACGAATTCACACGGAAATTGCGCCGCTATGAAGTACGAGTACTATGTGTTCTAAGACATTTCCTTCTAAATCGAGTAACGTTTCTATGGAAACGACAGGATTTTCTTTTGGGATACGACAATCACATTACCGATCCACTAATCCTTCTTTACTGCATCCCTCACTCCCAATCATTGACGAATTCACACGGAAATTCCGTCGCTATGAAATACTATGTGTTCTAAGACATTTCCTTCTAAATCGAGTAACGTTTCTATGGAAACGACAGGATTTTCTTTTGGGATACGACAATCTCATTTCCGATCTACTAATCCTTCTTTACTGCATCCCTCACTCCCACACATTGACGAATTCACACGGAAATTGCGTCGCTATGAAATACGAGTACTATGTGTTCTAAGACATTTCCTTGTAAATCGAGTAACGTTTCTATGGAAACGACAGGATTTTCTTTTGGGATACGACAATCTCATTTCCGATCCACTAATCCTTCTTTACTGCATCCCTCACTCCCACACATTGACGAATTCACACGGAAATTGCGTCGCTATGAAATACGAGTACGATGTGTTCTAAGAGATTTCCTTCTAAATCGAGTAACGTTTCTATGGAAACGACAGGATTTTCCTTTGGGATACGACAAACACATTTCCGATCCACTAATCCTTCTATACTGCATCCCTCACTCCCACACATTGACGAATTCACACGGAAATTCCGTCGCTATGAAATACTATGTGTTCTAAGACATTTCCTTCTAAATCGAGTAACGTTTCTATGGAAACGACAGGATTTTCTTTTGGGATACGACAATCTCATTTCCGATCCACTAATCCTACTTTACTGCATCCCTCACTCGCACACATTGACGAATTCACACGGAAATTCCGTCGCTGTGAAATTCGAGTACTATGTGTTCTAAGATATTTCCTTCTAAATCGAGTAACGTTTCTACGGAAACGACAGGATTTTCTTTTGGGATACGACAATCACATTTCCGATCCACTAATCCTTCTTTACTGCATCCCTCACTCCCAAACATTGACGAATTCACACGGAAATTGCGTCGCTATGATATACTATGTGTTCTAAGACATTTCCTTCTAAATCGAGTAACGTTTCTATGGAAACGACAGGATTTTCTTTTGGGATACGACAATCTCATTTCCGATCCACTAATCCTTCTTTACTGCATCCCTCACTCCCACACATTGACGAATTCACAAGGAAATTCCGTCGCTATGAAATACTATGTGTTCTTAAACATTTCCTTCTAAATCGTGTAACGTTTCTATGGAAACGACAGGATTTTCTTTTGGGATACGACAATCACATTTCCGATCCACTAATCCTTCTTTACTGCATCCCTCACTCCCAAAAATTGACGAATTCACATGGAAATTCCTTCGCTATGAAATACTATGTGTTCTAAGACATTTCCTTCTAAATCGAGTAACGTTTCTATGGAAACGACAGGATTTTCTTTTGGGATACGACAATCACATTTCCGATCCACTAATCCTTCTTTACTGCATCCCTCACTCCCAAACATTGACGAATTCACACGGAAATTCCGTCGCTATGAAATACTATGTGTTCTAAGACATTTCCTTCTAAATCGAGTAACGTTTCTATGGAAACGACAGGATTTTCTTTTATGATACGAAAATCTCATTTCCGATCCACTAATCCTTCTTTACTGCATCCCTCACTCCCACACATTGACGAATTCACACGGAAATTGCGTCGCTATGAAATTCGAGTACTATGTGTTCTAAGAGATTACCTTCTAAATCGAGTAACGTTTCTATGGAAACGACAGGATTTTCCTTTGATATACGACAATCACATTTCCGATCCACTAATCCTTCTTTACTGCATCCCTCACTCCCAAACATTGACGAATTCACACGGAAATTCCGTCGCTATGAAATACTATGTGTTCTAAGACATTTCCTTCTAAATCGAGTAACGTTTCTATGGAAACGACAGGATTTTCTTTTGGGATACGACAATCTCATTTCCGATCCACTAATCCTTCTTTACTGCATCCCTCACTCCCACACATTGACGAATTCACACGGAAATTGCGTCGCTATGAAATACGAGTACTACGTGTTCTAAGAGATTTCCTTCTAAATCGAGTAACGTTTCTATGGAAACGACAGGATTTTCCTTTGGGATACGACAATCACATTTCCGATCGACTAATCCTTCTTTACTGCATCCCTCACTCCCACACATTGACGAATTCACACGGAAATTCCGTCGCTATGAAATACTATGTGTTCTAAGACATTTCCTTCTAAATCCAGTAACGTTTCTATGGAAACGACAGGATTTTCTTTTCGGATACGACAATCTCATTTCCGATCCACTAATCCTTCTTTACTGCATCCCTCACTCCCACACATTGACGAATTCACACGGAAATTCCGTCGCTATGAAATACGAGTACTATGTGTTCTAAGATATTTCCTTCTAAATCGAGTAACGTTTCTACGGAAACGACAGGATTTTCTTTTGGGATACGACAATCATATTTCCGAACCACTAATCCTTCTTTACTGCATCCCTCACTCCCAAACATTGACGAATTCACACGGAAATTGCGTCGCTATGATATACTATGTGTTCTAAGACATTTCCTTCTAAATCGAGTAACGTTTCTATGGAAACGACAGGATTTTCTTTTGGGATACGACAATCTCATTTCCGATCCACTAATCCTTCTTTACTGCATCCCTCACTCCCACACATTGACGAATTCACACGGAAATTCCGTCGCTATGAAATACTATGTGTTCTTATACATTTCCTTCTAAATCGTGTAACGTTTCTATGGAAACGACAGGATTTTCTTTTGGGATACGACAATCACATTTCCGATCCACTAATTCTTCTTTACTGCATCCCTCACTCCCAAAAATTGACGAATTCACATGGAAATTCCGTCGCTATGAAATACTATGTGTTCTAAGACATTTCCTTCTAAATCGAGTAACGTTTCTATGGAAACGACAGGATTTTCTTTTGGGACACGACAATCACATTTCCGATCCACTAATCCTTCTTTACTGCATCCCTCACTCCCAAACATTGACGAATTCACACGGAAATTCCGTCGCTATGAAATACTATGTGTTCTAAGACATTTCCTTCTAAATCGAGTAACGTTTCTATGGAAACGACAGGATTTTCTTTTGGGATACGACAATCTCATTTCCGATCCACTAATCCTTGTTTACTGCATCCCTCACTCCCACACATTGACGAATTCACACGGAAATTGCGTCGCTATGAAATACGAGTACTATGTGTTCTAAGAGATTTCCTTCTAAATCGAGTAACGTTTCTATGGAAACGACAGGATTTTCCTTTGGGATACGACAATCACATTTCCGATCCACTAATCCTTCTTTACTGCATCCCTCACTCCCAAACATTGACGAATTCACACGGAAATTCCGTCGCTATGAAATACTATGTGTTCTAAGACATTTCCTTCTAAATCGAGTAACGTTTCTATGGAAACGACAGGATTTATTTTTGGGATACGACAATCTCATTTCCGATCCACTAATCCTTCTTTACTGCATCCCTCACTCCCACACATTGACGAATTCACACGGAAATTCCGTCGCTATGAAATACGAGTACTATGTGTTCTAAGATATTTCCTTATAAATCGAGTAACGTTTCTACGGAAACGACAGGATTTTCTTTTGGGATACGACAATCACATTTCCGATCCACTAATCCTTCTTTACTGCATCCCTCACTCCCAAACATTGACGAATTCTCACGGAAATTGCGTCGCTATGATATACTATGTGTTCTAAGACATTTCCTTCTAAATCGAGTAACGTTTCTATGGAAACGACAGGATTTTCTTTTGGGATACGACAATCTCATTTCCGATCCACTAATCCTTCTTTACTGCATCCCTCACTCCCACACATTGACGAATTCACACGGAAATTCCGTCGCTATGAAATACGAGTACTATGTGTTCTAAGATATTTCCTTCTAAATCGAGTAACGTTTCTACGGAAACGACAGGATTTTCTTTTGGGATACGACAATCATATTTCCGAACCACTAATCCTTCTTTACTGCATCCCTCACTCCCAAACATTGACGAATTCACACGGAAATTGCGTCGCTATGATATACTATGTGTTCTAAGACATTTCCTTCTAAATCGAGTAACGTTTCTATGGAAACGACAGGATTTTCTTTTGCGATACGACAATCTCATTTCCGATCCACTAATCCTTCTTTACTGCATCCCTCACTCCCACACATTAACGAATTCACACGGAAATTCCGTCGCTATGAAATACTATGTGTTCTTATACATTTCCTTCTAAATCGTGTAACGTTTCTATGGAAACGACAGGATTTTCTTTTGGGATACGACAATCACATTTCCGATCCACTAATCCTTCTTTACTGCATCCCTCACTCCCAAAAATTGACGAATTCACATGGAAATTCCGTCGCTATGAAATACTATGTGTTCTAAGACATTTCCTTCTAAATCGAGTAACGTTTCTATGGAAACGACAGGATTTTCTTTTGGGATACGACAATCACATTTCCGATCCACTAATCCTTCTTTACTGCATCCCTCACTCCCAAACATTGACGAATTCACACGGAAATTCCGTCGCTATGAAATACTATGTGTTCTAAGACATTTCCTTCTAAATCGAGTAACGTTTCTATGGAAACGACAGGATTTTCTTTTGGGATACGACAATCTCATTTCCGATCCACTAATCCTTCTTTACTGCATCCCTCACTCCCACACATTGACAAATTCACACGGAAATTGCGTCGCTATGAAATACGAGTACTATGTGTTCTAAGAGATTTCCTTCTAAATCGAGTAACGTTTCTATGGAAACGACAGGATTTCCCTTTGGGATACGACAATCACATTTCCGATCCACTAATCCTTCTTTACTGCATCCCTCACTCCCAAACATTGACGAATTCACACGGAAATTCCGTCGCTATGAAATACTATGTGTTCTAAGACATTTCCTTCTAAATCGAGTAACGTTTCTATGGAAACGACAGGATTTATTTTTGGGATACAACAATCTCATTTCCGATCCACTAATCCTTCTTTACTGCATCCCTCACTCCCACACATTGACGAATTCACACGGAAATTCCGTCGCTATGAAATAGGAGTACTATGTGTTCTAAGATATTTCCTTATAAATCGAGTAACGTTTCTACGGAAACGACAGGATTTTCTTTTGGGATACGACAATCACATTTCCGATCCACTAATCCTTCTTTACTGCATCCCTCACTCCCAAACATTGACGAATTCTCACGGAAATTGCGTCGCTATGATATACTATGTGTTCTAAGACATTTCCTTCTAAATCGAGTAACGTTTCTATGGAAACGACAGGATTTTCTTTTGGGATACGACAATCTCATTTCCGATCCACTAATCCTTCTTTACTGCATCCCTCACTCCCACACATTGACGAATTCACACGGAAATGGCGTCGCTATGAAATACGAGTACTATGTGTTCTAAGACATTTCCTTCTAAATCGAGTAACGTTTCTATGGAAACGACAGGATTTTCTTTTGGGATACGACAATCACATTTCCGATCCACTAATCCTTCTTTACTGCATCCCTCACTCCCAAACATTGACGAATTCACACGGAAATTCCGTCGCTATGAAATACTATGTGTTCTAAGACATTTCCTTCTAAATCGAGTAACGTTTCTATGGAAACGACAGGATTTTCTTTTGGGATGCGACAATCTCATTTCCGATCCACTAATCCTTCTTTACTGCATCCCTCACTCCCAAACATTGACGAATTCACTCGGAAATTGCGTCGCTATGAAATACGAGTACTATGTGTTAGAAGACATTTCCTTCTAAATCGAGTAACGTTTTCTATGGAAACGACAGGATTTTCTTTTGGGATACGACAATCACATTTCCGATCCACTAATCCTTCTTTACTGCGTCCCTCACTCCCAAACATTGACGAATTCACACGGAAATTGCATCGCTATGAAATACTATGTGCTCTAAGATTGGTTGGTTGGTTTTGGGGAAGGAGACCAAACAGCGAGGTCATCGGTCTCATCGGATTTGGGAAGGACGGGGAAGGAAGTCGGCCGTGCCCTTTGAAAGGAACCATCCCGGCATTTGCCTGGAGCGATTTTAGGGAAATCACGGAAAACCTAAATCAGGATGGCCGGACGCGGGATTGAACCGTCGTCCTCCCGAATGAGAGTCCAGTGTCTAACCATGTGTTCTAAGACATTTCCTTCTAAATCGAGTAACGTTTCTATGGAAACGACAGTATTTTCTTTTGGGATACGACAATCTCATTTCCGATCCACTAATCTTTCTTTACTGCATCCCTCACTCCCACACATTGACGAATTCACACGGAAATTCCGACGCTATGAAATACGAGTACTATGTGTTAGAAGACATTTCCTTCTAAATCGAGTAACGTTTCTATAGAAACGACAGGATTTTCTATTGGGATACGACAATCACATTTCCGATCCACTAATCCTTCTTTACTGCATCCCTCACTCCCAAACATTGACGAATTCACACGGAAATTCCGTCGCTATGAAATACTATGTGTTCTAAGACATTTCCTTCTAAATCGAGTAACGTTTCTATGGAAACGACAGGATTTATTTTTGGGATACGACAATCTCATTTCCGATCCACTAATCCTTCTTTACTGCATCCCTCACTCCCACACATTGACGAATTCACACGGAAATTCCGTTGCTATGAAATACGAGTACTATGTGTTCTAAGATATTTCCTTATAAATCGAGTAACGTTTCTACGGAAACGACAGGATTTTCTTTTGGGATACGACAATCACATTTCCGATCCACTAATCCTTCTTTACTGCATCCCTCACTCCCAAACATTGACGAATTCTCACGGAAATTGCGTCGCTATGATATACTATGTGTTCTAAGACATTTCCTTCTAAATCGAGTAACGTTTCTATGGAAACGACAGGATTTTCTTTTGGGATACGACAATCTCATTTCCGATCCACTAATCCTTCTTTACTGCATCCCTCACTCCCACACATTAACGAATTCACACGGAAATTCCGTCGCTATGAAATACGAGTACTATGTGTTCTAAGATATTTCCTTCTAAATCGAGTAACGTTTCTACGGAAACGACAGGATTTTCTTTTGGGATACGACAATCATATTTCCGAACCACTAATCCTTCTTTACTGCATCCCTCACTCCCAAACATTGACGAATTCACACGGAAATTGCGTCGCTATGATATACTATGTGTTCTAAGACATTTCCTTCTAAATCGAGTAACGTTTCTATGGAAACGACAGGATTTTCTTTTGGGATACGACAATCTCATTTCCGATCCACTAATCCTTCTTTACTGCATCCCTCACTCCCACACATTAACGAATTCACACGGAAATTCCGTCGCTATGAAATACTATGTGTTCTTATACATTTCCTTCTAAATCGTGTAACGTTTCTATGGAAACGACAGGATTTTCTTTTGGGATACGACAATCACATTTCCGATCCACTAATAGTTCTTTACTGCATCCCTCACTCCCAAAAATTGACGAATTCACATGGAAATTCCGTCGCTATGAAATACTATGTGTTCTAAGACATTTCCTTCTAAATCGAGTAACGTTTCTATGGAAACGACAGGATTTTCTTTTGGGATACGACAATCACATTTCCGATCCACTAATCCTTCTTTACTGCATCCCTCACTCCCAAACATTGACGAATTCACACGGAAATTCCGTCGCTATGAAATACTATGTGTTCTAAGACATTTCCTTCTAAATCGAGTAACGTTTCTATGGAAACGACAGGATTTTCTTTTGGGATACGACAATCTCATTTCCGATCCACTAATCCTTCTTTACTGCATCCCTCACTCCCACACATTGACAAATTCACACGGAAATTGCGTCGCTATGAAATAGGAGTACTATGTGTTCTAAGAGATTTCCTTCTAAATCGAGTAACGTTTCTATGGAAACGACAGGATTTCCCTTTGGGATACGACAATCACATTTCCGATCCACTAATCCTTCTTTACTGCATCCCTCACTCCCAAACATTGACGAATTCACACGGAAATTCCGTCGCTATGAAATACTATGTGTTCTAAGACATTTCCTTCTAAATCGAGTAACGTTTCTATGGAAACGACAGGATTTATTTTTGGGATACGACAATCTCATTTCCGATCCACTAATCCTTCTTTACTGCATCCCTCACTCCCACACTTTGACGAATTCACACGGAAATTCCGTCGCTATGAAATACGAGTACTATGTGTTCTAAGATATTTCCTTATAAATCGAGTAACGTTTCTACGGAAACGACAGGATTTTCTTTTGGGATACGACAATCACATTTCCGATCCACTAATCCTTCTTTACTGCATCCCTCACTCCCAAACATTGACGAATTCTCACGGAAATTGCGTCGCTATGATATACTATGTGTTCTAAGACATTTCCTTCTAAATCGAGTAACGTTTCTATGGAAACGACAGGATTTTCTTTTGGGATACGACAATCTCATTTCCGATCCACTAATCCTTCTTTACTGCATCCCTCACTCCCACACATTGACGAATTCACACGGAAATGGCGTCGCTATGAAATACGAGTACTATGTGTTCTAAGACATTTCCTTCTAAATCGAGTAACGTTTCTATGGAAACGACAGGATTTTCTTTTGGGATACGACAATCACATTTCCGATCCACTAATCCTTCTTTACTGCATCCCTCACTCCCAAACATTGACGAATTCACACGGAAATTCCGTCGCTATGAAATACTATGTGTTCTAAGACATTTCCTTCTAAATCGAGTAACTTTTCTATGGAAACGACAGGATTTTCTTTTGGGATACGACAATCTCATTTCCGATCCACTAATCCTTCTTTACTGCATCCCTCACTCCCAAACATTGACGAATTCACACGGAAATTGCGTCGCTATGAAATACGAGTACTATGTGTTAGAAGACATTTCCTTCTAAATCGAGTAACGTTTTCTATGGAAACGACAGGATTTTCTTTTGGGATACGACAATCACATTTCCGATCCACTAATCCTTCTTTACTGCGTCCCTCACTCCCAAACATTGACGTTTTCACACGGAAATTGCATCGCTATGAAATACTATGTGCTCTAAGATTGGTTGGTTGGTTTTGGGGAAGGAGACCAAACAGCGAGGTCATCGGTCTCATCGGATTAGGGAAGGACGGGGAAGGAAGTCGGCCGTGCCCTTTGAAAGAACCATCCCGGCATTTGCCTGGAGCGATTTTAGGGAAATCACGGAAAACCTAAATCAGGATGGCCGGACGCGGGATTGAACCATCGTCCTCCCGAATGAGAGTCCAGTGTCTAACCATGTGTTCTAAGACATTTCCTTCTAAATCGAGTAACGTTTCTATGGAAACGACAGTATTTTCTTTTGGGATACGACAATCTCATTTCCGATCCACTAATCTTTCTTTACTGCATCCCTCACTCCCACACATTGACGAATTCACACGGAAATTCCGACGCTATGAAATACGAGTACTATGTGTTAGAAGACATTTCCTTCTAAATCGAGTAACGTTTCTATAGAAACGACAGGATTTTCTATTGGGATACGACAATCACATTTCCGATCCACTAATCCTTCTTTACTGCATCCCTCACTCCCAAACATTGACGAATTCACACGGAAATTCCGTCGCTATGAAATACTATGTGTTCTAAGACATTTCCTTCGAAATCGAGTCACGTTTCTATGGAAACGACAGGATTTTCTTTTGGGATACGACAATCTCATTTCCGATCCACTAATCCTTCTTTACTGGATCCCTCACTCCCAAACATTGACGAATTCACACGGAAATTGCGTCGCTATGAAATACTATGTGTTAGAAGACATTTCCTTCTAAATCGAGTAACGTTTCTATGGAAACGACAGGATTTTCTTTTGGGATACGACAATCACATTTCCGATCCACTAATCCTTCTTTACTGCATCCCTCACTCCCAAACATTGACGAATTCACACGGAAATTGCGTCGCTATGAAATACTATGTGTTCTAAGACATTTCCTTCTAAATCGAGTAACGTTTCTATGGAAACGACAGGATTTTCTTTTGGGATACGACAATCTCATTTCCGATCCACTAATCCTTCTTTACTGCATCCCTCACTCCCACACATTGACGAATTCACACGGAAATTCCGTCGCTATGAAATACGAGTACTATGTGTTCTAAGACATTTCCTTCTAAATCGAGTAACGTTTCTATGGAAACGACAGGATTTTCTTTTGGGATACGACAATCACATTTCCGATCCACTAATCCTTCTTTACTGCATCCCTCACTCCCAAACATTGACGAATTCACACGGAAATTGCGTCGCTATGAAATACTATTTGTTCTAAGACAGTTCCTTCTAAATCGAGTAACGTTTCTATGGAAACGACAGGATTTCCTTTTGGGATACAACAATCTCATTTCCGATCCACTAATCCTTCTTTACTGCATCCCTCACTCCCACACATTGACGAATTCACACGGAAATTCCGTCGCTATGAAATACTATGTGTTCTAAGACATTTCCTTCTAAATCGAGTAACGTTTCTATGGAAACGACAGGATTTTCTTTTGGGATACGACAATCACATTTCCGATCCACTAATCCTTCTTTACTGCATCCCTCACTCCCACACATTGACGAATTCACACGGAAATTGCGTCGCTATGAAATACGAGTAGTATGTGTTCTAAGACATTTCCTTCTAAATCGAGTAACGTTTCTATGGTAACGACAGGATTTTCTTTTGGGATACGACAATCACATTTCCGATCCACTAATCCTTCTTTACTGCATCCCTCACTCCCAAACATTGACGAATTCACACGGAAATTCCGTCGCTATGAAATACTATGTGTTCTAAGACAATTCCTTCTAAATCGAGTAACGTTTCTATGGGAGCGACAGGATTTTCTTTTGGGATACGTCAATCTCATTTCCGATCCACTAATCCTTCTTTACTGCATCCCTCACTCCCAAACATTGACGAATTCACACGGAAATTACGTCGCTATGAAATACTATGTGTTAGGAGACATTTCCTTCTAAATCGAGTAACGTTTCTATGGAAACGACATGATTTTCTTTTGGGATACGACAATCACGTTTCCGATCCACTAATCCTTCTTTACTGCATCCCTCACTCCCAACCATTGACGAATTCACACGGAAATTCCGTCGCTATGAAATACCATGTGTTCTAAGACATTTCCTTCTAAATCGAGTAACGTTTCTATGGAAACGACAGGATTTTCTTTTGGGATACGACAATCTCATTTCCGATCCACTAATCCTTCTTTACTGCATCCCTCACTCCCAAACATTGACGAATTCACACGGAAATTGCGTCGCTATGAAATACTATGTGTTAGAAGACATTTCCTACTAAATCGAGTAACGTTTCTATGGAAACGACAGGATTTTCTTTTGGGATACGACAATCTCATTTCCGATCCACTAATCCT
The DNA here is from genome assembly GCF_021461385.2 of Schistocerca piceifrons. Taxonomy (NCBI): domain Eukaryota; kingdom Metazoa; phylum Arthropoda; class Insecta; order Orthoptera; family Acrididae; genus Schistocerca; species Schistocerca piceifrons. The sequence goes on along the minus strand of NC_060144.1, from coordinate 601,116,489 downwards.
TCTTTCCTGCATCCCTCACTCCCAAACATTGACGAATTCACACGGAAATTGCGTCGCTATGAAATACTATGTGTTAGAAGTAATTTCCTTCTAAATCGAGTAACGTTTCTATGGAAACGACAGGATTTTCTTTTGGGATACGACAATCACTTTTCCGATCCACTAATCCTTCTTTACTGCTTCCCTCACTCCCAAACATTGACGAATTCACACGGAAATTGCGTCGCTATGAAATACTATTTGTTCTAAGACATATCCATCTAAATCGAGTAACGTATCTATGGAAACGACAGGATTTTCTTTTGGGATACGTCAATCTCATTTCCGATCCACTAATCCTTCTTTACTGCATCCCTCACTCCCAAACATTGACGAATCACACGGAAATTCCGTCGCTATGAAATACCATGTGTTCTAAGACATTTCCTTCTAAATCGAGTAACGTTTCTATGGAAACGACAGGATTTTCTTTTGGGATACGACAATCTCATTTCCTAACCACTAATCCTTCTTTACTGCATCCCTCACTCCCACACATTGACGAATTCACACTGAAATTCCGTCGCCATGAAATACGAGTACTATGTGTTCTAAGACATTTCCTTCTAAATCGAGTAACGTTTCTATGGAAACGACAGGATTTTCTTTTGGGTTACGACAATCACATTTCCGATCCACTAATCCTTCTTTACTGCATCCCTCACTCCCAAACATTGACGAATTCACACGGAAATTCCGTCGCTATGAAATACCATGTGTTCTAAGACATTTCCTTCTAAATCGAGTAACGTTTCTATGGAAACGACAGGATTTTCTTTTGGGATACGACAATCTCCTTTCCGATCCACTATTCCTTCTTTACTGCATCCCTCACTCCCAAACATTGACGAATTCACACGGAAATTGCGTCGCTATGAAATACTATGTGTTAGAAGACATTTCCTTCTAAATCGAGTAACGTTTCTATGGAAACGACAGGATTTTCTTTTGGGATACGACAATCTCATTTCCGATCCACTAATCCTTCTTTCCTGCATCCCTCACTCCCAAACATTGACGAATTGACACGGAAATTGCGTCGCTATGAAATACTATGTGTTAGAAGACATTTCCTTCTAAATCGAGTAACGTTTCTATGGAAACGACAGGATTTTCTTTTGGGATACGACAATCACATTTCCGATCCACTAATGCTTCTTTACTGCATCCCTCACTCCCAAACATTGACGAATTCACACGGAAATTCCGTCGCTATGAAATACTATGTGTTCTAAGACATTTCCTTCTAAATCGAGTAACGTTTCTATGGAAACGACAGGATTTTCTTTTGGGATACGACAATCACATTTCCGATCCACTAATCCTTCTTTACTGCATCCCTCACTCCCAAACATTGACGAATTCACACGGAAATTCCGTCGCTATGAAATACTATGTGTTCTAAGACATTTCCTTCGAAATCGAGTCACGTTTCTATGGAAACGACAGGATTTTCTTTTGGGATACGACAATCTCATTTCCGATCCACTAATCCTTCTTTACTGGATCCCTCACTCCCAAACATTGACGAATTCACACGGAAATTGCGTCGCTATGAAATACTATGTGTTAGAAGACATTTCCTTCTAAATCGAGTAACGTTTCTATGGAAACGACAGGATTTTCTTTTGGGATACGACAATCACATTTCCGATGTACTAATCCTTCTTTACTGCATCCCTCACTCCCAAACATTGACGAATTCACACGGAAATTGCGTCGCTATGAAATACTATGTGTTCTAAGACATTTCCTTCTAAATCGAGTAACGTTTCTATGGAAACGACAGGATTTTCTTTTGGGATACGACAATCTCATTTCCGATCCACTAATCCTTCTTTACTGCATCCCTCACTCCCACACATTGACGAATTCACACGGAAATTCCGTCGCTATGAAATACGAGTACTATGTGTTCTAAGACATTTCCTTCTAAATCGAGTAACGTTTCTATGGAAACGACAGGATTTTCTTTTGGGATACGACAATCACATTTCCGATCCACTAATCCTTCTTTACTGCATCCCTCACTCCCAAACATTGACGAATTCACACGGAAATTGCGTCGCTATGAAATACTATTTGTTCTAAGACAGTTCCTTCTAAATCGAGTAACGTTTCTATGGAAACGACAGGATTTCCTTTTGGGATACAACAATCTCATTTCCGATCCACTAATCCTTCTTTACTGCATCCCTCACTCCCACACATTGACGAATTCACACGGAAATTCCGTCGCTATGAAATAACTAGTACTATGTGTTCTAAGACATTTCCTTCTAAATCGAATAACGTTTCTATGGAAACGACAGGATTTTCTTTTGGGATACGACAATCACATTTCCGATCCACTAATCCTTCTTTACTGCATCCCTCACTCCCACACATTGACGAATTCACACGGAAATTGCGTCGCTATGAAATACGAGTAGTATGTGTTCTAAGACATTTCCTTCTAAATCGAGTAACGTTTCTATGGTAACGACAGGATTTTCTTTTGGGATACGACAATCACATTTCCGATCCACTAATCCTTCTTTACTGCATCCCTCACTCCCAAACATTGACGAATTCACACGGAAATTCCGTCGCTATGAAATACCATGTGTTCTAAGACATTTCCTTCTAAATCGAGTAACGTTTCTATGGAAACGACAGGATTTTCTTTTGGGATACGACAATCTCCTTTCCGATCCACTAATCCTTCTTTACTGCATCCCTCACTCCCAAACATTGACGAATTCACACGGAAATTGCGTCGCTATGAAATACTATGTTTTAGAAGACATTTCCTTCTAAATCGAGTAACGTTTCTATGGAAACGACAGGATTTTCTTTTGGGATACGACAATCTCATTTCCGATCCACTAATCCTTCTTTCCTGCATCCCTCACTCCCAAACATTGACGAATTCACACGGAAATTGCGTCGCTATGAAATACTATGTGTTAGAAGACATTTCCTTCTAAATCGAGTAACGTTTCTATGGAAACGACAGGATTTTCTTTTGGGATACGACAATCACATTTCCGATCCACTAATCCTTCTTTACTGCGTCCCTCACTCCCAAACATTGACGTTTTCACACGGAAATTGCATCGCTATGAAATACTATGTGCTCTAAGATTGGTTGGTTGGTTTTGGGGAAGGAGACCAAACAGCGAGGTCATCGGTCTCATCGGATTAGGGAAGGACGGGGAAGGAAGTCGGCCGTGCCCTTTGAAAGAACCATCCCGGCATTTGCCTGGAGCGATTTTAGGGAAATCACGGAAAACCTAAATCAGGATGGCCGGACGCGGGATTGAACCATCGTCCTCCCGAATGAGAGTCCAGTGTCTAACCATGTGTTCTAAGACATTTCCTTCTAAATCGAGTAACGTTTCTATGGAAACGACAGTATTTTCTTTTGGGATACGACAATCTCATTTCCGATCCACTAATCTTTCTTTACTGCATCCCTCACTCCCACACATTGACGAATTCACACGGAAATTCCGACGCTATGAAATACGAGTACTATGTGTTAGAAGACATTTCCTTCTAAATCGAGTAACGTTTCTATAGAAACGACAGGATTTTCTATTGGGATACGACAATCACATTTCCGATCCACTAATCCTTCTTTACTGCATCCCTCACTCCCAAACATTGACGAATTCACACGGAAATTCCGTCGCTATGAAATACTATGTGTTCTAAGACATTTCCTTCGAAATCGAGTCACGTTTCTATGGAAACGACAGGATTTTCTTTTGGGATACGACAATCTCATTTCCGATCCACTAATCCTTCTTTACTGGATCCCTCACTCCCAAACATTGACGAATTCACACGGAAATTGCGTCGCTATGAAATACTATGTGTTAGAAGACATTTCCTTCTAAATCGAGTAACGTTTCTATGGAAACGACAGGATTTTCTTTTGGGATACGACAATCACATTTCCGATCCACTAATCCTTCTTTACTGCATCCCTCACTCCCAAACATTGACGAATTCACACGGAAATTGCGTCGCTATGAAATACTATGTGTTCTAAGACATTTCCTTCTAAATCGAGTAACGTTTCTATGGAAACGACAGGATTTTCTTTTGGGATACGACAATCTCATTTCCGATCCACTAATCCTTCTTTACTGCATCCCTCACTCCCACACATTGACGAATTCACACGGAAATTCCGTCGCTATGAAATACGAGTACTATGTGTTCTAAGACATTTCCTTCTAAATCGAGTAACGTTTCTATGGAAACGACAGGATTTTCTTTTGGGATACGACAATCACATTTCCGATCCACTAATCCTTCTTTACTGCATCCCTCACTCCCAAACATTGACGAATTCACACGGAAATTGCGTCGCTATGAAATACTATTTGTTCTAAGACAGTTCCTTCTAAATCGAGTAACGTTTCTATGGAAACGACAGGATTTCCTTTTGGGATACAACAATCTCATTTCCGATCCACTAATCCTTCTTTACTGCATCCCTCACTCCCACACATTGACGAATTCACACGGAAATTCCGTCGCTATGAAATACTATGTGTTCTAAGACATTTCCTTCTAAATCGAGTAACGTTTCTATGGAAACGACAGGATTTTCTTTTGGGATACGACAATCACATTTCCGATCCACTAATCCTTCTTTACTGCATCCCTCACTCCCACACATTGACGAATTCACACGGAAATTGCGTCGCTATGAAATACGAGTAGTATGTGTTCTAAGACATTTCCTTCTAAATCGAGTAACGTTTCTATGGTAACGACAGGATTTTCTTTTGGGATACGACAATCACATTTCCGATCCACTAATCCTTCTTTACTGCATCCCTCACTCCCAAACATTGACGAATTCACACGGAAATTCCGTCGCTATGAAATACTATGTGTTCTAAGACATTTCCTTCTAAATCGAGTAACGTTTCTATGGGAGCGACAGGATTTTCTTTTGGGATACGTCAATCTCATTTCCGATCCACTAATCCTTCTTTACTGCATCCCTCACTCCCAAACATTGACGAATTCACACGGAAATTACGTCGCTATGAAATACTATGTGTTAGGAGACATTTCCTTCTAAATCGAGTAACGTTTCTATGGAAACGACATGATTTTCTTTTGGGATACGACAATCACGTTTCCGATCCACTAATCCTTCTTTACTGCATCCCTCACTCCCAACCATTGACGAATTCACACGGAAATTCCGTCGCTATGAAATACCATGTGTTCTAAGACATTTCCTTCTAAATCGAGTAACGTTTCTATGGAAACGACAGGATTTTCTTTTGGGATACGACAATCTCATTTCCGATCCACTAATCCTTCTTTACTGCATCCCTCACTCCCAAACATTGACGAATTCACACGGAAATTGCGTCGCTATGAAATACTATGTGTTAGAAGACATTTCCTACTAAATCGAGTAACGTTTCTATGGAAACGACAGGATTTTCTTTTGGGATACGACAATCTCATTTCCGATCCACTAATCCTTCTTTCCTGCATCCCTCACTCCCAAACATTGACGAATTCACACGGAAATTGCGTCGCTATGAAATACTATGTGTTAGAAGTAATTTCCTTCTAAATCGAGTAACGTTTCTATGGAAACGACAGGATTTTCTTTTGGGATACGACAATCACTTTTCCGATCCACTAATCCTTCTTTACTGCTTCCCTCACTCCCAAACATTGACGAATTCACACGGAAATTGCGTCGCTATGAAATACTATTTGTTCTAAGACATATCCATCTAAATCGAGTAACGTATCTATGGAAACGACAGGATTTTCTTTTGGGATACGTCAATCTCATTTCCGATCCACTAATCCTTCTTTACTGCATCCCTCACTCCCAAACATTGACGAATCACACGGAAATTCCGTCGCTATGAAATACCATGTGTTCTAAGACATTTCCTTCTAAATCGAGTAACGTTTCTATGGAAACGACAGGATTTTCTTTTGGGATACGACAATCTCATTTCCTAACCACTAATCCTTCTTTACTGCATCCCTCACTCCCTCACATTGACGAATTCACACTGAAATTCCGTCGCCATGAAATACGAGTACTATGTGTTCTAAGACATTTCCTTCTAAATCGAGTAACGTTTCTATGGAAACGACAGGATTTTCTTTTGGGTTACGACAATCACATTTCCGATCCACTAATCCTTCTTTACTGCATCCCTCACTCCCAAACATTGACGAATTCACACGGAAATTCCGTCGCTATGAAATACCATGTGTTCTAAGACATTTCCTTCTAAATCGAGTAACGTTTCTATGGAAACGACAGGATTTTCTTTTGGGATACGACAATCTCCTTTCCGATCCACTATTCCTTCTTTACTGCATCCCTCACTCCCAAACATTGACGAATTCACACGGAAATTGCGTCGCTATGAAATACTATGTGTTAGAAGACATTTCCTTCTAAATCGAGTAACGTTTCTATGGAAACGACAGGATTTTCTTTTGGGATACGACAATCTCATTTCCGATCCACTAATCCTTCTTTCCTGCATCCCTCACTCCCAAACATTGACGAATTGACACGGAAATTGCGTCGCTATGAAATACTATGTGTTAGAAGACATTTCCTTCTAAATCGAGTAACGTTTCTATGGAAACGACAGGATTTTCTTTTGGGATACGACAATCTCATTTCCGATCCACTAATCCTTCTTTACTGCATCCCTCACTCCCACACATTGACGAATTCACACGGAAATTCCGTCGCTATGAAATACGAGTACTATGTGTTCTAAGACATTTCCTTCTAAATCGAGTAACGTTTCTATGGAAACGACAGGATTTTCTTTTGGGATACGACAATCACATTTCCGATCCACTAATCCTTCTTTACTGCATCCCTCACTCCCAAACATTGACGAATTCACACGGAAATTGCGTCGCTATGAAATACTATTTGTTCTAAGACAGTTCCTTCTAAATCGAGTAACGTTTCTATGGAAACGACAGGATTTCCTTTTGGGATACAACAATCTCATTTCCGATCCACTAATCCTTCTTTACTGCATCCCTCACTCCCACACATTGACGAATTCACACGGAAATTCCGTCGCTATGAAATAACTAGTACTATGTGTTCTAAGACATTTCCTTCTAAATCGAATAACGTTTCTATGGAAACGACAGGATTTTCTTTTGGGATACGACAATCACATTTCCGATCCACTAATCCTTCTTTACTGCATCCCTCACTCCCACACATTGACGAATTCACACGGAAATTGCGTCGCTATGAAATACGAGTAGTATGTGTTCTAAGACATTTCCTTCTAAATCGAGTAACGTTTCTATGGTAACGACAGGATTTTCTTTTGGGATACGACAATCACATTTCCGATCCACTAATCCTTCTTTACTGCATCCCTCACTCCCAAACATTGACGAATTCACACGGAAATTCCGTCGCTATGAAATACCATGTGTTCTAAGACATTTCCTTCTAAATCGAGTAACGTTTCTATGGAAACGACAGGATTTTCTTTTGGGATACGACAATCTCCTTTCCGATCCACTAATCCTTCTTTACTGCATCCCTCACTCCCAAACATTGACGAATTCACACGGAAATTGCGTCGCTATGAAATACTATGTTTTAGAAGACATTTCCTTCTAAATCGAGTAACGTTTCTATGGAAACGACAGGATTTTCTTTTGGGATACGACAATCTCATTTCCGATCCACTAATCCTTCTTTCCTGCATCCCTCACTCCCAAACATTGACGAATTCACACGGAAATTGCGTCGCTATGAAATACTATGTGTTAGAAGACATTTCCTTCTAAATCGAGTAACGTTTCTATGGAAACGACAGGATTTTCTTTTGGGATACGACAATCACATTTCCGATCCACTAATGCTTCTTTACTGCATCCCTCACTCCCAAACATTGACGAATTCACACGGAAATTCCGTCGCTATGAAATACTATGTGTTCTAAGACATTTCCTTCTAAATCGAGTAACGTTTCTATGGAAACGACAGGATTTTCTTTTGGGATACGACAATCACATTTCCGATCCACTAATCCTTCTTTACTGCATCCCTCACTCCCAAACATTGACGAATTCACACGGAAATTCCGTCGCTATGAAATACTATGTGTTCTAAGACATTTCCTTCGAAATCGAGTCACGTTTCTATGGAAACGACAGGATTTTCTTTTGGGATACGACAATCTCATTTCCGAACCACTAATCCTTCTTTACTGGATCCCTCACTCCCAAACATTGACGAATTCACACGGAAATTGCGTCGCTATGAAATACTATGTGTTAGAAGACATTTCCTTCTAAATCGAGTAACGTTTCTATGGAAACGACAGGATTTTCTTTTGGGATACGACAATCACATTTCCGATCCACTAATCCTTCTTTACTGCATCCCTCACTCCCAAACATTGACGAATTCACACGGAAATTGCGTCGCTATGAAATACTATGTGTTCTAAGACATTTCCTTCTAAATCGAGTAACGTTTCTATGGAAACGACAGGATTTTCTTTTGGGATACGACAATCTCATTTCCGATCCACTAATCCTTCTTTACTGCATCCCTCACTCCCAAACATTGACGAATTCACACGGAAATTCCGTCGCTATGAAATACCATGTGTTCTAAGACATTTCCTTCTAAATCGAGTAACGTTTCTATGGAAACGACAGGATTTTCTTTTGGGATACGACAATCTCATTTCCTAACCACTAATCCTTCTTTACTGCATCCCTCACTCCCACACATTGACGAATTCACACTGAAATTCCGTCGCCATGAAATACGAGTACTATGTGTTCTAAGACATTTCCTTCTAAATCGAGTAACGTTTCTATGGAAACGACAGGATTTTCTTTTGGGTTACGACAATCACATTTCCGATCCACTAATCCTTCTTTACTGCATCCCTCACTCCCAAACATTGACGAATTCACACGGAAATTCCGTCGCTATGAAATACCATGTGTTCTAAGACATTTCCTTCTAAATCGAGTAACGTTTCTATGGAAACGACAGGATTTTCTTTTGGGATACGACAATCTCCTTTCCGATCCACTAATCCTTCTTTACTGCATCCCTCACTCCCAAACATTGACGAATTCACACGGAAATTGCGTCGCTATGAAATACTATGTGTTAGAAGACATTTCCTTCTAAATCGAGTAACGTTTCTATGGAAACGACAGGATTTTCTTTTGGGATACGACAATCTCATTTCCGATCCACTAATCCTACTTTCCTGCATCCCTCACTCCCAAACATTGACGAATTCACACGGAAATTGCGTCGCTATGAAATACTATGTGTTAGAAGACATTTCCTTCTAAATCGAGTAACGTTTCTATGGAAACGACAGGATTTTCTTTTGGGATACGACAATCACATTTCCGATCCACTAATCCTTCTTTACTGCATCCCTCACTCCCAAACATTGACGAATTCTCACGGAAATTGCGTCGCTATGATATACTATGTGTTCTAAGACATTTCCTTCTAAATCGAGTAACGTTTCTATGGAAACGACAGGATTTTCTTTTGGGATACGACAATCTCATTTCCGATCCACTAATCCTTCTTTACTGCATCCCTCACTCCCACACATTGACGAATTCACACGGAAATGGCGTCGCTATGAAATACGAGTACTATGTGTTCTAAGACATTTCCTTCTAAATCGAGTAACGTTTCTATGGAAACGACAGGATTTTCTTTTGGGATACGACAATCACATTTCCGATCCACTAATCCTTCTTTACTGCATCCCTCACTCCCAAACATTGACGAATTCACACGGAAATTCCGTCGCTATGAAATACTATGTGTTCTAAGACATTTCCTTCTAAATCGAGTAACTTTTCTATGGAAACGACAGGATTTTCTTTTGGGATACGACAATCTCATTTCCGATCCACTAATCCTTCTTTACTGCATCCCTCACTCCCAAACATTGACGAATTCACACGGAAATTGCGTCGCTATGAAATACGAGTACTATGTGTTAGAAGACATTTCCTTCTAAATCGAGTAACGTTTTCTATGGAAACGACAGGATTTTCTTTTGGGATACGACAATCACATTTCCGATCCACTAATCCTTCTTTACTGCGTCCCTCACTCCCAAACATTGACGAATTCACACGGAAATTGCATCGCTATGAAATACTATGTGCTCTAAGATTGGTTGGTTGGTTTTGGGGAAGGAGACCAAACAGCGAGGTCATCGGTCTCATCGGATTAGGGAAGGACGGGGAAGGAAGTCGGCCGTGCCCTTTGAAAGGAACCATCCCGGCATTTGCCTGGAGCGATTTTAGGGAAATCACGGAAAACCTAAATCAGGATGGCCGGACGCGGGATTGAACCGTCGTCCTCCCGAATGAGAGTCCAGTGTCTAACCATGTGTTCTAAGACATTTCCTTCTAAATCGAGTAACGTTTCTATGGAAACGACAGTATTTTCTTTTGGGATACGACAATCTCATTTCCGATCCACTAATCTTTCTTTACTGCATCCCTCACTCCCACACATTGACGAATTCACACGGAAATTCCGACGCTATGAAATACGAGTACTATGTGTTAGAAGACATTTCCTTCTAAATCGAGTAACGTTTCTATAGAAACGACAGGATTTTCTATTGGGATACGACAATCACATTTCCGATCCACTAATCCTTCTTTACTGCATCCCTCACTCCCAAACATTGACGAATTCACACGGAAATTCCGTCGCTATGAAATACTATGTGTTCTAAGACATTTCCTTCGAAATCGAGTCACGTTTCTATGGAAACGACAGGATTTTCTTTTGGGATACGACAATCTCATTTCCGATCCACTAATCCTTCTTTACTGGATCCCTCACTCCCAAACATTGACGAATTCACACGGAAATTGCGTCGCTATGAAATACTATGTGTTAGAAGACATTTCCTTCTAAATCGAGTAACGTTTCTATGGAAACGACAGGATTTTCTTTTGGGATACGACAATCACATTTCCGATCCACTAATCCTTCTTTACTGCATCCCTCACTCCCAAACATTGACGAATTCACACGGAAATTGCGTCGCTATGAAATACTATGTGTTCTAAGACATTTCCTTCTAAATCGAGTAACGTTTCTATGGAAACGACAGGATTTTCTTTTGGGATACGACAATCTCATTTCCGATCCACTAATCCTTCTTTACTGCATCCCTCACTCCCACACATTGACGAATTCACACGGAAATTCCGTCGCTATGAAATACGAGTACTATGTGTTCTAAGACATTTCCTTCTAAATCGAGTAACGTTTCTATGGAAACGACAGGATTTTCTTTTGGGATACGACAATCACATTTCCGATCCACTAATCCTTCTTTACTGCATCCCTCACTCCCAAACATTGACGAATTCACACGGAAATTGCGTCGCTATGAAATACTATTTGTTCTAAGACAGTTCCTTCTAAATCGAGTAACGTTTCTATGGAAACGACAGGATTTCCTTTTGGGATACAACAATCTCATTTCCGATCCACTAATCCTTCTTTACTGCATCCCTCACTCCCACACATTGACGAATTCACACGGAAATTCCGTCGCTATGAAATACTATGTGTTCTAAGACATTTCCTTCTAAATCGAGTAACGTTTCTATGGAAACGACAGGATTTTCTTTTGGGATACGACAATCACATTTCCGATCCACTAATCCTTCTTTACTGCATCCCTCACTCCCACACATTGACGAATTCACACGGAAATTGCGTCGCTATGAAATACGAGTAGTATGTGTTCTAAGACATTTCCTTCTAAATCGAGTAACGTTTCTATGGTAACGACAGGATTTTCTTTTGGGATACGACAATCACATTTCCGATCCACTAATCCTTCTTTACTGCATCCCTCACTCCCAAACATTGACGAATTCACACGGAAATTCCGTCGCTATGAAATACTATGTGTTCTAAGACATTTCCTTCTAAATCGAGTAACGTTTCTATGGGAGCGACAGGATTTTCTTTTGGGATACGACAATCTCATTTCCGATCCACTAATCCTTCTTTACTGCATCCCTCACTCCCAAACATTGACGAATTCACACGGAAATTACGTCGCTATGAAATACTATGTGTTAGGAGACATTTCCTTCTAAATCGAGTAACGTTTCTATGGAAACGACATGATTTTCTTTTGGGATACGACAATCACGTTTCCGATCCACTAATCCTTCTTTACTGCATCCCTCACTCCCAACCATTGACGAATTCACACGGAAATTCCGTCGCTATGAAATACCATGTGTTGTAAGACATTTCCTTCTAAATCGAGTAACGTTTCTATGGAAACGACAGGATTTTCTTTTGGGATACGACAATCTCATTTCCGATCCACTAATCCTTCTTTACTGCATCCCTCACTCCCAAACATTGACGAATTCACACGGAAATTGCGTCGCTATGAAATACTATGTGTTAGAAGACATTTCCTACTAAATCGAGTAACGTTTCTATGGAAACGACAGGATTTTCTTTTGGGATACGACAATCTCATTTCCGATCCACTAATCCTTCTTTCCTGCATCCCTCACTCCCAAACATTGACGAATTCACACGGAAATTGCGTCGCTATGAAATACTATGTGTTAGAAGTAATTTCCTTCTAAATCGAGTAACGTTTCTATGGAAACGAAAGGATTTTCTTTTGGGATACGACAATCACTTTTCCGATCCACTAATCCTTCTTTACTGCTTCCCTCACTCCCAAACATTGACGAATTCACACGGAAATTGCGTCGCTATGAAATACTATTTGTTCTAAGACATATCCATCTAAATCGAGTAACGTATCTATGGAAACGACAGGATTTTCTTTTGGGATACGTCAATCTCATTTCCGATCCACTAATCCTTCTTTACTGCATCCCTCACTCCCAAACATTGACGAATTCACACGGAAATTCCGTCGCTATGAAATACCATGTGTTCTAAGACATTTCCTTCTAAATCGAGTAACGTTTCTATGGAAACGACAGGATTTTCTTTTGGGATACGACAATCTCATTTCCTAACCACTAATCCTTCTTTACTGCATCCCTCACTCCCACACATTGACGAATTCACACTGAAATTCCGTCGCCATGAAATACGAGTACTATGTGTTCTAAGACATTTCCTTCTAAATCGAGTAACGTTTCTATGGAAACGACAGGATTTTCTTTTGGGTTACGACAATCACATTTCCGATCCACTAATCCTTCTTTACTGCATCCCTCACTCCCAAACATTGACGAATTCACACGGAAATTCCGTCGCTATGAAATACCATGTGTTCTAAGACATTTCCTTCTAAATCGAGTAACGTTTCTATGGAAACGACAGGATTTTCTTTTGGGATACGACAATCTCCTTTCCGATCCACTAATCCTTCTTTACTGCATCCCTCACTCCCAAACATTGACGAATTCACACGGAAATTGCGTCGCTATGAAATACTATGTGTTAGAAGACATTTCCTTCTAAATCGAGTAACGTTTCTATGGAAACGACAGGATTTTCTTTTGGGATACGACAATCTCTTTTCCGATCCACTAATCCTTCTTTCCTGCATCCCTCACTCCCAAACATTGACGAATTGACACGGAAATTGCGTCGCTATGAAATACTATGTGTTAGAAGACATTTCCTTCTAAATCGAGTAACGTTTCTATGGAAACGACAGGATTTTCTTTTGGGATACGACAATCACATTTCCGATCCACTAATGCTTCTTTACTGCATCCCTCACTCCCAAACATTGACGAATTCACACGGAAATTCCGTCGCTATGAAATACTATGTGTTCTAAGACATTTCCTTCTAAATCGAGTAACGTTTCTATGGAAACGACAGGATTTTCTTTTGGGATACGACAATCACATTTCCGATCCACTAATCCTTCTTTACTGCATCCCTCACTCCCAAACATTGACGAATTCACACGGAAATTCCGTCGCTATGAAATACTATGTGTTCTAAGACATTTCCTTCGAAATCGAGTCACGTTTCTATGGAAACGACAGGATTTTCTTTTGGGATACGACAATCTCATTTCCGATCCACTAATCCTTCTTTACTGGATCCCTCACTCCCAAACATTGACGAATTCACACGGAAATTGCGTCGCTATGAAATACTATGTGTTAGAAGACATTTCCTTCTAAATCGAGTAACGTTTCTATGGAAACGACAGGATTTTCTTTTGGGATACGACAATCACATTTCCGATCCACTAATCCTTCTTTACTGCTTCCCTCACTCCCAAACATTGACGAATTCACACGGAAATTGCGTCGCTATGAAATACTATGTGTTCTAAGACATTTCCTTCTAAATCGAGTAACGTTTCTATGGAAACGACAGGATTTTCTTTTGGGATACGACAATCTCATTTCCGATCCACTAATCCTTCTTTACAGCATCCCTCACTCCCACACATTGACGAATTCACACGGAAATTCCGTCGCTATGAAATACGAGTACTATGTGTTCTAAGACATTTCCTTCTAAATCGAGTAACGTTTCTATGGAAACGACAGGATTTTCTTTTGGGATACGACAATCACATTTCCGATCCACTAATCCTTCTTTACTGCATCCCTCACTCCCAAACATTGACTAATTCACACGGAAATTGCGTCGCTATGAAATACTATTTGTTCTAAGACAGTTCCTTCTAAATCGAGTAACGTTTCTATGGAAACGACAGGATTTCCTTTTGGGATACAACAATCTCATTTCCGATCCACTAATCCTTCTTTACTGCATCCCTCACTCCCACACATTGACGAATTCACACGGAAATTCCGTCGCTATGAAATAACTAGTACTATGTGTTCTAAGACATTTCCTTCTAAATCGAATAACGTTTCTATGGAAACGACAGGATTTTCTTTTGGGATACGACAATCACATTTCCGATCCACTAATCCTTCTTTACTGCATCCCTCACTCCCACACATTGACGAATTCACACGGAAATTGCGTCGCTATGAAATACGAGTAGTATGTGTTCTAAGACATTTCCTTCTAAATCGAGTAACGTTTCTATGGTAACGACAGGATTTTCTTTTGGGATACGACAATCACATTTCCGATCCACTAATCCTTCTTTACTGCATCCCTCACTCCCAAACATTGACGAATTCACACGGAAATTCCGTCGCTATGAAATACCATGTGTTCTAAGACATTTCCTTCTAAATCGAGTAACGTTTCTATGGAAACGACAGGATTTTCTTTTGGGATACGACAATCTCCTTTCCGATCCACTAATCCTTCTTTACTGCATCCCTCACTCCCAAACATTGACGAATTCACACGGAAATTGCGTCGCTATGAAATACTATGTTTTAGAAGACATTTCCTTCTAAATCGAGTAACGTTTCTATGGAAACGACAGGATTTTCTTTTGGGATACGACAATCTCATTTCCGATCCACTAATCCTTCTTTCCTGCATCCCTCACTCCCAAACATTGACGAATTCACACGGAAATTGCGTCGCTATGAAATACTATGTGTTAGAAGACATTTCCTTCTAAATCGAGTAACGTTTCTATGGAAACGACAGGATTTTCTTTTGGGATACGACAATCACATTTCCGATCCACTAATCCTTCTTTACTGCATCCCTCACTCCCAAACATTGACGAATTCACACGGAAATTCCGTCGCTATGAAATACTATGTGTTCTAAGACATTTCCTTCTAAATCGAGTAACGTTTCTATGGAAACGACAGGATTTTCTTTTGGGATACGACAATCACATTTCCGATCCACTAATCCTTCTTTACTGCATCCCTCACTCCCAAACATTGACGAATTCACACGGAAATTCCGTCGCTATGAAATACTATGTGTTCTAAGACATTTCCTTCGAAATCGAGTCACGTTTCTATGGAAACGACAGGATTTTCTTTTGGGATACGACAATCTCATTTCCGATCCACTAATCCTTCTTTACTGGATCCCTCACTCCCAAACATTGACGAATTCACACGGAAATTGCGTCGCTATGAAATACTATGTGTTAGAAGACATTTCCTTCTAAATCGAGTAACGTTTCTATGGAAACGACAGGATTTTCTTTTGGGATACGACAATCACATTTCCGATCCACTAATCCTTCTTTACTGCATCCCTCACTCCCAAACATTGACGAATTCACACGGAAATTGCGTCGCTATGAAATACTATGTGTTCTAAGACATTTCCTTCTAAATCGAGTAACGTTTCTATGGAAACGACAGGATTTTCTTTTGGGATACGACAATCTCATTTCCGATCCACTAATCCTTCTTTACTGCATCCCTCACTCCCAAACATTGACGAATTCACACGGAAATTCCGTCGCTATGAAATACCATGTGTTCTAAGACATTTCCTTCTAAATCGAGTAACGTTTCTATGGAAACGACAGGATTTTCTTTTGGGATACGACAATCTCATTTCCTAACCACTAATCCTTCTTTACTGCATCCCTCACTCCCACACATTGACGAATTCACACTGAAATTCCGTCGCCATGAAATACGAGTACTATGTGTTCTAAGACATTTCCTTCTAAATCGAGTAACGTTTCTATGGAAACGACAGGATTTTCTTTTGGGTTACGACAATCACATTTCCGATCCACTAATCCTTCTTTACTGCATCCCTCACTCCCAAACATTGACGAATTCACACGGAAATTCCGTCGCTATGAAATACCATGTGTTCTAAGACATTTCCTTCTAAATCGAGTAACGTTTCTATGGAAACGACAGGATTTTCTTTTGGGATACGACAATCTCCTTTCCGATCCACTAATCCTTCTTTACTGCATCCCTCACTCCCAAACATTGACGAATTCACACGGAAATTGCGTCGCTATGAAATACTATGTGTTAGAAGACATTTCCTTCTAAATCGAGTAACGTTTCTATGGAAACGACAGGATTTTCTTTTGGGATACGACAATCTCATTTCCGATCCACTAATCCTACTTTCCTGCATCCCTCACTCCCAAACATTGACGAATTCACACGGAAATTGCGTCGCTATGAAATACTATGTGTTAGAAGACATTTCCTTCTAAATCGAGTAACGTTTCTATGGAAACGACAGGATTTTCTTTTGGGATACGACAATCACATTTCCGATCCACTAATCCTTCATTACTGCATCCCTCACTCCCAAACATTGACGAATTCACACGGAAATTCCGTCGCTATGAAATACTGTGTGTTCTAAGACATTTCCTTCTAAATCGAGTAACGTTTCTATGGAAACGACAGGATTTTCTTTTGGGATACGACAATCTCATTTCCGATCCACTAATCCTTCTTTACTGCATCCCTCACTCCCACACATTGACGGATTCACACGGAAATTCCGTCGCTATGAAATACGAGTACTATGTGTTGTAAGATAATTCCTTCTAAATCGAGTAACGTTTCTACGGAAACGACAGGATTTTCTTTTGGGATACGACAATCACATTTCCGATCCACTAATCCTTCTTTACTGCATCCCTCACTCCCAAACATTGACGAATTCACACGGAAATTGCGTCGCTATGATATACTATGTGTTCTAAGACATTTCCTTCTAAATCGAGTAACGTTTCTATGGAAACGACAGGATTTTCTTTTGGGATACGACAATCTCATTTCCGATCCACTAATCCTTCTTTACTGCATCCCTCACTCCCACACATTGACGAATTCACACGGAAATTCCGTCGCTATGAAATACTATGTGTTCTTATACATTTCCTTCTAAATCGTGTAACGTTTCTATGGAAACGACAGGATTTTCTTTTGGGATACGACAATCACATTTCCGATCCACTAATCCTTCTTTACTGCATACCTCACTCCCAAAAATTGACGAATTCACATGGAAATTCCGTCGCTATGAAATACTACGTGTTCTAAGACATTTCCTTCTAAATCGAGTAACGTTTCTATGGAAACGACAGGATTTTCTTTTGGGATACGACAATCACATTTCCGATCCACTAATCCTTCTTTACTGTATCCCTCACTCCCAAACATTGACGAATTCACACGGAAATTCCGTCGCTCTGAAATACTATGTGTTCTAAGACATTTCCTTCTAAATCGAGTAACGTTTCTATGGAAACGACAGGATTTTCTTTTGGGATACGACAATCTCATTTCCGATCCACTAATCCTTCTTTACTGCATCCCTCACTCCCACACATTGACTAATTCACACGGAAATTGCGTCGCTATGAAATACGAGTACTATGTGTTCTAAGAGATTTCCTTCTAAATCGAGTAACGTTTCTATGGAAACGACAGGATTTTCCTTTGGGATACGACAATCACATTTCCGATCCACCAATCCTTCTTTACTGCATCCCTCACTCCCAAACATTGACGAATTGACATGGAAATTCCGTCGCTATGAAATACTATGTGTTCTAAGACATTTCCTTCTAAATCGAGTAACGTTTCTATGGAAACGACAGGATTTATTTTTGGGATACGACAATCTCATTTCCGATCCACTAATCCTTCTTTACTGCATCCCTCACTCCCACACATTGACGAATTCACACGGAAATTCCGTCGCTATGAAATACGAGTACTATGTGTTCTAAGATATTTCCTTATAAATCGAGTAACGTTTCTACGGAAACGAACGGATTTTCTTTTGGGATACGACAATCACATTTCCGATCCACTAATCCTTCTTAACTGCATCCCTCACTCCCAAACATTGACGAATTCTCACGGAAATTGCGTCGCTATGATATACTATGTGTTCTAAGACATTTCCTTCTAAATCGAGTAACGTTTCTATGGAAACGACAGGATTTTCTTTTGGGATACGACAATCACATTTCCGATCCACTAATCCTTCTTTACTGCATCCCTCACTCCCAAACATTGACGAATTCACACGGAAATTCCGTCGCTATGAAATACTATGTGTTCTAAGACATTTCCTTCTAAATCGAGTAACGTTTCTATGGAAACGACAGGATTTTCTTTTGGATACGACAATCTCATTTCCGATCCACTAATCCTTCTTTACTGCATCTCCCTCACTCCCAAACATTGACGAATTCACACGGAAATTGCGTCGCTATGAAATACGAGTACTATGTGTTAGAAGACATTTCCTTCTAAATCGAGTAACGTTTCTATGGAAACGACAGGATTTCTTTTGGGATACGACAATCACATTTCCGATCCACTAATCCTTCTTTACTGCGTCCCTCACTCCCAAACATTGACGAATTCACACGGAAATTGCATCGCTATGAAATACTATGTGTTCTAAGATTTGTTGGTTGGTTTTGGGAAGGAGACCAAACAGCGAGGTCATCGGTCTCATCGGATTAGGGAAGGACGGGTAAGGTAGTCGGCCGTGCCCTTTGAATTAACCATCCCGGCATTTGCCTGGAGCGATTTTAGGGGAAATCACGGAAAACCTAAATCAGGATGGCCGGACGCGGGATTGAACCGTCGTCCTCTCGAATGCGAGTCCAGTGTCTAACCATGTGTTCTAAGACATTTCCTTGTAAATCGAGTAACGTTTCTATGGAAACGACAGTATTTTCTTTTGGGATACGACAATCTCATTTCCGATCCACTAATCCTTCTTTACTGCATCCCTCACTCCCCACACATTGACGAATTCACAAGGAAATTCCGACGCTATGAAATACGAGTACTATGTGTTGAAGACATTTCCTTCTAAATCGAGTAACGTTTCTATGGAAACGACAGGATTTTCTATTGTGATGCGACAATCACATTTCCGATCCACTAATCCTTCTTTACTGCATCCCTCACTCCCAAATATTGACGAATTCACACGGAAATTCCGTCGCTATGAAATACTATGTGTTCTAAGACATTTCCTTCGAAATCGAGTCACGTTTGTATGGAAACGACAGGATTTTCTTTTGGGATACGACAATCTCATTTCCGATCCACTAATCCTTCTTTACTGGATCCCTCACTCCCAAACATTGACAAATTCACACGGAAATTGCGTCGCTATGAAATACTATGTGTTAGAAGACATTTCCTTCTAAATCGAGTAACGTTTCTATGGAAACGACAGGATTTTCTTTTGGGATACGACAATCACATTTCCGATCCACTAATCCTTCTTTACTGCATCCCTCACTCACAAACATTGACGAATTCGCACGGAAATTGCGTCGCTATGAAATACTATGTGTTCTAAGACATTTCCTTCTAAATCGAGTAACGTTTCTATGGAAACGACAGGATTTTCTTTTGGGATACGACAATCTCATTTCCGATCCACTAATCCTTCTTTACTGCATCCCTCACTCCCACACATTGACGAATTCACACGGAAATTCCGTCGCTATGAAATACGAGTACTATGTGTTCTAAGACATTTCCTTCTAAATCGAGTAACGTTTCTATGGAAACGACAGGATTTTCTTTTGGGATACGACAATCACATTTCCGATCCACTAATCCTTCTTTCCTGCATCCCTCACTCCCAAACATTGACGAATTCACACGGAAATTGCGTCGCTATGAAATACTATTTGTTCTAAGACAGTTCCTTCTAAATCGAGTAACGTTTCTATGGAAACGACAGGATTTTCTTTTGGGATACAACAATCTCATTTCCGTTCCACTAATCCTTCTTTACTGCACCCCTCACTCCCACACATTGACGAATTCACACGGAAATTCCGTCGCTATGAAATAACTAGTACTATGTGTTCTAAGACATTTCCTTCTAAATCGAGTAACGTTTCTATGGAAACGACAGGATTTTCTTTTGGGATACGACAATCACATTTCCGATCCACTAATCCTTCTTTACTGCATCCCTCACTCCCACACATTGACGAATTCACACGGAAATTGCGTCGCTATGAAATACGAGTAGTATGTGTTCTAAGACATTTCCTTCTAAATCGAGTAACGTTTCTATGGTAACGACAGGATTTTCTTTTGGGATACGACAATCACATTTCCGATCCACTAATCCTTCTTTACTGCATCCCTCACTCCCAAACATTGACGAATTCACACGGAAATTCCGTCGCTATGAAATACTATGTGTTCTAAGACATTTCCTTCTAAATCGAGTAACGTTTCTATGGGAACGACAGGATTTTCTTTTGGGATACGACAATCTCATTTCCGATCCACTAATCCTTCTTTACTGCATCCCTCACTCCCAAACATTGACGAATTCACACGGAAATTACGTCGCTATGAAATACTATGTGTTAGGAGACATTTCCTTCTAAATCGAGTAACGTTTCTATGGAAACGACAGGATTTTCTTTTGGGATACGACAAACACGTTTCCGATCCACTAATCCTTCTTTACTGCATCCCTCACTCCCAAACATTGACGAATTCACACGGAAATTCCGTCGCTATGAAATACCATGTGTTCTAAGACATTTCCTTCTAAATCGAGTAACGTTTCTATGGAAACGACAGGATTTTCTTTTGGGATACGACAATCTCATTTCCGATCCACTAATCCTTCTTTACTGCATCCCTCACTCCCAAACATTGACGAATTCACACGGAAATTGCGTCGCTATGAAATAGTATGTGTTAGAAGACATTTCCTACTAAATCGAGTAACGTTTCTATGGAAACGACAGGATTTTCTTTTGGGATACGACAATCTCATTTCCGATCCACTAATCCTTCTTTCCTGCATCCCTCACTCCCAAACATTGACGAATTCACACGGAAATTGCGTCGCTATGAAATACTATGTGTTAGAAGTAATTTCCTTCTAAATCGAGTAACGTTTCTATGGAAACGACAGGATTTTCTTTTGGGATACGACAATCACTTTTCCGATCCACTAATCCTTCTTTACTGCTTCCCTCACTCCCAAACATTGACGAATTCACACGGAAATTGCGTCGCTATGAAATACTATTTGTTCTAAGACATATCCATCTAAATCGAGTAACGTTTCTATGGAAACGACAGGATTTTCTTTTGGGATACGTCAATCTCATTTCCGATCCACTAATCCTTCTTTACTGCATCCCTCACTCCCAAACATTGACGAATTCACACGGAAATTCCGTCGCTATGAAATACCATGTGTTCTAAGACATTTCCTTCTAAATCGAGTAACGTTTCTATGGGAACGACAGGATTTTCTTTTTGGATACGACAATCTCATTTCCTAACCACTAATCCTTCTTTACTGCATCCCTCACTCCCACACATTGACGAATTCACACTGAAATTCCGTCGCTATGAAATACGAGTACTATGTGTTCTAAGACATTTCCTTCTAAATCGAGTAACGTTTCTATGGAAACGACAGGATTTTCTTTTGGGTTACGACAATCACATTTCCGATCCACTAATCCTTCTTTACTGCATCCCTCACTCCCAAACATTGACGAATTCACACGGAAATTCCGTCGCTATGAAATACCATGTGTTCTAAGACATTTCCTTCTAAATCGAGTAACGTTTCTATGGAAACGACAGGATTTTCTTTTGGGATACGACAATCTCCTTTCCGATCCACTAATCCTTCTTTACTGCATCCCTCACTCCCAAACATTGACGAATTCACACGTAAATTGCGTCGCTATGAAATACTATGTGTTAGAAGACATTTCCTTCTAAATCGAGTAACGTTTCTATGGAAACGACAGGATTTTCTTTTGGGATACGACAATCTCATTTCCGATCCACTAATCCTTCTTTCCTGCATCCCTCACTCCCAAACATTGACGAATTCACACAGAAATTGCGTCGCTATGAAATACTATGTGTTAGAAGACATTTCCTTCTAAATCGAGTAACGTTTCTATGGAAACGACAGGATTTTCTTTTGGGATACGACAATCACATTTCCGATCCACTAATCCTTCTTTACTGCATCCCTCACTCCCAAACATTGACGAATTCACACGGAAATTCCGTCGCTATGAAATACTATGTGTTCTAAGACATTTCCTTCTAAATTGAGTAACGTTTCTATGGAAACGACAGGATTTTCTTTTGGGATACGACAATCTCATTTCCGATCCACTAATCCTTCTTTACTGCATCCCTCACTCCCACACATTGACGGATTCACACGGAAATTCCGTCGCTATGAAATACGAGTACTATGTGTTCTAAGATAATTCCTTCTAAATCGAGTAACGTTTCTACGGAAACGACAGGATTTTCTTTTGGGATACGACAATCACATTTCCGATCCACTAATCCTTCTTTACTGCATCCCTCACTCCCAAACATTGACGAATTCACACGGAAATTGCGTCGCTATGATATACTATGTGTTCTAAGACATTTCCTTCTAAATCGAGTAACGTTTCTATGGAAACGACCGGATTTTCTTTTGGGATACGACAATCTCATTTCCGATCCACTAATCCTTCTTTACTGCATCCCTCACTCCCACACATTGACGAATTCACACGGAAATTCCGTCGCTATGAAATACTATGTGTTCTTATACATTTCCTTCTAAATCGTGTAACGTTTCTATGGAAACGACAGGATTTTCTTTTGGCATACGACAGTCACATTTCCGATCCACTAATCCTTCTTTACTGCATACCTCACTCCCAAAAATTGACGAATTCACATGGAAATTCCGTCGCTATGAAATACTACGTGTTCTAAGACATTTCCTTCTAAATCGAGTAACGTTTCTATGGAAACGACAGGATTTTCTTTTGGGATACGACAATCACATTTCCGATCCACTAATCTTTCTTTACTGCATCCCTCACTCCCAAACATTGACGAATTCACACGGAAATTCCGTCGCTCTGAAATACTATGTGTTCTAAGACATTTCCTTCTAAATCGAGTAACGTTTCTATGGAAACGACAGGATTTTCTTTTGGGATACGACAATCTCATTTCCGATCCACTAATCCTTCTTTACTGCATCCCTCACTCCCACACATTGACGAATTCACACGGAAATTGCGTCGCTATGAAATACGAGTACTATGTGTTCTAAGAGATTTCCTTCTAAATCGAGTAACGTTTCTATGGAAACGACAGGATTTTCCTTTGGGATACGACAATCACATTTCCGATCCACTAATCCTTCTTTACTGCATCCCTCACTCCCAAACATTGACGAATTCACACGGAAATTCCGTCGCTATGAAATACTATGTGTTCTAAGACATTTCCTTCTAAATCGAGTAACGTTTCTATGGAAACGACAGGATTTTCTTTTGGGATACGACAATCTCATTTCCGATCCACTAATCCTTCTTTTCTGCATCCCTCACTCCCACACATTGACGAATTCACACGGAAATTCCGTCGCAATGAAATACGAGTACTATGTGTTCTAAGATATTTCCTTATAAATCGAGTAACGTTTCTACGGAAACGACAGGATTTTCTTTTGGGATACGACAATCACATTTCCGATCCACTAATCCTTCTTTACTGCATCCCTCACTCCCAAACATTGACGAATTCACACGGAAATTGCGTCGCTATGATATACTATGTGTTCTAAGACATTTCCTGCTAAATCGAGTAACGTTTCTATGGAAACGACAGGATTTTCTTTTGGGATACGACAATCTCATTTCCGATCCACTAATCCTTCTTTACTGCATCCCTCACTCCACACATTGACGAATTCACACGGAAATTCCGTCGCTGTGAAATACGAGTACTATGTGTTCTAAGACATTTCCTTCTAAATCGAGTAACGTTTCTATGGATACGACAGGATTTTTTTTTGGGATACGACAATCACATTTCCGATCCACTAATCCTTCTTTACTGCATCCCTCACTCCCACACATTGACGAATTCACACGGAAATTGCGTCGCTATGAAATACGAGTACTATGTGTTCTAAGACATTTCCTTCTAAATCGAGTAACGTTTCTATGGAAACGACAGGATTTTCTTTTGGGATACGACAATCACATTTCCGATCCACTAATCCTTCTTTACTGCATCCCTCACTCCCAAACATTGACGAATTCACACGGAAATTCCGTCGCTATGATATACAATGTGTTCTAAGACATTTCCTTCTAAATCGAGTAACGTTTCTATGGAAACGACAGGATTTTCTTTTGGGATACGACAATCTCATTTCCGATCCACTAATCCTTCTTTAGTGCATCCCTCACTCCCAAACATTGACGAATTCACACGGAAATTGCGTCGCTATGAAATACGAGTACTATGTGTTAGAAGACATTTCCTTCTATATCGAGTAACGTTTCTATGGAAACGACAGGATTTTCTTTTGGGATACGACAATCACATTTCCGATCCACTAATCCTTCTTTACTGCGTCCCTCACTCCCAAACATTGACGAATTCACACGGAAATTGCATCGCTATGAAATACTATGTGTTCTAAGATTGGTTGGTTGGTTTTGGGGAAGGAGACCAAACAGCGAGGTCATCGGTCTCATCGGATTAGGGAAGGACGGGGAAGGAAGTCGGCCGTGCCCTTTGAAAGGAACCATCCCGGCATTTGCCTTGAGCGATTTTAGGGAAATTACGGAAAACCTAAATCAGGATGGCCGGACGCGGGATTGAACCGTCGTCCTCCCGAATGCGAGTCCAGTGTCTAACCATGTGTTCTAAGACATTTCCTTCTAAATCGAGTAACGTTTCTATGGAAACGACAGTATTTTCTTTTGGGATACGACAATCTCATTTCCGATCCACTAATCCTTCTTTACTTCATCCCTCACTCCCACACATTGACGAATTCACACGGAAATTCCGACGCTATGAAATACGAGTACTATGTGTTAGAAGACATTTCCTTCTAAATCGAGTAACGTTTCTATGGAAACGACAGGATTTTCTATTGGGATACGACAATCACATTTCCGATCCACTAATCCTTCTTTACTGCATCCCTCACTCCCAAACATTGACGAATTTACACGGAAATTCCGTCGCTATGAAATACTATGTGTTCTAAGACATTTCCTTCGAAATCGAGTAACGTTTCTATCGAAACGACAGGATTTTCTTTTGGGATACGACAATCTCATTTCCGATCCACTAATCCTTCTTTACTGCATCCCTCACTCCCAAACATTGTCGAATCCACACGGAAATTGCGTCGCTATGAAATACTATGTGTTAGAAGACATTTCCTTCTAAATCGAGTAACGTTTCTATGGAAACGACAGGATTTTCTTTTGGGATACGACAATCACATTTCCGATCCACTAATCCTTCTTTACTGCATCCCTCACTCCCAAACATTGACGAATTCACACGGAAATTGCGTCGCTATATAATACTATGTGTTCTAAGACA
Organism: Schistocerca piceifrons; assembly: GCF_021461385.2. NCBI lineage: Eukaryota > Metazoa > Arthropoda > Insecta > Orthoptera > Acrididae > Schistocerca > Schistocerca piceifrons. The sequence goes on along the minus strand of NC_060144.1, from coordinate 601,090,098 downwards.
TTTCCTTCTAAATCGAGTAACGTTTCTATGGAAACGACAGGATTTTCTTTTGGGATACGACAATCACATTTCCGATCCACTAATCCTTCTTTACTGCATCCCTCACTCGCACACATTGACGAATTCACACGGAAATTGCGTCGCTATGAAATACGAGTACTATGTGTTCTAAGACATTTCCTTCTAAATCGAGTAACGTTTCTATGGAAACGACAGGAATTTCTTTTGGGATACGACAATCACATTTGCGATCCACTAATCCTTCTTTACTGCATCCCTCACTCCCAAACATTGACGAATTCACACGGAAATTCAGTCGCTATGAAATACTATGTGTCCTAAGACATTTCCTTCTAAATCGAGTAACGTTTCTATGGAAACGACAGGATTTTCTTTTGGGATACGACAATCTCATTTCCGATCCACTAATCCTTCTTTACTGCATCCCTCACTCCCAAACATTGACGAATTCACACGGAAATTACGTCGCTATGAAATACTATGTGTTAGAAGACATTTCCTTCTAAATCGAGTAACGTTTCTATGGAAACGACAGGATTTTCTTTTGGGATACGACAATCACGTTTCCGATCCACTAATCCTTCTTTACTGCATCCCTCACTCCCAAACATTGACGAATTCACACGGAAATTCCGTCGCTATGAAATACCATGTGTTCTAAGACATTTCCTTCTAAATCGAGTAACGTTTCTATGGAAACGACAGGATTTTCTTTTGGGATACGACAATCTCATTTCCGATCCACTAATCCTTCTTTACTGCATCCCTCACTCCCAAACATTGACGAATTCACACGGAAATTGCGTCGCTATGAAATACTATATGTTAGAAGACATTTCCTACTAAATCGAGTAACGTTTCTATGGAAACGACAGGATTCTCTTTTGGGATACGACAATCTCTTTTCCGATCCACTAATCCTTCTTTCCTGCATCCCTCACTCCCAAACATTGACGAATTCACACGGAAATTGCGTCGCTATGAAATACTATGTCTTAGAAGACATTTCCTTCTAAATCGAGTAACGTTTCTATGGAAACGACAGGATTTTCTTTTGGGATACGACAATCACTTTTCCGATCCACTAATCCTTCTTTACTGCTTCCCTCACTCCCAAACATTGACGAATTCACACGGAAATTGCGTCGCTATGAAATACTATTTGTTCTAAGACATTTCCATCTAAATCGAGTAACGTTTCTATGGAAACGACAGGATTTTCTTTTGGGATACGACAATCTCATTTCCGATCCACTAATCCTTCTTTACTGCATCCCTCACTCCCAAACATTGACGAATTCACACGGAAATTCCGTCGCTATGAAATACCATGTGTTCTAAGACATTTCCTTCTAAATCGAGTAACGTTTCTATGGAAACGACAGGATTTTCTTTTGGGATACGACAATCTCATTTCATAACCACTAATCCTTCTTTACTGCATCCCTCACTCCCACACATTGACGAATTCACACTGAAATTCCGTCGCTATGAAATACGAGTACTATGTGTTCTAAGACATTTCCTTCTAAATCGAGTAACGTTTCTATGGAAACGACAGGATTTTCTTTTGGGTTACGACAATCACATTTCCGATCCACTAATCCTTCTTTACTGCATCCCTCACTCCCAAACATTGACGAATTCACACGGAAATTCCGTCGCTATGGAATACCATGTGTTCTAAGACATTTCCTTCTAAATCGAGTAACGTTTCTATGGAAACGACAGGATTTTCTTTTGGGATACGACAATCTCATTTCCGATCCACTAATCCTTCTTTACTGCATCCCTCACTCCCAAACATTGACGAATTCACACGGAAATTGCGTCGCTATGAAATACTATGTGTTAGAAGACACTTCCTTCTAAATCGAGTAACGTTACTATGGAGACGACAGGATTTTCTTTTGGGATACGACAATCTCATTTCCGATCCACTAATCCTTCTTTCCTGCATCCCTCACTCCCAAACATTGACGAATTCACACGGAAATTGCGTCGCTATGAAATACTATGTGTTAGAAGACATTTCCTTCTAAATCGAGTAACAATCCTATGGAAACGGCAGGATTTTCTTTTGGGATACGACAATCACATTTCCGATCCACTAATCCTTCTTTACTGCATCCCTCACTCCCAAACATTGACGAATTCACACGGAAATTGCGTCGCTATGAAATACTATTTGTTCTAAGATATTTCCATCTCAATCGAGTAACGTTTCTATGGAAACGACAGGATTTTCTTTTGGGATACGACAATCTCATTTCCGATCCACTAGTCCTTCTTTACTGCATCCCTCACTCCCACACATTGACGAATTCACACGGAAATTCCGTCGCTATGAAATACGAGTACTATGTGCTCTAAGACATTTCCTTCTAAATCGAGTAACGTTTCTATGGAAACGACAGGATTTTCTTTTGGGATACGACAATAACATTTCCGATCCACTAATCCTTCTTTACTGCATCCCTCACTCCCAAACATTGACGAATTCACACGGAAATTGCGTCGCTATGAAATACTATGTGTTATAGGAGATTTCCTTCTAAATCGAGTAACGTTTCTATGGAAACGACAGGAGTTTCTTTTGGGATACGACAATCTCATTTCCTAACCACTAATCCTTCTTTACTGCATCCCTCACACCCACACATTGACGAATTCACACAGAAATTGCGGCGCTATGAAATACGAGTACTATGTGTTCCAAGATAATTCTTCCTAAATCGAGTAACGTTTCTATGGAAACGACAGGATTTTCTTTTGGGATACGACAATCACATTTCCGATCCACTAATCCTCCTTTCCTGCAACCCTCACTCCCAAACATTGACGAATTCATACGGAAATTGCGTCGCTATGAAATACGAGTACTATGTGTACTAAGACATTTCCTTCTAAATCGAGTAACGTTTCTATGGAAACGACAGGATTTCCTTTTGGTATACGACTATCACATTTCCGATCCACTAATCCTTCTTTACTGCATCCCTCACACCCAAACATTGACGAATTCACACGGAAATTGCGTCGCTATGAAATACTATGTGTTCTAACACATTTCCTTCTAATTCGAGTAACATTTCTATGGAAACGACAGGATTTTCTTTTGGGGTACGACAATCTCATTTCCTAACCACTAATCCTTCTTTACTGCATCCCTCACTCCCACACATTGTCGAATTCACACGGAAATTGCGTCGCTATGAAATACGAGTACTATGTGTTCTAAGACAATTCCTTCTAAATCGAGTAACGTTTCTATGGAAACGACAGGATTTTCTTTTGGGATACGACAATCACATTTCCGATCCACTAATCCTTCTATACTGCATCCCTCACTCCCACACATTGACGAATTCACACGGAAATTGCGTCGCTATGAAATACGAGTACTATGTGTTCTAAGACATTTCCTTCTAAATCGAGTAACGTTTCTATGGAAACGACAGGATTTTCTTTAGGGATACGACAATCACATTTCCGATCCACTAATCCTTCTTTACTGCATCCCTCACTCCCAAACATTGACGAATTCACTCGGAAATTGCGTCGCTATGATATACTATGTGTTCTAAGACATTTCCTTCAAAATCGAGTAACGTTTCTATGGAAACGACTTGATTTTCTTTTGGGATACGACAATCACATTTCCGATCCACTAATCCTTCTATACTGCATCCCTCACTCACACACATTGACGAATTCACACGGAAATTGCGTCGCTATGAAATACGAGTACTATGTGTTCTAAGACATTTCCTTCTAAATCGAGTAACGTTTCTATGGAAACGACAGGATTTTCTTTTGGGATACGACAATCACATTTCCGATCCACTAATCTTTCTTTACTGCATCCCTCACTCCCAAACATTGACGAATTTACACGGAAATTGCGTCGCTATGAAATACTATTTGTTCTAAGACATTTCCTTCTAAATCGAGTAACGTTTCTATGGAAACGACACGATTTTCTTTTGGGATACGACAATCTCATTTCCGATCCACTAATCCTTCTTTACTGCATCCCTCACTCCCACACATTGACGAATTCACACGGAAATTGCGTCGCTATGAAATACGAGTACTATGTGTTCTAAGACATTTCCTTCTAAATCGAGTAACGTTTCTATGGAAGCGACAGGATTTTCTTTTGGGATACGACAATCACATTTCCGGTCCACTAATCCTTCTTTACTGCATCCCTCACTCCCACACATTGACGAATTCACACAGACATTGCGGCGCTATGAAATACGAGTACTATGTGTTCTAAGACAATTCTTTCTAAATCGAGTAACGTTTCTATGGAAACGACAGGATTATCTTTTGGGATACGACAATCACATTTCCGATCCACTAATCCTCCTTTACTGCAACCCTCACTCCCAAACATTGACGAATTCACACGGAAATTGCGTCGCTATGAAATACGAGTACTATGTGTTCTAAGACATTTCCTTCTAAATCGAGTAACGTTTCTATGGAAACGACAGGATTTTCTATTGGGATACGACAATCACATTTCCAATCCACTAATCCTTCTTTACTGCATCCCTCACTCCCAAACATTGACGAATTCACACGGAAATTCCGTCGCTATGAAACACTATGTGTTCTAAGACATTTCCTTCTAATTCGAGTAACGTTTCTATGGAAACGACAGGATTTTCTTTTGGGATACGACAATCTCATTTCCTAACCACTAATCCTTCTTTACTGCATCCCTCACTCCCACACATTGACGAATTCACACGGAAATTGCGTCGCTATGAAATACGAGTACTATGTGTTCTAAGACATTTCCTTCTAAATCGAGTAACGTTTCTATGGAAGCGACAGGATTTTCTTTTGGGATACGACAATCACATTTCCGGTCCACTAATCCTTCTTTACTGCATCCGTCACTCCCACACATTGACGAATTCACACGGAAATTCCGTCGCTATGAAATACGAGTACTATGTGTTCTAAGACATTTCCTTCTAAATCGAGTAACGTTTCTATGGAAAAGACAGGATTTTCTTTAGGGATACGACAATCTCATTTCCGATCAACTAATCCTTCTTTATTGCATCCCTCACTCCCACACATTGACGAATTCACACGGAAATTCCGTCGCTATGAAATACGAGTACTATGTGTTCTAAGACATTTCCTTCTAATTCGAGTAACGTTTCTATGGAGACGACAGGATTTTCTTTTGGGATACGACAATCACATTTCCGATCCACTAATCCTTCTTTACTGCATCCCTCACTCCCAAACATTGACGAATTCACACGGAAATTGCGTCGCTATGAAATACTATGTGTTCTAAGACATTTCCTTCCAAATCGAGTGAAGTTTCCATGGGAACGACAGGATTTTCTTTTAGCATACGACAATCTCATTTCCTAACCACTATTCCTTCCTTACTGCATCCCTCACTCCCACACATTGACGAATTCATACGGAAATTGCGTCGCTATGAAATACGAGTACTATGTGTTCTAAGACAATTCCTTCTAAATCGAGTAACGTTTCTATGGAAACGACAGGATTTTCTTTTGGGATACGACAATCACATTTCCGATCCACTAATCCTCCATTACTGCAACACTCACTCTCAAACATTGACGAATTCACACGGAAATTGCGTCGCTATGAAATACTATGTGTTAGAAGACATTTCCTTCTAAATCGAGTAACGTTTCTATGGAAACGACAGGATTTTCTTTAGGGATACGACAATCACATTTCCGAAACCACTAATCCTTCTTTACTCCATCCCTCACTCCCACACACTGACGAATTCACACGGAAATTGCGTCGCTATGAAATACGAGTACTATGTGTTCTAAGACATTTCCTTCTAAATCGAGTAACGTTTCTATGGAAACGACAGGATTTTCTTTTGGGTTACGACAATCACATTTCCGATCCACTAATCCTCCTTTACTACAACCCTCACTCCCAAACATTGACGAATTCACACGGAAATTGCGTCGCTATGAAATACTATTTGCTCTAAGACATTTCCTTCTAAATCGAGTAACGTTTCTATGGAAACGACAGGATTTTCTTTTGGGATGCGACAATCTCATTTCCGATCCACTAATCCTTCTTTACTGCATCCCTCACTCCCACACATTGACGAATTCAAACGGAAATTGCGTCGCTATGAAATACGAGTACTATGTGTTCTAAGACATTTCCTTCTAAATCGAGTAACGTTCCTATGGAAACGACAGGATTTTGTTTTGGGATACGACAATCACATTTCCGATCCACTACTCCTTCTTTACTGCATCCCTCACTCCCAAACATTGACGAATTCACACGGAAATTCAGTCGCTATGAAATACTATGTGTCCTAAGACATTTCCTTCTAAATCGAGTAACGTTTCTATGGAAACGACAGGATTTTCTTTTGGGATACGACAATCTCATTTCAGATCCACTAATCCTTCTTTACTGCATCCCTCACTCCCAAACATTGACGAATTCACACGGAAATTACGTCGCTATGAAATACTATGTGTTAGAAGACATTTCCTTCTAAATCGAGTAACGTTTCTATGGAAACGACAGGATTTTCTTTTGGGATACGACAATCACGTTTCCGATCCACTAATCCTTCTTTACTGCATCCCTCACTCCCAAACATTGACGAATTCACACGGAAATTCCGTCGCTATGAAATACCATGTGTTCTAAGACATTTCCTTCTAAATCGAGTAACGTTTCTATGGAAACGACAGGATTTTCTTTTGGGATACGACAATCTCATTTCCGATCCACTAATCCTTCTTTACTGCATCCCTCACTCCCAAACATTGACGAATTCACACGGAAATTGCGTCGCTATGAAATACTATATGTTAGAAGACATTTCCTACTAAATCGAGTAACGTTTCTATGGAAACGACAGGATTTTCTTTTGGGATACGACAATCTCTTTTCCGATCCACTAATCCTTCTTTCCTGCATCCCTCACTCCCAAACATTGACGAATTCACACGGAAATTGCGTCGCTATGAAATACTATGTGTTAGAAGACATTTCCTTCTAAATCGAGTAACGTTTCTATGGAAACGACAGGATTTTCTTTTGGGATACGACAATCACTTTTCCGATCCACTAATCCTTCTTTACTGCTTCCCTCACTCCCAAACATTGACGAATTCACACGGAAATTGCGTCGCTATGAAATACTATTTGTTCTAAGACATTTCCATCTAAATCGAGTAACGTTTCTATGGAAACGACAGGATTTTCTTTTGGGATACGACAATCTCATTTCCGATCCACTAATCCTTCTTTACTGCATCCCTCACTCCCAAACATTGACGAATTCACACGGAAATTCCGTCGCTATGAAATACCATGTGTTCTAAGACATTTCCTTCTAAATCGAGTAACGTTTCTATGGAAACGACAGGATTTTCTTTTGGGATACGACAATCTCATTTCATAACCACTAATCCTTCTTTACTGCATCCCTCACTCCCACACATTGACGAATTCACACTGAAATTCCGTCGCTATGAAATACGAGTACTATGTGTTCTAAGACATTTCCTTCTAAATCGAGTAACGTTTCTATGGAAACGACAGGATTTTCTTTTGGGTTACGACAATCACATTTCCGATCCACAAATCCTTCTTTACTGCATCCCTCACTCCCAAACATTGACGAATTCACACGGAAATTCCGTCGCTATGGAATACCATGTGTTCTAAGACATTTCCTTCTAAATCGAGTAACGTTTCTATGGAAACGACAGGATTTTCTTTTGGGATACGACAATCTCATTTCCGATCCACTAATCCTTCTTTACTGCATCCCTCACTCCCAAACATTGACGAATTCACACGGAAATTGCGTCGCTATGAAATACTATGTGTTAGAAGACACTTCCTTCTAAATCGAGTAACGTTACTATGGAGACGACAGGATTTTCTTTTGGGATACGACAATCTCATTTCCGATCCACTAATCCTTCTTTCCTGCATCCCTCACTCCCAAACATTGACGAATTCACACGGAAATTGCGTCGCTATGAAATACTATGTGTTAGAAGACATTTCCTTCTAAATCGAGTAACGTTTCTATGGAAACGACAGGATTTTCTTTTGGGATACGACAATCACATTTCCGATCCACTAATCCTTCTTTACTGCATCCCTCACTCCCAAACATTGACGAATTCACACGGAAATTGCGTCGCTATGAAATACTATTTGTTCTAAGACATTTCCATCTAAATCGAGTAACGTTTCTATGGAAACGACAGGATTTTCTTTTGGGATACGACAATCTCATTTCCGATCCACTAGTCCTTCTTTACTGCATCCCTCACTGCCACACATTGACGAATTCACACGGAAATTCCGTCGCTATGAAATACGAGTACTATGTGCTCTAAGACATTTCCTTCTAAATCGAGTAACGTTTCTATGGAAACGACAGGATTTTCTTTTGGGATACGACAATAACATTTCCGATCCACTAATCCTTCTTTACTGCATCCCTCACTCCCAAACATTGACGAATTCACACGGAAATTGCGTCGCTATGAAATACTATGTGTTATAGGAGATTTCCTTCTAAATCGAGTAACGTTTCTATGGAAACGACAGGAGTTTCTTTTGGGATACGACAATCTCATTTCCTAACCACTAATCCTTCTTTACTGCATCCCTCACACCCACACATTGACGAATTCACACAGAAATTGCGGCGCTATGAAATACGAGTACTATGTGTTCTAAGATAATTCTTTCTAAATCGAGTAACGTTTCTATGGAAACGACAGGATTTTCTTTTGGGATACGACAATCACATTTCCGATCCACTAATCCTCCTTTCCTGCAACCCTCACTCCCAAACATTGACGAATTCATACGGAAATTGCGTCGCTATGAAATACGAGTACTATGTGTACTAAGACATTTCCTTCTAAATCGAGTAACGTTTCTATGGAAACGACAGGATTTCCTTTTGGTATACGACTATCACATTTCCGATCCACTAATCCTTCTTTACTGCATCCCTCACACCCAAACATTGACGAATTCACACGGAAATTGCGTCGCTATGAAATACTATGTGTTCTAACACATTTCCTTCTAATTCGAGTAACATTTCTATGGAAACGACAGGATTTTCTTTTGGGATACGACAATCTCATTTCCTAACCACTAATCCTTCTTTACTGCATCCCTCACTCCCACACATTGTCGAATTCACACGGAAATTGCGTCGCTATGAAATACGAGTACTATGTGTTCTAAGACAATTCCTTCTAAATCGAGTAACGTTTCTATGGAAACGACAGGATTTTCTTTTGGGATACGACAATCACATTTCCGATCCACTAATCCTTCTATACTGCATCCCTCACTCCCACACATTGACGAATTCACACGGAAATTGCGTCGCTATGAAATACGAGTACTATGTGTTCTAAGACATTTCCTTCTAAATCGAGTAACGTTTCTATGGAAACGACAGGATTTTCTTTAGGGATACGACAATCACATTTCCGATCCACTAATCCTTCTTTACTGCATCCCTCACTCCCAAACATTGACGAATTCACTCGGAAATTGCGTCGCTATGATATACTATGTGTTCTAAGACATTTCCTTCAAAATCGAGTAACGTTTCTATGGAAACGACAGGATTTTCTTTTGGGATACGACAATCACATTTCTGATCCACTAATCCTTCTATACTGCATCCCTCACTCACACACATTGACGAATTCACACGGAAATTGCGTCGCTATGAAATACGAGTACTATGTGTTCTAAGACATTTCCTTCTAAATCGAGTAACGTTTCTATGGAAACGACAGGATTTTCTTTTGGGATACGACAATCACATTTCCGATCCACTAATCTTTCTTTACTGCATCCCTCACTCCCAAACATTGACGAATTTACACGGATATTGCGTCGCTATGAAATACTATTTGTTCTAAGACATTTCCTTCTAAATCGAGTAACGTTTCTATGGAAACGACACGATTTTCTTTTGGGATACGACAATCTCATTTCCGATCCACTAATCCTTCTTTACTGCATCCCTCACTCCCACACATTGACGAATTCACACGGAAATTGCGTCGCTATGAAATACGAGTACTATGTGTTCTAAGACATTTCCTTCTAAATCGAGTAACGTTTCTATGGAAGCGACAGGATTTTCTTTTGGGATACGACAATCACATTTCCGGTCCACTAATCCTTCTTTACTGCATCCCTCACTCCCACACATTGACGAATTCACACAGACATTGCGGCGCTATGAAATACGAGTACTATGTGTTCTAAGACAATTCTTTCTAAATCGAGTAACGTTTCTATGGAAACGACAGGATTTTCTTTTGGGATACGACAATCACATTTCCAATCCACTAATCCTTCTTTACTGCATCCCTCACTCCCAAACATTGACGAATTCACACGGAAATTCCGTCGCTATGGAACACTATGTGTTCTAAGACATTTCCTTCTAATTCGAGTAACGTTTCTATGGAAACGACAGGATTTTCTTTTGGGATACGACAATCTCATTTCCTAACCACTAATCCTTCTTTACTGCATCCCTCACTCCCACACATTGACGAATTCACACGGAAATTGCGTCGCTATGAAATACGAGTACTATGTGTTCTAAGACATTTCCTTCTAAATCGAGTAACGTTTCTATGGAAGCGACAGGATTTTCTTTTGGGATACGACAATCACATTTCCGGTCCACTAATCCTTCTTTACTGCATCCGTCACTCCCACACATTGACGAATTCACACGGAAATTCCGTCGCTATGAAATACGAGTACTATGTGTTCTAAGACATTTCCTTCTAAATCGAGTAACGTTTCTATGGAAAAGACAGGATTTTCTTTAGGGATACGACAATCTCATTTCCGATCCACTAATCCTTCTTTATTGCATCCCTCACTCCCACACATTGACGAATTCACACGGAAATTCCGTCGCTATGAAATACGAGTACTATGTGTTCTAAGACATTTCCTTCTAATTCGAGTAACGTTTCTATGGAAACGACAGGATTTTCTTTTGGGATACGACAATCACATTTCCGATCCACTAATCCTTCTTTACTGCATCCCTCACTCCCAAACATTGACGAATTCACACGGAAATTGCGTCGCTATGAAATACTATGTGTTCTAAGACATTTCCTTCCAAATCGAGTGACGTTTGCATGGGAACGACAGGATTTTCTTTTGGCATACGACAATCACATTTCCTAACCACTATTCCTTCCTTACTGCATCCCTCACTCCCACACATTGAGAATTCATACGGAAATTGCGTCGCTATGAAATACGAGTACTATGTGTTCTAAGACAATTCCTTCTAAATCGAGTAACGTTTCTATGGAAACGACAGGATTTTCTTTTGGGATACGACAATCACATTTCCGATCCACTAATCCTCCATTACTGCAACACTCACTCCCAAACATTGACGAATTCACACGGAAATTGCGTCGCTATGAAATACTATGTGTTAGAAGACATTTCCTTCTAAATGGAGTAACGTTTCTATGGAAACGACAGGATTTTCTTTAGGGATACGACAATCACATTTCCGAAACCACTAATCCTTCTTTACTGCATCCCTCACTCCCACACACTGACTAATTCACACGGAAATTGCGTCGCTATGAAATACGAGTACTATGTGTTCTAAGACATTTCCTTCTAAATCGAGTAACGTTTCTATGGAAACGACAGGATTTTCTTTTGGGTTACGACAATCACATTTCCGATCCACTAATCCTCCTTTACTACAACCCTCACTCCCAAACATTGACGAATTCACACGGAAATTGCGTCGCTATGAAATACTATTTGCTCTAAGACATTTCCTTCTAAATCGAGTAACGTTTCTATGGAAACGACAGGATTTTCTTTTGGGATGCGACAATCTCATTTCCGATCCACTAATCCTTCTTTACTGCATCCCTCACTCCCACACATTGACGAATTCAAACGGAAATTGCGTCGCTATGAAATACGAGTACTATGTGTTCTAAGACATTTCCTTCTAAATCGAGTAACGTTCCTATGGAAACGACAGGATTTTGTTTTGGGATACGACAATCACATTTCCGATCCACTACTCCTTCTTTACTGCATCCCTCACTCCCACACATTGACGAATTCACACGGAAATTGCGTCGCTATGAATTACTGTGGGTTCTATGACTTCTCCTTCTAAATCAAGTAACGTTTCTATGGAAACGACAGGACATTTTTTTTGGGATACGACAATCTCATTTCCGATCCACTAATCCTTCTTTACTGCATCCCTCACTCCCAAACATTGACGAATTCACACGGAAATTGCGTCGCTATGAAATACTATGTGTTAGAAGACATTTCCTTCTAAATCGAGTAACGTTACTATGGAAACGACAGGATTTTCTTTTGGGATACGACAATCTCATTTCCGATCCACTAATCCTTCTTTCCTGCATCCCTCACTCCCAAACATTGACGAATTCACACGGAAATTGCGTCGCTATGAAATACGAGTACTATGTGTTCTAAGACATTTCCTTCTAAATCGAGTAACGTTCCTATGGAAACGACAGGATTTTGTTTTGGGATACGACAATCACATTTCCGATCCACTACTCCTTCTTTACTGCATCCCTCACTCCCACACATTGACGAATTCACACGGAAATTGCGTCGCTATGAAATACGAGTACTATGTGTTCTAAGACATTTCCTTCTAAATCGAGTAACGTTTCTATGGAAGCGACAGGATTTTCTTTTGGGATACGACAATCACATTTCCGGTCCACTAATCCTTCTTTACTGCATCCGTCACTCCCACACATTGACGAATTCACACGGAAATTCCGTCGCTATGAAATACGAGTACTATGTGTTCTAAGACATTTCCTTCTAAATCGAGTAACGTTTCTATGGAAAAGACAGGATTTTCTTTAGGGATACGACAATCTCATTTCCGATCCACTAATCCTTCTTTATTGCATCCCTCACTCCCACACATTGACGAATTCACACGGAAATTCCGTCGCTATGAAATACGAGTACTATGTGTTCTAAGACATTTCCTTCTAATTCGAGTAACGTTTCTATGGAAACGACAGGATTTTCTTTTGGGATACGACAATCACATTTCCGATCCACTAATCCTTCTTTACTGCATCCCTCACTCCCAAACATTGACGAATTCACACGGAAATTGCGTCGCTATGAAATACTATGTGTTCTAAGACATTTCCTTCCAAATCGAGTGACGTTTGCATGGGAACGACAGGATTTTCTTTTGGCATACGACAATCACATTTCCTAACCACTATTCCTTCCTTACTGCATCCCTCACTCCCACACATTGAGAATTCATACGGAAATTGCGTCGCTATGAAATACGAGTACTATGTGTTCTAAGACAATTCCTTCTAAATCGAGTAACGTTTCTATGGAAACGACAGGATTTTCTTTTGGGATACGACAATCACATTTCCGATCCACTAATCCTCCATTACTGCCACACTCACTCCCAAACATTGACGAATTCACACGGAAATTGCGTCGCTATGAAATACTATGTGTTAGAAGACATTTCCTTCTAAATGGAGTAACGTTTCTATGGAAACGACAGGATTTTCTTTAGGGATACGACAATCACATTTCCGAAACCACTAATCCTTCTTTACTGCATCCCTCACTCCCACACACTGACTAATTCACACGGAAATTGCGTCGCTATGAAATACGAGTACTATGTGTTCTAAGACATTTCCTTCTAAATCGAGTAACGTTTCTATGGAAACGACAGGATTTTCTTTTGGGTTACGACAATCACATTTCCGATCCACTAATCCTCCTTTACTACAACCCTCACTCCCAAACATTGACGAATTCACACGGAAATTGCGTCGCTATGAAATACTATTTGCTCTAAGACATTTCCTTCTAAATCGAGTAACGTTTCTATGGAAACGACAGGATTTTCTTTTGGGATGCGACAATCTCATTTCCGATCCACTAATCCTTCTTTACTGCATCCCTCACTCCCACACATTGACGAATTCAAACGGAAATTGCGTCGCTATGAAATACGAGTACTATGTGTTCTAAGACATTTCCTTCTAAATCGAGTAACGTTCCTATGGAAACGACAGGATTTTGTTTTGGGATACGACAATCACATTTCCGATCCACTACTCCTTCTTTACTGCATCCCTCACTCCCACACATTGACGAATTCACACGGAAATTGCGTCGCTATGAATTACTGTGGGTTCTATGACTTCTCCTTCTAAATCAAGTAACGTTTCTATGGAAACGACAGGACATTTTTTTTGGGATACGACAATCTCATTTCCGATCCACTAATCCTTCTTTACTGCATCCCTCACTCCCAAACATTGACGAATTCACACGGAAATTGCGTCGCTATGAAATACTATGTGTTAGAAGACATTTCCTTCTAAATCGAGTAACGTTACTATGGAAACGACAGGATTTTCTTTTGGGATACGACAATCTCATTTCCGATCCACTAATCCTTCTTTCCTGCATCCCTCACTCCCAAACATTGACGAATTCACACGGAAATTGCGTCGCTATGAAATACTATGTGTTAGAAGACATTTCCTTCTAAATCGAGTAACGTTTCTATGGAAACGACAGGATTTTCTTTTGGGATACGACAATCACATTTCCGATCCACTAATCCTTCTTTACTGCATCCCTCACTCCCAAACATTGACGAATTCACACGGAAATTGCGTCGCTATGAAATACTATTTGTTCTAAGACATTTCCATCTAAATCGAGTAACGTTTCTATGGAAACGACAGGATTTTCTTTTGGGATACGACAATCTCATTTCCGATCCACTAGTCCTTCTTTACTGCATCCCTCACTCCCACACATTGACGAATTCACACGGAAATTCCGTCGCTATGAAATACGAGTACTATGTGTTCTAAGACATTTCCTTCTAAATCGAGTAACGTTTCTATGGAAACGAGAGGATTTTCTTTTGGGATACGACAATAACATTTCCGATCCACTAATCCTTCTTTACTGCATCCCTCACTCCCAAACATTGACGAATTCACACGGAAATTGCGTCGCTATGAAATACTATGTGTTATAGGAGATTTCCTTCTAAATCGAGTAACGTTTCTATGGAAACGACAGGATTTTCTTTTGGGATACGACAATCACATTTCCGATCCACTAATCCTTCTATACTGCATCCCTCACTCCCACACATTGACGAATTCACACGGAAATTGCGTCGCTATGAAATACGAGTACTATGTGTTCTAAGACATTTCCTTCTAAATCGAGTAACGTTTCTATGGAAACGACAGGATTTTCTTTAGGGATACGACAATCACATTTCCGATCCACTAATCCTTCTTTACTGCATCCCTCACTCCCAAACATTGACGAATTCACACGGAAATTGCGTCGCTATGATATACTATGTGTTCTAAGACATTTCCTTCAAAATCGAGTAACGTTTCTATGGAAACGACAGGATTTTCTTTTGCGATACGACAATCACATTTCCGATCCACTAATCCTTCTATACTGCATCCCTCACTCACACACATTGACGAATTCACACGGAAATTGCGTCGCTATGAAATACGAGTACTATGTGTTCTAAGACATTTCCTTCTAAATCGAGTAACGTTTCTGTGGAAACGACAGGATTTTCTTTTGGGATACGACAATCACATTTCCGATCCACTAATCTTTCTTTACTGCATCCCTCACTCCCAAACATTGACGAATTTACACGGAAATTGCGTCGCAATGAAATACTATTTGTTCTAAGACATATCCTTCTAAATCGAGTAACGTTTCTATGGAAACGACACGATTTTCTTTTGGGATACGACAATCTCATTTCCGATCCACTAATCCTTCTTTACTGTATCCCTCACTCCCACACATTGACGAATTCACACGGAAATTGCGCCGCTATGAAATACGAGTACTATGTGTTCTAAGACATTTCCTTCTAAATCGAGTAACGTTTCTATGGAAGCGACAGGACTTTCTTTTGGGATACGACATTCACATTTCCGGTCCACTAATCCTTCTTTACTGCATCCCACACTCCCAAACATTGACGAATTCACAAGGAAATAGCGTCGCTATGAAATACTATGTGTACTAAGACATTTCCTTCAAATCCGAGTAACGTTTCTATGGAAACGACAGGATTTTCTTTTGGGATACGACAATCTCATTTCCTAACGACTAATCCTTCTTTACTGCATCCCTCACTCCCACACATTGACGAATTCACACAGACATTGCGGCGCTATGAAATACGAGTACTATGTGTTCTAAGACAATTCTTTCTAAATCGAGTAACGTTTCTATGGAAACGACAGGATTTTCTTTTGGGATACGACAATCACATTTCCGATCCACTAATCCTACTTTACTGCAACCCTCACTCCCAAACATTGACGAATTCACACAAAAATTGCGTCGCTATGAAATACGAGTACTATGTGTTCTAAGACATTTCCTTCTAAATCGAGTAACGTTTCTATGGAAACGACAGGATTTTCTTTTGGGATACGACAATCACATTTCCGATCCACTAATCCTTCTTTACTGCATCCCTCACTCCCAAACATTGACGAATTCACACGGAAATTCCGTCGCTATGAAACACTATGTGTTCTAAGACATTTCCTTCTAATTCGAGTAACGTTTCTATGGAAACGACAGGATTTTCTTTTGGGATACGACAATCTCATTTCCTAACCACTAATCCTTCTTTACTGCATCCGTCACTCCCACACATTGACGAATTCACACGGAAATTGCGTCGCTATGAAATACGAGTACTATGTGTTCTAAGACATTTCCTTCTAAATCGAGTAACGTTTCTATGGAAGCGACAGGATTTTCTTTTGGGATACGACAATCACATTTCCGGTCCACTAATCCTGCTTTACTGCATCCGTCACTCCCACACATTGACGAATTCACACGGAAATTCCGTCGCTATGAAATACGAGTACTATGTGTTCTAAGACATTTCCTTCTAAATCGAGTAACGTTTCTATGGAAAAGACAGGATTTTCTTTAGGGATACGACAATCTCATTTCCGATCCACTAATCCTTCTTTATTGCATCCCTCACTCCCACACATTGACGAATTCACACGGAAATTCCGTCGCTATGAAATACGAGTACTATGTGTTCTAAGACATTTCCTTCTAATTCGAGTAACGTTTCTATGGAAACGACAGGATTTTCTTTTGGGATACGACAATCACATTTCCGATCCACTAATCCTTCTTTACTGCATCCCTCACTCCCAAACATTGACGAATTCACACGGAAATTGCGTCGCAATGAAATACTACGTGTTCTAAGACATTTCCTTCCAAATCAAGTGACGTTTCTATGGGAACGACAGGATTTTCTTTTGGCATACGACAATCTCATTTCCTAACCACTATTCCTTCCTTACTGCATCCCTCACTCCCACACATTGACGAATTCATACGGAAATTGCGTCGCTATGAAATACGAGTACTATGTGTTCTAAGGCAATTCCTTCTAAATCGAGTAACGTTTCTATGGAAACGACAGGATTTTCTTTTGGGATACGACAATCACATTTCCGATCCACTAATCCTCCATTACTGCAACACTCACTCCCAAACATTGACGAATTCACACGGAAATTGCGTCGCTATGAAATACTATGTGTTAGAAGACATTTCCTTCTAAATCGAGTAACGTTTCTATGGAAACGACAGGATTTTCTTTAGGGATACGACAATCACATTTCCGATCCACTAATCCTTCTTTACTGCATCCCTCACTCCCACACATTGACGAATTCACACGGAAATTGCGTCGCTATGAAATACGAGTACTATGTGTTCTAAGACATTTCCTTCTAAATCGAGTAACGTTCCTATGGAAACGACAGGATTTTGTTTTGGGATACGACAATCACATTTCCGATCCACTAATCCTTCTTTACTGCATCCCTCACTCCCACACATTGACGAATTCACACGGAAATTGCGTCGCTATGAATTACTGTGGGTTCTATGACTTCTCCTTCTAAATCAAGTAACGTTTCTATGGAAACGACAGGACATTTTTTTTGGGATACGACAATCTCATTTCCGATCCACTAATCCTTCTTTACTGCATCCCTCACTCCCAAACATTGACGAATTCACACGGAAATTGCGTCGCTATGAGTTACTATGGGTTCTATGACTTCTCCTTCTAAATGGAGTAACGTTTCTATGGAAACGACAGGATTTTCTTTTGGGATACGACAATCTCATTTCCGATCCACTAATCCTTCTTTACTGCATCCCTCACTCCCACACATTGACGAATTCACACGGAGATTCCGTCGCTATGAAATACGAGTACTATGCGTTCTAAGACATTTCCTTCTAAAACGAGTAACGTTTCTATGGATACGACAGGATTTTCTTTTGGGATACGACAATCTCATTTCCGATCCACTAATCCTTCTTTACTGCATCCCTCACTCCCACACATTGACGAATTCACACGGAAATTTCGTCGCTATGAAATACGAGTACTATGTGTTCTAAGACAATTCCTTCTAAATCGAGTAACGTTTCTATGGAAACGACAGGATTTTCTTTTGGGATACGACAATCACATTTCCGATACACTAACCCTTCTTTACTGCATCCCTCACTCCCACACATTGACGAATTCACACGGAAATTCCGTCGCTATGAAATACGAGTACTATGTGTTCTAAGACATTTCCTTCTAAATCGATTAACGTTTCTATGGAAAAGACAGGATTTTCTTTTGGGATACGACAATCTCATTTCCGATCCACTAATCCTTCTTTACTGCATCCCTCACTCCCACACATTGACGAATTCACACGGAAATACCGTCGCTATGAAATACGAGTACTATGTGTTCTAAGACATTTCCTTCTAAATCGAGTAACGTTTCTATGGAAACGACAGGATTTTCTTTTGGGATACGACAATCACATTTCCGATCCACTAATCCTTCTTTACTGCATCCCTCAGTCCCAAACATTGACGAATTCACACGGAAATTGCGTCGCTATGAAATACTATGTGTTCTAAGACATTTCCTTCTAAATTGAGTGACGTTTCTATGGGAACGACAGGATTTTCTTTTGGGATACGACAATCACATTTCCTAACCACTATTCCTTCTTTACTGCATCCCTCACTCCCACACATTGACGAATTCACACGGAAATTCCGTCGCTATGAAATACGAGTACTATGTGTTCGAAGACATTTCCTTCTAAATCGAGTAACGTTTCTATCGAAACGACAGGATTTTCTTTTGGGATACGACAATCACATTTCCGGTCCACTAATCCTTCTTTACTGCATCCCTCACTCCCAAACATTGACGAATTCACACGGAAATCGCGTCGCTATGGAATACTATTTGTTCTAAGACATTTCCTTCTAAATCGAGTAACGTTTCTATGGAAACGACAGGATTTTCTTTTGGGGTACGACAATCTCATTTCCGATCCACTAATCCCTATTTACTGCATTCCTCACTCCCACAATTTGACGAATTCACACGGAAATTGCGTCGCTATGATATACGAGTACTATGTGTTCTAAGACATTTCCTTCTACATCGAGTAACGTTCCTATGGAAACGACAGGATTCTCTTTTGGGATAGGACAATCACATTTCCGATCCACTAATCCTTCTTTACTGCATCCCTCACTCCCACACATTGACGAATTCACACGGAAATAGCGTCGCTATGAATTACTGTGTGTTCCATGACTTCTGCTTCTAAATCGAGTAACGTTTCTATGGAAACGACAGGATTATCTTTTGGGATACGAAAATGTCATTTCCGATCCACTAATCCTTCTTTACTGCATCCCTCACTCCCACACATTGACGAATTCACACGGAAATTGCGTCGCTATGAAATACGAGTACTACAATGTGTTCTAAGACATTTCCTTCTAAATCGAGTAACGTTTCTATGGAAACGACAGGATTTTCTTTTGGGATACGACAATCTCATTTCCGATCCACTAATCCTTCTTTACTGCATCCCTCACTCCCACACATTGACGAATTCACACGTAAATTGTGTCGCTATGAAAGACGAGTACTATGTGTTCTAAGACATTTCCTTCTAAATCGAGTAACGTTTCTATGGAAACGACAGGATTGTCTTTTGGGATACGACAATCTCATTTCCGATCCACTAATCCTTCTTTACGGCATCCCCTACTCCCACACATTGACGAATTCACACGTAAATTGCGTCTCTATGATATACGAGTACTATGTGTTCTAAGACATTTCCTTCTAAATCGAGTAACGTTTCTATGGAAACGACAGGATTTTCTTTTGTGATACGACAATCTCATTTCCGATCCACTAATCCTTCTTTACTGCATCCCTCACTCCCACACATTGACGAATTTACACGGAAATTGCGTCGCTATGAGATACGAGTACTATGTGTTCTAAGACATTTCCTTCTAAATCGAGTAACGTTTCTATGGAAACGACAGGATTTTCTTTTGGGATACGACAATCTGATTTCCGATCCACTAATCCTTCTTTACTGCATCCCTCACTCCCACACATTGACGAATTCACACAGACATTGCGGCGCTATGAAATACGAGTACTATGTGTTCTAAGACAATTCTTTCTAAATCGAGTAACGTTTCTATGGAAACGACAGGATATTCTTTTGGGATACGACAATCACATTTCCGATCCACTAATCCTACTTTACTGCATCCCTCACTCCCAAACATTGACGAATTCACGCAGAAATTGCGTCGCTATGAAATACGAGTACTATGTGTTCTAAGACATTTCCTTCTAAATCGAGTAACGTTTCTATGGAAACGACAGGATTTTCTTTTGGGATACGACAATCACATTTCCGATCCACTAATCCTTCTTTACTGCATCCCTCACTCCCAAACATTGACGAATTCACACGGAAATTCCGTCGCTATGAAACACTATGTGTTCTAAGACATTTCCTTCTAATTCGAGTAACGTTTCTATGGAAACGACAGGATTTTCTTTTGGGATACGACAATCTCATTTCCTAACCACTAATCCTTCTTTACTGCATCCGTCACTCCCACACATTGACGAATTCACACGGAAATTGCGTCGCTATGAAATACGAGTACTATGTGTTCTAAGACATTTCCTTCTAAATCGAGTAACGTTTCTATGGAAGCGACAGGATTTTCTTTTGGGATACGACAATCACATTTCCGGTCCACTAATCCTGCTTTACTGCATCCGTCACTCCCACACATTGACGAATTCACACGGAAATTCCGTCGCTATGAAATACGAGTACTATGTGTTCTAAGACATTTCCTTCTAAATCGAGTAACGTTTCTATGGAAACGACAGGATTTTCTTTTGGGATACGACAATCACATTTCCGATCCACTAATCCTTCTTTACTGCATCCCTCACTCCCAAACATTGACGAATTCACACGGAAATTGCGTCGCTATGAAATACTATTTGTTCTAAGACATTTCCATCTAAATCGAGTAACGTTTCTATGGAAACGACAGGATTTTCTTTTGGGATACGACAATCTCATTTCCGATCCACTAGTCCTTCTTTACTGCATCCCTCACTCCCACACATTGACGAATTCACACGGAAATTCCGTCGCTATGAAATACGAGTACTATGTGTTCTAAGACATTTCCTTCTAAATCGAGTAACGTTTCTATGGAAACGAGAGGTTTTTCTTTTGGGATACGACAAAAACATTTCCGATCCACTAATCCTTCTTTACTGCATCCCTCACTCCCAAACATTGACGAATTCACACGGAAATTGCGTCGCTATGAAATACTATGTGTTATAGGAGATTTCCTTCTAAATCGAGTAACGTTTCTATGGAAACGACAGGATTTTCTTTAGGGATACGACAATCACATTTCCGATCCACTAATCCTTCTTTACTGCATCCCTCACTCCCAAACATTGACGAATTCACACGGAAATTGCGTCGCTATGATATACTATGTGTTCTAAGACATTTCCTTCAAATCCGAGTAACGTTTCTATGGAAACGACAGGATTTTCTTTTGGGATACGACAATCTCATTTCCGATCCACTAATCCTTCTTTACTGCATCCCTCACTCCCAAACATTGACGAATTCACACGGAAATTCCGTCGCTATGAAACACTATGTGTTCTAAGACATTTCCTTCAAATCCGAGTAACGTTTCTATGGAAACGACAGGATTTTCTTTTGGGATACGACAATCTCATTTCCTAACGGCTAATCCTTCTTTACTGCATCCCTCACTCCCACACATTGACGAATTCACACAGACATTGCGGCGCTATGAAATACGAGTACTATGTGTTCTAAGACAATTCTTTCTAAATCGAGTAACGTTTCTATGGAAACGACAGGATTTTCTTTTGGGATACGACAATCACATTTCCGATCCACTAATCCTACTTTACTGCAACCCTCACTCCCAAACATTGACGAATTCACACAAAAATTGCGTCGCTATGAAATACGAGTACTATGTGTTCTAAGACATTTCCTTCTAAATCGAGTAACGTTTCTATGGAAACGACAGGATTTTCTTTTGGGGTACGACAATCACATTTCCGATCCACTAATCCTTCTTTACTGCATCCCTCACTCCCAAACATTGACGAATTCACACGGAAATTCCGTCGCTATGAAACACTATGTGTTCTAAGACATTTCCTTCTAATTCGAGTAACGTTTCTATGGAAACGACAGGATTTTCTTTTGGGATACGACAATCTCATTTCCTAACCACTAATCCTTCTTTACTGCATCCGTCACTCCCACACATTGACGAATTCACACGGAAATTGCGTCGCTATGAAATACGAGTACTATGTGTTCTAAGACATTTCCTTCTAAATCGAGTAACGTTTCTATGGAAGCGACAGGATTTTCTTTTGGGATACGACAATCACATTTCCGGTCCACTAATCCTGCTTTACTGCATCCGTCACTCCCACACATTGACGAATTCACACGGAAATTCCGTCGCTATGAAATACGAGTACTATGTGTTCTAAGACATTTCCTTCTAAATCGAGTAACGTTTCTATGGAAAAGACAGGATTTTCTTTAGGGATACGACAATCTCATTTCCGATCCACTAATCCTTCTTTATTGCATCCCTCACTCCCACACATTGACGAATTCACACGGAAATTCCGTCGCTATGAAATACGAGTACTATGTGTTCTAAGACATTTCCTTCTAATTCGAGTAACGTTTCTATGGAAACGACAGGATTTTCTTTTGGGATACGACAATCACATTTCCGATCCACTAATCCTTCTTTACTGCATCCCTCACTCCCAAACATTGACGAATTCACACGGAAATTGCGTCGCTATGAAATACTACGTGTTCTAAGACATTTCCTTCCAAATCAAGTGACGTTTCTATGGGAACGACAGGATTTTCTTTTGGCATACGACAATCTCATTTCCTAACCACTATTCCTTCCTTACTGCATCCCTCACTCCCACACATTGACGAATTCATACGGAAATTGCGTCGCTATGAAATACGAGTACTATGTGTTCTAAGGCAATTCCTTCTAAATCGAGTAACGTTTCTATGGAAACGACAGGATTTTCTTTTGGGATACGACAATCACATTTCCGATCCACTAATCCTCCATTACTGCAACACTCACTCCCAAACATTGACGAATTCACACGGAAATTGCGTCGCTATGAAATACTATGTGTTAGAAGACATTTCCTTCTAAATCGAGTAACGTTTCTATGGAAACGACAGGATTTTCTTTAGGGATACGACAATCACATTTCCGATCCACTAATCCTTCTTTACTGCATCCCTCACTCCCACACACTGACGAATTCACACAGAAATTGCGTCGCTATGAAATACGAGTACTATGTGTTCTAAGACATTTCCTTCTAAATCGAGTAACGTTTCTATGGAAACGACAGGATTTTCTTTTGGGTTACGACAATCACATTTCCGATCCACTAATCCTCCTTTACTACAACCCTCACTCCCAAACATTGACGAATTCACACGGAAATTGCGTCGCTATGAAATACTATTTGTTCTAAGACATTTCCTTCTAAATCGAGTAACGTTTCTATGGAAACGACAGGATTTTCTTTTGGGATACGACAATCTCATTTCCGATCCACTAATCCTTCTTTACTGCATCACTCACTCCCACACATTGACGAATTCACACGGAAATTGCGTCGCTATGAAATACGAGTACTATGTGTTCTAAGACATTTCCTTCTAAATCGAGTAACGTTCCTATGGAAACGACAGGATTTTGTTTTGGGATACGACAATCACATTTCCGATCCACTAATCCTTCTTTACTGCATCCCTCACTCCCACACATTGACGAATTCACACGGAAATTGCGTCGCTATGAATTACTGTGGGTTCTATGACTTCTCCTTCTAAATCAAGTAACGTTTCTATGGAAACGACAGGATTTTCTTTTGGGATACGACAATCTCATTTCCGATCCACTAATCCTTCTTTACTGCATCCCTCACTCCCACACATTCACGAATTCACACGTAAATTGTGTCGCTATGAAAGACGAGTACTATGTGTTCTAAGACATTTCCTTCTAAATCGAGTAACGTTTCTATGGAAACGACAGGATTTTGTTTTGGGATACGACAATCACATTTCCGATCCACTAATCCTTCTTTACTGCATCCCTCACTCCCACACATTGACGAATTCACACGGAAATTGCGTCGCTATGAATTACTGTGGGTTCTATGACTTCTCCTTCTAAATCAAGTAACGTTTCTATGGAAACGACAGGACATTTTTTTTGGGACACGACAATCTCATTTCCGATCCACTAATCCTTCTTTACTGCATCCCTCACTCCCAAACATTGACGAATTCACACGGAAATTGCGTCGCTATGAGTTACTATGGGTTCTATGCCTTCTCCTTCTAAATGGAGTAACGTTTCTATGGAAACGACAGGATTTTCTTTTGGGATACGACAATCTCATTTCCGATCCACTAATCCTTCTTTACTGCATCCCTCACTCCCACACATTGACGAATTCACACGGAGATTCCGTCGCTATGAAATACGAGTACTATGTGTTCTAAGACATTTCCTTCTAAAACGAGTAACGTTTCTATGGATACGACAGGATTTTCTTTTGGGATACGACAATCTCATTTCCGATCCACTAATCCTTCTTTACTGCATCCCTCACTCCCACATATTGACGAATTCACACGGAAATTTCGTCGCTATGAAATACGAGTACTATGTGTTCTAAGACAATTCCTTCTAAATCGAGTAACGTTTCTATGGAAACGACAGGATTTTCTTTTGGGATACGACAATCACATTTCCGATACACTAACCCTTCTTTACTGCATCCCTCACTCCCACACATTGACGAATTCACACGGAAATTCCGTCGCTATGAAATACGAGTACTATGTGTTCTAAGACATTTCCTTCTAAATCGATTAACGTTTCTATGGAAAAGACAGGATTTTCTTTTGGGATACGACAATCTCATTTCCGATCCACTAATCCTTCTTTACTGCATCCCTCACTCCCACACATTGACGAATTCACACGGAAATACCGTCGCTATGAAATACGAGTACTATGTGTTCTAAGACATTTCCTTCTAAATCGAGTAACGTTTCTATGGAAACGACAGGATTTTCTTTTGGGATACGACAATCACATTTCCGATCCACTAATCCTTCTTTACTGCATCCCTCAGTCCCAAACATTGACGAATTCACACGGAAATTGCGTCGCTATGAAATACTATGTGTTCTAAGACATTTCCTTCTAAATTGAGTGACGTTTCTATGGGAACGACAGGATTTTCTTTTGGGATACGACAATCACATTTCCTAACCACTATTCCTTCTTTACTGCATCCCTCACTCCCACACATTGACGAATTCACACGGAAATTCCGTCGCTATGAAATACGAGTACTATGTGTTCGAAGACATTTCCTTCTAAATCGAGTAACGTTTCTATCGAAACGACAGGATTTTCTTTTGGGATACGACAATCACATTTCCGGTCCACTAATCCTTCTTTACTGCATCCCTCACTCCCAAACATTGACGAATTCACACGGAAATCGCGTCGCTATGAAATACTATTTGTTCTAAGACATTTCCTTCTAAATCGAGTAACGTTTCTATGGAAACGACAGGATTTTCTTTTGGGGTACGACAATCTCATTTCCGATCCACTAATCCCTATTTACTGCATTCCTCACTCCCACAATTTGACGAATTCACACGGAAATTGCGTCGCTATGATATACGAGTACTATGTGTTCTAAGACATTTCCTTCTAAATCGAGTAACGTTCCTATGGAAACGACAGGATTCTCTTTTGGGATAGGACAATCACATTTCCGATCCACTAATCCTTCTTTACTGCATCCCTCACTCCCACACATTGACGAATTCACACGGAAATTGCGTCGCTATGAATTACTGTGTGTTCCATGACTTCTCCTTCTAAATCGAGTAACGTTTCTATGGAAACGACAGGATTATCTTTTGGGATACGAAAATGTCATTTCCGATCCACTAATCCTTCTTTACTGCATCCCTCACTCCCACACATTGACGAATTCACACGGAAATTGCGTCGCTATGAAATACGAGTACTACAATGTGTTCTAAGACATTTCCTTCTAAATCGAGTAACGTTTCTATGGAAACGACAGGATTTTCTTTTGGGATACGACAATCTCATTTCCGATCCACTAATCCTTCTTTACTGCATCCCTCACTCCCACACATTGACGAATTCACACGGAAATTGCGTCGCTATGAAATACTATGTGTTCTAAGACATTTCCTTCTAAATCGAGTAACGTTTCTATGGAAACGACAGGATTTTCTTTTGGGATACGACAATCTCATTTCCGATCCACTAATCCTTCTTTACTGCATCCCTCACTCCCACACATTGACGAATTCACACGTAAATTGTGTCGCTATGAAAGACGAGTACTATGTGTTCTAAGACATTTCCTTCTAAATCGAGTAACGTTTCTATGGAAACGACAGGATTTTCTTTTGGGATACGACAATCTCATTTCCGATCCACTAATCCTTCTTTACGGCATCCCCTACTCCCACACATTGACGAATTCACACGTAAATTGCGTCTCTATGAAATACGAGTACTATGTGTTCTAAGACATTTCCTTCTAAATCGAGTAACGTTTCTATGGAAACGACCGGATTTTCTTTTGTGATACGACAATCTCATTTCCGATCCACTAATCCTTCTTTACTGCATCCCTCACTCCCACACATTGACGAATTTACACGGAAATTGCGTCGCTATGAGATACGAGTACTATGTGTTCTAAGACATTTCCTTCTAAATCGAGTAACGTTTCTATGGATACGACAGGATTTTCTTTTGGGATACGACAATCTGATTTCCGATCCACTAATCCTTCTTTACTGCATCCCTCACTCCCACACATTGACGAATTCACACAGACATTGCGGCGCTATGAAATACGAGTACTATGTGTTCTAAGACAATTCTTTCTAAATCGAGTAACGTTTCTATGGAAACGACAGGATTTTCTTTTGGGATACGACAATCACATTTCCGATCCACTAATCCTACTTTACTGCAACCCTCACTCCCAAACATTGACGAATTCACACAGAAATTGCGTCGCTATGAAATACGAGTACTATGTGTTCTAAGACATTTCCTTCTAAATCGAGTAACGTTTCTATGGAAACGACAGGATTTTCTTTTGGGATACGACAATCACATTTCCGATCCACTAATCCTTCTTTACTGCATCCCTCACTCCCAAACATTGACGAATTCACACGGAAATTCCGTCGCTATGAAACACTATGTGTTCTAAGACATTTCCTTCTAATTCGAGTAACGTTTCTATGGAAACGACAGGATTTTCTTTTGGGATACGACAATCTCATTTCCTAACCACTAATCCTTCTTTACTGCATCCGTCACTCCCACACATTGACGAATTCACACGGAAATTGCGTCGCTATGAAATACGAGTACTATGTGTTCTAAGACATTTCCTTCTAAATCGAGTAACGTTTCTATGGAAGCGACAGGATTTTCTTTTGGGATACGACAATCACATTTCCGGTCCACTAATCCTGCTTTACTGCATCCGTCACTCCCACACATTGACGAATTCACACGGAAATGCCGTCGCTATGAAATACGAGTACTATGTGTTCTAAGACATTTCCTTCTAAATCGAGTAACGTTTCTATGGAAAAGACAGGATTTTCTTTAGGGATACGACAATCTCATTTCCGATCCACTAATCCTTCCTTATTGCATCCCTCACTCCCACACATTGACGAATTCACACGGAAATTCCGTCGCTATGAAATACGAGTACTATGTGTTCTAAGACATTTCCTTCTAAATCGAGTAACGTTTCTATGGAAACGACAGGATTTTCTTTTGGGATACGACAATCACATTTCCGATCCACTAATCCTTCTTTACTGCATCCCTCACTCCCAAACATTGACGAATTCACACGGAAATTGCGTCGCTATGAAATACTTTGTGTTCTAAGACATTTCCTTCCAAATCAAGTGACGTTTCTATGGGAACGACAGGATTTTCTTTTGGCATACGTCAATCTCATTTCCTAACCACTATTCCTTCCTTACTGCATCCCTCACTCCCACACATTGACGAATTCATACGGAAATTGCGTCGCTATGAAATACGAGTACTATGTGTTCTAAGACAATTCCTTCTAAATCGA
This sequence comes from Schistocerca piceifrons, assembly GCF_021461385.2. NCBI lineage: Eukaryota > Metazoa > Arthropoda > Insecta > Orthoptera > Acrididae > Schistocerca > Schistocerca piceifrons. The sequence continues at coordinate 601,061,141 of NC_060144.1, read as the reverse complement.
GTAACGTTTCTATGGAAACGACAGGATTTTCTTTTGGGATACGACAATCACATTTCCGATCCACTAATCCTCCATTACTGCAACACTCACTCCCAAACATTGACGAATTCACACGGAAATTGCGTCGCTATGAAATACTATGTGTTAGAAGACATTTCCTTCTAAATCGAGTAACGTTTCTATGGAAACGACAGGATTTTCTTTAGGGATACGACAATCACATTTCCGATCCACTAATCCTTCTTTACTGCATCCATCACTCCCACACACTGACGAATTCACACAGAAATTGCGTCGCTGTGAAATACGAGTACTATGTGTTCTAAGACATTTCCTTCTAAATCGAGTAACGTTTCTATGGAAACGACAGGATTTTCTTTTGGGTTACGACAATCACATTTCCGATCCACTAATCCTCCTTTACTACAACCCTCACTCCCAAACATTGACGAATTCACACGGAAATTGCGTCGCTATGAAATACTATTTGTTCTAAGACATTTCCTTCTAAATCGAGTAACGTTTCTATGGAAACGACAGGATTTTCTTTTGGGATACGACAATCTCATTTCCGATCCACTAATCCTTCTTTACTGCATCCCTCACTCCCACACATTGACGAATTCACACCGAAATTGCGTCGCTATGAATTACTGTGGGTTCTATGACTTCTCCTTCTAAATCAAGTAACGTTTCTATGGAAACGACAGGACATTTTTTTTGGGATACGACAATCTCATTTCCGATCCACTAATCCTTCTGTACTGCATCCCTCACTCCCAAACATTGACGAATTCACACGGAAATTGCGTCGCTATGAGTTACTATGGGTTCTATGACTTCTCCTTCTAAATGGAGTAACGTTTCTATGGAAACGACAGGATTTTCTTTTGGGATACGACAATCTCATTTCCGATCCACTAATCCTTCTTTACTGCATCCCTCACTCCCACACATTGACGAATTCACACGGAAATTGCGTCGCTATGAAATACGAGTACTATGTGTTCTAAGACATTTCCTTCTAAATCGAGTAACGTTTCTATGGATACGACAGGATTTTCTTTTAGGATACGACAATCTCATTTCCGATCCACTAATCCTTCTTTACTGCATCCCTCACTCCCACACATTGACGAATTCACACGGAAATTGCGTCGCTATGAAATACGAGTACTATGTGTTCTAAGACAATTCCTTCTAAATCGAGTAACGTTTCTATGGAAACGACAGGATTTTCTTTTGGGATACGACAATCACATTTCCGATCCACTAACCCTTCTTTACTGCATCCCTCACTCCCACACATTGACGAATTCACACGGAAATTCCGTCGCTATGAAATACGAGTACTATGTGTTCTAAGACATTTCCTTCTAAATCGATTAACGTTTCTATGGAAAAGACAGGATTTTCTTTTGGGATACGACAATCTCATTTCCGATCCACTAATCCTTCTTTACTGCATCCCTCACTCCCACACATTGACTAATTCACACGGAAATACCGTCGCTATGAAATACGAGTACTATGTGTTCTAAGACATTTCCTTCTAAATCGAGTAACGTTTCTATGGAAACGACAGGATTTTCTTTTGTGATACGACAATCACATTTCCGATCCACTAATCCTTCTTTACTGCATCCCTCACTCCCAAACATTGACGAATTCACACGGAAATTGCGTCGCTATGAAATACTATGTGTTCTAAGACATTTCCTTCTAAATTGAGTGACGTTTCTATGGGAACGACAGGATTTTCTTTTGGGATACGACAATCACATTTCCTAACCACTATTCCTTCTTTACTGCATCCCTCACTCCCACACATTGACGAATTCACACGGAAATTCCGTCGCTATGAAATACGAGTACTATGTGTTCGAAGACATTTCCTTCTAAATCGAGTAACGTTTCTATCGAAACGACAGGATTTTCTTTTGGGATACGACAATCACATTTCCGGTCCACTAATCCTTCTTTACTGCATCCCTCACTCCCAAACATTGAGGAATTCACACGTAAATTGCGTCGCTATGAAATACTATTTGTTCTAAGACATTTCCTTCTAAATCGAGTAACGTTTCTATGGAAACGACAGGATTTTCTTTTGGGATACGACAATCTCATTTCCGATCCACTAATCCTTATTTACTGCATTCCTCACTCACACAACTTGACGAATTCACACGGAAATTGCGTCGCTATGAAATACGAGTACTATGTGTTCTAAGACATTTCCTTCTAATTCGAGTAACGTTCCTATGGAAACGACAGGATTTTCTTTTGGGATAGGACAATCACATTTCCGATCCACTAATCCTTCTTTACTGCATCCCTCACTCCCACTCATTGACGAATTCACACGGAAATTGCGTCGCTATGAATTACTGTGTGTTCCATGACTTCTCCTTCTAAATCGAGTAACGTTTCTATGGAAACGACAGGATTTTTTTTTGGGATACGAAAATGTCATTTCCGATCCACTAATCCTTCTTTACTGCATCCCTCACTCCCACACATTGACGAATTCACACGGAAATTGCGTCGCTATGAAATACGAGTACTACTATGTGTTGTAAGACATTTCCTTCTAAATCGAGTAACGTTTCTATGGAAACGACAGGATTTTCTTTTGGGATACGACAATCTCATTTCCGATCCACTAATCCTTCTTTACTGCATCCCTCACTCCCACACATTGACGAATTCACACGGAAATTGCGTCGCTATGAAATACGAGTACTATGTGTTCTAAGACATTTCCTTCTAAATCGAGTAACGTTTCTATGGAAACGACAGGATTTTCTTTTGGGATACGACAATCTCATTTCCGATCCACTAATCCTTCTTTACTGCATCCCTCACTCCCACACATTGACGAATTCACACGTAAATTGCGTCGCTATGAAAGACGAGTACTATGTGTTCTAAGACATTTCCTTCTAAATCGAGTAACGTTTCTATGGAAACGACAGGTTTTTCTTTTGGGATACGACAATCTCATTTCCGATCCACTAATCCTTCTTTACGGCATCCCCTACTCCCACACATTGACGAATTCACACGTAAATTGCGTCTATATGAAATACGAGTACTATGTGTTCTAAGACATTTCCTTCTAAATCGAGTAACGTTCCTATGGAAACGACAGGATTTTCTTTTGGGATAGGACAATCACATTTCCGATCCACTAATCCTTCTTTACTGCATCCCTCACTCCCACTCATTGACGAATTCACACGGAAATTGCGTCGCTATGAATTACTGTGTGTTCCATGACTTCTCCTTCTAAATCGAGTAACGTTTCTATGGAAACGACAGGATTTTTTTTTGGGATACGAAAATGTCATTTCCGATCCACTAATCCTTCTTTACTGCATCCCTCACTCCCACACATTGACGAATTCACACGGAAATTGCGTCGCTATGAAATACGAGTACTACTATGTGTTGTAAGACATTTCCTTCTAAATCGAGTAACGTTTCTATGGAAACGACAGGATTTTCTTTTGGGATACGAAAATGTCATTTCCGATCCACTAATCCTTCTTTACTGCATCCCTCACTCCCAAACATTGACGAATTCACACGGAAATTGCGTCGCTATGAAATACTTTGTGTTCTAAGACATTTCCTTCCAAATCAAGTGACGTTTCTATGGGAACGACAGGATTTTCTTTTGGCATACGACAATCTCATTTCCTAACCACTATTCCTTCCTTACTGCATCCCTCACTCCCACACATTGACGAATTCATACGGAAATTGCGTCGCTATGAAATACGAGTACTATGTGTTCTAAGACAATTCCTTCTAAATCGAGTAACGTTTCTATGGAAACGACAGGATTTTCTTTTGGGATACGACAATCACATTTCCGATCCACTAATCCTCCATTACTGCAACACTCACTCCCAAACATTGACGAATTCACACGGAAATTGCGTCGCTATGAAATACTATGTGTTAGAAGACATTTCCTTCTAAATCGAGTAACGTTTCTATGGAAACGACAGGATTTTCTTTAGGGATACGACAATCACATTTCCGATCCACTAATCCTTCTTTACTGCATCCATCACTCCCACACACTGACGAATTCACACAGAAATTGCGTCGCTGTGAAATACGAGTACTATGTGTTCTAAGACATTTCCTTCTAAATCGAGTAACGTTTCTATGGAAACGACAGGATTTTCTTTTGGGTTACGACAATCACATTTCCGATCCACTAATCCTCCTTTACTACAACCCTCACTCCCAAACATTGACGAATTCACACGGAAATTGCGTCGCTATGAAATACTATTTGTTCTAAGACATTTCCTTCTAAATCGAGTAACGTTTCTATGGAAACGACAGGATTTTCTTTTGGGATACGACAATCTCATTTCCGATCCACTAATCCTTCTTTACTGCATCCCTCACTCCCACACATTGACGAATTCACACCGAAATTGCGTCGCTATGAATTACTGTGGGTTCTATGACTTCTCCTTCTAAATCAAGTAACGTTTCTATGGAAACGACAGGACATTTTTTTTGGGATACGACAATCTCATTTCCGATCCACTAATCCTTCTGTACTGCATCCCTCACTCCCAAACATTGACGAATTCACACGGAAATTGCGTCGCTATGAGTTACTATGGGTTCTATGACTTCTCCTTCTAAATGGAGTAACGTTTCTATGGAAACGACAGGATTTTCTTTTGGGATACGACAATCTCATTTCCGATCCACTAATCCTTCTTTACTGCATCCCTCACTCCCACACATTGACGAATTCACACGGAAATTGCGTCGCTATGAAATACGAGTACTATGTGTTCTAAGACATTTCCTTCTAAATCGAGTAACGTTTCTATGGATACGACAGGATTTTCTTTTAGGATACGACAATCTCATTTCCGATCCACTAATCCTTCTTTACTGCATCCCTCACTCCCACACATTGACGAATTCACACGGAAATTGCGTCGCTATGAAATACGAGTACTATGTGTTCTAAGACAATTCCTTCTAAATCGAGTAACGTTTCTATGGAAACGACAGGATTTTCTTTTGGGATACGACAATCACATTTCCGATCCACTAACCCTTCTTTACTGCATCCCTCACTCCCACACATTGACGAATTCACACGGAAATTCCGTCGCTATGAAATACGAGTACTATGTGTTCTAAGACATTTCCTTCTAAATCGATTAACGTTTCTATGGAAAAGACAGGATTTTCTTTTGGGATACGACAATCTCATTTCCGATCCACTAATCCTTCTTTACTGCATCCCTCACTCCCACACATTGACTAATTCACACGGAAATACCGTCGCTATGAAATACGAGTACTATGTGTTCTAAGACATTTCCTTCTAAATCGAGTAACGTTTCTATGGAAACGACAGGATTTTCTTTTGTGATACGACAATCACATTTCCGATCCACTAATCCTTCTTTACTGCATCCCTCACTCCCAAACATTGACGAATTCACACGGAAATTGCGTCGCTATGAAATACTATGTGTTCTAAGACATTTCCTTCTAAATTGAGTGACGTTTCTATGGGAACGACAGGATTTTCTTTTGGGATACGACAATCACATTTCCTAACCACTATTCCTTCTTTACTGCATCCCTCACTCCCACACATTGACGAATTCACACGGAAATTCCGTCGCTATGAAATACGAGTACTATGTGTTCGAAGACATTTCCTTCTAAATCGAGTAACGTTTCTATCGAAACGACAGGATTTTCTTTTGGGATACGACAATCACATTTCCGGTCCACTAATCCTTCTTTACTGCATCCCTCACTCCCAAACATTGAGGAATTCACACGTAAATTGCGTCGCTATGAAATACTATTTGTTCTAAGACATTTCCTTCTAAATCGAGTAACGTTTCTATGGAAACGACAGGATTTTCTTTTGGGATACGACAATCTCATTTCCGATCCACTAATCCTTATTTACTGCATTCCTCACTCACACAATTTGACGAATTCACACGGAAATTGCGTCGCTATGAAATACGAGTACTATGTGTTCTAAGACATTTCCTTCTAATTCGAGTAACGTTCCTATGGAAACGACAGGATTTTCTTTTGGGATAGGACAATCACATTTCCGATCCACTAATCCTTCTTTACTGCATCCCTCACTCCCACTCATTGACGAATTCACACGGAAATTGCGTCGCTATGAATTACTGTGTGTTCCATGACTTCTCCTTCTAAATCGAGTAACGTTTCTATGGAAACGACAGGATTTTTTTTTGGGATACGAAAATGTCATTTCCGATCCACTAATCCTTCTTTACTGCATCCCTCACTCCCACACATTGACGAATTCACACGGAAATTGCGTCGCTATGAAATACGAGTACTACTATGTGTTGTAAGACATTTCCTTCTAAATCGAGTAACGTTTCTATGGAAACGACAGGATTTTCTTTTGGGATACGACAATCTCATTTCCGATCCACTAATCCTTCTTTACTGCATCCCTCACTCCCACACATTGACGAATTCACACGGAAATTGCGTCGCTATGAAATACGAGTACTATGTGTTCTAAGACATTTCCTTCTAAATCGAGTAACGTTTCTATGGAAACGACAGGATTTTCTTTTGGGATACGACAATCTCATTTCCGATCCACTAATCCTTCTTTACTGCATCCCTCACTCCCACACATTGACGAATTCACACGTAAATTGCGTCGCTATGAAAGACGAGTACTATGTGTTCTAAGACATTTCCTTCTAAATCGAGTAACGTTTCTATGGAAACGACAGGTTTTTCTTTTGGGATACGACAATCTCATTTCCGATCCACTAATCCTTCTTTACGGCATCCCCTACTCCCACACATTGACGAATTCACACGTAAATTGCGTCTATATGAAATACGAGTACTATGTGTTCTAAGACATTTCCTTCTAAATCGAGTAACGTTCCTATGGAAACGACAGGATTTTCTTTTGGGATAGGACAATCACATTTCCGATCCACTAATCCTTCTTTACTGCATCCCTCACTCCCACTCATTGACGAATTCACACGGAAATTGCGTCGCTATGAATTACTGTGTGTTCCATGACTTCTCCTTCTAAATCGAGTAACGTTTCTATGGAAACGACAGGATTTTTTTTTGGGATACGAAAATGTCATTTCCGATCCACTAATCCTTCTTTACTGCATCCCTCACTCCCACACATTGACGAATTCACACGGAAATTGCGTCGCTATGAAATACGAGTACTACTATGTGTTGTAAGACATTTCCTTCTAAATCGAGTAACGTTTCTATGGAAACGACAGGATTTTCTTTTGGGATACGACAATCTCATTTCCGATCCACTAATCCTTCTTTACTGCATCCCTCACTCCCACACATTGACGAATTCACACGGAAATTGCGTCGCTATGAAATACGAGTACTATGTGTTCTAAGACATTTCCTTCTAAATCGAGTAACGTTTCTATGGAAACGACAGGATTTTCTTTTGGGATATGACAATCTCATTTCCGATCCACTAATCCTTCTTTACTGCATCCCTCACTCCCACACATTGACGAATTCACACGTAAATTGCGTCGCTATGAAAGACGAGTACTATGTGTTCTAAGACATTTCCTTCTAAATCGAGTAACGTTTCTATGGAAACGACAGGTTTTTCTTTTGGGATACGACAATCTCATTTCCGATCCACTAATCCTTCTTTACGGCATCCCCTACTCCCACACATTGACGAATTCACACGTAAATTGCGTCTATATGAAATACGAGTACTATGTGTTCTAAGACATTTCCTTCTAAATCGAGTAACGTTTCTATGGAAACGACAGTATTTTCTTTTGTGATACGACAATCTCATTTCCGATCCACTAATCCTTCTTTACTGCATCCCTCACTCCCACACATTGACGAATTTACACGGAAATTGCGTCGCTATGAGATACGAGTACTATGTGTTCTAAGACATTTCCTTCTAAATCGAGTAACGTTTCTATGGAAACGACAGGATTTTCTTTTGGGATACGACAATCTGATTTCCGATCCACTAATCCTTCTTTACTGCATCCCTCACTCCCACACATTGACGAATTCACACGTAAATTGCGTCGCTATGAAATAAGAGTACTATGTGTTCTAAGACATTTCCTTCTAAATCGAGTAACGTTTCTATGGAAACGACAGGATTTTCTTTTAGGATACGACAATCTCTTTTCCGATCCACTAATCCTTCTTTACTGCATCCCTCACTCCCACACATTGACGAATTCACACGTAAATTGCGTCGCTATGAAATACGAGTACTATGTGTTCTAAGACATTTCCTTCTAAATGGAGTAACGTTTCTATGGAAACGACAGGATTTTCTTTTGGGATACGTCAATCTCATTTCCGATCCACTAATCATTCTTTACTGCATCCCTCACTCCCACACATTGACGAATTCACACGTAAATTGCGTCGCTATGAAATACGAGTACTATGTGTTCTAAGACATTTCCTTCTAAATCGAGTAACGTTTCTATGGAAACGACAGGATTTTCCTTTGGTATACGGCAATCTCATTTCCGCTCCACTAATCCTTCTTTACTGCATCCCTCACTCCCACACATTGACGAATTCACACGGAGATTGCGTCGCTATGAAATACGAGTACTATGTGTTCTAAGACTTTTCCTTCTAAATCGAGTAACGTTTCTATGGAAACGACAGGATTTTCTTTTGGGATACGACAATCTCATTTCCGATCCACTAATCCTTCTTTACTGCATCCCTCACTCCCACGCATTGACGAATTCACACGGAAATTGCGTCGCTATGAAATACGAGTACTATGTGTTCCAAGACATTTCCTTCTAAATCGAGCAACGTTTCTATGGAAACGACAGGATTTTCTTTTGGGATACGACAATCTCATTTCCGATCCACTAATCCTTCTTTACTGCATCCCTCACTCCCACGCATTGACGAATTCACACGGAAATTGCGTCGCTATGAAATACGAGTGCTACGTGTTCTAAGACATTTCCTTCTAAATCGAGTAACTTTTCTATGGAAACGACAGGATTTTCTTTTGGGATACGACAATCACATTTCCGATCCACTAATCCTCCTTTACTGCATCCCTCACTCCCACACATTGACGAATTCACACGGAAATTGCGTCGCTATGAAATACGAGTACTATGTGTTCTAAGACATTTCCTTCTAAATCGAGTAACGTTTCTATGGAAACGACAGGATTTTCTTTTGGGATACGACATTTTCATTTCCGATCCACTAATCTTTCTTTACTGCATCCCTCACTCCCACACATTGACGAATTCACACGGAAATTGCGTCGCTATGAAATATGAGTACTATGTGTTCTAAGACATTTCCTTCTAAATCAAGTAACGTTTCTATGGAAACGACAGGATTTTCTTTTGGGATACGACAGTCCCATTTCCGATTAAATAATCCTTCGTTACTGCGTCCCTCACTCCCACACATTGACGAATTCACACGGAAATTGCGTCGCTATGAAATACGAGTACTATGTGTTCTAAGACATTTCCCTCTAAATCAAGTAACGTTTCTATGGAAACGACAGGATTTTCTTTTGGGATGCGACAATCTCATTTCCGATCCACTAATCTTTCTTTACTGCTTCCCTCACTCCCACACATTGACGAATTCACACGGAAATTGCGTCGCTATGAAATACGAGTACTATGTGTTCTAAGACATTTCCTTCTAAATCGAGTAACGTTTCTATGGAAACGACAGGATTTTCTTTTGGGATACGACAATCACATTACCGATCCACTAATCCTTCATTACTGCATCCCTCACTCCCACACATTGACGAATTCACACGGAAATTGCGTCGCTATGAATTACTATGGGTTCTATGACTTCTCCTTCTAAATCAAGTAACGTGTCTATGGAAACGACAGGACTTTTTTTTGGGATACGACAATCTCATTTCCGATCCACTAATCCTTCTTTTCTGCATCCCTCACTCCCAAACATTGACGAATCCACACGGAAATTGCGTCGCTATGAAATACTATGTGTTCTAAGACATTTCTTTCTAAATCGAGTAACGTTTCTATGGAAACGACAGGATTTTCTTTTGGGATACGACAATCTCATTTCCGATCCACTAATCCTTCTTTACTCCATCCCTCACTCCCACACATTGACGAATTCACACGGACATTGCGTCGCTATCAAATACGAGTACTATGTGATCTAAGACATTTCCTTCTAAATCGAGTAACGTTTCTATGGAAACGACAGGATTTTCTTTTGGGATACGACAATCTCATTTCCGATCCACTAATCCTTCTTTACTGCATCCCTCACTTACAAACATTGACGAATTCACACGGAAATTCCGTCGCTATGAAATACGAGTACTATGTGTTCTAAGACATTTCCTTCTAAATCGAGTAACGTTTCTATGGAAACGACAGGATTTTCTTTTGGGATACGACAATCACATTTCCGATCCACTAATCCATCTTTACTGCATCCCTCACTCCCACACATTCACGAATTCACACGGAAATTTCGTCGCTATGAATTACTATGGGTTCTATGACTTCTCCTTCTAAATCAAGTAACGTTTCTATGGAAACGACAGGATTTTCTTTTGGGATGCGACAATCTCATTTCCGATCCACTAATCCTTCTTTACTGCATCCCTCACTCCCACACATTGACGAATTCACACGGAAATTTCGTCGCTATGAAATACGAGTACTATGTGTTCTAAGACATTTCCTTCTAAATCGAGTAACGTTTCTATGGAAACGACAGGATTTTCTTTTGGGATACGACAATCACATTTCCGATCCACTAATCCTTCATTACTGCATCCCTCACTCCCACACATTGACGAATTCACACGGAAAGAGCGTCGCTATGAATTACTATGGGTTCTATGACTTCTCCTTCTAAATCAAGTAACGTGTGTATGGAAACGACAGGACTTTTTCTTGGGATACGACAATCACATTTCCGATCCACTAATCCTTCTTTTCTGCATCCCTCACTCCCAAACATTGACGAATTCACACGGAAATTGCGTCGCTATGAAATGCTATCTGTTCTAAGACATTTCCTTCTAAATCGAGTAACGTTTCTTTGGAAACGACAAGATTTTCTTTTGGGATACGACAATCTCATTTCCGATCCACTAATCCTTCTTTACTGCATCCCTCACTCCCACACATTGACGAATTCACACGGAAATTGCGTCGCTATGAAATACGAGTACTATGTGTTCTAAGACATTTCCTTCTAAATCGAGTAACGTTTCTATGGAGACGACAGGACTTTCTTTTGCGATACGACAATCTCATTTCCGATCCACTAATCCTTCTTTACTGCATCCCTCACTTACAAACATTGACGAATTCACACGGAAATTCCGTCGCTATGAAATACGAGTACTAAGTGTTCTAAGACATTTCCTTCTAAATCGAGTAACGTTTCTATGGAAACGACAGGATTTTCTTTTGGGATACGACAATCAGATTTCCGATCCACTAATCCATCTTTACTGCATCCCTCACTCCCACACATTGACGAATTCACACGGAAATTTCGTCGCTATGAATTACTATGGTTTCTATGACTTCTCCTTCTAATCAAGTAACGTTTCTATGGAAACGACAGGACTTTTATTCTGGATACGACAATCTCATTTCCGATCCACTAATCCTTCTTTACTGCATCCCTCACTCCCAAACATTGACGAATTCACACGGAAATTGCGTCGCTATGAAATATGAGTACTATGTGTTCTAAGACATTTCCTTCTAAATCAAGTAACGTTTCTATGGAAACGACACGATTTTCTTTTGAGATTCGACAGTCCCATTTCCGATTAAATAATCCTTCGTTACTGCGTCCCTCACTCCCACACATTGACGAATTCACACGGAAATTGCGTCGCTATGAAATACGAGTACTATGTGTTCTAAGACATTTCCCTCTAAATCAAGTAACGTTTCTATGGAAACGACAGGATTTTCTTTTGGGATGCGACAATCTCATTTCCGATCCACTAATCCTTCTTTACTTGCATCCCTCACTCCCACACATTGACGAATTCACACGGAAATTGCGTCGTTATGAAATACGAGTACTATGTGTTCTAAGACATTTCCTTCTAAATCGAGTAACGTTTCTATGGAAACGACAGGATTTTCTTTTGGGATACGACAATCACATTACCGATCCACTAATCCTTCATTACTGCATCCCTCACTCCCACACATTGACGAATTCACACGGAAATTGCGTCGCTATGAATTACTATGGGTTCTATGACTTCTCCTTCTAAATCAAGTAACGTTTCTATGGAAACGACAGGACTTTTATTCTGGATACGACAATCTCATTTCCGATCCACTAATCCTTCTTTACTGCTTCCCTCACTCCCAAACATTGACGAATTCACACGGAAATTGCGTCGCTATGAAATACGAGTACTAAGTGTTCTAAGACATTTCCTTCTAAATCGAGTAACGTTTCTATGGAAACGACAGGATTTTCTTTTGGGATACGACAATCACATTTCCGATCCACTAATCCATCTTTACTGCATCCCTCACTCCCTCACATTGACGAATTCACACGGAAATTTCGTCGCTATGAATTACTATGGGTTCTATGACTTCTCCTTCTAAATCAAGTAACGTTTCTATGGAAACGACAGGACTTTTATTCTGGATACGACAATCTCATTTCCGATCCACTAATCCTTCATTACTGCATCCCTTACTCCCAAACATTGACGAATTCACACGGAAATTGCGTCGCTATGAAATATGAGTACTATGTGTTCTAAGACATTTCCTTCTATATCAAGTAACGTTTCTATGGAAACGACAGGATTTTGTTTTGGGATACGACAGTCCCATTTCCGATTACATAATCCTTCGTTACTGCGTCCCTCACTCCCACACATTGACGAATTCACACGGAAATTGCGTCGCTATGAAATACGAGTACTATGTGTTCTAAGACATTTCCCTCTAAATCAAGTAACGTTTCTATGGAAACGACAGGATTTTCTTTTGGGATGCGACAATCTCATTTCCGATCCACTAATCCTTCTTTACTGCATCCCTCACTCCCACACATTGACGAATTCACACGGAAATTGCGTCGCTATGAAATACGAGTACTATGTGTTCTAAGACATTTCCTTCTAAATCGAGTAACGTTTCTATGGAGACGACAGGATTTTCTTTTGCGATACGACAATCTCATTTCCGATCCACTAATCCTTCTTTACTGCATCCCTCACTTACAAACATTGACGAATTCACACGGAAATTCCGTCGCTATGAAATACGAGTACTAAGTGTTCTAAGACATTTCCTTCTAAATCGAGTAACGTTTCTATGGAAACGACAGGATTTTCTTTTGGGATACGACAATCACATTTCCGATCCACTAATCCATCTTTACTGCATCCCTCACTCCCACACATTGACGAATTCACACGGAAATTTCGTCGCTATGAATTACTATGGGTTCTATGACTTCTCCTTCTAAATCAAGTAACGTTTCTATGGAAACGACAGGACTTTTATTCTGGATACGACAATCTCATTTCCGATCCACTAATCCTTCTTTACTGCATCCCTCACTCCCAAACATTGACGAATTCACACGGAAATTGCGTCGCTATGAAATATGAGTACTATGTGTTCTAAGACATTTCCTTCTAAATCAAGTAACGTTTCTACGGAAACGACAGGATTTTCTTTTGGGATACGACAGTCCCATTTCCGATTAAATAATCCTTCGTTACTGCGTCCCTCACTCCCACACATTGACGAATTCACACGGAAATTGCGTCGCTATGAAACACGAGTACTATGTGTTCTAAGACATTTCCCTCTAAATCAAGTAACGTTTCTATGGAAACGACAGGATTTTCTTTTGGGATGCGACAATCTCATTTCCGATCCACTAATCCTTCTTTACTGCATCCCTCACTCCCACACATTGACGAATTCACACGTAAATTGCGTCGCTATGAAATACGAGTACTATGTGTTCTAAGACATTTCCTTCCAAATCGAGTAACGTTTCTATGGAAACGACAGGATTTTCTTTTGGGATACGACAATCTCATTTCCGATCCACTAATCTTTCTTTACTGCATCCCTCACTCCCACACATTGACGAATTCACACGGAAATTGCGTCGCTATGCAATACGAGTAGTATGTGTTCTAAGACATTTCCTTCTAAATCGAGTAACGTTTCTATGGAAACGACAGGATTTTCTTTTGGGATACGACAATCTCATTTCCGATCCACTAATCCTTCTTTACTGCATCCCTCACTCCCACACATTGACGAATTCACACGTAAATTGCGTCGCTATGAAATACGAGTACTATGTGTTCTATGACATTTCCATCTACATCGAGTAACGTTTCTATGGAAACGACAGGATTTTCTTTTGGGATACGACGATCTCATTTCCGATCCACTAATCCTTCTTTACTGCATCCCTCACTCCCACACATTGACGAATTCACACGTAAATTGCGTCGCTATGAAATACGAGTACTATGTGTTCTAAGACATTTCCTTCTAAATCGAGTAACGTTTCTACGGAGACGACAGGATTTTCTTTTGGGATACGACAATCTCATTTCCGATCCACTAATCCTTCTTTACTGCATCCCTCACTCCCACACAATGACGAATTCACACGGAAATTGCGTCGCTATGAAATACGAGTACTATGTGTTCCAAGACATTTCCTTCTAAATCGAGTAACGTTTCTATGGAAACGACAGGATTTTCTTTTGGGATACGACAATCTCATTTCCGAACCACTAATCCTTCTTTACTGCATCACTCACTCCCACACATTGACGAATTCACACGGAAATTGCGTCGCTATGAAATACGAGTACTACGTGTTCTAAGACATTTCCTTCTAAATCGAGTAACGTTTCTATGGAAACGACAGGATTTTCTTTTGGGATACGACAATCTCATTTCCGATCCACTAATCCTTCTTTACTGCATCCCTCACTCCCACACATTGACGAATTCACACGGAAATTGCGTCGCTATGAAATATGAGTACTATGTGTTCCAAGACATTTCCTTCTAAATCAAGTAACGTTTCTATGGAAACGACACTATTTTTTTTGGGATACGACAGTCCCATTTCCGATTAAATAATCCTTCGTTACTGCATCCCTCACTCCCACACATTGACGAATTCACACGGAAATTGCGTCGCTATGAAATACGAGTACTATATGGTTTAAGACATTTCCCTCTAAATCAAGTAACGTTTCTATGGAAACGACAGGATTTTCTTTTGGGATGCGACAATCTCATTTCCGATCCACTAATTCTTCTTTACTGCATCCCTCACTCCCACACATTGACGAACTCACACGGAAATTGCGTCGCTATGAAATACGAGTACTATGTGTTCTAAGACATTTCCTTCTAAATCGAGTAACGTTTCTATGGAAACGACGGGATTTTCTTTTGGGATACGACAATCACATTTCCGATCCACTAATCCTTCATTACTGCATCCCTCACTCCCACACATTGACGAATTCACACAAAAATTGCGTCGCTATGAATTACTATGGGTTCTAAGACATTTCTTTCTAAATCGAGTAACGTTTCTATGGAAACGACAGGATTTTCTTTTGGGATACGACGATCTCATTTCCGATCCACTAATCCTTCTTTACTGCATCCCTCACTCCCACACATTCACGAATTCACACGGAAATTTCGTCGCTATGAATTACTATGGGTTCTATGACTTCTCCTTCTAAATCAAGTAACGTTTCTATGGAAACGACAGGATTTTCTTTTGGGATGCGACAATCTCATTTCCGATCCAGTAATCCTTTTTTACTGCATGCCTCACTCCCACACATTGACGAATTCACACGGAAATTTCGTCGCTATGAAATACGAGTACTATGTGTTCTAAGACATTTCCTTCTAAATCGAGTAACGTTTCTATGGAAACGACAGGATTTTCTTTTGGGATACGACAATCACATTTCCGATCCACTAATCCTTCATTACTGCATCCCTCACTCCCACACATTGACGAATTCACACGGAAAGAGCGTCGCTATGAATTACTATGGGTTCTATGACTTCTCCTTCTAAATCAAGTAACGTGTCTATGGAAACGACAGGACTTTTTTTTGGGATACGACAATCTCATTTCCGATCCACTAATCCTTCTTTTCTGCATCCCTCACTCCCAAACATTGACGAATTCACACGGAAATTGCGTCGCTATGAAATAGTATCTGTTCTAAGACATTTCCTTCTAAATCGAGTAACGTTTCTATGGAAACGACAGGATTTTCTTTTGGGATACGACAATCTCATTTCCGATCCACTAATCCTTCTTTACTGCATCCCTCACTCCCACACATTGACGAAATCACACGGAAATTGCGTCGCTATGAAATACGAGTACTATGTGTTCTAAGACATTTCCTTCTAAATCGAGTAACGTTTCTATGGAGACGACAGGATTTTCTTTTGCGATACGACAATCTCATTTCCGATCCACTAATCCTTCTTTACTGCATCCCTCACTTACAAACATTGACGAATTCACACGGAAATTCCGTCGCTGTGAATTACGAGTACTATGTGTTCTAAGACATTTCCTTCTAAATCGAGTAACGTTTCTATGGAAACGACAGGATTTTCTTTTGGGATACGACAATCACATTTCCGATCCACTAATCCATCTTCACTGCATCCCTCACTCTCACACATTGACGAATTCACACCGAAATTTCGTCGCTATGAATTACTATGGGTTCTAGGACTTCTCCTTCTAAATCAAGTAACGTTTCTATGGAAACGACAGGACTTTTATTTGGGATACGACAATCTCATTTCCAATCCACTAATCCTTCTTTACTGCATCCCTCACTCCCAAACATTGACGAATTCACACGGAAATTGCGTCGCTATGAAATACTATGTGTTCTAAGACATTTCCTTCTTAATCGAGTAACGTTTCTATCGAAACGACAGGATTTTCTTTTGGGATACGACAATCTCATTTCCGATCCACTAATCCTTCTTTACTGCATCCCTCACTCCCACACATTGACGAATTCACACGGATATTGCGTCGCTATGAAATACTATGTGTTCTAAGACATTTCCTTCTATATCGAGTAAAGTTTCTTAGGAAACGACAGGATTTTCTTTTGGGATACGACAATCACATTTCCGATCCACTAATATTTCTTTACTGCATCCCTCATTCCCAAACATTGACGAATTCACACGGAAATTCCGTCGCTATGAAATACGAGTGCTATGTATACTAAGACATTTCCTTCTAAATCGAGTAACGTTTCTATGGAAACGACAGGATTTTCTTTTGGGATACGACAATCTCATTTCCGATCCACTAACCCTTCTTTACTGCATCCCTCACTCCCAAACATTGACGAATTCACACGGAAATTGCGTCGCTATGAATTACGAGTACTATGTGTTCTAAGACATTTCCTTCTAAGTCGAGTAACGTTTCTATGGAAACGACAGGATTTTCTTTTGGGATACGACAATCACATTTCCGATCCACTAATATTTCTTTACTGCGTCCCTCACTCCCAAACATTGACGAATTCACACGGAAATTCCGTCGCTATGAAATACGAGTACTATGTCTTCTAAGACATGTCGTTCTAAATCGAGTAACGTTTCTATGGAAACGACAGGATTTTCTTTTGGGATACGACAATCTCATTTCCGATGCACTAATCCCTCTTTACTGCATCCCTCACTCCCACACATTGACGAATTCACACGGAAATTGCGTCGCTATGAAATACGAGTACTATGTGTTCTAAGACATTTCCTTCTAAATCGAGTAACGTTTCTATGGAAACGACAGGATTTTCTTTTGGGATACGACAATCACATTTCCGATCCACTAATCCTTCTTTACTGCATCCCTCACTCCCAAACATTGACGAATTCACACGGAAATTGCGTCGCTATGTAATACTATGTGTTCTAAGACATTTCCTTCTAAATCGAGTAACGTTTCTATGGAAACGACAGTATTTTCTTTTGGGATACGACAATCTCATTTCCGATCCACTAATCCTTCTTTACTGCATCCCTCACTCCCACACATTGACGAATTCACACGGAAATTTCGTCGCTATGAATTACTATGGGTTCTATGACTTCTCCTTCTAAATCAAGTAACGTTTCTATGGAAACGACAGGACTTTTATTTGGGATACGACAATGTCATTTCCGATCCACTAATCCTTCTTTACTGCATCCCTCACTCCCAAACATTGACGAATTCACACGGAAATTGCGTCGCTATGAAATACTATGTGTTCTAAGACATTTCCTTCTAAATCGAGTAACGTTTCTATCGAAACGACAGGATTTTCTTTTGGGATACGACAATCTCATTTCCGATCCACTAATCCTTCTTTACTGCATCCCTCACTCCCACACATTGACGAATTCACACGGATATTGCGTCGCTATGAAATACGAGTACTATGTGTTCTAAGACATTTCCTTCTAAATCGAGTAAAGTTTCTATGGAAACGACAGGATTTTCTTTTGGGATACGACAATCACATTTCCGATCCACTAATATTTCTTTACTGCATCCCTCATTCCCAAACATTGACGAATTCACACGGAAATTCCGTCGCTATGAAATACGAGTACTATGTGTACTAAGACATTTCCTTCTAAATCGAGTAACGTTTCTATGGAAACGACAGGATTTTCTTTTGGGATACGATAATCACATTTCCGATCCACTAATCCTTCTTTAGTGCATCCCTCACTCCCACAAATTGACGAATTCACACGGAAATTCCGTCGCTATGAATTACTATGGGTTCTATGACTTCTCCTTCTAAATCAAGTAACATTTCTATGGAAACGACAGGACTTTTTTTTTGGGATACGACAATCTCATTTCCGATCCACTAATCCTTCTTTACTGCATCCCTCACTCCCAAACATTGACGAATTCACACGGAAATTGCGTCGCTATGAAATACGAGTACTATGTGTTCTAAGACATTTCCTTCTAAATCGAGTAACGTTTCAATGGAAACGACAGGATTTTCTTTTGGGATACGACAAACACATTTTCGATCCACTAATCCATCTTTACTGCATCCCTCACTCCCAGACATTGACGTATTCACACGGAAATTCCGTCGCTATGAAATACGAGTACTATGTGTTCTAAGACATTTCCTTCTAAATCGAGTAACGTTTCTATGGAAACGACAGGATTTTCTTTTGGGATACGACAATCACATTTCCGATCCACTAATCCTTCTTTACTGCATCCCTCACTCCCACACATTGACGAATTCACACGGAAATTCCGTCGCTATGAATTACTATGGGTTCTATGACTTCTCCTTCTAAATCAAGTAACATTTCTATGGAAACGACAGGACTTTTTTTTGGGATACGACAATCTCATTTCCGATCCACTAATCCTTCTTTACTGCATCCCTCACTCCCAAACATTGACGAATTCACACGGAAATTGCGTCGCTATGAAATACTATGTGTTCTAAGACATTTCCTTCTAAATCGAGTAACGTTTCTATGGAAACGACAGGATTTTCTTTTGGGATACGACAATCTCATTTCCGATCCACTAACCCTTCTTTACTGCATCCCTCACTCCCACACATTGACGAATTCACACGGAAATTCCGTCGCTATGAAATACGAGTACTATGTGTTCTAAGACATTTCCTTCTAAATCGAGTAACGTTTCTATGGAAACGACAGGATTTTCTTTTGGGATACGACAATCACATTTCCGATCCACTAATCCTTCTTTACTGCATCCCTCACTCCCAAACATTGACGAATTCACACGGATATTGCGTCGCTATGAAATACTATGTGTTCTAAGACATTTCCTTCTAAATCGAGTAACGTTTCTATGGAAACGACAGGATTTTCTTTTGGGATACGACAATCACATTTCCGATCCACTAATCCTTCTTTACTGCATCCCTCACTCCCACACATTGACGAATTCACACGGAAATTCCGTCGCTATGAATTACTATGGGTTCTATGACTTCTCCTTCTAAATCAAGTAACATTTCTATGGAAACGACAGGACTTTTTTTTGGGATACGACAATCTCATTTCCGATCCACTAATCCTTCTTTACTGCATCCCTCACTCCCAAACATTGACGAATTCACACGGAAATTGCGTCGCTATGAAATACTATGTGTTCTAAGACATTTCCTTCTAAATCGAGTAACGTTTCTATGGAAACGACAGGATTTTCTTTTGGGATACGACAATCTCATTTCCGATCCACTAACCCTTCTTTACTGCATCCCTCACTCCCACACATTGACGAATTCACACGGAAATTCCGTCGCTATGAAATACGAGTACTATGTGTTCTAAGACATTTCCTTCTAAATCGAGTAACGTATCTATGGAAACGACAGGATTTTCTTTTGGGATACGACAATCACATTTCCGATCCACTAATCCTTCTTTACTGCATCCCTCACTCCCAAACATTGACGAATTCACACGGATATTGCGTCGCTATGAAATACTATGTGTTCTAAGACATTTCCTTCTAAATCGAGTAACGTTTCTATGGAAACGACAGGATTTTCTTTTGGGATACGACAATCTCATTTCCGATGCACTAATCCTTCTTTACTGCATCCCTCACTCCCACACATTGACGAATTCACACGGAATTTTCGTCGCTATGAAATACTATGTGTTCTAAGACATTTCCTTCTAAATCGAGTAACGTTTGTATGGAAACGACAGGATTTTCTTTTGGGATACGACAATCTCATTTCCGATCCACTAAAATTTCTTTACTGCATCCCTCACTAACAAACATTGACGAATTCACACGGAAATTCCGTCGCTATGAAATACGAGTACTATGTGTTCTAAGACATTTCCTTCTAAATCGAGTAATGTTTCTATGGAAACGACAGGTTTTTCTTTTGCTATACGACAATCACATTTCCGATCCACTAATCCTTCTATACTGCATCCCTCACTCCCACACATTGACGAATTCACACGGAAATTCCGTCGCTATGAATTACTATGGGTTCTATGACTTCTCCTTCTAAATCAAGTACCATTTCTATGGAAACGACAGGACTTTTTTTTGGGATACGACAATCTCATTTCCGATCCACTAATCCTTCTTTACTGCATTCCTCACTCCCATACATTGACGAATTCACACGGAAATTGCGTCGCTATGAAATATTATGTGTTCTAAGACATTTCCTTCTAAATCGAGTAACGTTTCTATGGAAACGACAGGATTTTCTTTTGGGATACGACAATCACATTTCCGATCCACTAATCCTTCTTTACTGCATCCCTCACTTCCAAACATTGACGAATTCACACGGAATTTGCGTCGCTATGAAATACTATGTGTTCTAAGACATTTCCTTCTAAATCGAGTAACGTTTCTATGGAAACGACAGGATTTTCTTTTGGGATACGACAATCTCATTTCCGATCCACTAATCCTTCTTTACTGCATCCCTCACTCCCACACATTGACGAATTCACACGGAAATTGCGTCGCTATGAAATACTATGTGTTCTAAGACATTTCCTTCTAAATTGAGTAACGTTTCTATGGAAACGACAGGATTTTCTTTTGGGATACGACAATCACATTTCCGATCCACTAATATTTCTTTACTGCATCCGTCACTCCCAAACATTAACGTATTCACACGGAAATTGCGTCGCTATGAAATACGAGTACTATGTGTTGTAAGACTTTTCCTTCTAAATCGAGTAACGTTTCTATGGAAACGACAGGATTTTCTTTTTGATACGACAATCTCATTTCCGATCCACTAATCCTACTTTACTGCATCCCTCACTCCCAAACATTGACGAATTCACACGGAAATTCCGTCGCTATGAAATACGAGTACTATGTGTTCTAAGACATTTCCTTCTAAATCGAGTAACGTTTTTATGGAAACGACATGATTTTCTTTTGGGATACGACAATCACATTTCCGATCCACTAATCCATCTTTACTGCATCCCTCACACACACACATTGACGAATTCACACGGAAATTCCGTCGCTACGAATTACTATGTGTTCTAAGACATTTCCTTCTAAATCGAGTAACGTTTCTATGGCAACGACAGGATTTTCTTTTGGGATACGACAATCACATTTCCGATCCACTAATCCTTCTTTACTGCATCCCTCACTCCCACACATTGACGAATTCACACGGAAATTGCGTCGCTATGAAATACTATGTGTTCTAAGACATTTCCTTCTAAATGGAGTAACGTTTCTATGGAAACGACAGGATTTTCTTTTGGGATACGACAATCACAATTCCGATCCACTAATCCTTCTTTACTGCATCCCTCACTCCCAAACGTTGACGAATTCACACGGAAATTGCGTCGCTATGAAATACTATGTGTTCTAAGACATTTCCTTCTAAATCGAGTAACGTTTCTATGAAAACGACAGGATTTTCTTTTGGGATACGACAATCACATCCCCGATCCACTAATCTTTCTTTACTGCATCCCTCACTCCCACACATTGACGAATTCACACGGAAATTGCGTCGCTATGAAATACTATGTGTTCTAAGACATTTCCTTCTAAATCGAGTAACGTTTCTATGGAAACGACAGGTTTTTCTTTTGGGATACGACAATCACAATTCCGATCCACTAATCCTTCTTTACTGCATCCCTCACTCCCAAACATTGACGAATTCACACGGAAATTGCGTCGCAATGAAATACTATGTGTTCTAAGGCATTTCCTTCTAAATCGTGTATCGTTTCTATGGAAACGACAGGATTTTCTTTTGGTATACGACAATCACATTTCCGATCCACTAATCCTTCTTTACTGCATCCCTCACTCTCACACATTGACGAATTCACACGGAAATTCCGTCGCTATGAATTACTATGGGTTCTATGACTTCTCCTTCTAAATCAAGTAACGCTTCTATGGAAACGACAGGACTTTTTTTTTGGGATACGACAATCTCATTTCCGATCCACTAATCCTTCTTTACTGCATCCCTCACTCCCAAACATTGACGAATTCACACGGAAATTGCGTCGCTATGAAATTATATGTGTTCTAAGACATTTCCTTCTAAATCGAGTAACGTTTCTATGGAGACGACAGGATTTTCTTTTGGGATTCGACAATCTCATTTCCGATCCACTAACCCTTCTTTACTGCATCCCTCACTCCCAAACATTGACGAATTCACACGGATATTCCGTCGCTATGAAATACGAGTACTATGTGTTCTAACACCTTTCCTTCTAAATCGAGTAACGTTTCTATGGAAATGACAGGATTTTCTTTTTGATACGACAATCTCATTTCCGATCCACTAATCCTTCTTTACTGCATCCCTCACTCCCAAACATTGACGAATTCACACGGAAATTCCGTCGCTATGAAATACGAGTACTATGTGTTCTAAGACATTTCCTTCTAAATCGAGTAACGTTTTTATGGAAACGACATGATTTTCTTTTGGGATACGACAATCACATTTCCGATCCACTAATCCATCTTTACTGCATCCCTCACTCACACACATTGACGAATTCACACGGAAATTCCGTCGCTATGAATTACTATGGGTTCTATGACTTCTCCTTCTAAATCAAGTAACATTTCTATGGAAACGCCAGGACTTTTTTTTGGGATACGACAATCTCATTTCCGATCCACTAATCCTTCTTTACTGCATCCCTCACTCCCAAACACTGACGAATTCACACGGAAATTGCGTCGCTATGAAATACTGTGTGTTCTAAGACATTTCCTACTAAATCGAGTAACGTTTCTATGGAAACGACAGGATTTTCTTTTGGGATACGACAATCACATTTCCGATCCACTAATCCTTCTTACTGCATCCCTCACTCCCAAACATTGACGAATTCACACGGAAATTGCGTCGCTATGAAATACTATGTGTTCTAAGACATTTCCTACTAAATCGAGTAACGTTTCTATGGAAACGACAGGATTTTCTTTTGGGATACGACAATCTCATTTCCGATCCACTAATCCTTCTTTACTGCATCCCTCACTTCCACACATTGACGAATTCACACGGAAATTGCGTCGCTATGAAATACTATGTGTTCTAAGACATTTCCTTCTAAATCGAGTAACGTTTCTATGGAAACGACAGGATTTTCTTTTTGATACGACAATCTCATTTCCGATCCACTAATCCTTCTTTACTGCATCCCTCACTCCAAAACATTGACGAATTCAAACGGAATTTCCGTCGCTATGAAATACTATGTGTTCTAAGACATTTCCTTCTAAATCGAGTAACGTTTCAATGGAAACGACAGGATTTTCTTTTGGGATACGACAATCACATTTCCGATCCACTAATCCTTCTTTACTGCATCCCTCACTCTCACACATTGACGAATTCACACGGAAATTGCGTCGCTATGAAATACTATGTGTTCTAAGACATTTCCTTCTAAATGGAGTAACGTTTCTATGGAAGCGACAGGATTTTCATTTGGGATACGACAATCACAATTCCGATCCACTAATCCTTCTTTACTGCATCCCTCACTCCCAAACATTGACGAATTCACACGGAAATTTCGTCGCTATGAAATACTATGTGTTCTAAGACATTTCCTTCTAAATCGAGTAACGCTTCTATGAAAACGACAGGATTTTCTTTTGGGATACGACAATCACATTTCCGATCCACTAATCCTTCTTTACTGCATCCCTCACTCCCACACATTGACGAATTCACACGGAAATTGCGTCGCTATGAAATACTATGTGTTCTAAGACATTTCCTTCTAAATCGAGTAACGTTTCTATGGAAACGACAGGATTTTCTTTTGGGATACGACAATAACAATTCCGATCCACTAATCCTTCTTTACTGCATCCCTCACTCCCAAACATTGACGAATTCACAAGGAAATTGTGTCGCTATGAAATACTATGTGTTCTAAGACATTTCCTTCTAAATCGAGTAACGTTTCTATGGAAACGACAGGATTTTCTTTTGGGATACGACAATCTCATTTCCGATCCACTAATCCTTCTTTACTGCATCCCTCACTCCCAAACATTGACGAATTCACACGGGAATTCCGTCGCTGTGAAATACGAGTACTATGCGTTCTAAGACATTTCCTTCTAAATCGAGTAACGTTTCTATGGAAACGACAGGATTTTCTTTTGGGATACGACAATCACATTTCCGATCCACTAATCGTTCTTTACTGCATCCCTCACTCCCAAACATTGACGAATTCACACGGAAATTGCGTCGCTATGAAATACTATGTGTTCTAAGACATTTCCATCTAAATCGAGTAACGTTTCTATGGAAACGACAGGATTTTCTATTGGGATACGACAATCACATTTCCGATCCATTAATCGTTCTTTACTGCATCCCTCACTCCCAAACATTGACGAATTCACACGGAAATTCCGTCGCTGTGAAATACGAGTACTATGTGTTCTAAGACATTTCCTCCTAAATCGAGTAACGTTTCTATGGAAACGACAGGATTTTATTTTGGGATACGACAATCACATTTCCGATCCACTAATCGTTCTTTACGGCATCCCTCACTCCCAAACATTGACGAATTCACACGGAAATTGCGTCGCTGTGAAATACGAGTACTATGTGTTCTAAGACATTTCCTTCTAAATCGAGTAACGTTTCTATGGAAACGACAGGATTTTCTTTTGGGATACGACAATCTCATTTCCGATCCACTAATCCTTCTTTACTGCATCCCTCACTCCCAATCATTGACGAATTCACACGGAAATTCCGTCGCTGTGAAATACGAGTACTATGTGTTCTAAGACATTTCCTTCTAAATCGAGTAACGTTTCTATGGAAACGACAGGATTTTCTTTTGGGATACGACAATAACATTTCCGATCCACTAATCGTCCTTTACTGCATCCCTCACTCCCAAACATTGACGAATTCACACGGAAATTGCGTAGCTATGAAATACGAGTACTATGTGTTCTAAGACATTTCCTTCTAAATCGAGTAACGTTTCAATGGAAACGACAGGATTTTCTTTTGGGATACGACAATCACATTTCCGATCCACTAATCGTTCTTTACTGCATCCCTCACTCCCAAACATTGACGAATTCACACGGAAATTGCGTCGCTATGAAATACGAGTACTATGTGTTCTAAGACATTTCCTTCTAAATCGAGTAACGTTTCTATGGAAACGACAGGATTTTCTTTTGGGATACGACAATCACATTTCCGATCCACTAATTGTTCTTTACTGCATCCCTCACTCCCAAACATTGACGAATTCACACGGAAGTTGCGTCGCTATGAAATACGAGTACTATGTGTTCTAAGACATTTCCTTCTAAATCGAGTACCGTTTCGATGGAAACGACAGGATTTTCTTTTGGGATACGACAATCACATTTCAAATCCACTAATCGTTCTTTACTGCATCCCTCACTCCCAAACATTGACGAATTCACACGGAAATTGCGTCGCTTTGAAATACGAGTACTATGTGTTCTAAGACATTTCCTTCTAAATCGAGTAACGTTTCTATGGAAGCGACAGGATTTTCTTTTGGGATACGACAATCACAATTCCGATCCACTAATCCTTCATTACTGCATCCCTCACTCCCAAACGTTGACGAATTCACACGGAAATTGCGTCGCTATGAAATACTATGTGTTCTAAGACATTTCCTTCTAAATCGAGTAACGTTTCAATGGAAACGACAGGATTTTCTTTTGGGATACGACAATCACATTTCCGATCCACTAATCGTTCTTTACGGCATCCCTCACTCCCAAACATTGACGAATTCACACGGAAATTGCGTCGCTGTGAAATACGAGTACTATGTGTTCTAAGACATTTCCTTCTAAATCGAGTAACGTTTCTATGGGAACGACAGGATTTTCTTTTGGGATACGACAATCTCATTTCCGATCCACTAATCCTTCTTTACTGCATCCCTCACTCCCAATCATTGACGAATTCACACGGAAATTCCGTCGCTGTGAAATACGAGTACTATGTGTTCTAAGACATTTCCTTCTAAATCGAGTAACGTTTCTATGGAAACGACAGGATTTTCTTTTGCTATACGACAATAACATTTCCGATCCACTAATCGTCCTTTACTGCATCCCTCACTCCCAAACATTGACGAATTCACACGGAAATTGCGTCGCTATGAAATACGAGTACTATGTGTTCTAAGACATTTCCTTCTAAATCGAGAAACGTTTCTATGGAAACGACAGGATTTTCTTTTGGGATACGACAATCACATTTCCGATCCACTAATCGTTCTTTACTGCATCCCTCACTCACAAACATTGACGAATTCACACGGAACTTGCGTCGCTATGAAATACGAGTACTATGTGTTCTAAGACATTTCCTTCTAAATCGAGTAACGTTTCTATGGAAACGACAGGATTTTCTTTTGGGATACGACAATCACATTTCCGATCCACTAATTGTTCTTTACTGCATCCCTCACTCCCAAACATTGACGAATTCACACGGAAGTTGCGTCGCAATGAAATACGAGTACTATGTGTTCTAAGACATTTCCTTCTAAATCGAGTACCGTTTCGATGAAAACGACAGGATTTTCTTTTGGGATACGACAATCACATTTCAGATCCACTAATCGTTCTTTACTCCATCCCTCACTCCCAAACATTGACGAATTCACACGGAAATTGCGTCGCTTTGAAATACGAGTACTATGTGTTCTAAGACATTTCCTTCTAAATCGAGTAACGTTTCTATGGAAACGACATAATTTTCTTTTGGGATACGACAATCACATTTCCGATCCACTAATCGTTCTTTACAGCATCCCTCACACGCAAACATTGACGAATTCACACGGAAATTGCATCGCTATGAAATACGAGTACTATGTGTTCTAAGACATTTCCTTCTAAATCGAGTAACGTTTCTATGGAAACGACAGGATTTTCTTTTGGGATACGACAATCACATTTCCGATCCACTAATCGTTCTTTACTGCATCCCTCACTCCCAAACATTGACGAATTCACACGGAAATTGCGTCGCTATGAAATACGAGTACTATGTGTTCTAAGACATTTCCTTCTAAGTCGAGTAACGTTTCTATGGAAACGACAGGATTTTCTTTTGGGATACGACAATCACATTTCCGATCCACTAATCGTTCTTTACTGCATCCCTCACTCCCAAACATTGACGAATTCACACGGAAGTTGCGTCGCTATGAAATATGAGTACTATGTGTTCTAAGACATTTCCTTCTAAATCGATTAACGTTTCTATGGAAACGACAGGATTTTCTTTTGGGATACGACAATCACATTTCAGATCCACTAATCGTTCTTTACTGCATACCTCACTCCCAAACATTGACGAATTCACACGGAAATTGCGTCGCTATGAAATACGAGTACTATGTGTTCTAAGACATTTCCTTCTAAATCGAGTAACGTTTCTATGGAAACGACAGGATTTTCTTTTGGGATACGACAATCACATTTCCGATCCACTAATCGTTCTTTACTGCATCCCTCACTCCCAAACATTGACGAATTCACACGGAAATTGCGTCGCCATGAAATACGAGTACTATGTGTTCTAAGACATTTCCTTCTAAATCGAGTAACGTTTCTATGGAAACGACAGGATTTTCTTTTGGGATACGACAATCACATTTCCGATCCACTAATCGTTCTTTACTGCATCCCTCACTCCCAAACATTGACGAATTCACACGGAAGTTGCGTCGCTATGAAATACGAGTACTATGTGTTCTAAGACATTTCCTTCTAAATCGAGTAACGTTTCTATGGAAACGACAGGATTTTCTTTTAGGATACGACAATCACATTTCAGATCCACTAATCGTTCTTTACTGCATCCCTCACTCCCAAACATTGACGAATTCACACGGAAATTGCGTCGCTATGAAATACGAGTACAATGTGTTCTAAGACATTTCCTTCTAAATCGAGTAACGTTTCTATGGAAACGACAGGATTTTCTTTTGGGATACGACAATCACATTTCCGATCCACTAATCGTTCTTTACTGCATCCCTCACTCCCAAACATTGACGAATTCACACGGAAATTGCGTCGCTATGAAATACGAGTACTATGTGTTCTAAGACATTTCCTTCTAAATCGAGTAACGTTTCTATGGAAACGACAGGATTATCTTTTGGGATACGACAATCACATTTCCGATCCACTAATCGTTCTTTACTGCATCCCTTACTCCCAAACATTGACGAATTCACACGGAATATGCTTCGCTATGAAATACGAGTACTATGTGTTCTAAGACATTTCCTTCTACATCGAGTAACGTTTCTATGGAAACGACAGGATTTTCTTTTGGGATACGACAATCACATTTCCGATCCACTAACCGTTCTTTACTGCATCCCTCACTCCCAAACATTGACGAATTCACACGGAAAATGCGTCGCTATGAAATACGAGTACTATGTGTTCTAAGACACTTAATTCTAAATCGAGTAACGTTTTTATGGAAACGACAGGATTTTCTTTTGGGATACGACAATCACATTTCCGATCGACTAATCGTTCTTTACTGCATCCCTCACTCCCAAACATTGACGAATTCACACGGAAGTTGCGTCGCTATGAAATACGAGTACTTTGTGTTCTAAGACATTTCCTTCTAAATCGATTAACGTTTCTATGGAAACGACAGGATTTTCTTTTGGGATACGACAATCACATTTCAGATCCACTAATCGTTCTTTACTGCATCCCTCACTCCCAAACATTGACGAATTCACACGGAAATTGCGTCGCTATGAAATACGAGTACTATGTGTTCTAAGAAATTTCCTTCTAAATCGAGTAACGTTTCTATGGAAACGACAGGATTTTCTTTTGGGATACGACAATCACATTTGCGATCCACTAATCGTTCTTTACTGCATCCCTCACTCCCAAACATTGACGAATTCACACGGAAGTTGCGTCGCTATGAAATACGAGTACTATGTGTTCTAAGACATTTCCTTCTAAATCGAGTACCGTTTCGATGGAAACGACAGGATTTTCTTTTGGGATACGACAATCACATTTCAGATCCACTAATCGTTCTTTACTGCATCCCTCACTCCCAAACATTGACGAATTCACACGGAAATTGCGTCGCTTTGAAATACGAGTACTATGTGTTCTAAGACATTTCCTTCTAAATCGAGTAACGTTTCTATGGAAGCGACAGGATTTTCTTTTGGGATACGACAATCACAATTCCGATCCACTAATCCTTCATTACTGCATCCCTCACTCCCAAACGTTGACGAATTCACACGGAAATTGCGTCGCTATGAAATACTATGTGTTCTAAGACATTTCCTTCTAAATCGAGTAACGTTTCTATGGAAACGACAGGATTTTCTTTTGGGATACGACAATCACATTTCCGATCCACTAATCGTTCTTTACGGCATCCCTCACTCCCAAACATTGACGAATTCACACGGAAATTGCGTCGCTGTGAAATACGAGTACTATGTGTTCTAAGACATTTCCTTCTAAATCGAGTAACGTTTCTATGGAAACGACAGGATTTTCTTTAGGGATACGACAATCTCATTTCCGATCCACTAATCCTTCTTTACTGCATCCCTCACTCCCAATCATTGACGAATTCACACGGAAATTCCGTCGCTGTGAAATACGAGTACTATGTGTTCTAAGACATTTCCTTCTAAATCGAGTAACGTTTCTATGGAAACGACAGGATTTTCTTTTGCTATACGACAATAACATTTCCGATCCACTAATCGTCCTTTACTGCATCCCTCACTCCCAAACATTGACGAATTCACACGGAAATTGCGTCGCTATGAAATACGAGTACTATGTGTTCTAAGACATTTCCTTCTAAATCGAGAAACGTTTCTATGGAAACGACAGGATTTTCTTTTGGGATACGACAATCACATTTCCGATCCACTAATCGTTCTTTACTGCATCCCTCACTCCCAAACATTGACGAATTCACACGGAAATTGCGTCGCTATGAAATACGAGTACTATGTGTTCTAAGACATTTCCTTCTAAATCGAGTAACGTTTCTATGGAAACGACATAATTTTCTTTTGGGATACGACAATCACATTTCCGATCCACTAATCGTTCTTTACAGCATCCCTCACTCGCAAACATTGACGAATTCACACGGAAATTGCATCGCTATGAAATACGAGTACTATGTGTTCTAAGACATTTCCTTCTAAATCGAGTAACGTTTCTATGGAAACGACAGGATTTTCTTTTGGGATACGACAATCACATTTCCGATCCACTAATCGTTCTTTACTGCATCCCTCACTCCCAAACATTGACGAATTCACACGGAAATTGCGTCGCTATGAAATACGAGTACTATGTGTTCTAAGACATTTCCTTCTAAGTCGAGTAACGTTTCTATGGAAACGACAGGATTTTCTTTTGGGATACGACAATCACATTTCCGATCCACTAATCGTTCTTTACTGCATCCCTCACTCCCAAACATTGACGAATTCACACGGAAGTTGCGTCGCTATGAAATATGAGTACTATGTGTTCTAAGACATTTCCTTCTAAATCGATTAACGTTTCTATGGAAACGACAGGATTTTCTTTTGGGATACGACAATCACATTTCAGATCCACTAATCGTTCTTTACTGCATACCTCACTCCCAAACATTGACGAATTCACACGGAAATTGCGTCGCTATGAAATACGAGTACTATGTGTTCTAAGACATTTCCTTCTAAATCGAGTAACGTTTCTATGGAAACGACAGGATTTTCTTTTGGGATACGACAATCACATTTCCGATCCACTAATCGTTCTTTACTGCATCCCTCACTCCCAAACATTGACGAATTCACACGGAAATTGCGTCGCCATGAAATACGAGTACTATGTGTTCTAAGACATTTCCTTCTAAATCGAGTAACGTTTCTATGGAAACGACAGGATTTTCTTTTGGGATACGACAATCACATTTCCGATCCACTAATCGTTCTTTACTGCATCCCTCACTCCCAAACATTGACGAATTCACACGGAAGTTGCGTCGCTATGAAATACGAGTACTATGTGTTCTAAGACATTTCCTTCTAAATCGAGTAACGTTTCTATGGAAACGACAGGATTTTCTTTTAGGATACGACAATCACATTTCAGATACACTAATCGTTCTTTACTGCATCCCTCACTCCCAAACATTGACGAATTCACACGGAAATTGCGTCGCTATGAAATACGAGTACAATGTGTTCTAAGACATTTCCTTCTAAATCGAGTAACGTTTCTATGGAAACGACAGGATTTTCTTTTGGGATACGACAATCACATTTCCGATCCACTAATCGTTCTTTACTGCATCCCTCACTCCCAAACATTGACGAATTCACACGGAAATTGCGTCGCTATGAAATACGAGTACTATGTGTTCTAAGACATTTCCTTCTAAATCGAGTAACGTTTCTATGGAAACGACAGGATTATCTTTTGGGATACGACAATCACATTTCCGATCCACTAATCGTTCTTTACTGCATCCCTTACTCCCAAACATTGACGAATTCACACGGAATATGCTTCGCTATGAAATACGAGTACTATGTGTTCTAAGATATTTCCTTCTACATCGAGTAACGTTTCTATGGAAACGACAGGATTTTCTTTTGGGATACGACAATCACATTTCCGATCCACTAACCGTTCTTTACTGCATCCCTCACTCCCAAACATTGACGAATTCACACGGAAAATGCGTCGCTATGAAATACGAGTACTATGTGTTCTAAGACATTTAATTCTAAATCGAGTAACGTTTTTATGGAAACGACAGGATTTTCTTTTGGGATACGACAATCACATTTCCGATCCACTAATCGTTCTTTACTGCATCCCTCACTCCCAAACATTGACGAATTCACACGGAAGTTGCGTCGCTATGAAATACGAGTACTATGTGTTCTAAGACACTTTCTTCTAAATCGAGTAACGTTTCTATGGAAACGACAGGATTTTCTTTTAGGATACGACAATCACATTTCAGATCCACTAATCGTTCTATACTGCATCCCGCACTCCCAAACATTGACGAATTCACACGGAAATTGCGTCGCTTAGAAATACGAGTACTATGTGTTCTAAGACATTTCCTTCCAAATCGAGTAACGTTTCTATGGAAACGACATAATTTTCTTTAGGGATACGACAATCACATTTCCGAACCACTAATCGTTCATGCTGCATCCCTCACTCCCAAACATTGACGAATTCACACGGAAATTGCGTCGCTGTGAAATACGAGTACTATGTGTTCTAAGACATTTCCTTCTAAATCGAGTACCGTTTCGATGGAAACGACAGGATTTTCTTTTGGGATACGACAATCACATTTCAGATCCACTAATCGTTCTTTACTGCATCCCTCACTCCCAAACATTGACGAATTCACACGGAAATTGCGTCGCTTTGAAATACGAGTACTATGTGTTCTAAGACATTTCCTTCTAAATCGAGTAACGTTTCTATGGAAGCGACAGGATTTTCTTTTGGGATACGACAATCACAATTCCGATCCACTAATCCTTCATTACTGCATCCCTCACTCCCAAACGTTGACGAATTCACACGGAAATTGCGTCGCTATGAAATACTATGTGTTCTAAGACATTTCCTTCTAAATCGAGTAACGTTTCTATGGAAACGACAGGATTTTCTTTTGGGATACGACAATCACATTTCCGATCCACTAATCGTTCTTTACGACATCCCTCACTCCCAAACATTGACGAATTCACACGGAAATTGCGTCGCTGTGAAATACGAGTACTATGTGTTCTAAGACATTTCCTTCTAAATCGAGTAACGTTTCTATGGAAACGACAGGATTTTCTTTTGGGATACGACAATCTCATTTCCGATCCACTAATCCTTCTTTACTGCATCCCTCACTCCCAATCATTGACGAATTCACACGGAAATTCCGTCGCTGTGAAATACGAGTACTATGTGTTCTAAGACATTTCCTTCTAAATCGAGTAACGTTTCTATGGAAACGACAGGATTTTCTTTTGCTATACGACAATAACATTTCCGATCCACTAATCGTCCTTTACTGCATCCCTCACTCCCAAACATTGACGAATTCACACGGAAATTGCGTCGCTATGAAATACGAGTACTATGTGTTCTAAGACATTTCCTTCTAAATCGAGAAACGTTTCTATGGAAACGACAGGATTTTCTTTTGGGATACGACAATCACATTTCCGATCCACTAATCGTTCTTTACTGCATCCCTCACTCCCAAACATTGACGAATTCACACGGAAATTGCGTCGCTATGAAATACGAGTACTATGTGTTCTAAGACATTTCCTTCTAAATCGAGTAACGTTTCTATGGAAACGACAGGATTTTCTTTTGGAATACGACAATCACATTTCCGATCCACTAATTGTTCTTTACTGCATCCCTCACTCCCAAACATTGACGAATTCACACGGAAGTTGCGTCGCTATGAAATACGAGTACTATGTGTTCTAAGACATTTCCTTCTAAATCGAGTACCGTTTCGATGGAAACGACAGGATTTTCTTTTGGGATACGACAATCACATTTCAGATCCACTAATCGTTCTTTACTCCATCCCTCACTCCCAAACATTGACGAATTCACACGGAAATTGCGTCGCTTTGAAATACGAGTACTATGTGTTCTAAGACATTTCCTTCTAAATCGAGTAACGTTTCTATGGAAACGACATAATTTTCTTTTGGGATACGACAATCACATTTCCGATCCACTAATCGTTCTTTACAGCATCCCTCACTCGCAAACATTGACGAATTCACACGGAAATTGCATCGCTATGAAATACGAGTACTATGTGTTCTAAGACATTTCCTTCTAAATCGAGTAACGTTTCTATGGAAACGACAGGATTTTCTTTTGGGATACGACAATCACATTTCCGATCCACTAATCGTTCTTTACTGCATCCCTCACTCCCAAACATTGACGAATTCACACGGAAATTGCGTCGCTATGAAATACGAGTACTATGTGTTCTAAGACATTTCCTTCTAAGTCGAGTAACGTTTCTATGGAAACGACAGGATTTTCTTTTGGGATACGACAATCACATTTCCGATCCACTAATCGTTCTTTACTGCATCCCTCACTCCCAAACATTGACGAATTCACACGGAAGTTGCGTCGCTATGAAATATGAGTACTATGTGTTCTAAGACATTTCCTTCTAAATCGATTAACGTTTCTATGGAAACGACAGGATTTTCTTTTGGGATACGACAATCACATTTCAGATCCACTAATCGTTCTTTACTGCATACCTCACTCCCAAACATTGACGAATTCACACGGAAATTGCGTCGCTATGAAATACGAGTACTATGTGTTCTAAGACATTTCCTTCTAAATCGAGTAACGTTTCTATGGAAACGACAGGATTTTCTTTTGGGATACGACAATCACATTTCCGATCCACTAATCGTTCTTTACTGCATCCCTCACTCCCAAACATTGACGAATTCACACGGAAATTGCGTCGCCATGAAATACGAGTACTATGTGTTCTAAGACATTTCCTTCTAAATCGAGTAACGTTTCTATGGAAACGACAGGATTTTCTTTTGGGATACGACAATCACATTTCCGATCCACTAATCGTTCTTTACTGCATCCCTCACTCCCAAACATTGACGAATTCACACGGAAGTTGCGTCGCTATGAAATACGAGTACTATGTGTTCTAAGACATTTCCTTCTAAATCGAGTAACGTTTCTATGGAAACGACAGGATTTTCTTTTAGGATACGACAATCACATTTCAGATACACTAATCGTTCTTTACTGCATCCCTCACTCCCAAACATTGACGAATTCACACGGAAATTGCGTCGCTATGAAATACGAGTACAATGTGTTCTAAGACATTTCCTTCTAAATCGAGTAACGTTTCTATGGAAACGACAGGATTTTCTTTTGGGATACGACAATCACATTTCCGATCCACTAATCGTTCTTTACTGCATCCCTCACTCCCAAACATTGACGAATTCACACGGAAATTGCGTCGCTATGAAATACGAGTACTATGTGTTCTAAGACATTTCCTTCTAAATCGAGTAACGTTTCTATGGAAACGACAGGATTATCTTTTGGGATACGACAATCACATTTCCGATCCACTAATCGTTCTTTACTGCATCCCTTACTCCCAAACATTGACGAATTCACACGGAATATGCTTCGCTATGAAATACGAGTACTATGTGTTCTAAGATATTTCCTTCTACATCGAGTAACGTTTCTATGGAAACGACAGGATTTTCTTTTGGGATACGACAATCACATTTCCGATCCACTAACCGTTCTTTACTGCATCCCTCACTCCCAAACATTGACGAATTCACACGGAAGTTGCGTCGCTATGAAATACGAGTACTATGTGTTCTAAGACACTTTCTTCTAAATCGAGTAACGTTTCTATGGAAACGACAGGATTTTCTTTTAGGATACGACAATCACATTTCAGATCCACTAATCGTTCTATACTGCATCCCGCACTCCCAAACATTGACGAATTCACACGGAAATTGCGTCGCTTAGAAATACGAGTACTATGTGTTCTAAGACATTTCCTTCCAAATCGAGTAACGTTTCTATGGAAACGACATAATTTTCTTTAGGGATACGACAATCACATTTCCGAACCACTAATCGTTCATGCTGCATCCCTCACTCCCAAACATTGACGAATTCACACGGAAATTGCGTCGCTGTGAAATACGAGTACTATGTGTTCTAAGACATTTCCTTCTAAATCGAGTAACGTTTCTATGGAAACGACAGGATTTTCTTTTGGGATACGACAATCACATTTCCGATCCACTAATCGTTCTTTACTGCATCCCTCACTCCCAAACATTGACGAATTCACACGGAAATTGCGTCGCCATGAAATACGAGTACTATGTGTTCTAAGACATTTCCTTCTAAATCGAGTAACGTTTCTATGGAAACGACAGGATTTTCTTTTGGGATACGACAATCACATTTCCGATCCACTAATCGTTCTTTACTGCATCCCTCACTCCCAAACATTGACGAATTCACACGGAAGTTGCGTCGCTATGAAATACGAGTACTATGTGTTCTAAGACATTTCCTTCTAAATCGAGTAACGTTTCTATGGAAACGACAGGATTTTCTTTTAGGATACGACAATCACATTTCAGATCCACTAATCGTTCTTTACTGCATCCCTCACTCCCAAACATTGACGAATTCACACGGAAATTGCGTCGCTATGAAATACGAGTCCTATGTGTTCTAAGACTTTTCCTTCTAAATCGAGTAACGTTTCTATGGAAACGACAGGATTTTCTTTTAGGATACGACAATCACATTTCCGATCCATTAATCGTTCTTTACTGCATCCCTCACTCCCAAACATTGACGAATTCACACGGAAATTCCGTCGCTGTGAAATACGAGTACTATGTGTTCTAAGACATTTCCTTCTAAATCGAGTAACGTTTCTATGGAAACGACAGGATTTTCTTTTGGGATACGACAATCACATTTACGATCCACTAATCGTTCTTTACGGCATCCCTCACTCCCAAACATTGACGAATTCACACGGAAATTGCGTCGCTGTGAAATACGAGTACTATGTGTTCTAAGACATTTCCTTCTAAATCGAGTAACGTTTCTATGGAAACGACAGGATTTTCTTTTGGGATACGACAATAACATTTCCGATCCACTAATCGTCCTTTACTGCATCCCTCACTCCCAAACATTGACGAATTCACACGGAAATTGCGTCGCTATGAAATACGAGTACTATGCGTTCTAAGACATTTCCTTCTAAATCGAGTAACGTTTCAATGGAAACGACAGGATTTTCTTTTGGGATACGACAATCACATTTCCGATCCACTAATCGTTCTTTACTGCATCCCTCACTCCCAAACATTGACGAATTCACACGGAAATTGCGTCGCTATGAAATACGAGTACTATGTGTTCTAAGACATTTCCTTCTAAATCGAGTCACGTTACTATGGAAACGACAGGATTTTCTTTTGGGATACGACAATCACATTTCCGATCCACTAATTGTTCTTTACTGCATCCCTCACTCCCAAATTTTGACGAATTCACACGGAAGTTGCGTCGCTATGAAATTCGAGTACTATGTGTTCTAAGACATTTCCTTCTAAATCTAGTACCGTTTCGATGGAAACGACAGGATTTTCTTTTGGGATACGACAATCACATTTCAGATCCACTAATCGTTCTTTACTGCATCCCTCACTCCCAAACATTGACGAATTCACACGGAAATTGCGTCGCTTTGAAATACGAGTACTATGTGTTCTAAGACATTTCCTTCTAAATCGAGTAACGTTTCTATGGAAGCGACAGGATTTTCTTTTGGGATACGACAATCACAATTCCGATCCACTAATCCTTCATTACTGCATCCCTCACTCCCAAACGTTGACGAATTCACACGGATATTGCGTCGCTATGAAATACTATGTGTTCTAAGACATTTCCTTCTAAATCGAGTAACGTTTCTATGGAAACGACAGGATTTTCTTTTGGGATACGACAATCACATTTCCGATCCACTAATCGTTCTTTACGGCATCCCTCACTCCCAAACATTGACGAATTCACACGGAAATTGCGTCGCTGTGAAATACGAGTACTATGTGTTCTAAGACATTTCCTTCTAAATCGAGTAACGTTTCTATGGAAACGACAGGATTTTCTTTTGGGATACGACAATCTCATTTCCGATCCACTAATCCTTCTTTACTGCATCCCTCACTCCCAATCATTGACGAATTCACACGGAAATTCCGTCGCTGTGAAATACGAGTACTATGTGTTCTAAGACATTTCCTTCTAAATCGAGTAACGTTTCTATGGAAACGACAGGATTTTCTTTTGGGATACGACAATAACATTTCCGATCCACTAATCGTCCTTTACTGCATCCCTCACTCCCAAACATTGACGAATTCACACGGAAATTGCGTCGCTATGAAATACGGGTACTATGTGTTCTAAGACATTTCCTTCTAAATCGAGTAACGTTTCTATGGAAACGACAGGATTTTCTTTTGGGATACGACAATCACATTTCCGATCCACTAATTGTTCTTTACTGCATCCCTCACTCCCAAACATTGACGAATTCACATGGAAGTTGCGTCGCTATGAAATACGAGTACTATGTGTTCTAAGACATTTCCTTCTAAATCGAGTACCGTTTCGATGGAAACGACAGGATTTTCTTTTGGGATACGACAATCACATTTCAGATCCACTAATCGTTCTTTACTGCATCCCTCACTCCCAAACATTGACGAATTCACACGGAAATTGCGTCGCTTTGAAATACGAGTACTATGTGTTCTAAGACATTTCCTTCTAAATCGAGTAACGTTTCTATGGAAACGACATAATTTCCGATCCACTAATCGTTCTTTACAGCATCCCTCACTCGCAAACATTGACGAATTCACACGGAAATTGCATCGCTATGAAATACGAGTACTATGTGTTCTAAGACATTTCCTTCTAAATCGAGTAACGTTTCTATGGAAACGACAGGATTTTCTTTTGGGATACGACAATCACATTTCAGATCCACTAATCGTTCTTTACTGCATCCCTCACTCCCAAACATTGACGAATTCACACGGAAATTGCGTCGCTATGAAATACGAGTACTATGTGTTCTAAGACATTTCCTTCTAAATCGAGTAACGTTTCTATGGAAACGACAGGATTATCTTTTGGGATACGACAATCACATTTCCGATCCACTAATCGTTCTTTACTGCATCCCTTACTCCCAAACATTGACGAATTCACACGGAAGTTGCGTCGCTATGAAATACGAGTACTATGTGTTCTAAGACATTTCCTTCTAAATCGATTAACGTTTCTATGGACACGACAGGATTTTCTTTTGGGATACGACAATCACATTTCAGATCCACTAATCGTTCTTTACTGCATCCCTCACTCCCAAACATTGACGAATTCAC
This sequence comes from Schistocerca piceifrons, assembly GCF_021461385.2. Taxonomy (NCBI): domain Eukaryota; kingdom Metazoa; phylum Arthropoda; class Insecta; order Orthoptera; family Acrididae; genus Schistocerca; species Schistocerca piceifrons. The sequence goes on along the minus strand of NC_060144.1, from coordinate 601,020,804 downwards.
ACGGAAATTGCGTCGCTATGAAATACGAGTACTATGTGTTCTAAGACATTTCCTTCCAAATCGAGTAACGTTGCTATGGAAACGACATAATTTTCTTTAGGGATACGACAATCACATTTCCGAACCACTAATCGTTCATTGCTGCATCCCTCACTCCCAAACATTGACGAATTCACACGGAAATTGCGTCGCTGTGAAATACGAGTACTATGTGTTCTAAGACATTTCCTTCTAAATCGAGTACTGTTTCTATGGAAACGACAGGATTTTCTTTTGGGATACGACAATCACATTTCCGATCCACTAATCGTTCTTTACTGCATCCCTCACTCCCAAACATTGACGAATTCACACGGAAATTGCGTCGCCATGAAATACGAGTACTATGTGTTCTAAGACATTTCCTTCTAAATCGAGTAACGTTTCTATGGAAACGACAGGATTTTCTTTTGGGATACGACAATCACATTTCCGATCCACTAATCGTTCTTTACTGCATCCCTCACTCCCAAACATTGACGAATTCACACGGAAGTTGCGTCGCTATGAAATACGAGTACTATGTGTTCTAAGACATTTCCTTCTAAATCGAGTAACGTTTCTATGGTAACGACAGGATTTTCTTTTAGGATACGACAATCACATTTCAGATCCACTAATCGTTCTTTACTGCATCCCTCACTCCCAAACTTTGACGAATTCACACGGAAATTGCGTCGCTATGAAATACGAGTACTATGTGTTCTAAGACATTTCCTTCTAAATCGAGTAACGTTTCTATGGAAACGACAGGATTTTCTTTTGGGATACGACAATCACATTTCCGATCCACTAATCGTTCTTTACTGCATCCCTCACTCCCAAACATTGACGAATTCACACGGAAATTGCGTCGCTATGAAATACGAGTACTATGTGTTCTAAGACATTTCCTTCTAAATCGAGTAACGTTTCTATGGAAACGACAGGATTATCTTTTGGGATACGACAATCACATTTCCGATCCACTAATCGTTCTTCACTGCATCCCTCACTCCCAAACATTGACGAATTCACACGGAAATTGCTTCGCTATGAAATACGAGTACTATGTGTTCTAAGACATTTCCTTCTAAATCGAGTAACGTTTCTATGGAAACGACAGGATTTTCTTTTGGGATACGACAATCACATTTCCGATCCACTAACCGTTCTTTACTGCATCCCTCACTCCCAAACATTGACGAATTCCCACGGAAAATGCGTCGCTATGAAATACGAGTACTATGTGTTCTAAGACATTTAATTCTAAATCGAGTAACGTTTTTATGGAAACGACAGGATTTTCTTTTGGGATACGACAATCACATTTCCGATCCACTAATAGTTCTTTACTGCATCCCTCACTCCCAAACATTGACGAATTCACACGGAAGTTGCGTCGTTATGAAATACGAGTACTATGTGTTCTATGACATTTCCTTCTAAATCGATTAACGTTTCTATGGAAACGACAGGATTTTCTGTTGGGATACGACAATCACATTTCGGATCCACTAATCGTTCTTTACTGCATCCCTCACTCCCAAACATTGACGAATTCACATGGAAATTGCGTCGCTATGAAATACGAGTACTATGTGTTCTAAGACATTTCCTTCTAAATCGAGTAAAGTTTCTATGGAAACGACAGGATTTTCTTTTGGGATACGACAATCACATTTCCGATCCACTAATCGTTCTTTACTGCATCCCTCACTCCCAAACATTGACGAATTCACACGGAAAGTGCGTCGCTATGAAATACGAGTACTATGTGTTCTAAGACATTTCCTTCTAAATCGAGTAACGTTTCTATGGAATCGACAGGATTTTCTTTTGGGATACGACAATCACATTTCCGATCCACTAATCGTTATTTACTGCATCCCTCACTCCCAAACATTGACGAATTCACACGGAAGTTGCGTCGCTATGAAATGCGAGTACTATGTGTTCTAAGACATTTCGTTCTAAATCGAGTAACGTTTCTATGGAAACGACAGGATTTTCTTTTGGGATACGACAATCACATTTCCGATCCACTAATCGTTCTTTACTGCATCCCTCACTCCCAAACATTGACGAATTCACACGGAAGTTGCGTCGCTATGAAATACGAGTACTATGTGTTCTAAGACAGTGCCTTCTAAATCGAGTAACGTTTCTATGGAAACGACAGGATTTTCTTTTGGGATACGACAATCACATCTCCGATCCACTAATCATTCTTTACTGCATCCCTCACTCCCAAACATTGACGAATTCACACGGAAATTGCGTCGCTATGAAATACGAGTACTATGTGTTCTAAGACATTTCCTTCTAAATTGAGTTACGTTTCTATGGAAACGACAGGATTTTCTTTTGGGATACGACAATCACATTTCCGATCCACTAATCGTTCTTTACTGCATCCCTCACTCCCAAACATTGATGAATTCACACGGAAATTGCGTCGCTATGAAATACGAGTACTATGTGTTCTAAGACATTTCATTCTAAATCGAGTAACGTTTCTATGGAAACGACAGGATTTTCTTTTGGGGTACGACAATCACATTGCCGATCCACTAATCATTCTATACTGCATCCCTCACTCCCAAACATTGACGAATTCACACGGAAGTTGCGTCGCTATGAAATACGAGTACTATGTGTTCTAAGACATTTCCTTCTAAATCGAGTAACGTTTCTATGGAAACGACAGGATTTTCTTTTGGGATACGACAATCACATTTCCGATCCACTAATCGTTCTTTACTGCATCCCTCACTCCCAAATATTGACGAATTCACACGGAAGTTGCGTCGCTATGAAATGCGAGTACTATGTGTTCTAAGACATTTCCTTCTAAATCGAGTAACGTTTCTATGGAAACGACAGGATTTTCTTTTGGGATACGACAATCACATTTCCGATCCACTAATCGTTCTTTACTGCATCCCTCACTCCCAAACATTGACGAATTCACACGGAAATTGCGTCGCTGTGAAATACGAGTACTATGTGTTCTAAGACATTTCCTTCTGAATCGAGTAACGTTTCTATGGAAACGACAGGATTTTCTTATGGGATACGACAATCTCATTTGCGATCCGCTAATCATTGTTTACTGCATCCCTCACTCCCAAACATTGACGCATTCACACGGAAATCGCGTCGCTATGAAATACGAGTACTATGTGTTCTAAGACATTTCCTTCTAAATCGAGTAACGTTTCTATGGAAACGACAGGATTTTCTTTTGGGATACGACAATAACATTTCCGTTCCACTAATCGTTCTTTACTGCATACCTCACTCCCAAACATTGACGAATTCACACGGAAATTGCGTCGCTATGAAATACGAGTACTATGTGTTCTAAGACATTTCCTTCTAAATCGAGTAACGCTTCTATGGAAACGACAGGATTTTCTTTTGGGATACGACAATCACATTTCCGATCCACTAATCGTTCTTTACTGCATCCCTCACTCCCAAACATTGACGAATTCACACGGAAATTGCGTCGCTATGAAATACGAGTACTATGTGTTCTAAGACATTTCCTTCTAAATTGAGTTACGTTTCTATGGAAACGACAGGATTTTCTTTTGGGATACGACAATCACATTTCCGATCCGCTAATCGTTCTTTACTGCATCCCACACTCCCAAACATTGACGAATTCACACTGAAATTGCGTCGCTATGAAATACGAGTACTATGTGTTCTAAGACATTTCCTTCTAATTCGAGTAACGTTTCTATGGAAACGACAGGATTTTCTTTTGGGGTACGACAATCACATTTCCGACCCACTAGTCATTCTTTACTGCATCCCTTACTCCCAAACATTGACGAATTCACACGGAAATTGCGTCGCTATGAAATACGAGTACTATGTGTTCTAAGACATTTCCTTCTAAATCGAATAACGTTTCTATGGAAACGATAGGATTTTCTTTTGGGATACGACAATCACATTTCCGATCCACTAATCGTTCTTTACTGCATCCCTCACTCCCAAACATTGACGAATTCACACGGAAGTTGCGTCGCTATGAAATGCGTCTACTATGTGTTAGAAGACATTTCCTTCTAAATCGAGTTACGTTTCTATGGAAACGACAGGATTTTCTTTTGGGATACGACAATCACATTTCCGATCCACTAATCGTTCTTTACTGCATCCCTCACTCCCAAACATTGACGAATTCACACGGAAATTGCGTCGCTGTGAAATACGAGTACTATGTGTTCTAAGACAATTCCTTCTAAATCGAGTAACGTTTCTATGGAAACGACAGGATTTTCTTTTGGGATACGACAATCTCATTTCCGATCCACTAATCCTTCTTTACTGCATCCCTCACTCCCAAACATTGACGAATTCACACGAAAATTGCGTCGCTGTGAAATACGAGTACTATGTGTTCTAAGACATTTCCTTCTAAATCGAGTAACGTTTCTATGGAAACGACAGGATTTTCTTTTGGGATACGACAATCACATTTCCGATCCACTAATCGCTCTTTACTGCATCCCTCACTCCCAAACCTTGACGAATTCACACGGAAATAGCGTCGCTGTGATATACGAGTACTATGTGTTCTAAGACATTTCCTTCTAGATCGAGTAACGTTTCTATGGAAACGACAGGATTTTCTTTTGGGATACGACAATCACATTTCCGATCCACTAATCGTTCTTTACTGCATCCCTCACTCCCAAACATTGACGAATTCACACGGAAATTCCGTCGCTGTGAAATACGAGTACTATGTGTTCTAAGACATTTCCTTCTAAATCGAGTAACGTTTCTATGGAAACGACAGGATTTTCTTTTGGGATACGACAATTACATTTCCGATCCACTAATCGTTCTTTACTGCATCCCTCACTCCCAAACATTGACGAATTCACACGAAAGTTGCGTCGCTATGAAATACGAGTACTATGTGTTCTAAGATATTTCCTTCTAAATCGAGTAACGTTTCTATGGAAACGACAGGATTTTCTCTTGGGATACGACAATCACATTTCCGATCCACTAACCGTTCTTTACTGCATCCCTCACTCCCAAACATTGACGCATTCACACGGAAATTGCATCGCTATGAAATACGAGTACTATGTGTTTTAAGACATTTCCTTCTAAATCGAGTAACGTTTCTATGGAAACGACAGGATTTTCTTTTGGGATACGACAATCACATTTCCGATCCACCAATCGTACTTTACTGCATCCCTCACTCCCAAACATTGACGAATTCACACGGAAATTGCGTCGCTGTGAAATACGAGTACTATGTGTTCTAAGACATTTCCTTCTAAATCGAATAACGTTTCTATGGAAACGACAGGATTTTCTTTTGGGATACGACGATCACATTTCCGATCCACTAATCGTTCTTTACTGCATCCCTCACTCCCAAACATTGACGAATTCACACGGAAATTGCGTCGCTATGAAATACGAGTACAATGTGTTCTAAGACATTTCCTTCTAAATCGAGTAACGTTTCTATGGAAACGACAGGATTTACTTTTGGAATACGACAATCACATTTCCGATCCACTAATCGTTCTTTACTGCATCCCTCACTCCCAAACATTGACGAATTCACACGGAAGTTGCGTCGCTATGAAATGCGAGTACTATGTGTTCTAAGACATTTCCTTCTAAATCGAGTAACGTTTCTATGGAAACGACAGGATTTTCTTTTGGGATACGACAATCACATTTCCGATCCACTAATCGTTCTTTACTGCATCCCTCACTCCCAAACATTGACGAATTCACACGGAAATTCCGTCGCTGTGAAATACGAGTACTATGTGTTCTAAGACATTTCCTTCTAAATCGAGTAACGTTTCTATGGAAACGACAGGATTTTCTTTTGGGATACGACAATTACATTTCCGATCCACTAATCGTTCTTTACTGCATCCCTCACTCCCAAACATTGACGAATTCACACGAAAGTTGCGTCGCTATGAAATACGAGTACTATGTGTTCTAAGATATTTCCTTCTAAATCGAGTAACGTTTCTATGGAAACGACAGGATTTTCTCTTGGGATACGACAATCACATTTCCGATCCACTAACCGTTCTTTACTGCATCCCTCACTCCCAAACATTGACGCATTCACACGGAAATTGCATCGCTATGAAATACGAGTACTATGTGTTTTAAGACATTTCCTTCTAAATCGAGTAACGTTTCTATGGAAACGACAGGATTTTCTTTTGGGATACGACAATCACATTTCCGATCCACCAATCGTACTTTACTGCATCCCTCACTCCCAAACATTGACGAATTCACACGGAAATTGCGTCGCTGTGAAATACGAGTACTATGTGTTCTAAGACATTTCCTTCTAAATCGAATAACGTTTCTATGGAAACGACAGGATTTTCTTTTGGGATACGACGATCACATTTCCGATCCACTAATCGTTCTTTACTGCATCCCTCACTCCCAAACATTGACGAATTCACACGGAAATTGCGTCGCTATGAAATACGAGTACAATGTGTTCTAAGACATTTCCTTCTAAATCGAGTAACGTTTCTATGGAAACGACAGGATTTACTTTTGGAATACGACAATCACATTTCCGATCCACTAATCGTTCTTTACTGCATCCCTCACTCCCAAACATTGACGAATTCACACGGAAGTTGCGTCGCTATGAAATGCGAGTACTATGTGTTCTAAGACATTTCCTTCTAAATCGAGTAACGTTTCTATGGAAACGACAGGATTTTCTTTTGGGATACGACAATCACATTTCCGATCCACTAATCGTTCTTTACTGCATCCCTCACTCCCAAACATTGACTAATTCACACGGAAATTGCGTCGCTATGAAATACGAGTACTATGTGTTCTAAGACATTTCCTTCTAAATTGAGTTACGTTTCTATGGAAACGACAGGATTTTCTTTTGGGATACGACAATCACATTTCCGATCCACTAATCGTTCTTTACTGCATCCCTCACTCCCAAACATTGATGAATTCACATGGAAATTGCGTCGCTATGAAATACGAGTACTATGTGTTCTAAGACATTTCATTCTAAATCGAGTAACGTTTCTATGGAAACGACAGGATTTTCTTTTGGGGTACGACAATCACATTGCCGATCCACTAATCATTCTATACTGCATCCCTCACTCCCAAACATTGACGAATTCACACGGAAGTTGCGTCGCTATGAAATACGAGTACTATGTGTTCTAAGACATTTCCTTCTAAATCGAGTAACGTTTCTATGGAAACGACAGGATTTTCTTTTGGGATACGACAATCACATTTCCGATCCACTAATCGTTCTTTACTGCATCCCTCACTCCCAAATATTGACGAATTCACACGGAAGTTGCGTCGCTATGAAATGCGAGTACTATGTGTTCTAAGACATTTCCTTCTAAATCGAGTAACGTTTCTATGGAAACGACAGGATTTTCTTTTGGGATACGACAATCACATTTCCGATCCACTAATCGTTCTTTACTGCATCCCTCACTCCCAAACATTGACGAATTCACACGGAAATTGCGTCGCTGTGAAATACGAGTACTATGTGTTCTAAGACATTTCCTTCTATATCGAGTAACGTTTCTATGGAAACGACAGGATTTTCTTTTGGGATACGACAATCTCATTTGCGATCCGCTAATCATTGTTTACTGCATCCCTCACTCCCAAACATTGACGCATTCACACGGAAATCGCGTCGCTATGAAATACGAGTACTATGTGTTCTAAGACATTTCCTTCTAAATCGAGTAACGTTTCTATGGAAACGACAGGATTTTCTTTTGGGATACGACAATAACATTTCCGTTCCACTAATCGTTCTTTACTGCATACCTCACTCCCAAACATTGACGAATTCACACGGAAATTGCGTCGCTATGAAATACGAGTACTATGTGTTCTAAGACAATTCCTTCTAAATCGAGTAACGTTTCTATGGAAACGACAGGATTTTCTTTTGGGATACGACAATCTCATTTCCGATCCACTAATCCTTCTTTACTGCATCCCTCACTCCCAAACATTGACGAATTCACACGAAAATTGCGTCGCTGTGAAATACGAGTACTATGTGTTCTAAGACATTTCCTTCTAAATCGAGTAACGTTTCTATGGAAACGACAGGATTTTCTTTTGGGATACGACAATCACATTTCCGATCCACTAATCGTTCTTTACTGCATCCCTCACTCCCAAACATTGACGAATTCACACGGAAGTTGCGTCGCTATGAAATGCGTCTACTATGTGTTCTAAGACATTTCCTTCTAAATCGAGTAACGTTTCTATGGAAACGACAGGATTTTCTTTTGGGATACGACAATCACATTTCCGATCCACTAATCGTTCTTTACTGCATCCCTCACTCCCAAACCTTGACGAATTCACACGGAAATAGCGTCGCTGTGATATACGAGTACTATGTGTTCTAAGACATTTCCTTCTAGATCGAGTAACGTTTCTATGGAAACGACAGGATTTTCTTTTGGGATACGACAATCACATTTCCGATCCACTAATCGTTCTTTACTGCATCCCTCACTCCCAAACATTGACGAATTCACACGGAAATTCCGTCGCTGTGAAATACGAGTACTATGTGTTCTAAGACATTTCCTTCTAAATCGAGTAACGTTTCTATGGAAACGACAGGATTTTCTTTTGGGATACGACAATTACATTTCCGATCCACTAATCGTTCTTTACTGCATCCCTCACTCCCAAACATTGACGAATTCACACGAAAGTTGCGTCGCTATGAAATACGAGTACTATGTGTTCTAAGATTTTTCCTTCTAAATCGAGTAACGTTTCTATGGAAACGACAGGATTTTCTCTTGGGATACGACAATCACATTTCCGATCCACTAACCGTTCTTTACTGCATCCCTCACTCCCAAACATTGACGCATTCACACGGAAATTGCATCGCTATGAAATACGAGTACTATGTGTTTTAAGACATTTCCTTCTAAATCGAGTAACGTTTCTATGGAAACGACAGGATTTTCTTTTGGGATACGACAATCACATTTCCGATCCACCAATCGTACTTTACTGCATCCCTCACTCCCAAACATTGACGAATTCACACGGAAATTGCGTCGCTGTGAAATACGAGTACTATGTGTTCTAAGACATTTCCTTCTAAATCGAATAACGTTTCTATGGAAACGACAGGATTTTCTTTTGGGATACGACGATCACATTTCCGATCCACTAATCGTTCTTTACTGCATCCCTCACTCCCAAACATTGACGAATTCACACGGAAATTGCGTCGCTATGAAATACGAGTACAATGTGTTCTAAGACATTTCCTTCTAAATCGAGTAACGTTTCTATGGAAACGACAGGATTTTCTTTTGGAATACGACAATCACATTTCCGATCCACTAATCGTTCTTTACTGCATCCCTCACTCCCAAACATTGACGAATTCACACGGAAGTTGCGTCGCTATGAAATGCGAGTACTATGTGTTCTAAGACATTTCCTTCTAAATCGAGTAACGTTTCTATGGAAACGACAGGATTTTCTTTTGGGATACGACAATCACATTTCCGATCCACTAATCGTTCTTTACTGCATCCCTCACTCCCAAACATTGACTAATTCACACGGAAATTGCGTCGCTATGAAATACGAGTACTATGTGTTCTAAGACATTTCCTTCTAAATTGAGTTACGTTTCTATGGAAACGACAGGATTTTCTTTTGGGATACGACAATCACATTTCCGATCCACTAATCGTTCTTTACTGCATCCCTCACTCCCAAACATTGATGAATTCACACGGAAATTGCGTCGCTATGAAATACGAGTACTATGTGTTCTAAGACATTTCATTCTAAATCGAGTAACGTTTCTATGGAAACGACAGGATTTTCTTTTGGGATACGACAATCACATTTCCGATCCACTAATCGTTCTTTACTGCATCCCTCACTCCCAAACATTGACGAATTCACACGGAAATTGCGTCGCTGTGAAATACGAGTACTATGTGTTCTAAGACATTTCCTTCTAAATCGAGTAACGTTTCTATGGAAACGACAGGATTTTCTTTTGGGATACGACAATCTCATTTGCGATCCGCTAATCATTGTTTACTGCATCCCTCACTCCCAAACATTGACGCATTCACACGGAAATCGTGTCGCTATGAAATACGAGTACTATGTGTTCTAAGACATTTCCTTCTAAATCGAGTAACGTTTCTATGGAAACGACAGGATTTTCTTTTGGGATACGACAATCTCATTTGCGATCCGCTAATCATTGTTTACTGCATCCCTCACTCCCAAACATTGACGCATTCACACGGAAATCGCGTCGCTATGAAATACGAGTACTATGTGTTCTAAGACATTTCCTTCTAAATCGAGTAACGTTTCTATGGAAACGACAGGATTTTCTTTTGGGATACGACAATAACATTTCCGTTCCACTAATCGTTCTTTACTGCATACCTCACTCCCAAACATTGACGAATTCACACGGAAATTGCGTCGCTATGAAATACGAGTACTATGTGTTCTAAGACATTTCCTTCTAAATCGAGTAACGCTTCTATGGAAACGACAGGATTTTCTTTTGGGATACGACAATCACATTTCCGATCCACTAATCGTTCTTTACTGCATCCCTCACTCCCAAACATTGACGAATTCACACGGAAATTGCGTCGCTGTGAAATACGAGTACTATGTGTTCTAAGACATTTCCTTCTAAATTGAGTTACGTTTCTATGGAAACGACAGGATTTTCTTTTGGGATACGACAATCACATTTCCGATCCGCTAATCGTTCTTTACTGCATCCCACACTCCCAAACATTGACGAATTCACACTGAAATTGCGTCGCTATGAAATACGAGTACTATGTGTTCTAAGACATTTCCTTCTAAATCGAGTAACGTTTCTATGGAAACGACAGGATTTCCTTTTGGGGTACGACAATCACATTTCCGACCCACTAGTCATTCTTTACTGCATCCCTCACTCCCAAACATTGACGAATTCACACGGAAATTGCGTCGCTATGAAATACGAGTACTATGTGTTCTAAGACATTTCCTTCTAAATCGAATAACGTTTCTATGGAAACGACAGGATTTTCTTTTGGGATACGACAATCACATTTCCGATCCACTAATCGTTCTTTACTGCATCCCTCACTCCCAAACATTGACGAATTCACACGGAAGTTGCGTCGCTATGAAATGCGTCTACTATGTGTTAGAAGACATTTCCTTCTAAATCGAGTTACGTTTCTATGGAAACGACAGGATTTTCTTTTGGGATACGACAATCACATTTCCGATGCACTAATCGTTCTTTACTGCATCCCTCACTCCCAAACATTGACGAATTCACACGGAAATTGCGTCGCTGTGAAAAACGAGTACTATGTGTTCTAAGACAATTCCTTCTAAATCGAGTAACGTTTCTATGGAAACGACAGGATTTTCTTTTGGGATACGACAATCTCATTTCCGATCCACTAATCCTTCTTTACTGCATCCCTCACTCCCAAACATTGACGAATTCACACGAAAATTGCGTCGCTGTGAAATACGAGTACTATGTGTTCTAAGACATTTCCTTCTAAATCGAGTAACGTTTCTATGGAAACGACAGGATTTTCTTTTGGGATACGACAATCACATTTCCGATCCACTAATCGTTCTTTACTGCATCCCTCACTCCCAAACCTTGACGAATTCACACGGAAATTGCGTCGCTGTGATATACGAGTACTATGTGTTCTAAGACATTTCCTTCTAGATCGAGTAACGTTTCTATGGAAACGACAGGATTTTCTTTTGGGATACGACAATCACATTTCCGATCCACTAATCGTTCTTTACTGCATCCCTCACTCCCAAACATTGACGAATTTACACGGAAATTCCGTCGCTGTGAAATACGAGTACTATGTGTTCTAAGACATTTCCTTCTAAATCGAGTAACGTTTCTATGGAAACGACAGGATTTTCTTTTGGGATACGACAATTACATTTCCGATCCACTAATCGTTCTTTACTGCATCCCTCACTCCCAAACATTGACGAATTCACACGGAAGTTGCGTCGCTATGAAATACGAGTACTATGTGTTCTAAGATATTTCCTTCTAAATCGAGTAACGTTTCTATGGAAACGACAGGATATTCTCTTGGGATACGACAATCACATTTCCGATCCACTAACCGTTCTTTACTGCATCCCTCACTCCCAAACATTGACGCATTCACACGGAAATTGCATCGCTATGAAATACGAGTACTATGTGTTTTAAGACATTTCCTTCTAAATCGAGTAACGTTTCTATGGAAACGACAGGATTTTCTTTTGGGATACGACAATCACATTTCCGATCCACCAATCGTACTTTACTGCATCCCTCACTCCCAAACATTGACGAATTCACACGGAAATTGCGTCGCTGCGAAATACGAGTACTATGTGTTCTAAGACATTTCCTTCTAAATCGAATAACGTTTCTATGGAAACGACAGGATTTTCTTTTGGGATACGACAATCACATTTCCGATCCACTAATCCTGCTTTACTGCATCCCTCACTCCCAAACATTGACGAATTCACACGGAAATTGCGTCGCTGTGAAATACGAGTGCTATGTGTTCTAAGACATTTCCTTCTAAATCGAGTAACGTTTCTATGGAAACGACAGGATTTTCTTTTGGGATACGACAATCACATTTCCGATCCACTAATCCTGCTTTACTGCATCCCTCACTCCCAAACATTGACGAATTCACACGGAAATTGCGTCGCTGTGAAATACGAGTGCTATGTGTTCTAAGACATTTCCTTCTAAATCGAGTAACGTTTCTATGGAAACGACAGGATTTTCTTTTGGGATACGACAATCACATTTCCGATCCACTAATCCTGCTTTACTGCATCCCTCACTCCCAAACATTGACGAATTCACACTGAAATTGCGTCGCTATGTAATACGAGTGCTATGTGTTCTAAGACATTTCCTTCTAAATCGAGTAACGTTTCTATGGAAACGACAGGATTTTCTTTTGGGATCCGACAATCACATTTCCGATCCACTAATCCTGCTTTACTGCATCCCTCACTCCCAAACATTGACGAATTCACACGGAAATTGCGTCGCTGTGAAATACGAGTGCTATGTGTTCTAAGACATTTCCTTCTAAATCGAGTAACGTTTCTATGGAAACGACAGGATTTTCTTTTGGGATACGACAATCACATTTCCGATCCACTAATCCTGCTTTACTGCATCCCTCACTCCCAAACATTGACGAATTCACACGGAAATTGCGTCGCTGTGAAATACGAGTGCTATGTGTTCTAAGACATTTCCTTCTAAATCGAGTAACGTTTCTATGGAAACGACAGGATTTTCTTTTGGGATACGACAATCACATTTCCGATCCACTAATCCTGCTTTACTGCATCCCTCACTCCCAAACATTGACGAATTCACACTGAAATTGCGTCGCTATGTAATACGAGTGCTATGTGTTCTAAGACATTTCCTTCTAAATCGAGTAACGTTTCTATGGAAACGACAGGATTTTCTTTTGGGATCCGACAATCACATTTCCGATCCACTAATCGTTCTTTACTGCATCCCTCACTCCCATACATTGACGAATTCACACGGAAATTGCGTCGCTGTGAAATACGAGTACTATGTGTTCTAAGACATTTCCTTCTAAATCGAGTAACGTTTCTATGGAAACGACAGGATTTTCTTTTGGGATACGACAATCACATTTCCGATCCACCAATCGTACTTTACTGCATCCCTCACTCCCAAACATTGACGAATTCACACGGAAATTGCGTCGCTGTGAAATACGAGTACTATGTGTTCTAAGACATTTCCTTCTAAATCGAATAACGTTTCTATGGAAACGACAGGATTTTCTTTTGGGATACGACAATCACATTTCCGATCCACTAATCCTGCTTTACTGCATCCCTCACTCCCAAACATTGACGAATTCACACGGAAATTGCGTCGCTGTGAAATACGAGTGCTATGTGTTCTAAGACATTTCCTTCTAAATCGAGTAACGTTTCTATGGAAACGACAGGATTTTCTTTTGGGATCCGACAATCACATTTCCGATCCACTAATCGTTCTTTACTGCATCCCTCACTCCCATACATTGACGAATTCACACGGAAATTGCGTCGCTGTGAAATACGAGTACTATGTGTTCTAAGACATTTCCTTCTAAATCGAGTAACGTTTCTATGGAAACGACAGGATTTTCTTTTGGGATACGACAATCACATTTCCGATAAACTAATCGTTCTTTACTGAATCCCTCACTCCCAAACATTGACGAATTCACACGGAAATTGCGTCGCTGTGAAATACGAGTACTATGTGTTCTAAGACATTTCCTTCTAAATCGAGTAACGTTTCTATGGAAACGACAGGATTTTCTTTTGGGATACGACAATCACATTTCCGATCCACTAATCCTGCTTTACTGCATCCCTCACTCCCAAACATTGACGAATTCACACGGAAGTTGCGTCGCTATGAAATACGAGTACTATGTGTTCTAAGACATTTCCTTCTAAATCGATTAACGTTTCTATGGAAACGACAATATTTTCTTTTGGGATACGACAATCACATTTCAGATCCACTAATCGTTCTTTACTGCATCCCTCACTCCCAAACATTGACGAATTCACACGGAAGTTGCGTCGCTATGAAATACGGGTACTATGTGTTCTAAGACATTTCCTTCTAAATCGAGTAACGTTTCTATGGAAACGACAGGATTTTCGTTTGGGATACGACAATCACATTTCCGATCCACTAATAGTTCTTTACTGCATCCCTCACTCCCAAACATTGACGAATTCACACGGAAATTGCGTCGCTATGAAATACGAGTACTATGTGTTCTAAGACATTTCCTTCTAAATCGAGTAACGTTTCTATGGAAACGACAGGATTTTCTTTTGGGATACGACAATCACATTTCCGATCCACTAATCGTTCTTTACTGCATCCCTCACTCCCAAACATTGACGAATTCACACGGAAGTTGCGCCGCTATGAAATACGAGTACTATGTGTTCTAAGACATTTCCTTCTAAATCGAGTAACGTTTCTATGGAAACGACAGGATTTTCTTTTAGGATACGACAATCACATTTCAGATCCACTAATCGTTCTTTACTGCATCCCTCACTCCCAAACATTGACGAATTCACACGGAAATTGCGTCGCTATGAAATACGAGTACTATGTGTTCTAAGACATTTTCTTCTAAATCGAGTAACGTTTCTATGGAAACGACAGGATTTTCTTTTGGGATACAACAATCACATTTCCGATCCACTAATCGTTCTTTACTGCATCCCTCACTCCCAAACATTGACGAATTCACACGGAAATTGCGTCGCTATGAAATACGAGTACTATGTGTTCTAAGACATTTCCTTCTAAATCGAGTAACGTTGCATGGAAACGACAGGATTTTCTTTTGGGATACGACAATCACATTTCCGATCCACTAATCGTTCTTTACTGCATCCCTCACTCCCAAACATTGACGAATTCACACGGAAATTGCGTCGCTATGAAATACGAGTACTATGTGTTCTAAGACATTTCCTTCTAAATCGAGTAACGTTTCTATGGAAACGACAGGATTTTCTTTTGGGATACGACAATCACATTTCCGATCCACTAACCGTTCTTTACTGCATCCCTCACTCCCAAACATTGACGAATTCACACGGAAAATGCGTCGCTATGAAATACGAGTACTATGTGTTCTAAGACATTTCCTTCTAAATCGAGTTACGTTTCTATGGAAACGACAGGATTTTCTTTTGGGATACGACAATCACATTTCCGATCCACTAATCATTCTTTACTGCATCCCTCACTCCCAAACATTGACGAATTCACACGGAAGTTGCGTCGCTATGAAATACGAGTACTATGTGTTCTAAGACATTTCCTTCTGAATCGATTAATGTTTCTATGGAAACGACAGGATTTTCTTTTGGGATACGACAATCACATTTCAGATCCACTGATCGTTCTTTACTGCATCCCTCACTCCCAAACATTGACGAATTCACACGGAAATTGCGTCGCTATGAAATACGAGTACTATGTGTTCTAAGACATTTCCTTCTAAATCGAGTATCGTTTCTATGGAAACGACAGGATTTTCTTTTGGGATACGACAATCACATTTCCGATCCACTAACCTTTCTTTACTGCATCCCTCACTCCCAAACATTGACGCATTCACACGGAAATTGCGTCGCTATGAAATACGAGTACTATGTGTTCTAAGACATTTCCTTCTAAATCGAGTGACGTTTCTATGGAAACGACAGGATTTTCTTTTGGGATACGACAATCACATTTCCGATCCACCAATCGTTCTTTACTGCATCCCTCACTCCCAAACATTGACGAATTCACACGGAAATTGCGTCGCTGTGAAATACGAGTACTATGTGTTCTAAGACATTTCCTTCTAAATCGAGTAACGTTTCTATGGAAACGACAGGGTTTTCTTTTGGGATACGACAATCACATTTCCGATCCACTAATCGTTCTTTACTGCATCCCTCACTCCCAAACATTGACGAATTCACACGGAAATTGCGTCGCTATGAAATACGAGTACAATGTGTTCTAAGACATTTCCTTCTAAATCGAGTAACGTTTCTATGGAAACGACAGGATTTTCTTTTGGAATACGACAATCACATTTCCGATCCACTAATCGTTCTTTACTGCATCCCTCACTCCCAAACATTGACGAATTCACACGGAAGTTGCGTCGCTATGAAATGCGAGTACTATGTGTTGTAAGACATTTCCTTCTAAATCGAGTAACGTTTCTATGGAAACGACAGGATTTTCTTTTGGGATACGACAATCACATTTCCGATCCACTAATCGTTCTTTACTGCATCCCTCACTCCCAAACATTGACGAATTCACACGGAAATTGCGTCGCTATGAAATGCGAGTACTATGTGTTCTAAGACATTTCCTTCTAAATCGAGTAACGTTTCTATGGAAACGACAGGATTTTCTTTTGGGATACGAAAATCACATTTCCCATCCACTACTCGTTCTTTACTGCATCCCTCACTCCCAAACATTGACGAATTCACACGGACATTGCGTCGCTATGTAATACGAGTGCTATGTGTTCTAAGACATTTCCTTCTAAATCGAGTAACGTTTCTATGGAAACGACAGGATTTTTTTTTGGGATCCGACAATCACATTTCCGATCCACTAATCGTTCTTTACTGCATCCCTCACTCCCATACATTGACGAATTCACACGGAAATTGCGTCGCTGTGAAATACGAGTACTATGTGTTCTAAGACATTTCCTTCTAAATCGAGTAACGTTTCTATGGAAACGACAGGCGTTTCTTTTGGGATACGACAATCACATTTCCAATAAACTAATCCATCTTTACTGCATCCCTCACTCCCACACATTCACGAATTCACACGGAAATTTCGTCGCTATGTATTACTATGGGTTCTATGACTTCTCCTTCTAAATCAAGTAACGTTTCTATGGAAACGACAGGATTTTCTTTTGGGATGCGACAATCTCATTTCCGATCCAGTAATCCTTTTTTAATGCATCCCTCACTCCCACACATTGACGAATTCACACGGAAATTTCGTCGCTTTGAAATACGAGTACTATGTGTTCTAAGACATTTCCTTCTAAATCGAGTAACGTTTCTATGGAAACGACAGGATTTTCTTTTGGGATACGACAATCACATTTCCGATCCACTAATCCTTCATTACTGCATCCCTCACTCCCACACATTGACGAATTCACATGGAAAGAGCGTCGCTATGAATTACTATGGGTTCTATGACTTCTCCTTCTAAATCAAGTAACGTGTCTATGGAAACGACAGGACTTTTTTTTGGGATACGACAATCTCATTTCCGATCCACTAATCCTTCTTTTCTGCATCCCTCACTCCCAAACATTGACGAATTCACACGGAAATTGCGTCGCTATGAAATACTATCTGTTCTAAGACATTTCCTTCTAAATCGAGTAACGTTTCTATGGAAACGACAGGATTTTCTTTTGGGATACGACAATCACATTTCCGATCCACTAATCGTTCTTTACTGCATCCCTCACTCCCAAACATTGACGAATTCACACGGAAGTTGCGTCGCTATGAAATACGAGTACTATGTGTTCTAAGACATTTCCTTCTAAATCGAGAAACGTTTCTATGGAAACGACAGGATTTTCTTTTAGGATACGACAATCACATTTCAGATCCACTAATCGTTCTTTACTGCATTCCTCACTCCCAAACATTGACGAATTCACACGGAAATTGCGTCGCTATGAAATACGAGTACTATGTGTTCTAAGACATTTCCTTCTAAATCGAGTAACGTTTCTATGGAAACGACAGGATTTTCTTTTGGGATACGACAATCACATTTCCGATCCACTAATCGTTCTTTACTGCATCCCTCACTCCCAAACATTGACGAATTCACACGGAAATTGCGTCGCTATGAAATACGAGTACTATGTGTTCTAAGACATTTCCTTCTAAATCGAGTAACGTTTCTATGGAAACGACAGGATTTTCTTTTGGGATACGACAATCACATTTCCGATCCACTAATCGTTCTTTACTGCATCCCTCACTCCCAAACATTGACGACTTCACACGGAAATTGCGTCGCTATGAAATACGAGTACTATGTGTTCTAAGACATTTCCTTCTAAATCGAGTAACGTTTCTATGGAAACGACAGGATTTTCTTTTGGGATACGACAATCACCTTTGCGATCCACTAACCGTTCTTTACTGCATCCCTCACTCCCAAACATTGACGAATTCACACGGAAAATGCGTCGCTATGAAATACGAGTACTATGTGTTCTAAGACATTTCCTTCTAAATCGAGTAACGTTTCTATGGAAACGACAGGATTTTCTTTTGGGATACGACAATCACATTTCCGATCCACTAATCGTTCTTTACTGCATCCCTCACTCCCAAACATTGACGACTTCACACGGAAATTGCGTCGCTATGAAATACGAGTACTATGTGTTCTAAGACATTTCCTTCTAAATCGATTAACGTTTCTATGGAAACGACAGGATTTTCTTTTGGGATACGACAATCACATTTCCGATCCACTAATCGTTCTTTACTGCATCCCTCACTCCCAAACATTGACGAATTCACACGGAAGTTGCGTCGCTATGAAATACGAGTACTATGTGTTCTAAGACATTTCCTTCTAAATCGATTAACGTTTCTATGGAAACGACAGGATTTTCTTTTGGGATACGACAATCACATTTCAGATCCACTAATCGTTCTTTACTGCATCCCTCACTCCCAAACATTGACGAATTCACACGGAAATTGCGTCGCTATGAAATACGAGTACTATGTGTTCTAAGACATTTCCTTCTAAATCGAGTAACGTTTCTATGGAAACGACAGGATTTTCTTTTGGGATACGACAATCACATTTCCGATCCACTAACCGTTCTTTAATGCATCCCTCACTCCCAAACATTGACGAAATCACACGGAAATTGCGTCGCTATGAAATACGAGTACTATGTGTTCTAAGACATTTCCTTCTAAATAGAGTAACGTTTCTATGGAAACGACAGGATTTTCTTTTGGGATACGACAATCTCATTTGCGATCCGCTAATCATTGTTTACTGCATCCCTCACTCCCAAACATTGACGCATTCACACGGAAATCGCGTCGCTATGAAATACGAGTACTATGTGTTCTAAGACATTTCCTTCTAAATCGAGTAACGTTTCTATGGAAACGACAGGATTTTCTTTTGGGATACGACAATAACATTTCCGTTCCACTAATCGTTCTTTACTGCATACCTCACTCCCAAACATTGACGAATTCACACGGAAATTGCGTCGCTATGAAATACGAGTACTATGTGTTCTAAGACATTTCCTTCTAAATCGAGTAACGCTTCTATGGAAACGACAGGATTTTCTTTTGGGATACGACAATCACATTTCCGATCCACTAATCGTTCTTTACTGCATCCCTCACTCCCAAACATTGACGAATTCACACGGAAATTGCGTCGCTGTGAAATACGAGTACTATGTGTTCTAAGACATTTCCTTCTAAATTGAGTTACGTTTCTATGGAAACGACAGGATTTTCTTTTGGGATACGACAATCACATTTCCGATCCGCTAATCGTTCTTTACTGCATCCCACACTCCCAAACATTGACGAATTCACACTGAAATTGCGTCGCTATGAAATACGAGTACTATGTGTTCTAAGACATTTCCTTCTAAATCGAGTAACGTTTCTATGGAAACGACAGGATTTCCTTTTGGGGTACGACAATCACATTTCCGACCCACTAGTCATTCTTTACTGCATCCCTCACTCCCAAACATTGACGAATTCACACGGAAATTGCGTCGCTATGAAATACGAGTACTATGTGTTCTAAGACATTTCCTTCTAAATCGAATAACGTTTCTATGGAAACGACAGGATTTTCTTTTGGGATACGACAATCACATTTCCGATCCACTAATCGTTCTTTACTGCATCCCTCACTCCCAAACATTGACGAATTCACACGGAAGTTGCGTCGCTATGAAATGCGTCTACTATGTGTTAGAAGACATTTCCTTCTAAATCGAGTTACGTTTCTATGGAAACGACAGGATTTTCTTTTGGGATACGACAATCACATTTCCGATGCACTAATCGTTCTTTACTGCATCCCTCACTCCCAAACATTGACGAATTCACACGGAAATTGCGTCGCTGTGAAAAACGAGTACTATGTGTTCTAAGACAATTCCTTCTAAATCGAGTAACGTTTCTATGGAAACGACAGGATTTTCTTTTGGGATACGACAATCTCATTTCCGATCCACTAATCCTTCTTTACTGCATCCCTCACTCCCAAACATTGACGAATTCACACGAAAATTGCGTCGCTGTGAAATACGAGTACTATGTGTTCTAAGACATTTCCTTCTAAATCGAGTAACGTTTCTATGGAAACGACAGGATTTTCTTTTGGGATACGACAATCACATTTCCGATCCACTAATCGTTCTTTACTGCATCCCTCACTCCCAAACCTTGACGAATTCACACGGAAATTGCGTCGCTGTGATATACGAGTACTATGTGTTCTAAGACATTTCCTTCTAGATCGAGTAACGTTTCTATGGAAACGACAGGATTTTCTTTTGGGATACGACAATCACATTTCCGATCCACTAATCGTTCTTTACTGCATCCCTCACTCCCAAACATTGACGAATTTACACGGAAATTCCGTCGCTGTGAAATACGAGTACTATGTGTTCTAAGACATTTCCTTCTAAATCGAGTAACGTTTCTATGGAAACGACAGGATTTTCTTTTGGGATACGACAATTACATTTCCGATCCACTAATCGTTCTTTACTGCATCCCTCACTCCCAAACATTGACGAATTCACACGGAAGTTGCGTCGCTATGAAATACGAGTACTATGTGTTCTAAGATATTTCCTTCTAAATCGAGTAACGTTTCTATGGAAACGACAGGATATTCTCTTGGGATACGACAATCACATTTCCGATCCACTAACCGTTCTTTACTGCATCCCTCACTCCCAAACATTGACGCATTCACACGGAAATTGCATCGCTATGAAATACGAGTACTATGTGTTTTAAGACATTTCCTTCTAAATCGAGTAACGTTTCTATGGAAACGACAGGATTTTCTTTTGGGATACGACAATCACATTTCCGATCCACCAATCGTACTTTACTGCATCCCTCATTCCCAAACATTGACGAATTCACACGGAAATTGCGTCGCTGCGAAATACGAGTACTATGTGTTCTAAGACATTTCCTTCTAAATCGAATAACGTTTCTATGGAAACGACAGGATTTTCTTTTGGGATACGACAATCACATTTCCGATCCACTAATCCTGCTTTACTGCATCCCTCACTCCCAAACATTGACGAATTCACACGGAAATTGCGTCGCTGTGAAATACGAGTACTATGTGTTCTAAGACATTTCCTTCTAAATCGAGTAACGTTTCTATGGAAACGACAGGATATTCTCTTGGGATACGACAATCACATTTCCGATCCACTAATCGTACTTTACTGCATCCCTCACTCCCAAACATTGACGAATTCACACTGAAATTGCGTCGCTATGTAATACGAGTGCTATGTGTTCTAAGACATTTCCTTCTAAATCGAGTAACGTTTCTATGGAAACGACAGGATTTTCTTTTGGGATCCGACAATCACATTTCCGATCCACTAATCGTTCTTTACTGCATCCCTCACTCCCATACATTGACGAATTCACACGGAAATTGCGTCGCTGTGAAATACGAGTACTATGTGTTCTAAGACATTTCCTTCTAAATCGAGTAACGTTTCTATGGAAACGACAGGATTTTCTTTTGGGATACGACAATCACATTTCCGATCCACCAATCGTACTTTACTGCATCCCTCACTCCCAAACATTGACGAATTCACACGGAAATTGCGTCGCTGTGAAATACGAGTACTATGTGTTCTAAGACATTTCCTTCTAAATCGAATAACGTTTCTATGGAAACGACAGGATTTTCTTTTGGGATACGACAATCACATTTCCGATCCACTAATCCTGCTTTACTGCATCCCTCACTCCCAAACATTGACGAATTCACACGGAAATTGCGTCGCTGTGAAATACGAGTGCTATGTGTTCTAAGACATTTCCTTCTAAATCGAGTAACGTTTCTATGGAAACGACAGGATTTTCTTTTGGGATCCGACAATCACATTTCCGATCCACTAATCGTTCTTTACTGCATCCCTCACTCCCATACATTGACGAATTCACACGGAAATTGCGTCGCTGTGAAATACGAGTACTATGTGTTCTAAGACATTGCCTTCTAAATCGAGTAACGTTTCTATGGAAACGACAGGATTTTCTTTTGGGATACGACAATCACATTTCCGATAAACTAATCGTTCTTTACTGAATCCCTCACTCCCAAACATTGACGAATTCACACGGAAATTGCGTCGCTGTGAAATACGAGTACTATGTGTTCTAAGACATTTCCTTCTAAATCGAGTAACGTTTCTATGGAAACGACAGGATTTTCTTTTGGGATACGACAATCACATTTCCGATCCACTAATCCTGCTTTACTGCATCCCTCACTCCCAAACATTGACGAATTCACACGGAAGTTGCGTCGCTATGAAATACGAGTACTATGTGTTCTAAGACATTTCCTTCTAAATCGATTAACGTTTCTATGGAAACGACAATATTTTCTTTTGGGATACGACAATCACATTTCAGATCCACTAATCGTTCTTTACTGCATC
This sequence comes from Schistocerca piceifrons, assembly GCF_021461385.2. Classification (NCBI taxonomy): domain Eukaryota; kingdom Metazoa; phylum Arthropoda; class Insecta; order Orthoptera; family Acrididae; genus Schistocerca; species Schistocerca piceifrons. Next base: position 600,997,267 of record NC_060144.1, on the reverse strand, counting down.
CCTCACTCCCAAACATTGACGAATTCACACGGAAGTTGCGTCGCTATGAAATACGAGTACTATGTGTTCTAAGACATTTCCTTCTAAATCGAGTAACGTTTCTATGGAAACGACAGGATTTTCGTTTGGGATACGACAATCACATTTCCGATCCACTAATAGTTCTTTACTGCATCCCTCACTCCCAAACATTGACGAATTCACACGGAAATTGCGTCGCTATGAAATACGAGTACTATGTGTTCTAAGACATTTCCTTCTAAATCGAGTAACGTTTCTATGGAAACGACAGGATTTTCTTTTGGGATACGACAATCACATTTCCGATCCACTAATCGTTCTTTACTGCATCCCTCACTCCCAAACATTGACGAATTCACACGGAAGTTGCGCCGCTATGAAATACGAGTACTATGTGTTCTAAGACATTTCCTTCTAAATCGAGTAACGTTTCTATGGAAACGACAGGATTTTCTTTTAGGATACGACAATCACATTTCAGATCCACTAATCGTTCTTTACTGCATCCCTCACTCCCAAACATTGACGAATTCACACGGAAATTGCGTCGCTATGAAATACGAGTACTATGTGTTCTAAGACATTTTCTTCTAAATCGAGTAACGTTTCTATGGAAACGACAGGATTTTCTTTTGGGATACAACAATCACATTTCCGATCCACTAATCGTTCTTTACTGCATCCCTCACTCCCAAACATTGACGAATTCACACGGAAATTGCGTCGCTATGAAATACGAGTACTATGTGTTCTAAGACATTTTCTTCTAAATCGAGTAACGTTGCATGGAAACGACAGGATTTTCTTTTGGGATACGACAATCACATTTCCGATCCACTAATCGTTCTTTACTGCATCCCTCACTCCCAAACATTGACGAATTCACACGGAAATTGCGTCGCTATGAAATACGAGTACTATGTGTTCTAAGACATTTCCTTCTAAATCGAGTAACGTTTCTATGGAAACGACAGGATTTTCTTTTGGGATACGACAATCACATTTCCGATCCACTAACCGTTCTTTACTGCATCCCTCACTCCCAAACATTGACGAATTCACACGGAAAATGCGTCGCTATGAAATACGAGTACTATGTGTTCTAAGACATTTCCTTCTAAATCGAGTTACGTTTCTATGGAAACGACAGGATTTTCTTTTGGGATACGACAATCACATTTCCGATCCACTAATCATTCTTTACTGCATCCCTCACTCCCAAACATTGACGAATTCACACGGAAGTTGCGTCGCTATGAAATACGAGTACTATGTGTTCTAAGACATTTCCTTCTGAATCGATTAATGTTTCTATGGAAACGACAGGATTTTCTTTTGGGATACGACAATCACATTTCAGATCCACTGATCGTTCTTTACTGCATCCCTCACTCCCAAACATTGACGAATTCACACGGAAATTGCGTCGCTATGAAATACGAGTACTATGTGTTCTAAGACATTTCCTTCTAAATCGAGTATCGTTTCTATGGAAACGACAGGATTTTCTTTTGGGATACGACAATCACATTTCCGATCCACTAACCTTTCTTTACTGCATCCCTCACTCCCAAACATTGACGCATTCACACGGAAATTGCGTCGCTATGAAATACGAGTACTATGTGTTCTAAGACATTTCCTTCTAAATCGAGTGACGTTTCTATGGAAACGACAGGATTTTCTTTTGGGATACGACAATCACATTTCCGATCCACCAATCGTTCTTTACTGCATCCCTCACTCCCAAACATTGACGAATTCACACGGAAATTGCGTCGCTGTGAAATACGAGTACTATGTGTTCTAAGACATTTCCTTCTAAATCGAGTAACGTTTCTATGGAAACGACAGGGTTTTCTTTTGGGATACGACAATCACATTTCCGATCCACTAATCGTTCTTTACTGCATCCCTCACTCCCAAACATTGACGAATTCACACGGAAATTGCGTCGCTATGAAATACGAGTACAATGTGTTCTAAGACATTTCCTTCTAAATCGAGTAACGTTTCTATGGAAACGACAGGATTTTCTTTTGGAATACGACAATCACATTTCCGATCCACTAATCGTTCTTTACTGCATCCCTCACTCCCAAACATTGACGAATTCACACGGAAGTTGCGTCGCTATGAAATGCGAGTACTATGTGTTGTAAGACATTTCCTTCTAAATCGAGTAACGTTTCTATGGAAACGACAGGATTTTCTTTTGGGATACGACAATCACATTTCCGATCCACTAATCGTTCTTTACTGCATCCCTCACTCCCAAACATTGACGAATTCACACGGAAATTGCGTCGCTATGAAATGCGAGTACTATGTGTTCTAAGACATTTCCTTCTAAATCGAGTAACGTTTCTATGGAAACGACAGGATTTTCTTTTGGGATACGAAAATCACATTTCCCATCCACTACTCGTTCTTTACTGCATCCCTCACTCCCAAACATTGACGAATTCACACGGACATTGCGTCGCTATGTAATACGAGTGCTATGTGTTCTAAGACATTTCCTTCTAAATCGAGTAACGTTTCTATGGAAACGACAGGATTTTTTTTTGGGATCCGACAATCACATTTCCGATCCACTAATCGTTCTTTACTGCATCCCTCACTCCCATACATTGACGAATTCACACGGAAATTGCGTCGCTGTGAAATACGAGTACTATGTGTTCTAAGACATTTCCTTCTAAATCGAGTAACGTTTCTATGGAAACGACAGGCGTTTCTTTTGGGATACGACAATCACATTTCCAATAAACTAATCCATCTTTACTGCATCCCTCACTCCCACACATTCACGAATTCACACGGAAATTTCGTCGCTATGTATTACTATGGGTTCTATGACTTCTCCTTCTAAATCAAGTAACGTTTCTATGGAAACGACAGGATTTTCTTTTGGGATGCGACAATCTCATTTCCGATCCAGTAATCCTTTTTTAATGCATCCCTCACTCCCACACATTGACGAATTCACACGGAAATTTCGTCGCTTTGAAATACGAGTACTATGTGTTCTAAGACATTTCCTTCTAAATCGAGTAACGTTTCTATGGAAACGACAGGATTTTCTTTTGGGATACGACAATCACATTTCCGATCCACTAATCCTTCATTACTGCATCCCTCACTCCCACACATTGACGAATTCACATGGAAAGAGCGTCGCTATGAATTACTATGGGTTCTATGACTTCTCCTTCTAAATCAAGTAACGTGTCTATGGAAACGACAGGACTTTTTTTTGGGACACGACAATCTCATTTCCGATCCACTAATCCTTCTTTTCTGCATCCCTCACTCCCAAACATTGACGAATTCACACGGAAATTGCGTCGCTATGAAATACTATCTGTTCTAAGACATTTCCTTCTAAATCGAGTAACGTTTCTATGGAAACGACAGGATTTTCTTTTGGGATACGACAATCACATTTCCGATCCACTAATCGTTCTTTACTGCATCCCTCACTCCCAAACATTGACGAATTCACACGGAAGTTGCGTCGCTATGAAATACGAGTACTATGTGTTCTAAGACATTTCCTTCTAAATCGAGAAACGTTTCTATGGAAACGACAGGATTTTCTTTTAGGATACGACAATCACATTTCAGATCCACTAATCGTTCTTTACTGCATTCCTCACTCCCAAACATTGACGAATTCACACGGAAATTGCGTCGCTATGAAATACGAGTACTATGTGTTCTAAGACATTTCCTTCTAAATCGAGTAACGTTTCTATGGAAACGACAGGATTTTCTTTTGGGATACGACAATCACATTTCCGATCCACTAATCGTTCTTTACTGCATCCCTCACTCCCAAACATTGACGAATTCACACGGAAATTGCGTCGCTATGAAATACGAGTACTATGTGTTCTAAGACATTTCCTTCTAAATCGAGTAACGTTTCTATGGAAACGACAGGATTTTCTTTTGGGATACGACAATCACATTTCCGATCCACTAATCGTTCTTTACTGCATCCCTCACTCCCAAACATTGACGACTTCACACGGAAATTGCGTCGCTATGAAATACGAGTACTATGTGTTCTAAGACATTTCCTTCTAAATCGAGTAACGTTTCTATGGAAACGACAGGATTTTCTTTTGGGATACGACAATCACCTTTCCGATCCACTAACCGTTCTTTACTGCATCCCTCACTCCCAAACATTGACGAATTCACACGGAAAATGCGTCGCTATGAAATACGAGTACTATGTGTTCTAAGACATTTCCTTCTAAATCGAGTAACGTTTCTATGGAAACGACAGGATTTTCTTTTGGGATACGACAATCACATTTCCGATCCACTAATCGTTCTTTACTGCATCCCTCACTCCCAAACATTGACGAATTCACACGGAAGTTGCGTCGCTATGAAATACGAGTACTATGTGTTCTAAGACATTTCCTTCTAAATCGATTAACGTTTCTATGGAAACGACAGGATTTTCTTTTGGGATACGACAATCACATTTCAGATCCACTAATCGTTCTTTACTGCATCCCTCACTCCCAAACATTGACGAATTCACACGGAAATTGCGTCGCTATGAAATACGAGTACTATGTGTTCTAAGACATTTCCTTCTAAATCGAGTAACGTTTCTATGGAAACGACAGGATTTTCTTTTGGGATACGACAATCACATTTCCGATCCACTAACCGTTCTTTAATGCATCCCTCACTCCCAAACATTGACGAAATCACACGGAAATTGCGTCGCTATGAAATACGAGTACTATGTGTTCTAAGACATTTCCTTCTAAATAGAGTAACGTTTCTATGGAAACGACAGGATTTTCTTTTGGGATACGACAATCACATTTCCGATCCACTAATCGTTCTTTACTGCATCCCTCACTCCCAAACATTGACGAATTCACACGGAAGTTGCGTCGCTATGAAATACGAGTACTATGTGTTCTAAGACATTTCCTTCTAAATCGAGTAACGTTTCTATGGAAACGACAGGATTTTCTTTTGGGTTACGACAATAACATTTCAGATCCACTAATCGTTCTTTACTGCATCCCTCACTCCCAAACATTGACGAATTCACACGGAAATTGCGTCGCTATGAAATACGAGTACTATGTGTTCTAAGACATTTCCTTCTAAATCGAGTAACGTTTCTATGGAAACGACAGGATTTTCTTTTGGGATACGACAATCACATTTCCGATCCACTAATCGTTCTTTACTGCATCCCTCACTCCCAAACATTGACGAATTCACACGGAAGTTGCGTCGCTATGAAATGCGAGTACTATGTGTTCTAAGACATTTCCTTCTAAATCGAGTAACGTTTCTATGGAAACGACAGGATTTTCTTTTGGGATACGACAATCACATTTCCGATCCACTAATCGTTCTTTACTGCATCCCTCACTGCCAAACATTGACGAATTCACACCTAAGTTGCGTCGCTATGAAATACGAGTACTATGTGTTCTAAGACATTTCCTTCTAAATCGAGTAACGTTTCTATGGAAACGACAGGATTTTCTTTTGGGATACGACAATCACATTTCCGATCCACTAATCGTTCTTTACTGCATCCCTCACTCCCAAACATTGACGAATTCACACGGAAGTTGCGTCGCTGTGAAATACGAGTGCTATGTGTTCTAAGACATTTCCCTCTAAATCGTGTAACGTTTCTATGGAAACGACAGGATTTTCTTTTGGGATACGACAATCTCATTTCCGATCCGCTAATCATTGTTTACTGCATCCCTCACTCCCAAACATTGACGAATTCACACGGAAATTGCGTCGCTATGAAATACGAGTACTATGTGTTCTAAGACATTTCCTTCTAAATCGAGTAACGTTTCTATGGAAACGACAGGATTTTCTTTTGGGATACGACAATCACATTTCCGTTCCACTAATCGTTCTTTACTGCATACCTCACTCCCTAACATTGCTGAATTCACACGGAAATTCCGTCGCTATGAAATACGAGTACTATGTGTTAGAAGACATTTCCTTCTAAATCGAGTAACGTTTCTATGGAAACGACAGGATTTTCCTTTGGGATACGACAATCACATTTCCGATCCACTAATCGTTCTTTACTGCATCCCTCACTCCCAAACATTGACGATTTCACACGGAAATTGCGTCGCTATGAAATACGAGTACTATGTGTTCTAAGACATTTCCTTCTAAATCGAGTAACGCTTCTATGGAAACGACAGGATTTTCTTTTGGGATACGACAATCACATTTCCGATCCACTAATCGTTCTTTACTGCATCCCTCACTCCCAAACATTGACGAATTCACACGGAAATTGCGTCGCTATGAAATACGAGTACTATGTGTTCTAAGACATTTCCTTCTAAATTGAGTTACGTTTCTATGGAAACGACAGGATTTTCTTTTGGGATACGACAATCACATTTCCGATCCGCTAATCGTTCTTTACTGCATCCCACACTCCCAAACATTGACGAATTCACACTGAAATTGCGTCGCTATGAAATACGAGTACTATGTGTTCTAAGACATTTCCTTCTAAATCGAGTAACGTTTCTATGGAAACGACAGGATTTCCTTTTGGGGTACGACAATCACATTTCCGACCCACTAGTCATTCTTTACTGCATCCCTCACTCCCAAACATTGACGAATTCACACGGAAATTGCGTCGCTATGAAATACGAGTACTATGTGTTCTAAGACATTTCCTTCTAAATCGAATAACGTTTCTATGGAAACGACAGGATTTTCTTTTGGGATACGACAATCACATTTCCGATCCACTAATCGTTCTTTACTGCATCCCTCACTCCCAAACATTGACGAATTCACACGGAAGTTGCGTCGCTATGAAATGCGTCTACTATGTGTTAGAAGACATTTCCTTCTAAATCGAGTTACGTTTCTATGGAAACGACAGGATTTTCTTTTGGGATACGACAATCACATTTCCGATGCACTAATCGTTCTTTACTGCATCCCTCACTCCCAAACATTGACGAATTCACACGGAAATTGCGTCGCTGTGAAAAACGAGTACTATGTGTTCTAAGACAATTCCTTCTAAATCGAGTAACGTTTCTATGGAAACGACAGGATTTTCTTTTGGGATACGACAATCTCATTTCCGATCCACTAATCCTTCTTTACTGCATCCCTCACTCCCAAACATTGACGAATTCACACGAAAATTGCGTCGCTGTGAAATACGAGTACTATGTGTTCTAAGACATTTCCTTCTAAATCGAGTAACGTTTCTATGGAAACGACAGGATTTTCTTTTGGGATACGACAATCACATTTCAGATCCACTAATCGTTCTTTACTGCATCCCTCACTCCCAAACATTGACGAATTCACACGGAAATTGCGTCGCTATGAAATACGAGTACTATGTGTTCTAAGACATTTCCTTCTAAATCGAGTAACGTTTCTATGGAAACGACAGGATTTTCTTTTGGGATACGACAATCACATTTCCGATCCACTAACCGTTCTTTAATGCATCCCTCACTCCCAAACATTGACGAAATCACACGGAAATTGCGTCGCTATGAAATACGAGTACTATGTGTTCTAAGACATTTCCTTCTAAATAGAGTAACGTTTCTATGGAAACGACAGGATTTTCTTTTGGGATACGACAATCACATTTCCGATCCACTAATCGTTCTTTACTGCATCCCTCACTCCCAAACATTGACGAATTCACACGGAAGTTGCGTCGCTATGAAATACGAGTACTATGTGTTCTAAGACATTTCCTTCTAAATCGAGTAACGTTTCTATGGAAACGACAGGATTTTCTTTTGGGTTACGACAATAACATTTCAGATCCACTAATCGTTCTTTACTGCATCCCTCACTCCCAAACATTGACGAATTCACACGGAAATTGCGTCGCTATGAAATACGAGTACTATGTGTTCTAAGACATTTCCTTCTAAATCGAGTAACGTTTCTATGGAAACGACAGGATTTTCTTTTGGGATACGACAATCACATTTCCGATCCACTAATCGTTCTTTACTGCATCCCTCACTCCCAAACATTGACGAATTCACACGGAAGTTGCGTCGCTATGAAATGCGAGTACTATGTGTTCTAAGACATTTCCTTCTAAATCGAGTAACGTTTCTATGGAAACGACAGGATTTTCTTTTGGGATACGACAATCACATTTCCGATCCACTAATCGTTCTTTACTGCATCCCTCACTGCCAAACATTGACGAATTCACACCTAAGTTGCGTCGCTATGAAATACGAGTACTATGTGTTCTAAGACATTTCCTTCTAAATCGAGTAACGTTTCTATGGAAACGACAGGATTTTCTTTTGGGATACGACAATCACATTTCCGATCCACTAATCGTTCTTTACTGCATCCCTCACTCCCAAACATTGACGAATTCACACGGAAGTTGCGTCGCTGTGAAATACGAGTGCTATGTGTTCTAAGACATTTCCCTCTAAATCGTGTAACGTTTCTATGGAAACGACAGGATTTTCTTTTGGGATACGACAATCTCATTTCCGATCCGCTAATCATTGTTTACTGCATCCCTCACTCCCAAACATTGACGAATTCACACGGAAATTGCGTCGCTATGAAATACGAGTACTATGTGTTCTAAGACATTTCCTTCTAAATCGAGTAACGTTTCTATGGAAACGACAGGATTTTCTTTTGGGATACGACAATCACATTTCCGTTCCACTAATCGTTCTTTACTGCATACCTCACTCCCAAACATTGCTGAATTCACACGGAAATTCCGTCGCTATGAAATACGAGTACTATGTGTTAGAAGACATTTCCTTCTAAATCGAGTAACGTTTCTATGGAAACGACAGGATTTTCCTTTGGGATACGACAATCACATTTCCGATCCACTAATCGTTCTTTACTGCATCCCTCACTCCCAAACATTGACGATTTCACACGGAAATTGCGTCGCTATGAAATACGAGTACTATGTGTTCTAAGACATTTCCTTCTAAATCGAGTAACGCTTCTATGGAAACGACAGGATTTTCTTTTGGGATACGACAATCACATTTCCGATCCACTAATCGTTCTTTACTGCATCCCTCACTCCCAAACATTGACGAATTCACACGGAAATTGCGTCGCTATGAAATACGAGTACTATGTGTTCTAAGACATTTCCTTCTAAATTGAGTTACGTTTCTATGGAAACGACAGGATTTTCTTTTGGGATACGACAATCACATTTCCGATCCGCTAATCGTTCTTTACTGCATCCCACACTCCCAAACATTGACGAATTCACACTGAAATTGCGTCGCTATGAAATACGAGTACTATGTGTTCTAAGACATTTCCTTCTAAATCGAGTAACGTTTCTATGGAAACGACAGGATTTCCTTTTGGGGTACGACAATCACATTTCCGACCCACTAGTCATTCTTTACTGCATCCCTCACTCCCAAACATTGACGAATTCACACGGAAATTGCGTCGCTATGAAATACGAGTACTATGTGTTCTAAGACATTTCCTTCTAAATCGAATAACGTTTCTATGGAAACGACAGGATTTTCTTTTGGGATACGACAATCACATTTCCGATCCACTAATCGTTCTTTACTGCATCCCTCACTCCCAAACATTGACGAATTCACACGGAAGTTGCGTCGCTATGAAATGCGTCTACTATGTGTTAGAAGACATTTCCTTCTAAATCGAGTTACGTTTCTATGGAAACGACAGGATTTTCTTTTGGGATACGACAATCACATTTCCGATGCACTAATCGTTCTTTACTGCATCCCTCACTCCCAAACATTGACGAATTCACACGGAAATTGCGTCGCTGTGAAAAACGAGTACTATGTGTTCTAAGACAATTCCTTCTAAATCGAGTAACGTTTCTATGGAAACGACAGGATTTTCTTTTGGGATACGACAATCTCATTTCCGATCCACTAATCCTTCTTTACTGCATCCCTCACTCCCAAACATTGACGAATTCACACGAAAATTGCGTCGCTGTGAAATACGAGTACTATGTGTTCTAAGACATTTCCTTCTAAATCGAGTAACGTTTCTATGGAAACGACAGGATTTTCTTTTGGGATACGACAATCACATTTCCGATCCACTAATCGTTCTTTACTGCATCCCTCACTCCCAAACCTTGACGAATTCACACGGAAATTGCGTCGCTGTGATATACGAGTACTATGTGTTCTAAGACATTTCCTTCTAGATCGAGTAACGTTTCTATGGAAACGACAGGATTTTCTTTTGGGATACGACAATCACATTTCCGATCCACTAATCGTTCTTTACTGCATCCCTCACTCCCAAACATTGACGAATTTACACGGAAATTCCGTCGCTGTGAAATACGAGTACTATGTGTTCTAAGACATTTCCTTCTAAATCGAGTAACGTTTCTATGGAAACGACAGGATTTTCTTTTGGGATACGACAATTACATTTCCGATCCACTAATCGTTCTTTACTGCATCCCTCACTCCCAAACATTGACGAATTCACACGGAAGTTGCGTCGCTATGAAATACGAGTACTATGTGTTCTAAGATATTTCCTTCTAAATCGAGTAACGTTTCTATGGAAACGACAGGATATTCTCTTGGGATACGACAATCACATTTCCGATCCACTAACCGTTCTTTACTGCATCCCTCACTCCCAAACATTGACGCATTCACACGGAAATTGCATCGCTATGAAATACGAGTACTATGTGTTTTAAGACATTTCCTTCTAAATCGAGTAACGTTTCTATGGAAACGACAGGATTTTCTTTTGGGATACGACAATCACATTTCCGATCCACCAATCGTACTTTACTGCATCCCTCACTCCCAAACATTGACGAATTCACACGGAAATTGCGTCGCTGCGAAATACGAGTACTATGTGTTCTAAGACATTTCCTTCTAAATCGAATAACGTTTCTATGGAAACGACAGGATTTTCTTTTGGGATACGACAATCACATTTCCGATCCACTAATCCTGCTTTACTGCATCCCTCACTCCCAAACATTGACGAATTCACACGGAAATTGCGTCGCTGTGAAATACGAGTACTATGTGTTCTAAGACATTTCCTTCTAAATCGAGTAACGTTTCTATGGAAACGACAGGATATTCTCTTGGGATACGACAATCACATTTCCGATCCACTAATCGTACTTTACTGCATCCCTCACTCCCAAACATTGACGAATTCACACTGAAATTGCGTCGCTATGTAATACGAGTGCTATGTGTTCTAAGACATTTCCTTCTAAATCGAGTAACGTTTCTATGGAAACGACAGGATTTTCTTTTGGGATCCGACAATCACATTTCCGATCCACTAATCGTTCTTTACTGCATCCCTCACTCCCATACATTGACGAATTCACACGGAAATTGCGTCGCTGTGAAATACGAGTACTATGTGTTCTAAGACATTTCCTTCTAAATCGAGTAACGTTTCTATGGAAACGACAGGATTTTCTTTTGGGATACGACAATCACATTTCCGATCCACCAATCGTACTTTACTGCATCCCTCACTCCCAAACATTGACGAATTCACACGGAAATTGCGTCGCTGTGAAATACGAGTACTATGTGTTCTAAGACATTTCCTTCTAAATCGAATAACGTTTCTATGGAAACGACAGGATTTTCTTTTGGGATACGACAATCACATTTCCGATCCACTAATCCTGCTTTACTGCATCCCTCACTCCCAAACATTGACGAATTCACACGGAAATTGCGTCGCTGTGAAATACGAGTGCTATGTGTTCTAAGACATTTCCTTCTAAATCGAGTAACGTTTCTATGGAAACGACAGGATTTTCTTTTGGGATCCGACAATCACATTTCCGATCCACTAATCGTTCTTTACTGCATCCCTCACTCCCATACATTGACGAATTCACACGGAAATTGCGTCGCTGTGAAATACGAGTACTATGTGTTCTAAGACATTTCCTTCTAAATCGAGTAACGTTTCTATGGAAACGACAGGATTTTCTTTTGGGATACGACAATCACATTTCCGATAAACTAATCGTTCTTTACTGAATCCCTCACTCCCAAACATTGACGAATTCACACGGAAATTGCGTCGCTGTGAAATACGAGTACTATGTGTTCTAAGACATTTCCTTCTAAATCGAGTAACGTTTCTATGGAAACGACAGGATTTTCTTTTGGGATACGACAATCACATTTCCGATCCACTAATCCTGCTTTACTGCATCCCTCACTCCCAAACATTGACGAATTCACACGGAAGTTGCGTCGCAATGAAATACGAGTACTATGTGTTCTAAGACATTTCCTTCTAAATCGATTAACGTTTCTATGGAAACGACAATATTTTCTTTTGGGATACGACAATCACATTTCAGATCCACTAATCGTTCTTTACTGCATCCCTCACTCCCAAACATTGACGAATTCACACGGAAGTTGCGTCGCTATGAAATACGAGTACTATGTGTTCTAAGACATTTCCTTCTAAATCGAGTAACGTTTCTATGGAAACGACAGGATTTTCGTTTGGGATACGACAATCACATTTCCGATCCACTAATAGTTCTTTACTGCATCCCTCACTCCCAAACATTGACGAATTCACACGGAAATTGCGTCGCTATGAAATACGAGTACTATGTGTTCTAAGACATTTCCTTCTAAATCGAGTAACGTTTCTATGGAAACGACAGGATTTTCTTTTGGGATACGACAATCACATTTCCGATCCACTAATCGTTCTTTACTGCATCCCTCACTCCCAAACATTGACGAATTCACACGGAAGTTGCGCCGCTATGAAATACGAGTACTATGTGTTCTAAGACATTTCCTTCTAAATCGAGTAACGTTTCTATGGAAACGACAGGATTTTCTTTTAGGATACGACAATCACATTTCAGATCCACTAATCGTTCTTTACTGCATCCCTCACTCCCAAACATTGACGAATTCACACGGAAATTGCGTCGCTATGAAATACGAGTACTATGTGTTCTAAGACATTTTCTTCTAAATCGAGTAACGTTTCTATGGAAACGACACGATTTTCTTTTGGGATACAACAATCACATTTCCGATCCACTAATCGTTCTTTACTGCATCCCTCACTCCCAAACATTGACGAATTCACACGGAAATTGCGTCGCTATGAAATACGAGTACTATGTGTTCTAAGACATTTCCTTCTAAATCGAGTAACGTTGCATGGAAACGACAGGATTTTCTTTTGGGATACGACAATCACATTTCCGATCCACTAATCGTTCTTTACTGCATCGCTCACTCCCAAACATTGACGAATTCACACGGAAATTGCGTCGCTATGAAATACGAGTACTATGTGTTCTAAGACATTTCCTTCTAAATCGAGTAACGTTTCTATGGAAACGACAGGATTTTCTTTTGGGATACGACAATCACATTTCCGATCCACTAACCGTTCTTTACTGCATCCCTCACTCCCAAACATTGACGAATTCACACGGAAAATGCGTCGCTATGAAATACGAGTACTATGTGTTCTAAGACATTTCCTTCTAAATCGAGTTACGTTTCTATGGAAACGACAGGATTTTCTTTTGGGATACGACAATCACATTTCCGATCCACTAATCATTCTTTACTGCATCCCTCACTCCCAAACATTGACGAATTCACACGGAAGTTGCGTCGCTATGAAATACGAGTACTATGTGTTCTAAGACATTTCCTTCTGAATCGATTAATGTTTCTATGGAAACGACAGGATTTTCTTTTGGGATACGACAATCACATTTCAGATCCACTGATCGTTCTTTACTGCATCCCTCACTCCCAAACATTGACGAATTCACACGGAAATTGCGTCGCTATGAAATACGAGTACTATGTGTTCTAAGACATTTCCTTCTAAATCGAGTATCGTTTCTATGGAAACGACAGGATTTTCTTTTGGGATACGACAATCACATTTCCGATCCACTAACCTTTCTTTACTGCATCCCTCACTCCCAAACATTGACGCATTCACACGGAAATTGCGTCGCTATGAAATACGAGTACTATGTGTTCTAAGACATTTCCTTCTAAATCGAGTGACGTTTCTATGGAAACGACAGGATTTTCTTTTGGGATACGACAATCACATTTCCGATCCACCAATCGTTCTTTACTGCATCCCTCACTCCCAAACATTGACGAATTCACACGGAAATTGCATCGCTGTGAAATACGAGTACTATGTGTTCTAAGACATTTCCTTCTAAATCGAGTAACGTTTCTATGGAAACGACAGGGTTTTCTTTTGGGATACGACAATCACATTTCCGATCCACTAATCGTTCTTTACTGCATCCCTCACTCCCAAACATTGACGAATTCACACGGAAATTGCGTCGCTATGAAATACGAGTACAATGTGTTCTAAGACATTTCCTTCTAAATCGAGTAACGTTTCTATGGAAACGACAGGATTTTCTTTTGGAATACGACAATCACATTTCCGATCCACTAATCGTTCTTTACTGCATCCCTCACTCCCAAACATTGACGAATTCACACGGAAGTTGCGTCGCTATGAAATGCGAGTACTATGTGTTGTAAGACATTTCCTTCTAAATCGAGTAACGTTTCTATGGAAACGACAGGATTTTCTTTTGGGATACGACAATCACATTTCCGATCCACTAATCGTTCTTTACTGCATCCCTCACTCCCAAACATTGACGAATTCACACGGAAATTGCGTCGCTATGAAATGCGAGTACTATGTGTTCTAAGACATTTCCTTCTAAATCGAGTAACGTTTCTATGGAAACGACAGGATTTTCTTTTGGGATACGAAAATCACATTTCCCATCCACTACTCGTTCTTTACTGCATCCCTCACTCCCAAACATTGACGAATTCACACGGACATTGCGTCGCTATGTAATACGAGTGCTATGTGTTCTAAGACATTTCCTTCTAAATCGAGTAACGTTTCTATGGAAACGACAGGATTTTTTTTTGGGATCCGACAATCACATTTCCGATCCACTAATCGTTCTTTACTGCATCCCTCACTCCCATACATTGACGAATTCACACGGAAATTGCGTCGCTGTGAAATACGAGTACTATGTGTTCTAAGACATTTCCTTCTAAATCGAGTAACGTTTCTATGGAAACGACAGGCGTTTCTTTTGGGATACGACAATCACATTTCCAATAAACTAATCCATCTTTACTGCATCCCTCACTCCCACACATTCACGAATTCACACGGAAATTTCGTCGCTATGTATTACTATGGGTTCTATGACTTCTCCTTCTAAATCAAGTAACGTTTCTATGGAAACGACAGGATTTTCTTTTGGGATGCGACAATCTCATTTCCGATCCAGTAATCCTTTTTTAATGCATCCCTCACTCCCACACATTGACGAATTCACACGGAAATTTCGTCGCTTTGAAATACGAGTACTATGTGTTCTAAGACATTTCCTTCTAAATCGAGTAACGTTTCTATGGAAACGACAGGATTTTCTTTTGGGATACGACAATCACATTTCCGATCCACTAATCCTTCATTACTGCATCCCTCACTCCCACACATTGACGAATTCACATGGAAAGAGCGTCGCTATGAATTACTATGGGTTCTATGACTTCTCCTTCTAAATCAAGTAACGTGTCTATGGAAACGACAGGACTTTTTTTTGGGATACGACAATCTCATTTCCGATCCACTAATCCTTCTTTTCTGCATCCCTCACTCCCAAACATTGACGAATTCACACGGAAATTGCGTCGCTATGAAATACTATCTGTTCTAAGACATTTCCTTCTAAATCGAGTAACGTTTCTATGGAAACGACAGGATTTTCTTTTGGGATACGACAATCACATTTCCGATCCACTAATCGTTCTTTACTGCATCCCTCACTCCCAAACATTGACGAATTCACACGGAAGTTGCGTCGCTATGAAATACGAGTACTATGTGTTCTAAGACATTTCCTTCTAAATCGAGTAACGTTTCTATGGAAACGACAGGATTTTCTTTTAGGATACGACAATCACATTTCAGATCCACTAATCGTTCTTTACTGCATTCCTCACTCCCAAACATTGACGAATTCACACGGAAATTGCGTCGCTATGAAATACGAGTACTATGTGTTCTAAGACATTTCCTTCTAAATCGAGTAACGTTTCTATGGAAACGACAGGATTTTCTTTTGGGATACGACAATCACATTTCCGATCCACTAATCGTTCTTTACTGCATCCCTCACTCCCAAACATTGACGAATTCACACGGAAATTGCGTCGCTATGAAATACGAGTACTATGTGTTCTAAGACATTTCCTTCTAAATCGAGTAACGTTTCTATGGAAACGACAGGATTTTCTTTTGGGATACGACAATCACATTTCCGATCCACTAATCGTTCTTTACTGCATCCCTCACTCCCAAACATTGACGAATTCACACGGAAATTGCGTCGCTATGAAATACGAGTACTATGTGTTCTAAGACATTTCCTTCTAAATCGAGTAACGTTTCTATGGAAACGACAGGATTTTCTTTTGGGATACGACAATCACCTTTCCGATCCACTAACCGTTCTTTACTGCATCCCTCACTCCCAAACATTGACGAATTCACACGGAAAATGCGTCGCTATGAAATACGAGTACTATGTGTTCTAAGACATTTCCTTCTAAATCGAGTAACGTTTCTATGGAAACGACAGGATTTTCTTTTGGGATACGACAATCACATTTCCGATCCACTAATCGTTCTTTACTGCATCCCTCACTCCCAAACATTGACGAATTCACACGGAAGTTGCGTCGCTATGAAATACGAGTACTATGTGTTCTAAGACATTTCCTTCTAAATCGATTAACGTTTCTATGGAAACGACAGGATTTTCTTTTGGGATACGACAATCACATTTCAGATCCACTAATCGTTCTTTACTGCATCCCTCACTCCCAAACATTGACGAAATCACACGGAAATTGCGTCGCTATGAAATACGAGTACTATGTGTTCTAAGACATTTCCTTCTAAATCGAGTAACGTTTCTATGGAAACGACAGGATTTTCTTTTGGGATACGACAATCACATTTCCGATCCACTAACCGTTCTTTAATGCATCCCTCACTCCCAAACATTGACGAAATCACACGGAAATTGCGTCGCTATGAAATACGAGTACTATGTGTTCTAAGACATTTCCTTCTAAATAGAGTAACGTTTCTATGGAAACGACAGGATTTTCTTTTGGGATACGACAATCACATTTCCGATCCACTAATCGTTCTTTACTGCATCCCTCACTCCCAAACATTGACGAATTCACACGGAAGTTGCGTCGCTATGAAATACGAGTACTATGTGTTCTAAGACATTTCCTTCTAAATCGAGTAACGTTTCTATGGAAACGACAGGATTTTCTTTTAGGATACGACAATAACATTTCAGATCCACTAATCGTTCTTTACTGCATTCCTCACTCCCAAACATTGACGAATTCACACGGAAATTGCGTCGCTATGAAATACGAGTACTATGTGTTCTAAGACATTTCCTTCTAAATCGAGTAACGTTTCTATGGAAACGACAGGATTTTCTTTTGGGATACGACAATCACATTTCCGATCCACTAATCGTTCTTTACTGCATCCCTCACTCCCAAACATTGACGAATTCACACGGAAATTGCGTCGCTATGAAATACGAGTACTACGTGTTCTAAGACATTTCCTTCTAAATCGAGTAACGTTTCTATGGAAACGACAGGATTTTCTTTTGGGATACGACAATCACATTTCCGATCCACTAATCGTTCTTTACTGCATCCCTCACTCCCAAACATTGACGACTTCACACGGAAATTGCGTCGCTATGAAATACGAGTACTATGTGTTCTAAGACATTTCCTTCTAAATCGAGTAACGTTTCTATGGAAACGACAGGATTTTCTTTTGGGATACGACAATCACCTTTCCGATCCACTAACCGTTCTTTACTGCATCCCTCACTCCCAAACATTGACGAATTCACACGGAAAATGCGTCGCTATGAAATACGAGTACTATGTGTTCTAAGACATTTCCATCTAAATCGAGTAACGTTTCTATGGAAACGACAGGATTTTCTTTTGGGATACGACAATCACATTTCCGATCCACTAATCGTTCTTTACTGCATCCCTCACTCCCAAACATTGACGAATTCACACGGAAGTTGCGTCGCTATGAAATACGAGTACTATGTGTTCTAAGACATTTCCTTCTAAATCGATTAACGTTTCTATGGAAACGACAGGATTTTCTTTTGGGATACGACAATCACATTTCAGATCCACTAATCGTTCTTTACTGCATCCCTCACTCCCAAACATTGACGAATTCACACGGAAATTGCGTCGCTATGAAATACGAGTACTATGTGTTCTAAGACATTTCCTTCTAAATCGAGTAACGTTTCTATGGAAACGACAGGATTTTCTTTTGGGATACGACAATCACATTTCCGATCCACTAACCGTTCTTTAATGCATCCCTCACTCCCAAACATTGACGAAATCACACGGAAATTGCGTCGCTATGAAATACGAGTACTATGTGTTCTAAGACATTTCCTTCTAAATAGAGTAACGTTTCTATGGAAACGACAGGATTTTCTTTTGGGATACGACAATCACATTTCCGATCCACTAATCGTTCTTTACTGCATCCCTCACTCCCAAACATTGACGAATTCACACGGAAGTTGCGTCGCTATGAAATACGAGTACTATGTGTTCTAAGACATTTCCTTCTAAATCGAGTAACGTTTCTATGGAAACGACAGGATTTTCTTTTGGGTTACGACAATAACATTTCAGATCCACTAATCGTTCTTTACTGCATCCCTCACTCCCAAACATTGACGAATTCACACGGAAATTGCGTCGCTATGAAATACGAGTACTATGTGTTCTAAGACATTTCCTTCTAAATCGAGTAACGTTTCTATGGAAACGACAGGATTTTCTTTTGGGATACGACAATCACATTTCCGATCCACTAATCGTTCTTTACTGCATCCCTCACTCCCAAACATTGACGAATTCACACGGAAGTTGCGTCGCTATGAAATGCGAGTACTATGTGTTCTAAGACATTTCCTTCTAAATCCAGTAACGTTTCTATGGAAACGACAGGATTTTCTTTTGGGATACGACAATCACATTTCCGATCCACTAATCGTTCTTTACTGCATCCCTCACTGCCAAACATTGACGAATTCACACGGAAGTTGCGTCGCTATGAAATACGAGTACTATGTGTTCTAAGACATTTCCTTCTAAATCGAGTAACGTTTCTATGGAAACGACAGGATTTTCTTTTGGGATACGACAATCACATTTCCGATCCACTAATCGTTCTTTACTGCATCCCTCACTCCCAAACATTGACGAATTCACACGGAAGTTGCGTCGCTGTGAAATACGAGTGCTATGTGTTCTAAGACATTTCCCTCTAAATCGTGTAACGTTTCTATGGAAACGACAGGATTTTCTTTTGGGATACGACAATCTCATTTCCGATCCGCTAATCATTGTTTACTGCATCCCTCACTCCCAAACATTGACGAATTCACACGGAAATTGCGTCGCTATGAAATACGAGTACTATGTGTTCTAAGACATTTCCTTCTAAATCGAGTAACGTTTCTATGGAAACGACAGGATTTTCTTTTGGGATACGACAATCACATTTCCGTTCCACTAATCGTTCTTTACTGCATACCTCACTCCCAAACATTGCTGAATTCACACGGAAATTCCGTCGCTATGAAATACGAGTACTATGTGTTAGAAGACATTTCCTTCTAAATCGAGTAACGTTTCTATGGAAACGACAGGATTTTCCTTTGGGATACGACAATCACATTTCCGATCCACTAATCGTTCTTTACTGCATCCCTCACTCCCAAACATTGACGATTTCACACGGAAATTGCGTCGCTATGAAATACGAGTACTATGTGTTCTAAGACATTTCCTTCTAAATTGAGTTACGTTTCTATGGAAACGACAGGATTTTCTTCTGGGATACGACAATCACATTTCCGATCCACTAATCGTTCTTTACTGCATCCGTCACTCCCAAACATTGACGAATTCACACGGAAATTGCGTCGCTATGAAATACGAGTACTATGGGTTCTAAGACATTTCCTTCTAAATCGAGTAACGTTTCTATGGAAACGACAGGATTTTCTTTTGGGGTACGACAATCACATTTCCGATCCACTAATCGTTCTTTACTGCATCCCTCACTCCCAAACATTGACGAATTCACACGGAAATTCCGTCGCTGTGAAATACGAGTACTATGTGTTCTAAGACATTTCCTTCTAAATCGAGTTACGTTTCTATGGAAACGACAGGATTTTCTTTTGGGATACGACAATCTCATTTCCGATCCACTAATCCTTCTTTACTGCATCCCTCACTCCCAAACATTGACGAATTCACACGGAAATTGCGTCGCTGTGAAATACGAGTACTATGTGTTCTAAGACATTTCCTTCTAAATCGAGTAACGTTTCTATGGAAACGACAGGATTTCCTTTTGGGATACGACAATCACATTTCCGATCCACTAATCGTTCTTTACTGCATCCCTCACTCCCAAACCTTGACGAATTCACACGGAAATTGCGTCGCTGTGATATACGAGTACTATGTGTTGTAAGACATCTCCTTCTAGATCGAGTAACGTTTCTATGGAAACGACAGGATTTTCTTTTGGGATACGACAATCACATTTCCGATCCACTAATCGTTCTTTACTGCATCCCTCACTCCCAAACATTGACGAATTCACACGGAAATTCCGTCGCTGTGAAATACGAGTACTATATGTTCTAAGACATTTCCTTCTAAATCGAGTAACGTTTCTATGGAAACGACAGGATTTTCTTTTGGGATACGACAATTACATTTCCGATCCACTAATCGTTCTTTACTGCATCCCTCACTCACAAACATTGACGAATTCACACGGAAGTTGCGTCGCTATGAAATACGAGTACTATGTGTTCTAAGATATTTCCTTCTAAATCGAGTAACGTTTCTATGGAAACGACAGGATTTTCTCTTGGGATACGACAATCACATTTCCGATCCACTAACCGTTCTTTACTGCATCCCTCACTCCCAAACATTGACGCATTCACACGGAAATTGCGTCGCTATGAAATACGAGTACTATGTGTTTTAAGACATTTCCTTCTAAATCGAGTAACGTTTCTATGGAAACGACAGGAATTTCTTTTGGGATACGACAATCACATTTCCGATCCACCAATCGTTCTTTACTGCATCCCTCACTCCCAAACATTGACGAATTCACACGGAAATTCCGTCGCTGTGAAATACGAGTGCTATGTGTTCTAAGACATTTCCTTCTAAATCGAGTAACGTTTCTATGGAAACGACAGGATTTTCTTTTGGGATACGACAATCTCGTTTCCGATCCACTAATCGTTTTTTACTGCATCCCTCACTCCCAAACATTGACGAATTCACACGGAAATTGCGTCGGTATGAAATAGGAGTACAATGTGTTCTAAGACATTTCCTTCTAAATCGAGTAACGTTTATATGGAAACGACAGGATTTTCTTTTGGAATGCGACAATCACATTTCCGATCCACTAATCGTTCTTTACTGCATCCCTCACTCCCAAACATTGACGAATTCACACGGAAGTTGCGTCGCTATGAAATGCGAGTACTATGTGTTCTAAGACATTTCCTTCTAAATCGAGTAACGTTTCTATGGAAACGACAGGATTTTCTTTTGGGATACGACAATCACATTTCCGATCCACTAATCGTTCTTTACTGCATCCCTCACTCCCAAACATTGACGAATTCACACGGATATTGCGTCGCTATGAAATGCGAGTACTATGTGTTCTAAGACATTTCCTTCTAAATCGAGTAACGTTTCTATGGAATCGACAGGATTTTCTTTTGGGATACGACAATCACATTTCCCATCCACTACTCGTTCTTTACTGCATCCCTCACTCCCAAACATTGACGAATTCACACGGACATTGCGTCGCTATGTAATACGAGTGCTATGTGTTCTAAGACATTTCCTTCTAAATCGAGTAACGTTTCTATGGAAACGACAGGATTTTCTTTTGGGATCCGACAATCACATTTCCGATCCACTAATCGTTCTTTACTGCATCCCTCACTCCCATACATTGACGAATTCACACGGAAATTGCGTCGCTGTGAAATACGAGTACTATGTGTTCTAAGACATTTCCTTCTAAATCGAGTAACGTTTCTATGGAAACGACAGGATTTTCTTTTGGGATACGACAATCACATTTCCGATCCACTAATCCTTCTTTACTGTATCCCTCACTCCCACACATTGAAGAATTCACACGGAAATTGCGTCGCTGTGAAATACGAGTACAATGTGTTCTTAGACATTTCCTTCTAAATCGAGTAACGTTTCTATGGAAACGAAAGGATGTTCTTTTGGGATACGACAATCACATTTCCGATCCACTAATCCTTCTTTACTGCATCCCTCACTCCCACACATGGAAGAATTCACACGGAAATTGCGTCGCTGTGAAATACGAGTACTATGTGTTCTAAGACATTTCCATCTAAATCGAGTAACGTTTCTATGGAAACGACAGGATTTTCTTTTGGGATATGACAATCACATTTCCGATCCACTAATCCTTCTTTACTGTATGCCTCACTCCCACACATTGAAGAATTCACACGGAAATTGCGTCGCTGTGAAATACGAGTACTATGTGTTCTAAGACATTTCCTTCTAAATCGAGTAACGTTTCTATGGAAACGACAGGATTTTCTTTTGGGATACGACAATCACATTTCCGATCCACTAATGTTTCTTTACTGCATCCCTCACTCCCTCACATTGAAGAATTCACACGAAATTGCGTCGCTGTGAAATACGAGTACTATGTGTTCTAAGACATTTCCTTCTAAATCGAGCAACGTTTCTATGGAAACGACAGAATTTTCTTTTGGGATACGACAATCACATTTCCGATCCACTAATCGTTCTTTACTGCATCCCTCACTCCCAAACATTGACGAATTCACACGGAAATTGCGTCGCTATGAAATGCAAGTACTATGTGTTCTAAGACATTTCCTCCTAAATCGAGTAACGTTTCTATGGAAACGACAGGATTTTCTTTTGGGATACGACAATTACATTTCCGATCCACTAATCTATCTTTACTGCATCCCTCACTCCCAAACATTGACGAATTCACACGGACATTGCGTCGCTATGAAATACGAGTACTATGTGTTCTAAGACATTTCCTTCTAAATCGAGTAACGTTTCTATGGAAACGACAGGATTTTCTTTTGGGATCCGACAATCACATTTCCGATCCACTAATCGTTCTTTACTGCATCCCTCACTCCCATACATTGACGAATTCACACGGAAATTGCGTCGCTGTGAAATACGAGTACTATGTGTTCTAAGACAGTACCTTCTAAATCGAGTAACGTTTCTATGGAAACGACAGTATTTACTTTTGGGACACGACAATCACATTTCCGATCCACTAATCGTTCTTTACTGAATCCCTCACTCCCAAACATTGACGAATTCACACGGAAATTGCGTCGCTATGAAATGCGAGTACTATGTGTTCTAAGACATTTCCTTCTAAATCGAGTAACGTTTCTATGGAAACGACAGGATTTTCTTTTGGGATACGACAATCACATTTCCGATCCCCTAATCCTTCTTTACTGCATCCCTCACTCCCAAACATTCACGAATTCACACGGAAATTCCGTCGCTATGAAATACGAGTACTACGTGTCCTAAGACATTTCCTTCTAAATCGAGTAACGTTTCTATGGAAACGACAGAATTTACTTTTGGGATACGACAATCACATTTCCGATCCACTAATCCTTCTTTACTGCATCCCTCACTCCCACACATGGAAGAATTCACACGGAAATTGCGTCGCTGTGAAATACGAGTACTATGTGTTCTAAGACATTTCCTTCTAAATCGAGTAACGTTTCTATGGAAACGACAGGATTTTCTTTTGGAATACGACAATCACATTTCCGATCCACTAAACGTTCTTTACTGCATCCCTCACTCCCAAACATTGACGAATTCACACGGAAGTTGAGTCGCTATGAAATGCGAGTACTATGTGTTCTAAGACATTTCCTTCTAATTCGAGTAACGTTCCTATGGAAACGACAGGATTTTCTTTTGGGATACGACAATCTCATTTCCGATCCACTAATCCTTCTTTACTGCATCCCTCACTCCCAAACATTGACGAATTCACACGGAAATTCCGTCGCTGTGAAATACGGGTACTATGTGTTCTAAGACATTTCCTTCTAAATCGAGTAACGTTTCTATGGAAACGACAGGATTTTCTTTTGGGATACGACAATCACATTATCGATCCACTAATCCTTCTTTACTGCATTCCCCACTCCCAATCATTGACGAATTCACACGGAAATTCCGTCGCTGTGAAATACGAGTACTATGTGTTCTAAGACATTTCCTTCTAAATCGAGTAACGTTTCTATGGAAACGACAGGATTTTCTTTTGGGATACGACAATCTCATTTCCGATCCACTAATCATTCTTTACTGCATCCCTCACTCCCAAACATTGACGAATTCACACGGAAATTCTGTCGCTGTGAAATACGAGTACTATGTGTTCTAAGACATTTCCTTCTAAATCGAGTAACGTTTCTATGGAAACGACCGGATTTTCTTTTGGGATACGACAATCACATTTACGATCCACTAATCCTTCTTTACTGCATCCCTCACTCCCACACATTGAAGAATTCACACGGAAATTGCGTCGCTGTGAAATACGAGTACTATGTGTTCTAAGACATTTCCTTCTAAATCGAGTAACGTCTCTATGGAAACGACAGGATTTTCTTTTGGGATACGACAATCATATTTCCGATCCACTAATCCTTCTTTACTGCATCCCTCACTCCCACACATGGAAGAATTCACACGGAAATTGCGTCGCTGTGAAATACGAGTACTATGTGTTCTAAGACATTTCCTTCTAAATCGAGTAAAGTTTCTATGGAAACGACAGGATTTTCTTTTGGGATACGACAATCACATTTCCGATCCACTAATCCTTCATTACTGTATCCCTCTCTCCCACACATTGAAGAATTCACACGGAAACTGCGTCGCTGTGAAATACGAGTACTATGCGTTCTAAGACATTTCCTTCTAAATCGAGTAACGTTTCTATGGAAACGACAGGATTTTCTTTTGGGATACGACAATCACATTTCCGATCCACTAATCCTTCTTTACTGCATCCCTCACTCCCTCACATTGAAGAATTCACACGGAAATTGCGTCGCTGTGAAATACGAGTACTATGTGTTCTAAGACATTTCCTTCTAAATCGAGTAACGTTTCTATGGAAACGACAGGATTTTCTTTTGGGATACGACAATCACATTTCCGATCCACTAATCCTTCATTACTGCATCCCTCACTCCCACACATTGAAGAATTCACTCGGAAATTGCGTCGCTGTGAAATACGAGTACTATGTGTTCTAAGACATTTCCTTCTAAATCGAGTAACGTTTCTATGGAAACGACAGGATTTTCTTTTGGGATACGAGAATCACATTTCCGATCCACTAATCCTTCTTTACTGTATCCCTCACTCCCACACATTGAAGAATTCACACGGAAATTGCGTCGCTGTGAAATACGAGTACTATGTGTTCTAAGACATTTCCTTCTAAATCGAGTAACGTTTCTATGGAAACGAAAGGATGTTCTTTTGGGATACGACAATCACATTTCCGATCCACTAATCCTTCTTTACTGCATCCCTCACTCCCACACATGGAAGAATTCACACGGAAATTGCGTCGCTGTGAAATACGAGTACTATGTGTTCTAAGACATTTCCTTCTAAATCGAGTAACGTTTCTATGGAAACGACAGGATTTTCTTTTGGGATACGACAATCACATTTCCGATCCACTAATCCTTCTTTACTGAATCCCTCACTCCCACACATTGAAGAATTCACACGGAAATTGCGTCGCTGTGAAATACGAGTACTATGTGTTCTAAGACATTTCCTTCTAAGTCGAGTAACGTTTCTATGGAAACGACAGGATTTTCTTTTGGGATACGACAATCACATTTCCGATCCACTAATCCTTCTTTACTGCATCCCTCACTGCCTCACATTGAAGAATTCACACGGAAATTGCGTCGCTGTGAGATACGAGTACTATGTGTTCTAAGACATTTCCTTCTAAATCGAGTAACGTTTCTATGGGAACGACTGAATTTTCTTTTTGGATACGGCAATCACATTTCCGATCCACTAATCCTTCTTTACTGCATCCCTCACTCCCACACATGGAAGAATTCACACGGAAATTGCGTCGCTGTGAAATACGAGTACTATGTGTTCTAAGACATTTCCTTTTAAATCGAGTAACGTTTCTATGGAAACGACAGGATTTTCTTTTGGGATACGACAATCACATTTCCGATCCACTAATCGTTCTTTACTGCATCCCTCACTGCCAAACATTGGCGAATTCACACGGAAATTGCGTCGCTATGAAATGCGAGTAATATGTGTTCTAAGACATTTCCTTCTAAATCGAGTAACGTTTCTATGGAAACGACCGGATTTTCTTTTGGGATACGACAATCACATTTACGATCCACTAATCCTTCTTTACTGCATCCCTCACTCCCACACATTGAAGAATTCACACGGAAATTGCGTCGCTGTGAAATACGAGTACTATGTGTTCTAAGACATTTCCTTCTAAATCGAGTAACGTCTCTATGGAAACGACAGGATTTTCTTTTGGGATACGACAATCATATTTCCGATCCACTAATCCTTCTTTACTGCATCCCTCACTCCCACACATGGAAGAATTCACACGGAAATTGCGTCGCTGTGAAATACGAGTACTATGTGTTCTAAGACATTTCCTTCTAAATCGAGTAACGTTTCTATGGAAACGACAGGATTTTCTTTTGGGATACGACAATCACATTTCCGATCCACTAATCCTTCATTACTGTATCCCTCTCTCCCACACATTGAAGAATTCACACGGAAACTGCGTCGCTGTGAAATACGAGTACTATGCGTTCTAAGACATTTCCTTCTAAATCGAGTAACGTTTCTATGGAAACGACAGGATTTTCTTTTGGGATACGACAATCACATTTCCGATCCACTAATCCTTCTTTACTGCATCCCTCACTCCCTCACATTGAAGAATTCACACGGAAATTGCGTCGCTGTGAAATACGAGTACTATGTGTTCTAAGACATTTCCTTCTAAATCGAGTAACGTTTCTATGGAAACGACAGGATTTTCTTTTGGGATACGACAATCACATTTCCGATCCACTAATCCTTCATTACTGCATCCCTCACTCCCACACATTGAAGAATTCACTCGGAAATTGCGTCGCTGTGAAATACGAGTACTATGTGTTCTAAGACATTTCCTTCTAAATCGAGTAACGTTTCTATGGAAACGACAGGATTTTCTTTTGGGATACGAGAATCACATTTCCGATCCACTAATCCTTCTTTACTGTATCCCTCACTCCCACACATTGAAGAATTCACACGGAAATTGCGTCGCTGTGAAATACGAGTACTATGTGTTCTAAGACATTTCCTTCTAAATCGAGTAACGTTTCTATGGAAACGAAAGGATGTTCTTTTGGGATACGACAATCACATTTCCGATCCACTAATCCTTCTTTACTGCATCCCTCACTCCCACACATGGAAGAATTCACACGGAAATTGCGTCGCTGTGAAATACGAGTACTATGTGTTCTAAGACATTTCCTTCTAAATCGAGTAACGTTTCTATGGAAACGACAGGATTTTCTTTTGGGATACGACAATCACATTTCCGATCCACTAATCCTTCTTTACTGAATCCCTCACTCCCACACATTGAAGAATTCACACGGAAATTGCGTCGCTGTGAAATACGAGTACTATGTGTTCTAAGACATTTCCTTCTAAGTCGAGTAACGTTTCTATGGAAACGACAGGATTTTCTTTTGGGATACGACAATCACATTTCCGATCCACTAATCCTTCTTTACTGCATCCCTCACTGCCTCACATTGAAGAATTCACACGGAAATTGCGTCGCTGTGAAATACGAGTACTATGTGTTCTAAGACATTTCCTTCTAAATCGAGTAACGTTTCTATGGGAACGACTGAATTTTCTTTTTGGATACGGCAATCACATTTCCGATCCACTAATCCTTCTTTACTGCATCCCTCACTCCCACACATGGAAGAATTCACACGGAAATTGCGTCGCTGTGAAATACGAGTACTATGTGTTCTAAGACATTTCCTTTTAAATCGAGTAACGTTTCTATGGAAACGACAGGATTTTCTTTTGGGATACGACAATCACATTTCCGATCCACTAATCGTTCTTTACTGCATCCCTCACTGCCAAACATTGGCGAATTCACACGGAAATTGCGTCGCTATGAAATGCGAGTAATATGTGTTCTAAGACATTTCCTTCTAAATCGAGTAACGTTTCTATGGAAACGACAGGATTTTCTTTTGTAATACGACAATCACATTTCCGATCCACTAATCGTTCTTTACTGCATCCCTCACTCCCATACATTGACGAATTCACACGGAAATTGCGTCGCTTTGAAATACGAGTACTATGTGTTCTAAGACATTTCCTTCTAAATCGAGTAACGTTTCTATGGAAACGACAGGATTTTCTTTTGGGATACGACAATCACATTTCCGATGACCTAATCGTTCTTTACTGCATCCCTCACTCCCAAACATTGAAGAATTCACACGGAAATTGCGTCGCTGTGAAATACGAGTACTATGTGTTCTAAGACATTTCCTTCTAAATCGAGTAACGTTTCTATGGAAACGACAGGATTTTCTTTTGGGATACGACAATCACATTTCCGATCCACTAATCCTTCTTTACTGCATCCCTCACTCCCAAACATTGACGAATTCACACGGAAATTCCGTCGCTGTGAAATACGAGTACTATGTGTTCTAAGACATTTCCTTCTAAATCGAGTAACGTTTCTATGGATACGACAGGATTTTCTTTTGGGATACGACAATCACATTTCCGATCCACTAATCCTTCTTTACTGCATCCCTCACTCCCACACATGGAAGAATTCACACGGAAATTGCGTCGCTGTGAAATACGAGTACTATGTGTTCTAAGACATTTCCTTTTAAATCGAGTAACGTTTCTATGGAAACGACAGGATTTTCTTTTGGGATACGACAATCACATTTCCGATCCACTAATCGTTCTTTACTGCATCCCTCACTCCCAAACATTGGCGAATTCACACGGAAATTGCGTCGCAATGAAGTGCGAGTATTATGTGTTCTAAGGCATTTCCTTCTCAATCGAGTAACGTTTCTATGGAAACGACAGGATTTTCTTTTGTAATACGACAATCACATTTCCGATCCACTAATCGTTCTTTACTGCATCCCTCACTCCCAAACATTGACGAATTCACACGGACATTGCGTCGCTATGAAATATGAGTACTATGTGTTCTAAGACATTTCCTTCTAAATCGAGTAACGTTTCTATGGAAACGACAGGATTTTCTTTTGGGATCCGACAATCTCATTTCCGATCCACTAATCGTTCTTTACTGCATCCCTCACTCCCATACATTGACGAATTCACACGGAAATTGCGTCGCTGTGAAATACGAGTACTATGTGTTCCAAGACATTTCCTTCTAAATCGAGTAACGTTTGTATGGAAACGACAGGATTTTCTTTTGGGATACGACAATCACATTTCCGATGACCTAATCGTTCTTTACTGCATCCCTCACTCCCAAACATTGACGAATTCACACGGAAATTGCGTCGCTGTGAAATACGAGTACTATGTGTTCTAAGACATTTCCTTCTAAATCGAGTAACGTTTCTATGGAAACGACAGGATTTTCATTTGGGATACGACAATCACATTTCCGATCCACTAATCCTTCTTTACTGTATCCCTCACTCCCAAACATTGACGAATTCACACGGAAATTGCGTCGCTGTGAAATACGAGTACTATGTGTTCTAAGACATTTCCTTCTAAGTCGAGTAACGTTTCTATGGAAAAGACAGGATTTTCTTTTGGGATACGACAATCACATTTCCGATCCACTAATCCTTCTTTACTGCATCCCTCACTCCCTCACATTGAAGAATTCACACGGAAATTGCGTCGCTGTGAAATACGAGTACTATGTGATCTAAGACATTTCCTTCTAAATCGAGTAACGTTTCTATGGGAACGACTGAATTTTCTTTTTGGATACGGCAATCACATTTCCGATCCACTAATCCTTCTTTACTGCATCCCTCACTCCCACACATGGAAGAATTCACACGGAAATTGCGTCGCTGTGAAATACGAGTACTATGTGTTCTAAGACATTTCCTTTTAAATCGAGTAACGTTTCTATTAAAACGACAGGATTTTCTTTTGGGATACGACAATCACATTTCCGATCCACTAATCGTTCTTTACTGCATCCCTCACTGCCAAACATTGGCGAATTCACACGGAAATTGCGTCGCTATGAAATGCGAGTATTATGTGTTCTAAGACATTTCCTTCTAAATCGAGTAACGTTTCTATGGAAACGACAGGATTTTCTTTTGTAATACGACAATCACATTTCCGATCCACTAATCGTTCTTTACTGCATCCCTCACTCCCATACAATGACGAATTCACACGGAAATTGCGTCGCTTTGAAATACGAGTACTATGTGTTCTAAGACATTTCCTTCTAAATCGAGTAACGTTTCTATGGAAACGACAGGATTTTCTTTTGGGATACGACAATCACATTTCCGATGACCTAATCGTTCTTTACTGCATCCCTCACTCCCAAACATTGACGAATTCACACGGAAATTGCGTCGCTGTGAAATACGAGTACTATGTGTTCTAAGACATTTCCTTCTAAATAGAGTAACGTGTCTATGGAAACGACAGGATTTTCTTTTGGGATACGACAATCACATTTCCGATCCACTAATCCTTCTTTACTGCATCCCTCACTCCCAAACATTGACGAATTCACACGGAAATTCCGTCGCTGTGAAATACGAGTACTATGTGTTCTAAGACATTTCCTTCTAAATCGAGGAACGTTTCTATGGATACGACAGGATTTTCTTTTGGGATACGACAATCACATTTCCGATCCACTAATCCTTCTTTACTGCATCCCTCACTCCCACACATGGAAGAATTCAGACGGAAATTGCGTCGCTGTGAAATACGAGTACTATGTGTTCTAAGACATTTCCTTTTAAATCGAGTAACGTTTCTATGGAAACGACAGGATTTTCTTTTGGGATACGACAATCACATTTCCGATCCACTAATCGTTCTTTACTGCATCCCTCACTCCCAAACATTGGCGAATTCACACGGAAATTGCGTCGCTATGAAGTGCGAGTATTATGTGTTCTAAGACATTTTCTTCTAAATCGAGTAACGTTTCTATGGAAACGACAGGATTTTCTTTTGTAATACGACAATCACATTTCCGATCCACTAATCGTTCTTTACTGCATCCCTCACTCCCAAACATTGACGAATTCACACGGACATTGCGTCGCTATGAAATATGAGTACTATGTGTTCTAAGACATTTCCTTCTAAATCGAGTAACGTTTCTATGGAAACGACAGGATTTTCTTTTGGGATCCGACAATCTCATTTCCGATCCACTAATCGTTCTTTACTGCATCCCTCACTCCCATACATTGACGAATTCACACGGAAATTGCGTCGCTGTGAAATACGAGTACTATGTGTTCTAAGACATTTCCTTCTAAATCGAGTAACGTTTGTATGGAAACGACAGGATTTTCTTTTGGGATACGACAATCACATTTCCGATGACCTAATCGTTCTTTACTGCATCCCTCACTCCCAAACATTGACGAATTCACACGGAAATTGCGTCGCTGTGAAATACGAGTACTATGTGTTCTAAGACATTTCCTTTTAAATCGAGTAACGTTTCTATGGAAACGACAGGATTTTCTTTTGGGATACGACAATCACATTTCCGATCCACTAATCGTTCTTTACTGCATCCCTCACTCCCAAACATTGGCGAATTCACACGGAAATTGCGTCGCTATGAAGTGCGAGTATTATGTGTTCTAAGACATTTCCTTCTAAATCGAGTAACGTTTCTATGGAAACGACAGGATTTTCTTTTGTAATACGACAATCACATTTCCGATCCACTAATCGTTCTTTACTGCATCCCTCACTCCCAAACATTGACGAATTCACACGGACATTGCGTCGCTATGAAATATGAGTACTATGTGTTCTAAGACATTTCCTTCTAAATCGAGTAACGTTTCTATGGAAACGACAGGATTTTCTTTTGGGATCCGACAATCTCATTTCCGATCCACTAATCGTTCTTTACTGCATCCCTCACTCCCATACATTGACGAATTCACACGGAAATTGCGTCGCTGTGAAATACGAGTACTATGTGTTCTAAGACATTTCCTTCTAAATCGAGTAACGTTTGTATGGAAACGACAGGATTTTCTTTTGGGATACGACAATCACATTTCCGATGACCTAATCGTTCTTTACTGCATCCCTCACTCCCAAACATTGACGAATTCACACGGAAATTGCGTCGCTGTGAAATACGAGTACTATGTGTTCTAAGACATTTCCTTCTAAATCGAGTAACGTTTCTATGGAAACGACAGGATTTTCTTTTGGGATACGACAATCACATTTCCGATCCACTAATCCTTCTTTACTGTATCCCTCACTCCCAAACATTGACGAATTCACACGGAAATTCCGTCGCTGTGAAATACGAGTACTATGTGTTCTAAGACATTTCCTTCTAAATCGAGTAACGTTTCTATGCATACGACAGGATTTTCTTTTGGGATACGACAATCACATTTCCGATCCATTAATCCTTCTTTACTGCATCCCTCACTCCCACACATGGAAGAATTCACACGGAAATTGCGTCGCTGTGAAATACGAGTACTATGTGTTCTAAGACATGTCCTGCTAAATCGAGTAACGTTTCTATGGAAACGACAGGATTTTCTTTTGGAATACGACAATCACATTTCCGATCCACTAAACGTTCTTTACTGCATCCCCCACTCCCAAACATTGACGAATTCACACGGAAGTTGCGTCGCTATGAAATGCGAGTACTATGTGTTCTAAGACATTTCCTTCTAATTCGAGTAACGTTTCTATGGAAACGACAGGATTTTCCTTTGGGATACGACAATCACATTTCCGATCCACTAATCGTTCTTTACTGCATCCCTCACTCTCAAACATTGACGAATTCACACGGAAATTGCGTCGCTATGAAATGCAAGTACTATGTGTTCTAAGACATTTCCTTCTAAATCGAGTAACGTTTCTATGGAAATGACAGGATTTTCTTTTGGGATACGACAATCACATTTCCGATCCACTAATCGTTCTTTACTGCATCCCTAACTCCCAATCATTGACGAATTCACACGGACATTGCGTCGCTATGAAATACGAGTACTATGTGTTCTAAGACATTTCCTTCTAAATCGAGTAACGTTTCTATGGAAACGACATAATTTTCTTTTGGGATCCGGCAATCACATTTCCGATGCACTAATCGTTCTTTACTGCATCCCTCACTCCCATACATTGACGAATTCACACGGAAATTGCGTCGCTGTGAAATACGAGTACTATGTGTTCTAAGACATTTCCTTCTAAATCGAGTAACGTTTCTGCGGAAACGACAGGATTTTCTTTTGGGATACGACAATCACATTTCCGATGACCTAATCGTTCTTTACTGCATCCCTCACTCCCAAACATTGACGAATTCACACGGAAATTGCGTCGCTGTGAAATACGAGTACTATGTGTTCTTAGACATTTCCTTCTAAATCGAGTAACGTTTCTACGGAAACGACAGGATTTTCTTTTGGGATACGACAATCTCATTTCCGATCCACTAATCCTTCTTTACTGCATCTCTCACTCCCAAACATTGACGAATTCACACGGAAATTCCGTCGCTGTGAAATACGAGTACTATGTGTTCTAAGACATTTCCTTCTAAATCGAGTAACGTTTCTATGGAAACGACAGGATTTTCTTTTGGGATCCGACAATCACATTTCCGATCCACTAATCGTTCTTTACTGCATCCCCCACTCCCATACATTGACGAATTCACACGGAAATTGCGTCGCTGTGAAATACGAGTACTATGTGTTCTAAGACATTTCCTTCTAAATCGAGTAACGTTACTATGGAAACGACAAGATTTTCTTTTGGGATCCGACAATCACATTTCCGATCCACTAATCGTTCTTTACTGCATCCCTCACTCCCATACATTGACGAATTCACACGGACATTGCGTCGCTATGAAATGCGAGTACTATGTGTTCTAAGACATTTCCTTCTAAATCGAGTAACGTTTCTATGGAAACGACAGGATTTTCTTTTGTGATACGACAATCTTATTTCCGATCCACTAATCCTTCTTTACTGCATCCCTCACTCCCAAACATTGACGAATTCACACGGAAATTCCGTCGCTGTGAATTACGAGTACTATGTGTTCTAAGACATTTCCTTCTAAATCGAGTAACGTTTCTATGGAAACGACAGGATTTTTTTTTGGGATACGACAATCACATTTCCGATCCACTAATCCTTCTTTACTGCATCCCCCACTCCCAAACATTGACGAATTCACACGGAAATTCCGTCGCTGTGAAATACGAGTACTATGTGTTCTAAGACACTTCCTTCTAAATCGAGTAACGTTTCTATGGAAACGACAGGATTTTCTTTTGGAATACGACAATCACATTTCCGATCCACTAAACGATCTTTACTGCATCCCTCACTCCCAAACATTGACGAATTCACACGGAAATTGCGTCGCTATGAAATGCGAGTACTATGTGTTCTAAGACATTTCCTTCTAAATCGAGTAACGTTTCTATGGAAACGACAGGATTTTCTTTTGGGATACGACAATCACATTTCTGATCCACTAATCGTTCTTTACTGCATCCCTCACTCCCAAACATTGACGAATTCAGACGGACATTGCGTCGCTATGAAATACGAGTACTATGTGTTCTAAGACATTTCCTTCTAAATCGAGTAACGTTTCTATGGAAACGACATAATTTTCTTTTGGGATCCGACAATCACATTTCCGATGCACTAATCGTTCTTTAGTGCACCCCTTACTCCCATACATTGACGAATTCACACGGAAATTGCGTCGCTGTGAAATACGAGTACTATGTGTTCTAAGACGTTTCCTTCTAAATCGAGTAACGTTTCTATGGAAACGACAGGATTTTCTTTTGGGATACGACAATCACATTTCCGATGACCTAATCGTTCTTTACTGCATCCCTCACTCCCAAACATTGACGAATTCACACGGAAATTGCGTCGCTGTGAAATACGAGTACTATGTGTTCTAAGACATTTCCTTCTAAATCGAGTAACGTTTCTATGGAAACGACAGGATTTTCTTTTGGGATATGACAATCACATTTCCGATCCACTAATCCTTCTTTACTGCATTCCTCACTCGCAAACATTGACGAATTCACACGGAAATTCCGTCGCTGTGAAATACGAGTACTATGCGTTCTAAGACATTTCCTTCTAAATCGAGGAACGTTTCTATGGAAACGACAGGATTTTCTTTTGGGATCCGACAATCACATTTCCGATCCACTAATCGTTCTTTACTGCATCCCCCACTCCCATACATTGACGAATTCACACGGAAATTGCGTCGCTGTGAAATACGAGTACTATGTGTTCTAAGACATTTCCTTCTAAATCGAGTAACGTTACTATGGAAACGACAGGATTTTCTTTTGGGATCCGACAATCACATTTACGATCCACTAATCGTTCTTTACTGCATCCCTCACTCCCATACATTGACGAATTCACACGGACATTGCGTCGCTATGAAATGCGAGTAGTATGTGTTCTAAGACATTTCCTTCTAAATCGAGTAACATTTCTATGGAAACGACAGGATTTTCTTTTGGGATACGACAATCTTATTTCCGATCCACTAATCCTTCCTTACTGCATCCCTCACTCCCAAACATTGACGAATTCACACGGAAATTCCATCGCTGTGAAATACGAGTACTATGTGTTCTAAGACATTTCCTTCTAAATCGAGTAACATTTCTATGGAAACGACAGGATTTTCTTTTGGGATACGACAATCACATTTCCGATCCACTAATCCTTCTTTACTGCATCCCCCACTCCCAAACATTGACGAATTCACACGGAAATTCCGTCGCTGTGAAATACGAGTACTATGTGTTCTAAGACATTTCCTTCTAAATCGAGTAACGTTTCTATGGAAACGACAGGATTTTCTTTTGGGATACGACAATCTCATTTCCGATCCACTAATCCTTCTTTACTGCATCCCTCACTCCCAAATATTGACGAATTCACACGGAAATTCCGTCGCTGTGAAATACGAGTACTATGAGTTCTAACACATTTCCTTCTAAATCGAGTAACGTTTCTATGGAAACGACAGGATTTTCTTTTGAGATACGACAATCACATTTACAATCCACTAATCCTTCTTTACTGCATCCCTCACTCCCACACATTGAAGAATTCACACGGAAATTGCGTCGCTGTGAAATACGAGTACTATGTGTTCTAAGACATTTCCTTCTAAATCGAGTAACGTTTCTATGGAAACGACAGGATTTTCTTTTGGGATCCGACAATCACATTTCCGATCCACTAATCGTTCTTTACTGCATCCCCCACTCCCATACATTGACGAATTCACACGGAAATTGCGTCGCTGTGAAATACGAGTACTATGTGTTCTAAGACATTTCCTTCTAAATCGAGTAACGTTACTATGGAAACGACAAGATTTTCTTTTGGGATCCGACAATCACATTTCCGATCCACTAATCGTTCTTTACTGCATCCCTCACTCCCATACATTGACGAATTCACACGGACATTGCGTCGCTATGAAATGCGAGTACTATGTGTTCTAAGACATTTCCTTCTAAATCGAGTAACGTTTCTATGGAAACGACAGGATTTTCTTTTGTGATACGACAATCTTATTTCCGATCCACTAATCCTTCTTTACTGCATCCCTCACTCCCAAACATTGACGAATTCACACGGAAATTCCGTCGCTGTGAATTACGAGTACTATGTGTTCTAAGACATTTCCTTCTAAATCGAGTAACGTTTCTATGGAAACGACAGGATTTTTTTTTGGGATACGACAATCACATTTCCGATCCACTAATCCTTCTTTACTGCATCCCCCACTCCCAAACATTGACGAATTCACACGGAAATTCCGTCGCTGTGAAATACGAGTACTATGTGTTCCAAGACACTTCCTTCTAAATCGAGTAACGTTTCTATGGAAACGACAGGATTTTCTTTTGGAATACGACAATCACATTTCCGATCCACTAAACGATCTTTACTGCATCCCTCACTCCCAAACATTGACGAATTCACACGGAAATTGCGTCGCTATGAAATGCGAGTACTATGTGTTCTAAGACATTTCCTTCTAAATCGAGTAACGTTTCTATGGAAACGACAGGATTTTCTTTTGGGATACGACAATCACATTTCTGATCCACTAATCGTTCTTTACTGCATCCCTCACTCCCAAACATTGACGAATTCAGACGGACATTGCGTCGCTATGAAATACGAGTACTATGTGTTCTAAGACATTTCCTTCTAAATCGAGTAACGTTTCTATGGAAACGACATAATTTTCTTTTGGGATCCGACAATCACATTTCCGATGCACTAATCGTTCTTTAGTGCACCCCTTACTCCCATACATTGACGAATTCACACGGAAATTGCGTCGCTGTGAAATACGAGTACTATGTGTTCTAAGACGTTTCCTTCTAAATCGAGTAACGTTTCTATGGAAACGACAGGATTTTCTTTTGGGATACGACAATCACATTTCCGATGACCTAATCGTTCTTTACTGCATCCCTCACTCCCAAACATTGACGAATTCACACGGAAATTGCGTCGCTGTGAAATACGAGTACTATGTGTTCTAAGACATTTCCTTCTAAATCGAGTAACGTTTCTATGGAAACGACAGGATTTTCTTTTGGGATATGACAATCACATTTCCGATCCACTAATCCTTCTTTACTGCATTCCTCACTCGCAAACATTGACGAATTCACACGGAAATTCCGTCGCTGTGAAATACGAGTACTATGCGTTCTAAGACATTTCCTTCTAAATCGAGGAACGTTTCTATGGAAACGACAGGATTTTCTTTTGGGATCCGACAATCACATTTCCGATCCACTAATCGTTCTTTACTGCATCCCCCACTCCCATACATTGACGAATTCACACGGAAATTGCGTCGCTGTGAAATACGAGTACTATGTGTTCTAAGACATTTCCTTCTAAATCGAGTAACGTTACTATGGAAACGACAGGATTTTCTTTTGGGATCCGACAATCACATTTACGATCCACTAATCGTTCTTTACTGCATCCCTCACTCCCATACATTGACGAATTCACACGGACATTGCGTCGCTATGAAATGCGAGTAGTATGTGTTCTAAGACATTTCCTTCTAAATCGAGTAACATTTCTATGGAAACGACAGGATTTTCTTTTGGGATACGACAATCTTATTTCCGATCCACTAATCCTTCCTTACTGCATCCCTCACTCCCAAACATTGACGAATTCACACGGAAATTCCATCGCTGTGAAATACGAGTACTATGTGTTCTAAGACATTTCCTTCTAAATCGAGTAACATTTCTATGGAAACGACAGGATTTTCTTTTGGGATACGACAATCACATTTCCGATCCACTAATCCTTCTTTACTGCATCCCCCACTCCCAAACATTGACGAATTCACACGGAAATTCCGTCGCTGTGAAATACGAGTACTATGTGTTCTAAGACATTTCCTTCTAAATCGAGTAACGTTTCTATGGAAACGACAGGATTTTCTTTTGGGATACGACAATCTCATTTCCGATCCACTAATCCTTCTTTACTGCATCCCTCACTCCCAAATATTGACGAATTCACACGGAAATTCCGTCGCTGTGAAATACGAGTACTATGAGTTCTAACACATTTCCTTCTAAATCGAGTAACGTTTCTATGGAAACGACAGGATTTTCTTTTGAGATACGACAATCACATTTACAATCCACTAATCCTTCTTTACTGCATCCCTCACTCCCACACATTGAAGAATTCACACGGAAATTGCGTCGCTGTGAAATACGAGTACTATGTGTTCTAAGACATTTCCTTCTAAATCGAGTAACGTTTCTATGGAAACGACAGAATTTTCTTTTGGGATACGACAATCACATTTCCTATCCACTAATCCTTCTTTACTGCATCCCTCACTCCCACACATGGATAAATTCACACGGAAATTGCGTCGCTGTGAAATACGAGTACTATGTGTTCTAAGACATATCCTTCTAAATCGAATAACGTTTCTATGGAAACGACAGGATTTTCTTTTGGGATACGACAATCACATTTCCGATCCACTAATCCTTCTTTACTGTATCCCTCACTCCCACACATTGAAGAATTCACACGGAAATAGCGTCGCTGTGAAATACGAGTACTATGTGTTCTAAGACATTTCCTTCTAAATCGAGTAACGTTTCTATGGAAACGACAGGATTTTCTTTTGGGATACGACAATCACATTTCCGATCCACTAATCCTTCTTTACTGCATCCCTCACTCCCACACATTGAAGAATTCACACGGAGATTGCGTCGCTGTGAAATACGAGTACTATGTGTTCTAAGACATTTCCTACTAAATCGAGTAACGTTTCAATGGAAACGACAGGGTTTTCTTTTGGGATACGACAATCTCATTTCCGATCCACTAATCCTTCTTTACTGCATCCCTCACTCCCAAACATTGACGAATTCACACGGAAATTGCGTCGCTGTGAAATACGAGTACTATGTGTTCTAAGACATTTCCTTCTAAATCGAGTAACGTTTCTATGGAAACGACAGGATTTTCTTTTGGGATACGACAATCACATTTCCGATCCACTAATCCTTCTTTACTGCATCCCTCACTCCCTCACATTGAAGAATTCACACGGAAATTGCGTCGCGGTGAAATACGAGTACTATGTGTTCTAAGACATTTCCTTCTAAATCGAGTAACGTTTCTATGGAAACGACAGGATTTTCTTTTGGGATACGACAATCACATTTCCGATCCACTAATCCTTCTTTACTGCATCCCTCACTCCCTCACATTGAAGAATTCACACGGAAATTGCGTCGCTGTGAAATACGAGGACTATGTGTTTCAAGACATATCCTTCTAAATCGAGTAACGTTTCGATGGAAACGACAGGATTTTCTTTTGGGATACGACAATCACATTTCCGATCCACTACTCCTTCTTTACTGCATCCCTCACTCCCAAACATTAATGAATTCACACGGAAATTGCGTCGCTGTGAAATACGAGTACTATGTGTTCTAAGACATTTCCTTCTAAATCGAGTAACGTTTCTATGGAAACGACAGGATTTTCTTTTGGGATACGACAATCTCATTTCCGATCCACTAATCCTTCTTTACTGCATCCCTCACTCCCAAACATTGACGAATTCACACGGAAATTGCGTCGCTGTGAAATACGAGTACTATGTGTTCTAAGACATTTCCTTCTAAATCGAGTAACGTTTCTATGGAAATGACAGGATTTTCTTTTGGGATACGACAATCTCACTTCCGATCCACTAATCCTTCGTTACTGCATCCCTCACTCCCACACATTGAAGAATTCACACGGAAATTGCGTCGCTGTGAAATACGAGTACTATGTGTTCTAAGACATTTCCTTCTAAATCGAGTAACGTTTCTATGGAAACGACAGGATTTTCTTTTGGGATACGACAATCACATTTCCGATCCACTAATCCTTCTTTACTGCATGCCTCACTCCCAAACATTGACGAATACACACGGAAATTCCGTCGCTATGAAATACGAGTACTATGTGTTCTAAGACATTTCCTTCTAAATCGAGTAACGTTTCTATGGAAACGACAGGATTTTCTTTTGGGATATGACAATCACATTTCAGATCCACTAATCATTCTTTACTGCATCCCCCACTCCCAAACATTGACGAATTCACACGGAAATTCCGTCGCTGTGAAATACGAGTACTATGTGTTCTAAGACATTTCCTTCTAAATAGAGTAACGTTTCTATGGAAACGACAGGATTTTCTTTTGAGATACGACAATCACATTTACAATCCACTAATCCTTCTTTACTGCATCCCTCACTCCCACACATTGAAGAATTCACACGG
The DNA here is from genome assembly GCF_021461385.2 of Schistocerca piceifrons. Taxonomy (NCBI): domain Eukaryota; kingdom Metazoa; phylum Arthropoda; class Insecta; order Orthoptera; family Acrididae; genus Schistocerca; species Schistocerca piceifrons. The sequence continues at coordinate 600,955,562 of NC_060144.1, read as the reverse complement.
AAATTGCGTCGCTCTGAAATACGAGTACTATGTGTTCTAAGACATTTCCTTCTAAATCGAGTAACGTTTCTATGGAAACGACAGAATTTTCTTTTGGGATACGACAATCACATTTCCTATCCACTAATCCTTCTTTACTGCATCCCTCACTCCCACACATGGATGAATTCACACGGAAATTGCGTCGCTGTGAAATACGAGTACTATGTGTTCTAAGACATATCCTTCTAAATCGAATAACGTTTCTATGGAAACGACAGGATTTTCTTTTGGGATACGACAATCACATTTCCGATCCACTAATCCTTCTTCACTGTATCCCTCACTCCCACACATTGAAGAATTCACACGGAAATTGCGTCGCTGTGAAATACGAGTACTATGTGTTCTAAGACATTTCCTTCTAAATCGAGTAACGTTTCTATGGAAACGACAGGATTTTCTTTTGGGATACGACAATCACATTTCCGATCCACTAATCCTTCTTTACTGCATCCCTCACTCCCACACATTGAGGAATTCACACGGAAATTGCGTCGCTGTGAAATACGAGTACTATGTGTTCTAAGACACTTCCTTCTAAATCGAGTAACGTTTCAATGGAAACGACAGGGTTTTCTTTTGGGATACGACAATCTCATTTCCGATCAACTAATCCTTCTTTACTGCATCCCTCACTCCCAAACATTGACGAATTCACACGGAAATTGCGTCGCTGTGAAATACGAGTACTATGTGTTCTAAGACATTTCCTTCTAAATCGAGTAACGTTTCTATGGAAACGACAGGATTTTCTTTTGGGATACGACAATCACATTTCCGATCCACTAATCCTTCTTTACTGCATCCCTCACTCCCTCACATTGAAGAATTCACACGGAAATTGCGTCGCGGTGAAATACGAGTACTATGTGTTCTAAGACATTTCCTTCTAAATCGAGTAACGTTTCTATGGAAACGACAGGATTTTCTTTTGGGATACGACAATCACATTTCCGATCCACTAATCCTTCTTTACTGCATCCCTCACTCACAAACATTGACGAATTCACACGGAAATTGCGTCGCTGTGAAATACGAGTACTATGTGTTCTAAGACATTTCCTTCTAAATCGAGTAACGTTTCTATGGAAACGACAGGATTTTTCTTTTGGGATACGACAATCACATTTCCGATCCACTAATCCTTCTTTACTGCATCCCTCACTCCCTCTATTTGAAGAATTCACACGGAAATTGCGTCGCTGTGAAATACGAGTACTATGTGTTCCAAGACATTTCCTTCTAAATCGAGTAACGTTTCAATGGAAACGACAGGATTTTTTTTTGGGATACGACAATCTCATTTCCGATCCACCAATCCTTGTTTACTGCATCACTCACTCCCAAACATTGAAGAATTCACACGGAAATTGCGTCGCTGTGAAATACGAGTACTATGTGTTCTAAGACATTTCCTTCTAAATCGAGTAACGTTTCTATGGAAACGACAGGATTTTCTTTTGGGATACGACAATCACATTTCCGATCCACTAATCCTTCTTTACTGCATCCCTCACTCCCTCACATTGAAGAATTCACACGGAAATTGCGTCGCTGTGAAATACGAGGACTATGTGTTTCAAGACATATCCTTCTAAATCGAGTAACGTTTCGATGGAAACGACAGGATTTTCTTTTGGGATACGACAATCACATTTCCGATCCACTACTCCTTCTTTACTGCATCCCTCACTCCCAAACATTAATGAATTCACACGGAAATTGCGTCGCTGTGAAATACGAGTACTATGTGTTCTAAGACATTTCCTTCTAAATCGAGTAACGTTTCTATGGAAACGACAGGATTTTCTTTTGGGATACGACAATCTCATTTCCGATCCACTAATCCTTCTTTACTGCATCCCTCACTCCCAAACATTGACGAATTCACACGGAAATTGCGTCGCTGTGAAATACGAGTACTATGTGTTCTAAGACATTTCCTTCTAAATCGAGTAACGTTTCTATGGAAATGACAGGATTTTCTTTTGGGATACGACAATCTCACTTCCGATCCACTAATCCTTCGTTACTGCATCCCTCACTCCCACACATTGAAGAATTCACACGGAAATTGCGTCGCTGTGAAATACGAGTACTATGTGTTCTAAGACATTTCCTTCTAAATCGAGTAACGTTTCTATGGAAACGACAGGATTTTCTTTTGGGATACGACAATCACATTTCCGATCCACTAATCCTTCTTTACTGCATGCCTCACTCCCAAACATTGACGAATACACACGGAAATTCCGTCGCTATGAAATACGAGTACTATGTGTTCTAAGACATTTCCTTCTAAATCGAGTAACGTTTCTATGGAAACGACAGGATTTTCTTTTGGGATATGACAATCACATTTCAGATCCACTAATCATTCTTTACTGCATCCCCCACTCCCAAACATTGACGAATTCACACGGAAATTCCGTCGCTGTGAAATACGAGTACTATGTGTTCTAAGACATTTCCTTCTAAATAGAGTAACGTTTCTATGGAAACGACAGGATTTTCTTTTGAGATACGACAATCACATTTACAATCCACTAATCCTTCTTTACTGCATCCCTCACTCCCACACATTGAAGAATTCACACGGAAATTGCGTCGCTCTGAAATACGAGTACTATGTGTTCTAAGACATTTCCTTCTAAATCGAGTAACGTTTCTATGGAAACGACAGAATTTTCTTTTGGGATACGACAATCACATTTCCTATCCACTAATCCTTCTTTACTGCATCCCTCACTCCCACACATGGATGAATTCACACGGAAATTGCGTCGCTGTGAAATACGAGTACTATGTGTTCTAAGACATATCCTTCTAAATCGAATAACGTTTCTATGGAAACGACAGGATTTTCTTTTGGGATACGACAATCACATTTCCGATCCACTAATCCTTCTTCACTGTATCCCTCACTCCCACACATTGAAGAATTCACACGGAAATTGCGTCGCTGTGAAATACGAGTACTATGTGTTCTAAGACATTTCCTTCTAAATCGAGTAACGTTTCTATGGAAACGACAGGATTTTCTTTTGGGATACGACAATCACATTTCCGATCCACTAATCCTTCTTTACTGCATCCCTCACTCCCACACATTGAGGAATTCACACGGAAATTGCGTCGCTGTGAAATACGAGTACTATGTGTTCTAAGACATTTCCTTCTAAATCGAGTAACGTTTCAATGGAAACGACAGGGTTTTCTTTTGGGATACGACAATCTCATTTCCGATCAACTAATCCTTCTTTACTGCATCCCTCACTCCCAAACATTGACGAATTCACACGGAAATTGCGTCGCTGTGAAATACGAGTACTATGTGTTCTAAGACATTTCCTTCTAAATCGAGTAACGTTTCTATGGAAACGACAGGATTTTCTTTTGGGATACGACAATCACATTTCCGATCCACTAATCCTTCTTTACTGCATCCCTCACTCCCTCACATTGAAGAATTCACACGGAAATTGCGTCGCGGTGAAATACGAGTACTATGTGTTCTAAGACATTTCCTTCTAAATCGAGTAACGTTTCTATGGAAACGACAGGATTTTCTTTTGGGATACGACAATCACATTTCCGATCCACTAATCCTTCCTTACTGCATCCCTCACTCCCAAACGTTGACGAATTCACACGGAAATTGCGTCGCTGTGAAATACGAGTACTATGTGTTCTAAGACATTTCCTTCTAAATCGAGTAACGTTTCTATGGAAACGACAGGATTTTCTTTTGGGATACGACAATCACATTTCCGATCCACTAATCCTTCTTTACTGCATCCCTCGCTCCCCCTATTTGAAGAATTCACACGGAAATTGCGTCGCTGTGAAATACGAGTACTATGTGTTCCAAGACATTTCCTTCTAAATCGAGTAACGTTTCAATGGAAACGACAGGATTTTTTTTTGGGATACGACAATCTCATTTCCGATCCACTAATCCTTCTTTACTGCATCCCTCACTCCCAAACATTGAAGAATTCACACGGAAATTGCGTCGCTGTGAAATACGAGTACTATGTGTTCTAAGACATTTCCTTCTAAATCGAGTAACGTTTCTATGGAATCGACAGGATTTTCTTTTGGGATACGACAATCACATTTCCGATCCACTAATCCTTCTTTACTGCATCCCTCACTCCCAAATATTGATGAATTCACACGGAAATTGCATCGCTGTGAAATACGAGTACTATGTGTTCTAAGACATTTCCTTCTAAATCGAGTAACGTTTCTATGGAAACGACAGGATTTTCTTTTGGGATACGACAATCTCATTTCCGATCCACTAATCCTTCTTTACTGCATCCCTCACTCCCAAACATTGACGAATTCACACGGAAATTGCGTCGCTGTGAAATACGAGTACTATGTGTTCTAAGACATTTCCTTCTAAATCGAGTAACGTTTCTATGGAAATGACAGGATTTTCTTTTGGGATACGACAATCTCACTTACGATCCACTAATCCTTCGTTACTGCATCCCTCACTCCCACACATTGAAGAATTCACACGGAAATTGCGTCGCTGTGAAATACGAGTACTATGTGTTCTAAGACATTTCCTTCTAAATCGAGTAACGTTTCTATGGAAACGACAGGATTTTCTTTTGGGATACGACAATCACATTTCCGATCCACTAATCGTTCTTTACTGCATCCCTCACTCCCAAACATTGACGAATTTACACGGAAATTGCGTCGCTGTGAAATACGAGTACTATGTGTTCTAAGACATTTCCTTCTAAATCGAGTAACGTTTCTATGGAAACGACAGGATTTTCTTTTGGGATACGACAATCACATTTCCGATCCACTAATCCTTCTTTACTGCATCCCTCACTCCCTCTATTTGAAGAATTCATACGGAAATTGCGTCGCTGTGAAATACGAGTACTATGTGTTGTAAGACATTTCCTTCTGAATCGAGTAACGTTTCAATGGAAACGACAGGATTTTCTTTTGGGATACGACAATCTCATTTTCGATCCACTAATCCTTCTTTACTGCATCCCTCACGCCCAGACATTGAAGAATTCACACGGAAATTGCGTCGCTGTGAAATACGAGTACTATGTGTTCTAAGACATTTCCTTCTAAATCGAGTAACGTTTCTATGGAAACGACAGGATTTTCTTTTGGGATACGACAATCACATTTCCGATCCACTAATCCTTCTTTACTGCATCCCTCACTCCCTCACATTGAAGAATTCACACGGAAATTGCGTCGCTGTGAAATACGAGTACTATGTGTTCTAAGACATTTCCTTCTAAATCGAGTAACGTTTCAATGGAAACGACAGGATTTTCTTTTGGGATACGACAATCACATTTCCGATCCACTAATCCTTCTTTACTGCATCCCTCACTCCCAAACATTGATGAATTCACACGGAAATTGCGTCGCTGTGAAATACGAGTACTATGTGTTCTAAGACATTTCCTTCTAAATCGAGTAACGTCTCTACGGAAACGACAGGATTTTCTTTTGGGATACGACAATCACATTTCCGATCCACTAATCCTTCTTCACTGCATCCCTCACTCCCAAACATTGAAGAATTCACACGGAAATTGCGTCGCTGTGAAATACGAGTACTATGTGTTCTAAGACATTTCCTTCTAAATCGAGTAACGTTTCAATGGAAACGACAGGATTTTCTTTTGGGATACGACAATCTCATTTCTGATCCACTAATCCTTCTTTACTGCATCCCACACTCCCAAACATTGACGAATTCGCACGGAAATTGCGTCGCTGTGAAATACGAGTACTATGTGTTCTAAGACATTTCCTTCTAAATCGAGTAACGTTTCTATGGAAACGACAGGATTTTCTTTTGGGATACGACAATCACATTTCCGATCCACTAATCCTTCTTTACTGCATCCCTCACTCCCTCACATTGAAGAATTCACGCGGAAATTGCGTCGCTGTGAAATACGAGTACTATGTGTTCTAAGACATTTCCTTCTAAATCGAGTAACGTTTCTATGGAAACGAAAGGATTTTCTTTTGGGATACGACAATCACATTTCTGATCCACTAATCCTTCTTTACTGCATCCCTCACTCCCACACATTCAAGAATTCACACGGAAATTGCGTCGCTGTGAAATACGAGTACTATGTGTTCTAAGACATTTCCTTCTAAATCGAGTAACGTTTCAATGGAAACGACAGGATTTTCTTTTGGGATACGACAATCTCATTTCCGATCCACTAATCCTTCTTTACTGCATCCCTCACTCCCAAACATTGACGAATTCACACGGAAATTGCGTCGCTGTGAAATACGAGTACTATGTGTTCTAAGATATTTCCTTCTAAATCGAGTAACGTTTCTATGGAAATGACAGGATTTTCTTTTGGGATACGACAATCTCACTTCCGATCCACTAATCCTTCGTTACTGCATAACTCACTCCCACACATTGAAGAATTCACACGGAAATTGCGTCGCTGTGAAATACGAGTACTATGTGTTCTAAGACATTTCCTTCTAAATCGAGTAACGTTTCTATGGAAACGACAGGATTTTCTTTTGGGATACGACAATCACATTTCCGATCCACTAATCCTTCTTTACTGCATCCCTCACTCCCTCTATTTGAAGATTTCACACGGAATTTGCGTCGCTGTGAAATACGAGAACTATGTGTTCTAAGACATTTCCTTCTAAATCGAGTAATGTTTCAATGGAAACGACAGGATTTTCTTTTGGGATACGACAATCTCATTTCCGATCCACTAATCCTTCTTTACTGCATCCCTCACTCACAAACATTGAAGAATTCACACGGAAATTGCGTCGCTGTGAAATACGAGTACTATGTGTTCTAAGAGATTTCCTTCTAAATCGAGTAACGTTTCAATGGAAACGACAGGATTTTCTTTTGGGATACGACAATCACATTTCCGATCCACTAATCCTTCTTTACTGCATCCCTCACTCCCAAACATTGATGAATTCACACGGAAATTGCGTCGCTGTGAAATACGAGTACTATGTGTTCTAAGACATTTCCTTCTAAATCGAGTAACGTTTCTATGGAAACGACAGGATTTTCTTTTGGGATACGACAATCACATTTCCAATCCACTAATCCTTCTTTACTGCATCCATCACTCCCACACATTGAAGAATTCACACGGAAATTGCGTCGCTGTGAAATACGAGTACTATGTGTTCTAAGACATTTCCTTCTAAATCGAGTAACGTTTCAATAGAAACGACAGGATTTTCTTTTGGGATACGACAATCTCATTTCCGATCCACTAATCCTTCTTTACTGCATCCCTCACTCCCAAACATTGACGAATTCACACGGAAATTGCGTCGCTGTGAAATACGAGTACTATGTGTTCTAAGACATTTCCTTCTAAATCGAGTAACGTTTCTATGGAAACGACAGGATTTTCTTTTGGGATACGACAATCACATTTCCGATCCACTAATCCTTCTTTACTGCATCCCTCACTCCCTCACATTGAAGAATTCACGCCGAAATTGCGTCGCTGTGAAATACGAGTACTATGTGTTCTAAGACATTTCCTTCTAAATCGAGTAACGTTTCTATGGAAACGAAAGGATTTTCTTTTGGGATACGACAATCACATTTCTGATCCACTAATCCTTCTTTACTGCATCCCTCACTCCCACACATTGAAGAATTCACACGGAAATTGCGTCGCTGTGAAATACGAGTACTATGTGTTCTAAGACATTTCCTTCTAAATCGAGTAACGTTTCAATGGAAACGACAGGATTTTCTTTTGGGATACGACAATCTCATTTCCGATCCACTAATCCTTCATTACTGCATCCCTCACTCCCAAACGTTGACGAATTCACACGGAAATTGCGTCGCTGTGAAATACGAGTACTATGTGTTCTAAGACATTTCCTTCTAAATCGAGTAACGTTTCTATGGAAATGACAGGATTTTCTTTTGGGATACGACAATCTCACTTCCGATCCACTAATCCTTCGTTACTGCGTCCCTCACTCCCACACATTGAAGAATTCACACGGAAATTGCGTCGCTGTGAAATACGAGTACTATGTGTTGTAAGACATTTCCTTCTAAATCGAGTAACGTTTCTATGGAAACGACAGGATTTTCTTTTTGGATACGACAATCACATTTCCAATCCACTAATCCTTCTTTACTGCATGCCTCACTCCCAAACATTGACGAATTCACACGGACATTCCGTCGCTATGAAATACGAGTACTATATGTTCTAAGACATTTCCTTCTAAATCGAGTAACGTTTCTATGGAAACGACAGGATTTTCTTTTGGGATACGACAATCACATTTCCGATCCACTAATCGTTCTTTACTGCATCCCTCACTCCCAAACATTGACGAATTCACACGGAAATTACGTCGCTGTGAAATACGAGTACTATGTGTTCTAAGACATTTCCTTCTAAATCGAGTAACGTTTCTATGGAAACGACAGGATTTTCTTTTGAGATACGACAATCACATTTCCGATCCACTAATCCTTCTTTACTGCATCCCTCACTCCCACACATTCAAGAATTCACACGGAAATTGCGTCGCTGTGAAATACGAGTACTATGTGTTCTAAGACATTTCGTTCTAAATCGAGCAACGTTTCTATGGAAACGACAGGATTTTCTTTTGGGATACGACAAGCACATTTTAGATTCTCTAATCCTTCTTTACTGCATCCCTCACTCCCTCACATTGAAGAATTCACACGGAAATTGCGTCGCTGTGAAATACGAGTATTATGTGTTCTAAGACATTTCCTTCTAAATCGAGTAACGTTTCTATGGAAACGACAGGATTTTCTTTTGGGATACGACAATCACATTTCCGGTCCACTAATCGTTCTTTACTGCATCCCTCACTCCCTCACATTGAAGAATTCACACGGAAATTGCGTCGCTGTGAAATACGAGTACTATGTGTTCTAAGACATTTCCTTCTAAATCGAGTAACGTTTCTATGGAAACGACAGGATTTTCTTTTGGGATACGACAATCACATTTCCGATCCACTAATCCTTCTTTACTGCATCCCTCACTCCCTCACATTGGAGAATTCACACTGAAATTGCGTCGCTGTGAAATACGAGTAGTATGTGTTCTAAGACATTTCCTTCTAAATCGAGTAACGTTTCAATGGAAACGACAGGATTTTCTTTTGGGATACGACAATCTCATTTTCGATCCACTAATCCTTCTTTACTGCATCCCTCACTCCCAAATATTGACGAATTCACACGGAAATTGCGTCGCTGTGAAATACGAGTACTAGGTGTTCTAAGACATTTGCTTCTAAATCGAGTAACGTTTCTATGGAAACGACAGGATTTTCTTTTGGGATACGACAATCATATTTCCGATCCACTAATCCTTCTTTACTGCATCCCTCACTCCCACACATTGAAGAATTCACACGGAAATTGCGTCGCTGTGAAATACGAGTACTATGTGTCCTAAGACATTTCCTTCTAAATCGAGTAACGTTTCAATGGAAACGATAGGATTTTCTTTTGGGATACGACAATCTCATTTCCGATCCACTAATCCTTCTTTACTGCATCACTCACTCCCAAACATTGACGAATTCACACGGAAATTGCGTCGCTGTGAAATACGAGTACTATGTGTTCTAAGACATTTCCTTCTAAATCGAGTAACGTTTCTATGGAAACGACAGGATTTTCTTTTGGGATACGACAATCACATTTCCGATCCACTAATCCTTCTTTACTGCATCCCTCACTCCCTCACATTGAAGAATTCACACGGAAATTGCGTCTCTGTGAAATACGAGTACTATGTGTTCTAAGACATATCCTTCTAAATCGAGTAACGTTTCTATGGAAACGACAGGATTTTCTTTTGGGATACGACAATCACATTTCCGATCCACTAATCCTTCTTTACTGCATGCCTCTCTCCCAAACATTGACGAATTCACACGGAAATTCCGTCGCTATGAAATACGAGTACTATGTGTTCTAAGACATTTCCTTCTAAATCGAGTAACGTTTCTATGGAAACGACAGGATTTTCTTTTGGGATACGACAATCACATTTCCGATCCACTAATCGTTCTTTACTGCATCCCTCACTCCCAAACATTGACGAATTCACACGGAAATTGCGTCGCTGTGAAATACGAGTACTATGTGTTCTAAGACATTTCCTTCTAAATCGAGTAACATTTCTATGGAAACGACAGGATTTTGTTTTGGGATACGACAATCTCATTTCCGATCCACTAATCCCTCTTTACTGCATCCCTCACTCCCTCACATTGAAGAATTCACACGGAAATTGCGTCGCTGTGAAATACGAGTACTATGTGTTCTAAGACATTTCCTTCTAAATCGAGTAACGTTTCAATGGAAACGACAGGATTTTCTTTTGGGATACGACAATCTCATTTTCGATCCACTAATCCTTCTTTACTGCATCCCTCACTCCCAAACATTGACGAATTCACACGGAAATTGCGTCGCTGTGAAATACGAGTACTATGTGTTCTAAGACATTTGCTTCTAAATCGAGTAACGTTTCTATGGAAACGACAGGATTTTCTTTTGGGATACGACAATCATATTTCCGATCCACTAATCCTTCTTTACTGCATCCCTCACTCCCACACATTGAAGAATTCACACGGAAATTGCGTCGCTGTGAAATACGAGTACTATGTGTTCTAAGACATTTCCTTCTAAATCGAGTAACGTTTCAATGGAAACGATAGGATTTTCTTTCGGGATACGACAATCTCATTTCCGATCCACTAATCCTTCTTTACTGCATTACTCACTCCCAAACATTGACGAATTCACACGGAAATTGCGTCGCTGTGAAATACGAGTACTATGTGTTCTAAGACATTTCCTTCTAAATCGAGTAACATTTCTATGGAAACGACAGGATTTTCTTTTGGGATACGACAATCTCATTTCCGATCCACTAATCCTTCTTTACTGCATCCCTCACTCCCAAACATTGACGAATTCACACGGAAATTGCGTCGCTGTGAAATACGAGTACTATGTGTTCTAAGACATTTCCTTCTAAATCGAGTAACGTTTCTATGGAAACGACAGGATTTTCTTTTGGGATATGACAATCACATTTCCGATCCACTAATCCTTCTTTACTACATCCCTCACTCCCTCACATTGAAGAATTCACACGGAAATTGCGTCGCTATGAAATACGAGTACTATGTGTTCTAAGACATTTCCTTCTAAATCGAGTAACGTTTCTATGGAAACGACAGGATATTCTTTTGGGATACGACAATCACATTTCCGATCCACTAATCCTTCTTTACTGCATCCCTCACTCCCACACATTGAAGAATTCACACGGAAATTGCGTCGCTGTGAAATACGAGTACTATGTGTTCTAAGACATTTCCTTCTAAATCGAGTAACGTTTCTATGGAAACGACAGGATTTTCTTTTGGGATCCGACAATCACATTTCCGATCCACTAATCGTTCTTTACTGCATCCCTCACTCCCAAACATTGACGAATTCACACGGAAATTCCGTCGCTATGAAATACGAGTACTATGTGTTCTAAGACATTTCCTTCTAAATCGAGTAACGTTTCTATGGAAACGATAGGATTTTCTTTTGGGATACGACAATCACATTTCCGATCCACTAATCTTTCTTTACTGCATCCCTCACTCCCTCACATTGAAGAATTCACACGGAAATTGCGTCGCTGTGAAATACGAGTACTATGTGTTCTAAGACATTTCCTTCTAAATCGAGTAACGTTTCTATGGAAACGACAGGATTTTCTTTTGGGATACGACAATCACATTTCCGATCCACTAATCCTTCTTTACTGCATCCCTCACTCCCACACATTGAAGGATTCACACGGAAATTGCGTCGCTGTGAAATACGAGTACTATGTGTTCTAAGACATTTCCTTCTAAATCGAATAACGTTTCTATGGAAACGACAGGATTTTCTTTTGGGATACGACAATCACATTTCCGATCCACAAATCCTTCTTTACTGCATCCCTCACTCCCAAACATTGACGAATTCACACGGATATTCCGTCGCTATGAAATACGAGTACAATGTGTTCTAAGACATTTCCTTCTAAATCGAGTAACGTTTCTATGGAAACGACAGGATTTTCTTTTGGGATACGACAATCACATTTCCGATCCACAAATCCTTCTTTACTGCATTCCTCACTCCCAAACATTGACGAATTCACACGGAAATTGCGTCGCTGTGAAATACGAGTACTATGTGTTCTAAGACATTTCCTTCTAAATCGAGTAACATTTCTATGGAAACGACAGGATTTTCTTTTGGGATACGACAATCTCATTTCCGATCCACTAATCCTTCTTTACTGCATCCCTCACTCCCAAACATTGACGAATTAACACGGAAATTGCGTCGCTGTGAAATACGAGTACTATGTGTTCTAAGACATTTCCTTCTAAATCGAGTAACATTTCTATGGAAACGACAGGATTTTCTTTTGGGATACGACAATCTCATTTCCGATCCACTAATCCTTCTTTACTGCATACCTCACTCCCAAACATTGACGAATTCACACGGAAATTGCGTCGCTGTGAAATACGAGTACTATGTGTTCTAAGACATTTCCTTCTAAATCGAGTAACGTTTCTATGGAAACGACAGGATTTTCTTTTGGGATACGACAATCACATTTCCGATCCACTAATCCTTCTTTACTGCATCCCTCACTCCTACACATTCAAGAATTCACACGGAAATTGCGTCGCTGTGAAATACGAGTACTATGTGTTCTAAGACATTTCCTTCTAAATCGAGTAACGTTTCTATGGAAACGACAGGATTTTCTTTTGGGATACGACTAGCACATTTTAGATTCACTAATCCTTCTTTACTGCATCCCTCACTCCCTCACATTGAAGAATTCACACGGAAATTGCGTCGCTGTGAAATACGAGTATTATGTGTTCTAAGACATTTCCTTCTAAATCGATTAACGTTTCAATGGAAACGACAGGATTTTCTTTTGGGATACGACAATCTCATTTCCGAACCACTAATCCTTCTTTACTGCATCCCTCGCTCACAAACATTGACGAATTCACACGGAAATTGCGTCGGTGTGAAATACGAGTACTATGTGTTCTAAGACGTTTCCTTCTAAATCGAGTAACGTTTCTATGGAAACGACAGGATTTTCTTTTGGGATACGACAATCATATTTCCGGTCCACTAATCCTTCTTTACTGCATCCCTCACTCCCTCACATTGAAGAATTCACACGGAAATTGCGTCGCTGTGAAATACGAGTACTATGTGTTCTAAGACATTTCCTTCTAAATCGAGTAACGTTTCATGGAAACGACAGGATTTTCTTTTGGGATACGACAATCACATTTCCGATCCACTAATCCTTCTTTACTGCATCCCTCACTCCCTCACATTGAAGAATTCACACGGAAATTGCGTCGCTGTGAAATACGAGTATTATGTGTTCTAAGACATTTCCTTCTAAATCGATTAACGTTTCAATGGAAACGACAGGATTTTCTTTTGGGATCCGACAATCACATTTCCGATCCACTAATCGTTCTTTACTGCATCCCTCACTCCCAAACATTGACGAATTCACACGGAAATTGCGTCGCTGTGAAATACGAGTATTATGTGTTCTAAGACATTTCCTTCTAAATCGATTAACGTTTCAATGGAAACGACAGGATTTTCTTTTGGGATCCGACAATCACATTTCCGATCCACTAATCGTTCTTTCCTGCATCCCTCACTCCCAAACATTGACGAATTCACACGGAAATTCCGTCGCTATGAAATACGAGTACTATGTGTTCTAAGACATTTCCTTCTAAATCGAGTAACGTTTCTATGGAAACGACAGGATTTTCTTTTGGGATACGACAATCACATTTCCGATCCACTAATCCTTCTTTACTGCATCCCTCACTCCCTCACATTGAAGAATTCACACGGAAATTGCGTCGCTGTGAAATACGAGTACTATGTGTTCTAAGACATTTCCTTCTAAATCGAGTAACGTTTCTATGGAAACGACAGGATTTTCTTTTGGGATACGACAATCACATTTCCGATCCACTAATCCTTCTTTACTGCATCCCTCACTCCCACACATTGAAGGATTCACACGGAAATTGCGTCGCTGTGAAATACGAGTACTATGTGTTCTAAGACATTTCCTTCTAAATCGAATAACGTTTCTATGGAAACGACAGGATTTTCTTTTGGGATACGACAATCACATTTCCGATCCACAAATCCTTCTTTACTGCATCCCTCACTCCCAAACATTGACGAATTCACACGGAAATTCCGTCGCTATGAAATACGAGTACAATGTGTTCTAAGACATTTCCTTCTAAATCGAGTAACGTTTCTATGGAAACGACAGGATTTTCTTTTGGGATACGACAATCACATTTCCGATCCACAAATCCTTCTTTACTGCATTCCTCACTCCCAAACATTGACGAATTCACACGGAAATTGCGTCGCTGTGAAATACGAGTACTATGTGTTCTAAGACATTTCCTTCTAAATCGAGTAACATTTCTATGGAAACGACAGGATTTTCTTTTGGGATACGACAATCTCATTTCCGATCCACTAATCCTTCTTTACTGCATCCCTCACTCCCAAACATTGACGAATTAACACGGAAATTGCGTCGCTGTGAAATACGAGTACTATGTGTTCTAAGACATTTCCTTCTAAATCGAGTAACATTTCTATGGAAACGACAGGATTTTCTTTTGGGATACGACAATCTCATTTCCGATCCACTAATCCTTCTTTACTGCATACCTCACTCCCAAACATTGACGAATTCACACGGAAATTGCGTCGCTGTGAAATACGAGTACTATGTGTTCTAAGACATTTCCTTCTAAATCGAGTAACGTTTCTATGGAAACGACAGGATTTTCTTTTGGGATACGACAATCACATTTCCGATCCACTAATCCTTCTTTACTGCATCCCTCACTCCTACACATTCAAGAATTCACACGGAAATTGCGTCGCTGTGAAATACGAGTACTATGTGTTCTAAGACATTTCCTTCTAAATCGAGTAACGTTTCTATGGAAACGACAGGATTTTCTTTTGGGATACGACTAGCACATTTTAGATTCACTAATCCTTCTTTACTGCATCCCTCACTCCCTCACATTGAAGAATTCACACGGAAATTGCGTCGCTGTGAAATACGAGTATTATGTGTTCTAAGACATTTCCTTCTAAATCGATTAACGTTTCAATGGAAACGACAGGATTTTCTTTTGGGATACGACAATCTCATTTCCGAACCACTAATCCTTCTTTACTGCATCCCTCGCTCACAAACATTGACGAATTCACACGGAAATTGCGTCGGTGTGAAATACGAGTACTATGTGTTCTAAGACGTTTCCTTCTAAATCGAGTAACGTTTCTATGGAAACGAAAGGATTTTCTTTTGGGATACGACAATCATATTTCCGGTCCACTAATCCTTCTTTACTGCATCCCTCACTCCCTCACATTGAAGAATTCACACGGAAATTGCGTCGCTGTGAAATACGAGTACTATGTGTTCTAAGACATTTCCTTCTAAATCGAGTAACGTTTCATGGAAACGACAGGATTTTCTTTTGGGATACGACAATCACATTTCCGATCCACTAATCCTTCTTTACTGCATCCCTCACTCCCTCACATTGAAGAATTCACACGGAAATTGCGTCGCTGTGAAATACGAGTACTATGTGTTCTAAGACATTTCCTTCTAAATCGAGTAACGTTTCAATGGAAACGACAGGATTTTCTTTTTGGATACGACAATCTCATTTTCGATCCACTAATCCTTCTTTACTGCATCCCTCACTCCCAAACATTGACGAATTCACACGGAAATTGCGTCGCTGTGAAATACGAGTACTATATGTTCTAAGACATTTGCTTCTAAATCGAGTAACGTTTCTACGGAAACGACAGGATTTTCTTTTGGGATACGACAAGCATATTTCCGATCCACTAATCCTTCTTTACTGCATCCCTCACTCCCACACATTGAAGAATTCACACGGAAATTGCGGCGCTGTGAAATACGAGTACTATGTGTTCTAAGACATTTCCTTCTAAATCGAGTAACGTTTCAATGGAAACGACAGGATTTTCTTTTGGGATACGACAATCTCATTTCCGATCCACTAATCCTTCTTTACTGCATCACTCACTCCCAAACATTGACGAATTCACACGGAAATTGCGTCGCTGTGAAATACGAGTACTATGTGTTCTAAGACATTTCCTTCTAAATCGAGTAACGTTTCTTTGGAAACGACAGGATTTTCTTTTGGGATACGACAATCACATTTCCGATCCACTAATCCTTCTTTACTGCATCCCTCACTCCCACACATTGAAGAATTCACACGGAAATTGCGTCGCTGTGAAATACGAGTACTATGTGTTCTAAGACATTTCCTTCTAAATCGAGTAACGTTTCAATGGAAACGACAGGATTATCTTTTGGGATACGACAATCTCATTTCCGATCCACTAATCCTTCTTTACTGCATCCCTCACTCCCAAACATTGACGAATTCACACGGAAATTGCGTCGCTGTGATATACGAGTACTATGTGTTCTAAGACATTTCCAACTAAATCGAGTAACGTTTCTATGGAAATGACAGGATTTTCTTTTGGGATACGACAATCTCACTTCCGATCCACTAATCCTTCGTTACTGCATCCCTCACTCCCACACATTGAAGAATTCACAGGGAAATTGCGTCGCTATGAAATACGAGTACTATGAGTTCTAAGACATTTCCTTCTATATCGAGTAACGTTTCTATGGAAACGACAGGATTTTCTTTTGGGATACGACAATCACATTTCCGATCCACTAATCCTTCTTTACTGCATGCCTCACTCCCAAACATTGACGAATTCACACGGAATTTCCGTCGCTATGAAATACGAGTACTATGGGTTCTAAGACATTTCCTTCTAAATCGAGTAACGTTTCTATGGAAACGACAGGATTTTCTTTTGGGATACGACAATCACATTTCCGATCCACTAATCGTTCTTTACTGCATCCCTCACTCCCAAACATTGACGAATTCACACGGAAATTGCGTCGCTGTGAAATACGAGTACTATGTGTTCTAAGACATTTCCTTCTAAATCGAGTAACGTTTCTATGGAAACGACAGGATTTTCTTTTGGGATACGACAATCATATTTCCAATCCACTAATCCTTCTTTACTGCATGCCTCACTCCCAAACATTGACGAATTCACACGGACATTCCGTCGCTATGAAATACGAGTACTATGTGTTCTAAGACATTTCCTTCTAAATCGAGTAACGTTTCTATGGAAACGACAGGATTTTCTTTTGGGATACGACAATCACATTTCCGATCCACTAATCGTTCTTTACTGCATCCCTCACTCCCAAACATTGACGAATTCACACGGAAATTGCGTCGCTGTGAAATACGAGTACTATGTGTTCTAAGACATTTCCTTCTAAATCGAGTAACATTTCTATGGAAACGACAGGATTTTCTTTTGGGATACGACAATCTCATTTCCGATCCACTAATCCTTCTTTACTGCATCCCTCACTCCCAAACATTGACGAATTCACACGGAAATTGCGTCGCTGTGAAATACGAGTACGATGTGTTCTAAGACATTTCCTTCTAAATCGAGTAACGTTTCTATGGAAACGACAGGATTTTCTTTTGAGATACGACAATCACATTTCCGATCCACTAATCCTTCTTTACTGCATCCCTCACTCCCTCACATTGAAGAATTCACACGGAAATTGCGTCGCTGTGAAATACGAGTATTATGTGTTCTAAGACATTTCCTTCTAAATCGATTAACGTTTCAATGGAAACGACAGGATTTTCTTTTGGGATACGACAATCACATTTCCGATCCACTAATCCTTCTTTACTGCATCCCTCACTCCCTCACATTGAAGAATTCACACGGAAATTGCGTCGCTGTGAAATACGAGTACTATGTGTTCTAAGACATTTCCTTCTAAATCGAGTAACGTTTCAATGGAAACGACAGGATTTTCTTTTTGGATACGACAATCTCATTTTCGATCCACTAATCCTTCTTTACTGCATCCCTCACTCCCAAACATTGACGAATTCACACGGAAATTGCGTCGCTGTGAAATACGAGTACTATATGTTCTAAGACATTTGCTTCTAAATCGAGTAACGTTTCTACGGAAACGACAGGATTTTCTTTTGGGATACGACAAGCATATTTCCGATCCACTAATCCTTCTTTACTGCATCCCTCACTCCCACACATTGAAGAATTCACACGGAAATTGCGGCGCTGTGAAATACGAGTACTATGTGTTCTAAGACATTTCCTTCTAAATCGAGTAACGTTTCAATGGAAACGACAGGATTTTCTTTTGGGATACGACAATCTCATTTCCGATCCACTAATCCTTCTTTACTGCATCACTCACTCCCAAACATTGACGAATTCACACGGAAATTGCGTCACTGTGAAATACGAGTACTATGTGTTCTAAGACATTTCCTTCTAAATCGAGTAACGTTTCTTTGGAAACGACAGGATTTTCTTTTGGGATACGACAATCACATTTCCGATCCACTAATCCTTCTTTACTGCATCCCTCACTCCCACACATTGAAGAATTCACACGGAAATTGCGTCGCTGTGAAATACGAGTACTATGTGTTCTAAGACATTTCCTTCTAAATCGAGTAACGTTTCAATGGAAACGACAGGATTATCTTTTGGGATACGACAATCTCATTTCCGATCCACTAATCCTTCTTTACTGCATCCCTCACTCCCAAACATTGACGAATTCACACGGAAATTGCGTCGCTGTGATATACGAGTACTATGTGTTCTAAGACATTTCCAACTAAATCGAGTAACGTTTCTATGGAAATGACAGGATTTTCTTTTGGGATACGACAATCTCACTTCCGATCCACTAATCCTTCGTTACTGCATCCCTCACTCCCACACATTGAAGAATTCACAGGGAAATTGCGTCGCTATGAAATACGAGTACTATGAGTTCTAAGACATTTCCTTCTATATCGAGTAACGTTTCTATGGAAACGACAGGATTTTCTTTTGGGATACGACAATCACATTTCCGATCCACTAATCCTTCTTTACTGCATGCCTCACTCCCAAACATTGACGAATTCACACGGAATTTCCGTCGCTATGAAATACGAGTACTATGGGTTCTAAGACATTTCCTTCTAAATCGAGTAACGTTTCTATGGAAACGACAGGATTTTCTTTTGGGATACGACAATCACATTTCCGATCCACTAATCGTTCTTTACTGCATCCCTCACTCCCAAACATTGACGAATTCACACGGAAATTGCGTCGCTGTGAAATACGAGTACTATGTGTTCTAAGACATTTCCTTCTAAATCGAGTAACGTTTCTATGGAAACGACAGGATTTTCTTTTGGGATACGACAATCATATTTCCAATCCACTAATCCTTCTTTACTGCATGCCTCACTCCCAAACATTGACGAATTCACACGGACATTCCGTCGCTATGAAATACGAGTACTATGTGTTCTAAGACATTTCCTTCTAAATCGAGTAACGTTTCTATGGAAACGACAGGATTTTCTTTTGGGATACGACAATCACATTTCCGATCCACTAATCGTTCTTTACTGCATCCCTCACTCCCACACATTCAAGAATTCACACGGAAATTGCGTCGCTGTGAAATACGAGTACTATGTGTTCTAAGACATTTCCTTCTAAATCGAGTAACGTTTCTATGGAAACGACAGGATTTTCTTTTGGGATACGACAATCACATTTCCGATCCACTAATCGTTCTTTACTGCATCCCTCACTCCCAAACATTGACGAATTCACACGGAAATTGCGTCGCTGTGAAATACGAGTACTATGTGTTCTAAGACATTTCCTTCTAAATCGAGTAACGTTTCTATGAAAACGACAGGATTTTCTTTTGGGATACGACAATCATATTTCCAATCCACTAATCCTTCTTTACTGCATGCCTCACTCCCAAACATTGACGAATTCACACGGACATTCCGTCGCTATAAAATACGAGTACTATGTGTTCTAAGACATTTCCTTCTAAATCGAGTAACGTTTCTATGGAAACGACAGGATTTTCTTTTGGGATACGACAATCACATTTCCGATCCACTAATCGTTCTTTACTACATCCCTCACTCCCAAACATTGACGAATTCACACGGAAATTGCGTCGCTGTGAAATACGAGTACTATGTGTTCTAAGACATTTCCTTCTAAATCGAGTAACATTTCTATGGAAACGACAGGATTTTCTTTTGGGATACGACAATCTCATTTCCGATCCACTAATCCTTCTTTACTGCATCCCTCACTCCCAAACATTGACGAATTCACACGGAAATTGCGTCGCTGTGAAATACGAGTACGATGTGTTCTAAGACATTTCCTTCTAAATCGAGTAACGTTTCTATGGAAACGACAGGATTTTCTTTTGGGATACGACAAGCACATTTTAGATTCACTAATCCTTCTTTACTGCATCCCTCACTCCCTCACATTGAAGAATTCACACGGAAATTGCGTCGCTGTGAAATACGAGTATTATGTGTTCTAAGACATTTCCTTCTAAATCGATTAACGTTTCAATGGAAACGACAGGATTTTCTTTTGGGATACGACAATCTCATTTCCGAACCACTAATCCTTCTTTACTGCATCCCTCGCTCACAAACATTGACGAATTCACACGGAAATTGCGTCGGTGTGAAATACGAGTACTATGTGTTCTAAGACGTTTCCTTCTAAATCGAGTAACGTTTCTATGGAAACGACAGGATTTTCTTTTGGGATACGACAATCACATTTCCGGTCCACTAATCCTTCTTTACTGCAACCCTCACTCCCTCACATTGAAGAATTCACACGGAAATTGCGTCGCTGTGAAATACGAGTACTATGTGTTCTAAGACATTTCCTTCTAAATCGAGTAACGTTTCTATGGAAACGACAGGATTTTCTTTTGGGATACGACAATCACATTTCCGATCCACTAAACCTTCTTTACTGCATCCCTCACTCCCTCACATTGAAGAATTCACACGGAAATTGCGTCGCTGTGAAATACGAGTACTATGTGTTCTAAGACATTTCCTTCTAAATCGAGTAACGTTTCAATGGAAACGACAGGATTTTCTTTTTGGATACGACAATCTCATTTTCGATCCACTAATCCTTCTTTACTGCATCACTCACTCCCAAACATTGACGAATTCACACGGAAATTGCGTCGCTGTGAAATACGAGTACTATGTGTTCTAAGACATTTCCTTTTAAATCGAGTAACGTTTCTTTGGAAACGACAGGATTTTCTTTTGGGATACGACAATCACATATCCGATCCACTAATCCTTCTTTACTGCATCCCTCACTCCCACACATTGAAGAATTCACACGGAAATTGCGTCGCTGTGAAATACGAGTACTATGTGTTCTAAGACATTTCCTTCTAAATCGAGTAACGTTTCTATGGAAACGACAGGATTTTCTTTTGGGATACGACAATCACATTTCCGATCCACTAATCCTTCTTTACTGCATCCCTCACTCCCACACATTCAAGAATTCACACGGAAATTGCGTCGCTGTGAAATACGAGTACTATGTGTTCTAAGACATTTCCTTCTAAATCGAGTAACGTTTCAATGGAAACGACAGGATTATCTTTTGGGATACGACAATCTCATTTCCGATCCACTAATCCTTCTTTACTGCATCCCTCACTCCCAAACATTGACGAATTCACACGGAAATTGCGTCGCTGTGATATACGAGTACTATGTGTTCTAAGACATTTCCAACTAAATCGAGTAACGTTTCTATGGAAATGACAGGATTTTCTTTTGGGATACGACAATCTCACTTCCGATCCACTAATCCTTCGTTACTGCATCCCTCACTCCCACACATTGAAGAATTCACACGGAAATTGCGTCGCTATGAAATACGAGTACTATGTGTTCTAAGACATTTCCTTCTATATCGAGTAACGTTTCTATGGAAACGACAGGATTTTCTTTTGGGATACGACAATCACATTTCCGATCCACTAATCCTTCTTTACTGCATGCCTCACTCCCAAACATTGACGAATTCACGCGGAATTTCCGTCGCTATGAAATACGAGTACTATGTGTTCTAAGACATTTCCTTCTAAATCGAGTAACGTTTCTATGGAAACGACAGGATTTTCTTTTGGGATACGACAATCTCATTTCCGATCCACTAATCCTTCTTTACTGCATCCCTCACTCCCAAACATTGACGAATTCACACGGACATTCCGTCGCTATGAAATACGAGTACTATGTGTTCTAAGACATTTCCTTCTAAATCGAGTAACGTTTCTATGGAAACGACAGGATTTTCTTTTGGGATACGACAATCACATTTCCGATCCACTAATCGTTCTTTACTGCATCCCTCACTCCCAAACATTGACGAATTCACACGGAAATTGCGTCGCTGTGAAATACGAGTACTATGTGTTCTAAGACATTTCCTTCTAAATCGAGTAACATTTCTATGGAAACGACAGGATTTTCTTTTGGGATACGACAATCTCATTTCCGATCCACTAATCCTTCTTTACTGCATCCCTCACTCCCAAACATTGACGAATTCACACGGAAATTGCGTCGCTGTGAAATACGAGTACGATGAGTTCTAAGACATTTCCTTCTAAATCGAGTAACGTTTCTATGGAAACGACAGGATTTTCTTTTGAGATACGACAATCACATTTCCGATCCACTAATCCTTCTTTACTGCATCCCTCACTCCCACACATTCAAGAATTCACACGGAAATTGCGTCGCTGTGAAATATGAGTACTATGTGTTCTAAGACATTTCCTTCTAAATCGAGTAACGTTTCTATGGAAACGACAGGATTTTCTTTTGGGATACGACGAGCACATTTTAGATTCACTAATCCTTCTTTACTGCATCCCTCACTCCCTCACATTGAAGAATTCACACGGAAATTGCGTCGCTGTGAAATACGAGTATTATGTGTTCTAAGACATTTCCTTCTAAATCGATTAACGTTTCAATGGAAACGACAGTATTTTCTTTTGGGATACGACAGTCTCATTTCCGATCCACTAATCCTTCTTTACTGCATCCCTCGCTCCCAAACATTGACGAATTCACACGGAAATTGCGTCGGTGTGAAATACGAGTACTATATGTTCTAAGACATTTGCTTCAAAATCGAGTAACGTTTCTATGGAAACGACAGGATTTTCTTTTGGGATACGACAAGCATATTTCCGATCCACTAATCCTTCTTTACTGCATCCCTCACTCCCACACATTGAAGAATTCACACGGAAATTGCGGCGCTGTGAAATACGAGTACTATGTGTTCTTAGACATTTCCTTCTAAATCGAGTAACGTTTCAATGGAAACGACAGGATTTTCTTTTGGGATACGACAATCTCATTTCCGATCCACTAATCCTTCTTTACTGCATCACTCACTCCCAAACATTGACGAATTCACACGGAAATTGCGTCGCTGTGAAATACGAGTACTATGTGTTCTAAGACATTTCCTTCGAAATCGAGTAACGTTTCTTTGGAAACGACAGGATTTTCTTTTGGGATACGACAATCACATTTCCGATCCACTAATCCTTCTTTACTGCATCCCTCACTCCCACACATTGAAGAATTCACACGGAAATTGCGTCGCTGTGAAATACGAGTACTATGTGTTCTAAGACATTACCTTCTAAATCGAGTAACGTTTCTATGGAAACGACAGGATTTTCTTTTGGGATACGACAATCACATTTCCGATCCACTAATCCTTCTTTACTGCATCCCTCACTCCCACACATTCAAGAATTCACACGGAAATTGCGTCGCTGTGAAATACGAGTACTATGTGTTCTAAGACATTTCCTTCTAAATCGAGTAACGTTTCTAAGGAAATGACAGGATTTTCTTTTGGGATACGACAATCTCACTTCCGATCCACTAATCCTTCGTTACTGCATCCCTCACTCCCACACATTGAAGAATTCACAAGGAAATTGCGTCGCTATGAAATACGAGTACTATGTGTTCTAAGACATTTCCTTCTATATCGAGTAACGTTTCTATGGAAACGACAGGATTTTCTTTTGGGATACGACAATCACATTTCCGATCCACTAATCCTTCTTTACTGCATGCCTCACTCCCAAACATTGACGAATTCACACGGAATTTCCGTCGCTATGCAATACGAGTACTATGTGTTCTAAGACATTTCCTTCTAAATCGAGTAACGTTTCTATGGAAACGACAGGATTTTCTTTTGGGATACGACAATCACATTTCCGATCCACTAATCGTTCTTTACTGCATCCCTCACTCCCAAACATTGACGAATTCACACGGAAATTGCGTCGCTGTGTAATACGAGTACTATGTGTTCTAAGACATTTCCTTCTAAATCGAGTAACATTTCTATGGAAACGACAGGATTTTCTTTTGGGATACGACAATCTCATTTCCGATCCACTAATCCTTCTTTACTGCATCCCTCACTCCCAAACATTGACGAATTCACACGGAAATTGCGTCGCTGTGAAATACGAGTACGATGTGTTCTAAGACATTTCCTTCTAAATCGAGTAACGTTTCTATGGAAACGACAGGATTTTCTTTTGAGATACGACAATCACATTTCCGATCCACTAATCCTTCTTTACTGCATCCCTCACTCCCACACATTCAAGAATTCACACGGAAATTGCGTCGCTGTGAAATACGAGTACTATGTGTTCTAAGACATTTCCTTCTAAATCGAGTAACGTTTCTATGGAAACGACAGGATTTTCTTTTGGGATACGACAAGCACATTTTAGATTCACTAATCCTTCTTTACTGCATCCCTCACTCCCTCACATTGAAGAATTCACACGGAAATTGCGTCGCTGTGAAATACGAGTATTATGTGTTCTAAGACATTTCCTTCTAAATCGATTAACGTTTCAATTTAAACGACAGGATTTTCTTTTGGGATACGACAATCTCATTTCCGATCCACTAATCCTTCTTTACTGCATCCCTCGCTCCCAAACATTGACGAATTCACACGGAAATTGCGTCGGTGTGAAATACGAGTACTACGTGTTCTAAGACGTTTCCTTCTAAATCGAGTAACGTTTCTATGGAAACGACAGGATTTTCTTTTGGGATACGACAATCATATTTCCGATCCACTAATCCTTCTTTACTGCATCCCTCACTCCCACACATTGAAGAATTCACACGGAAATTGCGTCGCTGTGAAATACGAGTACTATGTGTTCTAAGACATTTCCTTCTAAATCGAGTAACGTTTCTTTGGAAACGACAGGATTTTCTTTTGGGATACGACAATCACATTTCCGATCCACTAATCCTTCTTTACTGCATCCCTCACTCCCACACATTGAAGAATTCTCACGGAAATTGCGGCGCTGTGAAATACGAGTACTATGTGTTCTAAGACATTTCCTTCTAAATCGAGTAACGTTTCAATGGAAACGACAGGATTTTCTTTTGGGATACGACAATCTCATTTCCGATCCACTAATCCTTCTTTACTGCATCACTCACTCCCAAACATTGACGAATTCACACGGAAATTGCGTCGCTGTGAAATACGAGTACTATGTGTTCTAAGACATTTCCTTCTAAATCGAGTAACGTTTCTTTGGAAACGACAGGATTTTCTTTTGGGATACGACAATCACATTTCCGATCCACTAATCCTTATTTACTGCATCCCTCACTCCCACACATTGAAGAATTCACACGGAAATTGCGTCGCTGTGAAATACGAGTACTATGTGTTCTAAGACATTTCCTTCTAAATCGAGTAACGTTTCAATGGAAACGACAGGATTATCTTTTGGGATACGACAATCTCATTTCCGATCCACTAATCCTTCTTTACTGCATCCCTCACTCCCAAACATTGACGAATTCACACGGAAATTGCGTCGCTGTGATATACGAGTACTATGTGTTCTAAGACATTTCCTCCTAAATCGAGTAACGTTTCTATGGAAATGACAGGATTTTCTTTTGGGATACGACAATCTCACTTCCGATCCACTAATCCTTCGTTACTGCATCCCTCACTCCCACACATTGAAGAATTCACACGGAAATTGCGTCGCTATGAAATACGAGTACTATGTGTTCTAAGACATTTCCTTCTATATCGAGTAACGTTTCTATGGAAACGACAGGATTTTCTTTTGGGATGCGACAATCACATTTCCGATCCACTAATCCTTCTTTACTGCATGCCTCACTCCCAAACATTGACGAATTCACACGGAATTTCCGTCGCTATGAAATACGAGTACTATGTGTTCTAAGACATTTCCTTCTAAATCGAGTAACGTTTCTATGGAAACGACAGGATTTTCTTTTGGGATACGACAATCACATTTCCGATCCACTAATCCTTCTTTACTGCATCCCTCACTCCCAAACATTGACGAATTCACACGGAAATTGCGTCGCTGTGAAATACGAGTACTATGTGTTCTAAGACATTTCCTTCTAAATCGAGTAACATTTCTATGGAAACGACAGGATTTTCTTTTGGGATACGACAATCTCATTTCCGATCCACTAATCCTTCTTTACTGCATCCCTCACTCCCTCACATTGAAGAATTCACACGGAAATTGCGTCGCTGTGAAATACGAGTACTATGTGTTCTAAGACATTTCCTTCTAAATCGAGTAACGTTTCTATGGAAACGACAGGATTTTCTTTTGGGATACGACAATCACATTTCCGATCCACTAATCCTTCTTTACTGCATCCCTCACTCCCTCACATTGAAGAATTCACACGGAAATTGCGTCGCTGTGAAATACGAGTACTATGTGTTCTAAGACATTTGCTTCTAAATCGAGTAACGTTTCTATGGAAACGACAGGATTTTCTTTTGGGATACGACAAGCATATTTCCGATCCACTAATCCTTCTTTACTGCATCCCTCACCCCCACACATTGAAGAATTCACACGGAAATTGCGTCGCTGTGAAATACGAGTACTATGTGATCTAAGACATTTCCTTCTAAATCGAGTAACGTTTCAATGGAAACGACAGGATTTTCTTTTGGGATACGACAATCTCATTTCCGATCCACTAATCCTTCTTTACTGCATCACTCACTCCCAAACATTGACGAATTCACACGGAAATTGCGTCGCTGTGAAATACGAGTACTATGTGTTCTAAGACATTTCCTTCTAAATCGAGTAACGTTTCAATGGAAACGACAGGATTTTCCTTTGGGATACGACAATCTCATTTCCGATCCACTAATCCTTCTTTACTGCATCACTCACTCCCAAACATTGACGAATTCACACGGAAATTGCGTCGCTGTGAAATACGAGTACTATGTGTTCTAAGACATTTCCTTCTAAATCGAGTAACGTTTCTTTGGAAACGACAGGATTTTCTTTTGGGATACGACAATCACATTTCCGATCCACTAATCCTTCTTTACTGCATCCCTCACTCCCACACATTGAAGAATTCACACGGAAATTGCGTCGCTGTGAAATACGAGTACTATGTGTTCTAAGACATTTCCTTCTAAATCGAGTAACGTTTCTATGGAAACGACAGGATTTTCTTTTGGGATACGACAATCACATTTCCGATCCACTAATCCTTCTTTACTGCATCCCTCACTCCCACACATTCAAGAATTCACACGGAAATTGCGTCGCTGTGAAATACGAGTACTATGTGTTCTAAGACATTTCCTTCTAAATCGAGTAACGTTTCAATGGAAACGACAGGATTATCTTTTGGGATACGACAATCTCATTTCCGATCCACTAATCCTTCTTTACTGCATCCCTCACTCCCAAACATTGACGAATTAACACGGAAATTGCGTCGCTGTGATATACGAGTACTATGTGTTCTAAGACATTTCCTTCTAAATCGAGTAACGTTTCTATGGAAATGACAGGATTTTCTTTTGGGATACGACAATCTCACTTCCGATCCACTAATCCTACGTTACTGCATCCCTCACTCCCACACATTGAAGAATTCACACGGAAATTGCGTCGCTATGAAATACGAGTACTATGTGTTCTAAGACATTTCCTTCTAAATCGAGTAACGTTTCTATGGAAACGACAGGATTTTCTTTTGGGATACGACAATCACATTTCCAATCCACTAATCCTTCTTTACTGCATGCCTCACTCCCAAACATTGACGAATTCACACGGACATTCCGTCGCTATGAAATACGAGTACTATGTGTTCTAAGACATTTCCTTCTAAATCGAGTAACGTTTCTATGGAAACGACAGGATTTTCTTTTGGGGTACGACAATCACATTTCCGATCCACTAATCGTTCTTTACTGCATCCCTCACTCCCAAACATTGACGAATTCACACCGAAATTGCGTCGCTGTGAAATACGAGTACTATGTGTTCTAAGACATTTCCTTCTAAATCGAGTAACATTTCTATGGAAACGACAGGATTTTCTTTTGGGATACGACAATCTCATTTCCGATCCACTAATCCTTCTTTACTGCATCCCTCACTCCCAAACATTGACGAATTCACACGGAAATTGCGTCGCTGTGAACTACGAGTACTATGTGTTCTAAGACATTTCCTTCTAAATCGAGTAACGTTTCTATGGAGACGACAGGATTTTCTTTTGAGATACGACAATCACATTTCCGATCCACTAATCCTTCTTTACTGCATCCCTCACTCCCACACATTCAAGAATTCACACGGAAATTGCGTCGCTGTGAAATACGAGTACTATGTGTTATAAGACATTTCCTTCTAAATCGAGTAACGTTTCTATTTAAACGACAGGATTTTCTTTTGGGATACGACAAGCACATTTTAGATTCACTAACCCTTCTTTACTGCATCCCTCACTCCCTCACATTGAAGAATTCACACGGAAATTGCGTCGCTGTGAAATACGAGTATTATGTGTTCTAAGACATTTCCTTCTAAATCGATTAACGTTTCAATGGAAACGACAGGATTTTCTTTTGGGATACGACAATCTCATTTCCGATCCACTAATCCTTCTTTACTGCATCCCTCCACATTGAAGAATTCACACGGAAATTGCGTCGCTGTGAAATACGAGTACTATGTGTTCTAAGACATTTCCTTCTAAATCGAGTAACGTTTCTATGGAAACGACAGGATTTTCTTTTGGGATACGACAATCACATTTCCGATCCACTAATCCTTCTTTACTGCATCCCTCACTCCCTCACATTGAAGAATTCACACGGAAATTGCGTCGCTGTGAAATACGAGTACTATGTGTTCTAAGACATTTCCTTCTAAATCGAGAAACGTTTCAATGGAAACGACAGGATTTTCTTTTGGGATACGACAATCTCATTTTCGATCCACTAATCCTTCTTTACTGCATCCCTCACTCCCAAATATTGACGAATTCACACGGAAATTGCGTCGCTGTGAAATACGAGTACTATGTGTTCTAAGACATTTGCTTCTAAATCGAGTAACGTTTCTATGGAAACGACAGGATTTTCTTTTGGGATACGACAATCATATTTCCGATCCACTAATCCTTCTTTACTGCATCCCTCACTCCCACACATTGAAGAATTCACACGGAAATTGCGTCGCTGTGAAATACGAGTACTATGTGTTCTAAGACATTTCCTTCTAAATCGAGTAACGTTTCAATGGAAACGATAGGATTTTCTTTTGGGATACGACAATCTCATTTCCGATCCACTAATCCTTCTTTACTGCATCACTCACTCCCAAACATTGACGAATTCACACGGAAATTGCGTCGCTGTGAAATACGAGTACTATGTGTTCTAAGACATTTCCTTCTAAGTCGAGTAGCGTTTCAATGGAAACGACAGGATTTTCTTTTGGGATACGACAATCACATTTCCGATCCACTAATAATTCTTTACTGCATCCCTCACTCCCTCACATTGAAGAATTCACACGGAAATTGCGTCGCTGTGAAATACGAGTACTATGTGTTCTAAGACATTTCCTTCTAAATCGAGTAACGTTTCTATGGAAACGACAGGATTTTCTTTTGGGATACGACAATCACATTTCCGATCCACTAATCCTTCTTTACTGCATCCCTCACTCCCACACATTCAAGAATTCACACGGAAATTGCGTCGCTGTGAAATACGAGTACTATGTGTTCTAAGACATTTCCTTCTAAATCGAGTACGTTTCAATGGAGACGACAGGATTTTCTTTTGGGATACGACAATCTCATTTCCGATCCACTAATCCTTCTTTACTGCATCCCTCACTCCCAAACATTGACGAATTCACACGGAAATTGCGTCGCTGTGAAATACGAGTACTATGTGTTCTAAGACATTTCCTACTAAATCGAGTAACGTTTCTATGGAAATGACAGGATTTTCTTTTGGGATACGACAATCTCACTTCCGATCCACTAATCCTTCGTTACTGCATCCCTCACTCCCACACATTGAAGAATTCACACGGAAATTGCGTCGCTGTGAAATACGAGTACTATGTGTTCTAAGACATTTCCTTCTAAATCGAGTAACGTTTCTATGGAAACGACAGGATATTCTTTTGGGATACGACAATCACATTTCCGATCCACTAATCCTTCTTTACTGCATGCCTCACTCCCAAACATTGACGAATTCACACGGAAATTCCGTCGCTATGAAATACGAGTACTATGTGTTCTAAGACATTTCCTTCTAAATCGAGTAACGTTTCTATGGAAACGACAGGATTTTCTTTTGGGATACGACAATCACATTTCCGATCCACTAATCGTTCTTTACTGCATCCCTCACTCCCAAACATTGACGAATTCACACGGAAATTGCGTCGCTGTGATATACGAGTACTATGTGTTCTAAGACATTTCCTTCTAAATCGAGTAACATTTCTATGGAAACGACAGGATTTTCTTTTGGGATACGACAATCTCATTTCCGATCCACTAATCCTTCTTTACTGCATCCCTCACTCCCTCACATTGAAGAATTCACACGGAAATTGCGTCGCTGTGAAATACGAGTACTATGTGTTCTAAGACATTTCCTTCTAAATCGAGTAGCGTTTCAATGGAAACGACAGGATTTTCTTTTGGGATACGACAATCTCATTTTCGATCCACTAATCCTTCTTTACTGCATCCCTCACTCCCAAACATTGACGAATTCACACGGAAATTGCGTCGCTGTGAAATACGAGTACTATGTGTTCTAAGACATTTGCTTCTAAATCGAGTAACGTTTCTATGGAAACGACCGGATTTTCTTTTGGGATACGACAATCATATTTCCGATCCACTAATCCTTCTTTACTGCATCCCTCACTCCCACACATTGAAGAATTCACACGGAAATTGCGTCGCTGTGAAATACGAGTACTATGTGTTCTAAGACATTTCCTTCTAAATCGAGTAACGTTTCAATGGAAACGATAGGATTTTCTTTTGGGATACGACAATCTCATTTCCGATCCACTAATCCTTCTTTACTGCATCACTCACTCCCAAACATTGACGAATTCACACGGAAATTGCGTCGCTGTGAAATACGAGTACTATGTGTTCTAAGACATTTCCTACTAAATCGAGTAACGTTTCTATGGAAACGACAGGATTTTCTTTTGGGATACGACAATCACATTTCCGATCCACTAATCCTTCTTTACTGCATCCCTCACTCCCTCACATTGAAGAATTCACACGGAAATTGCGTCGCTGTGAAATACGAGTACTATGTGTTCTAAGACATTTCCTTCTAAATCGAGTAACGTTTCTATGGAAACGACAGGATTTTCTTTTGGGATACGACAATCACATTTCCGATCCACTAATCCTTCTTTACTGCATCCCTCACTCCCACACATTCAAGAATTCACACGGAAATTGCGTCGCTGTGAAATACGAGTACTATGTGTTCTAAGACATTTCCTTCTAAATCGAGTACGTTTCAATGGAAACGAAAGGATTTTCTTTTGGGATACGACAATCTCATTTCCGATCCACTAATCCTTCTTTACTGCATCCCTCACTCCCAAACATTGACGAATTCACACGGAAATTGCGTCGCTGTGAAATACGAGTACTATGTGTTCTAAGACATTTCCTACTAAATCGAGTAACGTTTCTATGGAAATGACAGGATTTTCTTTTGGGATACGACAATCTCACTTCCGATCCACTAATCCTTCGTTACTGCATCCCTCACTCCCACACATTGAAGAATTCACACGGAAATTGCGTCGCTGTGAAATACGAGTACTATGTGTTCTAAGACATTTCCTTCTAAATCGAGTAACGTTTCTATGGAAACGACAGAATTTTCTTTTGGGATACGACAAACACATTTCCGATCCACTAATCCTTCTTTACTGCATGCCTCACTCCCAAACATTGACGAATTCACACGGAAATTCCGTCGCTATGAAATACGAGTACTATGTGTTCTAAGACATTTCCTTCTAAATCGAGTAACGTTTCTATGGAAACGACAGGACTTTCTTTTGGGATACGACAATCACATTGCCGATCCACTAATCGTTCTTTACTGCATCCCTCACTCCCAAACATTGACGAATTCACACGGAAATTGCGTCGCTGTGAAATACGAGTACTATGTGTTCTAAGACATTTCTTTCTAAATCGAGTAACATTTCTATGGAAACGACAGGATTTTCTTTTGGGATACGACAATCTCATTTCCGATCCACTAATCCTTCTTTACTGCATCCCTCACTCCCAAACATTGACGAATTCACACGGAAATTGCGTCGCTGTGAAATACGAGTACTATGTGTTCTAAGACATTTCCTTCTAAATCGAGTAACGTTTCTATGGAAACGACAGGATTTTCTTCTGGGATATGACAATCACATTTCCGATCCACTAATCCTTCTTTACTGCATCCCTCACTCCCTCACATTGAAGAATTCACACGGAAATTGCGTCGCTATGAAATACGAGTAGTATGTGTTCTAAGACATTTCCTTCTAAATCGAGTAACGTTTCTATGGAAACGACAGGATTTTCTTTTGGGATACGACAATCACATTTCCGATCCACTAATCCTTCTTTACTGCATCCCTCACTCCCACACATTGAAGAATTCACACGGAAATTGCGTCGCTGTGAAATACGAGTACTATGTGTTCTAAGACATTTCCTTCTAAATCGAGTAACGTTTCTATGGAAACGACAGGATTTTCTTTTGGGATACGACAATCACATTTCCGATCCACAAATCCTTCTTTACTGCATCCCTCACTCCCAAACATTGACGAATTCACACGGAAATTCCGTCGCTATGAAATACGAGTACTATGTGTTCTAAGACATTTCCTTCTAAATCGAGTAACGTTTCTATGGAAACGACAGGATTTTCTTTTGGGATACGACAATCACATTTCTGATCCACAAATCCTTCTTTACTGCATTCCTCACTCCCAAACATTGACGAATTCACACGGAAATTGCGTCGCTGTGAAATACGAGTACTATGTGTTCTAAGACATTTCCTTCTAAATCGAGTAACATTTCTATGGAAACGACAGGATTTTCTTTTGGGATACGACAATCTCATTTCCGATCCACTAATCCTTCTTTACTGCATCCCTCATTCCCAAACATTGACGAATTCACACGGAAATTGCGTCGCTGTGAAATACGAGTACTATGTGTTCTAAGACATTTCCTTCTAAATCGAGTAACGTTTCTATGGAAACGACAGGATTTTCTTTTGGGATACGACAATCACATTTCCGATCCACTAATCCTTCTTTACTGCATCCCTCACTCCCTCACATTGAAGAATTCACACGGAAATTGCGTCTCTGTGAAATACGAGTACTATGTGTTCTAAGACATTTCCTTCTAAATCGAGTAACGTTTCTATGGAAACGACAGGATTTTCTTTTGGGATACGACAATCACATTTCCGATCCACTAATCCTTCTTTACTGCATCCCTCACTCCCACACATTGAAGAATTCACACGGAAATTGCGTCGCTGTGAAATACGAGTACTATGTGTTCTAAGACATTTCCTTCTAAATCGAGTAACGTTTCTATGGAAACGACAGGATTTTCTTTTGGGATACGACAATCACATTTCCGATCCACAAATCCTTCTTTACTGCATCCCTCACTGCCAAACATTGACGAATTCACACGGAAATTCCGTCGCTATGAAATACGAGTACAATGTGTTCTAAGACATTTCCTTCTAAATCGAGTAACGTTTCTATGGAAACGACAGGATTTTCTTTTGGGATACGACAATCACATTTCCGATCCACAAATCCTTCTTTACTGCATCCCTCACTCCCAAACATTGACGAATTCACACGGAAATTGCGTCGCTGTGAAATACGAGTACTATGTGTTCTAAGACATTTCCTTCTAAATCGAGTAACATTTCTATGGAAACGACAGGATTTTCTTTTGGGATACGACAATGTCATTTCCGATCCACTAATCCTTCTTTACTGCATCCCTCACTCCCAAACATTGACGAATTAACACGGATATTGCGTCGCTGTGAAATACGAGTTCTATGTGTTCTAAGACATTTCCTTCTAAATCGAGTAACATTTCTATGGAGACGACAGGATTTTCTTTTGGGATACGACAATCTCATTTCCGATCCACTAATCCTTCTTTACTGCATACCTCACTCCCAAACATTGACGAATTCACACGGAAATTGCGTCGCTGTGAAATACGAGTACTATCTGTTCTAAGACATTTCCTTCTAAATCGAGTAACGTTTCTATGGAAACGACAGGATTTTCTTTTGGGATACGACAATCACATTTCCGATCCACTAATCCTTTTTTACTGCATCCCTCACTCCCACACATTCAAGAATTCACACGGAAATTGCATCGCTGTGAAATACGAGTACTATGTGTTCTAAGACATTTCCTTCTAAATCGAGTAACGTTTCTATGGAAACGACAGGATTTTCTTTTGGGATACGACAAGCACATTTTAGATTCACTAATCCTTCTTTACTGCATCCCTCACTCCCTCACATTGAAGAATTCACACGGAAATTGCGTCGCTGTGAAATACGAGTATTATGTGTTCTAAGACATTTCCTTCTAAATCGATTAACGTTTCAATGGAAACGACAGGATTTTCTTTTGGGATACGACAATCTCATTTCCGAACCACTAATCCTTCTTTACTGCATCCCTCGCTCACAAACATTGACGAATTCACACGGAAATTGCGTCGGTGTGAAATACGAGTACTATGTGTTCTAAGACGTTTCCTTCTAAATCGAGTAACGTTTCTATGGAAACGACAGGATTTTCTTTTGGGATACGACAATCACATTTCCGGTCCACTAATCCTTCTTTACTGCATCCGTCACTCCCTCACATTGAAGTATTCACACGGAAATTGCGTCGCTGTGAAATACGAGTGCTATGTGTTCTAAGACATTTCCTTCTAAATCGAGTAACGTTTCTATGGAAACGACAGGATTTTCTTTTGGGATACGACAATCACATTTCCGATCCACTAATCCTTCTTTACTGCATCCCTCACTCCCTCACATTGAAGAATTCACACGGAAATTGCGTCGCTGTGAAATACGAGTACTATGTGTTCTAAGACATTTCCTTCTAAATCGAGTAACGTTTCAATGGAAACGACAGGATTTTCTTTTGGGATACGACAATCTCATTTTCGATCCACTAATCCTTCTTTACTGCATCCCTCACTCCCAAACATTGACGAATTCACACGGAAATTGCGTCGCTGTGAAATACGAGTACTATATGTTCTAAGACATTTGCTTCTAAATCGAGTAACGTTTCTATGGAAACGACAGGATTTTCTTTTGGGATACGACAAGCATATTTCCGATCCACTAATCCTTCTTTACTGCATCCCTCACTCCCACACATTGAAGAATTCACACGGAAATTGCGTCGCTGTGAAATACGAGTACTATGTGATCTAAGACATTTCCTTCTAAATCGAGTAACGTTTCAATGGAAACGACAGGATTTTCTTTTGGGATACGACAATCTCATTTCCGATCCACTAATCCTTCTTTACTGCATCACTCACTCCCAAACATTGACGAATTCACACGGAAATTGCGTCGCTGTGAAATACGAGTACTATGTGTTCTAAGACATTTCCTTCTAAATCGAGTCACGTTTCTTTGGAAACGACAGGATTTTCTTTTGGGATACGACAATCACATTTCCGATCCACTAATCCTTCTTTACTGCATCCCTCACTCCCACACATTGAAGAATTCACACGGAAATTGCGTCGCTGTGAAATACGAGTACTATGTGTTCTAAGACATTTCCTTCTAAATCGAGTAACGTTTCTATGGAAACGACAGGATTTTCTTTAGGGATACGACAATCACATTTCCGATCCACTAATCCTTCTTTACTGCATCCTTCACTCCCACACATTCAAGAATTCACACGGAAATTGCGTCGCTGTGAAATACGAGTACTATGTGTTCTAAGACATTTCCTTCTAAATCGAGTAACGTTTCAATGGAAACGACAGGATTATCTTTTGGGATACGACAATCTCATTTCCGATCCACTAATCCTTCTTTACTGCATCCCTCACTCCCAAACATTGACGAATTCACACGGAAATTGCGTCGCTGTGATATACGAGTACTATGTGTTCTAAGACATTTCCTTCTAAATCGAGTAACGTTTCTATGGAAATGACAGAATTTTCTTTTGGGATACGACAATCTCACTTCCGATCCACTAATCCTTCGTTACTGCATCCCTCACTCCCACACATTGAAGAATTCACACGGAAATTGCGTCGCTATGAAATACGAGTACTATGTGTTCTAAGACATTTCCTTCTATATCGAGTAACGTTTCTATGGAAACGACAGGATTTTCTTTTGGGATACGACAATCACATTTCCGATCCACTAATCCTTCTTTACTGCATGCCTCACTCCCAAACATTGACGAATTCACACGGAATTTCCGTCGCTATGAAATACGAGTACTATGTGTTCTAAGACATTTCGTTCTAAATCGAGTAACGTTTCTACGGAAACGACAGGATTTTCTTTTGGGATACGACAATCACATTTCCGATCCACTAATCGTTCTTTACTGCATCCCTCACTCCCAAACATTGACGAATTCACACGGAAATTGCGTCGCTGTGAAATACGAGTACTATGTGTTCTAAGACATTTCCTTCTAAATCGAGTAACATTTCTATGGAAACGACAGGATTTTCTTTTGGGATACGACAATCTCATTTCCGATCCACTAATCCTTCTTTACTGCATCCCTCACTCCCAAACATTGACGAATTCACACGGAAATTGCGTCGCTGTGAAATACGAGTACTATGTGTTCTAAGACATTTCCTTCTAAATCGAGTAACGTTTCTATGGAAACGACAGGATTTTCTTTTGGGATACGACAATCACATTTCCGATCCACTAATCCTTCTTTACTGCATCCCTCACTCCCTCACATTGAAGAATTCACACGGAAATTGCGTCGCTATGAAATACGAGTACTATGTGTTGTAAGACATTTCCTTCTAAATCGAGTAACGTTTCTATGGAAACGACAGGATTTTCTTTTGGGATACGACAATCACATTTCCGATCCACTAATCCTTCTTTACTGCATCCCTCACTCCCACACATTGAAGAATTCACACGGAAATTGCGTCGCTGTGAAATGCGAGTACTATGTGTTCTAAGACATTTCCTTCTAAATCGAGTAACGTTTCTATGGAAACGACAGGATTTTCTTTTGGGATACGACAATAACATTTCCGATCCACAAATCCTTCTTTACTGCATCCCTCACTCCCAAACATTGACGAATTCACACGGAAATTCCGTCGCTATGAAATACGAGTACTATATGTTCTAAGACATTTGCTTCTAAATCGAGTAACGTTTCTATGGAAACGACAGGATTTTCTTTTGGGATACGACAAGCATATTTCCGATCCACTAATCCTTCTTTACTGCATCCCTCACTCCCACACATTGAAGGATTCACACGGAAATTGCGTCGCTGTGAAATACGAGTACTATGTGATCTAAGACATTTCCTTCTAAATCGAGTAACGTTTCAATGGAAACGACAGGATTTTCTTTTGGGATACGACAATCTCATTTCCGATCCACTAATCCTTCTTTACTGCATCACTCACTCCCAAACATTGACGAATTCACACGGAAATTGCGTCGCTGTGAAATACGAGTACTATGTGTTCTAAGACATTTCCTTCTAAATCGAGTCACGTTTCTTTGGAAACGACAGGATTTTCTTTTGGGATACGACAATCACATTTCCGATCCACTAATCCTTCTTTACTGCATCCCTCACTCCCACACATTGAAGAATTCACACGGACATTGCGTCGCTGTGAAATACGAGTACTATGTGTTCTAAGACATTTCCTTCTAAATCGAGTAACGTTTCTATGGAAACGACAGGATTTTCTTTTGGGATACGACAATCACATTTCCGATCCACTAATCCTTCTTTACTGCATCCTTCACTCCCACACATTCAAGAATTCACACGGAAATTGCGTCGCTGTGAAATACGAGTACTATGTGTTCTAAGACATTTCCTTCTAAATCGAGTAACGTTTCAATGGAAACGACAGGATTATCTTTTGGGATACGACAATCTCATTTCCGATCCACTAATCCTTCTTTACTGCATCCCTCACTCCCAAACATTGACGAATTCACACGGAAATTGCGTCGCTGTGATGTACGAGTACTATGTGTTCTAAGACATTTCCTTCTAAATCGAGAAACGTTTCTATGGAAATGACAGGATTTTCTTTTGGGATACGACAATCTCACTTCCGATCCACTAATCCTTCGTTACTGCATCCCTCACTCCCACACATTGAAGAATTCACACGGAAATTGCGTCGCTATGAAATACGAGTACTATGTGTTCTAAGACATTTCCTTCTATATCGAGTAACGTTTCTATGGAAACGACAGGATTTTCTTTTGGGATACGACAATCACATTTCCGATCCACTAATCCTTCTTTACTGCATGCCTCACTCCCAAACATTGACGAATTCACACGGAATTTCCGTCGCTATGAAATACGAGTACTATGTGTTCTAAGACATTTCCTTCTAAATCGAGTAACGTTTCTACGGAAACGACAGGATTTTCTTTTGGGATACGACAATCACATTTCCGATCCACTAATCGTTCTTTACTGCATCCCTCACTCCCAAACATTGACGAATTCACACGGAAATTGCGTCGCTGTGAAATACGAGTACTATGTGTTCTAAGACATTTCCTTCTAAATCGAGTAACATTTCTATGGAAACGGCAGGATTTTCTTTTGGGATACGACAATCTCATTTCCGATCCACTAATCCTTCTTTACTGCATCCCTCACTCCCAAACATTGACGAATTCACACGGAAATTGCGTCGCTGTGAAATACGAGTACTATGTGTTCTAAGACATTTCCTTCTAAATCGAGTAACGTTTCTATGGAAACGACAGGATTTTCTTTTGGGATACGACAATCACATTTCCGATCCACTAATCCTTCTTTACTGCATCCCTCACTCCCTCACATTGAAGAATTCACACGGAAATTGCGTCGCTATGAAATACGAGTACTATGTGTTGTAAGACATTTCCTTCTAAATCGAGTAACGTTTCTATGGAAACGACAGGATTTTCTTTTGGGATACGACAATCACATTTCCGATCCACTAATCCTTCTTTACTGCATCCCTCACTCCCACACATTGAAGAATTCACACGGAAATTGCGTCGCTGTGAAATGCGAGTACTATGTGTTCTAAGACATTTCCTCCTAAATCGAGTAACGTTTCTATGGAAACGACAGGATTTTCTTTTGGAATACGACAATCACATTTCCGATCCACAAATCCTTCTTTACTGCATCCCTCACTCCCAAACATTGTCGAATTCACACGGAAATTCCGTCGCTATGAAATACGAGTACTATGTGTTCTAAGACATTTCCTTCTAAATCGAGTAACGTTTCTATGGAAACGACAGGATTTTCTTTTGGGATACGACAATCACATTTCCGATCCACAAATCCTTCTTTACTGCATCCCTCACTCCCAAACATTGACGAATTCACACGGAAATTCCGTCGCTATGAAATACGAGTACTATGTGTTCTAAGACATTTCCTTCTAAATCGAGTAACGATTCTATGGAAACGACAGGATTTTCTTTTGGGATACGACAATGTCATTTCCGATCCACTAATCCTCCTTTACTGCATCCCTCACTCCCAAACATTGACGAATTCACACGGAAATTGCGTCGCTGTGAAATACGAGTACTATGTGTTCTAAGACATTTCCTTCTAAATCGAGTAACATTTCTATGGAAACGACAGGATTTTCTTTTGGGATACGACAATCTCATTTGCGATCCACTAATCCTTCCTTACTGCATCCCTCACTCCCAAACATTGACGAATTCACACGGAAATTGCGTCGCTGTGAAATACGAGTACTATGTGTTCTAAGACATTTCCTTCTAAATCGAGTAACGTTTCTATGGAAACGACAGGATTTTCTTTTGGGATACGACAATCACATTTCCGATCCACTAATCCTTCTTTACTGCATCCCTAACTCCCACACATTGACGAATTCACACGGAAATTGCGTCGCTGTGAAATACGAGTACTATGTGTTCTAAGACATTTCCTTCTAAATCGAGTAACGTTTCTATGGAAACGACAGGATTTTTTTTTGGGATACGACAATCACATTTGCGATCCACTAATCCTTCTTTACTGCATCCCTCACTCCCACACATTGAAGAATTCACACGGAAATTGCGTCGCTGTGAAATGCGAGTACTATGTGTTCTAAGACATTTCCTTCTAAATCGAGTAACGTTTCTATGGAAACGACAGGATTCTCTTTTGGGATACGACAATCACATTTCCGATCCACAAATCCTTCTTTACTGCATCCCTCACTCCCAAACATTGACGAATTCACACGGAAATTCCGTCGCTATGAAATACGAGTACTATGTGTTCTAAGACATTTCCTTCTAAATCGAGTAACGTTTCTATGGAAACGACAGGATTTTCTTTTGGGATACGACAATCACATTTCCGATCCACTAATCCTTCTTTAGTGCATCCCTCACTCCCAAACATTGACGAATTCACACGGAAATTCCGTCGCTATGAAATACGAGTACTATGTGTTCTAAGACATTTCCTTCTAAATCGAGTAACGTTTCTATGGAAACGACAGGATTTTCTTTTGGGATACGACAATGTCATTTCTGATCCACTAATCCTCCTTTACTGCATCCCTCACTCCCAAACATTGACGAATTCACACGGAAATTGCGTCGCTGTGAAATACGAGTACTATGTGTTCTAAGACATTTCCTTCTAAATCGAGTAACATTTCTATGGAAACGACAGGATTTTCTTTTGGGATACGACAATCTCCTTTGCGATCCACTAATCCTTCTTTACTGCATCCCTCACTCCCAAACATTGACGAATTCACACGGAAATTGCGTCGCTGTGAAATACGAGTACTATGTGTTCTAAGACATTTCCTTCTAAATCGAGTAACGTTTCTATGGAAACGACAGGATTTTCTTTTGGGATACGACAATAACATTTCCGATCCACAAATCCTTCTTTACTGCATCCCTCACTCCCAAACATTGACGAATTCACACGGAAATTCCGTCGCTATGAAATACGAGTACTATATGTTCTAAGACATTTGCTTCTAAATCGAGTAACGTTTCTATGGAAACGACAGGATTTTCTTTTGGGATACGACAAGCATATATCCGATCCACTAATCCTTCTTTACTGCATCCCTCACTCCCACACATTGAAGAATTCACACGGAAATTGCGTCGCTGTGAAATACGAGTACTATGTGATCTAAGACATTTCCTTCTAAATCGAGTAACGTTTCAATGGAAACGACAGGATTTTCTTTTGGGATACGACAATGTCATTTCTGATCCACTAATGCTCCTTTACTGCATCCCTCACTCCCAAACATTGACGAATTCACACGGAAATTGCGTCGCTGTGAAATACGAGTACTATGTGTTCTAAGACATTTCCTTCTAAATCGAGTAACATTTCTATGGAAACGACAGGATTTTCTTTTGGGATACGACAATCTCATTTGCGATCCACTAATCCTTCTTTACTGCATCCCTCACTCCCAAACATTGACGAATTCACACGGAAATTGCGTCGCTGTGAAATACGAGTACTATGTGTTCTAAGACATTTCCTTCTAAATCGAGTAACGTTTCTATGGAAACGACAGGATTTTCTTTTGGGATACGACAATCACATTTCCGATCCACTAATCCTTCTTTACTGCATCCCTCACTCCCAAACATTGACGAATTCACACGGAAATTCCGTCGCTATGAAATACGAGTACTATGTGTTCTAAGACATTTCCTTCTAAATCGAGTAACGTTTCTACGGAAACGACAGGATTTTCTTTTGGGATACGACAATCACATTTCCGATCCACTAATCGTTCTTTACTGCATCCCTCACTCCCAAACATTGACGAATTCACACGGAAATTGCGTCGCTGTGAAATACGAGTATTATGTGTTCTAAGACATTTCCTTCTAAATCGAGTAACGTTTCTATGGAAACGACAGGATTTTCTTTTGGGATACGACAATCACATTTCCGATCCACTAATCCTTCTTTACTGCATCCCTAACTCCCACACATTGACGAATTCACACGGAAATTGCGTCGCTGTGAAATACGAGTACTATGTGTTCTAAGACATTTCCTTCTAAATCGAGTAACGTTTCTATGGAAACGACAGGATTTTTTTTTGGGATACGACAATCACATTTCCGATCCACAAATCCTTCTTTACTGCATCCCTCACTCCCAAACATTGAAGAATTCACACGGAAATTGCGTCGCTGTGAAATACGAGTACTATGTGTTCTAAGACATTTCCTTCTAAATCGAGTAACGTTTCTATGGAAACGACAGGATTTTCTTTTGGGATACGACAATCACATTTCCGATCCACTAATCCTTCTTTACTGCATCCCTCACTCCCTCACATTGAAGAATTCACACGGAAATTGCGTCGCTATGAAATACGAGTACTATGTGTTGTAAGACATTTCCTTCTAAATCGAGTAACGTTTCTATGGAAACGACAGGATTTTCTTTTGGGATACGACAATCACATTTCCGATCCACTAATCCTTCTTTACTGCATCCCTCACTCCCACACATTGAAGACTTCACACGGAAATTGCGTCGCTGTGAAATGCGAGTACTATGTGTTCTAAGACATTTCCTCCTAAATCGAGTAACGTTTCTATGGAAACGACAGGATTTTCTTTTGGGATACGACAATCACATTTCCGATCCACAAATCCTTCTTTACTGCATCCCTCACTCCCAAACATTGACGAATTCACACGGAAATTCCGTCGCTATGAAATACGAGTACTATGTGTTCTAAGACATTTCCTTCTAAATCGAGTAACGTTTCTATGGAAACGACAGGATTTTCTTTTGGGATACGACAATCACATTTCCGATCCACAAATCCTTCTTTACTGCATCCCTCACTCCCAAACATTGACGAATTCACACGGAAATTCCGTCGCTATGAAATACGAGTACTATGTGTTCTAAGACATTTCCTTCTAAATCGAGTAAAGGATTTTCTTTTGGGATACGACAATGTCATTTCCGATCCACTAATCCTCCTTTACTGCATCCCTCACTCCCAAACATTGACGAATTCACACGGAAATTGCGTCGCTGTGAAATACGAGTACTATGTGTTCTAAGACATTTCCTTCTAAATCGAGTAACATTTCTATGGAAACGACAGGATTTTCTTTTGGGATACGACAATCTCATTTGCGATCCACTAATCCTTCTTTACTGCATCCCTCACTCCCAAACATTGACGAATTCACACGGAAATTGCGTCGCTGTGAAATACGAGTACTATGTGTTCTAAGACATTTCCTTCTAAATCGAGTAACGTTTCTATGGAAACGACAGGATTTTCTTTTGGGATACGACAATCACATTTCCGATCCACTAATCCTTCTTTACTGCATCCCTAACTCCCACACATTGACGAATTCACACGGAAATTGCGTCGCTGTGAAATACGAGTACTATGTGTTCTAAGACATTTCCTTCTAAATCGAGTAACGTTTCTATGGAAACAACAGGATTTTTTTTTGGGATACGACAATCACATTTGCGATCCACTAATCCTTCTTTACTGCATCCCTCACTCCCACACATTGAAGAATTCACACGGAAATTGCGTCGCTGTGAAATGCGAGTACTATGTGTTCTAAGACATTTCCTTCTAAATCGAG
Source organism: Schistocerca piceifrons (assembly GCF_021461385.2). NCBI lineage: Eukaryota > Metazoa > Arthropoda > Insecta > Orthoptera > Acrididae > Schistocerca > Schistocerca piceifrons. Next base: position 600,910,825 of record NC_060144.1, on the reverse strand, counting down.
TAACGTTTCTATGGAAACGACAGGATTCTCTTTTGGGATACGACAATCACATTTCCGATCCACAAATCCTTCTTTACTGCATCCATCACTCCCAAACATTGACGAATTCACACGGAAATTCCGTCGCTATGAAATACGAGTACTATGTGTTCTAAGACATTTCCTTCTAAATCGAGTAACGTTTCTATGGAAACGACAGGATTTTCTTTTGGGATACGACAATCACATTTCCGATCCACTAATCCTTCTTTACTGCATCCCTCACTCCCAAACATTGACGAATTCACACGGAAATTCCGTCGCTATGAAATACGAGTACTATGTGTTCTAAGACATTTCCTTCTAAATCGAGTAACGTTTCTATGGAAACGACAGGATTTTCTTTTGGGATACGACAATGTCATTTCTGATCCACTAATCCTCCTTTACTGCATCCCTCACTCCCAAACATTGACGAATTCACACGGAAATTGCGTCGCTGTGAAATACGAGTACTATGTGTTCTAAGACATTTCCTTCTAGATCGAGTAACATTTCTATGGAAACGACAGGATTTTCTTTTGGGATACGACAATCTCATTTGCGATCCACTAATCCTTCTTTACTGCATCCCTCACTCCCAAACATTGACGAATTCACACGGAAATTGCGTCGCTGTGAAATACGAGTACTATGTGTTCTAAGACATTTCCTTCTAAATCGAGTAACGTTTCTATGGAAACGACAGGATTTTCTTTTGGGATACGACAATAACATTTCCGATCCACAAATCCTTCTTTACTGCATCCCTCACTCCCAAACATTGACGAATTCACACGGAAATTCCGTCGCTATGAAATACGAGTACTATATGTTCTAAGACATTTGCTTCTAAATCGAGTAACGTTTCTATGGAAACGACAGGATTTTCTTTTGGGATACGACAAGCATATATCCGATCCACTAATCCTTCTTTACTGCATCCCTCACTCCCACACATTGAAGAATTCACACGGAAATTGCGTCGCTGTGAAATACGAGTACTATGTGATCTAAGACATTTCCTTCTAAATCGAGTAACGTTTCAATGGAAACGACAGGATTTTCTTTTGGGATACGACAATGTCATTTCTGATCCACTAATCCTCCTTTACTGCATCCCTCACTCCCAAACATTGACGAATTCACACGGAAATTGCGTCGCTGTGAAATACGAGTACTATGTGTTCTAAGACATTTCCTTCTAAATCGAGTAACATTTCTATGGAAACGACAGGATTTTCTTTTGGGATACGACAATCTCATTTGCGATCCACTAATCCTTCTTTACTGCATCCCTCACTCCCAAACATTGACGAATTCACACGGAAATTGCGTCGCTGTGAAATACGAGTACTATGTGTTCTAAGACATTTCCTTCTAAATCGAGTAACGTTTCTATGGAAACGACAGGATTTTCTTTTGGGATACGACAATCACATTTCCGATCCACTAATCCTTCTTTACTGCATCCCTCACTCCCAAACATTGACGAATTCACACGGAAATTCCGTCGCTATGAAATACGAGTACTATGTGTTCTAAGACATTTCCTTCTAAATCGAGTAACGTTTCTATGGAAACGACAGGATTTTCTTTTGGGATACGACAATGTCATTTCTGATCCACTAATCCTCCTTTACTGCATCCCTCACTCCCAAACATTGACGAATTCACACGGAAATTGCGTCGCTGTGAAATACGAGTACTATGTGTTCTAAGACATTTCCTTCTAAATCGAGTAACATTTCTATGGAAACGACAGGATTTTCTTTTGGGATACGACAATCTCATTTGCGATCCACTAATCCTTCTTTACTGCATCCCTCACTCCCAAACATTGACGAATTCACACGGAAATTGCGTCGCTGTGAAATACGAGTACTATGTGTTCTAAGACATTTCCTTCTAAATCGAGTAACGTTTCTATGGAAACGACAGGATTTTCTTTTGGGATACGACAATAACATTTCCGATCCACAAATCCTTCTTTACTGCATCCCTCACTCCCAAACATTGACGATTTCACACGGAAATTCCGTCGCTATGAAATACGAGTACTATATGTTCTAAGACATTTGCTTCTAAATCGACTAACGTTTCTATGGAAACGACAGGATTTTCTTTTGGGATACGACAAGCATATTTCCGATCCACTAATCCTTCTTTACTGCATCCCTCACTCCCACACATTGAAGAATTCACACGGAAATTGCGTCGCTGTGAAATACGAGTACTATGTGATCTAAGACATTTCCTTCTAAATCGAGTAACGTTTCAATGGAAACGACAGGATTTTCTTTTGGGATACGACAATCTCATTTCCGATCCACTAATCCTTCTTTACTGCATCACTCACTCCCAAACATTGACGAATTCACACGGAAATTGCGTCGCTGTGAAATACGAGTACTATGTGTTCTAAGACATTTCCTTCTAAATCGAGTCACGTTTCTTTGGAAACGACAGGATTTTCTTTTGGGATACGACAATCACATTTCCGATCCACTAATCCTTCCTTACTGCATCCCTCACTCCCACACATTGAAGAATTCACACGGAAATTGCGTCGCTGTGAAATACGAGTACTATGTGTTCTAAGACATTTCCTTCTAAATCGAGTAACGTTTCTATGGAAACGACAGGATTTTCTTTTGGGATACGACAATCACATTTCCGATCCACTAATCCTTCTTTACTGCATCCTTCACTCCCACACATTCTAGAATTCACACGGAAATTGCGTCGCTGTGAAATACGAGTACTATGTGTTCTAAGACATTTCCTTCTAAATCGAGTAACGTTTTAATGGAAACGACAGGATTATCTTTTGGGATACGACAATCTCATTTCCGATCCACTAATCCTTCTTTACTGCATCCCTCACTCCCAAACATTGACGAATTCACACGGAAATTGCGTCGCTGTGATATACGAGTACTATGTGTTCTAAGACATTTCCTTCTAAATAAAGTAACGTTTCTATGGAAATGACAGGATTTTCTTTTGGGATACGACAATCTCACTTCCGATCCACTAAACCTTCGTTACTGCATCCCTCACTCCCACACATTGAAGAATTCACACGGAAATTGCGTCGCTATGAAATACGAGTACTATGTGTTCTAAGACATTTCCTTCTATATCGAGTAACGTTTCTATGGAAACGACAGGATTTTCTTTTGGGATACGACAATCACATTTCCGATCCACTAATCCTTCTTTACTGCATGCCTCACTCCCAAACATTGACGAATTCACACGGAATTTCCGTCGCTATGAAATACGAGTACTATGTGTTCTAAGACATTTCCTTCTAAATCGAGTAACGTTTCTACGGAAACGACAGGATTTTCTTTTGGGATACGACAATCACATTTCCGATCCACTAATCGTTCTTTACTGCATCCCTCACTCCCAAACATTGACGAATTCACACGGAAATTGCGTCGCTGTGAAATACGAGTACTATGTGTTCTAAGACATTTCCTTCTAAATCGAGTAACATTTCTATGGAAACGGCAGGATTTTCTTTTGGGATACGACAATCTCATTTCCGATCCACTAATCCTTCTTTACTGCATCCCTCACTCCCAAACATTGACGAATTCACACGGAAATTGCGTCGCTGTGAAATACGAGTACTATGTGTTCTAAGACATTTCCTTCTAAATCGAGTAACGTTTCTATGGAAACGACAGGATTTTCTTTTGGGATACGACAATCACATTTCCGATCCACTAATCCTTCTTTACTGCATCCCTCACTCCCTCACATTGAAGAATTCACACGGAAATTGCGTCGCTATGAAATACGAGTACTATGTGTTGTAAGACATTTCCTTCTAAATCGAGTAACGTTTCTATGGAAACGACAGGATTTTCTTTTGGGATACGACAATCACATTTCCGATCCACTAATCCTTCTTTACAGCATCCCTCACTCCCAGACATTGAAGAATTCACACGGAAATTGCGTCGCTGTGAAATGCGAGTACTATGTGTTCTAAGACATTTCCTTCTAAATCGAGTAACGTTTCTATGGAAACGACAGGATTTTCTTTTGGGATACGACAATCACATTTCCGATCCACAAATCCTTCTTTACTGCATCCCTCACTCCCAAACATTGACGAATTCACACGGAAATTCCGTCGCTATGAAATACGAGTACTATGTGTTCTAAGACATTTCCTTCTAAATCGAGTAACGTTTCTATGGAAACGACAGGATTTTCTTTTGGGATACGACAATCACATTTCCGATCCACAAATCCTTCTTTACTGCATCCCTCACTCCCAAACATTGACGAATTCACACGGAAATTCCGTCGCTATGAAATACGAGTACTATGTGTTCTAAGACATTTCCTTCTAAATCGAGTAACGTTTCTATGGAAACGACAGGATTTTCTTTTGGGATACGACAATGTCATTTCCGATCCACCAATCCTCCTTTACTGCATCCCTCACTCCCAAACATTGACGAATTCACACGGAAATTGCGTCGCTGTGAAATACGAGTACTATGTGTTCTAAGACATTTCCTTCTAAATCGAGTAACATTTCTATGGTAACGACAGGATTTTCTTTTGGGATACGACAATCTCATTTGCGATCCACTAATCCTTCTTTACTGCATCCCTCACTCCCTCACATTGAAGAATTCACACGGAAATTGCGTCGCTGTGAAATACGAGTACTATGTGTTCTAAGACATTTCCTTCTAAATCGAGTAACGTTTCTATGGAAACGACTGGATTTTCTTTTGGGAGACGACAATCACATTTCCGATCCACTAATCCTTCTTTACTGCATCCCTCACTCCCACACATTGAAGAATTCACACGGAAATTGCGTCGCTGTGAAATACGAGTACTATGTGTTCTAAGACATTTCCTTCTAAATCGAGTAACGTTTCTATGGTTACGACAGGATTTTCTTTTGGGATACGACAATCACATTTCCGATCCACAAATCCTTCTTTACTGCATCCCTCACTCCCAAACATTGACGAATTCACACGGAAATTGCGTCGCTGTGAAATACGAGTACTATGTGTTCTAAGACATTTCCTTCTAAATCGAGTAACGTTTCTATGGAAACGACAGGATTTTCTTTTGGGATACGACAATCACATTTCCGATCCACTAATCCTTCTTTACTGCATCCCTCACTCCCTCACATTGAAGAATTCACACGGAAATTGCGTCGCTGTGAAATACGAGTACTATGTGTTCTAAGACATTTCCTTCTAAATCGAGTAACGTTTCTATGGAAACGACAGGATTTTCTTTTGGGATACGACAATCACATTTGCGATCCACTAATCCTTCTTTACTGCATCCCTCACTCCCACACATTGAAGAATTCACACGGAAATTGCGTCGCTGTGAAATGCGAGTACTATGTGTTCTAAGACATTTCCTTCTAAATCGAGTAACGTTTCTATGGAAACGACAGGATTTTCTTTTGGGATACGACAATCACATTTCCGATTCACAAATCCTTCTTTACTGCATCCCTCACTCCCAAACATTGACGAATTCACACGGAAATTCCGTCGCTATGAAATACGAGTACTATGTGTTCTAAGACATTTCCTTCTAAATCGAGTAATGTTTCTATGGAAACGACAGGATTTTCTTTTGGGATACGACAATCACATTTCCGATCCACTAATCCTTCTTTACTGCATCCCTCACTCCCAAACATTGACGAATTCACACGGAAATTCCGTCGCTATGAAATACGAGTACTATGTGTTCTAAGACATTTCCTTCTAAATCGAGTAACGTTTCTATGGAAACGACAGGATTTTCTTTTGGGATACGACAATGTCATTTCCGATCCACTAATCCTCCTTTACTGCATCCTTCACTCCCAAACATGGACGAATTCACACGGAAATTGCGTCGCTGTGAAATACGAGTACTATGTGTTCTAAGACATTTCCTTCTAAATCGAGTAACATTTCTATGGAAACGACAGGATTTTCTTTTGGGATACGACAATCTCATTTGCGATCCACTAATCCTTCTTTACTGCATCCCTCACTCCCAAACATTGACGAATTCACACGGAAATTGCGTCGCTGTGAAATACGAGTACTATGTGTTCTAAGACATTTCCTTCTAAATCGAGTAACGTTTCTATGGAAACGACAGGATATTCTTTTGGGATACGTCAATCACATTTCCGATCCACTAATCCTTCTTTACTGCATCCCTCACTCCCTCACATTGAAGAATTCACACGGAAATTGCGTCGCTGTGAAATACGAGTACTATGTGTTCTAAGACATTTCCTTCTAAATCGAGTAACGTTTCTATGGAAACGACTGGATTTTCTTTTGGGAGACGACAATCACATTTCCGATCAACTAATACTTCTTTACTGCATCCCTCACTCCCACACATTGAAGAATTCACACGGAAATTGCGTCGCTGTGAAATACGAGTACTATGTGTTCTAAGACATTTCCTTCTAAATCGAGTAACGTTTCCATGGAAACGACAGGATTTTCTTTTGGGATACGACAATCACATTTCCGATCCACAAATCCTTCTTTACTGCATCCCTCACTCCCAAACATTGACGAATTCACACGGAAATTGCGTCGGTGTGAAATACGAGTACTATGTGTTCTAAGACATTTCCTTCTAAATCGAGTAACGTTTCTATGGAAACGACAGGATTTTCTTTTGGGATACGACAATCACATTACCGATCCACAAATCCTTCTTTACTGCATCCCTCACTCCCAAACGTTGACGAATTCACACGGAAATTGCGTCGCTGTGAAATACGAGTACTATGTGTTCTAAGACATTTCCTTCTAAATCGAGTAACATTTCTATGGAAACGACAGGATTTTCTTTTGGGATACGACAATCTCATTTCCGATCCACTAATCCTTCTTTACTGCATCCCTCACTCCCAAACATTGACGAATTCACACGGAAATTGCGTCGCTGTGAAATACGAGTACTATGTGTTCTAAGACATTTCCTTCTAAATCGAGTAACATTTCTATGGAAACGACAGGATTTTGTTTTGGGATACGACAATCTCATTTCCGATCCACTAATCCTTCTTTACTGCATCCCTCACTCCCAAACATTGACGAATTCACACGGAAATTGCGTCGCTGTGAAATACGAGTACTATGTGTTCTAAGACATTTCCTTCTAAATCGAGTAACGTTTCTATGGAAACGACTGGATTTTCTTTTGGGATACGACAATCACATTTCCGATCCACTAATCCTTCTTTACTGCATCCCTCACTCCCTCACATTGAAGAATTCACACGGAAATTGCGTCGCTGTGAAATACGAGTACTATGTGTTCTAAGACATTTCCTTCTAAATCGAGTAACGTTTCTATGGAAACGACAGGATTTTCTTTTGGGATACGACAATCACATTTCCGATCCACTAATCCTTCTTTACTGCATCCCTCACTCCCACACATTGAAGAATTCACACGGAAATTGCGTCGCTGTGAAATACGAGTACTATGTGTTCTAAGACATTTCCTTCTAAATCGAGTAACGTTTCTATGGAAACGACAGGATTTTCTTTTGGGATACGACAATCACATTTCCGATCCACAAATCCTTCTTTACTGCATCCCTCACTCCCAAACATTGACGAATTCACACGGAAATTCCGTCGCTATGAAATACGAGTACAATGTGTTCTAAGACATTTCCTTCTAAATCGAGTAACGTTTCTATGGAAACGACAGGATTTTCTTTTGGGATACGACAATCACATTTCCGATCCACAAATCCTTCTTTACTGCATCCCTTACTCCCAAACATTGACGAATTCACACGGAAATTGCGTCGCTGTGAAATACGAGTACTATGTGTTCTAAGACATTTCCTTCTAAATCGAGTAACATTTCTATGGAAACGACAGGATTTTCTTTTGGGATACGACAATGTCATTTCCGATCCACTAATCCTTCTTTACTGCATCCCTCACTCCCAAACATTGACAAATTAACACGGAAATTGCGTCGCTGTGAAATACGAGTACTATGTGTTCTAAGACATTTCCTTCTAAATCTAGTAACATTTCTATGGAAACGACAGGATTTTCTTTTGGGATACGACAATCTCATTTCCGATCCACTAATCCTTCTTTACTGCATACCTCACTCCCAAACATTGACGAATTCACACGGAAATTGCGTCGCTGTGAAATACGAGTACTATGTGTTCTAAGACATTTCCTTCTAAATCGAGTAACGTTTCTATGGAAACGACAGGATTTTCTTTTGGGATACGACAATCACATTTCCGATCCACTAATCCTTCTTTACTGCATCCCTCACTCCCACACATTCAAGAATTCACACGGAAATTGCATCGCTGTGAAATACGAGTACTATGTGTTCTAAGACATTTCCTTCTAAATCGAGTAACGTTTCTATGGAAACGACAGGATTTTCTTTTGGGATACGACAAGCACATTTTAGATTCACTAATCCTTCTTTACTGCATCCCTCACTCCCTCACATTGAAGAATTCACACGGAAATTGCGTCGCTGTGAAATACGAGTATTATGTGTTCTAAGACATTTCCTTCTAAATCGAGTAACGTTTCTATGGAAACGACAGGATTTTCTTTTGGGATACGACAAGCATATTTCCGATCCACTAATCCTTCTTTACTGCATCCCTCACTCCCACACATTGAAGAATTCACACGGAAATTGCGTCGCTGTGAAATACGAGTACTATGTGATCTAAGACATTTCCTTCTAAATCGAGTAACGTTTCAATGGAAACGACAGGATTTTCTTTTGGGATACGACAATCTCATTTCCGATCCACTAATCCGTCTTTACTGCATCACTCACTCCCAAACATTGACGAATTCACACGGAAATTGCGTCGCTGTGAAATACGAGTACTATGTGTTCTAAGACATTTCCTTCTAAATCGAGTAACGTTTCTTTGGAAACGACAGGATTTTCTTTTGGGATACGACAATCGCAATTCCGATCCACAAATCCTTCTTTACTGCATCCCTCACTCCCACACATTGAAGAATTCACACGGAAATTGCGTCGCTGTGAAATACGAGTACTATGTGTTCTAAGACATTTTTTTCTAAATCGAGTAACGTTTCTATTAAACGACAGGATTTTCTTTTGGGATACGACAATCACATTTCCGATCCACTAATCCTTCTTTACTGCATCCCTCACTCCCTCACATTGAAGAATTCACACGGAAATTGCGTCGCTATGAAATACGAGTACTATGTGTTGTAAGACATTTCCTTCTAAATCGAGTAACGTTTCTATGGAAACGACAGGATTTTCTTTTGGGATACGACAATCACATTTCCGATCCACTAATCCTTCTTTACTGCATCCCTCACTCCCACACATTGAAGAATTCACACGGAAATTGCGTCGCTGTGAAATGCGAGTACTATGTGTTCTAAGACATTTCCTTCTAAATCGAGTAACGTTTCTATGGAAACGACAGGATTTTCTTTTGGGATACGACAATCACATTTCCGATCCACAAATCCTTCTTTACTGCATCCCTCACTCCCAAACATTGACGAATTCACACGGAAATTCCGTCGCTATGAAATACGAGTACTATGTGTTCTAAGACATTTCCTTCTAAATCGAGTAACGTTTCTATGGAAACGACAGGATTTTCTTTTGGGATACGACAATCACATTTCCGATTCACAAATCCTTCTTTACTGCATCCCTCACTCCCAAACATTGACGAATTCACACGGAAATTCCGTCGCTATGAAATACGAGTACTATGTGTTCTAAGACATTTCCTTCTAAATCGAGTAATGTTTCTATGGAAACGACAGGATTTTCTTTTGGGATACGACAATCACATTTCCGATCCACTAATCCTTCTTTACTGCATCCCTCACTCCCAAACATTGACGAATTCACACGGAAATTCCGTCGCTATGAAATACGAGTACTATGTGTTCTAAGACATTTCCTTCTAAATCGAGTAACGTTTCTATGGAAACGACAGGATTTTCTTTTGGGATACGACAATGTCATTTCCGATCCACTAATCCTCCTTTACTGCATCCTTCACTCCCAAACATGGACGAATTCACACGGAAATTGCGTCGCTGTGAAATACGAGTACTATGTGTTCTAAGACATTTCCTTCTAAATCGAGTAACATTTCTATGGAAACGACAGGATTTTCTTTTGGGATACGACAATCTCATTTGCGATCCACTAATCCTTCTTTACTGCATCCCTCACTCCCAAACATTGACGAATTCACACGGAAATTGCGTCGCTGTGAAATACGAGTACTATGTGTTCTAAGACATTTCCTTCTAAATCGAGTAACGTTTCTATGGAAACGACAGGATATTCTTTTGGGATACGTCAATCACATTTCCGATCCACTAATCCTTCTTTACTGCATCCCTCACTCCCTCACATTGAAGAATTCACACGGAAATTGCGTCGCTGTGAAATACGAGTACTATGTGTTCTAAGACATTTCCTTCTAAATCGAGTAACGTTTCTATGGAAACGACTGGATTTTCTTTTGGGAGACGACAATCACATTTCCGATCAACTAATACTTCTTTACTGCATCCCTCACTCCCACACATTGAAGAATTCACACGGAAATTGCGTCGCTGTGAAATACGAGTACTATGTGTTCTAAGACATTTCCTTCTAAATCGAGTAACGTTTCCATGGAAACGACAGGATTTTCTTTTGGGATACGACAATCACATTTCCGATCCACAAATCCTTCTTTACTGCATCCCTCACTCCCAAACATTGACGAATTCACACGGAAATTGCGTCGGTGTGAAATACGAGTACTATGTGTTCTAAGACATTTCCTTCTAAATCGAGTAACGTTTCTATGGAAACGACAGGATTTTCTTTTGGGATACGACAATCACATTACCGATCCACAAATCCTTCTTTACTGCATCCCTCACTCCCAAACGTTGACGAATTCACACGGAAATTGCGTCGCTGTGAAATACGAGTACTATGTGTTCTAAGACATTTCCTTCTAAATCGAGTAACATTTCTATGGAAACGACAGGATTTTCTTTTGGGATACGACAATCTCATTTCCGATCCACTAATCCTTCTTTACTGCATCCCTCACTCCCAAACATTGACGAATTCACACGGAAATTGCGTCGCTGTGAAATACGAGTACTATGTGTTCTAAGACATTTCCTTCTAAATCGAGTAACATTTCTATGGAAACGACAGGATTTTGTTTTGGGATACGACAATCTCATTTCCGATCCACTAATCCTTCTTTACTGCATCCCTCACTCCCAAACATTGACGAATTCACACGGAAATTGCGTCGCTGTGAAATACGAGTACTATGTGTTCTAAGACATTTCCTTCTAAATCGAGTAACGTTTCTATGGAAACGACTGGATTTTCTTTTGGGATACGACAATCACATTTCCGATCCACTAATCCTTCTTTACTGCATCCCTCACTCCCTCACATTGAAGAATTCACACGGAAATTGCGTCGCTGTGAAATACGAGTACTATGTGTTCTAAGACATTTCCTTCTAAATCGAGTAACGTTTCTATGGAAACGACAGGATTTTCTTTTGGGATACGACAATCACATTTCCGATCCACTAATCCTTCTTTACTGCATCCCTCACTCCCACACATTGAAGAATTCACACGGAAATTGCGTCGCTGTGAAATACGAGTACTATGTGTTCTAAGACATTTCCTTCTAAATCGAGTAACGTTTCTATGGAAACGACAGGATTTTCTTTTGGGATACGACAATCACATTTCCGATCCACAAATCCTTCTTTACTGCATCCCTCACTCCCAAACATTGACGAATTCACACGGAAATTCCGTCGCTATGAAATACGAGTACAATGTGTTCTAAGACATTTCCTTCTAAATCGAGTAACGTTTCTATGGAAACGACAGGATTTTCTTTTGGGATACGACAATCACATTTCCGATCCACAAATCCTTCTTTACTGCATCCCTTACTCCCAAACATTGACGAATTCACACGGAAATTGCGTCGCTGTGAAATACGAGTACTATGTGTTCTAAGACATTTCCTTCTAAATCGAGTAACATTTCTATGGAAACGACAGGATTTTCTTTTGGGATACGACAATGTCATTTCCGATCCACTAATCCTTCTTTACTGCATCCCTCACTCCCAAACATTGACAAATTAACACGGAAATTGCGTCGCTGTGAAATACGAGTACTATGTGTTCTAAGACATTTCCTTCTAAATCTAGTAACATTTCTATGGAAACGACAGGATTTTCTTTTGGGATACGACAATCTCATTTCCGATCCACTAATCCTTCTTTACTGCATACCTCACTCCCAAACATTGACGAATTCACACGGAAATTGCGTCGCTGTGAAATACGAGTACTATGTGTTCTAAGACATTTCCTTCTAAATCGAGTAACGTTTCTATGGAAACGACAGGATTTTCTTTTGGGATACGACAATCACATTTCCGATCCACTAATCCTTCTTTACTGCATCCCTCACTCCCACACATTCAAGAATTCACACGGAAATTGCATCGCTGTGAAATACGAGTACTATGTGTTCTAAGACATTTCCTTCTAAATCGAGTAACGTTTCTATGGAAACGACAGGATTTTCTTTTGGGATACGACAAGCACATTTTAGATTCACTAATCCTTCTTTACTGCATCCCTCACTCCCTCACATTGAAGAATTCACACGGAAATTGCGTCGCTGTGAAATACGAGTATTATGTGTTCTAAGACATTTCCTTCTAAATCGAGTAACGTTTCTATGGAAACGACAGGATTTTCTTTTGGGATACGACAAGCATATTTCCGATCCACTAATCCTTCTTTACTGCATCCCTCACTCCCACACATTGAAGAATTCACACGGAAATTGCGTCGCTGTGAAATACGAGTACTATGTGATCTAAGACATTTCCTTCTAAATCGAGTAACGTTTCAATGGAAACGACAGGATTTTCTTTTGGGATACGACAATCTCATTTCCGATCCACTAATCCGTCTTTACTGCATCACTCACTCCCAAACATTGACGAATTCACACGGAAATTGCGTCGCTGTGAAATACGAGTACTATGTGTTCTAAGACATTTCCTTCTAAATCGAGTAACGTTTCTTTGGAAACGACAGGATTTTCTTTTGGGATACGACAATCGCAATTCCGATCCACAAATCCTTCTTTACTGCATCCCTCACTCCCACACATTGAAGAATTCACACGGAAATTGCGTCGCTGTGAAATACGAGTACTATGTGTTCTAAGACATTTTTTTCTAAATCGAGTAACGTTTCTATTAAACGACAGGATTTTCTTTTGGGATACGACAATCACATTTCCGATCCACTAATCCTTCTTTACTGCATCCCTCACTCCCTCACATTGAAGAATTCACACGGAAATTGCGTCGCTATGAAATACGAGTACTATGTGTTGTAAGACATTTCCTTCTAAATCGAGTAACGTTTCTATGGAAACGACAGGATTTTCTTTTGGGATACGACAATCACATTTCCGATCCACTAATCCTTCTTTACTGCATCCCTCACTCCCACACATTGAAGAATTCACACGGAAATTGCGTCGCTGTGAAATGCGAGTACTATGTGTTCTAAGACATTTCCTTCTAAATCGAGTAACGTTTCTATGGAAACGACAGGATTTTCTTTTGGGATACGACAATCACATTTCCGATCCACAAATCCTTCTTTACTGCATCCCTCACTCCCAAACATTGACGAATTCACACGGAAATTCCGTCGCTATGAAATACGAGTACTATGTGTTCTAAGACATTTCCTTCTAAATCGAGTAACGTTTCTATGGAAACGACAGGATTTTCTTTTGGGATACGACAATCACATTTCCGATCCACAAATCCTTCTTTACTGCTTCCCTCACTCCCAAACATTGACGAATTCACACGGAAATTCCGTCGCTATGAAATACGAGTACTATGTGTTCTAAGACATTTCCTTCTAAATCGAGTAACGTTTCTATGGAAACGACAGGATTTTCTTTTGGGATACGACAATGTCATTTCCGATCCACTAATCCTCCTTTACTGCATCCCTCACTCCCAAACATTGACGAATTCTCACGGAAATTGCGTCGCTGTGAAATACGAGTACTATGTGTTCTAAGACATTTCCTTCTAAATCGAGTAACATTTCTATGGAAACGACAGGATTTTCTTTTGGGATACGACAATCTCATTTGCGATCCACTAATCCTTCTTTACTGCATCCCTCACTCCCAAACATTGTCGAATTCACACGGAAATTGCGTCGCTGTGAAATACGAGTACTATGTGTTCTAAGACATTTCCTTCTAAATCGAGTAACGTTTCTATGGAAACGACAGGATTTTCTTTTGGGATACGACAATCACATTTCCGATCCACTAATCCTTCTTTACTGCATCCCTCACTCCCTCACATTGAAGAATTCACACGGAAATTGCGTCGCTGTGAAATACGAGTACTATGTGTTCTAAGACATTTCCTTCTAAATCGAGTAACGTTTCTATGGAAACGACTGGATTTTCTTTTGGGAGACGACAATCAGATTTCCGATCCACTAATCCTTCTTTACTGCATCCCTCACTCCCACACATTGAAGAATTCACACGGAAATTGCGTCGCTGTGAAATACGAGTACTATGTGTTCTAAGACATTTCCTTCTAAATCGAGTAACGTTTCTATGGTAACGACAGGATTTTCTTTTGGGATACGACAATCACATTTCCGATCCACAAATCCTTCTTTACTGCATCCCTCACTCCCAAACATTGACGAATTCACACGGAAATTGCGTCGGTGTGAAATACGAGTACTATGTGTTCTAAGACATTTCCTTCTAAATCGAGTAACGTTTCTATGGAAACGACAGGATTTTCTTTTGGGATACGACAATCACATTTCCGATCCACTAATCCTTCTTTACTGCATCCCTCACTCCCTCACATTGAAGAATTCACACGGAAATTGCGTCGCTGTGAAATACGAGTACTATGTGTTCTAAGACATTTCCTTCTTAATCGAGTAACGTTTCTATGGAAACGACAGGATTTTCTTTTGGGATACGACAATCACATTCGCGATCCACTAATCCTTCTTTACTGCATCCCTCACTCCCACACATTGAAGAATTCACACGGAAATTGCGTCGCTGTGAAATGCGAGTACTATGTGTTCTAAGACATTTCCTTCTAAATCGAGTAACGTTTCTATGGGAACGACAGGATTTTCTTTTGGGATACGACAATCACATTTCCGATCCACAAATCCTTCTTTACTGCATCCCTCACTCCCAAACATTGACGAATTCACACGGAAATTCCGTCGCTATGAAATACGAGTACTATGTGTTCTAAGACATTTCCTTCTAAATCGAGTAACGTTTCTATGGAAACGACAGGATTTTGTTTTGGGATACGACAATCACATTTCCGATCCACTAATCCTTCTTTACTGCATCCCTCACTCCCAAACATTGACGAATTCACACGGAAATTCCGTCGCTATGAAATACGAGTACTATGTGTTCTAAGACATTTCCTTCTAAATCGAGTAACGTTTCTATGGAAACGACAGGATTTTCTTTTGGGATACGACAATGTCATTTCCGATCCACTAATCCTCCTTTACTGCATCCCTCACTCCCAAACATTGACGAATTCACACGGAAATTGCGTCGCTTTGAAATACGAGTACTATGTGTTCTAAGACATTTCCTTCTAAATCGAGTAACATTTCTATGGAAACGACAGGATTTTCTTTTGGGATACGACAATCTCATTTGCGATCCACTAATCCTTCTTTACTGCATCCCTCACTCCCAAACATTGACGAATTCACACGGAAATTCCGTCGCTATGAAATACGAGTACTATGTGTTCTAAGACATTTCCTTCTAAATCGAGTAACGTTTCTATGGAAACGACAGGATTTTCTTTTGGGATACGACAATGTCATTTCCGATCCACTAATCCTCCTTTACTGCATCCCTCACTCCCAAACATTGACGAATTCACACGGAAATTGCGTCGCTGTGAAATACGAGTACTATGTGTTCTAAGACATTTCCTTCTAAATCGAGTAACGTTTCTATGGAAACGACTGGATTTTCTTTTGGGAGACGACAATCACATTTCCGATCCACTAATCCTTCTTTACTGCATCCCTCACTCCCACACATTGAAGAATTCACACGGAAATTGCGTCGCTGTGAAATACGAGTACTATGTGTTCTAAGACATTTCCTTCTAAATCGAGTAACGTTTCTATGGTAACGACAGGATTTTCTTTTGGGATACGACAATCACATTTCCGATCCACAAATCCTTCTTTACTGCATCCCTCACTCCCAAACATTGACGAATTCACACGGAAATTGCGTCGGTGTGAAATACGAGTACTATGTGTTCTAAGACATTTCCTTCTAAATCGAGTAACGTTTCTATGGAAACGACAGGATTTTCTTTTGGGATACGACAATCACATTTGCGATCCACTAATCCTTCTTTACTGCATCCCTCACTCCCACACATTGAAGAATTCACACGGAAATTGCGTCGCTGTGAAATGCGAGTACTATGTGTTCTAAGACATTTCCTTCTAAATCGAGTAACGTTTCTATGGAAACGACAGGATTTTCTTTTGGGATACGACAATCACATTTCCGATCCACAAATCCTTCTTTACTGCATCCCTCACTCCCAAACATTGACGAATTCACACGGAAATTCCGTCGCTATGAAATACGAGTACTATGTGTTCTAAGACATTTCCTTCTAAATCGAGTAACGTTTCTATGGAAACGACAGGATTTTGTTTTGGGATACGACAATCACATTTCCGATCCACTAATCCTTCTTTACTGCATCCCTCACTCCCAAACATTGACGAATTCACACGGAAATTCCGTCGCTATGAAATACGAGTACTATGTGTTCTAAGACATTTCCTTCTAAATCGAGTAACGTTTCTATGGAAACGACAGGATTTTCTTTTGGGATACGACAATGTCATTTCCGATCCACTAATCCTCCTTTACTGCATCCCTCACTCCCAAACATTGACGAATTCACACGGAAATTGCGTCGCTTTGAAATACGAGTACTATGTGTTCTAAGACATTTCCTTCTAAATCGAGTAACATTTCTATGGAAACGACAGGATTTTCTTTTGGGATACGACAATCTCATTTGCGATCCACTAATCCTTCTTTACTGCATCCCTCACTCCCAAACATTGACGAATTCACACGGAAATTGCGTCGCTGTGAAATACGAGTACTATGTGTTCTAAGACATTTCCTTCTAAATCGAGTAACGTTTCTATGGAAACGACAGGATTTTCTTTTGGGATACGTCAATAACATTTCCGATCCACTAATCCTTCTTTACTGCATCCCTCACTCCCTCACATTGAAGAATTCCCACGGAAATTGCGTCGCTGTGAAATACGAGTACTATGTGTTCTAAGACATTTCCTTCTAAATCGAGTAACGTTTCTATGGAAACGACTGGATTTTCTTTTGGGAGACGACAATCACATTTCCGATCAACTAATCCTTCTTTACTGCATCCCTCACTCCCACACATTGAAGAATTCACACGGAAATTGCGTCGCTGTGAAATACGAGTACTATGTGTTCTAAGACATTTCCTTCTAAATCGAGTAACGTTTCTATGGAAACGACAGGATTTTCTTTTGGGATACGACAATCACATTTCCGATCCACTAATCCTTCTTTACTGCATCCCTCACTCCCAAACATTGAAGAATTCACACGGAAATTGCGTCGCTGTGAAATACGAGTACTATGTGTTCTAAGACATTTCCTTCTAACTCGAGTAACGTTTCTATGGAAACGACAGGATTTTCTTTTGGTATACGACAATCACATTTACGTTCCACTAATCCTTCTTTCCTGCATACCTCACTCCCACACATTGAAGAATTCACACGGAAATTGCGTCGCTGTGAAATACGAGTACTATGTGTTCTAAGACATTTCCTTCTAAATCGAGTAACGTTTCTATGGAAACGACAGGATTTTCTTTTGAGATACGACAATCACATTTACGATCCACTAATCCTTCTTTACTGCATCCCTGACTCCCACACATTGAAGAATTCACACGGAAATTGCGTCGCTGTGAAATACGAGTACTATGTGTTCTAAGACATTTCCTTCTAAATCGAGTAAAGTTTCTATGGAAACGACAGGATTTTCTTTTGGGATACGACAACCACATTTACGATCCACTAGTCCTTCTTTACTGCATCCCTCACTCCCACACATTGACGAATTCACACGAAAATTGCGTCGCTGTGAAGTACGAGTACTATGTGTTCTAAGACATTTCCTTCTAAATCGAGTAACGTTTCTATGGAAACGACAGGATTTTCTTTTGGGATACGACAATCTCATTTACGCTCCACTAATCCTTCTTTACTGTATCCCTCACTCCCACACATTGAAGAATTCACACGGAAATTGCGTCGCTGTGAAATACGAGTACTATGTGTTCTAAGACATTTCCTCCTAAATCGAGTAACGTTTCTATGGAAACGACAGAATTTTCTTTTGGGATACGACAATCACATTTACGATCCACTAATCCTGCTTTACTGCATCCCTCACTCCCACACATTGAAGAATTCACACGGAAATTGCGTCGATGTGAAATACGAGTACTGTGTGTTCTAAGACATTTCCTTCTAAATCAAGTAACGTTTCTATGGAAACGACAGGATTTTCTTTTGGGATACGACAATCACATTTACGATCCACTAATCCTTCTTTACTGCATCCCTCACTCCCACACATTGAAGAATTCACACGGAAATTGCGTCGCTGTGAAATACGAGTACTATGTGATCTAAGACATTTCCTTCTAAATCGAGTAACGTTTCTATGGAAACGACAGGATTTACTTTTGGGATACGACAATCCCATTTACGATCCACTAATCCTTCTTTACTGCACCCTTTACTCCCACACATTGAAGAATTCACTCGGAAATTGTGTCGCTGTGAAATACGAGTACTATGTGTTCTAAGACATTTCCTTATAAATCGAGTAACGTTTCTATGGAAACGACAGGATTTTCTTTTATGATACGACAATCACGTTTACGATCCACTAATCCTTCTTTACTGCATCCCTCACTCCCACATATTGAAGAATTCACACGGAAATTGCGTCGCTGGGAAATACGAGTACTATGTGTTCTATGGCATTTCCTTCTAAATCGAGTAACGTTTCTATGGAAACGACAGGATTTTCTTTTGGGATACTAAAATCACATTTACGATCCACTAATCCTTCTTTACTGCATCCCTCACTCCCACACATTGAAGAATTCAGACGGAAATTGCGTCGCTGTGAAATACGAGTACTATGTGTTCTAAGACATTTCCTTCTAAATCGAGTAACGTTTCTATGGAAACGACAGGATTTTCTTTTGGGATACGATAATCACATTTACGATCCACTAATCCTTCTTTACTGCATCCCTCACTCCCACACATTCAATAATTCACACGGAAATTGCGTCGCTGTGAAATACGAGTACTATGTGTTCTAAGACATTTCCTTCTAAATCGAGTAACGTTTCTATGGAAATGACAGGATTTTCTTTTGGAATACGACAATCACATTTACGATCCACTAATCCTTCTTTACTGCATCCCTCACTCCCACACATTGAAGAATTCATAAGGAAATTGCGTCGCTGTGAAATACGGGTACTATGTGTTCTAAGACATTTCCTTCTAAATCGAGTAACGTTTCTATGGAAACGACAGTATTTTCTTTTGGGATACGACAATCTCATTTCCGATCCACTAATCCTTTTTTACTGCATCCCTCACTCCCAAACATTGACGAATTCACACGGAAATTCCGTCGCTGTGAAATACGAGTACTATGTGCTCTAAGACATTTCCTTCTAAATCGAGTAACGTTTCTATGGAAACGACAGGATTTTCTTTTGGGATACGACAATCACATTTACGATCCACTAATCCTTCTTTGCTGCATCCCTCACTCCCACACATTGAAGAATTCACACGGAAATTGCGTCGCTGTGAAATACGAGTACTATGTGTTCTAAGACATTTCCTTCTAAATCAAGTAACGTTTCTATGGAAACGACAGGATTTTCTTTTGGGATACGACAACCACATTTCCGATCCACTAATCCTTCTTTACTGCATCCCTCACTCCCAAACTTTGACGAATTCACACGGAAATTCCGTCGCTGTGAAATACGAGTACTATGTGTTCTAAGACATTTCCTTCTAAATCGAGTAACGTTTCTACGGAAACGACAGAATTTTCTTTTGGGAAAAGACAATCACATTTCCGATCCACTAATCCTTCTTTACTGCATCCCTCACTCCCACTCATGGAAGAATTCACACGGAAATTGCGTCGCTGTGAAATACGAGTACTATGTGTTCTAAGACATTTCCTTCTAAATCGAGTAACGTTTCTATGGAAACAACAGGATTTTCTTTTGGGATACGACAATCACATTTCCGATCCACTAATCCTTCTTTACTGCATCCCTCACTCCCACACATTGAAGAATTCACACGGATATTGCGTCGCTGTGAAATACGAGTACTATGTGTTCTAAGACATTTCCTTCTAAATCGAGTAACGTTTCTATGGAAACGACAGGATTTTCTTTTGGGATACGACAAACACATTTCCGATCCACTAATCCTTCTTTACTGCATCCCTCACTCCCACACATTGAAGAATTCACACGGAAATTCCGTCGTTGTGAAATACGAGTACTATGTGTTCTAAGACATTTCCTTCTAAATCGAGTAACGTTTCTATGGAAACGACAGGATTTTGTTTTGGGATACGACAATCTCATTTCCGATCCACTAATCCTTCTATACTGCATCCCTCACTCCCAAACATTGACGAATTCACACGGAAATTGCGTCGCTGTGAAATACGAGTACTATGTGTTCTAAGACATTTCCTTCTAAATCGAGTAACGTTTCTATGGAAACGACAGGATTTTCTTTTGGGATACGACAATCACATTTCCGATCCACTAATCCTTCTTTACTGCATCCCTCACTCCCAAACATTGACGAATTCACACGGTAATTCCGTCGCTATGAAATACGAGTACTATGTGTTCTAAGACATTTCCTTCTAAATCGAGTAACGTTTCTATGGAAACGACAGGATTTTCTTTTGGGATACGACAATCACATTTCCGATCCACTAATCGTTCTTTACTGCATCCCTCACTCCCAAACATTGACGAATTCACACGGAAATTGCGTCGCTGTGAAATACGAGTACTATGTGTTCTAAGACATTTCCTTCTAAATCGAGTAACGTTTCTATGGAAACGACAGGATTTTCTTTTGGGATACGACAATCACATTTCCGATCCACTAATCCTTCTTTACTGCATCCCTCACTCCCAAACATTGACGAATTCACACGGAAATTCCGTCGCTGTGAAATACGAGTACTATTTGTTCTAAGACATTTCCTTCTAAATCGAGTAACGTATCTATGGAAACGACAGGATTTTCTTTTGGGATACGACAATCATATTTCCGATCCACTAATCGTTCTTTACTGCATCCCACACTCCCAAACATTGACGAATTCACACGGAAATTCCGTCGCTGTGAAATACGAGTACTATGTGTTCTAAGACATTTCCTTCTAAATCGAATAACATTTCTATGGAAACGACAGGATTTTCTTTTGGGATACGACAATCTCATTTCCGATCCACTAATCATTCTTTACTGCATCCCTCACTCCCAAACATTGACGAATTCACACGGAAATTCCGTCGCTGTGAAATACGAGTACTATGTGTTCTAAGACATTTCCTTCTAAATCGAATAACATTTCTATGGAGACGACAGGATTTTCTTTTGGGATACGACAATCTTATTTCCGATCTACTAATCCTTCTTTACTGCATCCCTCACTCTCAAACATTGACGAATTCACACGGAAATTCCGTCGCTGTGAAATACGAGTACTATGTGTTCTAAGACGTTTCCTTCTAAATCGAGTAACGTTTCTATGGAAACGACAGGATTTTCTTTTGGGATACGACAATCACATTTCCGATCCACTAATCCATCTTTACTGCATCCGTCACTCCCTCACATTGAAGAATTCACACGGAAATTGCGTCGCTGTGAAATACGAGTACTATGAGTTCTAAGACATTTGCTTCTAATTCGAGTAACGTTTCTATGGAAACGACAGGATTTTCTTTTGGGATACGACAATCACATTACCGATCCACTAATCCTTCTTTACTGCATCCCTCACTCCCACACATTGAAGAATTCACACGGAATTTGCGTCGCTGCGAAATACGAGTACTATGTGTTCTAAGACATTTCCTTCTAAATCGAGTAACGTTTCTATTGGAAACGACAGGATTTTCTTTTGGGATACGACAATCTCATTTCCGATCCACTAATCCTTCTTTACTGCATCCCTCACTCCCAAACATTGACGAATTCACACGGAAATTGCGTCGCTGTGAAATACGAGTACTATGTGTTCTAAGACATTTCCTTCTAAACCGAGTAACGTTTCTATGCAAACGACAGGATTTTCTTTTGGGATACGACAATCTCATTTCCGATCCACTAATCCTTCTTTACTGCATCCCTCACTCCCACACATTGAAGAAATCACACGGAAATTGCGTCGCTGTGAAATACGAGTACTATGTGTTCTAAGACATTTCCATCTAAATCGAGTAACGTTTCTATGGAAACGACAGGATTTTCTCTTGTGATACGACAATCACATTTACGATCCACTAATCCTTCTTTACTGCATCCCTCACTCACACACATTGAAGAATTCACACGGAAATTGCGTCGCTGTGAAATACGAGTACTATGTGTTCTAAGACATTTCCTTCTAAATCGAGTAACGTTTCTATGGATACGACAGGATTTCCTTTTGGGATACGACAATCACATTTACGATTCACTAATCCTTCTTTACTGCATCCCTCACTCCCACACATTGAAGAATTCACACGGAAATTGCGTCGCTGTGAAATACGAGTACTATGTGTTCTAAGACATTTTATTCTAAATCGAGTAACGTTTCTATGGAAACGACAGGATTTTCTTTTGGGATACGACAATCACATTTCCGATCCACTAATCCTTCTTTACTGCATCCCACACTCCCACACATAGAAGAATTCATACGGAAATTGCGTCGCTGTGAAATACGAGTACTATGTGTTCTAAGACGTTTCCTTCAAAATCGAGTGACGTTTCTATGGAAACGACAGGATTTTCTTTTGGGATACGACAATCACATTTACGATCCACTAATCCTTCTTTACTGCATCCCTCACTCCCACACATTGAAGAATTCACACGGAAATTGCGTCGCTGTGAAATACGAGTACTATGTGTTCTAAGACGTTTCCTTCAAAATCGAGTGACGTTTATATGGAAACGACAGGATTTTCTTTTGGGATACGACAATCACATTTACGATCCACTAATCCTTCTTTACTGCATCCCTCACTCCCACACATTGAAGAATTCACACGGAAATTGCGCCGCTGTGAAATACGAGTATTATGTGTTCTAAGACATTTCCTTCTAAACAGAGTAACGTTTCTATGGAAACGACAGGATTTTCTTTTGGGATACGACAATCACATTTACGATCCACTAATCCTTCTTTACTGCATCCCTCACTCCCACAAATTGTAGAATTCACACAGAAATTGCGTCGCTGTGAAATACGAGTACTATGGGTTCTAAGACATTTCCTTCTAAATCGAGTAACGTGTCTATGGAAACGCCAGGATTTTCTTTTGGGATACGACAATCACATTTACGATCCACTAATCCTTCTTTACTGCATCCCTCACTCCCACACATTGAATAATTCACACGGAAATTGCGTCGCTGTGAAATACGACTACTATGTGTTCTAAGACATTTCCTTCTAAATCGAGTAACGTTTCTATGGAAACGACACGATTTTCTTTTGGGATACGACAATCTCATTTCCGATCCACTAATCCTTCTTTACTGCATCCCTCACTCCCACACATTGAAGAATTCACACGGAAATTGCGTCGCTGTGAAATACGAGTACTATGTGTTCTAAGACATTTCCTTCTAAATCGAGTAACGTTTCTATGGAAACGACAGGATTTTCTTTTGGGATACGACAATCACATTTACGATCCACTAATCCTTCTTTACTGCATCCCTCACTCCCACACATTGAAGAAATCACACGGAAATTGCGTCGCTGTGAAATACGAGTACTATGTGCTCTAAGACATTTCCTTCTAAATCGAGTAACGTTTCTATGGAAACAACAGGATTTTCTTTTGGGATACGACAATCACATTTACGATCCACTAATCCTTCTTTACTGCATCCCTCACTCCCACACATTGAAGAATTCACACGGAATTTGCGTCGCTGTGAAATACGAGTACTATGTGTTCTAAGACATTTCCTTCTAAATCGAGTAACGTTTCTATGGAAACGACAGGATTTTCTTTTGGGATGCGACAACCACATTTACGATCCACTAATCCTTCTTTACTGCATCCCTCACTCCCACACATTGAAGAATTCACACGGAAATAGCGTCGCTGTGAAATACGAGTACTATGTGTTCTAAGACATTTCCTTCTAAATCGAGTAACGTTTCTATGGAAACGACAGGATTTTCTTTTGGGATACGACAATCACATTTACGATCCACTAATCCTTCTTTACTGCATCCCTCACTCCCACACATTGAAGAATTCACACGGAAATTGCGTCGCTGTGAAATACGAGTACTATGTGTTCTAAGACGTTTCCTTCAAAATCGAGTGACGTTTCTATGGAAACGACAGGATTTTCTTTTGGGATACGACAATCACATTTACGATCCACTAATCCTTCTTTACTGCATCCCTCACTCCCACACATTGAAGAATTCACACGGAAATTGCGCCGCTGTGAAATACGAGTATTATGTGTTCTAAGACATTTCCTTCTAAACAGAGTAACGTTTCTATGGAAACGACAGGATTTTCTTTTGGGATACGACAATCACATTTACGATCCACTAATCCTTCTTTACTGCATCCCTCACTCCCACAAATTGTAGAATTCACACAGAAATTGCGTCGCTGTGAAATACGAGTACTATGGGTTCTAAGACATTTCCTTCTAAATCGAGTAACGTGTCTATGGAAACGCCAGGATTTTCTTTTGGGATACGACAATCACATTTACGATCCACTAATCCTTCTTTACTGCATCCCTCACTCCCACACATTGAATAATTCACACGGAAATTGCGTCGCTGTGAAATACGACTACTATGTGTTCTAAGACATTTCCTTCTAAATCGAGTAACGTTTCTATGGAAACGACAGGATTTTCTTTTGGGATACGACAATCTCATTTCCGATCCACTAATCCTTCTTTACTGCATCCCTCACTCCCACACATTGAAGAATTCACACGGAAATTGCGTCGCTGTGAAATACGAGTACTATGTGTTCTAAGACATTTCCTTCTAAATCGAGTAACGTTTCTATGGAAACGACAGGATTTTCTTTTGGGATACGACAATCACATTTACGATCCACTAATCCTTCTTTACTGCATCCCTCACTCCCACACATTGAAGAAATCACACGGAAATTGCGTCGCTGTGAAATACGAGTACTATGTGCTCTAAGACATTTCCTTCTAAATCGAGTAACGTTTCTATGGAAACAACAGGATTTTCTTTTGGGATACGACAATCACATTTACGATCCACTAATCCTTCTTTACTGCATCCCTCACTCCCACACATTGAAGAATTCACACGGAATTTGCGTCGCTGTGAAATACGAGTACTATGTGTTCTAAGACATTTCCTTCTAAATCGAGTAACGTTTCTATGGAAACGACAGGATTTTCTTTTGGGATACGACAACCACATTTACGATCCACTAATCCTTCTTTACTGCATCCCTCACTCCCACACATTGAAGAATTCACACGGAAATTGCGTCGCTGTGAAATACGAGTACTATGTGTTCTAAGACATTTCCTTCTAAATCGAGTAACGTTTCTATGGAAACGACAGGATTTTGTTTTGGGATACGACAATCACATTTCCGATCCACTAATCCTTCTTTACTGCATCCCTCACTCCCACACATTGAAGAATTCACACGGAAATTCCGTCGCTGTGAAATACGAGTACTATGTGTTCTAAGACATTTCCTTCTAAATCGAGTAACGTTTCTACGGAAACGACAGGATTTTCTTTTGGGATACGACAATCTCATTTACGATCCACTAATCCTTCTTTACTGCATCCCTCACTCCCACACATTGAAGAATCCACACGGAAATTGCGTCGCTGTGAAATACGAGTACTATGTGTTCTAAGACATTTCCTTCTAAATCGAGTAACGTTTCTATGGAAACGACAGGATTTTCTTTTGGGATACGACAATCACATTTACGATCCACTAATCCTTCTTTACTGCTTCCCTCACTCCCACACATTGAAGAATTCGCACGGAAATTACGTCGCTGTGAAATACGAGTACTATGCGTTCTAAGACATTTCCTTCTAAATCGAGTAACGTTTCTATGGAAACGACAGGATTTTCTTTTGGGATACGACAATCACATTTCCGATCCACTAATCCTTCTTTACTGCATCCCTCACTCCCACACATTGAAGAATTCACACGGAAATTGCGTCGCTGTGAAATACGAGTACTATGTGTTCTAAGACATTTCCTTCTAAATCGAGTAACGTTTATATGGAAACGACAGGATTTTCTTTTGGGATACGACAATCACATTTCCGATCTACTAATCCTTCTTTACTGCATCCCTCACTCCCACACATTGAAGAATTCACACGGAAATTGCGTCGCTGTGAAATAAGAGTACTATGTGTTCTAAGACATTTCCTTCTAAATCGAGTAACGTTTCTATGGAAACGACAGGATTTTCTTTTGGGATACGACAATCTCATTTCCGATCCACTAATCCTTCTTTACTGCATCCCTCACTCCCAAACATTGAAGAATTCACACGGAAATTCCGTCGCTGTGAAATACGAGTACTATGTGTTCTAATACATTTGCTTCTAAATCGAGTAACGTTTCTATGGAAACGACAGGATTTTCTTTTGGGATACGACAATCTCATTTCCGATCCACTAATCCTTCTTTACTGCATCCCTCACTCGCACACATTGAAGAATTCACACGGAAATTGCGTCGCTGTGAAATACGAGTACTATGTGTTCTAATACATTTCCTTCTAAATCGAGTAACGTTTCTATGGAAACGACTGGATTTTCTTTTGGGATACGACAATCTCATTTCCGATCCACTAATCCTTCTTTACTGCATCCCTCACTCCCTCACATTGAAGAATTCACACGGAAATTGCGTCGCTATGAAATACGAGTACTATGTGTTCTAAGACATTTCTTTCTAAATCGAGTAACGTTTCTATGGAAACGACAGGATTTTCTTTTGGGATACGACAATCACATTTCCGATCCACTAATCCTTCTTTACTGCATCCCTCACTCCCACACATTGAAGAATTCACACGGAAATTGCGTCGCTGTGAAATACGAGTACTATGTGTTCTATGACATTTCCTTCTAAATCGAGTAACGTTTCTATGGAAACGACAGGATTTTCTTTTGGGATACGACAATCTCATTTCCGATCCACTAATCCTTCTTTACTGCATCCCTCACTCCCAAACATTGACGAATTCACACGGAAATTCCGTCGCTGTGAAATACGAGTACTATGTGTTCTAAGACATTTCCTTCTAAATCGAGTAACGTTTCTATGGAAACGACAGGATTTTCTTTTGGGATACGACAATCACATTTACGATCCACTAATCCTTCTTTACTGCATCCCTCACTCCCGCACATTGAAGAATTCACTCGGAATTGGCGTCGCTGTGAAATACGAGTACTATGTATTCTAAGACATTTCCTTCTAAATAGAGTAACGTTTCTATGGAAACGACAGGATTTTCTTTTGGGATACGACAATCACATTTACGATCCACTAATCCTTCTTTACTGCATCCCTCACTCCCACACATTGAAGAATTCACACGGAAATTGCGTCGCTGTGAAATACGAGTACTATGGGTTCTAAGACATTTCCTTCTAAATAGAGTAACGTTTCTATGGAAACGACAGGATTTTCTTTTGGGATACGACAATCACATTTACGATCCACTAATCCTTCTTTACTGCATCCCTCACTCCCACACATTGAAGAATTCACACGGAAATTCCGTCGCTGTGAAAAACGAGTACTATGTGTTCTAAGACATTTCCTTCTAAATCGAGTAACGTTCCTATGGAAACGACAGGATTTTCGTTTGGGATACGACAATCTCATTTCCGATCCACTAATCCTTCTTTACTGCATCCCTCACTCCCAAACATTGACGAATTCACACGGAAATTCCGTCGCTGTAAAATACGAGTACTATGTGTTCTAAGACATTTCCTTCTAAATAGAGTAACGTTTCTATGGAAACGACAGGATTTTCTTTTGGGATACGACAATCACATTTACGATCCACTAATCCTTCTTTACTGCATCCCTCACTCCCACACATTGAAGAATTCACACGGAAATTGCGTCGCTGTGAAATACGAGTACTATGGGTCCTAAGACATTTCCTTCTAAATCGAGTAACGTGTTTATGGAAACGACAGGATTTTCTTTTGGGATACGACAATCACATTTACGATCCACTAATCCTTCTTTACTGCATCCCTCACTCCCACACATTGAAGAATTCACACGGAAATTGCGTCGCTGTGAAATACGAGTACTATGTGTTCTAAGACATTTCCTTCTAAATAGAGTAACGTTTCTATGGAAACGACAGGATTTTCTTTTGGGATACGACAATCACATTTACGATCCACTAATCCTTCTTTACTGCATCCCTCACTCCCACACATTGAAGAATTCACACGGAAATTGCGTCGCTGTGAAATACGAGTACTATGGGTTCTAAGACATTTCCTTCTAAATAGAGTAACGTTTCTATGGAAACGACAGGATTTTCTTTTGGGATACGACAATCACATTTACGATCCACTAATCCTTCTTTACTGCATCCCTCACTCCCACACATTGAAGAATTCACACGGAAATTCCGTCGCTGTGAAAAACGAGTACTATGTGTTCTAAGACATTTCCTTCTAAATCGAGTAACGTTTCTATGGAAACGACAGGATTTTCGTTTGGGATACGACAATCTCATTTCCGATCCACTAATCCTTCTTTACTGCATCCCTCACTCCCAAACATTGACGAATTCACACGGAAATTCCGTCGCTGTGAAATACGAGTACTATGTGTTCTAAGACATTTCCTTCTAAATCGAGTAACGTTTCTATGGAAACGACAGGATTTTCTTTTGGGATACGACAATCACATTTACGATCCACTAATCCTTCTTTACTGCATCCCTCACTCCCACACATTGAAGAATTCACACGGAAATTGCGTCGCTGTGAAATACGAGTACTATGTGTTCTAAGACATTTCCTTGTAAATCGAGTAACGTTTCTATGGAAACGACAGGATTTTCTTTTGGGATACGACAACCACATTTACGATCCACTAATCCTTCTTTACTGCATCCCTCACTCCCACAGATTGAAGAATTCACACGGAAATTGCGTCGCTGTGAAATACGAGTACTATGTGTTCTAAGACATTTCCTTCTAAATCGAGTAACGTTTCTATGGAAACGACAGGATTTTCTTTTGGGATACGACAATCACATTTACGATCCACTAATCCTTCTTTACTGCATCCCTCACTCCCACACATTGAAGAATTTACACGGAAATTCCGTCGCTGTGAAAAACGAGTACTATGTGTTCTAAGACATTTCCTTCTAAATCGAGTAACGTTTCTATGGAAACGACAGGACTTTCTTTTGGGATACGACAATCTCATTTCCGATCCACTAATCCTTCTTTACTGCATCCCTCACTCCCAAACATTGACGAATTCACACGGAAATTCCGTCGCTGTGAAATACGAGTACTATGTGTTCTAAGACATTTCTTTCTAAATCGAGTAACGTTACTATGGAAACGACAGGATTTTCTTTTGGGATACGACAATCTCATTTCCGATCCACTAATCCTTCTTTACTGCATCCCTCACTCCCACACATTGAAGAATTCACACGGAAATTGCGTCGCTGTGAAATACGAGTACAATGCGTTCTAAGACATTTCCTTCTAAATAGAGTAACGTTTCTATGGAAACGACAGGATTTTCTTTTGGGATACGACAATCACATTTATGATCCACTAATCCTTCTTTACTGCATCCCTCACTCCCACACATTGAAGAATTCACACGGAAATTCCGTCGCTGTGAAAAACGAGTACTATGTGTTCTAAGACATTTCCTTCTAAATCGAGTAACGTTTCTATGGAAACGACAGGATTTTCTTTTGGGATACGACAATCTCATTTCCGATCCACTAATCCTTCTTTATTGCATCCCTCACTCCCAAACATTGACGAATTCACACGGAAATTCCGTCGCTGTGAAATACGAGTACTATGTGTTCTAAGACATTTCTTTCTAAATCGAGTAACGTTACTATGGAAACGACAGGATTTTCTTTTGGGATACGACAATCTCTTTTCCGATCCACTAATCCTTCTTTACTGCATCCCACACTCCCACACATTGAAGAATTCACACGGAAATTGCGTCGCTGTGAAATACGAGTACTATGTGTTCTAAGACATTTCCTTCTAAATCGAGTAACGTTTCTATGGAAACGACAGGATTTTCTTTTGGGATACGACAATCACATTTACGATCCACTAATCCTTCTTTACTGCATCCCTCACTCCCACACATTGAAGAATTCACACGGAAATTGCGTCGCTGTGAAATACGAGTACTATGTGTTCTAAGACATTTCCTTCTAAATCGAGTAACGTTTCTATGGAAACGACAGGATTTTCTTTTGGGATACGACAATCACATTTACGATCCACTAATCCTTCTTTACTGCATCCCTCACTCCCGCACATTGAAGAATTCACTCGGAAATGGCGTCGCTGTGAAATACGAGTACTATGTGTTCTAAGACATTTCCTTCTAAATAGAGTAACGTTTCTATGGAAACGACAGGATTTTCTTTTGGGATACGACAATCACATTTACGATCCACTAATCCTTCTTTACTGCATCCCTCACTCCCACACATTGAAGAATTCACACGGAAATTGCGTCGCTGTGAAATACGAGTACTATGGGTTCTAAGACATTTCCTTCTAAATAGAGTAACGTTTCTATGGAAACGACAGGATTTTCTTTTGGGATACGACAATCACATTTACGATCCACTAATCCTTCTTTACTGCATCCCTCACTCCCACACATTGAAGAATTCACACGGAAATTCCGTCGCTGTGAAAAACGAGTACTATGTGTTCTAAGACATATCCTTCTAAATCGAGTAACGTTCCTATGGAAACGACAGGATTTTCGTTTGGGATACGACAATCTCATTTCCGATCCACTAATCCTTCTTTACTGCATCCCTCACTCCCAAACATTGACGAATTCACACGGAAATTCCGTCGCTGTGAAATACGAGTACTATGTGTTTTAAGACATTTCCTTCTAAATCGAGTAACGTTTCTATGGAAACGACAGGATTTTCTTTTGGGATACGACAATCTCATTTCCGATCCACTAATCCTTCTTTACTGCATCCCTCACTCCCACACATTGAAGAATTCACACGGAAATTGCGTCGCTGTGAAATACGAGTACTATGTGTTCTAAGACATTTCCTTCTAAATCGAGTAACGTTTCTATGGAAACGACAGGATTTTCTTTTGGGATACGACAATCTCATTTCCGATCCACTAATCCTTCTTTACTGCATCCCTCACTCCCAAACATTGACGAATTCACAAGGAAATTCCGTCGCTGTGAAATACGAGTACTATGTTTTCTAAGACATTTCCTTCTAAATCGAGTAACGTTTCTATGGAAACGACAGGATTTTCTTTTGGGATACGACAATCACATTTACGATCCACAAATCCTTCTTTACTGCATCCCTCACTCCCACACATTGAAGAATTCACAAGGAAATTGCGTCGCTGTGAAATACGAGTACTATGTGTTCTAAGATATTTCCTTCTAAATCGAGTAACGTTTCTATGGAAACGACAGGATTTTCTTTTGGGATACGACAATCACATTTACGATCCACTAATCCCTCTTTACTGCATCCCTCACTCCCACACATTGAAGAATTCACACGGAAATTGCGTCGCTGTGAAATACGAGTACTATGGGTTCTAAGACATTTCCTTCTAAATCGAGTAACGTGTTTATGGAAACGACAGGATTTTCTTTTGGGATACGACAATCACATTTACGATCCACTAATCCTTCTTTACTGCATCCCTCGCTCCCACACATTGAAGAATTCACACGGAAATTGCGTCGCTGTGAAATACGAGTACTATGTGTTCTAAGACATTTCCTTCTAAATAGAGTAACGTTTCTATGGAAACGACAGGATTTTCTTTTGGGATACGACAATCACATTTACGATCCACTAATCCTTCTTTACTGCATCCCTCACTCCCACACATTGAAGAATTCACACGGAAATTGCGTCGCTGTGAAATACGAGTACTATGGGTCCTAAGACATTTCCTTCTAAATCGAGTAACGTGTTTATGGAAACGACAGGATTTTCTTTTGGGATACGACAATCACATTTACGATCCACTAATCCTTCTTTACTGCATCCCTCACTCCCACACATTGAAGAATTCACACGGAAATTGCGTCGCTGTGAAATACGAGTACTATGTGTTCTAAGACATTTCCTTCTAAATAGAGTAACG
This sequence comes from Schistocerca piceifrons, assembly GCF_021461385.2. Taxonomy (NCBI): domain Eukaryota; kingdom Metazoa; phylum Arthropoda; class Insecta; order Orthoptera; family Acrididae; genus Schistocerca; species Schistocerca piceifrons. The sequence goes on along the minus strand of NC_060144.1, from coordinate 600,877,733 downwards.
TTTCTATGGAAACGACAGGATTTTCTTTTGGGATACGACAATCACATTTACGATCCACTAATCCTTCTTTACTGCATCCCTCACTCCCACACATTGAAGAATTCACACGGAAATTGCGTCGCTGTGAAATACGAGTACTATGGGTTCTAAGACATTTCCTTCTAAATAGAGTAACGTTTCTATGGAAACGACAGGATTTTCTTTTGGGATACGACAATCACATTTACGATCCACTAATCCTTCTTTACTGCATCCCTCACTCCCACACATTGAAGAATTCACACGGAAATTCCGTCGCTGTGAAAAACGAGTACTATGTGTTCTAAGACATTTCCTTCTAAATCGAGTAACGTTTCTATGGAAACGACAGGATTTTCGTTTGGGATACGACAATCTCATTTCCGATCCACTAATCCTTCTTTACTGCATCCCTCACTCCCAAACATTGACGAATTCACACGGAAATTCCGTCGCTGTGAAATACGAGTACTATGTGTTCTAAGACATTTCCTTCTAAATCGAGTAACGTTTCTATGGAAACGACAGGATTTTCTTTTGGGATACGACAATCTCATTTCCGATCCACTAATCCTTCTTTACTGCATCCCTCACTCCCACACATTGAAGAATTCACACGGAAATTGCGTCGCTGTGAAATACGAGTACTATGTGTTCTAAGACATTTCCTTCTAAATCGAGTAACGTTTCTATGGAAACGACAGGATTTTCTTTTGGGATACGACAATCTCATTTCCGATCCACTAATCCTTCTTTACTGCATCCCTCACTCCCAAACATTGACGAATTCACAAGGAAATTCCGTCGCTGTGAAATACGAGTACTATGTTTTCTAAGACATTTCCTTCTAAATCGAGTAACGTTTCTATGGAAACGACAGGATTTTCTTTTGGGATACGACAATCACGTTTACGATCCACAAATCCTTCTTTACTGCATCCCTCACTCCCACACATTGAAGAATTCACAAGGAAATTGCGTCGCTGTGAAATACGAGTACTACGTGTTGTAAGACATTTCCTTCTAAATCGAGTAACGTTTCTATGGAAACGACAGGATTTTCTTTTGGGATACGACAATCACATTTACGATCCACTAATCCTTCTTTACTGCATCCCTCACTCCCACACATTGAAGAATTCACACGGAAATTGCGTCGCTGTGAAATACGAGTACTATGGGTTCTAAGATATTTCCTTCTAAATCGAGTAACGTGTTTATGGAAACGACAGGATTTTCTTTTGGGATACGACAACCACATTTACGATCCACTAATCCTTCTTTACTGCATCCCTCACTCCCACACATTGAAGAATTCACACGGAAATTGCGTCGCTGTGAAATACGAGTACTATGTGTTCTAAGACATTTCCTTCTAAATAGAGTAACGTTTCTATGGAAACGACAGGATTTTCTTTTGGGATACGACAATCACATTTACGATCCACTAATCCTTCTTTTCTGCATCCCTCACTCCCACACATTGAAGAATTCACACGGAAATTGCGTCGCTGTGAAATACGAGTACTATGGGTTCTAAGACATTTCCTTCTAAATCGAGTAACGTGTTTATGGAAACGACAGGATTTTCTTTTGGGATACGACAATCACATTTACGATCCACTAATCCTTCTTTACTGCATCCCTCACTCCCAAACATTGACGAATTCACAAGGAAATTCCGTCGCTGTGAAATACGAGTACTATGTATTCTAAGACATTTCCTTCTAAATCGAGTAACGTTTCTATGGAAACGACAGGATTTTCTTTTGGGATACGACAATCTCATTTCCGATCCACTAATCCTTCTTTACTGCATCCCTCACTCCCACACATTGAAGAATTCACACGGAAATTGCGTCGCTGTGAAATACGAGTACTATGTGTTCTAAGACATTTCCTTCTAAATCGAGTAACGTTTCTATGGAAACGACAGGATTTTCTTTTGGGATACGACAATCACATTTACGATCCACTAATCCTTCTTTACTGCATCCCTCACTCCCACACATTGAAGAATTCACACGGAAATTGCGTCGCTGTGAAATACGACTACTATGTGTTCTAAGACATTTCCTTCTAAAACGAGTAACGTTTCTATGGAAACGACAGGATTTTCTTTTGAGATACGACAATCACATTTACGATCCACTAATCCTTCTTTACTGCATCCCTCACTCCCACACATTGAAGAATTCAAACGGAAATTGCGTCGCTGTGAAATACGAGTACTATGTGTTCTAAGACATTTCCTTCTAAATCGAGTTACGTTTCTATGGAAACGACAGGATTTTCTTTTGGGATACGACAACCACATTTACGATCCACTAATCCTTCTTTACTGCATCCCTCACTCCCACACATTGAAGAATTCACACGGAAATTCCGTCGCTGTGAAATACGAGTACTATGTGTTCTAAGAATTTTCCTTCTAAATCGAGTAACGTTTCTATGGAAACGACAGGATTTTCTTTTGGGATACGACGATCTCATTTACGATCCACTAATCCTTCTTTACTGCATCCCTCACTCCCACACATTGAAGACGTCACACTGAAATTGCGTCGCTGTGAAATACGAGTACTATGTGTTCTAAGACATTTCCTTCTAAATCGAGTAACGTTACTATGGAAACGACAGGATTTTCTTTTGGGATACGACTATCACATTTACGATCTATTAATCCTTCTTTACTGCATCCCTCACTCCCACTCATTGAAGAATTCACACGGAAATTGCGTCGCTGTGAAATACGAGTACTATGTGTTCTAAGACATTTCCTTCTAAATCGAGTAACGTTTCTATGGAAACGACAGGATTTTCTTTTGGGATACGACAATCACATTTACGATCCACTAATCCTTCTTTACTGCATCCCTCACTCCCACACATTGACGAATTCACACGGAAATTGCGTCGCTGTGAAATACGAGTACTATGTGTTCTAAGACATTTCCTTCTAAGTCGAGTAACGTTTCTATGGAAACGACAGGATTTTCTTTTGGGATACGACAATCACATTTCCGATCCACTAATCCTTCTTTACTGCATCCCTCACTCCCACACATTGAAGAATTCACACGGAAATTGCGTCGCTGTGAAATACGAGTACTATGTGTTCTAAGACATTTCCTTCTAAATCGAGTAACGTTTCTATGGAAACGACAGGATTTTCTTTTGGGATACGACAATCACATTTACGATCCACTAATCCTTCTTTACTGCATCCCTCACTCCCACACATTGGAGAATTCACACGGAAATTGCGTCGCTGTGAAATTCGAGTACTATGTGTTCTAAGACATTTCCTTCTAAATAGAGTAACGTTTCTATGGAAACGACAGGATTTTCTTTTGGGATACGACAACCACATTTACGATCCACCAATCCTTCTTTACTGCATCCCTCACTCCCACACATTGAAGAATTCACACGGAAATTCCGTCGCTGTGAAATACGAGTACTATGTGTTCTAGGAATTTTCCTTCTAAATCGAGTATCGTTTCTATGGAAACGACAGGATTTTCTTTTGGGATACGACAATCTCATTTACGATCCACTAATCCTTCTTTACTGCATCCCTCACTCCCACACATTGAAGAATTCACACGGAAATTGCGTCGCTGTGAAATACGAGTACTATGTGTTCTAAGACATTTCCTTCTAAACCGAGTAACGTTTCTATGGAAACGACAGGATTTTCTTTTGGGATACGACAATCACATTTACGATCCACTAATCCTTCTTTACTGCATCCCTCACTCCCACACATTGAAGAATTCACACGGAAATTGCGTCGCTGTGAAATACGAGTACTATGTGTTCTAAGACATTTCCTTCTAAATCGAGTAACGTTTCTATGGAAACGACAGGATTTTCTTTTGGGATACGACAATCACATTTACGATCCACTAATCCTTCTTTACTGCATCCCTCACTCCCACACATTGAAGAATTCACACGGAAATTGCGTCGCTGTGAAATACGAGTACTATGTGTTCTAAGACATTTCCTTCTAAATCGAGTAACGTTTATATGGAAACGACAGGATTTTCTTTTGGGATACGACAATCACATTTACGATCCACTAATCCTTCTTTACTGCATCCCTCACACCCACACATTGACGAATTCACACGGAAATTGCGCCGCTGTGAAATACGAGTACTATGTGTTCTAAGACATTTCCTTCTAAATCGAGTAACGTTTCTATGGAAACGACAGGATATTCTTTTGGGATACGACAATCACATTTCCGATCCACTAATCCTTCTTTACTGCATCCCTCACTCCCACACATTGAAGAATTCACACGGAAATTGCGTCGCTGTGAAATACGAGTACAATGTGTTCTAAGACATTTCCTTCTAAATCGAGTAACGTTTCTATGGAAACGACAGGATTTTCTTTTGGGATACGACAATCTCATTTCCGACCCACTAATCCTTCTTTACTGCATCCCTCACTCCCAAACATTGACGAATTCACACGGAAATTCCGTCGCTGTGAAATACGAGTACTATGTGTTCTAAGACATTTCCTTCTAAATCGAGTAACGTTTCCTTGGAAACGACAGGATTTTTTTTTGGGATACGACAATCTCATTTCCGATCCACTAATCCTTCTTTACTGCATCCCTCACTCGCACACATTGAAGAATTCACACGGAAATTGCGTCGGTGTGAAATACGAGTACTATGTGTTCTAAGACATTTCCTGCTAAATCGAGTAACGTTTCTATGGAAACGACAGGATTTTCTTTTGGGATACGACAATCACATTTCCGATCCACTAATCCTTCTTTACTGCATCCGTCACTCCCTCACACTGAAGAATTCACACGAAATTGCGTCGCTGTGAAATACGAGTACTATGTGTTCTAAGACATTTCCTTCTAAATCGAATTACATTTCTATGGAAACGACAAGATTTTCTTTTTGGATACGACAATCTCATTTCCGATCCACTAATCCTTCTTTACTGCATCCCTCACTCCCAAACATTGACAAATTCACACGGAAATTCCGTCGCTGTGAAATACGAGTACTATGTGTTCTAAGACATTTCCTTCTAAATCGAGTAACGTTTCTATGGAAACAACAGGATTTTCTTTTGGGATACGACAATCACATTTCCGATCCACTAATCCTTCTTTACTGCATCCCTCACTCCCACACATTGAAGAATTCACACGGAAATTGCGTCGCTGTGAAATACGAGTACTATGTGTTCTAAGACATTTCCTTCTAAATCGAGTAACGTTTATATGGAAACGACAGGATTTTCTTTTGGGATACGACAATCACATTTACGATCCACTAATCCTTCTTTACTGCATCCCTCACACCCACACATTGACGAATTCACACGGAAATTGCGCCGCTGTGAAATACGAGTACTATGTGTTCTAAGACATTTCCTTCTAAATCGAGTAACGTTTCTATGGAAACGACAGGATATTCTTTTGGGATACGACAATCACATTTCCGATCCACTAATCCTTCTTTACTGCATCCCTCACTCCCACACATTGAAGAATTCACACGGAAATTGCGTCGCTGTGAAATACGAGTACAATGTGTTCTAAGACATTTCCTTCTAAATCGAGTAACGTTTCTATGGAAACGACAGGATTTTCTTTTGGGATACGACAATCTCATTTCCGACCCACTAATCCTTCTTTACTGCATCCCTCACTCCCAAACATTGACGAATTCACACGGAAATTCCGTCGCTGTGAAATACGAGTACTATGTGTTCTAAGACATTTCCTTCTAAATCGAGTAACGTTTCCTTGGAAACGACAGGATTTTTTTTTGGGATACGACAATCTCATTTCCGATCCACTAATCCTTCTTTACTGCATCCCTCACTCGCACACATTGAAGAATTCACACGGAAATTGCGTCGGTGTGAAATACGAGTACTATGTGTTCTAAGACATTTCCTGCTAAATCGAGTAACGTTTCTATGGAAACGACAGGATTTTCTTTTGGGATACGACAATCACATTTCCGATCCACTAATCCTTCTTTACTGCATCCGTCACTCCCTCACACTGAAGAATTCACACGAAATTGCGTCGCTGTGAAATACGAGTACTATGTGTTCTAAGACATTTCCTTCTAAATCGAATTACATTTCTATGGAAACGACAAGATTTTCTTTTTGGATACGACAATCTCATTTCCGATCCACTAATCCTTCTTTACTGCATCCCTCACTCCCAAACATTGACAAATTCACACGGAAATTCCGTCGCTGTGAAATACGAGTACTATGTGTTCTAAGACATTTCCTTCTAAATCGAGTAACGTTTCTATGGAAACAACAGGATTTTCTTTTGGGATACGACAATCACATTTCCGATCCACTAATCCTTCTTTACTGCATTCCTAACTCCCTCACATTGAAGAATTCAGACGGAAATTGCGTCGCTGTGAAATACGAGTACTATGTGTTCTAAGACATTTCCTTCTAAATCGAGTAACGTTTCTATGGAAACGACAGGATTTTCTTTTGGGATACGACAATCACATTTACGATCCACTAATCCTTCTTTACTGCATCCCTCACTCCCAAACATTGACGAATTCACACGGAAATTCCGTTGCTGTGAAATACGAGTACTATTTGTTCTAAGACATTTCCTTCTAAATCGAGTAACGTTTCTATGGAAACGACAGGATTTTCTTTTGGGATACGACAATCACATTTCCGATCCACTAATCGTTCTTTACTGCATCCCTCACTCCCAAACATTGACGAATTCACACGGAAATTCCGTCGCTGTGAAATACGAGTACTATGTGTTCTAAGACATTTCCTTCTCAATCGAGTAACGTTTCTATGGAAACGACAGGATTTTCTTTTGGGATACGACAATCACATTTACGATCCACAAATCCTTCTTTACTGCATCCCTCATTCCCACACATTGAAGAATTCACAAGGAAATTGCGTCGCTGTGAAATACGAGTACTATGTGTTCTAAGACATTTCCTTCTAAATCGAGTAACGTTTCTATGGAAGCGACAGGATTTTCTTTTGGGATACGACAATCACATTTCTGATCCACTAATCCTTCTTTACTGCATCCCTCACTCCCACACATTGAAGAATTCACAAGGAAATTGCGTCGCTGTGAAATACGAGTACTATGTGTTCTAAGACATTTCCTTCTAAATCGAGTAACGGTTCTATGGAAACGACAGGATTTTCTTTTGGGATACGACAATCACATTTCCGGTCCACTAATCCTTCTTTACTGCATCCCTCACTCCCACACATTGAAGAATTCACATGGAAATTGCGTCGCTGTGAAATACGAGTACTATGTGTTCTAAGACATTTCCATCTAAATCGAGTAACGTTTCTATGGAAACGACAGGATTTTCTTTTGGGATACGACAATCTCATTTCCGATCCACTAATCCTTCTTTACTGCATCCCTCACTCCCAAACATTGACGAATTCACAAGGAAATTCCGTCGCTGTGAAATACGAGTACTATGTTTTCTAAGACATTTCCTTCTGAATCGAGTATCGTTTCTATGGAAACGACAGGATTTTCTTTTGGGATACGACAATCTCATTTCCGATCCACTAATCCTTCTTTACAGCATCCCTCACTCCCACACATTGAAGAATTCACACGGAAATTGCGTCGCTGTGAAATACGAGTACTGTGTGTTCTAAGACATTTCCTTCTAAATCGAGTAACGTTTCTATGGAAACGACAGGATTTTCTTTTTGGATACGACAACCACATTTACGATCCACTAATCCTTCTTTACTGCATCCCTCACTCCCACACATTGAAGAATTCACACGGAAATTCCGTCGCTGTGAAATACGAGTACTATGTGTTCTTAGAATTTTCCTTCTAAATCGAGTAACGTTTCTATGGAAACGACAGGATTTTCTTTTGGGATAGGACAATCACATTTACGATCCACTAATCCTTCTTTACTGCATCCCTCACTCCCACACATTGAAGAATTCACACGGAAATTGCGTCGCTTTGAAATACGAGTACTATGTGTTCTGAGACATTTCCTTCTAAATCGAGTAACGTTTCTATGGAAACGACAGGATTTTCTTTTGGGATACGACAATCACATTTACGATCCACTAATCCTTCTTTACTGCATCCGTCACTCCCACACATTGACGAATTCACACGGAAATTGCGTCGCTGTGAAATACGAGTACTATGTGTTCTAAGACATTTCCTTCTAAATCGAGTAACGTTTCTATGGAAACGACAGGAACTTTCTTTTGGGATACGACAATCACATTTCCGATCCACTAATCCTTCCTTACTGCATCCCTCACTCCCACACATTGAAGAATTCACACGGAAATTGCGTCGCTGTGAAATACGAGTACTATGTGTTCTAAGACATTTCCTTCTAAATCGAGTAACGTTTCTATGGAAACGACAGGATTTTCTTTTGGGATACGACAATCTCATTTCCAATCCACTAATCCTTCTTTACTGCATCCCTCACTCCCAAACATTGACGAATTCACACGGAAATTCCGTCGCTGTGAAATACGAGTACTTTGTGTTCTAAGACATTTCCTTCTAAATCGAGTAACGTTTCCTTGGAAGCGACAGGATTTTCTTTTGGGATACGACAATCTCATTTCCGATCCACTAATCCTTCTTTACTGCATCCCTCACTCGCACACATTGAAGAATTCACACGGAAATTGCGTCGGTGTGAAATACGAGTGCTATGTGTTCTAAGACATTTCCTGCTAAATCGAGTAACGTTCCTATGGAAACGACTGGATTTTCTTTTGGGATACGACAATCACATTTCCGATCCACTAATCCTTCTTTACTGCATCCGTCACTCCCTCACATTGAAGAATTCACACGGAAATTGCGTCGCTGTGAAATACGAGTACTATGTGTTCTAAGACATTTCCTTCTAAATCGAATTACATTTCTATGGATACGACAGGATTTTCTTTTGGGATACGACAATCTCATTTCCGATCCACTAATCCTTCTTTACTGCATCCCTCACTCCCAAACATTGACGAATTCACACGGAAATTCCGTCGCTGTGAAAACGAGTACTATGTGTCCTAAGACATTTCCTTCTAAATCGAGTAACGTTTCTATGGAAACGACAGGATTTTCTTTTGGGATACGACAATCACATTTCCGATCCACTAATCCTTCTTTACTGCATTCCTAACTCCCTCACATTGAAGAATTCAGACGGAAATTGCGTCGCTGTGAAATACGAGTACTATGTGTTCTAAGACATTTCCTTCTAAATCGAGTAACGTTTCTATGGAAACGACAGGATTTTCTTTTGGGATACGACAATCACATTTCCGATCCACTAATCCTTCTTTACTGCATCCCTCACTCCCAAACATTGACGAATTCACACGGAAATTCCGTCGCTGTGAAATACGAGTACTATGTGTTCTAAGAATTTTCCTTCTAAATCGAGTAACGTTTCTATGGAAACGACAGGATTTTCTTTTGGGATACGACAATCACATTTACGATCCACTAATCCTTCTTTACTGCATCCCTCACTCCCACACATTGAAGAATTCACACGGAAATTCCGTCGCTGTGAAATACGAGTACTATGTGTTCTAAGAATTTTCCTTCTAAATCGAGTAACGTTTCTATGGAAACGACAGGATTTTCTTTTGGGATACGACAATCACATTTACGATCCACTAATCCTTCTTTACTGCATCCCTCACTCCCACACATTGAAGAATTCACACGGAAATTGCGTCGCTATGAAATACGAGTACTATGTGTTCTGAGACATTTCCTTCTAAATCGAGTAACGTTTCTATGCAAACGACAGGATTTTCTTTTGGGATACGACAATCACATTTACGATCCACTAATCCTTCTTTACTGCATCCGTCACTCCCACACATTGACGAATTCACACGGAAATTGCGTCGCTGTGAAATACGAGTACTATGTGTTCTAAGACATTTCCTTCTAAATCGAGTAACGTTTCTATGGAAACGACAGGTACTTTCTTTTGGGATACGACAATCACATTTCCGATCCACTAATCCTTCCTTACTGCATCCATCACTCCCACACATTGAAGAATTCACACGGAAATTGCGTCGCTGTGAAATACGAGTACTATGTGTTCTAAGACATTTCCTTCTAAATCGAGTAACGTTTCTATGGAAACGACAGGATTTTCTTTTGGGATACGACAATCTCATTTCCAATCCACTAATCCTTCTTTACTGCATCCCTCACTCCCAAACATTGACGAATTCACACGGAAATTCCGTCGCTGTGAAATACGAGTACTATGTGTTCTAAGACATTTCCTTCTAAATCGAGTAACGTTTCCTTGGAAGCGACAGGATTTTCTTTTGGGATACGACAATCTCATTTCCGATCCACTAATCCTTCTTTACTGCATCCCTCACTCGCACACATTGAAGAATTCACACGGAAATTGCGTCGGTGTGAAATACGAGTGCTATGTGTTCTAAGACATTTCCTGCTAAATCGAGTAACGTTCCTATGGAAACGACTGGATTTTCTTTTGGGATACGACAATCACATTTCCGATCCACTAATCCTTCTTTACTGCATCCGTCACTCCCTCACATTGAAGAATTCACACGGAAATTGCGTCGCTGTGAAATACGAGTACTATGTGTTCTAAGACATTTCCTTCTAAATCGAATTACATTTCTATGGATACGACAGGATTTTCTTTTGGGATACGACAATCTCATTTCCGATCCACTAATCCTTCTTTACTGCATCCCTCACTCCCAAACATTGACGAATTCACACGGAAATTCCGTCGCTGTGAAAACGAGTACTATGTGTCCTAAGACATTTCCTTCTAAATCGAGTAACGTTTCTATGGAAACGACAGGATTTTCTTTTGGGATACGACAATCACATTTCCGATCCACTAATCCTTCTTTACTGCATTCCTAACTCCCTCACATTGAAGAATTCAGACGGAAATTGCGTCGCTGTGAAATACGAGTACTATGTGTTCTAAGACATTTCCTTCTAAATCGAGTAACGTTTCTATGGAAACGACAGGATTTTCTTTTGGGATACGACAATCACATTTCCGATCCACTAATCCTTCTTTACTGCATCCCTCACTCCCAAACATTGACGAATTCACACGGAAATTCCGTCGCTGTGAAATACGAGTACTATTTGTTCTAAGACATTTCCTTCTAAATCGAGTAACGTTTCTATGGAAACGACAGGATTTTCTTTTGGGATACGACAATCACATTTCCGATCCACTAATCGTTATTTACTGCATCCCTCACTCCCAAACATTGACGAATTCACACGGAAATCCCGTCGCTGTGAAATGCGAGTGCTATGTGTTCTAAGACATTTCCTTCTAAATCGAATAACATTTCTATGGAAACGACAGGATTTTCTTTTGGGATACGACAATCTCATTTCCGATCCACTAATCCTTCTTTACTGCTTCCCTCACTCCCAAACATTGACGAATTCACACGGAAATTCCGTCGCTGTGAAATACGAGTACTATGTGTTCTAAGACATTTCCTTCTAAATCGAGTAACGTTTCTATGGAAACGACAGGATTTTCTTTTGGGATACGACAATCACATTTCCGATCCACTAATCCTTCTTTACTGCATCCGTCACTCCCTCACATTGAAGAATTCACACGGAAATTGCGTCGCTGTGAAATACGAGTACTATGTGTTCTAAGACATTTCCGTCTAAATCGAGTTACTTTTTTATGGAAACGACAGGATTTTCTTTTGGGATACGACAATCACATTTCCGATCCACTAATCCTTCTTTACTGCATCCCTCACTCCCACACATTGAAGAATTCACACGGAAATTGCGTCGCTGTGAAATACGAGTACTATGTGTTCTAAACCATTTCCTTCTAAATCGAGTAACGTTTCTATGGAAACGATAGGATTTTCTTTTGGGATACGACAATCTCATTTCCGATCCACTAACCCTTCTTTACTGCATCCCTCACTCCCTAACATTGACGAATTCACACGGAAATTCCGTCGCTGTGAAATACGAGTACTATGTGTTCTAAGACATTTCCTTCTAAATCGAGTAACGTTTCTATGGAAACGACAGGATTTTCTTTTGGGATACGACAATCTCATTTACGATCCACTAATCCTTCTTTACTGCATCCCTCACTCCCACACATTGAAGAATTCACACGGAAATTGCGTCGCTGTGAAATACGAGTACCATGTGTTCTAAGACATTTCCTTCTAAATCGAGTAACGTTTCTATGGAAACGACAGGATTTTCTTTTGGGATACGACAATCACATTTACGATCCACTAATCCTTCTTTACTGCATCCCTCACTCCCACACATTGAAGAATTCACACGGAAATTGCGTCGCTGTGAAACACGAGTACTATGTGTTCTAAGACATTTCCTTCTAAATCGGGTAACGTTTCTATGGAAACGACAGGATATTCCTTTGGGATACGACAATCACATTTACGATCCACTAATCCTTCTTTACAGCATCCCTCACTCCCAAACATTGACGAATTCACACGGTAATTTCGTCGCTGTGAAATACGAGTACTATGTGTTCTAAGACATTTCCTTCTAAATCGAGTAACGTTTCTATGGAAACGACAGGATTTTCTTTTGGGATACGACAATCTCATTTCCGATCCACTAATCCTTCTTTACTGCATCCCTCACTCCCACACATTGAAGAATTCACAAGGAAATTGCGTCGCTGTGAAATACGAGTACTATGTGTTCTAAGACATTTCCTTCTAAATCGAATAACATTTCTATGGAAACGACAGGATTTTCTTTTGGGATACGACAATCTCATTTCCGATCCACTAATCCTTCTTTACTGCATCCCTCACTCCCAAACATTGACGAATTCACACGGAAATTCCGTCGCTGTGAAATACGAGTACTATGTGTTCTAAGACATTTCCTTTTCAATCGAGTAACGTTTCTATGGAAACGACAGGATTTTCTTTTGGGATACGACAATCACATTTACGATCCACTAATCCTTCTTTACTGCATCCCTCACTCCCACACATGAAGAATTCACAAGGAAATTGCGTCGCTGTGAAATACGAGTACTATGTGTTCTAAGACATTTCCTTCTAAATCGAGTAACGTTTCTATGGAAACGACAGGATTTTCTTTTGGGATACGACAATCACATTTCCGATCCACTAATCCTTCCTTACTGCATCCCTCACTCCCACACATTGAAGAATTCACACGGAAATTGCGTCGCTGTGAAATACGAGTACTATGTGTTCTAAGACATTTCCTTCTAAATCGAGTAACGTTTCTATGGAAACGACAGGATTTTCTTTTGGGATACGACAATCTCATTTCCGATCCACTAATCCTTCTTTACTGCATCCCTCACTCCCAAACATTGACGAATTCACACGGAAATTCCGTCGCTGTGAAATACGAGTACTATGTGTTTTAAGACATTTGCTTCTAAATCGAGTAACGTTTCCTTGGAAACGACAGGATTTTCTTTTGGGATACGACAATCTCATTTCCGATCCACTAATCCTTCTTTACTGCATCCCTCACTCCCAAACATTGACGAATTCACACGGAAATTCCGTCGCTGTGAAATACGAGTACTATGTGTTCTAAGACATTTCCTTCTAAATCGAGTAACGTTTCTATGGAAACGACAGGATTTTCTTTTGGGATACGACAATCACATTTCCGATCCACTAATCCTTCTTTACTGCATCCGTCACTCCCTCACATTGAAGAATTCACACGGAAATTGCGTCGCTGTGAAATACGAGTACTATGTGTTCTAAGACATTTCCGTCTAAATCGAGTAACGTTTCTATGGAAACGACAGGATTTTCTTTTGGGATACGACAATCACATTTCCGATCCACTAATCCTTCTTTACTGCATCCCTCACTCCCACACATTGAAGAATTCACACGGAAATTGCGTCGCTGTGAAATACGAGTACTATGTGTTCTAAGACATTTCCTTCTAAATCGAGTAACGTTTCTATGAAAACGATAGGATTTTCTTTTGGGATACGACAATCTCATTTCCGATCCACTAATCCTTCTTTACTGCATCCCTCACTCCCAAACATTGACGAATTCACACGGAAATTCCGTCGCTGTGAAATACGAGTACTATGTGTTCTAAGACATTTCCTTCTAAATCGAGTAACGTTTCTATGGAAACGACAGGATTTTCTTTTCGGATACGACAATCTTATTTACGATCCACTAATCCTTCTTTACTGCATCCCTCACTCCCACACATTGAAGAATTCACACGGAAATTGCGTCGCTGTGAAATACGAGTACCATGTGTTCTAAGACATTTCCTTCTAAATCGAGTAACGTTTCTATGGAAACGACAGGATTTTCTTTTGGGATACGACAATCACATTTACGATCCACTAATCCTTCTTTACTGCATCCCTCACTCCCACACATTGAAGAATTCACACGGAAATTGCGTCGCTGTGAAATACGAGACTATGTGTTCTAAGACATTTCCTTCTAAATCGGGTAACGTTTCTATGGAAACGACAGGATATTCCTTTGGGATACGACAATCACATTTACGATCCACTAATCCTTCTTTACTGCATCCCTCACTCCCAAACATTGACGAATTCACACGGTAATTCCGTCGCTGTGAAATACGAGTACTATGTGTTCTAAGACATTTCCTTCTAAATCGAGTAACGTTTCTATGGAAACGACAGGATTTTCTTTTGGGATACGACAATCTCATTTCCGATCCACTAATCCTTCTTTACTGCATCCCTCACTCCCACACATTGAAGAATTCACACCGAAATTGCGTCGCTGTGAAATACGAGTACTATGTGTTCTAAGACATTTCCTTCTAAATCGAATAACATTTCTATGGAAACGACAGGATTTTCTTTTGGGATACGACAATCTCATTTCCGATCCACTAATCCTTCTTTACTGCATCCCTCACTCCCAAACATTGACGAATTCACACGGAAATTCCGTCGCTGTGAAATACGAGTACTATGTGTTCTAAGACAATCGAGTAACGTTTCTATGGAAACGACAGGATTTTCTTTTGGGATACGACAATCACATTTACGATCCACTAATCTTTCTTTACTGCATCCCTCACTCCCACACATTGAAGAATTCACACCGAAATTGCGTCGCTGTGAAATACGAGTACTATGTGTTCTAAGACATTTCCTTCTAAATCGAATAACATTTCTATGGAAACGACAGGATTTTCTTTTGGGATACGACAATCTCATTTCCGATCCACTAATCCTTCTTTACTGCATCCCTCACTCCCAAACATTGACGAATTCACAAGGAAATTCCGTCGCTGTGAAATACGAGTACTATGTTTTCTAAGACATTTCCTTCTAAATCGAGTAACGTTTCTATGGAAACGACAGGATTTTCTTTTGGGATACGCAATCTCATTTCCGATCCACTAATCCTTCTTTACTGCATCCCTCACTCCCACACATTGAAGAATTCACACGGAAATTGCGTCGCTGTGAAATACGAGTACTATGTGTTCTAAGACATTTCCTTCTAAATCGAGTAACGTTTCTATGGAAACGACAGAATTTTGTTTTGGGATACGACAATCACATTTACGATCCACTAATCCTTCTTTACTGCATCCCTCACTCCCACACATTGAAGAATTCACACGGAAATTGTGTCGCTGTGAAATACGAGTACTATGTGTTCTAAGACATTTCCTTCTAAATCGAGTAACGTTTCTGTGGAAACGTTAGGATTTTCTTTTGGGATACGACAATCACATTTACGATCCACTAATCCTTCTTTACTGCATCCCTCACTCCCACACATTGAAGAATTCACACGGAAATTGCGTCGCTGTGAAATACGAGTACCATGTGTTCTAAGACATTTCCTTCTAAATCGAGTAACGTTTCTATGGAAACGACAGGATTTTCTTTTGGGATACGACAATCACATTTACGATCCACTAATCCTTCTTTACTGCATCCCTCACTCCCACACATTGAAGACTTCACACGGAAATTGCGTCGCTGTGAAATACGAGTACTATGTGTTCTAAGACATTTCCTTCTAAATCGGGTAACGTTTCTATGGAAACGACAGGATATTCCTTTGGGATACGACAATCACATTTACGATCCACTAATCCTTCTTTACTGCATCCCTCACTCCCAAACATTGACGAATTCACACGGAAATTTCGTCGCTGTGAAATACGAGTACTATGTGTTCTAAGACATTTCCTTCTAAATCGAGTAACGTTTCTATGGAAACGACAGGATTTTCTTTTGGGATACGAC
Source organism: Schistocerca piceifrons (assembly GCF_021461385.2). NCBI lineage: Eukaryota > Metazoa > Arthropoda > Insecta > Orthoptera > Acrididae > Schistocerca > Schistocerca piceifrons. The sequence goes on along the minus strand of NC_060144.1, from coordinate 600,861,342 downwards.
AATCTCATTTCCGATCCACTAATCCTTCTTTACTGCATCCCTCACTCCCACACATTGAACAATTCACAAGGAAATTGCGTCGCTGTGAAATACGAGTACTATGTGTTCTAAGACATTTCCTTCTAAATCGAATAACATTTCTATGGAAACGACAGGATTTTCTTTTGGGATACGACAATCTCATTTCCGATCCACTAATCCTTCTTTACTGCATCCCTCACTCCCAAACATTGACGAATTCACACGAAAATTCCGTCGCTGTGAAATACGAGTACTATGTGTTCTAAGACATATCCTTCTCAATCGAGTAACGTTGATATGGAAACGACAGGATTTTCTTTTGGGATACGACAATCACATTTACGATCCACTAATCCTTCTTTACTGCATCCCTCACTCCCACACATTGAAGAATTCACAAGGAAATTGCGTCGCTGTGAAATACGAGTACTATGTGTTCTAAGACATTTCCTTCTAAATCGAGTAACGTTTCTATGGAAACGACAGGATTTTCTTTTGGGATACGACAATCACATTTCCGATCCACTAATATTTCCTTACTGCATCCCTCACTCCCACACATTGAAGAATTCACACGGAAATTGCGTCGCTGTGAAATACGAGTACTATGTGTTCTAAGACATTTCCTTCTAAATCGAGTAACGTTTCTATGGAAACGACAGGATTTTCTTTTGGGATACGACAATCTCATTTCCGTTCCACTAATATTTCTTTACTGCATCCCTCACTCCCAAACATTGACGAATTCACACGGAAATTCCGTCGCTGTGAAATACGAGTACTATGTGTTCTAAGACATTTCCTTCTAAATCGAGTAACGTTTCCTTGGAAACGACAGGATTTTCTTTTGGGATACGACAATCTCATTTCCGATCCACTAATCCTTCTTTACTGCATCCCTCACTCCCAAACATTGACGAATTCACACGGAAATTCCGTCGCTGTGAAATACGAGTACTATGTGTTCTAAGACATTTCCTTCTAAATCGAGTAACGTTTCTTCGGAAACGACAGGATTTTCTTTTGGGGTACGACAATCACATTTCCGATCCACTAATCCTCCTTTACTGCATTCCTAACTCCCTCACATTGAAGAATTCAGACGGAAATTGCGTCGCTGTGAAATACGAGTACTATGTGTTCTAAGACATTTCCTTCTAAATCGAGTAACGTTTCTATGGAAACGACAGGATTTTCTTTTGGGATACGACAATCACATTTCCGATCCACTAATCCTTCTTTACTGCATCCCTCACTCCCAAACATTGACGAATTCACACGGAAATTCCGTCGCTGTGAAATACGATTACTATTTGTTCTAAGACATTTCCTTCTAATCGAGTAACGTTTTTATGGAAACGACAGGATTTTCTTTTGGGATACGACAATCACATTTCCGATCCACTAATCGTTATTTACTGCATTCCTTACTCCCAAACATTGACGAGTTCACACGGAAATTCCGTCGCTGTGAAATACGAGTACTATGTGTTCTAAGACATTTCCTTCTAAATCGAATAACATTACTATGGAAACGACAGGATTTTCTTTTGGGATACGACAATCTCATTTCCGATCCACTAATCCTTCTTTACTGCATCCCTCACTCCCAAACATTGACGAATTCACACGGAAATTCCGTCGCTGTGAAATACGAGTACTATGTGTTCTAAGACATTTCCTTCTAAATCGAGTAACGTTTCTATGGAAACGACAGGATTTTCTTTTGGGATACGACAATCACTTTTCCGATCCACTAATCCTTCTTTACTGCATCCGTCACTCCCTCACATTGAAGGATTCACACGGAAATTGCGTCGCTGTGAAATACGAGTACTATGTGTTCTAAGACATTTCCGTCTAAATCGAGTAACGTTTCTATGGAAACGACAGGATTTTCTTTTGGGATACGACAATCACATTTCCGATCCACTAATCCTTCTTTACTGCATCCCTCACTCCCACACATTGAAGAATTCACACGGAAATTGCGTCGCTGTGAAATACGAGTACTATGTGTTCTAAGACATTTCCTTCTAAATCGAGTAACGTTTCTATTGAAACGATAGGATTTTCTTTTGGGATACGACAATCTCATTTCCGATCCACTAATCCTTCTTTACTGCATCCCTCACTCCCAAACATTGACGAATTCACACGGAAATTCCGTCGCTGTGAAATACGAGTACTATGTGTTCTAAGACATTTCCTTCTAAATCGAGTAACGTTTCTATGGAAACGACAGGATTTTCTTTTGGGATACGACAATCTCATTTACGATCCACTAATCCTTCTTTACTGCATCCCTCACTCCCACACATTGAAGAATTCACACGGAAATTGCGTCGCTGTGAAATACGATTACCATTTGTTCTAAGACATTTCCTTCTAAATCGAGTAACGTTTCTATGGAAACGACAGGATTTTCTTTTGGGATACGACAATCACATTTACGATCCACTAATCCTTCTTTACTGCATCCCTCACATTCACATACATTGAAGAATTCACACGGAAATTGCGTCGCTGTGAAATATGAGACTATGTGTTCTAAGACATTTCCTTCTAAATCGGGTAACGTTTCTATGGAAACGACAGGATATTCCTTTGGGATACGACAATCACATTTACGATCCACTAATCCTTCTTTACTGCATCCCTCACTCCCACACATGAAGAATTCACAAGGAAATTGCGTCGCTGTGAAATACGAGTACTATGTGTTCTAAGACATTTCCTTCTAAATCGAGTAACGTTTCTATGGAAACGACAGGATTTTCTTTTGGGATACGACAATCACATTTCCGATCCACTAATCCTTCCTTACTGCATCCCTCACTCCCACACATTGAAGAATTCACACGGAAATTGCGTCGCTGTGAAATACGAGTACTATGTGTTCTAAGACATTTCCTTCTAAATCGAGTAACGTTTCTATGGAAACGACAGGATTTTCTTTTGGGATACGACAATCTCATTTCCGATCCACTAATCCTTCTTTACTGCATCCCTCACTCCCAAACATTGACGAATTCACACGGAAATTCCGTCGCTGTGAAATACGAGTACTATGTGTTTTAAGACATTTGCTTCTAAATCGAGTAACGTTTCCTTGGAAACGACAGGATTTTCTTTTGGGATACGACAATCTCATTTCCGATCCACTAATCCTTCTTTACTGCATCCCTCACTCCCAAACATTGACGAATTCACACGGAAATTCCGTCGCTGTGAAATACGAGTACTATGTGTTCTAAGACATTTCCTTCTAAATCGAGTAACGTTTCTATGGAAACGACAGGATTTTCTTTTGGGATACGACAATCACATTTCCGATCCACTAATCCTTCTTTACTGCATCCGTCACTCCCTCACATTGAAGAATTCACACGGAAATTGCGTCGCTGTGAAATACGAGTACTATGTGTTCTAAGACATTTCCGTCTAAATCGAGTAACGTTTCTATGGAAACGACAGGATTTTCTTTTGGGATACGACAATCACATTTCCGATCCACTAATCCTTCTTTACTGCATCCCTCACTCCCACACATTGAAGAATTCACACGGAAATTGCGTCGCTGTGAAATACGAGTACTATGTGTTCTAAGACATTTCCTTCTAAATCGAGTAACGTTTCTATGAAAACGATAGGATTTTCTTTTGGGATACGACAATCTCATTTCCGATCCACTAATCCTTCTTTACTGCATCCCTCACTCCCAAACATTGACGAATTCACACGGAAATTCCGTCGCTGTGAAATACGAGTACTATGTGTTCTAAGACATTTCCTTCTAAATCGAGTAACGTTTCTATGGAAACGACAGGATTTTCTTTTCGGATACGACAATCTTATTTACGATCCACTAATCCTTCTTTACTGCATCCCTCACTCCCACACATTGAAGAATTCACACGGAAATTGCGTCGCTGTGAAATACGAGTACCATGTGTTCTAAGACATTTCCTTCTAAATCGAGTAACGTTTCTATGGAAACGACAGGATTTTCTTTTGGGATACGACAATCACATTTACGATCCACTAATCCTTCTTTACTGCATCCCTCACTCCCACACATTGAAGAATTCACACGGAAATTGCGTCGCTGTGAAATACGAGACTATGTGTTCTAAGACATTTCCTTCTAAATCGGGTAACGTTTCTATGGAAACGACAGGATATTCCTTTGGGATACGACAATCACATTTACGATCCACTAATCCTTCTTTACTGCATCCCTCACTCCCAAACATTGACGAATTCACACGGTAATTCCGTCGCTGTGAAATACGAGTACTATGTGTTCTAAGACATTTCCTTCTAAATCGAGTAACGTTTCTATGGAAACGACAGGATTTTCTTTTGGGATACGACAATCTCATTTCCGATCCACTAATCCTTCTTTACTGCATCCCTCACTCCCACACATTGAAGAATTCACACCGAAATTGCGTCGCTGTGAAATACGAGTACTATGTGTTCTAAGACATTTCCTTCTAAATCGAATAACATTTCTATGGAAACGACAGGATTTTCTTTTGGGATACGACAATCTCATTTCCGATCCACTAATCCTTCTTTACTGCATCCCTCACTCCCAAACATTGACGAATTCACACGGAAATTCCGTCGCTGTGAAATACGAGTACTATGTGTTCTAAGACAATCGAGTAACGTTTCTATGGAAACGACAGGATTTTCTTTTGGGATACGACAATCACATTTACGATCCACTAATCTTTCTTTACTGCATCCCTCACTCCCACACATTGAAGAATTCACACCGAAATTGCGTCGCTGTGAAATACGAGTACTATGTGTTCTAAGACATTTCCTTCTAAATCGAATAACATTTCTATGGAAACGACAGGATTTTCTTTTGGGATACGACAATCTCATTTCCGATCCACTAATCCTTCTTTACTGCATCCCTCACTCCCAAACATTGACGAATTCACAAGGAAATTCCGTCGCTGTGAAATACGAGTACTATGTTTTCTAAGACATTTCCTTCTAAATCGAGTAACGTTTCTATGGAAACGACAGGATTTTCTTTTGGGATACGCAATCTCATTTCCGATCCACTAATCCTTCTTTACTGCATCGCTCACTCCCACACATTGAAGAATTCACACGGAAATTGCGTCGCTGTGAAATACGAGTACTATGTGTTCTAAGACATTTCCTTCTAAATCGAGTAACGTTTCTATGGAAACGACAGAATTTTGTTTTGGGATACGACAATCACATTTACGATCCACTAATCCTTCTTTACTGCATCCCTCACTCCCACACATTGAAGAATTCACACGGAAATTGTGTCGCTGTGAAATACGAGTACTATGTGTTCTAAGACATTTCCTTCTAAATCGAGTAACGTTTCTGTGGAAACGTTAGGATTTTCTTTTGGGATACGACAATCACATTTACGATCCACTAATCCTTCTTTACTGCATCCCTCACTCCCACACATTGAAGAATTCACACGGAAATTGCGTCGCTGTGAAATACGAGTACCATGTGTTCTAAGACATTTCCTTCTAAATCGAGTAACGTTTCTATGGAAACGACAGGATTTTCTTTTGGGATACGACAATCACATTTACGATCCACTAATCCTTCTTTACTGCATCCCTCACTCCCACACATTGAAGACTTCACACGGAAATTGCGTCGCTGTGAAATACGAGTACTATGTGTTCTAAGACATTTCCTTCTAAATCGGGTAACGTTTCTATGGAAACGACAGGATATTCCTTTGGGATACGACAATCACATTTACGATCCACTAATCCTTCTTTACTGCATCCCTCACTCCCAAACATTGACGAATTCACACGGAAATTTCGTCGCTGTGAAATACGAGTACTATGTGTTCTAAGACATTTCCTTCTAAATCGAGTAACGTTTCTATGGAAACGACAGGATTTTCTTTTGGGATACGACAATCTCATTTCCGATCCACTAATCCTTCTTTACTGCATCCCTCACTCCCACACATTGAACAATTCACAAGGAAATTGCGTCGCTGTGAAATACGAGTACTATGTGTTCTAAGACATTTCCTTCTAAATCGAATAACATTTCTATGGAAACGACAGGATTTTCTTTTGGGATACGACAATCTCATTTCCGATCCACTAATCCTTCTTTACTGCATCCCTCACTCCCAAACATTGACGAATTCACACGAAAATTCCGTCGCTGTGAAATACGAGTACTATGTGTTCTAAGACATATCCTTCTCAATCGAGTAACGTTGATATGGAAACGACAGGATTTTCTTTTGGGATACGACAATCACATTTACGATCCACTAATCCTTCTTTACTGCATCCCTCACTCCCACACATTGAAGAATTCACAAGGAAATTGCGTCGCTGTGAAATACGAGTACTATGTGTTCTAAGACATTTCCTTCTAAATCGAGTAACGTTTCTATGGAAACGACAGGATTTTCTTTTGGGATACGACAATCACATTTCCGATCCACTAATATTTCCTTACTGCATCCCTCACTCCCACACATTGAAGAATTCACACGGAAATTGCGTCGCTGTGAAATACGAGTACTATGTGTTCTAAGACATTTCCTTCTAAATCGAGTAACGTTTCTATGGAAACGACAGGATTTTCTTTTGGGATACGACAATCTCATTTCCGTTCCACTAATATTTCTTTACTGCATCCCTCACTCCCAAACATTGACGAATTCACACGGAAATTCCGTCGCTGTGAAATACGAGTACTATGTGTTCTAAGACATTTCCTTCTAAATCGAGTAACGTTTCCTTGGAAACGACAGGATTTTCTTTTGGGATACGACAATCTCATTTCCGATCCACTAATCCTTCTTTACTGCATCCCTCACTCCCAAACATTGACGAATTCACACGGAAATTCCGTCGCTGTGAAATACGAGTACTATGTGTTCTAAGACATTTCCTTCTAAATCGAGTAACGTTTCTTCGGAAACGACAGGATTTTCTTTTGGGGTACGACAATCACATTTCCGATCCACTAATCCTCCTTTACTGCATTCCTAACTCCCTCACATTGAAGAATTCAGACGGAAATTGCGTCGCTGTGAAATACGAGTACTATGTGTTCTAAGACATTTCCTTCTAAATCGAGTAACGTTTCTATGGAAACGACAGGATTTTCTTTTGGGATACGACAATCACATTTCCGATCCACTAATCCTTCTTTACTGCATCCCTCACTCCCAAACATTGACGAATTCACACGGAAATTCCGTCGCTGTGAAATACGATTACTATTTGTTCTAAGACATTTCCTTCTAATCGAGTAACGTTTTTATGGAAACGACAGGATTTTCTTTTGGGATACGACAATCACATTTCCGATCCACTAATCGTTATTTACTGCATTCCTTACTCCCAAACATTGACGAGTTCACACGGAAATTCCGTCGCTGTGAAATACGAGTACTATGTGTTCTAAGACATTTCCTTCTAAATCGAATAACATTACTATGGAAACGACAGGATTTTCTTTTGGGATACGACAATCTCATTTCCGATCCACTAATCCTTCTTTACTGCATCCCTCACTCCCAAACATTGACGAATTCACACGGAAATTCCGTCGCTGTGAAATACGAGTACTATGTGTTCTAAGACATTTCCTTCTAAATCGAGTAACGTTTCTATGGAAACGACAGGATTTTCTTTTGGGATACGACAATCACTTTTCCGATCCACTAATCCTTCTTTACTGCATCCGTCACTCCCTCACATTGAAGGATTCACACGGAAATTGCGTCGCTGTGAAATACGAGTACTATGTGTTCTAAGACATTTCCGTCTAAATCGAGTAACGTTTCTATGGAAACGACAGGATTTTCTTTTGGGATACGACAATCACATTTCCGATCCACTAATCCTTCTTTACTGCATCCCTCACTCCCACACATTGAAGAATTCACACGGAAATTGCGTCGCTGTGAAATACGAGTACTATGTGTTCTAAGACATTTCCTTCTAAATCGAGTAACGTTTCTATTGAAACGATAGGATTTTCTTTTGGGATACGACAATCTCATTTCCGATCCACTAATCCTTCTTTACTGCATCCCTCACTCCCAAACATTGACGAATTCACACGGAAATTCCGTCGCTGTGAAATACGAGTACTATGTGTTCTAAGACATTTCCTTCTAAATCGAGTAACGTTTCTATGGAAACGACAGGATTTTCTTTTGGGATACGACAATCTCATTTACGATCCACTAATCCTTCTTTACTGCATCCCTCACTCCCACACATTGAAGAATTCACACGGAAATTGCGTCGCTGTGAAATACGATTACCATTTGTTCTAAGACATTTCCTTCTAAATCGAGTAACGTTTCTATGGAAACGACAGGATTTTCTTTTGGGATACGACAATCACATTTACGATCCACTAATCCTTCTTTACTGCATCCCTCACATTCACATACATTGAAGAATTCACACGGAAATTGCGTCGCTGTGAAATATGAGACTATGTGTTCTAAGACATTTCCTTCTAAATCGGGTAACGTTTCTATGGAAACGACAGGATATTCCTTTGGGATACGACAATCACATTTACGATCCACTAATCCTTCTTTACTGCATCCCTCACTCCCAAACATTGACGAATTCACACGGTAATTCCGTCGCTGTGAAATACGAGTACTATGTGTTCTAAGACATTTCCTTCTAAATCGAGTAACGTTTCTATGGAAACGACAGGATTTTCTTTTGGGATACGACAATCTCATTTCCGATCCACTAATCCTTCTTTACTGCATCCCTCACTCCCACACATTGAAGAATTCACACGGAAATTGCGTCGCTGTGAAATACGAGTACTATGTGTTCTAAGACATTTCCTTCTAAATCGAATAACATTTCTATGGAAACGACAGGATTTTCTTTTGGGATACGACAATCTCATTTCCGATCCACTAATCCTTCTTTACTGCATCCCTCACTCCCAAACATTGACGAATTCACACGGAAATTCCGTCGCTGTGAAATACGAGTACTATGTGTTCTAAGACATTTCCTTCTCAATCGAGTAACGTTTCTATGGAAACGACAGGATTTTCTTTTGGGATACGACAATCACATTTACGATCCACTAATCTTTCTTTACTGCATCTCTCACTCCCACACATTGAAGAATTCACAAGGAAATTGCGTCGCTGTGAAATACGAGTACTATGTGTTCTAAGACATTTCCTTCTAAATCGAGTAACGTTTCTATGGAAACGACAGGATTTTCTTTTGGGATACGACAATCACAGTTCCGATCCACTAATCCTTCTTTACTGCATCCCTCACTCCCACACATTGAAGAATTCACAAGGAAATTGCGTCGCTGTGAAATACGAGTACTATGTGTTCTAAGACATTTCCTTCTAAATCGAGTAACGTTTCTATGGAAACGACAGGATTTTCTTTTGGGATACGACAATCTCATTTCCGATCCACTAATCCTTCTTTACTGCATCCCTCACTCCCAAACATTGACGAATTCACAAGGAAATTCCGTCGCTTTGAAATACGAGTACTATGTTTCCTAAGACATTTCCTTCTAAATCGAGTAACGTTTCTATGGAAACGACAGGATTTTCTTTTGGGATACGACAATCTCATTTCCGATCCACTAATCCTTCTTTACTGCATCCCTCACTACCACACATTGAAGAATTCACACGGAAAGTGCGTCGCTGTGAAATACGAGTACTATGTGTTCTTAGACATTTCCTTCTAAATCGAGTAACGTTTCTATGGAAACGACAGGATTTTCTTTTGGGATACGACAATCACATTTACGATCCACTAATCCTTCTTTACTGCATCCCTCACTCCCACACATTGAAGAATTCACACGGAAATTGCGTCGCTGTGAAATACGAGTACTATGTGTTCTAAGACATTTCCTTCTAAATCGAGTAACGTTTCTATGGAAACGTTAGGATTTTCTTTTGGGATACGACAATCACATTTACGATCCACTAATCCTTCTTTACTGCATCCCTCACTCCCACACATTGAAGAATTCACACGGAAATTGCGTCGCTGTGAAATACGAGTACTATGTGTTCTAAGAATTTTCCTTCTAAGTCGAGTAACGTTTCTATGGAAACGACAGGATTTTCTTTTGGGATACGACAATCTCATTTACGATCCACTAATCCTTCTTTACAGCATCCCTCACTCCCACACATTGAAGAATTCACACGGAAATTGCGTCGCTGTGAAATACGAGTACTATGTGTTCTAAGACATTTCCTTCTAAATCGAGTAACGTTTCTATGGAAACGACAGGATTTTCTTTTGGGATACGACAATCACATTTACGATCCACTAATCCTTCTTTACTGCATCCCTCACTCCCACACATTGAAGAATTCACACGGAAATTGCATCGCTTTGAAATACGAGTACTATGTGTTCTGAGACATTTCCTTCTAAATCGAGTAACGTTTCTATGGAAACTACAGGATTTTCTTTTGGGATACGACAATCACATTTACGATCCACTAATCCTTCTTTACTGCATCCCTCACTCCCACACATTGACGAATTCACACGGAAATTGCGTCGCTGTGAAATACGAGTACTATGTGTTCTAAGACATTTCCTTCTAAATCGAGTAACGTTTCTATGGAAACGACAGGAATTTTCTTTTGGGATACGACAATCACATTTCCGATCCACTAATCCTTCCTTACTGCATCCCTCACTCCCACACATTGAAGAATTCACACGGAAATTGCGTCGCTGTGAAATACGAGTACTATGTGTTCTAAGACATTTCGTTCTAAATCGAGTAACGTTTCTATGGAAACGACAGGATTTTCTTTTGGGATACGACAATCTCATTTCCGATCCACTAATCCTTCTTTACTGCATCCCTCACTCCCAAACATTGACGAATTCACACGGAAATTCCGTCGCTGTGAAATACGAGTACTATGTGTTCTAAGACATTTCCTTCTAAATCGAGTAACGTTTCCTTGGAAACGACAGGATTTTCTTTTGGGATACGACAATCTCATTTCCGATCCACTAATCCTTCTTTACTGCATCCCTCACACGCACACATTGAAGAATTCACACGGAAATTGCGTCGGTGTGAAATACGGATACTATGTGGTCTAAGACATTTCCTGCTAAATCGAGTAACGTTCCTATGGAAACGACAGGATTTTCTTTTGGGATACGACAATCACATTTCCGATCCACTAATCCTTCTTTACTGCATCCGTCACTCGCTCACATTGAAGAATTCACACGGAAATTGCGTCGCTGTGAAATACGAGTACTATGTGTTCTAAGACATTTCCTTCTAAATCGAGTAACGTTTCTATGGAAACGACAGGATTTTCTTTTGGGATACCACAATCACATTTCCGATCCACTAATCCTTCTTTACTGCATCCGTCACTCCTTCACATTGAAGAATTCACACGGAAATTGCGTCGCTGTGAAATTCGAGTACTATGTGTTCTAAGACATTTCCGTCTAAATCGAGTAAAGTTTCTATGGAAACGACAGGATTTTCATTTGGGATACGACAATCACATTTCCGATCCACTAATCCTTCTTTACTGCATCCCTCACTCCCACACATTGAAGAATTCACACGGAAATTGCGTCGCTGTGAAATACGAGTACTATGTGTTCTAAGACATTTCCTTCTAAATCGAGTAACGTTTCTATGGAAACGATAGGATTTTCTTTTGGGATACGACAATCTCATTTCCGATCCACTAATCCTTCTTTACTGCATCCCTCACTCCCAAACATTGACGAATTCACACGGAAATTCCGTCGCTGTGAAATACGAGTACTATGTGTTCTAAGACATTTCCTTCTAAATCGAGTAACGTTTCTATGGAAACGACAGGATTTTCTTTTGGGATACGACAATCTCATTTACGATCCACTAATCCTTCTTTACTGCATCCCTCACTCCCACACATTGAAGAATTCACACGGAAATTGCGTCGCTGTGAAATACGAGTACCATGTGTTCTAAGACATTTCCTTCTAAATCGAGTAACGTTTCTATGGAAACGACAGGATTTTCTTTTGGGATACGACAATCACATTTACGATCCACTAATCCTTCTTTACTGCATCCCTCACTCCCACACATTGAAGAATTCACACGGAAATTGCGTCGCTGTGAAATACGAGTACTATGTGTTCTAAGACATTTCCTTCTAAATCGGGTAACGTTTCTATGGAAACGACAGGATATTCCTTTGGGATACGACAATCACATTTACGATCCACTAATCCTTCTTTACTGCATCCCTCACTCCCAAACATTGACGAATTCACACGGTAATTCCGTCGCTGTGAAATACGAGTACTATGTGTTCTAAGACATTTCCTTCTAAATCGAGTAACGTTTCTATGGAAACGACAGGATTTTCTTTTGGGATACGACAATCTCATTTCCGATCCACTAATCCTTCTTTACGGCATCCCTCACTCCCACACATTGAAGAATTCACACGGAAATTGCGTCGCTGTGAAAAACGAGTACTATGTGTTCTAAGATATTTCCTTCTAAATCGAGTAACGTTTCTATGGAAACCACAGGATTTTCTCTTGGGATACGACAATCACATTTACGATCCACTAATCCTTCTTTACTGCATCCCTCACTCCCACCCATTGAAGAATTCACACGGAAATTGCGTCGCTGTGAAATACGAGTACTATGTGTTCTAAAACATTTCCTTCTAAATCGAGTAACGTTTCTATGGGAACGACAGGATTTTCTTTTGGGATACGACAATCACATTTACGATCCACTAATCCTTCTTTACTGCATCCCTCACTCCCACACATTGAAGAATTTACAGGGAAATTGCGTCGCTGTGAAATACGAGTACTATGTGTTCTAAGACATTTCCTTCTAAATCGAGTAACGTTTCTATGGAAACGACAGGATTTTCTTTTGGGATACGACAACCACATTTACGATCCACTAATCCTTCTTTACTGCATCCCTCACTCCCACACATTGAAGTATTCACACGGAAATTGCGTCGCTGTGAAATACGAGTACTATGTGTTCTAAGACATTTCCTTCTAAATCGAGTAACGTTTCTATGGAAACGACAGGATTTTCTTTTGGGATACGACAATCACATTTCCGATCCACTAATCCTTCTTTACTGCATCCCTCACTCCCACACATTGAAGAATTCACACGGAAATTCCGTCGCTGTGAAATACGAGTACTATGTGTTCTAAGACATTTCCTTCTAAATCGAGTAACGTTTCTATGGAAACGACAGGATTTTCTTTTGGGATACGACAATCTCATTTCCGATCCACTAATCCTTCTTTACTGCATCCCTCACTCCCACACATTGAAGAATTCACACGGAAATTGCGTCGCTGTGAAATACGAGTACTATGTGTTCTAAGACATTTCCTTCTAAATCGAGTAACGTTTCTATGGAAACGAAAGGATTTTCTTTTGGAATACGACAATCACATTTACGATCCACTAATCCTTCTTTACTGCATCCCTCACTCCCACACATTGAAGAATTCACACGGAAATTGCGTCGCTGTGAAATACGAGTACTATGTGTTCTAAGACAATTCCTTCTAAATCGAGTAACGTTTCTATGGAAACGACAGGATTTTCTTTTGGGATACGACAATCTCATTTACGATCCACTAATCCTTCTTTACTGCATCCCTCACTCCCACACATTGAAGAATTCACACGGAAATTGCGTCGCTGTGAAATACGAGTACCATGTGTTCTAAGACTTTTCCTTCTAAATCGAGTAACGTTTCTATGGAAACGACAGGATTTTCTTTTGGGATACGACAATCACATTTACGATCCACTAATCCTTCTTTACTGCATCCCTCACTCCCACACATTGAAGAATTCACACGGAAATTGCGTCGCTGTGAAATACGAGTACTATGTGTTCTAAGACATTTCCTTCTAAATCGAGTAACGTTTCTATGGAAACGACAGGATTTTCATTTGGGATACGACAATCAGATTTACGATCCACTAATCCTTCTTTACTGCATCCCTCACTCCCACACATTGAAGAATTCACACGGAAATTGCGTCGCTGTGAAATACGAGAACTATGTGTTCTAAGACATTTCCTTCTAAATCGAGTAACGTTTCTATGGAAACGACAGGATTTTCTTTTCGGATACGACAATCACATTTCCGATCCACTAATCCTTCTTTACTGCATCCCTCACTCCCACACATTGAAGAATTCACAGGAAAATTGCGTCGCTGTGAAATACGAGTACTATGTGTTCTAAGACGTTTCCATCTAAATCGAGTAACGTTTCTATATAAACGACAGGATTTTCTTTTGGGATACGACAATCTCATTTCCGATCCACTAATCCTTCCTTACTGCATCCCTCACTCCCAAACATTGACGAATTCACACGGAAATTCCGTCGCTGTGAAATACGAGTACTATGTGTTCTAAGACATTTCCTTCTAAATCGAGTAACGTTTGTATGGAAACGACAGGATTTTCTTTTGGGATACGACAATCTCATTTCCGATCCACTAATCCTTCTTAATGCATCCCTCACTCCCACACATTGAAGAATTGACAGGGAAATTGCGTCGCTGTGAAATACGAGTACTATGTGTTCTAAGACATTTCCTTCTAAATCGAGTAACGTTTCTATGGAAACGACAGGATTTTCTTTTGGGATACGACAATCACATTTACGATCCACTAATCCTTCTTTACTGCATTCCTCACTCCCACACATTGAAGAATTCACACGGAAATTGCGTCGCTGTGAAATACGAGTACTATGTGTTCTAAGACATTTCTTTCTAAATCGAGTAACGATTCTATGGAAACGACAGGATTTTCTTTTGGGATACGACAATCACATTTCCGATCCACTAATCCTTCTTTACTGCATCCCTCACTCCCACACATTGAAGAATTCACACGGAAATTCCGTCGCTGTGAAATACGAGTACTATTTGTTCTATGACATTTCCTTCTAAATCGAGTAACGATTCTATGGAAACGACCGGATTTTCTTTTGGGATACGACAATCTCATTTACGATCCACTAATCCTTCTTTACTGCATCCCTCACTCTCACACATTGAAGAATTCACACGGAAATTGCGTCGCTGTGAAATACGAGTACTATGTGTTCTAAGACATTTCCTTCTAAATCGAGTAACGTTTCTATGGAAACGACAGGATTTTCTTTCGGCATACGACAATCGCATTTACGATCCACTAATCCTTCTTTACTGCATCCCTCACTCCCACACATTGAAGAATTCACAAGGAAATTGCGTCGCTGTGAAATACGAGTACTATGTGTTCTAAGACTTTTCCTTCTATATCGAGTAACGTTTCTATGGAAACGACAGGATTTTCTTTTGGGATACGACAATCACATTTCCGATCCACTAATCCTTCTTTACTGCATCCCTCACTCCCACACATTGAAGAATTCACACGGAAATTGCGTCGCTGTGAAATACGAGTACTATGTATTCTAAGACATTTCCTTCTAAATCGAGTAACGTTTCTATGGAAACGACAGGATCTTCTTTTGGGATACGACAATCACATTTACGATCCACTAATCCTTCTTTACTGCATCCCTCACTCCCACACATTGAAGAATTCACACGGAAATTGTGTCGCTGTGAAATATGAGTACTATGTGTTCTAAGACATTTCCTTCTAAATCGAGTAACGTTTCTATGGAAACGACAGGATTTTCTTTTGGGATACAACAATCACATTTACGATCCACTAATCCTTCTTTACTGCATCCCTCACTCCCACACATTGAAGAATTCACACGGAAATTGCGTCGCTGTGAAATACGAGTACTATGTGTTCTAAGACATTTCCTTCTAAATCGAGTAACGTTTCTATGGGAACGACAGGATTTTCTTTTGGGATACGACAATCACATTTCCGATCCACTAATCCTTCTTTACTGCATCCCTAACTCCCACAGATTGAAGAATTCAAACGGAAATTGCGTCGCTGTGAAATACGAGTACTATGTGTTCTAAGACATTTCCTTCTAAATCGAGTAACGTTTCTATGGAAACGACAGAATTTTCTTTTGGGATACGACAATCTCATTTCCGATCCACTAATCCTTCTTTACTGCATCCCTCACTCCCAAACATTGACGAATTCACACGGAATTTCCGTCGCTGTGAAATACGAGTACTATGTGTTCTAAGACATTTCCTTCTAAATCGAGTAACGTATCTATGGAAACGACAGGATTTTCTTTTGGGATACGACAATCTCATTTCCGATCCACTAATCCTTCTTTACTGCATCCCTCACTCCCACACATTGAAGAATTCACACGGAAATTGCGTCGCTGTGAAATACGAGTACTATGTGTTCTAAGACATTTCCTTCTAAATCGAGTAACGTTTCTATGGAAACGACAGGATTTTCTTTTGGGATACGACAATCACATTTACGATCCACTAATCCTTCTTTACTGTATCCCTCACTCCCACACATTGAAGAATTCACACGGAAATTGCGTCGCTGTGAAAAACGAGTACTATGTGTTCTAAGACATTTCCTTCTAAATCGAGTAACGTTTCTATGGAAACGACAGGATTTTCTTTTGGGATACGACAACCACATTTACGATCCACTAATCCTTCTTTACTGCATCCCTCACTCCCACACATTGAAGAATTCACACGGAAACTGCGTCGCTGCGAAATACGAGTACTATGTGTTCTAAGACATTTCCTTCTAAATCGAGTAACGTTTCTAAGGAGACGACAGGATTTTCTTTTGGGATACGACAATCACATTTCCGATCCACTAATCCTTCTTTACTACATCCCTCACTCCCACACATTGAAGAATTCACACGGAAATTCCGTCGCTGTGAAATACGAGTACTATGTGTTCTAAGACATTTCCTTCTAAATCGAGTAACGATTCTATGGAAACGACAGGATTCTCTTTTGGGATACGACAATCTCATTTACGATCCACTAATCCTTCTTTACTGCATCCCTCACTCCCACACATTGAAGAATTCACACGGATATTGCGTCGCTGTGAAATACGAGTACTATGTGTTCTAAGACATTTCCATCTAAATCGAGTAACGTTTTTATGGAAACGACAGGATTTTCTTTCGGGATACGACAATCGCATTTACGATCCACTAATCCTTCTTTACTGCATCCCTCACTCCCAAACATTGAAGAATTCACACGGAAATTGCGTCGCTGTGAAATACGAGTACTATGTGTTCTAAGACTTTTCCTTCTATATCGAGTAACGTTTCTATGGAAACGACAGGATTTTCTTTTGGGATACGACAATCACATTTCCGAACCACTAATCCTTCTTTACTGCATCCCTCACTCCCACACATTGAAGAATTCACACGGAAATTGCGTCGCTGTGAAATACGAGTACTATGTGTTCTAAGACATTTCCTTCTAAATCGAGTAACGTTTCTATGGAAACGACAGGATTTTCTTTTGGGATACGATAATCACATTTACGATCCACTAATCCTTCTTTACTGCATCCCTCACTCCCACACATTGAAGAATTCACACGGAAATTGCGTCGCTGTGAAATATGAGTACTATGTGTTCTAAGACATTTCCTTCTAAATCGAGTAACGTTTCCATGGAAACGACAGGATTTTCTTTTGGGATACAACAATCACATTTACGATCCACTAATCCTTCTTTACTGCATCCCTCACTCCCACACATTGAAGAATTCACACGGAAATTGCGTCGCTGTGAAATACGAGTACTATGTGTTCTAAGACATTTCCTTCTAAATCGAGTAACGTTTCTATGGGAACGACAGGATTTTCTTTTGGGATACGACAATCACATTTACGATCCACTAATCCTTCTTTACTGCATCCCTCACTCCCACACATTGAAGATTTCACACGGAAATTGCGTCGCTGTGAAATACGAGTACTATGTGTTCTAAGACATTTCCTTCTAAATCGAGTAACGTTTCTATGGAAACGACAGGATTTTCTTTTGGGATACGACAATCACATTAACGATCCACTAATCCTTCTTTACTGCATCCCTCACTCCCACACATTGAAGAATTCACACGGAAATTGCGTCGCTGTGAAATACGAGTACTATGGGTTCTAAGACATTTCCTTCTAAATCGAGTAACGTTTCTATGGAAACGACAGGATTTTCTTTTGGGATACGACAATCACATTTACGATCCACTAATCCTTCTTTACTGCATCCCTCACTCCCACACATAGAATAATTCACACGGAAATTGCGTCGCTGTGAAATACGAGTACTATGTGTTCTAAGACATTTCCTTCTAAATCGAGGAACGTTTCTATGGAATCGACAGGATTTTCTTTTGGGATACGACAATCACATTTACGATCCACTAATCCATCTTTACTGCATCCCTCACTCCCACACATTGAAGAATACACAAGGAAATTGCGTCGCTGTGAAATACGAGTACTATGTGTTCTAAGACATTTCCTTCTAAATCGAGTAACGTTTCTATGGAAACGACAGGATTTTCTTTTGGGATACGACAATCTCATTTCCGATCCACTAATTCTTCTTTACTGCATCCCTCACTCCCAAACATTGACGAATTCACACGGAAATTCCGTCGCTGTGAAATACGAGTACTATGTGTTCTAAGACATTTCCTTCTAAATCGAGTAACGTTTCCTTGGAAACGACAGGATTTTCTTTTGAGATACGACAATCTCATTTCCGATCCACTAATCCTTCTTTACTGCATCCCTCACTCGCACACATTGAAGAATTCACATGGAAGTTGCGTCGGTGTGAAATACGAGTACTATGTGTTCTAAGACATTTCCTGCTAAATCGAGTAACGTTCCTATGGAAACGACAGGATTTTCTTTTGGGATACGACAATCACATTTGCGATCCACTAATCCTTCTTTACTGCATCCGTCACTCCCTCACATTGAAGAATTCACACGGAAATTGCGTCGCTGTGAAATACGAGTACTATGTGTTCTAAGACATTTCCTTCTAAATCGAATTACATTTCTATGGAAACGACAGGATTTTCTTTTGGGATACGACAATGTCATTTCCGATCCACTAATCCTTCTTTACTGCATCCCTCACTCCCAAACATTGACGAATTCACACGGAAATTCCGTCGCTGTGAAATACGAGTACTATGTGTTCTAAGACATTTCCTTCTAAATCGAGTAACGTTTCTATGGAAACGACAGGATTTTCTTTAGGGATACGACAATCACATTTCCGATCCACTAATCCTCCTTTACTGCATTCCTAACTCCCTCACATTGAAGAATTCAGACGGAAATTGCGTCGCTGTGAAATACGAGTACTATGTGTTCTAAGACATTTCCTTCTAAATCGAGTAACGTTTCTATGGAAACGACAGGATTTTCTTTTGGGATACGACAATCACATTTCCGATCCACTAATCCTTCTTTACTGCATCCCTCACTCCCAAACATTGACGAATTCACACGGAAATTCCGTCGCTGTGAAATACGATTACTATTTGTTCTAAGACATTTCCTTCTAAATCGAGTAACGTTTTTATGGAAACGACAGGATTTTCTTTTGGGATACGACAATCACATTTCCGATCCACTAATCGTTATTTACTGCATCCCTCACTCCCAAACATTGACGAATTCACACGGAAATTCCGTCGCTGTGAAATACGAGTACTATGTGTTCTAAGACATTTCCTTCTAAATCGAATAACATTACTATGGAAACGACAGGATTTTCTTTTGGGATACGACAATCTCATTTCCGATCCACTAATCCTTCTTTACTGCATCCCTCACTCCCAAACATTGACGAATTCACACGGAAATTCCGTCGCTGTGAAATACGAGTACTATGTGTTCTAAGACATTTCCTTCTAAATCGAGTAACGTTTCTATGGAAACGACAAGATTTTCTTTTGGGATACGACAATCACATTTCCGATCCACTAATCCTTCTTTACTGCATCCGTCACTCCCTCACATTGAAGAATTCACACGGAAATTGCGTCGCTGTGAAATACGAGTACTATGTGTTCTAAGACATTTCCGTCTAAATCGAGTAACGTTTCTATGGAAACGACAGGATTTTCTTTTGGGATACGACAATAACATTTCCGATCCACTAATCCTTCTTTACTCCATCCCTCACTCCCACACATTGAAGAATTCACACGGAAATTGCGTCGCTGTGAAATACGAGTACTATGTGTTCTAAGACATTTCCTTCTAAATCGAGTAACGTTTCTATGGAAACGATAGGATTTTCTTTTGGGATACGACAATCTCATTTCCGATGCACTAATCCTTCTTTACTGCATCCCTCACTCCCAAACATTGACGAATTCACACGGAAATTCCGTCGCTGTGAAATACGAGTACTATGTGTTCTAAGACATTTCCTTCTAAATCGAGTAACGTTTCTATGGAAACGACCGGATTTTCTTTTGGGATACGACAATCTCATTTCCGATCCACTAATCCTTCTTTACTGCATCCCTCACTCCCACACATTGAAGAATTCACACGGAAATTGCGTCGCTGTGAAATACGAGTACCATGTGTTCTAAGACATTTCCTTCTAAATCGAGTAACGTGTCTATGGAAACGACAGGATTTTCTTTTGGGATACGACGATCACATTTACGATCCACTAATCCTTCTTTACTGCATCCCTCACTCCCACACATTGAAGAATTCACACGGAAATTGCGTCGCTGTGAAATACGAGGCTATGTGTTCTAAGGCATTTCCTTCTAAATCGGGTAACGTTTCTATGGAAACGACAGGATATTCCTTTGGGATACGACAATCACATTTACGATCCACTAATCCTTCTTTACTGCATCCCTCACTCCCAAACATTGACGAATTCACACGGTAATTCCGTCGCTGTGAAATACGAGTACTATGTGTTCTAAGACATTTCCTTCTAAATCGAGTAACGTTTCTATGGAAACGACAGGATTTTCTTTTGGGATACGACAATCTCATTTCCGATCCACTAATCCTTCTTTACTGCATCCCTCACTCCCACACATTGAAGAATTCACACGGAAATTGCGTCGCTGTGAAATACGAGTTCTATGTGTTCTAAGACATTTCCTTCTAAATCGAATAACATTTCTATGGAAACGACAGGATTTTCTTTTGGGATACGACAATCTCATTTCCGATCCACTAATCCTTCTTTACTGCATCCCTCACTCCCAAACATTGACGAATTCACACGGAAATTCCGTCGCTGTGAAATACGAGTACTATGTGTTCTAAGACATTTCCTTCTCAATCGAGTAACGTTTCTATGGAAACGACAGGATTTTCTTTTGGGATACGATAATCACAATTACGATCCACTAATCTTTCTTTACTGCATCCCTCACTCCCACACATTGAAGAATTCACAAGGAAATTGCGTCGCTGTGAAATACGAGTACTATGTGTTCTAAGACATTTCCTTCTAAATCGAGTAACGTTTCTATGGAAACGACAGGATTTTCTTTTGGGATACGACAATCACATTTCCAATCCACTAATCCTTCTTTACTGCATCCCTCACTCCCACACTTTGAAGAATTCACAAGGAAATTGCGTCGCTGTGAAATACGAGTACTATGTGTTCTAAGACATTTCCTTCTAAATCGAGTAACGTTTCTATGGAAACGACAGGATTTTCTTTTGGGATACGACAATCACATTTCCGGTCCACTAATCCTTCTTTACTGCATCCCTCACTCCCACACATTGAAGAATTCACACGGAAATTGCGTCGCTGTGAAATACGAGTACTATGTGTTCTAAGACATTTCCTTCTAAATCGAGTAACGTTTCTATGGAAACGACAGGATTTTCTTTTGGGATACGACAATCTCATTTCCGATTTACTAATCCTTCTTTACTGCATCCCTCACTCCCAAACATTGACGAATTCACAAGGAAATTCCGTCGCTGTGAAATACGAGTACTATGTTTCCTAAGACATTTCCTTCTAAATCGAGTAACGTTTCTATGCAAACGACAGGATTTTCTTTTGGGATACGACAATCTCATTTCCGATCCACTAATCCTTCTTTACTGCATCCCTCACTCCCACACATTGAAGAATTCACACGGAAATTGCGTCGCTGTGAAATACGAGTACTATGTGTTCTTAGACATTTCCTTCTAAATCGAGTAACGTTTCTATGGAAACGACAGGATTTTCTTTTGGGATACGACAATCACATTTACGATCCACTAATCCTTCTTTACTGCATCCCTCACTCCCACACATTGAAGAATTCACACGGTAATTGCGTCGCTTTGAAATACGAGTACTATGTGTTCTGAGACATTTCCTTCTAAATCGAGTAACGTTTCTATGGAAACGACAGGATTTTCTTTTGGTATACGACAATCACATTTACGATCCACTAATCCTTCTTTACTGCATCCCTCACTCCCACACATTGACGAATTCACACGGAAATTGCGTCGCTGTGAAATACGAGTACTATGTGTTCTAAGTCATTTCCTTCTAAATCGAGTAACGTTTCTATGGAAACGACAGGAATTTTCTTTTGGGATACGACAATCACATTTCCGATCCACTAATCCTTCCTTACTGCATCCCTCACTCCCACACATTGAAGAATTCACACGGAAATTGCGTCGCTGTGAAATACGAGTACTATGTGTTCTAAGACATTTCGTTCTAAATCGAGTAACGTTTCTATGGAAACGACAGGATTTTCTTTTGGGATACGACAATCTCATTTCCGATCCACTAATCCTTCTTTACTGCATCCCTCACTCCCAAACATTGACGAATTCACACGGAAATTCCGTCGCTGTGAAATACGAGTACTATGTGTTCTAAGACATTTCCTTCTAAATCGAGTAACGTTTCCTTGGAAACGACAGGATTTTCTTTTGGGATACGACAATCTCATTTCCGATCCACTAATCCTTCTTTACTGCATCCCTCACACGCACACATTGAAGAATTCACACGGAAATTGCGTCGGTGTGAAATACGAGTACTATGTGGTCTAAGACATTTCCTGCTAAATCGAGTAACGTTCCTATGGAAACGACAGGATTTTCTTTTGGGATACGACAATCACATTTCCGATCCACTAATCCTTCTTTACTGCAACCGTCACTCGCTCACATTGAAGAATTCAAACGGAAATTGCGTCGCTGTGAAATACGAGTACTATGTGTTCTAAGACATTTCCTTCTAAATCGAATTACATTTCTATGGAAACGACAGGATTTTCTTTTGGGATACGACAATCTCATTTGCGATCCACTAATCCTTCTTTACTGCATCCCTCACTCCCAAACATTAAAGAATTCACACGGAAATTCCGTCGCTGTGAAATACGAGTACTATGTGTTCTAAGACATTTCCTTCTAAATCGAGTAACGTTTCTATGGAAACGACAGGATTTTCTTTTGGGATACGACAATCACATTTCCGATCCACTAATCCTTCTTTACTGCATTCCTAACTCCCTCACATTGAAGAATTCACACGGAAATAGCGTCGCTCTGAAATACGAGTACTATGTGTTCTAAGACATTTCCTTCTAAATCGAGTAACGTTTCTATGGAAACGACAGGATTTTCTTTTGGGATACGACAATCACATTTCCGATCCACTAATCCTTCTTTACTGCATCCCTCACTCCCAAACATTGACGAATTCACACGGAAATTCCGCCGCTGTGAAATACGAGTACTATTTGTTCTAAGACATTTCCTTCTAAATCGAGTAACGTTTCTATGGATACGACAGGATTTTCTTTTGGGATACGACAATCACATTTCCGATCCACTAATCGTTATTTACTGCATCCCTCACTCCCAAAAATTGACGAATTCACACGGAATTTCCGTCGCTGTGAAATACGAGTACTATGTGTTCTAAGACATTTCCTTCTAAATCGAATAACATTTCTATGGAAACGACAGGATTTTCTTTTGGGATACGACAATCTCATTTCCGATCCACTACTCCTTCTTTACTGCATCCCTCACTCCCAAACATTGACGAATTCACACGGAAATTCCGTCGCTGTGAAATACGAGTACTATGTGATCTAAGACATTTCCTTCTAAATCGAGTAACGTTTCTATGGAAACGACAGGATTTTCTTTTGGGATACGACAATCACATTTCCGATCCACTAATCCTTCTTTACTGCATCCGTCACTCCCTCACATTGAAGAATTCACACGGAAATTGCGTCGCTGTGAAATTCGAGTACTATGTGTTCTAAGACATTTCCGTCTAAATCGAGTAGCGTTTCTATGGAAACGACAGGATTTTCTTTTGGGATACGACAATCACATTTCCGATCCACTAATCCTTCTTTACTGCATCCCTCACTCCCACACATTGAAGAATTCACACGGAAATTGCGTCGCTGTGAAATACGAGTACAATGTGTTCTAAGACATTTCCTTCTAAATCGAGTAACGTTTCTATGGAAACGATAGGATTTTCTTTTGGGATACGACAATCTCATTTCCGATTAACTAATCCTTCTTTACTGCATCCCTCACTCCCAAACATTGACGAATTCACACGGAAATTCCGTCGCTGTGAAATACGAGTACTATGTGTTCTAAGACATTTCCTTCTAAATCGAGTAACGTTTCTATGGAAACGACAGGATTTTCTTTTGGGATACGACAATCTCATTTACGATCCACTAATCCTTCTTTACTGCATCCCGCACTTTCACACATTGAAGAATTCACACGGAAATTGCGTCGCTGTGAAATACGAGTACCATGTGTTCTAAGACATTTCCTTCTAAATCGAGTAACGTTTCTATGGAAACGACAGGATTTTCTTTTGGGATACGACAATCACATTTACGATCCACTAATCCTTCTTTACTGCATCCCTCACTCCCACACATTGAAGAATTTACACGGAAATTGCGTCGCTGTGAAATACGAGTACTATGTGTTCTAAGACATTTCCTTCTAAATCGGGTAACGTTTCTATGGAAACGACAGGATATTCCTTTGGGATACGACAATCACATTTACGATCCACTAATCCTTCTTTACTGCATCCCTCACTCCCAAACATGGACGAATTCACACGGTAATTCCGTCGCTGTGAAATACGAGTACTATGTGTTCTAAGACATTTCCTTCTAAATCGAGTAACGTTTCTATGGAAACGACAGGATTTTCTTTTGGGATACGACAATCTCATTTCCGATCCACTAATCCTTCTTTACTGCATCCCTCACTCCCACACATTGAAGAATTCACACGGAAATTGCGTCGCTGTGAAATACGAGTACTATGTGTTCTAAGATATTTCCTTCTAAATCGAGTAACGTTTCTATGGAAACCACAGGATTTTCTCTTGGGATACGACAATCACATTTACGATCCACTAATCCTTCTTTACTGCATCCCTCACTCCCACCCATTGAAGAATTCACACGGAAATTGCGTCGCTGTGAAATACGAGTACTATGTGTTCTAAAACATTTCCTTCTAAATCGAGTAACGTTTCTATGGGAACGACAGGATTTTCTTTTGGGATACGACAATCACATTTACGATCCACTAATCCTTCTTTACTGCATCCCTCACTCCCACACATTGAAGAATTTACACGGAAATTGCGTCGCTGTGAAATACGAGTACTATGTGTTCTAAGACATTTCCTTCTAAATCGAGTAACGTTTCTATGGAAACGACAGGATTTTCTTTTGGGATATGACAACTACATTTACGATCCACTAATCCTTCTGTACTGCATCCCTCACTCCCACACATTGAAGAATTCACACGGAAATTGCGTCGCTGTGAAATACGAGTACTATGTGTTCTAAGACATTTCCTTCTAAATCGAGTAACGTTTCTATGGAAACGACAGGATTTTCTTTTGGGATACGACAATCTCATTTTAGATCCACTAATCCTTCTTTACTGCATCCCTCACTCCCACACATTGAAGAAGTCACACGGAAATTCCGTCGCTGTGAAATACGAGTACTATGTGTTCTTAGACATTTCCTTCTAAATCGAGTAACGTTTCTATGGAAACGACAGGATTTTCTTTTGGGATACGACAATCACATTTACGATCCACTAATCCTTCTTTACTGCATCCCTCACTCCCACACATTGAAGAATTCACACGGTAATTGCGTCGCTTTGAAATACGAGTACTATGTGTTCTGAGACATTTCCTTCTAAATCGAGTAACGTTTCTATGGAAACGACAGGATTTTCTTTTGGGATACGACAATCACATTTACGATCCACTAATCCTTCTTTACTGCATCCCTCACTCCCACACATTGACGAATTCACACGGAAATTGCGTCGCTGTGAAATACGAGTACTATGTGTTCTAAGTCATTTCCTTCTAAATCGAGTAACGTTTCTATGGAAACGACAGGAATTTTCTTTTGGGATACGACAATCACATTTCCGATCCACTAATCCTTCCTTACTGCATCCCTCACTCCCACACATTGAAGAATTCACACGGAAATTGCGTCGCTGTGAAATACGAGTACTATGTGTTCTAAGACATTTCGTTCTAAATCGAGTAACGTTTCTATGGAAACGACAGGATTTTCTTTTGGGATACGACAATCTCATTTCCGATCCACTAATCCTTCTTTACTGCATCCCTCACTCCCAAACATTGACGAATTCACACGGAAATTCCGTCGCTGTGAAATACGAGTACTATGTGTTCTAAGACATTTCCTTCTAAATCGAGTAACGTTTCCTTGGAAACGACAGGATTTTCTTTTGGGATACGACAATCTCATTTCCGATCCACTAATCCTTCTTTACTGCATCCCTCACACGCACACATTGAAGAATTCACACGGAAATTGCGTCGGTGTGAAATACGAGTACTATGTGGTCTAAGACATTTCCTGCTAAATCGAGTAACGTTCCTATGGAAACGACAGGATTTTCTTTTGGGATACGACAATCACATTTCCGATCCACTAATCCTTCTTTACTGCAACCGTCACTCGCTCACATTGAAGAATTCAAACGGAAATTGCGTCGCTGTGAAATACGAGTACTATGTGTTCTAAGACATTTCCTTCTAAATCGAATTACATTTCTATGGAAACGACAGGATTTTCTTTTGGGATACGACAATCTCATTTGCGATCCACTAATCCTTCTTTACTGCATCCCTCACTCCCAAACATTAAAGAATTCACACGGAAATTCCGTCGCAGTGAAATACGAGTACTATGTGTTCTAAGACATTTCCTTCTAAATCGAGTAACGTTTCTATGGAAACGACAGGATTTTCTTTTGGGATACGACAATCACATTTCCGATCCACTAATCCTTCTTTACTGCATTCCTAACTCCCTCACATTGAAGAATTCACACGGAAATAGCGTCGCTCTGAAATACGAGTACTATGTGTTCTAAGACATTTCCTTCTAAATCGAGTAACGTTTCTATGGAAACGACAGGATTTTCTTTTGGGATACGACAATCACATTTCCGATCCACTAATCCTTCTTTACTGCATCCCTCACTCCCAAACATTGACGAATTCACACGGAAATTCCGCCGCTGTGAAATACGAGTACTATTTGTTCTAAGACATTTCCTTCTAAATCGAGTAACGTTTCTATGGAAACGACAGGATTTTCTTTTGGGATACGACAATCACATTTCCGATCCACTAATCGTTATTTACTGCATCCCTCACTCCCAAAAATTGACGAATTCACACGGAATTTCCGTCGCTGTGAAATACGAGTACTATGTGTTCTAAGACATTTCCTTCTAAATCGAATAACATTTCTATGGAAACGACAGGATTTTCTTTTGGGATACGACAATCTCATTTCCGATCCACTACTCCTTCTTTACTGCATCCCTCACTCCCAAACATTGACGAATTCACACGGAAATTCCGTCGCTGTGAAATACGAGTACTATGTGATCTAAGACATTTCCTTCTAAATCGGGTAACGTTTCTATGGAAACGACAGGATATTCCTTTGGGATACGACAATCACATTTACGATCCACTAATCCTTCTTTACTGCATCCCTCACTCCCAAACATGGACGAATTCACACGGTAATTCCGTCGCTGTGAAATACGAGTACTATGTGTTCTAAGACATTTCCTTCTAAATCGAGTAACGTTTCTATGGAAACGACAGGATTTTCTTTTGGGATACGACAATCTCATTTCCGATCCACTAATCCTTCTTTACTGCATCCCTCACTCCCACACATTGAAGAATTCACACGGAAATTGCGTCGCTGTGAAATACGAGTACTATGTGTTCTAAGATATTTCCTTCTAAATCGAGTAACGTTTCTATGGAAACCACAGGATTTTCTCTTGGGATACGACAATCACATTTACGATCCACTAATCCTTCTTTACTGCATCCCTCACTCCCACCCATTGAAGAATTCACACGGAAATTGCGTCGCTGTGAAATACGAGTACTATGTGTTCTAAAACATTTCCTTCTAAATCGAGTAACGTTTCTATGGGAACGACAGGATTTTCTTTTGGGATACGACAATCACATTTACGATCCACTAATCCTTCTTTACTGCATCCCTCACTCCCACACATTGAAGAATTTACACGGAAATTGCGTCGCTGTGAAATACGAGTACTATGTGTTCTAAGACATTTCCTTCTAAATCGAGTAACGTTTCTATGGAAACGACAGGATTTTCTTTTGGGATATGACAACTACATTTACGATCCACTAATCCTTCTGTACTGCATCCCTCACTCCCACACATTGAAGAATTCACACGGAAATTGCGTCGCTGTGAAATACGAGTACTATGTGTTCTAAGACATTTCCTTCTAAATCGAGTAACGTTTCTATGGAAACGACAGGATTTTCTTTTGGGATACGACAATCTCATTTTAGATCCACTAATCCTTCTTTACTGCATCCCTCACTCCCACACATTGAAGAAGTCACACGGAAATTCCGTCGCTGTGAAATACGAGTACTATGTGTTCTTAGACATTTCCTTCTAAATCGAGTAACGTTTCTATGGAAACGACAGGATTTTCTTTTGGGATACGACAATCACATTTACGATCCACTAATCCTTCTTTACTGCATCCCTCACTCCCACACATTGAAGAATTCACACGGTAATTGCGTCGCTTTGAAATACGAGTACTATGTGTTCTGAGACATTTCCTTCTAAATCGAGTAACGTTTCTATGGAAACGACAGGATTTTCTTTTGGGATACGACAATCACATTTACGATCCACTAATCCTTCTTTACTGCATCCCTCACTCCCACACATTGACGAATTCACACGGAAATTGCGTCGCTGTGAAATACGAGTACTATGTGTTCTAAGTCATTTCCTTCTAAATCGAGTAACGTTTCTATGGAAACGACAGGAATTTTCTTTTGGGATACGACAATCACATTTCCGATCCACTAATCCTTCCTTACTGCATCCCTCACTCCCACACATTGAAGAATTCACACGGAAATTGCGTCGCTGTGAAATACGAGTACTATGTGTTCTAAGACATTTCGTTCTAAATCGAGTAACGTTTCTATGGAAACGACAGGATTTTCTTTTGGGATACGACAATCTCATTTCCGATCCACTAATCCTTCTTTACTGCATCCCTCACTCCCAAACATTGACGAATTCACACGGAAATTCCGTCGCTGTGAAATACGAGTACTATGTGTTCTAAGACATTTCCTTCTAAATCGAGTAACGTTTCCTTGGAAACGACAGGATTTTCTTTTGGGATACGACAATCTCATTTCCGATCCACTAATCCTTCTTTACTGCATCCCTCACACGCACACATTGAAGAATTCACACGGAAATTGCGTCGGTGTGAAATACGAGTACTATGTGGTCTAAGACATTTCCTGCTAAATCGAGTAACGTTCCTATGGAAACGACAGGATTTTCTTTTGGGATACGACAATCACATTTCCGATCCACTAATCCTTCTTTACTGCAACCGTCACTCGCTCACATTGAAGAATTCAAACGGAAATTGCGTCGCTGTGAAATACGAGTACTATGTGTTCTAAGACATTTCCTTCTAAATCGAATTACATTTCTATGGAAACGACAGGATTTTCTTTTGGGATACGACAATCTCATTTGCGATCCACTAATCCTTCTTTACTGCATCCCTCACTCCCAAACATTAAAGAATTCACACGGAAATTCCGTCGCTGTGAAATACGAGTACTATGTGTTCTAAGACATTTCCTTCTAAATCGAGTAACGTTTCTATGGAAACGACAGGATTTTCTTTTGGGATACGACAATCACATTTCCGATCCACTAATCCTTCTTTACTGCATTCCTAACTCCCTCACATTGAAGAATTCACACGGAAATAGCGTCGCTCTGAAATACGAGTACTATGTGTTCTAAGACATTTCCTTCTAAATCGAGTAACGTTTCTATGGAAACGACAGGATTTTCTTTTGGGATACGACAATCACATTTCCGATCCACTAATCCTTCTTTACTGCATCCCTCACTCCCAAACATTGACGAATTCACACGGAAATTCCGCCGCTGTGAAATACGAGTACTATTTGTTCTAAGACATTTCCTTCTAAATCGAGTAACGTTTCTATGGAAACGACAGGATTTTCTTTTGGGATACGACAATCACATTTCCGATCCACTAATCGTTATTTACTGCATCCCTCACTCCCAAAAATTGACGAATTCACACGGAATTTCCGTCGCTGTGAAATACGAGTACTATGTGTTCTAAGACATTTCCTTCTAAATCGAATAACATTTCTATGGAAACGACAGGATTTTCTTTTGGGATACGACAATCTCATTTCCGATCCACTACTCCTTCTTTACTGCATCCCTCACTCCCAAACATTGACGAATTCACACGGAAATTCCGTCGCTGTGAAATACGAGTACTATGTGATCTAAGACATTTCCTTCTAAATCGAGTAACGTTTCTATGGAAACGACAGGATTTTCTTTTGGGATACGACAATCACATTTCCGATCCACTAATCCTTCTTTACTGCATCCGTCACTCCCTCACATTGAAGAATTCACACGGAAATTGCGTCGCTGTGAAATTCGAGTACTATGTGTTCTAAGACATTTCCGTCTAAATCGAGTAGCGTTTCTATGGAAACGACAGGATTTTCTTTTGGGATACGACAATCACATTTCCGATCCACTAATCCTTCTTTACTGCATCCCTCACTCCCACACATTGAAGAATTCACACGGAAATTGCGTCGCTGTGAAATACGAGTACTATGTGTTCTAAGACATTTCCTTCTAAATCGAGTAACGTTTCTATGGAAACGACAGGATTTTCTTTTGGGATACGACAATCACATTTACGATCCACTAATCCTTCTTTACTGCATCCCTCACTCCCACACATTGACGAATTCACACGGAAATTGCGTCGCTGTGAAATACGAGTACTATGTGTTCTAAGTCATTTCCTTCTAAATCGAGTAACGTTTCTATGGAAACGACAGGAATTTTCTTTTGGGATACGACAATCACATTTCCGATCCACTAATCCTTCCTTACTGCATCCCTCACTCCCACACATTGAAGAATTCACACGGAAATTGCGTCGCTGTGAAATACGAGTACTATGTGTTCTAAGACATTTCGTTCTAAATCGAGTAACGTTTCTATGGAAACGACAGGATTTTCTTTTGGGATACGACAGTCTCATTTCCGATCCACTAATCCTTCTTTACTGCATCCCTCACTCCCAAACATTGACGAATTCACACGGAAATTCCGTCGCTGTGAAATACGAGTACTATGTGTTCTAAGACATTTCCTTCTAAATCGAGTAACGTTTCCTTGGAAACGACAGGATTTTCTTTTGGGATACGACAATCTCATTTCCGATCCACTAATCCTTCTTTACTGCATCCCTCACACGCACACATTGAAGAATTCACACGGAAATTGCGTCGGTGTGAAATACGAGTACTATGTGGTCTAAGACATTTCCTGCTAAATCGAGTAACGTTCCTATGGAAACGACAGGATTTTCTTTTGGGATACGACAATCACATTTCCGATCCACTAATCCTTCTTTACTGCAACCGTCACTCGCTCACATTGAAGAATTCAAACGGAAATTGCGTCGCTGTGAAATACGAGTACTATGTGTTCTAAGACATTTCCTTCTAAATCGAATTACATTTCTATGGAAACGACAGGATTTTCTTTTTGGATACGACAATCTCATTTGCGATCCACTAATCCTTCTTTACTGCATCCCTCTCTCCCAAACATTAAAGAATTCACACGGAAATTCCGTCGCTGTGAAATACGAGTACTATGTGTTCTAAGACATTTCCTTCTAAATCGAGTAACGTTTCTATGGAAACGACAGGATTTTCTTTTGGGATACGACAATCACATTTCCGATCCACTAATCCTTCTTTACTGCATTCCTAACTCCCTCACATTGAAGAATTCACACGGAAATAGCGTCGCTCTGAAATACGAGTACTATGTGTTCTAAGACATTTCCTTCTAAATCGAGTAACGTTTCTATGGAAACGACAGGATTTTCTTTTGGGATACGACAATCACATTTCCGATCCACTAATCCTTCTTTACTGCATCCCTCACTCCCAAACATTGACGAATTCACACGGAAATTCCGCCGCTGTGAAATACGAGTACTATTTGTTCTAAGACATTTCCTTCTAAATCGAGTAACGTTTCTATGGAAACGACAGGATTTTCTTTTGGGATACGACAATCACATTTCCGATCCATTAATCGTTATTTACTGCATCCCTCACTCCCAAAAATTGACGAATTCACACGGAATTTCCGTCGCTGTGAAATACGAGTACTATGTGTTCTAAGACATTTCCTTCTAAATCGAATAACATTTCTATGGAAACGACAGGATTTTCTTTTGGGATACGACAATCTCATTTCCGATCCACTACTCCTTCTTTACTGCATCCCTCACTCCCAAACATTGACGAATTCACACGGAAATTCCGTCGCTGTGAAATACGAGTACTATGTGATCTAAGACATTTCCTTCTAAATCGAGTAACGTTTCTATGGAAACGACAGGATTTTCTTTTGGGATACGACAATCACATTTCCGATCCACTAATCCTTCTTTACTGCATCCGTCACTCCCTCACATTGAAGAATTCACACGGAAATTGCGTCGCTGTGAAATTCGAGTACTATGTGTTCTAAGACATTTCCGTCTAAATCGAGTAGCGTTTCTATGGAAACGACAGGATTTTCTTTTGGGATACGACAATCACATTTCCGATCCACTAATCCTTCTTTACTGCATCCCTCACTCCCACACATTGAAGAATTCACACGGAAATTGCGTCGCTGTGAAATACGAGTACTATGTGTTCTAAGACATTTCCTTCTAAATCGAGTAACGTTTCTATGGAAACGATAGGATTTTCTTTTGGGATACGACAATCTCATTTCCGATTAACTAATCCTTCTTTACTGCATCCCTCACTCCCAAACATTGACGAATTCACACGGAAATTCCGTCGCTGTGAAATACGAGTACTATGTGTTCTAAGACATTTCCTTCTAAATCGAGTAACGTTTCTATGGAAACGACAGGATTTTCTTTTGGGATACGACAATCTCATTTACGATCCACTAATCCTTCTTTACTGCATCCCTCACTCCCACACATTGAAGAATTCACACGGAAATTGCGTCGCTGTGAAATACGAGTACCATGTGTTCTAAGACATTTCCTTCTAAATCGAGTAACGTTTCTATGGAAACGACAGGATTTTCTTTTGGGATACAACAATCACATTTACGATCCACTAATCCTTCTTTACTGCATCCCTCACTCCCACACATTGAAGAATTCACACGGAAATTGCGTCGCTGTGAAATACGAGTACTATGTGTTCTAAGACATTTCCTTCTAAATCGAGTAACGTTTCTATGGAAACGACAGGATTTTCTTTTGGGATACGACAATCTCATTTACGATCCACTAATCCTTCTTTACTGCATCCCTCACTCCCACACATTGAAGAATTCACACGGAAATTGCGTCGCTGTGAAATACGAGTACTATGTGTTCTAAGACATTTCCTTCTAAATCGAGTAACGTTTCTATGGAAACGACAGGATTTTCTTTTGGGATACGACAATCACATTTACGATCCACTAATCCTTCTTTACTGCATCCGTCACTCCCTCACATTGAAGAATTCACACGGAAATTGCGTCGCTGTGAAATTCGAGTACTATGTGTTCTAAGACATTTCCGTCTAAATCGAGTAGCGTTTCTATGGAAACGACAGGATTTTCTTTTGGGATACGACAATCACATTTCCGATCCACTAATCCTTCTTTACTGCATCCCTCACTCCCACACATTGAAGAATTCACACGGAAATTGCGTCGCTGTGAAATACGAGTACAATGTGTTCTAAGACATTTCCTTCTAAATCGAGTAACGTTTCTATGGAAACGATAGGATTTTCTTTTGGGATACGACAATCTCATTTCCGATTAACTAATCCTTCTTTACTGCATCCCTCACTCCCAAACATTGACGAATTCACACGGAAATTCCGTCGCTGTGAAATACGAGTACTATGTGTTCTAAGACATTTCCTTCTAAATCGAGTAACGTTTCTATGGAAACGACAGGATTTTCTTTTGGGATACGACAATCTCATTTACGATCCACTAATCCTTCTTTACTGCATCCCGCACTCCCACACATTGAAGAATTCACACGGAAATTGCGTCGCTGTGAAATACGAGTACCATGTGTTCTAAGACATTTCCTTCTAAATCGAGTAACGTTTCTATGGAAACGACAGGATTTTCTTTTGGGATACGACAATCACATTTACGATCCACTAATCCTTCTTTACTGCATCCCTCACTCCCACACATTGAAGAATTCACACGGAAATTGCGTCGCTGTGAAATACGAGTACTATGTGTTCTAAGACATTTCCTTCTAAATCGGGTAACGTTTCTATGGAAACGACAGGATATTCCTTTGGGATACGACAATCACATTTACGATCCACTAATCCTTCTTTACTGCATCCCTCACTCCCAAACATGGACGAATTCACACGGTAATTCCGTCGCTGTGAAATACGAGTACTATGTGTTCTAAGACATTTCCTTCTAAATCGAGTAACGTTTCTATGGAAACGACAGGATTTTCTTTTGGGATACGACAATCTCATTTCCGATCCACTAATCCTTCTTTACTGCATCCCTCACTCCCACACATTGAAGAATTCACACGGAAATTGCGTCGCTGTGAAATACGAGTACTATGTGTTCTAAGATATTTCCTTCTAAATCGAGTAACGTTTCTATGGAAACCACAGGAATAACTCTTGGGATACGACAATCACATTTACGATCCACTAATCCTTCTTTACTGCATCCCTCACTCCCACCCATTGAAGAATTCACACGGAAATTGCGTCGCTGTGAAATACGAGTACTATGTGTTCTAAAACATTTCCTTCTAAATCGAGTAACGTTTCTATGGGAACGACAGGATTTTCTTTTGGGATACGACAATCACATTTACGATCCACTAATCCTTCTTTACTGCATCCCTCACTCCCACACATTGAAGAATTTACACGGAAATTGCGTCGCTGTGAAATACGAGTACTATGTGTTCTAAGACATTTCCTTCTAAATCGAGTAACGTTTCTATGGAAACGACAGGATTTTCTTTTGGGATATGACAACTACATTTACGATCCACTAATCCTTCTGTACTGCATCCCTCACTCCCACACATTGAAGAATTCACACGGAAATTGCGTCGCTGTGAAATACGAGTACTATGTGTTCTAAGACATTTCCTTCTAAATCGAGTAACGTTTGTATGGAAACGACAGGATTTTCTTTTGGGATACGACAATCTCATTTTAGATCCACTAATCCTTCTTTACTGCATCCCTCACTCCCACACATTGAAGAAGTCACACGGAAATTCCGTCGCTGTGAAATACGAGTACTATGTGTTCTTAGACATTTCCTTCTAAATCGAGTAACGTTTCTATGGAAACGACAGGATTTTCTTTTGGGATACGACAATCACATTTACGATCCACTAATCCTTGTTTACTGCATCCCTCACTCCCACACATTGAAGAATTCACACGGTAATTGCGTCGCTTTGAAATACGAGTACTATGTGTTCTGAGACATTTCCTTCTAAATCGAGTAACGTTTCTATGGAAACGACAGGATTTTCTTTTGGGATACGACAATCACATTTACGATCCACTAATCCTTCTTTACTGCATCCCTCACTCCCACACATTGACGAATTCACACGGAAATTGCGTCGCTGTGACATACGAGTACTATGTGTTCTAAGTCATTTCCTTCTAAATCGAGTAACGTTTCTATGGAAACGACAGGAATTTTCTTTTGGGATACGACAATCACATTTCCGATCCACTAATCCTTCCTTACTGCATCCCTCACTCCCACACATTGAAGAATTCACACGGAAATTGCGTCGCTGTGAAATACGAGTACTATGTGTTCTAAGACATTTCGTTCTAAATCGAGTAACGTTTCTATGGAAACGACAGGATTTTCTTTTGGGATACGACAATCTCATTTCCGATCCACTAATCCTTCTTTACTGCATCCCTCACTCCCAAACATTGACGAATTCACACGGAAATTCCGTCGCTGTGAAATACGAGTACTATGTGTTCTAAGACATTTCCTTCTAAATCGAGTAACGTTTCCTTGGAAACGACAGGATTTTCTTTTGGGATACGACAATCTCATTTCCGATCCACTAATCCTTCTTTACTGCATCCCTCACACGCACACATTGAAGAATTCACACGGAAATTGCGTCGGTGTGAAATACGAGTACTATGTGGTCTAAGACATTTCCTGCTAAATCGAGTAACGTTCCTATGGAAACGACAGGATTTTCTTTTGGGATACGACAATCACATTTCCGATCCACTAATCCTTCTTTACTGCAACCGTCACTCGCTCACATTGAAGAATTCAAACGGAAATTGCGTCGCTGTGAAATACGAGTACTATGTGTTCTAAGACATTTCCTTCTAAATCGAATTACATTTCTATGGAAACGACAGGATTTTCTTTTGGGATACGACAATCTCATTTGCGATCCACTAATCCTTCTTTACTGCATCCCTCACTCCCAAACATTAAAGAATTCACACGGAAATTCCGTCGCTGTGAAATACGAGTACTATGTGTTCTAAGACATTTCCTTCTAAATCGAGTAACGTTTCTATGGAAACGACAGGATTTTCTTTTGGGATACGACAATCACATTTCCGATCCACTAATCCTTCTTTACTGCATTCCTAACTCCCTCACATTGAAGAATTCACACGGAAATAGCGTCGCTCTGAAATACGAGTACTATGTGTTCTAAGACATTTCCTTCTAAATCGAGTAACGTTTCTATGGAAACGACAGGATTTTCTTTTGGGATACGACAATCACATTTCCGATCCACTAATCCTTCTTTACTGCATCCCTCACTCCCAAACATTGACGAATTCACACGGAAATTCCGCCGCTGTGAAATACGAGTACTATTTGTTCTAAGACATTTCCTTCTAAATCGAGTAACGTTTCTATGGAAACGACAGGATTTTCTTTTGGGATACGACAATCACATTTCCGATCCACTAATCGTTATTTACTGCATCCCTCACTCCCAAAAATTGACGAATTCACACGGAATTTCCGTCGCTGTGAAATACGAGTACTATGTGTTCTAAGACATTTCCTTCTAAATCGAATAACATTTCTATGGAAACGACAGGATTTTCTTTTGGGATACGACAATCTCATTTCCGATCCACTACTCCTTCTTTACTGCATCCCTCACTCCCAAACATTGACGAATTCACACGGAAATTCCGTCGCTGTGAAATAC
The DNA here is from genome assembly GCF_021461385.2 of Schistocerca piceifrons. Classification (NCBI taxonomy): domain Eukaryota; kingdom Metazoa; phylum Arthropoda; class Insecta; order Orthoptera; family Acrididae; genus Schistocerca; species Schistocerca piceifrons. Next base: position 600,823,243 of record NC_060144.1, on the reverse strand, counting down.
GAGTACTATGTGATCTAAGACATTTCCTTCTAAATCGAGTAACGTTTCTATGGAAACGACAGGATTTTCTTTTGGGATACGACAATCACATTTCCGATCCACTAATCCTTCTTTACTGCATCCGTCACTCCCTCACATTGAAGAATTCACACGGAAATTGCGTCGCTGTGAAATTCGAGTACTATGTGTTCTAAGACATTTCCGTCTAAATCGAGTAGCGTTTCTATGGAAACGACAGGATTTTCTTTTGGGATACGACAATCACATTTCCGATCCACTAATCCTTCTTTACTGCATCCCTCACTCCCACACATTGAAGAATTCACACGGAAATTGCGTCGCTGTGAAATACGAGTACTATGTGTTCTAAGACATTTCCTTCTAAATCGAGTAACGTTTCTATGGAAACGATAGGATTTTCTTTTGGGATACGACAATCTCATTTCCGATTAACTAATCCTTCTTTACTGCATCCCTCACTCCCAAACATTGACGAATTCACACGGAAATTCCGTCGCTGTGAAATACGAGTACTATGTGTTCTAAGACATTTCCTTCTAAATCGAGTAACGTTTCTATGGAAACGACAGGATTTTCTTTTGGGATACGACAATCTCATTTACGATCCACTAATCCTTCTTTACTGCATCCCTCACTCCCACACATTGAAGAATTCACACGGAAATTGCGTCGCTGTGAAATACGAGTACCATGTGTTCTAAGACATTTCCTTCTAAATCGAGTAACGTTTCTATGGAAACGACAGGATTTTCTTTTGGGATACGACAATCACATTTACGATCCACTAATCCTTCTTTACTGCATCCCTCACTCCCACACATTGAAGAATTCACACGGAAATTGCGTCGCTGTGAAATACGAGTACTATGTGTTCTAAGACATTTCCTTCTAAATCGGGTAACGTTTCTATGGAAACGACAGGATATTCCTTTGGGATACGACAATCACATTTACGATCCACTAATCCTTCTTTACTGCATCCCTCACTCCCAAACATGGACGAATTCACACGGTAATTCCGTCGCTGTGAAATACGAGTACTATGTGTTCTAAGACATTTCCTTCTAAATCGAGTAACGTTTCTATGGAAACGACAGGATTTTCTTTTGGGATACGACAATCTCATTTCCGATCCACTAATCCTTCTTTACTGCATCCCTCACTCCCACACATTGAAGAATTCACACGGAAATTGCGTCGCTGTGAAATACGAGTACTATGTGTTCTAAGATATTTCCTTCTAAATCGAGTAACGTTTCTATGGAAACCACAGGATTTTCTCTTGGGATACGACAATCACATTTACGATCCACTAATCCTTCTTTACTGCATCCCTCACTCCCACCCATTGAAGAATTCACACGGAAATTGCGTCGCTGTGAAATACGAGTACTATGTGTTCTAAAACATTTCCTTCTAAATCGAGTAACGTTTCTATGGGAACGACAGGATTTTCTTTTGGGATACGACAATCACATTTACGATCCACTAATCCTTCTTTACTGCATCCCTCACTCCCACACATTGAAGAATTTACACGGAAATTGCGTCGCTGTGAAATACGAGTACTATGTGTTCTAAGACATTTCCTTCTAAATCGAGTAACGTTTCTATGGAAACGACAGGATTTTCTTTTGGGATATGACAACTACATTTACGATCCACTAATCCTTCTGTACTGCATCCCTCACTCCCACACATTGAAGAATTCACACGGAAATTGCGTCGCTGTGAAATACGAGTACTATGTGTTCTAAGACATTTCCTTCTAAATCGAGTAACGTTTCTATGGAAACGACAGGATTTTCTTTTGGGATACGACAATCACATTTCCGATCCACTAATCCTTCTTTACTGCATCCCTCACTCCCACACATTGAAGAAGTCACACGGAAATTCCGTCGCTGTGAAATACGAGTACTATGTGTTCTAAGACATTTCCTTCTAAATCGAGTAACGTTTCTATGGAAACGACAGGATTTTCTTTTGGGATACGACAATCTCATTTCCGATCCACTAATCCTTCTTTACTGCATCCCTCACTCCCACACATTGAAGAATTCACACGGAAATTGCGTCGCTGTGAAATACGAGTACTATGTGTTCTAAGACATTTCCTTCTAAATCGAGTAACGTTTCTATGGAAACGAAAGGATTTTCTTTTGGAATACGACAATCACATTTACGATCCACTAATCCTTCTTTACTGCATCCCTCACTCCCACACATTGAAGAATTCACACGGAAATTGCGTCGCTGTGAAATACGAGTACTATGTGTTCTAAGACATTTCCTTCTAAATCGAGTAACGTTTCTATGGAAACGACAGGATTTTCTTTTGGGATACGACAATCACATTTACGATCCACTAATCCTTCTTTACTGCATCCCTCCCTCCCACACATTGAAGAATTCACACGGAAATTGCGTCGCTGTGAAATACGAGTACCATGTGTTCTAAGACATTTCCATCCAAATCGAGTAACGTTTCTATGGAAACGACAGGATTTTCTTTTGGGATACGACAACCACATTTACGATCCACTAATCCTTCTTTACTGCATCCCTCACTCCCACACATTAAAGAATTCACACGGAATTGCGTCGCTGTGAAATACGAGTACTATGTGTTCTAAGACATTTCCCTCTAAATCGAGTAACGTTTCTGTGGAAACGACAGGATTTTCTTTTGGGATACGACAATCACATTTACGATCCACCAATCCTTCTTTACTGCATCCCTCACTCCCACACATTGAAGAATTCACACGGAAATTCCGTCGCTGTGAAATACGAGTACTATGTATTCTAAGACATTTCCTTCTAAATCGAGTAACGTTTCTATGGAAACGACAGGATTTTCTTTTGGGATACGACAATCACATTTACGATCCACCAATCCTTCTTTACTGCATCCCTCACTCCCACACATTGAAGAATTCACACGGAAATTCCGTCGCTGTGAAATACGAGTACTATGTATTCTAAGACATTTCCTTCTAAATCGAGTAACGTTTCTATGGAAACGACAGGATTTTCTTTTGGGATACGACAATCTCATTTACGATCCACTAATCCTTCTTTACTGCATCCCTCACTCCCACACATTGAAGAATTCACACGGAAATTGCGTCGCTGTGAAATACGAGTACCATGTGTTCTAAGACTTTTCCTTCTAAATCGAGTAACGTTTCTATGGAAACGACAGGATTTTCTTTTGGGATACGACAATCACATTTACGATCCACTAATCCTTCTTTACTGCATCCCTCACTCCCACACATTGAAGAATTCACACGGAAATTGCGTCGCTGTGAAATACGAGTACTATGTGTTCTAAGACATTTCCTTCTAAATCGAGTAACGTTTCTATGGAAACGACAGGATTTTCATTTGGGATACGACAATCAGATTTACGATCCACTAATCCTTCTTTACTGCATCCCTCACTCCCACACATTGAAGAATTCACACGGAAATTGCGTCGCTGTGAAATACGAGAACTATGTGTTCTAAGACATTTCCTTCTAAATCGAGTAACGTTTCTATGGAAACGACAGGATTTTCTTTTGGGATACGACAATCTCATTTCCGATCCACTAATCCTTCCTTACTGCATCCCTCACTCCCAAACATTGACGAATTCACACGGAAATTTCGTCGCTGTGAAATACGAGTACTATGTGTTCTAAGACATTTCCTTCTAAATCGAGTAACGTTTCTATGGAAACGACAGGATTTTCATTTGGGATACGACAATCAGATTTACGATCCACTAATCCTTCTTTACTGCATCCCTCACTCCCACACATTGAAGAATTCACACGGAAATTGCGTCGCTGTGAAATACGAGAACTATGTGTTCTAAGACATTTCCTTCTAAATCGAGTAACGTTTCTATGGAAACGACAGGATTTTCTTTTCGGATACGACAATCACATTTCCGATCCACTAATCCTTCTTTACTGCATCCCTCACTCCCACACATTGAAGAATTCACACGGAAATTGCGTCGCTGTGAAATACGAGTACTATGTGTTCTAAGACATTTCCATCTAAATCGAGTAACGTTTCTATGGAAACGACAGGATTTTCTTTTGGGATACGACAATCTCATTTCCGATCCACTAATCCTTCCTTACTGCATCCCTCACTCCCAAACATTGACGAATTCACACGGAAATTCCGTCGCTGTGAAATACGAGTACTATGTGTTCTAAGACATTTCCTTCTAAATCGAGTAACGTTTCTATGGAAACGACAGGATTTTCTTTTGGGATACGACAATCTCATTTCCGATCCACTAATCCTTCTTAATGCATGCCTCACTCCCACACATTAAAGAATTCACAGGGAAATTGCGTCGCTGTGAAATACGAGTACTATGTGTTCTAAGACATTTCCTTCTAAATCGAGTAACGTTTCTATGGAAACGACAGGATTTTCTTTTGGGATACGACAATCACATTTACGATCCACTAATATTTCCTTACTGCATCCCTCACTCCCACACATTGAAGAATTCACACGGAAATTGCGTCGCTGTGAAATACGAGTACTATGTGTTCTAAGACATTTCCTTCTAAATCGAGTAACGTTTCTATGGAAACGACAGGATTTTCTTTTGGGATACGACAATCACATTTCCGATCCACTAATCCTTCTTTACTGCATCCCTCACTCCCACACATTGAAGAATTCACACGGAAATTCCGTCGCTGTGAAATACGAGTACTATGTGTTCTATGTCATTTCCTTCTAAATCGAGTAACGATTCTATGGAAACGACCGGATTTTCTTTTGGGATACGACAATCTCATTTACGATCCACTAATCCTTCTTTACTGCATCCCTCACTCCCAAACATTGACGAATTCACACGGAATTTCCGTCGCTGTGAAATACGAGTACTATGTGTTCTAAGACATTTCCTTCTAAATCGAGTAACGTATCTATGGAAACGACAGGATTTTCTTTTGGGATACGACAATCTCATTTCCGATCCACTAATCCTTCTTTACTGCATCCCTCACTCCCACACATTGAAGAATTCACACGGAAATTGCGTCGCTGTGAAATACGAGTACTATGTGTTCTAAGACATTTCCTTCTAAATCGAGTAACGTTTCTATGGAAACGACAGGATTTTCTTTTGGGATACGACAATCACATTTACGATCCACTAATCCTTCTTTACTGTATCCCTCACTCCCACACATTGAAGAATTCACACGGAAATTGCGCCGCTGTGAAATACGAGTACTATGTGTTCTAAGACATTTCCTTCTAAATCGAGTAACGTTTCTATGGAAACGACAGGATTTTCTTTTGGGATACGACAACCACATTTACGATCCACTAATCCTTCTTTACTGCATCCCTCACTCCCACACATTGAAGAATTCACACGGAAATTGCGTCGCTGTGAAATACGAGTACTATGTGTTCTAAGACATTTCCTTCTAAATCGAGTAACGTTTCTATGGAGACGACAGGATTTTCTTTTGGGATACGACAATCACATTTCCGATCCACTAATCCTTCTTTACTACATCCCTCACTCCCACACATTGAAGAATTCACACGGAAATTCCGTCGCTGTGAAATACGAGTACTATGTGTTCTAAGACATTTCCTTCTAAATCGAGTAACGATTCTATGGAAACGACAGGATTCTCTTTTGGGATACGACAATCTCATTTACGATCCACTAATCCTTCTTTACTGCATCCCTCACTCCCACACATTGAAGAATTCACACGGAAATTGCGTCGCTGTGATATACGAGTACTATGTGTTCTAAGACATTTCCTTCTAAATCGAGTAACGTTTTTATGGAAACGACAGGATTTTCTTTCGGGATACGACAATCGCATTTACGATCCACTAATCCTTCTTTACTGCATCCCTCACTCCCACACATTGAAGAATTCACACGGAAATTGCGTCGCTGTGAAATACGAGTACTATGTGTTCTAAGACATTTCCTTCTATTTCGAGTAACGTTTCTATGGAAACGACAGGATTTTCTTTTGGGATACGACAATCACATTTCCGAACCACTAATCCTTCTTTACTGCATCCCTCACTCCCACACATTGAAGAATTCACACGGAAATTGCGTCGCTGTGAAATACGAGTACTATGTGTTCTAAGACATTTCCTTCTAAATCGAGTAACGTTTCTATGGAAACGACAGGATATTCTTTTGGGATACGACAATCACATTTACGATCCACTAATCCTTCTTTACTGCATCCCTCACTCCCACACATTGAAGAATTCACACGGAAATTGCGTCGCTGTGAAATACGAGTACTATGTGTTCTAAGACATTTCCTTCTAAATCGAGTAACGTTTCTATGGGAACGACAGGATTTTCTTTTGGGATACGACAATCACATTTACGATCCACTAATCCTTCTTTACTGCATCCCTCACTCCCACACATTGAAGAAATCACACGGAAATTGCGTCGCTGTGAAATACGAATACTATGTGTTCTAAGACATTTCCTTCTAAATCGAGTAACGTTTCTATGGAAACGACAGGATTTTCTTTTGGGATACGACAATCACATTAACGATCCACTAATCCTTCTTTACTGCATCCCTCACTCCCACACATTGAAGAATTCACACGGAAATTGCGTCGCTGTGAAATACGAGTACTATGGGTTCTAAGACATTTCCTTCTAAATCGAGTAACGTTTCTATGGAAACGACAAGATTTTCTTTTGGGATACGACAATCACATTTACGATCCACTAATCCTTCTGTACTGCATCCCTCACTCCCACACATAGAATAATTCACACGGCAATTGCGTCGCTGTGAAATACGAGTACTATGTGTTCTAAGAAATTTCCTTCTAAATCGAGTAACGTTTCTATGGAATCGACAGGGTTTTCTTTTGGGATACGACAATCACATTTACGATCCACTAATCCTTCTTTACTGCATCCCTCACCCCCACACATTGAAGAATTCACAAGGAAATTGCGTCGCTGTGAAATACGAGTACTATGTGTTCTAAGACATTTCCTTCTAAATCGAGTAACGTTTCTATGGAAACGAAAGGATTTTCTTTTGGGATACGACAATCACATTTCCGATCCACTAACCCTTCTTTACTGCATCCCTTACTCCCACACATTGAAGAATTCACACGGAAATTCCGTCGCTGTGAAATACGAGTACTATGTGTTCTAATACATTTCCTTCTAAATCGAGTAACGTTTCTATGGAAACGACAGGATTTTCTTTTGGGATACGACAATCTCATTTCCGATCCACTAATCCTTCTTTACTGCATCCCTCACACCCAAACATTGACGAATTCACACGGAAATTCCGTCGCTGTGAAATACGAGTACTATGTGTTCTAAGACATTTCCTTCTAAATCGAGTAACGTTTCTATGGAAACGACAGGATTTTCTTTTGGGATACGACAATCACATTTACGATCCACTAATCCTTCTTTACTGCATCCCTCACTCCCACACATTGAAGAATTCACACAGAAATTGCGTCGCTGTGAAATACGAGTACTATGTGTTCTAAGACATTTCCTTCTAAACCGAGTAACGTTTCTATGGAAACGACAGGATTTTCTTTTGGGATACGACAATCAGATATCCGATCCACTAATCCTTCTTTACTGCATCCCTCACTCCCACACATTGAAGAATTCACACGGAAATTCCGTCGCTGTGAAATACGAATACTGTGTGTTCTAAGACATTTCCTTCTAAAACGAGTAACGTTTCTATGGAAACGACAGGATTTTCTTTTGGGATACGACAATCTCATGTCCGATCCACTAATCCTTTTTTACTGCATCCCTCACTCCCAAACATTGACGAATTCACACGGAAATTCCGTCGCTGTGAAATACGAGTACTATGTGTTCTAAGAATTTTCCTTCTAAATCGAGTAACGTTTCTATGGAAACGACAGGATTCTCTTTTGGGATACGACAATCACATTTACGATCCACTAATCCTTCTTTACTACATCCCTCACCCCCACACATTGAAGAATTCACACGGAAATTGCGTCGCTGTGAAATACGAGTACTATGTGTTCTAAGACATTTCCTTCTAAATCGAGTAACGTTTCTATGGAAACGACAGGATTTTCTTTTGGGATACGACAATCACATTTCCGATCCACTAATCCTTCTTTACTGCATCCCTCACTCCCACACATTGAAGAATTCACACGGAAATTGCGTTGCTGTGAAATACGAGTACTATGTGTTCTAAGACATTTCCTTCTAAATCGAGTAACGTTTCTATGGAAGCGACAGGATTTTCTTTTGGGATACGACAATCACATTTCCGATCCACTAATCCTTCTTTACTGCATCCCTCACTCCCACACATTGAAGAATTCACACGGAAATTGCGTCGGTGTGATATACGAGTACTATGTGTTCTAAGACATTTCCTTCTAAATCGAGTAACGTTTCTATGGAAACGACAGGATTTTCTTTTGGAATACGACAATCTCATTTCCGATCCACTAATCCTTCTTTACTGCATCCCTCACTCCCAAACATTGACGAATTCACACGGAAATTGCGTTGCTGTGAAATACGAGTACTATGTGTTCTAAGACATTTCCTTCTAAATCGAGTAACGTTTCTATGGAAACGACAGGATTTTCTCTTGGGATACGACAATCACATTTCCGATCCACTAATCCTTCCTTACTGCATCCCTTACTCCCAAACATTGACGAATTCACACGGAAATTCCGTCGCTATGAAATACGAGTACTATGTGTTCTAAGACATTTCCTTCTAAATCGAGTAACGTTTCTATGGAAACGACAGGATTTTCTTTTGGGATACGACAATCACATTTCCGATACACTAATCCTTTTTTACTGCATCCCGCACTCCCAAACATTGACGAATTCCCACGGAAATTGCGTCGCTGTGAAATACGAGTACTATGTGTTCTAAGACATTTCCTTCTAAATCGAGTAACGTTTCTATGGAAACGACAGGATTTTCTTTTGGGATACGACAATCTCATTTCCGATCCACTAATCCTTCTTTACTGCATCCGTCACTCCCAAACATTGACGAATTCACACGGAAATAACGTCGCTGTGAAATACGAGTACTATGTGTTCTAAGACATTTCCTTCTAAATCGAGTAACGTTTCTATGGAAACGACAGGATTTGTCTCTTGGGATACGACAATCACATTTCCGATCCACTAATCCTTCTTTACTGCATCCCTCACTCCCAAACATTGACGAATTCACACGGAAATTCCGTCGCTATGAAATACGACTACTATGTGTTCTAAGACATTTCCCTCTAAATCGAGTAACGTTTCTATGGAAACGACAGGATTTTCTTTTGGGATACGACAATCACATTTACGATCCACTAATCCTTCTTTACTGCATCCCTCACTCCCACACATTGAAGAATTCACACGGAAATTGCGTCGCTGTGAAATACGAGTACTATGTGTTCTAAGACATTTCCTTCTAAATCGAGTAACGTTTCTATGGAAACGACAGGATTTGTCTTTTGGGATACGACAATCACATTTCCGATCCACTAATCCTTCTTTACTGCATCCCTCACTCCCAAACATTGACGAATTCACACGGAAATTCCGTCGCTATGAAATACGAGTACTATGTGTTCTAAGACATTTCCCTCTAAATCGAGTAACGTTTCTATGGAAACGACAGCATTTTCTTTTGGGATACGACAATCACATTTACGATCAAAATAATCCTTCTTTACTGCATCCCTCACTCCCACACACTGAAGAATTCACACGGAAATTGCGTCGCTGTGAAATACGAGTACTATGTGTTCTAAGACATTTCCTTCTAAATCGAGTAACGTTTCTATGGAAACGACAGGATTTTCTTTTGGGATACGACAATCACATTTACGATCCACTAATCCTTCTTTACTGTATCCCTCACTCCCACACATTGAATAATTCACACAGAAATTGCGTCGCTGTGAAATACGAGTACTATTTGTTCTAAGACATTTCCTTCTAAATCGAGTAACGTTTCTATGGAAACGATAGGATTTTCTTTTGGGATACGACAATCACATTTACGATCCACTAATCCTTCTTTACTTCATCCCTCACTCCCACACATTGAAGAATTCACACGGAAATTGCGTCACTGTGAAATACGAGTACTATGTGTTCTAAGACATTTCCTTCCAAATCGAGTAACGTTTCTATGGAAACGACAGGATTTTCGTTTGGGATACGACAATCACATTTACGATCCACTAATCCTTCTTTACTGCATCCCTCACTCCCACACATTGAAGAATTCACGCGGAAATTGCGTCGCTGTGAAATACGAGTACTATGTGTTCTAAGACATTTCCTTCTAAATCGAGTAACGTTTCTATGGAAACGACAGGATTTTCTTTTGGGATACGACAATCACATTTACGATCCACTAATCCTTCTTTACTGCATCCCTCACTCCCACACATTGAAGAATTCACACGAAAATTGCGTCGCTGTGAAATACGAGTACTATGTGTTCTAAGACATTTCCTACTAAATCGAGTAACGTTTCTATGGAAACGACAGGATTTTCTTTTGGGATACGACAATCACATTTACGATCCACTAATCCTTCTTTACTGCATCCCTCACTCCCACACATTGAAGAATTCACACGGAAATTGCGTCGCTGTGAAATACGAGTACTATGTGTTCTAAGACATTTCCTTCTAAATCGAGTAACGTTTCTATGGAAACGACAGGATTTTCTTTTGGGATACGACAATCACATTTACGATCCACTAATCCTTCTTTACTGCATCCCTCACTCCCACACATTGAAGAATTCACACGGAAATTGCGTCGCTGTGAAATACGAGTACTATGTGTTCTAAGACATTTCCTTCTAAATCGAGTAACGTTTCTATGGAAACGACAGGATTTTCTTTTGGGATACGACAATCACATTTCCGATCCACTAATCCTTCTTTACTGCATCCCTCACTCCCACACATTGAAGAATTCACACGGAAATTCCGTCGCTGTGAAATACGAATACTGTGTGTTCTAAGACATTTCCTTCTAAAACGAGTAACGTTTCTATGGAAACGACAGGATTTTCTTTTGGGATACGACAATCTCATTTCCGATCCACTAATCCTTTTTTACTGCATCCCTCACTCCCAAACATTGACGAATTCACACGGAAATTCCGTCGCTGTGAAATACGAGTACTATGTGTTCTAAGAATTTTCCTTCTAAATCGAGTAACGTTTCTATGGAAACGACAGGATTCTCTTTTGGGATACGACAATCACATTTACGATCCACTAATCCTTCTTTACTACATCCCTCACCCCCACACATTGAAGAATTCACACGGAAATTGCGTCGCTGTGAAATACGAGTACTATGTGTTCTAAGACATTTCCTTCTAAATCGAGTAACGTTTCTATGGAAACGACAGGATTTTATTTTGGGATACGACAATCACATTTCCGATCCACTAATCCTTCTTTACTGCATCCCTCACTCCCACACATTGAAGAATTCACACGGAAATTGCGTTGCTGTGAAATACGAGTACTATGTGTTCTAAGACATTTCCTTCTAAATCGAGTAACGTTTCTATGGAAGCGACAGGATTTTCTTTTGGGATACGACAATCACATTTCCGATCCACTAATCCTTCTTTACTGCATCCCTCACTCCCACACATTGAAGAATTCACACGGAAATTGCGTCGGTGTGATATACGAGTACTATGTGTTCTAAGACATTTCCTTCTAAATCGAGTAACGTTTCTATGGAAACGACAGGATTTTCTTTTGGAATACGACAATCTCATTTCCGATCCACTAATCCTTCTTTACTGCATCCCTCACTCCCAAACATTGACGAATTCACACGGAAATTGCGTTGCTGTGAAATACGAGTACTATGTGTTCTAAGACATTTCCTTCTAAATCGAGTAACGTTTCTATGGAAACGACAGGATTTTTCTTGGGATACGACAATCACATTTCCGATCCACTAATCCTTCCTTACTGCATCCCTTACTCCCAAACATTGACGAATTCACACGGAAATTCCGTCGCTATGAAATACGAGTACTATGTGTTCTAAGACATTTCCTTCTAAATCGAGTAACGTTTCTATGGAAACGACAGGATTTTCTTTTGGGATACGACAATCACATTTCCGATACACTAATCCTTTTTTACTGCATCCCGCACTCCCAAACATTGACGAATTCCCACGGAAATTGCGTCGCTGTGAAATACGAGTACTATGTGTTCTAAGACATTTCCTTCTAAATCGAGTAACGTTTCTATGGAAACGACAGGATTTTCTTTTGGGATACGACAATCTCATTTCCGATCCACTAATCCTTCTTTACTGCATCCGTCACTCCCAAACATTGACGAATTCACACGGAAATAACGTCGCTGTGAAATACGAGTACTATGTGTTCTAAGACATTTCCTTCTAAATCGAGTAACGTTTCTATGGAAACGACAGGATTTGTCTCTTGGGATACGACAATCACATTTCCGATCCACTAATCCTTCTTTACTGCATCCCTCACTCCCAAACATTGACGAATTCACACGGAAATTCCGTCGCTATGAAATACGACTACTATGTGTTCTAAGACATTTCCCTCTAAATCGAGTAATGTTTCTATGGAAACGACAGGATTTTCTTTTGGGATACGACAATCACATTTACGATCCACTAATCCTTCTTTACTGCATCCCTCACTCCCACACATTGAAGAATTCACACGGAAATTGCGTCGCTGTGAAATACGAGTACTATGTGTTCTAAGACATTTCCTTCTAAATCGAGTAACGTTTCTATGGAAACGACAGGATTTGTCTTTTGGGATACGACAATCACATTTCCGATCCACTAATCCTTCTTTACTGCATCCCTCACTCCCAAACATTGACGAATTCACACGGAAATTCCGTCGCTATGAAATACGAGTACTATGTGTTCTAAGACATTTCCCTCTAAATCGAGTAACGTTTCTATGGAAACGACAGCATTTTCTTTTGGGATACGACAATCACATTTACGATCAAAATAATCCTTCTTTACTGCATCCCTCACTCCCACACACTGAAGAATTCACACGGAAATTGCGTCGCTGTGAAATACGAGTACTATGTGTTCTAAGACATTTCCTTCTAAATCGAGTAACGTTTCTATGGAAACGACAGGATTTTCTTTTGGGATACGACAATCACATTTACGATCCACTAATCCTTCTTTACTGTATCCCTCACTCCCACACATTGAATAATTCACACAGAAATTGCGTCGCTGTGAAATACGAGTACTATTTGTTCTAAGACATTTCCTTCTAAATCGAGTAACGTTTCTATGGAAACGATAGGATTTTCTTTTGGGATACGACAATCACATTTACGATCCACTAATCCTTCTTTACTTCATCCCTCACTCCCACACATTGAAGAATTGACACGGAAATTGCGTCACTGTGAAATACGAGTACTATGTGTTCTAAGACATTTCCTTCCAAATCGAGTAACGTTTCTATGGAAACGACAGGATTTTCGTTTGGGATACGACAATCACATTTACGATCCACTAATCCTTCTTTACTGCATCCCTCACTCCCACACATTGAAGAATTCACGCGGAAATTGCGTCGCTGTGAAATACGAGTACTATGTGTTCTAAGACATTTCCTTCTAAATCGAGTAACGTTTCTATGGAAACGACAGGATTTTCTTTTGGGATACGACAATCACATTTACGATCCACTAATCCTTCTTTACTGCATCCCTCACTCCCACACATTGAAGAATTCACACGAAAATTGCGTCGCTGTGAAATACGAGTACTATGTGTTCTAAGACATTTCCTACTAAATCGAGTAACGTTTCTATGGAAACGACAGGATTTTCTTTTGGGATACGACAATCACATTTACGATCCACTAATCCTTCTTTACTGCATCCCTCACTCCCACACATTGAAGAATTCACACGGAAATTGCGTCGCTGTGAAATACGAGTACTATGTGTTCTAAGACATTTCCTTCTAAATCGAGTAACGTTTCTATGGAAACGACAGGATTTTCTTTTGGGATACGACAATCACATTTACGATCCACTAATCCTTCTTTACTGCATCCCTCACTCCCACACATTGAAGAATTCACACGGAAATTGCGTCGCTGTGAAATACGAGTACTATGTGTTCTAAGACATTTCCTTCTAAATCGAGTAACGTTTCTATGGAAACGACAGGATTTTCTTTTGGGATACGACAATCACATTTCCGATCCACTAATCGTTCTTTACTGCATCCCTCACTCCCACACATTGAAGAATTCACAAGGAAATTGCGTCGCTGTGAAATACGAGTACTATGTGTTCTAAGACATTTCCTTCTAAATCGAGTAACGTTTCTATGGAAACGACAGGATTTTCTTTTGGGATACGACAATCACATTTACGATCCACTAATCCTTCTTTACTGCATCCCTCACTCCCACACATTGGAGAATTCACACGGAAATTGCGTCGCTGTAAAATACGAGTACTATGTGTTCTAAGACATTTCCTTCTAAATCGAGTAACGTTTCTTTGGAAACGACAGGATTTTCTTTTGGGATACGACAATCACATTTACGATCCACTAATCCTTCTTTACTGTATCCCTCACTCCCACACATTGAATAATTCACACAGAAATTGCGTCGCTGTGAAATACGAGTACTATGTGTTCTAAGACATTTCCTTCTAAATCGAGTAACGTTTCTATGGAAACGATAGGATTTTCTTTTGGGATACGACAATCACATTTACGATCCACTAATCCTCCTTTACTGCATCCCTCACTCCCACACATTGAAGAATTCACACGGAAATAGCGTAACTGTGAAATACGAGTACTATGTGTTCTAAGACATTTCCTTCCAAATCGAGTAACGTTTCTATGGAAACGACAGGATTTTCGTTTGGGATACGACAATCACATTTACGATCCACTAATCCTTCTTTACTGCATCCCTCACTCCCACACATTGAAGAATTCACACGGAAATTGCGTCGCTGTGAAATACGAGTACTATGTGTTCTAAGACATTTCCTTCTAAATCGAGTAACGTTTCTATGGAAACGACAGGATTTGTCTTTTGGGATACGACAATCACATTTCCGATCCACTAATCCTTCTTTACTGCATCCCTCACTCCCAAACATTGACGAATTCACACGGAAATTCCGTCGCTATGAAATACGAGTACTATGTGTTCTAAGACATTTCCCTCTAAATCGAGTAACGTTTCTATGGAAACGACAGCATTTTCTTTTGGGATACGACAATCACATTTACGATCAAAATAATCCTTCTTTACTGCATCCCTCACTCCCACACACTGAAGAATTCACACGGAAATTGCGTCGCTGTGAAATACGAGTACTATGTGTTCTAAGACATTTCCTTCTAAATCGAGTAACGTTTCTATGGAAACGACAGGATTTTCTTTTGGGATACGACAATCACATTTACGATCCACTAATCCTTCTTTACTGTATCCCTCACTCCCACACATTGAATAATTCACACAGAAATTGCGTCGCTGTGAAATACGAGTACTATTTGTTCTAAGACATTTCCTTCTAAATCGAGTAACGTTTCTATGGAAACGATAGGATTTTCTTTTGGGATACGACAATCACATTTACGATCCACTAATCCTTCTTTACTTCATCCCTCACTCCCACACATTGAAGAATTGACACGGAAATTGCGTCACTGTGAAATACGAGTACTATGTGTTCTAAGACATTTCCTTCCAAATCGAGTAACGTTTCTATGGAAACGACAGGATTTTCGTTTGGGATACGACAATCACATTTACGATCCACTAATCCTTCTTTACTGCATCCCTCACTCCCACACATTGAAGAATTCACGCGGAAATTGCGTCGCTGTGAAATACGAGTACTATGTGTTCTAAGACATTTCCTTCTAAATCGAGTAACGTTTCTATGGAAACGACAGGATTTTCTTTTGGGATACGACAATCACATTTACGATCCACTAATCCTTCTTTACTGCATCCCTCACTCCCACACATTGAAGAATTCACACGAAAATTGCGTCGCTGTGAAATACGAGTACTATGTGTTCTAAGACATTTCCTACTAAATCGAGTAACGTTTCTATGGAAACGACAGGATTTTCTTTTGGGATACGACAATCACATTTACGATCCACTAATCCTTCTTTACTGCATCCCTCACTCCCACACATTGAAGAATTCACACGGAAATTGCGTCGCTGTGAAATACGAGTACTATGTGTTCTAAGACATTTCCTTCTAAATCGAGTAACGTTTCTATGGAAACGACAGGATTTTCTTTTGGGATACGACAATCACATTTCCGATCCACTAATCGTTCTTTACTGCATCCCTCACTCCCACACATTGAAGAATTCACAAGGAAATTGCGTCGCTGTGAAATACGAGTACTATGTGTTCTAAGACATTTCCTTCTAAATCGAGTAACGTTTCTATGGAAACGACAGGATTTTCTTTTGGGATACGACAATCACATTTACGATCCACTAATCCTTCTTTACTGCATCCCTCACTCCCACACATTGGAGAATTCACACGGAAATTGCGTCGCTGTAAAATACGAGTACTATGTGTTCTAAGACATTTCCTTCTAAATCGAGTAACGTTTCTTTGGAAACGACAGGATTTTCTTTTGGGATACGACAATCACATTTACGATCCACTAATCCTTCTTTACTGTATCCCTCACTCCCACACATTGAATAATTCACACAGAAATTGCGTCGCTGTGAAATACGAGTACTATGTGTTCTAAGACATTTCCTTCTAAATCGAGTAACGTTTCTATGGAAACGATAGGATTTTCTTTTGGGATACGACAATCACATTTACGATCCACTAATCCTCCTTTACTGCATCCCTCACTCCCACACATTGAAGAATTCACACGGAAATTGCGTAACTGTGAAATACGAGTACTATGTGTTCTAAGACATTTCATTCTAAATCGAGTAACGTTTCTATGGAAACGACAGGATTTTCTTTTGGGATACGAATATCACATTTACGATCCACTAATCCTTCTTTACTGCATCCCTCACTCCCACACATTGAAGAATTCACGCGGAAATTGCGTCGCTGTGAAATACGAGTACTATGTGTTCTAAGACATTTCCTTCTAAATCGAGTAACGTTTCTATGGAAACGACAGGATTTTCTTTTGGGATACGACAATCACATTTACGATCCACTAATCCTTCTTTACTGCATCCCTCACTCGCACACATTGAAGAATTCACACGGAAATTGCGTCGCTGTGAAATACGAGTACTATGTGTTCTAAGACATTTCCTTCTAAATCGAGTAACGTTTCTATGGAAACGACAGGATTTTCTTTTGGGATACGACAATCACATTTACGATCCACTAATCCTTCTTTACTGCATCCCTCACTCCCACACATTGAAGAATTCACACGGAAATTGCGTCGCTGTGAAATACGAGTACTATGTGTTCTAAGACATTTCCTTCTAAATCGAGTAACGTTTCTATGGAAACGACAGGATTTTCTTTTGGGATACGACAATCACATTTCCGATCCACTAATCCTTCTTTACTGCATCCCTCACTCCCACACATTGAAGAATTCACACGGAAATTCCGTCGCTGTGAAATACGAGTACTATGTGTTCTAAGACATTTCCTTCTAAATCGAGTAACGTTTCTATGGAAACGACAGGATTTTCTTTTGGGATACGACAATCTCATTTACGATCCACTAATCCTTTTTTACTGCATCCCTCACTCCCAAACATTGACGAATTCACACGGAAATTGCGTCGCTGTGAAATACGAGTACTATGTGTTCTAAGACATTTCCTTCTAAATCGAGTAACGTTTCTATGGAAACGACAGGATTTTCTTTTGGGATACGACAATCACATTTACGATCCACTAATCCTTCTTTACTGCATCCCTCACTCCCACACATTGAAGAATTCACACGGAAATTGCGTCGCTGTGAAATACGAGTACTATGTGTTCTAAGACATTTCCTTCTAAATCGAGTAACGTTTCTATGGAAACGACAGGATTTTCTTTTGGGATACGACAATCACATTTACGATCCACTAATCCTTCTTTACTGCATCCCTCACTCCCACACATTGAAGAATTCACACGGAAATTGCGTCGCTGTGAAATACGAGTACTATGTGTTCTAAGACATTTCCTTCTAAATCGAGTAACGTTTCTATGGAAACGACAGGATTTTCTTTTGGGATACGACAATCACATTTACGATCCACTAATCCTTCTCTACTGCATCCCTCACTCCCACACATTGAAGAATTCACACGGAAATTGCGGCGCTGTGAAATACGAGTACTATGTGTTCTAAGACATTTCCTTCTAAATCGAGTAACGTTTCTATGGAAACGACAGGATTTTCTTTTGGTATACGACAATCACATTTCCGATCCACTAATCGTTCTTTACTGCATCCCTCACTCCCAAACATTGAAGAATTCACACGGAAATTGCGTCGCTGTGAAATACGAGTACTATGTGTTCTAAGACATTTCCTTCTAAATCGAGTAACGTTTCTATGGAAACGACAGGATTTTCTTTTGGGATACGACAATCTCATTTCCGATCCACTAATCCATTTTTACTGCATCCCTCACTCCCAAACATTGACGAGTTCACACGGTAATTCCGTCGCTGTGAAATACGAGTACTATGTGTTCTAAGACATTTCCTTCTAAATCGAGTAACGTTTCTATGGAAACGACAGGATTTTCTTTTGGGATACGACAATCACATATACGATCCACTAATCCTTCTTTACTGCATCCCTCACTCCCACACATTGAAGAATTCACGCGGAAATTGCGTCGCTGTGAAATATGAGTACTATGTGTTCTAAAACATTTCCTTCTAAATCGAGTAACGTTTCTATGGAAACGACAGGATTCTCTTTTGGGATACGACAATCACATTTACGATCCACTAATCCTTCTTTACTGCATCCCTCACTCCCACACATTGAAGAATTCACACGGAAATTCCGTCGCTGTGAAATGAGTACTATGTGTATTAAGATATTTCCTTCTAAATCGAGTAACGTTTCTATGGAAACGACAGGATTTTCTTTTGGGATACGACAATCAAATTTACGATCCACTAATCCTTCTTTACTGCATCCCTCACTCCCACACATTGAAGAATTCACACGGAAATTGCGTCGCTGTGAAATACGAGTACTATGTGTTCTAAGACATTTCCTTCTAAATCGAGTAACGTTTCAATGGAAACGACAGGATTTTCTTTTGGGATACGACAATCACATTTCCGATCCACTAATCCTTCTTTACTGCATCCCTCACTCCCACACATTGAAGAATTCACACGGAAATTCCGTCGCTGTGAAATACGAGTACTATGTGTTCTAAGACATTTCCTTCTAATTCGAGTAACGTTTCTATGGAAACGACAGGATTTTCTTTTGGGATACGACAATCTCATTTACGAGCCACTAATCCTTTTTTACTGCATCCCTCACTCCCAAGCATTGACGAATTCACACGGAAATTGCGTCGTTGTGAAATACGAGTACTATGTGTTCTAAGACATTTCCTTCTAAATCGCGTAACGTTTCTATGGAAACGACAGGATTTCCTTTTGGGATACGACAATCACATTTACGATCCACTAATCCTTCTTTACTGCATCCCTCACTCCCACACATTGAAGAATTCACACGGAAATAGCGTCGCTGTGAAATACGAGTACTATGTGTTCTAAGACATTTCCTTCTAAATCGAGTAACGTTTCTATGGAAACGACAGGATTTTCTTTTGGGATACGACAATCACATTTACGATCCACTAATCCTTCTTTACTACATCCCTCACTCCCACACATTGAAGAATTCACACGGAAATTGCGTCGCTGTGAAATACGAGTACTATGTGTTCTAAGACATTTCCTTCTAAATCGAGTAACGTTTCTATGGAAACGACAGGATTTTCTTTTGGGATACGACAATCACATTTACGATCCACTAATCCTTCCTTACTGCATCCCTCACTCCCACACATTGAAGAATTCACACGGAAATTGCGTCGCTGTGAAATACGAGTACTATGTGTTCTAAGACATTTCCTTCTAAATCGAGTAACGTTTCTATGGAAACGACAGGATTTTCTTTTGGGATACGACAATCACATTCACGATCCACTAATCCTTCTTTTCTGCATCCCTCACTCCCACACATTGAAGAATTCACACGGAAATTGCGTCGCAGTGAAATACGAGTACTATGTGTTCTAAGACATTTCCTTCTAAATCGAGTAACGTTTCTATGGAAACGACAGGATTTTCTTTTGGGATACGACAATCACATTTACGATCCACTAATCCTTCTTTACTGCATCCCTCACTCCCACACATTGAAGAATTCACACGGAAATTGCGTCGCTCTGAAATACGAATACTATGTGTTCTAAGACATTTCCTTCTAAATCGAGTAACGTTTCTATGGAAACGACAGGATTTTCTTTTGGGATACGACAATCTCATTTCCGATCCACTAATCCTTTTTTACTGCATCCCTCACCCCAAACATTGACGAATTCACACGGAAATTCCGTCGCTGTGAAATACGAGTACTATGTGTTCTAAGACATTTCCTTCTAAATCGAGTAACGTTTCTATGGAAACGACAGGATTTTCTTTTGGGATACGACAATCTCATTTCCGATCCACAAATCCATTTTTACTGCATCCCTCACTCCCAAATATTGACGCATTCACACGGAAATTCCGTCGCTGTGAAATACGAGTACTATGTGTTCTAAGACATTTCCTTCTAAATCGAGTAACGTTTCTATGGAAACGACAGGATTTTCTTTTGGGATACGACAATCACATATACGATCCACTAATCATTCTTTACTGCATCCCTCACTCCCACACATTGAAGAATTCACACGGAAATTGCGTCGCTGTGAAATACGAGTACTATGTGTTCTAAGACATTTCCTTCTAAATCGAGTAACGTTTCTATGGAAACGACAGGATTTTCTTTTGGGATACGACAATCACATTTCCGATCCACTAATCCTTCTTTACTGCATCCCTCACTCCCACACATTGAAGAATTCACACGGAAATTGCGTCGCTGTGAATTACGAGTACTATGTGTTCTAAGACATTTCCTTCTAAATCGAGTAACGTTTCTATGGAAATGACAGGATTTTCTTTTGGGATACGACAATCACATTTACGATCCACTAATCCTTCTTTACTGCATCCCTCACTCCCACACATTGAAGAATTCACACGGAAATTGCGTCGCTGTGAAATACGAGTACTATGTGTTCTAAGACATTTCCTTCTAAATCGAGTAACGTTTCTATGGAAACGACAGGATTTTCTTTTGGGATGCGACAATCACATTTACGATGCACTAATCCTTCTTTACTACATCCCTCACTCCCACACATTGAAGAATTCACACGGAAATTGCGTCGCTGTGAAATACGAGTACTATGTGTTCTAAGACATTTCCTTCTAAATCGAGTAACGTTTCTATGGAAACGACAGGATTTTCTTTTGGGATACGACAATCTCATTTCCGATCCACTAATCCTTTTTTACTGCATCTCTCACCCCAAACATTGACGAATTCACACGGAAATTCCGTCGCTGTGAAATACGAGTACTATGTGTTCTAAGACATTTCCTTCTAAATCGAGTAACGTTTCTATGGAAACGACAGGATTTTCTTCTGGGATACGACAATCACATTTACGATCCCCTAATCCTTCTTTACTGCATCCCTCACTCCCACACATTGAAGAATTCACACGGAAATTGCGTCGCTGTGAAATACGAGTACTATGTGTTCCAAGACATTTCCTTCTAAATCGAGTAACGTTTCTATGGAAATGACAGGATTTTCTTTTGGGATACGACAATCACATTTACGATCCACTAATCCTTCTTTACTGCATCCCTCACTCCCACACATTGAAGAATTCACACGGAAATTGCGTCGCTGTGAAATACGAGTACTATGTATTCTAAGACATTTCCTTCTAAATCGAGTAACGTTCCTATGGAAACGACAGGATTTTCTTTTGGGATGCGACAATCACATTTACGATGCACTAATCCTTCTTTACTGCATCCCTCACTCCGACACATTGAAGAATTCACACGGAAATTGCGTCGCTGTGAAATACGAGTACTATGTGTTCTAAGACATTTCCTTCTAAATCGAGTAACGTTTCTATGGAAACGACAGGATTTTCTTTTGGGATACGACAATCTCATTTCCGATCCACTAATCCTTTTTTACTGCATCCCTCACTCCCAAACATTGACGAATTCACACGGCAATTCCGTCGCTGTGAAATACGAGTACCATGTGTTCTAAGACATTTCCTTCTAAATCGAGTAACGTTTCTATGGAAACGACAGGATTTTCTTTTGGGATACGACAATCACATTTACGATCCACTAATCCTTCTTTACTGCATCCCTCACTCCCACACATTGAAGAATTCACACGGAAATTGCGTCGCTGTGAAATACGAGTACTATGTGTTCTAAGACATTTCCTCCTAAATCGAGTAACGTTTCTATGGAAACGACAGGATTTTCTTTTGGGATACGACAATCACATTTACGATCCCCTAATCCTTCTTTACTGCATCCCTCACTCCCACACATTGAAGAATTCACACGGAAATTGCGTCGCTGTGAAATACGAGTACTATGTGTTCAAAGACATTTCCTTCTAAATCGAGTAACGTTTCTATGGAAACGACAGGATTTTCTTTTGGGATACGACAATCACATTTCCGATCCACTAATCCTTCTTTACTGCATCCCTCACTCCCACACATTGAAGAATTCACACGGAAATTGCGTCGCTGTGATATACGAGTACTGTGTGTTCTAAGACATTTCCTTCTAAATCGAGTAACGTTTCTATGGAAACGACAAGATTTTCTTTTGGGATACGACAATCTCATTTCCGATCCACTAATCCTTTTTTACTGCATCCCTCACTCCCAAACACTGACGAATTCACACGGAAATTCCGTCGCTGTGAAATACGAGTACTATGTGTTCTAAGACATTTCCTTCTAAATCGAGTAACGTTTCTATGGAAACGACAGGATTTCCTTTTGGGATACGACAATCACATTTACGATCCCCTAATCCTTCTTTACTGCATCCCTCACTCCCACACATTGAAGAATTCACACGGAAATTGCGTCGCTGTGAAATACGAGTACTATGTGTTCTAAGACATTTCCTTCTAAATCGAGTAACGTTTCTATGGAAACGACCGGATTTTCTTTTGGGATACGACAATCACATTTACGATGCACTAATCCTTCTTTACTGCATCCCTCACTCCCACACATTGAAGAATTCACACGGAAATTGCGTCGCTGTGAAATACGAGTACTATGTGTTCTAAGACAATTCCATCTAAATCGAGTCACGTTTCTATGGAAACGACAGGATTTTCTTTTGGGATACGACAATCTCATTTCCGATCCACTAATCCTTTTTTACTGCATCCCTCACTCCCAAACACTGACGAATTCACACGGAAATTCCGTCGCTGTGAAATACGAGTACAATGTGTTCTAAGACATTTCCTTCTAAATCGAGTAACGTTTCTATGGAAACGACAGGATTTTCTTTTGGATACGACAATGACATTTACGATCCACTAAACCTTCATTACTGCATCCCTCACTCCCACACATTGAAGAATTCACACCGAAATTGCGTCGCTGTGAAATACGAGTACTATGTGTTCTAAGACATTTCCTTCTAAATCGAGTAACGTTTCTATGGAAACGACAGGATTTTCTTTTGGGATACGACAATCACATTTACGATCCCCTTATCCTTCTTTACTGCATCCCTCACTCCCACACATTGAAGAATTCACACGGAAATTGCGTCGCTGTGAAATACGAGTACTATGTGTTCTAAGACATTTCCTTCTAAATCGAGAACGTTTCTATGGAAACGACAGGATTATCTTTTGGGATACGACAATCACATTTACGATCCACTAATCCTTCTTTACTGCATCCCTCACTCCCACACATTGAAGAATTCACACGGAAATTGCGTCGCTGTGAAATACGAGTACTATGTGTTCTAAGACACTTCCTTCTAAATCGAGTAACGTTTCTATGGAAACGACAGGATTTTCTTTTGGGATACGACAATCACATTTACGATCCACTAATCCTTCTTTAGTGCATCCCTCACTCCCACACATTGAAGGTTTCACACGGAAATTGCGGCGCTGTGAAATACGAGTACTATGTGTTCTAAGACATTTCCTTCTAAATCGAGTAACGTTTCTATGGAAACGACAGGATTTTCTTTTGGGATACGACAATCACATTTACGATCCACTAATCCTTCTTTACTGCATCCCTTACTCCCACACATTGAAGAATTCACACGGAAATTGCGTCGCTGTGAAATACGAGTACTATGTGTTCTAAGACATTTCCTTCTAAATCGAGTAACGTTTCTATGGAAACGACAGGATTTTCTTTTGGGATACGACAATCACATTTCCGATCCACTAATCCTTTTTTACTGCATCCCTCACTCCCAAACACTGACGAATTCACACGGAAATTCCGTCGCTGTGAAATACGAGTACAATGTGTTCTAAGACATTTCCTTCTAAATCGAGTAACGTTTCTATGGAAACGACAGGATTTTCTTTTGGATACGACAATGACATTTACGATCCACTAATCTTTCTTTACTGCATCCCTCACTCCCACACATTGAAGAATTCACACGGAAATTGCGTCGCTGTGAAATACGAGTACTATGTGTTCTAAGACATTTCCTTCTAAATCGAGTAACGTTTCTATGGAAACGACAGGATTTTCTTTTGGGATACGACAATCACATTTATGATCCACCAATCCTTCTTTACTGCATCCCTCACTCCCACACATTGAAGAATTCACACGGAAATTGCGTCGCTGTGAAATACGAGTACTATGTGTTCTAAGACATTTCCTTCTAAATCGAGTAACGTTTCTATGGAAACGACAGGATTTTCTTTTGGGATACGACAATCTCATTTCCGATCCACTAATCCTTTTTTACTGCATCCCTCACTCCCAATCATTGACGAATTCACACGGAAATTCCGTCGCTGTGAAATACGAGTCCTATGTGTTCTAAGACATTTCCTTCTAAATCGAGTAACGTTTCTATGGAAACGACAGGATTTTCTTTTGGGATACGACAATCACATTTACGATCCACTAATCCTTCTTTACTGCATCCCTCACTCCCACACATTGAAGAATTCACACGGAAATTGCGTCGCTGTGAAATACGAGTACTATGTGTTCTAAGACATTTTCTTCTAAATCGAGTAACGTTTCTATGGAAACGACAGGATTTTCTTTTGGGATACGACAATCACATTTACGATCCACTAATCCTTCTTTACTGCATCCCTCACTCTCACACATTGAAGAATTCACACGGAAATTGCGTCGCTGTGAAATGCGAGTACTATGTGTTCTAAGACATTTCCTTCTAAATCGAGTAACGTTTCTATGGAAACGACAGGATTTTCTTTTGGGATACGACAATCACATTTCCGATCCACTAATCCTTCTTTACTGCATCCCTCACTCCCACACATTGAAGAATTCACACGGATATTGCGTCGCTGTGAAATACGAGTACTATGTGTTCTAAGACATTTCCTTCTAAATCGAGTAACGTTTCTATGGAAACGACAGGATTTTCTTTTGGGATGCGACAATCACATTTACGATGCACTAATCCTTCTTTACTGCATCCCTCACTCCCACACATTGAAGAATTCACACGGAAATTGCGTCGCTGTGAAATACGAGTACTATGTGTTCTAAGACATTTCCTTCTAAATCGAGTAACGTTTCTATGGAAACGACAAGATTTTCTTTTGGGATACGACTATCTCATTTCCGATCCACTAATCCTTTTTTACTGCATCCCTCACTCCCAAACACTGACGAATTCACACGGAAATTCCGTCGCTGTGAAATACGAGTACTATGTGTTCTAAGACATTTCCTTCTAAATCGAGTAACGTTTCTATGGAAACGACAGGATTTCCTTTTGGGATACGACAATCACATTTACGATCCCCTAATCCTTCTTTACTGCATCCCTCACTCCCACACATTGAAGAATTCACACGGAAATTGCGTCGCTGTGAAATACGAGTACTATGTGTTCTAAGACATTTCCTTCTAAATCGAGTAACGTTTCTATGGAAACGACCGGATTTTCTTTTGGGATACGACAATCACATTTACGATGCACTAATCCTTCTTTACTGCATCCCTCACTCCCACACATTGAAGAATTCACACGGAAATTGCGTCGCTGTGAAATACGAGTACTATGTGTTCTAAGACATTTCCTTCTAAATCGAGTAACGTTTCTATGGAAACGACAGGATTTTCTTTTGGGATACGACAATCTCATTTCCGATCCACTAATCCTTTTTTACTGCATCACTCACTCCCAAACACTGACGAATTCACACGGAAATTCCGTCGCTGTCAAATACGAGTACAATGTGTTCTAAGACATTTCCTTCTAAATCGAGTAACGTTTCTATGGAAACGACAGGATTTTCTTTTGGATACGACAATGACATTTACGATCCACTAATCCTTCTTTACTGCATCCCTCACTCCCACACATTGAAGAATTCACACCGAAATTGCGTCGCTGTGAAATACGAGTACTATGTGTTCTAAGACATTTCCTTCTAAATCGAGTAACGTTTCTATGGAAACGACAGGATTTTCTTTTGAGATACGACAATCACATTTACGATCCACTAATCCTTCTTTACTGCATCCCTCACTCCCACACATTGAAGGTTTCACACGGAAATTGCGGCGCTGTGAAATACGAGTACTATGTGTTCTAAGACATTTCCTTCTAAATCGAGTAACGTTTCTATGGAAACGACAGGATTTTCTTTTGGGATACGACAATCACATTTACGATCCACTAATCCTTCTTTACTGCATCCCTCACTCCCACACATTGAAGAATTCACACGGAAATTGCGTCGCTGTGAAATACGAGTACTATGTGTTCTAAGACATTTCCTTCTAAATCGAGTAACGTTTCTATGGAAACGACAGGATTTTCTTTTGGGATACGACAATCACATTTACGATCCACTAATCCTTCTTTACTGCATCCCTCACTAACACACATTGAAGAATTCACACGGAAATTGCGTCGCTGTGAAATACGAGTACTATGTGTTCTAAGACATTTCCTTCTAAATCGAGTAACGTTTCTATGGAAACGACAGGATTTTCTTTTGGGATACGACAATCACATTTATGATCCACCAATCCTTCTTTACTGCATCCCTCACTCCCACACATTGAAGAATTCACACGGAAATTGCGTCGCTGTGATATACGAGTACTATGTGTTCTAAGACATTTCCTTCTAAATCGAGTAACGTTTCTATGGAAACGACAGGATTTTCTTTTGGGATACGACAATCACATTTCCGATCCACTAATCCTTCTTTACTGCATCCCTCACTCCCACACATTGAAGAATTCACACGGAAATTGCGTCGCTGTGAAATACGAGTACTATGTGTTCTAAGACATTTCCTTCTAAATCGAGTAACGTTTCTATGGAAACGACAGGATTTTCTTTTGGGATACGACAATCTCATTTCCGATCCACTAATCCTTTTTTACTGCATCCCTCACTCCCAATCATTGACGAATTCACACGGAAATTCCGTCGCTGTGAAATACGAGTACTATGTGTTCTAAGACATTTCCTTCTAAATCGAGTAACGTTTCTATGGAAACGACAGGATTTTCTTTTGGGATACGACAATCACATTTACGATCCACTAATCCTTCTTTACTGCATCCCTCACTCCCACACATTGAAGAATTCACACGGAAATTGCGTCGCTGTGAAATACGAGTACTATGTGTTCTAAGACATTTTCTTCTAAATCGAGTAACGTTTCTATGGAAACGACAAGATTTTCTTTTGGGATACGACAATCACATTTACGATCCACTAATCCTTCTTTACTGCATCCCTCACTCTCACACATTGAAGAATTTACACGGAAATTGCGTCGCTGTGAAATGCGTGTACTATGTGTTCTAAGACATTTCCTTCTAAATCGAGTAACGTTTCTATGGAAACGACAGGATTTTCTTTTGGGATACGACAATCACATTTCCGATCCACTAATCCTTCTTTACTGCATCCCTCACTCCCACACATTGAAGATTTCACACGGATATTGCGTCGCTGTGAAATACGAGTACTATGTGTTCTAAGACATTTCCTTCTAAATCGAGTAACGTTTCTATGGAAACGACAGGATTTTCTTTTGGGATGCGACAATCACATTTACGATGCACTAATCCTTTTTTACTGCATCCCTCACTCCCACACATTGAAGAATTCACACGGAAATTGCGTCGCTGTGAAATACGAGTACTACGTGTTCTAAGACATTTCCTTCTAAATCGAGTAACGTTTCTATGGAAACGACAAGATTTTCTTTTGGGATACGACTATCTCATTTCCGATCCACTAATCCTTTTTTACTGCATCCGTCACTCCCAAACACTGACGAATTCACATGGAAATTCCGTCGCTGTGAAATGCGAGTACTATGTGTTCTAAGACATTTCCTTCTAAATCGAGTAACGTTTCTATGGAAACGACAGGATTTCCTTTTGGGATACGACAATCACATTTACGATCCCCTAATCCTTGTTTACTGCATCCCTCACTCCCACACATTGAAGAATTCACACGGAAATTGCGTCGCTGTGAAATACGAGTACTATGTGTTCTAAGACATTTCCTTCTAAATC
Organism: Schistocerca piceifrons; assembly: GCF_021461385.2. Taxonomy (NCBI): domain Eukaryota; kingdom Metazoa; phylum Arthropoda; class Insecta; order Orthoptera; family Acrididae; genus Schistocerca; species Schistocerca piceifrons. The sequence continues at coordinate 600,794,170 of NC_060144.1, read as the reverse complement.
GAGTAACGTTTCTATGGAAACGACAGGATTTTCTTTTGGGATACGACAATCACATTTACGATGCACTAATCCTTCTTTACTGCATCCCTCACTCCCACACATTGAAGAATTCACACGGAAATTGCGTCGCTGTGAAATACGAGTACTATGTGTTCTAAGACATTTCCTTCTAAATCGAGTAACGTTTCTATGGAAACGACAGGATTTTCTTTTGGGATACGACAATCTCATTTCCGATCCACTAATCCTTTTTTACTGCATCCCTCACTCCCAAACATTGACGAATTCACAAGGAAATTCCGTCGCTGTGAAATACGAGTACTATGTGTTCTAAGACATTTCCTTCTAAATCGAGTAACGTTTCTATGGAAACGACAGGATTTTCTTTTGGATACGACAATCACATTTACGATCCACTAATCCTTCTTTACTGCATCCCTCACTCCCACACATTGAAGAATTCACACGGAAATTGCGTCGCTGTGAAATACGAGTACTATGTGCTATAAGACATTTCCTTCTAAATCGAGTAACGTTTCTATGGAAACGACAGGATTTTCTTTTGGGATACGACAATCACATTTACGATCCCCTAATCCTTCTTTACTGCATCCCTCACTCAAACACACTGAAGAATTCACACGGAAATTGCGTCGCTGTGAAATACGAGTACTATGTGTTCTAAGACATTTCATTCTAAATCGAGTAACGTTTCTATGGAAACGTCAGGATTTTCTTTTGGGATACGACAATCACATTTACGATCCACTAATCCTTCTTTACTGCATCCCTCACTCCCACACATTGAAGAATTCACACGGAAATTGCGTCGCTGTGAAATACGAGTACTATGTGTTCTAAGACACTTCCTTCTAAATAGAGTAACGTTTCTATGGAAACGACAGGATTTTCTTTTGGGATACGACAATCACATTTACGATCCACTAATCCTTCTTTACTGCATCCCTCACTCCCACACATTGAAGGTTTCACACGGAAATTGCGTCGCTGTGGAATACGAGTACTATGTGTTCTAAGACTTTTCCTTCTAAATCGAGTAACGTTTCTATGGAAACGACAGGATTTTCTTTTGGGATACGACAATCACATTTACGATCCACTAATCCTTCTTTACTGCATCCATCACTCACACACATTGAAGAATTCACACGGAAATTGCGTCGCTGTGAAATACGAGTACTATGTGTTCTAAGACATTTCCTTCTAAATCGAGTAACGTTTCTATGGAAACGACAGGATTTTCTTTTGGGATACGACAATCACATTTACGATCCACTAATCCTTCTTTACTGCATCCCTCACTCCCACACATTGAAGAATTCACACGGAAATTGAGTCGCTGTGAAATACGAGTACTATGTGTTCTAAGACATTTCCTTCTAAATCGAGTAACGTTTCTATGGAAACGACAGGATTTTCTTTTTGGATACGACAATCACATTTACGATCCACTAATCCTTCTTTACTGCATCCCTCACTCCCACACATTGAAGAATTCACACGGAAATTGCGTCGCTGTGAAATACGAGTACTATGTGTTCTAAGACATTTCCTTCTAAATCGAGTAACGTTTCTATGGAAACGACAGGATTTTCTTTTGGGATACGACAATCACATTTCCGATCCACTAATCCTTCTTTACTGCATCCCTCACTCCCACACATTGAAGAATTCACACGGAAAATGCGTCGCTGTGAAATACGAGTACTATGTGTTCTAAGACATTTCCTTCTAAATCGAGTAACGTTTCTATGGAAACGACAGGATTTTCTTTTGGGATACGACAATCTCATTGCCGATCCACTAATCCTTTTTTACTGCATCCCTCACTCCCAATCATTGACGAATTCACACGGAAATTCCGTCGCTGTGAAATACGAGTACTATGTGTTCTAAGACATTTCCTTCTAAATCGAGTAACGTTTCTATGGAAACGACAGGATTTTCTTTTGGGATACGACAATCACATTTACGATCCACTAATCCTACTTTACAGCATCCCTCACTCCCACACATTGAAGAATTCACACGGAAATTGCGTCGCTGTGAAATACGAGTACTATGTGTTCTAAGACATTTCCTTCTAAATCGAGTAACGTTTCTATGGAAACGACAGGATTTTCTTTTGGGATACGACAATCACATTTACGATCCACTAATCCTTCTTTACTGCATCCCTCACGCCCACACATTGAAGAATTCACACGGAAATTGCGTCGCTGTTAAATGCGAGTACTATGTGTTCTAAGACATTTCCTTCTAAATCGAGTAACGTTTCTATGGAAACGACAGGATTTTCTTTTGGGATACGACAATCACATTTCCGATCCACTAATCCTTCTTTACTGCATCCCTCACTCCCACACATTGAAGAATTCACACGGAAATTGCGTCGCCGTGAAATACGAGTACTATGTGTTCAAGACATTTCCTTCTAAATCGAGTAACGTATCTATGGAAACGACAGGATTTTCTTTTGGGATACGACAGTCTCATTTCCGATCCACTAATCCTTCTTTACTGCATCCCTCACTCCCACACATTGAAGAATTCACACGGAAATTGCGTCGCTGTGAAATACGAGTACTATGTGTTCTAAGACATTTCCTTCTAAATCGAGTAACGTTTCTATGGAAACGACAGGATTTTCTTTTTGGATACGACAATCACATTTACGATCCACTAATCCTTCTTTACTGCATCCCTCACTCCCACACATTGAAGAATTCACACGGAAATTGCGTCGCTGTGAAATACGAGTACTATGTGTTCTAAGACATTTCCTTCTAAATCGAGTAACGTTTCTATGGAAACGACAGGATTTCCTTTTGGGATACGACAATCACATTTCCGATCCACTAATCCTTCTTTACTGCATCCCTCACTCCCACACATTGAAGAATTCACACGGAAAGTGCGTCGCTGTGAAATACGAGTACTATGTGTTCTAAGACATTTCCTTCTAAATCGAGTAACGTTTCTATGGAAACGACAGGATTTTCTTTTGGGATACGACAATCTCATTGCCGATCCACTAATCCTTTTTTACTGCATCCCTCACTCCCAATCATTGACGAATTCACACGGAAATTCCGTCGCTGTGAAATACGAGTACTATGTGTCCTAAGACATTTCCTTCTAAATCGAGTAACGTTTCTATGGAAACGACAGGATTTTCTTTTGGGATACGACAATCACATTTACGATCCACTAATCCTACTTTACTGCATCCCTCACTCCCACACATTGAAGAATTCACACAGAAATTGCGTCGCTGTGAAATACGAGTACTATGTGTTCTAAGACATTTCCTTCTAAATCGAGTAACGTTTCTATGGAAACGACAGGATTTTCTTTTGGGATACGACAATCACATTTACGATCCACTAATCCTTCTTTACTGCATCCCTCACGCCCACACATTGAAGAATTCACACGGAAATTGCGTCGCTGTTAAATGCGAGTACTATGTGTTCTAAGACATTTCCTTCTAAATCGAGTAATGTTTCTATGGAAACGACAGGATTTTCTTTTGGGATACGACAATCACATTTCCGATCCACTAATCCTTCTTTACTGCATCCCTCACTCCCACACATTGAAGAATTCACACGGAAATTGCGTCGCTGTGAAATACGAGTACTATGTGTTCAAGACATTTCCTTCTAAATCGAGTAACGTATCTATGGAAACGACAGGATTTTCTTTTGGGATACGACAGTCTCATTTCCGATCCACTAATCCTTCTTTACTGCATCCCTCACTCCCACACATTGAAGAATTCACACGGAAATTGCGTCGCTGTGAAATACGAGTATTATGTGTTCTATGACAATTCCTTCTAAATCGAGTAACGTTTCTATGGAAACGACAGGATTTTCTTTTGGGATACGACAATCACATTTACGATCCACTAATCCTTCTTTACTGCATCCCTCACTCCCACACATTGAAGAATTCACACGGAAATTGCGTCGCTGTGAAATACGAGTACTATGTGTTCTAAGACATTTCCTTCTAAATCGAGTAACGTTTCTATGGAAACGACAGGATTTTCTTTTGGGATACGACAATCACATTTACGATCCACTAATCCTTCTTTACTGCATCCCTCACTCCCACACATTGAAGAGTTCACACGGAAATTCCGTCGCTGTGAAATACGAGTACTATGTGTTCTAAGACATTTCCTTCTAAATCGAGTAACGTTTCTATGGAAACGACAGGATTTTCTTTTGGGATACGACAATCTCATTTCCGATCCACTAATCCTTTTTTACTGCATCCCTCACTCCCAAACATCGACGAATTCACACGGAAATTCCGTCGCTGTGAAATACGAGTACTATGTGTTCTAAGACATTTCCTTCTAAATCGAGTAACGTTTCTATGGAAACGACAGGATTTTCTTTTGGGATACGACAATCACATTTCCGATCCACTAATCCTTCTTTACTGCATCCCTCACTGCCAAACATTGACGAATTCACACGGAAATTGCGTCGCTGTGAAATACGAGTACTATGTGTTCTAAGACATTTCCTTCTAAATCGAGTAACGTTTCTATGGAAACGACAGGATTTTCTTTTGGGATACGACAATCTCATTTTAGATCCACTAATCCTTCTTTACTGCATCCCTCACTCCCACACATTGAAGAATTTACACGGAAATTGCGTCGCTGTGAAATACGAGTACTATGTGTTCTATGACATTTCCTTCTAAATCGAGTAACGTTTCTATGGAAACGACAGGATTTTCTTTTGGGATACGACAATCACATTTACGATCCACTAATCCTTCTTTACTGCATCCCTCACTCCCACACATTGAAGAATTCACACGGAAATTGCGTCGCTGTGAAATACGAGTACTATGTGTTCCAAGGCATTTCCTTCTAAATCGAGTAACGTTTCTATGGAAACGACAGGATTTTCTTTTGGGATACGACAATCACATTTACGATCCACTAATCCTTCTTTACTGCATCCCTCACTCCCACACATTGCAGAATTCACACGGAAATTGCGTCGCTGTGAAATACGAGTACTATGTGTTCTAAGACATTTCCTTCTAAATCGAGTAACGTTTCTATGGAAACGACAGGATTTTCTTTTTGGATACGACAATCACATTTACAATCCACTAATCCTTCTTTACTGCATCCCTCACTCCCACACATTGAAGAATTCACTCGGAAATTCCGTCGCTGTGAAATACGAGTACTATGTGTTCTAAGACATTTCCTTCTAAATCGAGTAACGTTTCTATGGAAACGACAGGATTTTCTTTTGGCATACGACAATCTCATTTCCGATCCACTAATCCTTTTTTACTGCATCCCTCACTCCCAAACATTGACGAATTCACACGGAAATTCCGTCGCTGTGTAATACGAGTACTATGTGTTCTAAGACATTTCCTTCTAAATCGAGTAACGTTTCTATGGAAACGACAGGATTTTCTTTTGGGATACGACAATCTCATTTCCGATCCACTAATCCTTTTTTACTGCATCCCTCACTCCTAAACATTGACGAATTCACACGGAAATTCCGTCGCTGTGAAATACGAGTACTATGTGTTCTAAGACATTTCCTTCTAAATCGAGTAACGTTTCTATGGAAACGACAGGATTTTCTTTTGGGATACGACAATCACATTTCCGATCCACTAATCCTTCTTTACTGCATCCCTCACTCCCACACATTGAAGAATTCACTCGGAAATTCCGTCGCTGTGAAATACGAGTACTATGTGTTCTAAGACATTTCCTTCTAAATCGAGTAACGTTTCTATGGAAACGACAGGATTTTCTTTTTGGATACGACAATCACATTTACGATTCACTAATCCTTCTTTACTGCATCCCTCACTCCCACACATTGAAGAATTCACTCGGAAATTCCGTCGCTGTGAAATACGAGTACTATGTGTTCTAAGACATTTCCTTCTAAATCGAGTAACGTTTCTATGGAAACGACAGGATTTTCTTTTGGGATACGACAATCACATTTACGATCCACTAATCCTTCTTTACTGCATCCCTCACTCCCACACATTGAAGAATTCACTCGGAAATTCCGTCGCTGTGAAATACGAGTACTATGTGTTCTAAGACATTTCCTTCTAAATCGAGTAACGTTTCTATGGAAACGACAGGATTTTCTTTTGGGATACGACAATCTCATTTCCGATCCACTAATCCTTTTTTACTGCATCCCTCACTCCCAAACATTGACGAACTCACACGGAAATTCCGTCGCTGTGAAATACGAGTACTATGTGTTCTAAGACATTTCCTTCTAAATCGAGTAACGTTTCTATGGAAACGACAGGATTTTCTTTTGGGATACGACAATCTCATTTCCGATCCACTAATCCTTTTTTACTGCATCCCTCACTCCCAAACATTGACGAATTCACACGGAAATTCCGTCGCTGTGAAATACGAGTACTATGTGTTCTAAGACATTTCCTTCTAAATCGAGTAACGTTCCTATGGAAACGACAGGATTTTCTTTTGGGATACGACAATCTCATTTCCGATCCACTAATACTTTTTTACTGCATCGCTCACTTCCAAACATTGACGAATTCACACGGAAATTCCGTCGCTGTGAAATAGGAGAACTATGTGTTCTAAGACATTTCCTTCTAAATCGCGTAACGTTTCTATGGAAACGACAGGATTTTCTTTTGGGATACGACAATCACATTTCCGATCCACTAATCCTTCTTTACTGCATCCCTCACTCCCACACATTGAAGAATTCACTCGGAAATTCCGTCGCTGTGAAATACGAGTACTATGTGTTCTAAGACATTTCCTTCGAAATCGAGTAACGTTTCTATGGAAACGACAGGATTTTCTTTTTGGATACGACAATCACATTTACGATCCACTAATCCTTCTTTACTGCATCCCTCACTCCCACACATTGAAGAATTCACTCGGAAATTCCGTCGCTGTGAAATACGAGTACTATGTGATCTAAGACATTTCCTTCTAAATCGAGTAACGTTTCTATGGAAACGACAGGATTTTCTTTTGGGATACGACAATCACATTTACGATCCACTAATCCTTCTTTACTGCATCCCTCACTCCCACACATTGAAGAATTCACTCGGAAATTCCGTCGCTGTGAAATACGAGTACTATGTGTTCTAAGACATTTCCTTCTAAATCGAGTAACGTTTCTATGGAAACGACAGGATTTTCTTTTGGGATACGACAATCTCATTTCCGATCCACTAATCCTTTTTTACTGCATCCCTCACTCCCAAACATTGACGAACTCACACGGAAATTCCGTCGCTGTGAAATACGAGTACTATGTGTTCTAAGACATTTCCTTCTAAATCGAGTAACGTTTCTATGGAAACGACAGGATTTTCTTTTGGGATACGACAATCTCATTTCCGATCCACTAATCCTTTTTTACTGCATCCCTCACTCCCAAACATTGACGAATTCACACGGAAATTCCGTCGCTGTGAAATACGAGTACTATGTGTTCTAAGACATTTCCTTCTAAATCGAGTAACGTTCCTATGGAAACGACAGGATTTTCTTTTGGGATACGACAATCTCATTTCCGATCCACTAATACTTTTTTACTGCATCGCTCACTCCCAAACATTGACGAATTCACACGGAAATTCCGTCGCTGTGAAATAGGAGTACTATGTGTTCTAAGACATTTCCTTCTAAATCGCGTAACGTTTCTATGGAAACGACAGGATTTTCTTTTGGGATACGACAATCACATTTCCGATCCACTAATCCTTCTTTACTGCATCCCTCACTCCCACACATTGAAGAATTCACTCGGAAATTCCGTCGCTGTGAAATACGAGTACTATGTGTTCTAAGACATTTCCTTCGAAATCGAGTAACGTTCCTATGGAAACGACAGGATTTTCTTTTTGGATACGACAATCACATTTACGATCCACTAATCCTTCTTTACTGCATCCCTCACTCCCACACATTGAAGAATTCACTCGGAAATTCCGTCGCTGTGAAATACGAGTACTATGTGTTCTAAGACATTTCCTTCTAAATCGAGTAACGTTTCTATGGAAACGACAGGATTTTCTTTTGGGATACGACAATCACATTTACGATCCACTAATCCTTCTTTACTGCATCCCTCACTCCCACACATTGAAGAATTCACTCGGAAATTCCGTCGCTGTGAAATACGAGTACTATGTGTTCTAAGACATTTCCATCTAAATCGAGTAACGTTTCTATGGAAACGACAGGAGTTTCTTTTGGGATACGACAATCTCATTTCCGATCCACTAATCCTTTTTTACTGCATCCCTCACTCCCAAACATTGACGAATTCACACGGAAATTCCGTCGCTGTGAAATACGAGTACTATGTGTTCTAAGACATTTCCTTCTAAATCGAGTAACGTTTCTATGGAAACGACAGGATTTTCCTTTGGGATACGACAATCACATTTCCGATCCACTAATCCTTCTTTACTGCATTTCTCACTCCCACACATTGAAGAATTCACACGGAAATTGCGTCGCTGTGAAATACGAGTACTATGTGTTCTAAGACATTTCCTTCTAAATCGAGTAACGTTTCTATGGAAACGACAGGATTTTCTTTTGGGATACGACAATCACATTTCCGATCCACTAATCCTTCTTTACTGCATCCCTCACTGCCAAACATTGACGAATTCACACGGAAATTGCGTCGCTGTGAAATACGAGTACTATGTGTTCTAAGACATTTCCTTCTAAATCGAGTAACGTTTCTATGGAAACGACAGGATTTTCTTTTGGGATACGACAATCTCATTTTAGATCCACTAATCCTTCTTTACTGCATCCCTCACTCCCACACATTGAAGAATTCACACGGAAATTGCGTCGCTGTGAAATACGAGTACTATGTGTTCTATGACATTTCCTTCTAAATCGAGTAACGTTTCTATGGATACGACAGGATTTTCTTTTGGGATACGACAATCACATTTACGATCCACTAATCCTTCTTTACTGCATCCCTCACTCCCACACATTGAAGAATTCACACGGAAATTGCGTCGCTGTGAAATACCAGTACTATGTGTTCTAAGACATTTCCTTCTAAATCGAGTAACGTTTCTATGGAAACGACAGGATTTTCTTTTGGGATAAGACAATCACATTTACGATCCACCAATCCTTCTTTACTGCATCCCTCACTCCCACACATTGAAGAATTCACACGGAAATTGCGTCGCTGTGAAATACGAGTACTATGTGTTCTAAGACATTTCCTTCTAAATCGAGTAACGTTCCTATGGAAACGACAGGATTTTCTTTTGGGATACGACAATCTCATTTCCGATCCACTAATCCTTTGTTACTGCATCCCTCACTCCCAAACATTGACGAATTCACACGGAAATTCCGTCGCTGTGAAATAGGAGTACTATGTGTTCTAAGACATTTCCTTCTAAATCGAGTAACGTTTCTATGGAAACGACAGGATTTTCTTTTGGGATACGACAATCACATTTCCGATCCACTAATCCTTCTTTACTGCATCCCTCACTCCCACACATTGAAGAATTCACTCGGAAATTCCGTCGCTGTGAAATACGAGTACTATGTGTTCTAAGACATTTCCTTCTAAATCGAGTAACGTTTCTATGGAAACGACAGGATTTTCTTTTTGGATACGACAATCACATTTACAATCCACTAATCCTTCTTTACTGCATCCCTCACTCCCACACATTGAAGAATTCACTCGGAAATTCCGTCGCTGTGAAATACGAGTACTATGTGTTCTAAGACATTTCCTTCTAAATCGAGTAACGTTTCTATGGAAACGACAGGATTTTCTTTTGGGATACGACAATCTCATTTCCGATCCACTAATCCTTTTTTACTGCATCCCTCACTCCCAAACATTGACGAATTCACACGGAAATTCCGTCGCTGTGTAATACGAGTACTATGTGTTCTAAGACATTTCCTTCTAAATCGAGTAACGTTTCTATGGAAACGACAGGATTTTCTTTTGGGATACGACAATCTCATTTCCGATCCACTAATCCTTTTTTACTGCATCCCTCACTCCCAAACATTGACGAATTCACACGGAAATTCCGTCGCTGTGAAATACGAGTACTATGTGTTCTAAGACATTTCCTTCTAAATCGAGTAACGTTTCTATGGAAACGACAGGATTTTCTTTTGGGATACGACAATCACATTTCCGATCCACTAATCCTTCTTTACTGCATCCCTCACTCCCACACATTGAAGAATTCACTCGGAAATTCCGTCGCTGTGAAATACGAGTACTATGTGTTCTAAGACATTTCCTTCTAAATCGAGTAACGTTTCTATGGAAACGACAGGATTTTCTTTTTGGATACGACAATCACATTTACGATCCACTAATCCTTCTTTACTGCATCCCTCACTCCCACACATTGAAGAATTCACTCGGAAATTCCGTCGCTGTGAAATACGAGTACTATGTGTTCTAAGACATTTCCTTCTAAATCGAGTAACGTTTCTATGGAAACGACAGGATTTTCTTTTGGGATACGACAATCACATTTACGATCCACTAATCCTTCTTTACTGCATCCCTCACTCCCACACATTGAAGAATTCACTCGGAAATTCCGTCGCTGTGAAATACGAGTACTATGTGTTCTAAGACATTTCCTTCTAAATCGAGTAACGTTTCTATGGAAACGACAGGATTTTCTTTTGGGATACGACAATCTCATTTCCGATCCACTAATCCTTTTTTACTGCATCCCTCACTCCCAAACATTGACGAACTCACACGGAAATTCCGTCGCTGTGAAATACGAGTACTATGTGTTCTAAGACATTTCCTTCTAAATCGAGTAACGTTTCTATGGAAACGACAGGATTTTCTTTTGGGATACGACAATCTCATTTCCGATCCACTAATCCTTTTTTACTGCATCCCTCACTCCCAAACATTGACGAATTCACACGGAAATTCCGTCGCTGTGAAATACGAGTACTATGTGTTCTAAGACATTTCCTTCTAAATCGAGTAACGTTCCTATGGAAACGACAGGATTTTCTTTTGGGATACGACAATCTCATTTCCGATCCACTAATACTTTTTTACTGCATCGCTCACTCCCAAACATTGACGAATTCACACGGAAATTCCGTCGCTGTGAAATAGGAGTACTATGTGTTCTAAGACATTTCCTTCTAAATCGAGTAACGTTTTTATGGAAACGACAGGATTTTCTTTTGGGATACGACAATCACATTTCCGATCCACTAATCCTTCTTTACTGCATCCCTCACTCCCACACATTGAAGAATTCACTCGGAAATTGCGTCGCTGTGAAATACGAGTACTATGTGTTCTAAGACATTTCCTTCGAAATCGAGTAACGTTTCTATGGAAACGACAGGATTTTCTTTTTGGATACGACAATCACATTTACGATCCACTAATCCTTCTTTACTGCATCCCTCACTCCCACACATTGAAGAATTCACTCGGAAATTCCGTCGCTGTGAAATACGAGTACTATGTGTTCTAAGACATTTCCTTCTAAATCGAGTAACGTTTCTATGGAAACGACAGGATTTTCTTTTGGGATACGACAATCACATTTACGATCCACTAATCCTTCTTTACTGCATCCCTCACTCCCACACATTGAAGAATTCACTCGGAAATTCCGTCGCTGTGAAATTCGAGTACTATGTGTTCTAAGACATTTCCATCTAAATCGAGTAACGTTTCTATGGAAACGACAGGAGTTTCTTTTGGGATACGACAATCTCATTTCCGATCCACTAATCCTTTTTTACTGCATCCCTCACTCCCAAACATTGACGAATTCACACGGAAATTCCGTCGCTGTGAAATACGAGTACTATGTGTTCTAAGACATTTCCTTCTAAATCGAGTAACGTTTCTATGGAAACGACAGGATTTTCCTTTGGGATACGACAATCACATTTCCGATCCACTAATCCTTCTTTACTGCATTTCTCACTCCCACACATTGAAGAATTCACACGGAAATTGCGTCGCTGTGAAATACGAGTACTATGTGTTCTAAGACATTTCCTTCTAAATCGAGTAACGTTTCTATGGAAACGACAGGATTTTCTTTTGGGATACGACAATCACATTTCCGATCCACTAATCCTTCTTTACTGCATCCCTCACTGCCAAACATTGACGAATTCACACGGAAATTGCGTCGCTGTGAAATACGAGTACTATGTGTTCTAAGACATTTCCTTCTAAATCGAGTAACGTTTCTATGGAAACGACAGGATTTTCTTTTGGGATACGACAATCTCATTTTAGATCCACTAATCCTTCTTTACTGCATCCCTCACTCCCACACATTGAAGAATTCACACGGAAATTGCGTCGCTGTGAAATACGAGTACTATGTGTTCTATGACATTTCCTTCTAAATCGAGTAACGTTTCTATGGAAACGACAGGATTTTCTTTTGGGATACGACAATCACATTTACGATCCACTAATCCTTCTTTACTGCATCCCTCACTCCCACACATTGAAGAATTCACACGGAAATTGCGTCGCTGTGAAATACCAGTACTATGTGTTCTAAGACATTTCCTTCTAAATCGAGTAACGTTTCTATGGAAACGACAGGATTTTCTTTTGGGATAAGACAATCACATTTACGATCCACCAATCCTTCTTTACTGCATCCCTCACTCCCACACATTGAAGAATTCACACGGAAATTGCGTCGCTGTGAAATACGAGTACTATGTGTTCTAAGACATTTCCTTCTAAATCGAGTAACGTTCCTATGGAAACGACAGGATTTTCTTTTGGGATACGACAATCTCATTTCCGATCCACTAATCCTTTGTTACTGCATCCCTCACTCCCAAACATTGACGAATTCACACGGAAATTCCGTCGCTGTGAAATAGGAGTACTATGTGTTCTAAGACATTTCCTTCTAAATCGAGTAACGTTTCTATGGAAACGACAGGATTTTCTTTTGGGATACGACAATCACATTTCCGATCCACTAATCCTTCTTTACTGCATCCCTCACTCCCACACATTGAAGAATTCACTCGGAAATTCCGTCGCTGTGAAATACGAGTACTATGTGTTCTAAGACATTTCCTACTAAATCGAGTAACGTTTCTATGGAAACGACAGGATTTTCTTTTTGGATAAGACAATCACATTTACGATCCACTAATCCTTCTTTACTGCATCCCTCACTCCCACACATTGAAGAATTCACTCGGAAATTCCGTCGCTGTGAAATACGAGTACTATGTGTTCTAAGACATTTCCTTCTAAATCGAGTAACGTTTCTATGGAAACGACAGGATTTTCTTTTGGGATACGACAATCACATTTACGATCCACTAATCCTTCTTTACTGCATCCCTCACTCCCACACATTGAAGAATTCACTCGGAAATTCCGTCGCTGTGAAATACGAGTACTATGTGTTCTAAGACATTTCCTTCTAAATCGAGTAACGTTTCTATGGAAACGACAGGATTTTCTTTTGGGATACGACAATCTCATTTCCGATCCACTAATCCTTTTTTACTGCATCCCTCACTCCCAAACATTGACGAATTCACACGGAAATTCCGTCGCTGTGAAATACGAGTACTATGTGTTCTAAGACATTTCCTTCTAAATCGAGTAACGTTTCTATGGAAACGACAGGATTTTCCTTTGGGATACGACAATCACATTTCCGATCCACTAATCCTTCTTTACTGCATTTCTCACTCCCACACATTGAAGAATTCACACGGAAATTGCGTCGCTGTGAAATACGAGTACTATGTGTTCTAAGACATTTCCTTCTAAATCGAGTAACGTTTCTATGGAAACGACAGGATTTTCTTTTGGGATACGACAATCACATTTCCGATCCACTAATCCTTCTTTACTGCATCCCTCACTGCCAAACATTGACGAATTCACACGGAAATTGCGTCGCTGTGAAATACGAGTACTATGTGTTCTAAGACATTTCCTTCTAAATCGAGTAACGTTTCTATGGAAACGACAGGATTTTCTTTTGGGATACGACAATCTCATTTTAGATCCACTAATCCTTCTTTACTGCATCCCTCACTCCCACACATTGAAGAATTCACACGGAAATTGCGTCGCTGTGAAATACGAGTACTATGTGTTCTATGACATTTCCTTCTAAATCGAGTAACGTTTCTATGGAAACGACAGGATTTTCTTTTGGGATACGACAATCACATTTACGATCCACTAATCCTTCTTTACTGCATCCCTCACTCCCACACATTGAAGAATTCACACGGAAATTGCGTCGCTGTGAAATACCAGTACTATGTGTTCTAAGACATTTCCTTCTAAATCGAGTAACGTTTCTATGGAAACGACAGGATTTTCTTTTGGGATAAGACAATCACATTTACGATCCACCAATCCTTCTTTACTGCATCCCTCACTCCCACACATTGAAGAATTCACACGGAAATTGCGTCGCTGTGAAATACGAGTACTATGTGTTCTAAGACATTTCCTTCTAAATCGAGTAACGTTTCTATGGAAACGACAGGATTTTCTTTTTGGATACGACAATCACATTTACGATCCACTAATCCTTCTTTACTGCATCCCTCACTCCCACACATTGAAGAATTCACTCGGAAATTCCGTCGCTGTGAAATACGAGTACTATGTGTTCTAAAACATTTCCTTCTAAATCGAGTAACGTTTCTATGGAAACGACAGGATTTTCTTTTGGGATACGAAAATCACATTTACGATCCACTAATCCTTCTTTACTGCATCCCTCACTCCCACACATTGAAGAATTCACTCGGAAATTCCGTCGCTGTGAAATACGAGTACTATGTGTTCTAAGACATTTCCTTCTAAATCGAGTAACGTTTCTATGGAAACGACAGGATTTTCTTTTGGGATACGACAATCTCATTTCCGATCCACTAATCCTTTTTTACTGCATCCCTCACTCCCAAACATTGACGAACTCACACGGAAATTCCGTCGCTGTGAAATACGAGTACTATGTGTTCTAAGACATTTCCTTCTAAATCGAGTAACGTTTCTATGGAAACGACAGGATTTTCTTTTGGGATACGACAATCTCATTTCCGATCCACTAATCCTTTTTTACTGCATCCCCCACTCCCAAACATTGACGAATTCACACGGAAATTCCGTCGCTGTGAAATACGAGTACTATGTGTTCTAAGACATTTCCTTCTAAATCGAGTAACGTTCCTATGGAAACGACAGGATTTTCTTTTGGGATACGACAATCTCATTTCCGATCCACTAATACTTTTTTACTGCATCGCTCACTCCCAAACATTGACGAATTCACACGGAAATTCCGTCGCTGTGAAATAGGAGTACTATGTGTTCTAAGACATTTCCTTCTAAATCGAGTAACGTTTCTATGGAAACGACAGGATTTTCTTTTGGGATACGACAATCACATTTCCGATCCACTAATCCTTCTTTACTGCATCCCTCACTCCCACACATTGAAGAATTCACTCGGAAATTCCGTCGCTGCGAAATACGAGTACTATGTGTTCTAAGACATTTCCTTCGAAATCGAGTAACGTTTCTATGGAAACGACAGGATTTTCTTTTTGGATACGACAATCACATTTACGATCCACTAATCCTTCTTTACTGCATCCCTCACTCCCACACATTGAAGAATTCACTCGGAAATTCCGTCGCTGTGAAATACGAGTACTATGTGTTCTAAGACATTTCCTTCTAAATCGAGTAACGTTTCTATGGAAACGACAGGATTTTCTTTTGGGATACGACAATCACATTTACGATCCACTAATCCTTCTTTACTGCATCCCTCACTCCCACACATTGAAGAATTCACTCGGAAATTCCGTCGCTGTGAAATACGAGTACTATGTGTTCTAAGACATTTCCATCTAAATCGAGTAACGTTTCTATGGAAACGACAGGAGTTTCTTTTGGGATACGACAATCTCATTTCCGATCCACTAATCCTTTTTTACTGCATCCCTCACTCCCAAACATTGACGAATTCACACGGAAATTCCGTCGCTGTGAAATACGAGTACTATGTGTTCTAAGACATTTCCTTCTAAATCGAGTAACGTTTCTATGGAAACGACAGGATTTTCCTTTGGGATACGACAATCACATTTCCGATCCACTAATCCTTCTTTACTGCATTTCTCACTCCCACACATTGAAGAATTCACACGGAAATTGCGTCGCTGTGAAATACGAGTACTATGTGTTCTAAGACATTTCCTTCTAAATCGAGTAACGTTTCTATGGAAACGACAGGATTTTCTTTTGGGATACGACAATCACATTTCCGATCCACTAATCCTTCTTTACTGCATCCCTCACTGCCAAACATTGACGAATTCACACGGAAATTGCGTCGCTGTGAAATACGAGTACTATGTGTTCTAAGACATTTCCTTCTAAATCGAGTAACGTTTCTATGGAAACGACAGGATTTTCTTTTGGGATACGACAATCTCATTTTAGATCCACTAATCCTTCTTTACTGCATCCCTCACTCCCACACATTGAAGAATTCACACGGAAATTGCGTCGCTGTGAAATACGAGTACTATGTGTTCTATGACATTTCCTTCTAAATCGAGTAACGTTTCTATGGAAACGACAGGATTTTCTTTTGGGATACGACAATCACATTTACGATCCACTAATCCTTCTTTACTGCATCCCTCACTCCCACACATTGAAGAATTCACACGGAAATTGCGTCGCTGTGAAATACCAGTACTATGTGTTCTAAGACATTTCCTTCTAAATCGAGTAACGTTTCTATGGAAACGACAGGATTTTCTTTTGGGATAAGACAATCACATTTACGATCCACCAATCCTTCTTTACTGCATCCCTCACTCCCACACATTGAAGAATTCACACGGAAATTGCGTCGCTGTGAAATACGAGTACTATGTGTTCTAAGACATTTCCTTCTAAATCGAGTAACGTTTCTATGGAAACGACAGGATTTTCTTTTGGGATACGAAAATCACATTTACGATCCACTAATCCTTCTTTACTGCATCCCTCACTCCCACACATTGAAGAATTCACTCGGAAATTCCGTCGCTGTGAAATACGAGTACTATGTGTTCTAAGACATTTCCTTCTAAATCGAGTAACGTTTCTATGGAAACGACAGGATTTTCTTTTGGGATACGACAATCTCATTTCCGATCCACTAATCCTTTTTTACTGCATCCCTCACTCCCAAACATTGACGAACTCACACGGAAATTCCGTCGCTGTGAAATACGAGTACTATGTGTTCTAAGACATTTCCTTCTAAATCGAGTAACGTTTCTATGGAAACGACAGGATTTTCTTTTGGGATACGACAATCTCATTTCCGATCCACTAATCCTTTTTTACTGCATCCCCCACTCCCAAACATTGACGAATTCACACGGAAATTCCGTCGCTGTGAAATACGAGTACTATGTGTTCTAAGACATTTCCTTCTAAATCGAGTAACGTTCCTATGGAAACGACAGGATTTTCTTTTGGGATACGACAATCTCATTTCCGATCCACTAATACTTTTTTACTGCATCGCTCACTCCCAAACATTGACGAATTCACACGGAAATTCCGTCGCTGTGAAATAGGAGTACTATGTGTTCTAAGACATTTCCTTCTAAATCGAGTAACGTTTCTATGGAAACGACAGGATTTTCTTTTGGGATACGACAATCACATTTCCGATCCACTAATCCTTCTTTACTGCATCCCTCACTCCCACACATTGAAGAATTCACTCGGAAATTCCGTCGCTGCGAAATACGAGTACTATGTGTTCTAAGACATTTCCTTCGAAATCGAGTAACGTTTCTATGGAAACGACAGGATTTTCTTTTTGGATACGACAATCACATTTACGATCCACTAATCCTTCTTTACTGCATCCCTCACTCCCACACATTGAAGAATTCACTCGGAAATTCCGTCGCTGTGAAATACGAGTACTATGTGTTCTAAGACATTTCCTTCTAAATCGAGTAACGTTTCTATGGAAACGACAGGATTTTCTTTTGGGATACGACAATCACATTTACGATCCACTAATCCTTCTTTACTGCATCCCTCACTCCCACACATTGAAGAATTCACTCGGAAATTCCGTCGCTGTGAAATACGAGTACTATGTGTTCTAAGACATTTCCATCTAAATCGAGTAACGTTTCTATGGAAACGACAGGAGTTTCTTTTGGGATACGACAATCTCATTTCCGATCCACTAATCCTTTTTTACTGCATCCCTCACTCCCAAACATTGACGAATTCACACGGAAATTCCGTCGCTGTGAAATACGAGTACTATGTGTTCTAAGACATTTCCTTCTAAATCGAGTAACGTTTCTATGGAAACGACAGGATTTTCCTTTGGGATACGACAATCACATTTCCGATCCACTAATCCTTCTTTACTGCATTTCTCACTCCCACACATTGAAGAATTCACACGGAAATTGCGTCGCTGTGAAATACGAGTACTATGTGTTCTAAGACATTTCCTTCTAAATCGAGTAACGTTTCTATGGAAACGACAGGATTTTCTTTTGGGATACGACAATCACATTTCCGATCCACTAATCCTTCTTTACTGCATCCCTCACTGCCAAACATTGACGAATTCACACGGAAATTGCGTCGCTGTGAAATACGAGTACTATGTGTTCTAAGACATTTCCTTCTAAATCGAGTAACGTTTCTATGGAAACGACAGGATTTTCTTTTGGGATACGACAATCTCATTTTAGATCCACTAATCCTTCTTTACTGCATCCCTCACTCCCACACATTGAAGAATTCACACGGAAATTGCGTCGCTGTGAAATACGAGTACTATGTGTTCTATGACATTTCCTTCTAAATCGAGTAACGTTTCTATGGAAACGACAGGATTTTCTTTTGGGATACGACAATCACATTTACGATCCACTAATCCTTCTTTACTGCATCCCTCACTCCCACACATTGAAGAATTCACACGGAAATTGCGTCGCTGTGAAATACCAGTACTATGTGTTCTAAGACATTTCCTTCTAAATCGAGTAACGTTTCTATGGAAACGACAGGATTTTCTTTTGGGATAAGACAATCACATTTACGATCCACCAATCCTTCTTTACTGCATCCCTCACTCCCACACATTGAAGAATTCACACGGAAATTGCGTCGCTGTGAAATACGAGTACTATGTGTTCTAAGACATTTCCTTCTAAATCGAGTAACGTTCCTATGGAAACGACAGGATTTTCTTTTGGGATACGACAATCTCATTTCCGATCCACTAATCCTTTGTTACTGCATCCCTCACTCCCAAACATTGACGAATTCACACGGAAATTCCGTCGCTGTGAAATAGGAGTACTATGTGTTCTAAGACATTTCCTTCTAAATCGAGTAACGTTTCTATGGAAACGACAGGATTTTCTTTTGGGATACGACAATCACATTTCCGATCCACTAATCCTTCTTTACTGCATCCCTCACTCCCACACATTGAAGAATTCACTCGGAAATTCCGTCGCTGTGAAATACGAGTACTATGTGTTCTAAGACATTTCCTACTAAATCGAGTAACGTTTCTATGGAAACGACAGGATTTTCTTTTTGGATACGACAATCACATTTACGATCCACTAATCCTTCTTTACTGCATCCCTCACTCCCACACATTGAAGAATTCACTCGGAAATTCCGTCGCTGTGAAATACGAGTACTATGTGTTCTAAGACATTTCCTTCTAAATCGAGTAACGTTTCTATGGAAACGACAGGATTTTCTTTTGGGATACGACAATCACATTTACGATCCACTAATCCTTCTTTACTGCATCCCTCACTCCCACACATTGAAGAATTCACTCGGAAATTCCGTCGCTGTGAAATACGAGTACTATGTGTTCTAAGACATTTCCTTCTAAATCGAGTAACGTTTCTATGGAAACGACAGGATTTTCTTTTGGGATACGACAATCTCATTTCCGATCCACTAATCCTTTTTTACTGCATCCCTCACTCCCAAACATTGACGAATTCACACGGAAATTCCGTCGCTGTGAAATACGAGTACTATGTGTTCTAAGACATTTCCTTCTAAATCGAGTAACGTTTCTATGGAAACGACAGGATTTTCCTTTGGGATACGACAATCACATTTCCGATCCACTAATCCTTCTTTACTGCATTTCTCACTCCCACACATTGAAGAATTCACACGGAAATTGCGTCGCTGTGAAATACGAGTACTATGTGTTCTAAGACATTTCCTTCTAAATCGAGTAACGTTTCTATGGAAACGACAGGATTTTCTTTTGGGATACGACAATCACATTTCCGATCCACTAATCCTTCTTTACTGCATCCCTCACTGCCAAACATTGACGAATTCACACGGAAATTGCGTCGCTGTGAAATACGAGTACTATGTGTTCTAAGACATTTCCTTCTAAATCGAGTAACGTTTCTATGGAAACGACAGGATTTTCTTTTGGGATACGACAATCTCATTTTAGATCCACTAATCCTTCTTTACTGCATCCCTCACTCCCACACATTGAAGAATTCACACGGAAATTGCGTCGCTGTGAAATACGAGTACTATGTGTTCTATGACATTTCCTTCTAAATCGAGTAACGTTTCTATGGAAACGACAGGATTTTCTTTTGGGATACGACAATCACATTTACGATCCACTAATCCTTCTTTACTGCATCCCTCACTCCCACACATTGAAGAATTCACACGGAAATTGCGTCGCTGTGAAATACCAGTACTATGTGTTCTAAGACATTTCCTTCTAAATCGAGTAACGTTTCTATGGAAACGACAGGATTTTCTTTTGGGATAAGACAATCACATTTACGATCCACCAATCCTTCTTTACTGCATCCCTCACTCCCACACATTGAAGAATTCACACGGAAATTGCGTCGCTGTGAAATACGAGTACTATGTGTTCTAAGACATTTCCTTCTAAATCGAGTAACGTTTCTATGGAAACGACAGGATTTTCTTTTTGGATACGACAATCACATTTACGATCCACTAATCCTTCTTTACTGCATCCCTCACTCTCACACATTGAAGAATTCACACGGAAATTGCGTCGCTGTGAAATACGAGTACTATGTGTTCTAAGACATTTCCATCTAAATCGAGTAACGTTTCTATGGAAACGACAGGATTTTCTTTTGGGATACGACAATCACATTTACGATGCACTAATCCTTCTTTACTGCATCCCTCACTCCCACACATTGAAGAATTCACACGGAAATTGCGTCGCTGTGAAATACGAGTACTATGTGTTCTAAGACATTTCCTTCCAAATCGAGTAACGTTTCTATGGAAACGACAGGATTTTCTTTCGGGATACGACAATCACATTTCCGATCCACTAATCCTTCTTTACTGCATCCCTCACTCCCAAACATTGACGAATTCACACGGAAATTGCTTCGCTGTGAAATACGAGTACTATGTGTTCTAAGACATTTCCTTCTAAATCGAGTAACGTTTCTATGGAAACGACAGGATTTTCTTTTGGGATACGACAATCACATTTACGATCCACTAATATTTCTTTACTGCATCCCTCACTCCCACACATTGAGGAATTCACACGGAAATTGCGTCGCTGTGAAATACGAGTACTATGTGTTCTAAGACATTTCCTTCTAAATCGAGTAACGTTTCTATGGAAACGACAGGATTTTCTTTTGGGATAAGACAATCTCATTTCCGATCCACTAATCCTTTTTTAACTGCATCCCTCACTCCCAAACATTGACGAATTCACACGGAAATGCCTTCGCTGTGAAATACGAGTACTATGTGTTCTAAGACATTTCCTTCTAAATCGAGTAACGTTTCTATGGAAACGACAGGATTTTCCTTTGGGATACGACAATCACATTTCCGATCCACTAATCCTTCTTTACTGCATCCCTCACTCCCACACATTGAAGAATTCACACGGAAATTGCGTCGCTGTGAAATACGAGTATTATGTGTTCTAAGACATTTCCTTCTAAATCGAGTAACGTTTCTATGGAAACGACAGGTTTTTCTTTTTGGATACGACAATCACATTTCCGATCCACTAATCGTTCTTTACTGCATCCCTCACTCCCAAACATTGACGAATTCACACGGAAATTGCGTCGCTGTGAAATACGAGTACTATGTGTTCTAAGACATTTCCTTCTAAATCGAGTAACGTTTCTATGGAAACGACAGGATTTTCTTTTGGGATACGACAATCTCATTTCCGACCCACTAATCCTTCTTTACTGCATCCCTCACTCCCACACATTGAAGAATTCACACGGAAATTGCTTCGCTGTGAAATACGAGTACTATGTGTTCTATGACATTTCCTTCTAAATCGAGTAACGTTTCTATGGAAACGACAGGATTTTCTTTTGGGATACGAAAATTAAATTTACGATCCACTAATCCTTCTTTACTGCATCCCTCACTCCCGCACATTTAAGAATTCACACGGAAATTGCGTCGCTGTGAAATACGAGTACTATGTGTTCTAAGACATTTCCTTCTAAATCGAGTAACGTTTCTATGGAAACGACAGGATTTTCTTTTGGGATACGACAATCACATTTACGATCCACTAATCCTTCTTTACTGCATCCCTCACTCCCACACATTGAAGATATCACACGGAAATTGCGTCGCTGTGAAATACGAGTACTATGTGTTCTAAGACATTTCCTTCTAAATCGAGTAACGTTTCTATGGAAACGACAGGATTTTCTTTTGGGATACGACAATCACACTTATGATCCACTAATCCTTCTTTACTGCATCCCTCACTCCCACACATTGAAGAATTCACACGGAAATTGCGTCGCTGTGAAATACGAGTACTATGTGTTCTAAGACATTTCCTTCTAAATCGAGTAACGTTTCAATGGAAACGACAGGATTTTCTCTTGGGATACGACAATCACATTTACGATCCACTAATCCTTCTTTACTGCATCCCTCACTCCCACACATTGAAGAATTCACACGGAAATTGCGTCGCTGTGAAATACGAGTACTATGTGTTCTAAGACATTTCCTTCTAAATCGAGTAACGTTTCTATGGAAACGACAGGATTTTCTTTTGGGATACGACAATCACATTTACGATGCACTAATCCTTCTTTACTGCATCCCTCACTCCCACACATTGAAGAATTAACACGGAAATTGCGTCGCTGTGAAATACGAGTACTATGTGTTCTAAGACATTTCCTTCTAAATCGAGTAACGTTTCTATGGAAACGACAGGATTTTCTTTTGGGATACGACAATCACATTTACGATCCACTAATCCTTCTTTACTGCATCCCTCACTCCCACACATTGAAGAATTCACACGGAAATTGCGTCGCTGTGAAATACGAGTACTATGTGTTCTAAGACATTTCCTTCTAAATCGAGTAACGTTTCTATGGAAACGACAGGAATTTCTTTTGGGATACGACAATCACATTTACGATCCACTAATCCTTCTTTACTGCATCCCTCACTCCCACACATTGAAGAATTCACACGGAAATTGCGTCGCTGTGAAATACGAGTACTATGTGTTCCAAGACATTTCCTTCTAAATCGAGTAACGTTTCTATGGAAACGACCGATTTTTCTTTTGGGATACGACAATCACATTTCCGATCCACTAATCCTTCTTTACTGCATCCCTCACTCACAATCATTGACGAATTCACACGGAGATTGCGTCGCTGTGAAATACGAGTACTATGTGTTCTAAGACATTTCCTTCTAAATCGAGTAACGTTTCTATGGAAACGACAGGATTTTCCTTTGGGATACGACAATCACATTTCCGATCCACTAATCCTTCTTTACTGCATTTCTCACTCCCACACATTGAAGAATTCACACAAAAATTGCGTCGCTGTGAAATACGAGTACTATGTGTTCTAAGACATTTCCTTCTAAATCGAGTAACGTTTCTATGGAAACGACAGGATTTTCTTTTGGGATACGACAATCACTTTTCCGATCCACTAATCCTTCTTTACTGCATCCCTCACTGCCAAACATTGACGAATTCACACGGAAATTGCGTCGCTGTGAAATACGAGTACTATGTGTTCTAAGACATTTCCTTCTAAATCGAGTAACGTTTCTATGGAAACGACAGGATTTTCTTTTGGGATACGACAATCTCATTTTAGATCCACTAATCCTTCTTTACTGCATCCCTCACTCCCACACATTGAAGAATTCACACGGAAATTGCGTCGCTGTGAAATACGAGTACTATGTGTTCTATGACATTTCCTTCTAAATCGAGTAACGTTTCTATGGAAACGACAGGATTTTCTTTTGGGATACGACAATCACATTTACGATCCACTAATCCTTCTTTACTGCATCCCTCACTCCCACACATTGAAGAATTCACACGGAAATTGCGTCGCTGTGAAATACCAGTACTATGTGTTCTAAGACATTTCCTTCTAAATCGAGTAACGTTTCTATGGAAACGACAGGATTTTCTTTTGGGATAAGACAATCACATTTACGATCCACCAATCCTTCTTTACTGCATCCCTCACTCCCACACATTGAAGAATTCACACGGAAATTGCGTCGCTGTGAAATACGAGTACTATGTGTTCTAAGACATTTCCTTCTAAATCGAGTAACGTTTCTATGGAAACGACAGGATTTTCTTTTTGGATACGACAATCACATTTACGATCCACTAATCCTTCTTTACTGCATCCCTCACTCTCACACATTGAAGAATTCACACGGAAATTGCGTCGCTGTGAAATACGAGTACTATGTGTTCTAAGACATTTCCTTCTAAATCGAGTAACGTTTCTATGGAAACGACAGGATTTTCTTTTTGGATACGACAATCACATTTACGATCCACTAATCCTTCTTTACTGCATCCCTCACTCTCACACATTGAAGAATTCACACGGAAATTGCGTCGCTGTGAAATACGAGTACTATGTGTTCCAAGACATTTCCTTCTAAATCGAGTAACGTTTCTATGGAAACGACAGGATTTTCTTTTGGGATACGACAATCACATTTACGATGCACTAATCCTTCTTTACTGCATCCCTCACTCCCACACATTGAAGAATTCACACGGAAATTGCGTCGCTGTGAAATACGAGTACTATGTGTTCTAAGACATTTCCTTCCAAATCGAGTAACGTTTCTATGGAAACGACAGGATTTTCTTTTGGGATACGACAATCACATTTCCGATCCACTAATCCTTCTTTACTGCATCCCTCACTCCCAAACATTGACGAATTCACACGGAAATTGCTTCGCTGTGAAATACGAGTACTATGTGTTCTAAGACATTTCCTTCTAAATCGAGTAACGTTTCTATGGAAACGACAGGATTTTCCTTTGGGATACGACAATCACATTTCCGATCCACTAATCCTTCTTTACTGCATCCCTCACTCCCACACATTGAAGAATTCACACGGAAATTGCGTCGCTGTGAAATACGAGTACTATGTGTTCTAAGACATTTCCTTCTAAATCGAGTAACGTTTCTATGGAAACGACAGGTTTTTCTTTTTGGATACGACAATCACATTTCCGATCCACTAATCGTTCTTTACTGCATCCCTCACTCCCAAACATTGACGAATTCACACGGAAATTGCGTCGCTGTGAAATACGAGTACTATGTGTTCTAAGACATTTCCTTCTAAATCGAGTAACGTTTCTATGGAAACGACAGGATTTTCTTTTGGGATACGACAATCTCATTTCCGACCCACTAATCCTTCTTTACTGCATCCCTCACTCCCACACATTGAAGAATTCACACGGAAATTGCTTCGCTGTGAAATACGAGTACTATGTGTTCTATGACATTTCCTTCTGAATCGAGTAACGTTTCTATGGAAACGACAGGATTTTCTTTTGGGATACGACAATTAAATTTACGATCCACTAATCCTTCTTTACTGCATCCCTCACTCCCGCACATTTAAGAATTCACACGGAAATTGCGTCGCTGTGAAATACGAGTACTATGTGTTCTAAGACATTTCCTTCTAAATCGAGTAACGTTTCTATGGAAACGACAGGATTTTCTTTTGGGATACGACAATCACATTTACGATCCACTAATCCTTCTTTACTGCATCCCTCACTCCCACACATTGAAGATATCACACGGAAATTGCGTCGCTGTGAAATACGAGTACTATGTGTTCTAAGACATTTCCTTCTAAATCGAGTAACGTTTCTATGGAAACGACAGGATTTTCTTTTGGGATACGACAATCACACTTACGATCCACTAATCCTTCTTTACTGCATCCCTCACTCCCACACATTGAAGAATTCACACGGAAATTGCGTCGCTGTGAAATACGAGTACTATGTGTTCTAAGACATTTCCTTCTAAATCGAGTAACGTTTCAATGGAAACGACAGGATTTTCTCTTGGGATACGACAATCACATTTACGATCCACTAATCCTTCTTTACTGCATCCCTCACTCCCACACATTGAAGAATTCACACGGAAATTGCGTCGCTGTGAAATACGAGTACTATGTGTTCTAAGACATTTCCTTCTAAATCGAGTAACGTTTCTATGGAAACGACAGGATTTTCTTTTGGGATACGACAATCACATTTACGATGCACTAATCCTTCTTTACTGCATCCCTCACTACCACACATTGAAGAATTAACACGGAAATTGCGTCGCTGTGAAATACGAGTACTATGTGTTCTAAGACATTTCCTTCTAAATCGAGTAACGTTTCTATGGAAACGACAGGATTTTCTTTTGGGATACGACAATCACATTTACGATCCACTAATCCTTCTTTACTGCATCCCTCACTCCCACACATTGAAGAATTCACACGGAAATTGCGTCGCTGTGAAATACGAGTACTATGTGTTCTAAGACATTTCCTTCTAAATCGAGTAACGTTTCTATGGAAACGACAGGAATTTCTTTTGGGATACGACAATCACATTTACGATCCACTAATCCTTCTTTACTGCATCCCTCACTCCCACACATTGAAGAATTCACACGGAAATTGCGTCGCTGTGAAATACGAGTACTATGTGTTCCAAGACATTTCCTTCTAAATCGAGTAACGTTTCTATGGAAACGACCGATTTTTCTTTTGGGATACGACAATCACATTTCCGATCCAATAATCCTTCTTTACTGCATCCCTCACTCACAATCATTGACGAATTCACACGGAAATTGCGTCGCTGTGAAATACGAGTACTATGTGTTCTAAGACATTTCCTTCTAAATCGAGTAACGTTTCTATGGAAACGACAGGATTTTCTTTTGGGATACGACAATCACATTTACGATCCACTAATCCTTCTTTACTGCATCCCTCACCCCCACGCATTGAAGAATTCACACGGAAATTGCGTCGCTGTGAAATACGAGTACTATGTGTTCTAAGACATTTCCTTCTAAATCGAGTAACGTTTCTATGGAAACGACAGGATTTTCTTTTGGGATACGACAATCACATTTACGATGCACTAATCCTTCTTTACTGCATCCCTCACTACCACACATTGAAGAATTAACACGGAAATTGCGTCGCTGTGAAATACGAGTACTATGTGTTCTAAGACATTTCCTTCTAAATCGAGTAACGTTTCTATGGAAACGACAGGATTTTCTTTTGGGATACGACAATCACATTTACGATCCACTAATCCTTCTTTACTGCATCCCTCACTCCCACACATTGAAGAATTCACACGGAAATTGCGTCGCTGTGAAATACGAGTACTATGTGTTCTAAGACATTTCCTTCTAAATCGAGTAACGTTTCTATGGAAACGACAGGATTTTCTCTTGGGATACGACAATCACATTTCCGATCCACTAATCCTTCTTTACTGCATCCCTCACTCCCACACATTGAAGAATTCACACGGAAATTGCTTCGCTGTGAAATACGAGTACTATGTGTTCTATGACATTTCCTTCTAAATCGAGTAACGTTTCTATGGAAACGACAGGATTTTCTTTTGGGATACGACAAACAAATTTACGATCCACTAATCCTTCTTTACTGCATCCCTCACTCCCACACATTTAAGAATTCACACGGAAATTGCGTCGCTGTGAAATACGAGTACTATGTGTTCTAAGACATTTCCTTCTAAATCGAGTAACGTTTCTATGGAAACGACAGGATTTTCTTTTGGGATACGACAATCACATTTACGATCCACTAATCCTTCTTTACTGCATCCCTCACCCCCACACATTGAAGAATTCACACGGAAATTGCGTCGCTGTGAAATACGAGTACTATGTGTTCTAAGACATTTCCTTCTAAATCGAGTAACGTTTCTATGGAAACGACAGGATTTTCTTTTGGGATACGACAATCACATTTACGATGCACTAATCCTTCTTTACTGCATCCCTCACTACCACACATTGAAGAATTAACACGGAAATTGCGTCGCTGTGAAATACGAGTACTATGTGTTCTAAGACATTTCCTTCTAAATCGAGTAACGTTTCTATGGAAACGACAGGATTTTCTTTTGGGATACGACAATCACATTTACGATCCACTAATCCTTCTTTACTGCATCCCTCACTCCCACACATTGAAGAATTCACACGGAAATTGCGTCGCTGTGAAATACGAGTACTATGTGTTCTAAGACATTTCCTTCTAAATCGAGTAACGTTTCTATGGAAACGACAGGAATTTCTTTTGGGATACGACAATCACATTTACGATCCACTAATCCTTCTTTACTGCATCCCTCACTCCCACACATTGAAGAATTCACACGGAAATTGCGTCGCTGTGAAATACGAGTACTATGTGTTCCAAGACATTTCCTTCTAAATCGAGTAACGTTTCTATGGAAACGACCGATTTTTCTTTTGGGATACGACAATCACATTTCCGATCCAATAATCCTTCTTTACTGCATCCCTCACTCACAATCATTGACGAATTCACACGGAGATTGCGTCGCTGTGAAATACGAGTACTATGTGTTCTAAGACATTTCCTTCTAAATCGAGTAACGTTTCAATGGAAACGACAGGATTTTCTTTTGGGATACGACAATCACATTTCCGATCCACTAATCCTTCTTTACTGCATCCCTCACTCCCAAACATTGACGAATTCACACGGTAATTGCGTCGCTGTGAAATACGAGTACTATGTGTTCTAAGACATTTCCTTCTAAATCGAGTAACGTTTCTATGGAAACGACAGGATTTTCCTTTCGGATACGATAATCACATTTCCGATCCACTAATCCTTCTTTACTGCATCCCTCACTCCCACACATTGAAGAATTCACACGGAAATTGCGTCGCTGTGAAATACGAGTACTATGTGTTCTAAGACATTTCCTTCTAAATCGAGTAACGTTTCTATGGAAACGACAGGATTTTCTCTTGGGATACGACAATCACATTTCCGATCCACTAATCCTTCTTTACTGCATCCCTCACTCCCACACATTGAAGAATTCACACGGAAATTGCTTCGCTGTGAAATACGAGTACTATGTGTTCTATGACATTTCCTTCTAAATCGAGTAACGTTTCTATGGAAACGACAGGATTTTCTTTTGGGATACGACAAACAAATTTACGATCCACTAATCCTTCTTTACTGCATCCCTCACTCCCACACATTTAAGAATTCACACGGAAATTGCGTCGCTGTGAAATACGAGTACTATGTGTTCTAAGACATTTCCTTCTAAATCGAGTAACGTTTCTATGGAAACGACAGGATTTTCTTTTGGGATACGACAATCACATTTACGATCCACTAATCCTTCTTTACTGCATCCCTCACCCCCACACATTGAAGAATTCACACGGAAATTGCGTCGCTGTGAAATACGAGTACTATGTGTTCTAAGACATTTCCTTCTAAATCGAGTAACGTTTCTATGGAAACGACAGGATTTTCTTTTGGGATACGACAATCACATTTACGATCAACTAATCCTTCTTTACTGCATCCCTCACTCCCACACATTGAAGAATTCACACGGAAATTGCGTCGCTGTGAAATACGAG
The DNA here is from genome assembly GCF_021461385.2 of Schistocerca piceifrons. NCBI lineage: Eukaryota > Metazoa > Arthropoda > Insecta > Orthoptera > Acrididae > Schistocerca > Schistocerca piceifrons. The sequence goes on along the minus strand of NC_060144.1, from coordinate 600,763,933 downwards.
TACTATGTGTTCTAAGACATTTCCTTCTAAATCGAGTAACGTTTCTATGGAAACGACCGATTTTTCTTTTGGGATACGACAATCACATTTCCGATCCACTAATCCTTCTTTACTGCATCCCTCACTCACAAACATTGACGAATTCACACGGAAATTGCGTCGCTGTGAAATACGAGTACTATGTGTTCTAAGACATTTCCTTCTAAATCGAGTAACGTTTCTATGGAAACGACAGGATTTTCTTTTGGGATACGACAATCACATTTACGATCCACTAATCCTTCTTTACTGCATCCCTCACTCCCACACATTTAAGATTTCACACGGAAATTGCGTCGCTGTGAAATACGAGTACTATGTGTTCTAAGACATTTCCTTCTAAATCGAGTAACGTTTCTTTGGAAACGACAGGATTTTCTTTTGGGATACGACAATCACATTTACGATCCACTAATCCTTCTTTACTGCATCCCTCACTCCCACACATTGAAGATATCACACGGAAATTGCGTCGCTGTGAAATACGAGTACTATGTGTTCTCAGACATTTCCTTCTAAATCGAGTAACGTTTCTATGGAAACGACAGGATTTTCTTTTGGGATACGACAATCACATTTACGATCCACTAATCCTTCTTTACTGCATCCCTCACTCCCACACATTGAAGAATTCACACGGAAATTGCGTCGCTGTGAAATACGAGTACTATGTGTTCTAAGACATTTCCTTCTAAATCGAGTAACGTTTCTATGGAAACGACAGGATTTTCTTTTGGGATACGACAATCACATTTACGATCCACTAATCCTTCTTTACTGCATCCCTCACTCCCACACATTGAAGAATTCACACGGAAATTGCGTCGCTGTGAAATACGAGTACTATGTGTTCTAAGACATTTCCTTCTAAATCGAGTAACGTTTCTATGGAAACGACAGGATTTTCTTTTGGGATACGACAATCACATTTACGATCCACTAATCCTTCTTTACTGCATCCCTCACTCCCACACATTGAAGAATTCACACGGAAATTGCGTCGCTGTGAAATACGAGTACTATGTGTTCTAAGACATTTCCTTCTAAATCGAGTAACGTTTCTATGGAAACGACCGATTTTTCTTTTGGGATACGACAGTCACATTTCCGATCCACTAATCCTTCTTTACTGCATCCCTTACTCACAAACATTGACGAATTCACACGGAAATTGCGTCGCTGTGAAATACGAGTACTATGTGTTCTAAGACATTTCCTTCTAAATCGAGTAACGTTTCTATGGAAACGACAGGATTTTCTTTTGGGATACGACAATCACATTTACGATCCACTAATCCTTCTTTACTGCATCCCTCACTCCCACACATTGAAGAATTCACACGGAAATTGCGTCGCTGTGAAATACGAGTACTATGTGTTCTAAGACATTTCCTTCTAAATCGAGTAACGTTTCTATGGAAACGACAGGATTTTCTTTTGGGATACGACAATCTCATTTCCGATCCACTAATCCTTTTTTAACTGCATCCCTCACTCCCAAACATTGACGAATTCACACGGAAATTCCTTCGCTGTGAAATACGAGTATTATGTGTTCTAAGACATTTCCTTCTAAATCGAGTAACGTTTCTATGGAAACGACAGGATTTTCCTTTGGGATACGACAATCACATTTCCGATCCACTAATCCTTCTTTACTGCATCCCTCACTCCCACACATTGAAGAATTCACACGGAAATTGCGTCGCTGTGAAATACGAGTACTATGTGTTCTAAGACATTTCCTTCTAAATCGAGTGACGTTTCTATGGAAACGACAGGATTTTCTTTTGGGATACGACAATCACATTTCCGATCCACTAATCCTTCTTTACTGCATCCCTCACTGCCAAACATTGACGAATTCACACGGAAATTGCGTCGCTGTGAAATACGAGTACTATGTGTTCTAAGACATTTCCTTCTAAATCGAGTAACGTTTCTATGGAAACGACAGGATTTTCTTTTGGGATACGACAATCTCATTTCCGATCCACTAATCCTTCTTTACTGCATCCCTCACTCCCACACATTGAAGAATTCACACTGAAATTGCTTCGCTGTGAAATACGAGTACTATGTGTTCTATGACATTTCCTTCTAAATCGAGTAACGTTTCTATGGAAACGACAGGATTTTCTTTTGTGATACGACAATCACATTTACGATCCACTAATCCTTCTTTACTGCATCCCTCACTCCCACACATTTAAGAATTCACACGGAAATTGCGTCGCTGTGAAATACGAGTACTATGTGTTCTAAGACATTTCCTTCTAAATCGAGTAACGTTTCTATGGAAACGACAGGATTTTCTTTTGGGATACGACAATCACATTTACGGTCCACTAATCCTTCTTTACTGCATCCCTCACTCCCACACATTGAAGAATTCACACGGAAATTGCGTCGCTGTGAAATACGAGTACTATGTGTTCTAAGACAGTTCCTTCTAAATCGAGTAACGTTTCTATGGAAACGACAGGATTTTCTTTTGGGATACGACAATCACATTTACGATCCACTAATCCTTCTTTACTGCATCCCTCACTCCCACACATTAAAGAATTCACACGGAAATTGCGTCGCTGTGAAATACGAGTACTATGTGTTCTAAGACATTTCCTTCTAAATCGAGTAACGTTTCTATGGAAACGACAGGATTTTCTTTAGGGATACGACAATCACATTTACGATCAACTAATCCTTCTTTACTGCATCCCTCACTCCCACACATTGAAGAATTCACACGGAAATTGCGTCGCTGTGAAATACGAGTACTATGTGTTCTAAGACATTTCCTTCTAAATCGAGTAACGCTTCTATGGAAACGACCGATTTTTCTTTTGGGATACGACAATCACATTTCCGATCCACTAATCCTTCTTTACTGCATCCCTCACTCACAAACATTGACGAATTCACACGGAAATTGCGTCGCTGTGAAATACGAGTAATATGTGTTCTAAGACATTTCCTTCTAAATCGAGTAACGTTTCTATGGAAACGACAGGATTTTCTTTTGGGATACGACAATCACATTTACGATCCACTAATCCTTCTTTACTGCATCCCTCACTCCCACACATTGAAGAATTCACACGGAAATTCCGTCGCTGTGAAATACGAGTACTATGTGTTCTAAGACATTTCCTTCTAAATCGAGTAACGTTTCTATGGAAACGACAGGATTTTCTCTTGGGATACGACAATCACATTTCCGATCCACTAATCCTTCTTTACTGCAACGCTCACTCCCACACATTGAAGAATTCACACGGAAATTGCTTCGCTGTGAAATACGAGTACTATGTGTTCTATGACATTTCCTTCTAAATCGAGTAACGTTTCTATGGAAACGACAGGATTTTCTTTTGGGATACGACAAACAAATTTACGATCCACTAATCCTTCTTTACTGCATCCCTCACTCCCACACATTTAAGAATTCACACGGAAATTGCGTCGCTGTGAAATACGAGTACTATGTGTTCTAAGACATTTCCTTCTAAATCGAGTAACGTTTCTATGGAAACGACAGGATTTTCTTTTGGGATACGACAATCACATTTACGATCCACTAATCCTTCTTTACTGCATCCCTCACCCCCACACATTGAAGAATTCACACGGAAATTGCGTCGCTGTGAAATACGAGTACTATGTGTTCAAAGACATTTCCTTCTAAATCGAGTAACGTTTCTATGGAAACGACAGGATTTTCTTTTGGGATACGACAATCACATTTACGATCAACTAATCCTTCTTTACTGCATCCCTCACTCCCACACATTGAAGAATTCACACGGAAATTGCGTCGCTGTGAAATACGAGTACTATGTGTTCTAAGACATTTCCTTCTAAATCGAGTAACGTTTCTATGGAAACGACCGATTTTTCTTTTGGGATACGACAATCACATTTCCGATCCACTAATCCTTCTTTACTGCATCCCTCACTCACAAACATTGACGAATTCACACGGAAATTGCGTCGCTGTGAAATACGAGTACTATGTGTTCTAAGACATTTCCTTCTAAATCGAGTAACGTTTCTATGGAAACGACAGGATTTTCTTTTCTGATACGACAATCACATTTACGATCCACTAATCCTTCTTTACTGCATCCCTCACTCCCACACATTTAAGAATTCACACGGAAATTGCGTCGCTGTGAAATACGAGTACTATGTGTTCTAAGACATTTCCTTCTAAATCGAGTAACGTTTCTTTGGAAACGACAGGATTTTCTTTTGGGATACGACAATCACATTTACGATCCACTAATCCTTCTTTACTGCATCCCTCACTCCCACACATTGAAGATATCACACGGAAATTGCGTCGCTGTGAAATACGAGTACTATGTGTTCTCAGACATTTCCTTCTAAATCGAGTAACGTTTCTATGGAAACGACAGGATTTTCTTTTGGGATACGACAATCACATTTACGATCCACTAATCCTTCTTTACTGCATCCCTCACTCCCACACATTGAAGAATTCACACGGAAATTGCGTCGCTGTGAAATACGAGTACTATGTGTTCTAAGACATTTCCTTCTAAATCGAGTAACGTTTCTATGGAAACGACAGGATTTTCTTTTGGGATACGACAATCACATTTACGATCCACTAATCCTTCTTTACTGCATCCCTCACTCCCACACATTGAAGAATTCACACGGAAATTGCGTCGCTGTGAAATACGAGTACTATGTGTTCTAAGACATTTCCTTCTAAATCGAGTAACGTTTCTATGGAAACGACAGGATTTTCTTTTGGGATACGACAATCACATTTACGATCCACTAATCCTTCTTTACTGCATCCCTCACTCCCACACATTGAAGAATTCACACGGAAATTGCGTCGCTGTGAAATACGAGTACTATGTGTTCTAAGACATTTCCTTCTAAATCGAGTAACGTTTCTATGGAAACGACCGATTTTTCTTTTGGGATACGACAGTCACATTTCCGATCCACTAATCCTTCTTTACTGCATCCCTTACTCACAAACATTGACGAATTCACACGGAAATTGCGTCGCTGTGAAATACGAGTACTATGTGTTCTAAGACATTTCCTTCTAAATCGAGTAACGTTTCTATGGAAACGACAGGATTTTCTTTTGGGATACGACAATCACATTTACGATCCACTAATCCTTCTTTACTGCATCCCTCACTCCCACACATTGAAGAATTCACACGGAAATTGCGTCGCTGTGAAATACGAGTACTATGTGTTCTAAGACATTTCCTTCTAAATCGAGTAACGTTTCTATGGAAACGACAGGATTTTCTTTTGGGATACGACAATCTCATTTCCGATCCACTAATCCTTTTTTAACTGCATCCCTCGCTCCCAAACATTGACGAATTCACACGGAAATTCCTTCGCTGTGAAATACGAGTATTATGTGTTCTAAGACATTTCCTTCTAAATCGAGTAACGTTTCTATGGAAACGACAGGATTTTCCTTTGGGATACGACAATCACATTTCCGATCCACTAATCCTTCTTTACTGCATCCCTCACTCCCACACATTGAAGAATTCACACGGAAATTGCGTCGCTGTGAAATACGAGTACTATGTGTTCTAAGACATTTCCTTCTAAATCGAGTGACGTTTCTATGGAAACGACAGGATTTTCTTTTGGGATACGACAATCACATTTCCGATCCACTAATCCTTCTTTACTGCATCCCTCACTGCCAAACATTGACGAATTCACACGGAAATTGCGTCGCTGTGAAATACGAGTACTATGTGTTCTAAGACATTTCCTTCTAAATCGAGTAACGTTTCTATGGAAACGACAGGATTTTCTTTTGGGATACGACAATCTCATTTCCGATCCACTAATCCTTCTTTACTGCATCCCTCACTCCCACACATTGAAGAATTCACACTGAAATTGCTTCGCTGTGAAATACGAGTACTATGTGTTCTATGACATTTCCTTCTAAATCGAGTAACGTTTCTATGGAAACGACAGGATTTTCTTTTGTGATACGACAATCACATTTACGATCCACTAATCCTTCTTTACTGCATCCCTCACTCCCACACATTTAAGAATTCACACGGAAATTGCGTCGCTGTGAAATACGAGTACTATGTGTTCTAAGACATTTCCTTCTAAATCGAGTAACGTTTCTATGGAAACGACAGGATTTTCTTTTGGGATACGACAATCACATTTACGGTCCACTAATCCTTCTTTACTGCATCCCTCACTCCCACACATTGAAGAATTCACACGGAAATTGCGTCGCTGTGAAATACGAGTACTATGTGTTCTAAGACAGTTCCTTCTAAATCGAGTAACGTTTCTATGGAAACGACAGGATTTTCTTTTGGGATACGACAATCACATTTACGATCCACTAATCCTTCTTTACTGCATCCCTCACTCCCACACATTAAAGAATTCACACGGAAATTGCGTCGCTGTGAAATACGAGTACTATGTGTTCTAAGACATTTCCTTCTAAATCGAGTAACGTTTCTATGGAAACGACAGGATTTTCTTTAGGGATACGACAATCACATTTACGATCAACTAATCCTTCTTTACTGCATCCCTCACTCCCACACATTGAAGAATTCACACGGAAATTGCGTCGCTGTGAAATACGAGTACTATGTGTTCTAAGACATTTCCTTCTAAATCGAGTAACGCTTGTATGGAAACGACCGATTTTTCTTTTGGGATACGACAATCACATTTCCGATCCACTAATCCTTCTTTACTGCATCCCTCACTCACAAACATTGACGAATTCACACGGAAATTGCGTCGCTGTGAAATACGAGTAATATGTGTTCTAAGACATTTCCTTCTAAATCGAGTAACGTTTCTATGGAAACGACAGGATTTTCTTTTGGGATACGACAATCACATTTACGATCCACTAATCCTTCTTTACTGCATCCCTCACTCCCACACATTGAAGAATTCACACGGAAATTCCGTCGCTGTGAAATACGAGTACTATGTGTTCTAAGACATTTCCTTCTAAATCGAGTAACGTTTCTATGCAAACGACAGGATTTTCCTTTGGGATACGACAATCACATTTCCGATCCACTAATCCTTCTTTACTGCATCCCTCACTCCCACACATTGAAGAATTCACACGGAAATTGCGTCGCTGTGAAATACGAGTACTATGTGTTCTAAGACGTTTCCTTCTAAATCGAGTAACGTTTCTATGGAAACGACAGGATTTTCTTTTGGGATACGACAATCACATTTACGATCCACTAATCCTTCTTTACTGCATCCCTCACTGCCAAACATTGACGAATTCACACGGAAATTGCGTCGCTGTGAAATACGAGTACTATGTGTTCTAAGACATTTCCTTCTAAATCGAGTAACGTTTCTATGGAAACGACAGGATTTTCTTTTGGGATACGACAATCACATTTACGTTCCACTAATCCTTCTTTACTGCATCCCTCACTCCCACACATTGAAGAATTCACACGGAAATTGCGTCGCTGTGAAATACGAGTACTATGTGTTCTAAGACATTTCCTTCTAAATCGAGTAACGTTTCTATGGAAACGACAGGATTTACTTTTGGGATACGACAATCACATTTACGATCCACTAATCCTTCTTTACTGCATCCCTCACTCTCACACATTGAAGAATCCACACGGAAATTGCGTCGCTGTGAAATACGAGTACTATGTATTCTAAGACATTTCCTTCTAAATCGAGTAACGTTTCTATGGAAACGACAGGATTTTCTTTTGGGATACGACAATCACATTTACGATGCACTAATCCTTCTTTACTGCATCCCTCACTCCCACACATTGAAGAATTCACACGGAAATTGCGTCGCTGTGAAATACGAGTACTATGTGTTCTAAGACATTTCCTTCTAAATCGAGTAACGTTTCTATGGAAACGACAGGATTTTCTTTTGGGATACGACAATCACATTTCCCATCCACTAATCCTTCTTTACTGCATCCCTCACTCCCAAACATTGACGAATTCACACGGAAATTGCGTCGCTGTAAAATACGAGTACTATGTGTTCTAAGACATTTCCTTCTAAATCGAGTAACGTTTCTATGGAAACGACAGGATTTTCTTTTGGGATACGACAATCACATTTACGATCCACTAATCCTTCTTTACTGCATCCCTCACTCCCACACATTGAAGAATTCACACGGAAATTGCGTCGCTGTGAAATACGAGTACTATGTATTCTAAGACATTTCCTTCTAAATCGAGTAACGTTTCTATGGAAACGACAGGATTTTCTTTTGGGATACAACAATCACGTTTACGATAAATTAATCCTTCTTTACTGCATCCCTCACTCCCACACATTGAAGAATTCACACGGAAATTGCGTCGCTGTGAAATACGAGTACTATGTGTTCTAAGACATTTCCTTCTAAATCGAGTAACGTTTCTATGGAAACGACAGGATTTTCTTTTGGGATACGACAATCACATTTCCGATCCACTAATCCTTCTTTACTGCATCCCTCAGTCCCAAACATTGACGAATTCACACGGAAATTGCGTCGCTGTGCAATACGAGTACTATGTGTTCTAAGACATTTCCTTCTAAATCGAGTAACGTTTCTATGGAAACGACAGGATTTTCTTTTGGGATACGACAATCACATTTACGATCCACTAATCCTTCTTTACTGCATCCCTCACTCCCACACATTGAAGAATTCACACGGAAATTCCGTCGCTGTGAAATACGAGTACTATGTGTTCTAAGACATTACCTTCTAAATCGAGTAACGTTTCTATGGAAACGACAGGATTTTCCTTTGGAATACGACAATCACATTTCCGATCCACTAATCCTTCTTTACTGCATCCCTCACTCCCACACATTGAAGAATTCACACGGAAATTGCGTCGCTGTGAAATACGAGTACTATGTGTTCTAAGACATTTCCTTCTAAATCGAGCAACGTTTATATGGAAACGACAGGATTTTCTTTTGGGATACGACAATCACATTTCCGATCCACTAATCCTTCTTTACAGCATCCCTCACTCCCAAACATTGACGAATTCACACTGAAATTGCGTCGCTGTGAAATACGAGTACTATGTGTTCTAAGACATTTCCTTCTAAATCGAGTAACGTTTCTATGGAAACGACAGGATTTTCTTATGGGATACGACAATCACATTTACGATCCACTAATCCTTCTTTACTGCATCCCTCACTCCCACACATTGAAGAATTCACACGGAAATTGCGTCGCTGTGAAATACGAGTACTATGTGTTCTAAGACATTTCCTTCTAAATCGAGTAACGTTTCTATGGAAACGACAGGATTTTCTTTTGGGATACGACAATCACATTTACGATCCACTAATCCTTCTTTACTGCATCCCTCACTCCCACACATTGAAGAATTCACACGGAAATTGCGTCGCTGTGAAACACGAGGACTATGTGTTCTAAGACATTTCCTTCTAAATCGAGTAACGTTTCTATGGAAACGACAGGATTTTCTTTTGGGACACGACAATCACATTTCCGATCCACTAATCCTTCTTTACTGCATCCCTCACTCCCAAACATTGACGAATTCACACGGAAATTGCGTCGCTGTAAAATACGAGTACTATGTGTTCTAAGACATTTCCTTCTAAATCGAGTAACGTTTCTATGGAAACGACAGGATTTTCTTTTGGGATACGACGATCACATTTACGATCCACTAATCCTTCTTTACTGCATCCCTCACTCCCACACATTGAAGAATTCACACGGAAATTCCGTCGCTGTGAAACACGAGTACTATGTGTTCTAAGACATTTCCTTCTAAATCGAGTAACGTTTCTATGGAAACGACAGGATTTTCTTTTGGGATACCACAATCTCTTTTCCGATCCACTAATCCTTCTTTACTGCATCCCTCACTCCCAAACATTGAAGAATTCACACGAAAATACCGTCGCTGTGAAATACGAGTACTATGTGTTCTAAGACATTTCTTTCTAAATCGAGTAACGTTTCTATGGAAACGACAGGATTTTCCTTTGGGATACGACAATCACATTTCCGATCCACTAATCCTTCTTTACTGCATCCCTCACTCCCACACATTGAGGAATTCACACGGAAATTGCGTCGCTGTGAAATACGAGTACTATGTGTTCTAAGACATTTCCTTCTAAATCGAGTAACGTTTCTATGGAAACGACAGGATTTTCTTTTGGGATACGACAATCACATTTCCGATCCACTAATCCTTCTTTACTCCATCCCTCACTCCCAAACATTGACGAATTCACACGGAAATTGCGTCGCTGTGAAATACGAGTACTATGTGTTCTAAGACATTTCCTTCTAAATCGAGTAACGTTTCTATGGAAACGACAGGATTTTCTTTTGGGATACGACAATCACATTTACGATCCACTAATCCTTCTTTACTGCATCCCTCACTCCCACACATTGAAGAATTCACACGGAAATTGCGTCGCTGTGAAATACGAGTACTATGTGTTCTAAGACATTTCCTTCTAAATCGAGTAACGTTTCTATGGAAACGACAGGAATTTCTTTTGGGATACGACAATCACATTTACGATCCACTAATCCTTCTTTACTGCATCCCTCACTCCCACACATTGAAGAATTCACACGGAAATTGCGTCGCTGTGAAATACGAGTACTATGTGTTCCAAGACATTTCCTTCTAAATCGAGTAACGTTTCTATGGAAACGACCGATTTTTCTTTTGGGATACGACAATCACATTTCCGATCCAATAATCCTTCTTTACTGCATCCCTCACTCACAATCATTGACGAATTCACACGGAGATTGCGTCGCTGTGAAATACGAGTACTATGTGTTCTAAGACATTTCCTTCTAAATCGAGTAACGTTTCAATGGAAACGACAGGATTTTCTTTTGGGATACGATAATCACATTTCCGATCCACTAATCCTTCTTTACTGCATCCCTCACTCCCAAACATTGACGAATTCACACGGTAATTGCGTCGCTGTGAAATACGAGTACTATGTGTTCTAAGACATTTCCTTCTAAATCGAGTAACGTTTCTATGGAAACGACAGGATTTTCCTTTCGGATACGATAATCACATTTCCGATCCACTAATCCTTCTTTACTGCATCCCTCACTCCCACACATTGAAGAATTCACACGGAAATTGCGTCGCTGTGAAATACGAGTACTATGTGTTCTAAGACATTTCCTTCTAAATCGAGTAACGTTTCTATGGAAACGACAGGATTTTCTCTTGGGATACGACAATCACATTTCCGATCCACTAATCCTTCTTTACTGCATCCCTCACTCCCACACATTGAAGAATTCACACGGAAATTGCTTCGCTGTGAAATACGAGTACTATGTGTTCTATGACATTTCCTTCTAAATCGAGTAACGTTTCTATGGAAACGACAGGATTTTCTTTTGGGATACGACAAACAAATTTACGATCCACTAATCCTTCTTTACTGCATCCCTCACTCCCACACATTTAAGAATTCACACGGAAATTGCGTCGCTGTGAAATACGAGTACTATGTGTTCTAAGACATTTCCTTCTAAATCGAGTAACGTTTCTATGGAAACGACAGGATTTTCTTTTGGGATACGACAATCACATTTACGATCCACTAATCCTTCTTTACTGCATCCCTCACCCCCACACATTGAAGAATTCACACGGAAATTGCGTCGCTGTGAAATACGAGTACTATGTGTTCTAAGACATTTCCTTCTAAATCGAGTAACGTTTCTATGGAAACGACAGGATTTTCTTTTGGGATACGACAATCACATTTACGATCAACTAATCCTTCTTTACTGCATCCCTCACTCCCACACATTGAAGAATTCACACGGAAATTGCGTCGCTGTGAAATACGAGTACTATGTGTTCTAAGACATTTCCTTCTAAATCGAGTAACGTTTCTATGGAAACGACCGATTTTTCTTTTGGGATACGACAATCACATTTCCGATCCACTAATCCTTCTTTACTGCATCCCTCACTCACAAACATTGACGAATTCACACGGAAATTGCGTCGCTGTGAAATACGAGTACTATGTGTTCTAAGACATTTCCTTCTAAATCGAGTAACGTTTCTATGGAAACGACAGGATTTTCTTTTGGGATACGACAATCACATTTACGATCCACTAATCCTTCTTTACTGCATCCCTCACTCCCACACATTTAAGAATTCACACGGAAATTGCGTCGCTGTGAAATACGAGTACTATGTGTTCTAAGACATTTCCTTCTAAATCGAGTAACGTTTCTATGGAAACGACAGGATTTTCTTTTGGGATACGACAATCACATTTACGATCCACTAATCCTTCTTTACTGCATCCCTCACTCCCACACATTGAAGATATCACACGGAAATTGCGTCGCTGTGAAATACGAGTACTATGTGTTCTCAGACATTTCCTTCTAAATCGAGTAACGTTTCTATGGAAACGACAGGATTTTCTTTTGGGATACGACAATCACATTTACGATCCACTAATCCTTCTTTACTGCATCCCTCACTCCCACACATTGAAGAATTCACACGGAAATTGCGTCGCTGTGAAATACGAGTACTATGTGTTCTAAGACATTTCCTTCTAAATCGAGTAACGTTTCTATGGAAACGACAGGATTTTCTTTTGGGATACGACAATCACATTTACGATCCACTAATCCTTCTTTACTGCATCCCTCACTCCCACACATTGAAGAATTCACACGGAAATTGCGTCGCTGTGAAATACGAGTACTATGTGTTCTAAGACATTTCCTTCTAAATCGAGTAACGTTTCTATGGAAACGACAGGATTTTCTTTTGGGATACGACAATCACATTTACGATCCACTAATCCTTCTTTACTGCATCCCTCACTCCCACACATTGAAGAATTCACACGGAAATTGCGTCGCTGTGAAATACGAGTACTATGTGTTCTAAGACATTTCCTTTAAAATCGAGTAACGTTTCTATGGAAACGACCGATTTTTCTTTTGGGATACGACAGTCACATTTCTGATCCACTAATCCTTCTTTACTGCATCCCTTACTCACAAACATTGACGAATTCACACGGAAATTGCGTCGCTGTGAAATACGAGTACTATGTGTTCTAAGACATTTCCTTCTAAATCGAGTAACGTTTCTATGGAAACGACAGGATTTTCTTTTGGGATACGACAATCACATTTACGATCCACTAATCCTTCTTTACTGCATCCCTCACTCCCACACATTGAAGAATTCACACGGAAATTGCGTCGCTGTGAAATACGAGTACTATGTGTTCTAAGACATTTCCTTCTAAATCGAGTAACGTTTCTATGGAAACGACAGGATTTTCTTTTGGGATACGACAATCTCATTTCCGATCCACTAATCCTTTTTTAACTGCATCCCTCACTCCCAAACATTGACGAATTCACACGGAAATTCCTTCGCTGTGAAATACGAGTATTATGTGTTCTAAGACATTTCCTTCTAAATCGAGTAACGTTTCTATGGAAACGACAGGATTTTCCTTTGGGATACGACAATCACATTTCCGATCCACTAATCCTTCTTTACTGCATCCCTCACTCCCACACATTGAAGAATTCACACGGAAATTGCGTCGCTGTGAAATACGAGTACTATGTGTTCTAAGACATTTCCTTCTAAATCGAGTGACGTTTCTATGGAAACGACAGGATTTTCTTTTGGGATACGACAATCACATTTCCGATCCACTAATCCTTCTTTACTGCATCCCTCACTGCCAAACATTGACGAATTCACACGGAAATTGCGTCGCTGTGAAATACGAGTACTATGTGTTCTAAGACATTTCCTTCTAAATCGAGTAACGTTTCTATGGAAACGACAGGATTTTCTTTTGGGATACGACAATCTCATTTCCGATCCACTAATCCTTCTTTACTGCATCCCTCACTCCCACACATTGAAGAATTCACACGGAAATTGCTTCGCTGTGAAATACGAGTACTATGTGTTCTATGACATTTCCTTCTAAATCGAGTAACGTTTCTATGGAAACGACAGGATTTTCTTTTGTGATACGACAATCACATTTACGATCCACTAATCCTTCTTTACTGCATCCCTCACTCCCACACATTTAAGAATTCACACGGAAATTGCGTCGCTGTGAAATACGAGTACTATGTGTTCTAAGACATTTCCTTCTAAATCGAGTAACGTTTCTATGGAAACGACAGGATTTTCTTTTGGGATACGACAATCACATTTACGGTCCACTAATCCTTCTTTACTGCATCCCTCACTCCCACACATTGAAGAATTCACACGGAAATTGCGTCGCTGTGAAATACGAGTACTATGTGTTCTAAGACAGTTCCTTCTAAATCGAGTAACGTTTCTATGGAAACGACAGGATTTTCTTTTGGGATACGACAATCACATTTACGATCCACTAATCCTTCTTTACTGCATCCCTCACTCCCACACATTAAAGAATTCACACGGAAATTGCGTCGCTGTGAAATACGAGTACTATGTGTTCTAAGACATTTCCTTCTAAATCGAGTAACGTTTCTATGGAAACGACAGGATTTTCTTTTGGGATACGACAATCACATTTACGATCAACTAATCCTTCTTTACTGCATCCCTCACTCCCACACATTGAAGAATTCACACGGAAATTGCGTCGCTGTGAAATACGAGTACTATGTGTTCTAAGACATTTCCTTCTAAATCGAGTAACGCTTCTATGGAAACGACCGATTTTTCTTTTGGGATACGACAATCACATTTCCGATCCACTAATCCTTCTTTACTGCATCCCTCACTCACAAACATTGACGAATTCACACGGAAATTGCGTCGCTGTGAAATACGAGGAATATGTGTTCTAAGACATTTCCTTCTAAATCGAGTAACGTTTCTATGGAAACGACAGGATTTTCTTTTGGGATACGACAATCACATTTACGATCCACTAATCCTTCTTTACTGCATCCCTCACTCCCACACATTGAAGAATTCACACGGAAATTCCGTCGCTGTGAAATACGAGTACTATGTGTTCTAAGACATTTCCTTCTAAATCGAGTAACGTTTCTATGCAAACGACAGGATTTTCCTTTGGGATACGACAATCACATTTACGTTCCACTAATCCTTCTTTACTGCATCCCTCACTCCCACACATTGAAGAATTCACACGGAAATTGCGTCGCTGTGAAATACGAGTACTATGTGTTCTAAGACATTTCCTTCTAAATCGAGTAACGTTTCTATGGAAACGACAGGATTTACTTTTGGGATACGACAATCACATTTACGATCCACTAATCCTTCTTTACTGCATCCCTCACTCTCACACATTGAAGAATCCACACGGAAATTGCGTCGCTGTGAAATACGAGTACTATGTATTCTAAGACATTTCCTTCTAAATCGAGTAACGTTTCTATGGAAACGACAGGATTTTCTTTTGGGATACGACAATCACATTTACGATGCACTAATCCTTCTTTACTGCATCCCTCACTCCCACACATTGAAGAATTCACACGGAAATTGCGTCGCTGTGAAATACGAGTACTATGTGTTCTAAGACATTTCCTTCTAAATCGAGTAACGTTTCTATGGAAACGACAGGATTTTCTTTTGGGATACGACAATCACATTTCCGATCCACTAATCCTTCTTTACTGCATCCCTCACTCCCAAACATTGACGAATTCACACGGAAATTGCGTCGCTGTAAAATACGAGTACTATGTGTTCTAAGACATTTCCTTCTAAATCGAGTAACGTTTCTATGGAAACGACAGGATTTTCTTTTGGGATACGACAATCACATTTACGATCCACTAATCCTTCTTTACTGCATCCCTCACTCCCACACATTGAAGAATTCACACGGAAATTGCGTCGCTGTGAAATACGAGTACTATGTATTCTAAGACATTTCTTTCTAAATCGAGTAACGTTTCTATGGAAACGACAGGATTTTCTTTTGGGATACAACAATCACATTTACGATAAATTAATCCTTCTTTACTGCATCCCTCACTCCCACACATTGAAGAATTCACACGGAAATTGCGTCGCTGTGAAATACGAGTACTATGTGTTCTAAGACATTTCCTTCTAAATCGAGTAACGTTTCTATGGAAACGACAGGATTTTCTTTTGGGATACGACAATCACATTTCCGATCCACTAATCCTTCTTTACTGCATCCCTCAGTCCCAAACATTGACGAATTCACACGGAAATTGCGTCGCTGTGAAATACGAGTACTATGTGTTCTAAGACATTTCCTTCTAAATCGAGTAACGTTTCTATGGAAACGACAGGATTTTCTTTTGGGATACGACAATCACATTTACGATCCACTAATCCTTCTTTACTGCATCCCTCACTCCCACACATTGAAGAATTCACACGGAAATTCCGTCGCTGTGAAATACGAGTACTATGTGTTCTAAGACATTACCTTCTAAATCGAGTAACGTTTCTATGGAAACGACAGGATTTTCCTTTGGGATACGACAATCACATTTCCGATCCACTAATCCTTCTTTACTGCATCCCTCACTCCCACACATTGAAGAATTCACACGGAAATTGCGTCGCTGTGAAATACGAGTACTATGTGTTCTAAGACATTTCCTTCTAAATCGAGCAACGTTTATATGGAAACGACAGGATTTTCTTTTGGGATACGACAATCACATTTCCGATCCACTAATCCTTCTTTACAGCATCCCTCACTCCCAAACATTGACGAATTCACACTGAAATTGCGTCGCTGTGAAATACGAGTACTATGTGTTCTAAGACATTTCCTTCTAAATCGAGTAACGTTTCTATGGAAACGACAGGATTTTCTTATGGGATACGACAATCACATTTACGATCCACTAATCCTTCTTTACTGCATCCCTCACTCCCACACATTGAAGAATTCACACGGAAATTGCGTCGCTGTGAAATACGAGTACTATGTGTTCTAAGACATTTCCTTCTAAATCGAGTAACGTTTCTATGGAAACGACAGGATTTTCTTTTGGGATACGACAATCACATTTACGATCCACTAATCCTTCTTTACTGCATCCCTCACTCCCACACATTGAAGAATTCACACGGAAATTGCGTCGCTGTGAAACACGAGGACTATGTGTTCTAAGACATTTCCTTCTAAATCGAGTAACGTTTCTATGGAAACGACAGGATTTTCTTTTGGGACACGACAATCACATTTCCGATCCACTAATCCTTCTTTACTGCATCCCTCACTCCCAAACATTGAAGAATTCACACGGAAATTCCGTCGCTGTGAAACACGAGTACTATGTGTTCTAAGACATTTCCTTCTAAATCGAGTAACGTTTCTATGGAAACGACAGGATTTTCTTTTGGGATACCACAATCTCTTTTCCGATCCACTAATCCTTCTTTACTGCATCCCTCACTCCCAAACATTGAAGAATTCACACGAAAATACCGTCGCTGTGAAATACGAGTACTATGTGTTCTAAGACATTTCTTTCTAAATCGAGTAACGTTTCTATGGAAACGACAGGATTTTCCTTTGGGATACGACAATCACATTTACGATCCACTAATCCTTCTTTACTGCATCCCTCACTCCCACACATTGAAGAATTCACACGGAAATTCCGTCGCTGTGAAATACGAGTACTATGTGTTCTAAGACATTACCTTCTAAATCGAGTAACGTTTCTATGGAAACGACAGGATTTTCCTTTGGGATACGACAATCACATTTCCGATCCACTAATCCTTCTTTACTGCATCCCTCACTCCCACACATTGAAGAATTCACACGGAAATTGCGTCGCTGTGAAATACGAGTACTATGTGTTCTAAGACATTTCCTTCTAAATCGAGCAACGTTTATATGGAAACGACAGGATTTTCTTTTGGGATACGACAATCACATTTCCGATCCACTAATCCTTCTTTACAGCATCCCTCACTCCCAAACATTGACGAATTCACACTGAAATTGCGTCGCTGTGAAATACGAGTACTATGTGTTCTAAGACATTTCCTTCTAAATCGAGTAACGTTTCTATGGAAACGACAGGATTTTCTTATGGGATACGACAATCACATTTACGATCCACTAATCCTTCTTTACTGCATCCCTCACTCCCACACATTGAAGAATTCACACGGAAATTGCGTCGCTGTGAAATACGAGTACTATGTGTTCTAAGACATTTCCTTCTAAATCGAGTAACGTTTCTATGGAAACGACAGGATTTTCTTTTGGGATACGACAATCACATTTACGATCCACTAATCCTTCTTTACTGCATCCCTCACTCCCACACATTGAAGAATTCACACGGAAATTGCGTCGCTGTGAAACACGAGGACTATGTGTTCTAAGACATTTCCTTCTAAATCGAGTAACGTTTCTATGGAAACGACAGGATTTTCTTTTGGGACACGACAATCACATTTCCGATCCACTAATCCTTCTTTACTGCATCCCTCACTCCCACACATTGAAGAATTCACACGGAAATTGCGTCGCTGTGAAATACGAGTACTATGTGTTCTAAGACATTTCCTTCTAAATCGAGTAACGTTTCTATGGAAACGACAGGATTTTCTTTTGGGATACGACAATCTCATTTCCGATCCACTAATCCTTTTTTAACTGCATCCCTCACTCCCAAACATTGACGAATTCACACGGAAATTCCTTCGCTGTGAAATACGAGTATTATGTGTTCTAAGACATTTCCTTCTAAATCGAGTAACGTTTCTATGGAAACGACAGGATTTTCCTTTGGGATACGACAATCACATTTCCGATCCACTAATCCTTCTTTACTGCATCCCTCACTCCCACACATTGAAGAATTCACACGGAAATTGCGTCGCTGTGAAATACGAGTACTATGTGTTCTAAGACATTTCCTTCTAAATCGAGTGACGTTTCTATGGAAACGACAGGATTTTCTTTTGGGATACGACAATCACATTTCCGATCCACTAATCCTTCTTTACTGCATCCCTCACTGCCAAACATTGACGAATTCACACGGAAATTGCGTCGCTGTGAAATACGAGTACTATGTGTTCTAAGACATTTCCTTCTAAATCGAGTAACGTTTCTATGGAAACGACAGGATTTTCTTTTGGGATACGACAATCTCATTTCCGATCCACTAATCCTTCTTTACTGCATCCCTCACTCCCACACATTGAAGAATTCACACGGAAATTGCTTCGCTGTGAAATACGAGTACTATGTGTTCTATGACATTTCCTTCTAAATCGAGTAACGTTTCTATGGAAACGACAGGATTTTCTTTTGTGATACGACAATCACATTTACGATCCACTAATCCTTCTTTACTGCATCCCTCACTCCCACACATTTAAGAATTCACACGGAAATTGCGTCGCTGTGAAATACGAGTACTATGTGTTCTAAGACATTTCCTTCTAAATCGAGTAACGTTTCTATGGAAACGACAGGATTTTCTTTTGGGATACGACAATCACATTTACGGTCCACTAATCCTTCTTTACTGCATCCCTCACTCCCACACATTGAAGAATTCACACGGAAATTGCGTCGCTGTGAAATACGAGTACTATGTGTTCTAAGACAGTTCCTTCTAAATCGAGTAACGTTTCTATGGAAACGACAGGATTTTCTTTTGGGATACGACAATCACATTTACGATCCACTAATCCTTCTTTACTGCATCCCTCACTCCCACACATTAAAGAATTCACACGGAAATTGCGTCGCTGTGAAATACGAGTACTATGTGTTCTAAGACATTTCCTTCTAAATCGAGTAACGTTTCTATGGAAACGACAGGATTTTCTTTTGGGATACGACAATCACATTTACGATCAACTAATCCTTCTTTACTGCATCCCTCACTCCCACACATTGAAGAATTCACACGGAAATTGCGTCGCTGTGAAATACGAGTACTATGTGTTCTAAGACATTTCCTTCTAAATCGAGTAACGCTTCTATGGAAACGACCGATTTTTCTTTTGGGATACGACAATCACATTTCCGATCCACTAATCCTTCTTTACTGCATCCCTCACTCACAAACATTGACGAATTCACACGGAAATTGCGTCGCTGTGAAATACGAGGAATATGTGTTCTAAGACATTTCCTTCTAAATCGAGTAACGTTTCTATGGAAACGACAGGATTTTCTTTTGGGATACGACAATCACATTTACGATCCACTAATCCTTCTTTACTGCATCCCTCACTCCCACACATTGAAGAATTCACACGGAAATTCCGTCGCTGTGAAATACGAGTACTATGTGTTCTAAGACATTTCCTTCTAAATCGAGTAACGTTTCTATGCAAACGACAGGATTTTCCTTTGGGATACGACAATCACATTTACGTTCCACTAATCCTTCTTTACTGCATCCCTCACTCCCACACATTGAAGAATTCACACGGAAATTGCGTCGCTGTGAAATACGAGTACTATGTGTTCTAAGACATTTCCTTCTAAATCGAGTAACGTTTCTATGGAAACGACAGGATTTACTTTTGGGATACGACAATCACATTTACGATCCACTAATCCTTCTTTACTGCATCCCTCACTCTCACACATTGAAGAATCCACACGGAAATTGCGTCGCTGTGAAATACGAGTACTATGTATTCTAAGACATTTCCTTCTAAATCGAGTAACGTTTCTATGGAAACGACAGGATTTTCTTTTGGGATACGACAATCACATTTACGATGCACTA
The DNA here is from genome assembly GCF_021461385.2 of Schistocerca piceifrons. NCBI lineage: Eukaryota > Metazoa > Arthropoda > Insecta > Orthoptera > Acrididae > Schistocerca > Schistocerca piceifrons. Next base: position 600,743,060 of record NC_060144.1, on the reverse strand, counting down.
ATCCTTCTTTACTGCATCCCTCACTCCCACACATTGAAGAATTCACACGGAAATTGCGTCGCTGTGAAATACGAGTACTATGTGTTCTAAGACATTTCCTTCTAAATCGAGTAACGTTTCTATGGAAACGACAGGATTTTCTTTTGGGATACGACAATCACATTTCCGATCCACTAATCCTTCTTTACTGCATCCCTCACTCCCAAACATTGACGAATTCACACGGAAATTGCGTCGCTGTAAAATACGAGTACTATGTGTTCTAAGACATTTCCTTCTAAATCGAGTAACGTTTCTATGGAAACGACAGGATTTTCTTTTGGGATACGACAATCACATTTACGATCCACTAATCCTTCTTTACTGCATCCCTCACTCCCACACATTGAAGAATTCACACGGAAATTGCGTCGCTGTGAAATACGAGTACTATGTATTCTAAGACATTTCTTTCTAAATCGAGTAACGTTTCTATGGAAACGACAGGATTTTCTTTTGGGATACAACAATCACATTTACGATAAATTAATCCTTCTTTACTGCATCCCTCACTCCCACACATTGAAGAATTCACACGGAAATTGCGTCGCTGTGAAATACGAGTACTATGTGTTCTAAGACATTTCCTTCTAAATCGAGTAACGTTTCTATGGAAACGACAGGATTTTCTTTTGGGATACGACAATCACATTTCCGATCCACTAATCCTTCTTTACTGCATCCCTCAGTCCCAAACATTGACGAATTCACACGGAAATTGCGTCGCTGTGAAATACGAGTACTATGTGTTCTAAGACATTTCCTTCTAAATCGAGTAACGTTTCTATGGAAACGACAGGATTTTCTTTTGGGATACGACAATCACATTTACGATCCACTAATCCTTCTTTACTGCATCCCTCACTCCCACACATTGAAGAATTCACACGGAAATTCCGTCGCTGTGAAATACGAGTACTATGTGTTCTAAGACATTACCTTCTAAATCGAGTAACGTTTCTATGGAAACGACAGGATTTTCCTTTGGGATACGACAATCACATTTCCGATCCACTAATCCTTCTTTACTGCATCCCTCACTCCCACACATTGAAGAATTCACACGGAAATTGCGTCGCTGTGAAATACGAGTACTATGTGTTCTAAGACATTTCCTTCTAAATCGAGCAACGTTTATATGGAAACGACAGGATTTTCTTTTGGGATACGACAATCACATTTCCGATCCACTAATCCTTCTTTACAGCATCCCTCACTCCCAAACATTGACGAATTCACACTGAAATTGCGTCGCTGTGAAATACGAGTACTATGTGTTCTAAGACATTTCCTTCTAAATCGAGTAACGTTTCTATGGAAACGACAGGATTTTCTTATGGGATACGACAATCACATTTACGATCCACTAATCCTTCTTTACTGCATCCCTCACTCCCACACATTGAAGAATTCACACGGAAATTGCGTCGCTGTGAAATACGAGTACTATGTGTTCTAAGACATTTCCTTCTAAATCGAGTAACGTTTCTATGGAAACGACAGGATTTTCTTTTGGGATACGACAATCACATTTACGATCCACTAATCCTTCTTTACTGCATCCCTCACTCCCACACATTGAAGAATTCACACGGAAATTGCGTCGCTGTGAAACACGAGGACTATGTGTTCTAAGACATTTCCTTCTAAATCGAGTAACGTTTCTATGGAAACGACAGGATTTTCTTTTGGGACACGACAATCACATTTCCGATCCACTAATCCTTCTTTACTGCATCCCTCACTCCCAAACATTGAAGAATTCACACGGAAATTCCGTCGCTGTGAAACACGAGTACTATGTGTTCTAAGACATTTCCTTCTAAATCGAGTAACGTTTCTATGGAAACGACAGGATTTTCTTTTGGGATACCACAATCTCTTTTCCGATCCACTAATCCTTCTTTACTGCATCCCTCACTCCCAAACATTGAAGAATTCACACGAAAATACCGTCGCTGTGAAATACGAGTACTATGTGTTCTAAGACATTTCTTTCTAAATCGAGTAACGTTTCTATGGAAACGACAGGATTTTCCTTTGGGATACGACAATCACATTTCCGATCCACTAATCCTTCTTTACTGCATCCCTCACTCCCACACATTGAAGAATTCACACGGAAATTGCGTCGCTGTGAAATACGAGTACTATGTGTTCTAAGACATTTCCTTCTAAATCGAGTAACGTTTCTATGGAAACGACAGGATTTTCTTTTGGGATACGACAATCACATTTCCGATCCACTAATCCTTCTTTACTCCATCCCTCACTCCCACACATTGAAGAATTCACACGGAAATTGCGTCGCTGTGAAATACGAGTACTATGTGTTCTAAGACATTTCCTTCTAAATCGAGTAACGTTTCTATGGAAACGACAGGATTTTCTTTTGGGATACGACAATCACATTTCCGATCCACTAATCCTTCTTTACTCCATCCCTCACTCCCAAACATTGACGAATTCACACGGAAATTGCGTCGCTGTGAAATACGAGTACTATGTGTTCTAAGACATTTCCTTCTAAATCGAGTAACGTTTCTATGGAAACGACAGGATTTTCTTTTGGGATACGACAATCTCATTTCCGATCCACTAATCCTTCTTTACTGCATCCCTCACTCCCACACATTGAAGAATTCACACGGAAATTGCGTCGCTGTGAAATACGGGTACTATGTGTTCTATGACATTTCCTTCTAAATCGAGTAAAGTTTCTATGGAAACGACAGGATTTTATTTTGGGATACGACAATCACATTACGATCCACTAATCCTTCTTTACTGCATCCCTCACTCCCACACATTGAAGAATTCACACGGAAATTGCGTCGCTGTGAAATACGAGTACTATGTGTTCTAAGACATTTCCTTCTAAATCGAGTAACGTTTCTATGGAAACGACAGGATTTTCTTTTGGGATACGACAATCACATTTACGATCCACTAATCCTTCTTTACTGCATCCCTCACTCCCACACATTGAAGAATTCACACGGAAATTGCGTCGCTGTGAAATACGAGTACTATGTGTTCTAAGACATTTCCTTCTAAATGGAGTTACGTTTCTATGGAAACGACAGGATTTTCTTTTGGGATACGACAATCACATTTATGATCCACTAATCCTTCTTTACTGCATCCCTCACTCCCACACATTGAAGAATTCACACGGAAATTGCGTCGCTGTGAAATACGAGTACTATGTGTTCTAAGACATTTCCTTCTAAATCGAGTAACGTTTCTACGGAAACGACAGGATTTTCTTTTGGGATACGACAATCACATTTACGATCCACTAATCCTTCTTTACTGCATCCCTCACTCCCACACATTGAAGAATTCACACGGAAATTGCGTCGCTGTGAAATACGAGTACTATGTGTTCTAAGACATTTCCTTCTAAATCGAGTAACGTTTCTATGGAAACGACAGGATTTTCTTTTGGGATACGACAATCACATTTACGATCCACTAATCCTTCTTTACTGCATCCCTCACTCCCACACATTGAAGAATTAACACGGAAATTGCGTCGCTGTGAAATACGAGTACTATGTGTTCTAAGACATTTCCTTCTAAATCGAGTAACGTTTCTATGGAAACGACAGGATTTTCTTTTGGGATACGACAATCACATTTCCGATCCACTAATCCTTCTTTACTGCATCCCTCACTCCCAAACATTGATGAATTCAGACGGAAATTGCGTCGCTGTGAAATACGAGTACTATGTGTTCTAAGACATTTCCTTCTAAATCGAGTAACGTTTCTATGGAAACGACAGGATTTTCTTTTGGGATACGACAATCACATTTACGATCCACTAATCCTTCTTTACTGCATCCCTCACTCCCACACATTGAAGAATTCACACGGAAATTCCGTCGCTGTGAAATACGAGTACTATGTGTTCTAAGACATTTCCTTCTAAATCGAGTAACGTTTCTATGGAAACGACAGGATTTTGCTTTTGGGATACGACAATCTCATTTCCGATCCAATAATCCTTTTTTACTGCATCCCTCACTCCCAAGCATTGACGAATTCACACGGAAATTCCGTCGCTGTGAAATACGAGCACTATGTGTTCTAAGACATTTCCTTCTAAATCGAGTAACGTTTCTATGGAAACGACAGGATTTTCTTTTGGGATACGACAATCACATTTACGATCCACTAATCCTTCTTTACTGCATCCCTCACTCCCACACATTGAAGAATTCACACGGAAATTCCGTCGCTGTGAAATACGAGTACTATGTGTTCTAAGACATTACCTTCTAAATCGAGTAACGTTTCTATGGAAACGACAGGATTTTCCTTTGGGATACGACAATCACATTTCCGATCCACTAATCCTTCTTTACTGCATCCCTCACTCCCACACATTGAAGAATTCACACGGAAATTCCGTCGCTGTGAAATACGAGTACTATGTGTTCTAAGACATTTCCTTCTAAATCGAGTAACGTTTCTATGGAAACGACAGGATTTTGCTTTTGGGATACGACAATCTCATTTCCGATCCAATAATCCTTTTTTACTGCATCCCTCACTCCCAAGCATTGACGAATTCACACGGAAATTCCGTCGCTGTGAAATACGAGCACTATGTGTTCTAAGACATTTCCTTCTAAATCGAGCAACGTTTATATGGAAACGACAGGATTTTCTTTTGGGATACGACAATCACATTTCCGATCCACTAATCCTTCTTTACTGCATCCCTCACTCCCACACATTGAAGACTTCACACGGAAATTGCGTCGCTGTGAAATACGAGTACTATGTGTTCTAAGACATTTCCTTCTAAATCGAGTAACGTTTCTATGGAAACGACAGGATTTTCTTATGGGATACGACAATCACATTTACGATCCACTAATCCTTCTTTACTGCATCCCTCACTCCCACACATTGAAGAATTCACACGGAAATTGCGTCGCTGTGAAATACGAGTACTATGTGTTCTAAGACATTTCCTTCTAAATCGAGTAACGTTTCTATGGAAACGACAGGATTTACTTTTGGGATACGACAATCACATTTACGATCCACTAATCCTTCTTTACTGCATCCCTCACTCCCACACATTGAAGAATTCACACGGAAATTGCGTCGCTGTGAAACACGAGGACTATGTGTTCTAAGACATTTCCTTCTAAATCGAGTAACGTTTCTATGGAAACGACAGGATTTTCTTTTGGGACACGACAATCACATTTCCGATCCACTAATCCTTCTTTACTGCATCCCTCACTCCCAAACATTGACGAATTCACACGGAAATTGCGTCGCTGTAAAATACGAGTACTATGTGTTCTAAGACATTTCCTTCTAAATCGAGTAACGTTTCTATGGAAACGACAGGATTTTCTTTTGGGATACGACGATCACATTTACGATCCACTAATCCTTCTTTACTGCATCCCTCACTCCCACACATTGAAGAATTCACACGGAAATTCCGTCGCTGTGAAACACGAGTACTATGTGTTCTAAGACATTTCCTTCTAAATCGAGTAACGTTTCTATGGAAACGACAGGATTTTCTTTTGGGATACCACAATCTCTTTTCCGATCCACTAATCCTTCTTTACTGCATCCCTCACTCCCAAACATTGAAGAATTCACACGAAAATACCGTCGCTGTGAAATACGAGTACTATGTGTTCTAAGACATTTCTTTCTAAATCGAGTAACGTTTCTATGGAAACGACAGGATTTTCCTTTGGGATACGACAATCACATTTCCGATCCACTACTCCTTCTTTACTGCATCCCTCACTCCCACACATTGAAGAATTCACACGGAAATTGCGTCGCTGTGAAATACGAGTACTATGTATTCTAAGACATTTCCTTCTAAATCGAGTAACGTTTCTATGGAAACGACAGGATTTTCTTTTGGGATACGACAATCACATTTCCGATCCACTAATCCTTCTTTACTCCATCCCTCACTCCCAAACATTGACGAATTCACACGGAAATTGCGTCGCTGTGAAATACGAGTACTATGTGTTCTAAGACATTTCCTTCTAAATCGAGTAACGTTTCTATGGAAACGACAGGATTTTCTTTTGGGATACGACAATCTCATTTCCGATCCACTAATCCTTCTTTACTGCATCCCTCACTCCCACACATTGAAGAATTCACACGGAAATTGCGTCGCTGTGAAATACGGGTACTATGTGTTCTATGACATTTCCTTCTAAATCGAGTAAAGTTTCTATGGAAACGACAGGATTTTATTTTGGGATACGACAATCACATTTCCGATCCACTAATCCTTCTTTACTGCATCCCTCACTCCCACACATTGAAGAATTCACACGGAAATTGCGTCGCTGTGAAATACGAGTACTATGTGTTCTAAGACATTTCCTTCTAAATCGAGTAACGTTTCTATGGAAACGACAGGATTTTCTTTTGGGATACGACAATCACATTTACGATCCACTAATCCTTCTTTACTGCATCCCTCACTCCCACACATTGAAGAATTCACACGGAAATTGCGTCGCTGTGAAATACGAGTACTATGTGTTCTAAGACATTTCCTTCTAAATGGAGTTACGTTTCTATGGAAACGACAGGATTTTCTTTTGGGATACGACAATCACATTTATGATCCACTAATCCTTCTTTACTGCATCCCTCACTCCCACACATTGAAGAATTCACACGGAAATTGCGTCGCTGTGAAATACGAGTACTATGTGTTCTAAGACATTTCCTTCTAAATCGAGTAACGTTTCTACGGAAACGACAGGATTTTCTTTTGGGATACGACAATCACATTTACGATCCACTAATCCTTCTTTACTGCATCCCTCACTCCCACACATTGAAGAATTCACACGGAAATTGCGTCGCTGTGAAATACGAGTACTATGTGTTCTAAGACATTTCCTTCTAAATCGAGTAACGTTTCTATGGAAACGACAGGATTTTCTTTTGGGATACGACAATCACATTTACGATCCACTAATCCTTCTTTACTGCATCCCTCACTCCCACACATTGAAGAATTAACACGGAAATTGCGTCGCTGTGAAATACGAGTACTATGTGTTCTAAGACATTTCCTTCTAAATCGAGTAACGTTTCTATGGAAACGACAGGATTTTCTTTTGGGATACGACAATCACATTTCCGATCCACTAATCCTTCTTTACTGCATCCCTCACTCCCAAACATTGATGAATTCAGACGGAAATTGCGTCGCTGTGAAATACGAGTACTATGTGTTCTAAGACATTTCCTTCTAAATCGAGTAACGTTTCTATGGAAACGACAGGATTTTCTTTTGGGATACGACAATCACATTTACGATCCACTAATCCTTCTTTACTGCATCCCTCACTCCCACACATTGAAGAATTCACACGGAAATTCCGTCGCTGTGAAATACGAGTACTATGTGTTCTAAGACATTTCCTTCTAAATCGAGTAACGTTTCTATGGAAACGACAGGATTTTCTTTTGGGATACGACAATCTCATTTCCGATCCAATAATCCTTTTTTACTGCATCCCTCACTCCCAAACATTGACGAATTCACACGGAAATTGCGTCGCTGTGAAATACGAGTACTATGTGTTCTAAGACATTTCCTTCTTAATCGAGTAACGTTTCTATGGAAACGACAGGATTTTCCTTTGGGATACGACAATCACATTTACGATCCACTAATCCTTCTTTACTGCATCCCTCACTCCCACACATTGAAGAATTCACACGGAAATTGCGTCGCTGTGAAATACGAGTACTATGTGTTCTAAGACATTTCCTTCTAAATCGAGTAACGTTTCTATGGAAACGACAGGATTTTGCTTTTGGGATACGACAATCTCATTTCCGATCCACTAATACTTCTTTACTGCATCCCTCACTCCCACACATTGAAGAATTCACACGGAAATTGCGTCGCTGTGAAATACGAGTACTATGTGTTCTAAGACATTTCCTTCTAAATCGAGTAACGTTTCTATGGAAACGACAGGATTTTCTTTTGGGATACGACAATCACATTTACGATCCACTAATCCTTCTTTACTGCATCCCTCACTCCCACACATTGAAGAATTAACACGGAAATTGCGTCGCTGTGAAATACGAGTACTATGTGTTCTAAGACATTTCCTTCTAAATCGAGTAACGTTTCTATGGAAACGACAGGATTTTCTTTTGGGATACGACAATCACATTTCCGATCCACTAATCCTTCTTTACTGCATCCCTCACTCCCAAACATTGATGAATTCAGACGGAAATTGCGTCGCTGTGAAATACGAGTACTATGTGTTCTAAGACATTTCCTTCTAAATCGAGTAACGTTTCTATGGAAACGACAGGATTTTCTTTTGGGATACGACAATCACATTTACGATCCACTAATCCTTCTTTACTGCATCCCTCACTCCCACACATTGAAGAATTCACACGGAAATTCCGTCGCTGTGAAATACGAGTACTATGTGTTCTAAGACATTTCCTTCTAAATCGAGTAACGTTTCTATGGAAACGACAGGATTTTCTTTTGGGATACGACAATCTCATTTCCGATCCAATAATCCTTTTTTACTGCATCCCTCACTCCCAAACATTGACGAATTCACACGGAAATTGCGTCGCTGTGAAATACGAGTACTATGTGTTCTAAGACATTTCCTTCTTAATCGAGTAACGTTTCTATGGAAACGACAGGATTTTCCTTTGGGATACGACAATCACATTTACGATCCACTAATCCTTCTTTACTGCATCCCTCACTCCCACACATTGAAGAATTCACACGGAAATTGCGTCGCTGTGAAATACGAGTACTATGTGTTCTAAGACATTTCCTTCTAAATCGAGTAACGTTTCTATGGAAACGACAGGATTTTGCTTTTGGGATACGACAATCTCATTTCCGATCCACTAATACTTCTTTACTGCATCCCTCACTCCCAGACAATGAAGAATTGACACGGAAATTGCGTCGCTGTGAAATACGAGTACTATGTGTTCTAAGACATTTCCTTCTAAATCGAGTAACGTTTCTATGGAAACGACAGGATTTTCTTTTGGGATACGACAATCACATTTACGGTCCACTAATCCTTCTTTACTGCATCCCTCACTCCCACACATTGAAGAATTCACACTGAAATTGCGTCGCTGTGAAATACGAGTACTATGTGTTCTAAGACATTTCCTACTAAATCGAGTAACGTTTCTATGGAAACGACAGGATTTTCTTTTGGGATACGACAATCACATTTACGATCCGCTAATCCTTCTTTACTGCATCCCTCACTCCCACACATTGAAGAATTCACACGGAAATTGCGTCGCTGAGAAATACGAGTACTATGTGTTCTAAGACATTTCCTTCTAAATCGAGTAACGTTTCTATGGAAACGACAGGATTTTCTTTTGGGATACGACAATCTCATTTACGATCCACTAATCCTTCTTTACTGCATCCATCACTCCCACGCATTGAAGAATTCACACGGAAATTGCGTCGCTGTGAAATACGAGTACTATGTGTTCTAAGACATTTCCTTCTAAATCGAGTAACGTTTCTATGGAAACGACAGGATTTTCTTTTGGGATACGACAATCACATTTACGATCCACTAATCCCTCTCTACTGCATCCCTCACTCCCACACATTGAAGAATTCACACGGAAATTGCGTCGCTGTGAAATACGAGTACTATGTGTTCTAAGACATTTCCTTCTAAATCGAGTATCGTTTCTATGGAAACGACAGGACTTTCTTTTGGGATACGACAAACACATTTACGATCCACTAATCCTTCTTTACTGCATCCCTCACTCCCACACATTGAAGAATTCACACGGAAATTGCGTCGCTGTGAAATACGAGTACTATGTGTTCTAAGACATTTCCTTCTAAATCGAGTAACGTTTCTATGGAAACGACAGGATTTTCTTTTGGGATACGACAATCACATTTACGATCCACTAATCCTTCTTTACTGCATCCCTCACTCCCACACATTGAAGAATTCACACGGAAATTGCGTCGCTGTGAAATACGAGTACTATGTGTTCTAAGACATTTCCTTCTAAATCGAGTAACGTTTCTATGGAAACGACAGGATTTTCTTTTGGGATACGACAATCACATTTACGATCCACGAATCCTTCTTTACTGCATCCCTCACTCCCACACATTGAAGAATTCACACGGAAATTGCGTCGCTGTGAAATACGAGTACTATGTGTTCTAAGACATTTCCTTCTAAATCGAGTAACGTTTCTATGGAAACGACAGGATTTTCTTTTGGGATACGACAATCACATTTACGATCCACTAATCCCTCTTTACTGCACCCCTCACTCCCACACATTGAAGAATTCACACGGAAATTGCGTCGCTGTGAAATACGAGTACTATGTGTTCTAAGACATTTCCTTCTAAATCGAGTAACGTTTCTATGGAAACGACAGGATTTTCTTTTGGGATACGACAATCTCATTTCCGATCCACTAATCCTTCTTTACTGCATCCCTCACTCCCACACATTGAAGAATTCACACGGAAATTGCGTCGCTGTGAAATACGAGTACTATGTGTTCTATGACATTTCCATCTAAATCGAGTAACGTTTCTATGGAAACGACAGGATTTTCTTTTGGGATACGACAATCACATTTACGATCCACTAATCCTTCTTTACTGCATCCCTCACTCCCACACATTTAAGAATTCACACGGAAATTGCGTCGCTGTGAAATACGAGTACTATGTGTTGTAAGACATTTCCTTCTAAATCGTGTAACGTTTCTATGGAAACGACAGGATTTTCTTTTGGGATACGACAATCACATTTACGATCCACTAATCCTTCTTTACTGCATCCCTCACTCCCACACATTGAAGATATCACACGGAAATTGCGTCGCTGTGAAATACGAGTACTATGTGTTCTAAGACATTTCCTTCTAAATCGAGTAACGTTTCTATGGAAACGACAGGATTTTCTTTTGGGATACGACAATCACATTTACGATCCACTAATCCTTCTTTACTGCATCCCTCAGTCCCACACATTTAAGAATTCACACGGAAATTGCGTCGCTGTGAAATACGAGTACTATGTGTTCTAAGACATTTCCTTCTAAATCGAGTAACGTTTCTATGGAAACGACAGGATTTTCTTTTGGGATACGACAATCACATTTACGATCCACTAATCCTTCTTTACTGCATCCCTCACTCCCACACATTGAACAATTCACACGGAAATTGCGTCGCTGTGAAATACGAGTACTATGTGTTCTAAGACATTTCCTTCTAAGTCGAGTAACGTTTCCATGGAAACGACAGGATTTACTTTTGGGATACGACAATCACATTTACGATCCACTAATCCTTCTTTACTGCATCCCTCACTCCCACACACTGAAGAATTCACACGGATATTGCGTCGCTGTGAAATACGAGTACTATGTGTTCTAAGACATTTCCTTCTAAATCGAGTAACGTTTCAATGGAAACGACAGGATTTTCTTTTGGGATACGACAATCACATTTACGATCCACTAATCCTTCTTTACTGCATCCCTCACTAACAAACATTGACGAATTCACATGGAAATTGCGTCGCTGTGAAATACGAGTACTATGTGTTCTTAGACATTTCCTTCTAAATCGAGTAACGTTTCTATGGAAACGACAGGATTTTTTTTTGGGATACGACAATCACATTTACGATCCACTAATCCCTCTTTACTGCATCCCTCACTCCCACACATTGAAGAATTCACACGGAAATTCCGTCGCTGTGAAATACGAGTACTTTGTGTTCTAAGACATTTCCTTCTAAATGGAGTAACGTTTCTATGGAAACGACAGGATTTTCTTTTGGGATACGACAATCACATTTACGATCCACTAATCCTTCTTTACTGCATCCCTCACTCCCAAACATTGACGAATTCACACGGAAATTCCGTCGCTGTGAAATACGAGTACTATGTGTTCTAAGACATTTCCTTCTAAATCGAGTAACGTTTCTATGGAAACGAAAGGATTTTCCTTTGCGATACGACAATCTCATTTCCGATCCACTAATCCTTCTTTACTGCATCCCTCACTCCCAAACATTGAAGAATTCACACGGAAATTCCGTCGCTGTGAAATACGAGTACTATGTGTTCTAAGACATTTAATTCTAAATCGAGTAACGTTTCAATGGAAACGACAGGATTTTCTTTTGGGATACGACAATCACATTTACGATCCACTAATCCTTCTTTACTGCATCCCTCACTCCCACACATTTAAGAATTCACACGGAAATTGCGTAGCTGTGAAATACGAGTACTATGTGTTCTAAGACATTTCCTTCTAAATCGAGTAACGTTTCTATGGAAACGACAGGATTTTCTTTTGGGATACGACAATCACATTTACGATCCACTAATCCTTCTTTACTGCATCCCTCACTCCCACACATTGAAGATATCACACGGAAATTGCGTCGCTGTGAAATACGAGTACTATGTGTTCCAAGACATTTCCTTCTAAATCGAGTAACGTTTCTATGGAAACGACAGGATTTTCTTTTGGGATACGACAATCACATTTACGATCCACTAATCCTTCTTTACTGCATCCCTCACTCCCACACATTTAAGAATTCACACGGAAATTGCGTCGCTGTGAAATACGAGTACTATGTGTTCTAAGACATTTCCTTCTAAATCGAGTAACGTTTCTATGGAAACGACAGGATTTTCTTTTGGGATAAGACAATCACATTTACGATCCACTAATCCCTCTTTACTGCATCCCTCACTCCCACACATTGAAGAATTCACACGGAAATTCCGTCGCTGTGAAATACGAGTACTTTGTGTTCTAAGACATTTCCTTCTAAATGGAGTAACGTTTCTATGGAAACGACAGGATTTTCTTTTGGGATACGACAATCACATTTACGATCCACTAATCCTTCTTTACTGCATCCCTCACTCCCAAACATTGACGAATTCACACGGAAATTCCGTCGCTGTGAAATACGAGTACTATGTGTTCTAAGACATTTCCTTCTAAATCGAGTAACGTTTCTATGGAAACGAAAGGATTTTCCTTTGCGATACGACAATCTCATTTCCGATCCACTAATCCTTCTTTACTGCATCCCTCACTCCCAAACATTGAAGAATTCACACGGAAATTCCGTCGCTGTGAAATACGAGTACTATGTGTTCTAAGACATTTAATTCTAAATCGAGTAACGTTTCAATGGAAACGACAGGATTTTCTTTTGGGATACGACAATCACATTTACGATCCACTAATCCTTCTTTACTGCATCCCTCACTCCCACACATTTAAGAATTCACACGGAAATTGCGTAGCTGTGAAATACGAGTACTATGTGTTCTAAGACATTTCCTTCTAAATCGAGTAACGTTTCTATGGAAACGACAGGATTTTCTTTTGGGATACGACAATCACATTTACGATCCACTAATCCTTCTTTACTGCATCCCTCACTCCCACACATTGAAGATATCACACGGAAATTGCGTCGCTGTGAAATACGAGTACTATGTGTTCCAAGACATTTCCTTCTAAATCGAGTAACGTTTCTATGGAAACGACAGGATTTTCTTTTGGGATACGACAATCACATTTACGATCCACTAATCCTTCTTTACTGCATCCCTCACTCCCACACATTTAAGAATTCACACGGAAATTGCGTCGCTGTGAAATACGAGTACTATGTGTTCTAAGACATTTCCTTCTAAATCGAGTAACGTTTCTATGGAAACGACAGGATTTTCTTTTGGGATAAGACAATCACATTTACGATCCACTAATCCTTCTTTACTGCATCCCTCACTCCCACACATTGAAGAATTCACACGGAAATTGCGTCGCTGTGAAATACGAGTACTATGTGTTCTAAGACATTTCCTTCCAAGTCGAGTAACGTTTCTATGGAAACGACAGGATTTTCTTTTGGGATACGACAATCACATTTACGATCCACTAATCCTTCTTTTCTGCATCCCTCACTCCCACGCATTGAAGAATTGACACGGAAATTGCGTCGCTGTGAAATACGAGTACTATGTGTTCTAAGACATTTCCTTCTAAGTCGAGTAACGTTTCTATGGAAACGACAGGATTTTCTTTTGGGATACGACAATCACATTTACGATCCACTAATCCTTCTTTACTGCATCCCTCACTCCCACACACTGAAGAATTCACACGGATATTGCGTCGCTGTGAAATACGAGTACTATGTGTTCTAAGACATTTCCTTCTAAATCGAGTAACGTTTCAATGGAAACGACAGGATTTTCTTTTGGGATACGACAATCACATTTACGATCCACTAATCCTTCTTTACTGCATCCCTCACTCCCAAACATTGACGAATTCACATGGAAATTGCGTCGCTGTGAAATACGAGTACTATGTGTTCTAAGACATTTCCTTCTAAATCGAGTAACGTTTCTATGGAAACGAAAGGATTTTCCTTTGGGATACGACAATCACATTTACGATCCACTAATCCTTCTTTACTGCATCCCTCTCTCCCAAACATTGACGAATTCACACGGAAATTCCGTCGCTGTGAAATACGAGTACTATGTGTTCTAAGACATTTCCTTCTAAATCGAGTAACGTTTCTATGGAAACGACAGGATTTTCTTTTGGGATACGACAATCACATTTACGATCCACTAATCCTTCTTTACTGCATCCCTCACTCACAAACATTGACGAATTCACACGGAAATTCCGTCGCTGTGAAATACGAGTACTATGTGTTCTAAGACATTTCCTTCTAAATCGAGTAACGTTTCAATGGAAACGACAGGAATTTCTGTTGGGATACGACAATCACATTTACGATCGACTAATCCTTCTTTACTGCATCCCTCACTCCCAAACATTGACGAATTCACATGGAAATTGCGTCGCTGTGAAATACGAGTACTATGTGTTCTAAGACATTTCCTTCTAAATCGAGTAACGTTTCTATGGAAACGACAGGATTTTTTTTTGGGATACGACAATCACATTTACGATCCACTAATCCTTCTTTACTGCATCCCTCACTCCCACACATTGAAGAATTCACACGGAAATTCCGTCGCTGTGAAATACGAGCACTATGTGTTCTAAGACATTTCCTTCTAAATCGAGTAACGTTTCTATGGAAACGACAGGATTTTCTTTTGGGATACGACAATCACATTTACGATCCACTAATCCTTCTTTACTGCATCCCTCACTCCCAAACATTGACGAATTCACACGGAAATTCCGTCGCTGTGAAATACGAGTACTATGTGTTCTATGACATTTCCTTCTAAATCGAGTAACGTTTCTATGGAAACGACAGGATTTTCTTTTGGGATACGAAAATCACATTTACGATCCACTAATCCTTCTTTACTGCATCCCTCACTCCCACACATTGAAGAACTCACACGGAAATTGCGTCGCTGTGAAATACGAGTACTATGTGTTCTAAGACATTTCCTTCTAAATCGAGTAACGTTTCTATGGAAACGACAAGACTTTCTTTTGGGATACGACAATCACATTTCCGATCCACTAATCCTTCTTTACTGCATCCCTTACTCCCAAACATTGACGAATTCACACGGAAATTGCGTCGCTGTGAAATACGAGTACTATGTGTTCTAAGACATTTCCTTCTAAATCGAGTAACGTTTCTATGGAAACGACAGGATTTTCTTTTGGGATACGACAATCACATTTACGGTCCACTAATCCTTCTTTACTGCATCCCTCACTCCCACACATTGAAGAATTCACACGGAAATTGCGTCGCTGTGAAATACGAGTACTATGTGTTCTAAGACATTTCCTACTAAATCGAGTAACGTTTCTATGGAAACGACAGGATTTTCTTTTGCGATACGACAATCACATTTACGGTCCACTAATCCTTCTTTACTGCATCCCTCACTCCCACACATTGAAGAATTCACACAGAAATTGCGTCGCTGTGAAATACGAGTACTATGTGTTCTAAGACATTTCCTTCTAAATCGAGTAACGTTTCTATGGAAACGACAGGATTTTCTTTTGGGATACGACAATCACATTTCCGATCCACTAATCCTTCTTTACTGCATCCCTCACTCCCACACATTGAAGAATTCACACGGAAATTGCGTCGCTGTGAAATACGAGTACTATGTGTTCTATGACATTTCCTTCTAAATCGAGTAACGTTTCTATGGAAACGACAGGATTTTCTTTTGGGATACGACAATCACTTTTACGATCCACTAATCCTTCTTTACTACATCCCTCACTCCCACACATTGAAGAATTCACACGGAAATTGCGTCGCTGTGAAATACGAGTACTATGTGTTCTAAGACATTTCCTTCTAAATCGAGTAACGTTTCTATGGAAACGACAGGATTGTCTTTTGGGATACGACAATCACATTTCCGATCCACTAATCCTTCTATACTGCATCCCTCACTCCCACACATTGAAGAATTCCACGGAAATTGCGTCGCTGTGAAATACGAGTACTATGTGTTCTAAGACATTTCCTTCTAAATCGAGTAACGTTTCTATGGAAACGACAGGATTTTCTTTTGGGATACGACAATCACATTTACGATCCACTAATCTTTCTTTACTGCATCCCTCACTCCCACACATTGAAGAATTCACACGGAAATTGCGTCGCTGTGAAATACGAGTACTATGTGTTCTAAGACATTTCCTTCTAAATGGAGTAACGTTTCTATGGAAACGACAGGATTTTCTTTTGGGATACGACAATCACATTTACGATCCACTAATCCTTCTTTACTGCATCCCTCACTCCCACACATTGAAGAATTCACACGGAAATTGCGTCGCTGTGAAATACGAGTACTATATGTTCTAAGACATTTCCTTCTAAATCGAGTAACGTTTCTATGGAAACGACAGGATTTTCTTTTGGGATATGACAATCACATTTACGATCCACTAATCCTTCTTTACTGCATCCCTCACTCCCACACATTGAAGAATTCACACGGAAATTGCGTCGCTGTGAAATACGAGTACTATGTGTTCTAAGACATTTCCTTCTAAATCTCGTAACGTTTCTATGGAAACGACAGGATTTTCTTTTGGGATACAACAATCACATTTACGATCCACTAATCCTTCTTTACTGCATCCCTCACTCCCACACATTGAAGAATTCACACGGAAATTGCGTCGCTGTGAAATACGAGTACTATGTGTTCTAAGACATTTCCTTCTAAGTCGAGTAACGTTTCTATGGAAACGACAGGATTTTCTTTTGGGATACGACAATCACATTTACGATCCACTAATCCTTCTTTACTGCATCCCTCACTCCCACACATTGAAGAATTCACACGGATATTGCGTCGCTGTGAAATACGTGTACTATGTGTTCTAAGACATTTCCTTCTAAATCGAGTAACGTTTCAATGGAAACGACAGGATTTTCTTTTGGGATACGACAATCACATTTCCGATCCACTAATCCTTCTTTACTGCATCCCTCACTCCCAAACATTGACGAATTCACATGGAAATTGCGTCGCTGTGAAATACGAGTACAATGTGTTCTAAGACATTTCCTTCTAAATCGGGTAACGTTTCTATGGAAACGACAGGATTTTTTTTTGGGATACGACAATCACATTTACGATCCACTAATCCTTCTTTACTGCATCCCTCACTCCCACACATTGAAGAATTCACACGGAAATTCCGTCGCTGTGAAATACGAGTACTATGTGTTCTAAGACATTTCCTTCTAAATCGAGTAACGTTTCTATGGAAACGACAAGACTTTCTTTTGGGATACGACAATCACATTTCCGATCGACTAATCCTTCTTTACTGCATCCTTCACTCCCAAACATTGACGAATTCACACGGAAATTGCGTCGCTGTGAAATACGAGTACTATGTGTTCTAAGACATTTCCTTCTAAATCGAGTAACGTTTCTATGGAAACGACAGGATTTTCTTTTGGGATACGACAATCACATTTACGGTCCACTAATCCTTCTTTACTGCATCCCTCACTCCCACACATTGAAGATTTCACACGGAAATTGCGTCGCTGTGAAATACGAGTACTATGTGTTCTAAGACATTTCCTACTAAATCGAGTAACGTTTCTATGGAAACGAGAGGATTTTCTTTTGGGATACGACAATCACATTTACGATCCACTAATCCTTCTTTTCTGCATCCCTCACTCCCACACATTTAAGAATTCACACGGAAATTGCGTCGCTGTGAAATACGAGTACTATGTGTTCTAAGACATTTCCTTCTAAATCGAGTAACGTTTCTATGGAAACGACAGGATTTTCTTTTGGGATACGACAATCACATTTACGATCCACTAATCCTTCTTTACTGCATCCCTCACTCCCACACATTGAAGAATTCACACGGAAATTGCGTCGCTGTGAAATACGAGTACTATGTGTTCTATGACATTTCCTTCTAAATCGAGTAACGTTTCTATGGAATCGACAGGATTTTCTTTTGGGATACGACAATCACATTTACGATCCACTAATCCTTCTTTACTGCATCCCTCACTCCCACACATTTAAGAATTCACACGGAAATTGCGTCGCTGTGAAATACGAGTACTATGTGTTCTAAGACATTTCCTTCTAAATCGAGTAACGTTTCTATGAAAACGACAGGATTTTCTTTTGGGATACGACAATCACATTTACGATCCACTAATCCTTCTTTACTGCATCCCTCACTCCCACACATTGAAGATATCACACGGAAATTGCGTCGCTGTGAAATACGAGTACTATGTGTTCTAAGACATTTCCTTCTAAATCGAGTAACGTTTCTATGGAAACGACAGGATTTTCTTTTGGGATACGACAATCACATTTACGATCCACTAATCCTTCTTTACTGCATCACTCACTCCCACACATTGAAGAATTCACACGGAAATTGCGTCGCTGTGAAATACGAGTACTATGTGTTCTAAGACATTTCCTTCTAAATCGAGTAACGTTTCTATGGAAACGACAGGATTTTCTTTTGGGATACGACAATCACATTTACGATCCACTAATCCTTCTTTACTGCATCATTCACTCCCACACATTGAAGAATTCACACGGAAATTGCGTCGCTGTGAAATACGAGTACTATGTGTTCTAAGCTATTTCCTTCTAAGTCGAGTAACGTTTCTATGGAAACGACAGGATCTTCTTTTGGGATACGACAATCACATTTACGATCCACTAATCCTTCTTTACTGCATCCCTCACTCCCACACATTGAAGAATTCACACGGATATTGCGTCGCTGTGAAATACGTGTACTATGTGTTCTAAGACATTTCCTTCTAAATCGAGTAACGTTTCAATGGAAACGACAGGATTTTCTTTTGGGATACGACAATCACATTTCCGATCCAATAATCCTTCTTTACTGCATCCCTCACTCCCAAACATTGACGAATTCACATGGAAATTGCGTCGCTGTGAAATACGAGTACTATGTGTTCTAAGACATTTCCTTCTAAATCGAGTAACGTTTCTATGGAAACGACAGGATTTTTTTTTGGGATACGACAATCACATTTACGATCCACTAATCCTTCTTTACTGCATCCCTCACTCCCACACATTGAAGAATTCACACGGAAATTCCGTCGCTGTGAAATACGAGTACAATGTGTTCTAAGACATTTCCTTCTAAATCGAGTAACGTTTCTATGGAAACGACAGGATTTTCTTTAGGGATACGACAATCTCATTTCCGATCCACTAATCCTTCTTTACTGCATCCCTCACTCCCAAACATTGACGAATTCACACGGAAATTCCGTCGCTGTGAAATACGAGTACTATGTGTTCTAAGACATTTCCTTCTAAATCGAGTAACGTTTCTATGGAAACGACAGGATTTTCCTTTGGGATACGACAATCACATTTCCGATCCACTAATCCTTCTTTACTGCATCCCTCACTCCCACACATTGAAGAATTCACACGGAAATTGCGTCGCTGTGAAATACGAGTACTATGTGTTCTAAGACATTTCCTTCTAAATCGAGTAACGTTTCTATGGAAACGACTAGACTTTCTTTTGGGATACGACAATCACATTTCCGATCCACTAATCCTTCTTTACTGCATCCCTCACTCCCAAACATTGACGAATTCACACGGAAATTGCGTCGCTGTGAAATACGAGTACTGTGTGTTCTAAGACATTTCCTTCTAAATCGAGTAACGTTTCTATGGAAACGACAGGATTTTCTTTTGGGATACGACAATCACATTTACGGTCCACTAATCCTTCTTTACTGCATCCCTCACTCCCACACATTGAAGAATTCACACGGAAATTGCGTCGCTGTGAAATACGAGTACTATGTGTTCTAAGACATTTCCTACTAAATCGAGTAACGTTTCTATGGAAACGACAGGATTTTCTTTTGGGATACGACAATCACATTTATGATCCACTAATCCTTCTTTACTGCATCCCTCACTCCCACACATTGAAGAATTCACACGGAAATTGCGTCGCTGTGAAATACGAGTACTATGTGTTCTAAGACATTTCCTTCTAAATCGAGTAACGTTTCTATGGAAACGACAGGATTTTCTTTTGGGATACGACGATCTCATTTCCGATCCACTAATCTTTCTTTACTGCATCCCTCACTCCCACACATTGAAGAATTCACACGGAAATTGCGTCGCTGTGAAATACGAGTACTATGTGTTCTATGACATTTCCTTCTAAATCGAGTAACGTTTCTATGGAAACGACAGGATTTTCTTTTGGGATACGACAATCACATTTACGATCCACTAATCCTTCTTTACTGCATCCCTCACTCCCACACATTGAAGAATTCACACGGAAATTGCGTCACTGTGAAATACGAGTACTATGTGTTCTAAGACATTTCCTTCTAAATCGAGTAACGTTTCTATGGAAACGACCGATTTTTCTTTTGGGATACGACAATCACATTTACGATCCACTAATCCTTCTTTACTGCATCCCTCACTCCCACACATTGAAGAATTCACACGGAAATTGCGTCGCTGTGAAATACGAGTACTATGTGTTCTAAGACATTTCCTTCTAAATCGAGTAACGTTTCTATGGAAACGACAGGATTTTCTTTTGGGATACGACAATCACATTTCCGATCCACTAATCCTTCTTTACTGCATCCCTCACTCCCAAACATTGACGAATTCACACGGAAATTGCGTCGCTGTGAAATACGAGTACTATGGGTTCAAGACATTTCTTTCTAAATCGAGTAACGTTTCTATGGAAACGACAGGATTTTCTTTTGGGATACGACAATCACATTTACGATCCACTAATCCTTCTTTACTGCATCCCTCACTCCCACACATTGAAGAATTCACACGGAAATTCCGTCGCTGTGAAATTCGACTACTATGTGTTCTAAGACATTTCCTTCTAAATCGAGTAACGTTTCTATGGAAACGACAGGATTTTCTTTTGGGATACCACAATCTCATTTCCGATCCACTAATCCACCTTTACTGCATCATTCACTCCCAAACATTGACGAATTCACACGGAACTTCAGTCGCTGTGAAATACGAGTACTATGTGTTCTAAGACATTTCTATCTAAATCGAGTAACGTTTCTATGGAAACGACAGCATTTTCCTTTGGGATACGACAATCACATTTCCGATCCACTAATCCTTCTTTACTGCATCCCTCACTCCCACACATTGAATAAATCACACGGAAATTGCGTCGCTGTGAAATACGAGTACTATGTGTTCTAAGACATTTCCTTCTAAATCGAGTAACGTTTCTATGGAAACGACAGGATTTTCTTTTGGGATACGACAATCACATTTACGATCCACTAATCCTTCTTTACTGCATCCCCCACACCCACACATTGAAGAATTCACACGGAAATTGCGTCGCTGTGAAATACGAGTACTATGTGTTCTAAGACATTTCCTTCTAAATCGAGTAACGTTTCTATGGAAACGACAGGATTTTCTTTTGGGATACGACAATCACATTTCCGATTCACTAATCCTTCTTTACTGCATCCCTCACTCCCAAACATTGACGAATTCACACGGAAATTGCGTCGCTGTGAAATACGAGTACTTTGTGTTCTAAGACATTTCCTTCTAAATCGAGTAACGTTTCTATGGAAACGACAAGATTTTCTTTTGGGATACGACAATCACATTTACGATCCACTAATCCATCTTTACTGCATCCCTCACTCCCACACATTGAAGAATTCACACGGAAATTGCGTCGCTGTGAAATACGAGTACTATGTGTTCTAAGACATTTCCTTCTAAATCGAGTAACGTTTCTATGGAAACGACAGGATTTTCTTTTGGGAAACGACAATCACATTTCCGATCCACTAATCCTTCTTTACTGCATCCCTCACTCCCACACATTGAAGAATTCACACGGAAATTGCGTCGCTGTGAAATACGAGTACTATGTGTTCTAAGACATTTCCTTCTAAATCGAGTAACGTTTCTATGGAAACGACAGGATTTTCTTTTGGGATACGACAATCACATTTACGACCCACTAATCCTTCTTTACTGCATCCCTCACTCCCACACATTGAAGAATTCACACGGAAATTCCGTCGCTGTGAAATTCGAGTACTATGTGTTCTAAGACATTTCCTTCTAAATCGAGTAACGTTTCTATGGAAACGACAGGATTTTCTTTTGGGTTACGACAATCTCATTTCCGATCCACTAATCCTCCTTTACTGCATCCCTCACTCCCAAACATTGACGAATTCACACGGAAATTGCGTCGCTGTGAAATACGAGTACTATGTGTTCTAAGACATTTCCTTCTAAATCGAGTAACGTTTCTATGGAAACGACAGGATTTTCTTTTGGGATACGACAATCACATTTACGACCCACTATTCCTTCTTTACTGCATCCCTCACTCCCACACATTGAAGAATTCACACGGAAATTCCGTCGCTGTGAAATTCGAGTACTATGTGTTCTAAGACATTTCCTTCTAAATCGAGTAACGTTTCTATGGAAGAATTCACACGGAAATTGCGTCGCTGTGAAATACGAGTACTATGTGTTCTAAGACATTTCCTTCTAAATCGAGTAACGTTTCTATGGAAACGACAGGATTTTCTTTTGGGATACGACAATCACATTTACGATCCACTAATCCTTCTTTACTGCATCTCTCACTCCCACACATTGAAGAATTCACACGGAAATTGCGTCGCTGTGAAATACGAGTACTATGTGTTCTAAGACATTTCCTTCTAAATCGAGTAACGTTTCTATGGAAACGACAGGATTTTCTTTTGGGATACGACAATCACATTTACGATCCACTAATCCTTCTTTACTGCATCCCTCACTCCCACACATTGAAGAATTCACACGGAAATTGCGTCGCTGTGAAATACGAGTACTATGTGTTCTAAGACATTTCCTTCTAAATCGAGTAACGTTTCTATGGAAACGACTGGATTTTCTTTTGGGAAACGACAATCACATTTCCGATCCACTAATCCTTCTTTACTGCATCCCTCACTCCCACACATTGAAGAATTCACACGGAAATTGCGTCGCTGTGAAATACGAGTACTATGTGTTCTAAGACATTTCCTTCTAAATCGAGTAACGTTTCTATGGAAACGACAGGATTTTCTTTTGGGATACGACAATCACATTTACGACCCACTAATCCTTCTTTACTGCATCCCTCACTCCCACACATTGAAGAATTCACACGGAAATTCCGTCGCTGTGAAATTCGAGTACTATGTGTTCTAAGACATTTCCTTCTAAATCGAGTAACGTTTCTATGGAAACGACAGGATTTTCTTTTGGGATACGACAATCTCATTTCCGATCCACTAATCCTCCTTTACTGCATCCCTCACTCCCAAACATTGACGAATTCACACGGAAATTGCGTCGCTGTGAAATACGAGTACTATGTGTTCTAAGACATTTCCTTCTAAATCGAGTAACGTTTCTATGGAAACGACAGGATTTTCTTTTGGGATACGACAATCACATTTACGACCCACTATTCCTTCTTTACTGCATCCCTCACTCCCACACATTGAAGAATTCACACGGAAATTCCGTCGCTGTGAAATTCGAGTACTATGTGTTCTAAGACATTTCCTTCTAAATCGAGTAACGTTTCTATGGAAGAATTCACACGGAAATTGCGTCGCTGTGAAATACGAGTACTATGTGTTCTAAGACATTTCCTTCTAAATCGAGTAACGTTTCTATGGAAACGACAGGATTTTCTTTTGGGATACGACAATCACATTTACGATCCACTAATCCTTCTTTACTGCATCTCTCACTCCCACACATTGAAGAATTCACACGGAAATTGCGTCGCTGTGAAATACGAGTACTATGTGTTCTAAGACATTTCCTTCTAAATCGAGTAACGTTTCTATGGAAACGACAGGATTTTCTTTTGGGATACGACAATCACATTTACGATCCACTAATCCTTCTTTACTGCATCTCTCACTCCCACACATTGAAGAATTCACACGGAAATTGCGTCGCTGTGAAATACGAGTACTATGTGTTCTAAGACATTTCCTTCTAAATCGAGTAACGTTTCTATGGAAACGACAGGATTTTCTTTTGGGATACGACAATCACATTTACGATCCACTAATCCTTCTTTACTGTATCCCTCACTCCCACACATTGAAGAATTCACACGGAAATTGCGTCGCTGTGAAAAACGTGTACTATGTGTTCTAAGACATTTCCTTCTAAATCGTGTAACGTTTCTATGGAAACGACAGGATTTTCTTTTGGGAAACGACAATCACATTTCCGATCCACTAATCCTTCTTCACTGCATCCCTCACTCCCACACATTGAAGAATTCACACGGAAATTGCGTCGCTGTGAAATACGAGTACTATGTGTTCTAAGACATTTCCTTCTAAATCGAGTAACGTTTCTATGGAAACGACAGGATTTTCTTTTGGGATACGACAATCACATTTACGACCCACTAATCCTTCTTTACTGCATCCCTCACTCCCACACATTGAAGAATTCACACGGAAATTCCGTCGCTGTGAAATTCGAGTACTATGTGTTCTAAGACATTTCCTTCTAAATCGAGTAACGTTTCTATGGAAACGACAGGATTTTCTTTTGGGATACGACAATCTCATTTCCGATCCACTAATCCTCCTTTACTGCATCCCTCACTCCCAAACATTGACGAATTCACACGGAAATTGCGTCGCTGTGAAATACGAGTACTATGTGTTCTATGACATTTCCTTCTAAATCGAGTAACGTTTCTATGGAATCGACAGGATTTTCTTTTGGGATACGACAATCACATTTACGATCCACTAATCCTTCCTTACTGCATCCCTCACTCCCACACATTTAAGAATTCACACGGAAATTGCGTCGCTGTGAAATACGAGTACTATGTGTTCTAAGACATTTCCTTCTAAATCGAGTAACGTTTCTGTGGAAACGACAGGATTTTCTTTTGGGATACGACAATCACATTTACGACCCACTATTCCTTCTTTACTGCATCCCTCACTCCCACACATTGAAGAATTCACACGGAAATTCCGTCGCTGTGAAATTCGAGTACTATGTGTTCTAAGACATTTCCTTCTAAATCGAGTAACGTTTCTATGGAAGAATTCACACGGAAATTGCGTCGCTGTGAAATACGAGTACTATGTGTTCTAAGACATTTCCTTCTAAATCGAGTAACGTTTCTATGGAAACGACAGGATTTTCTTTTGGGATACGACAATCACATTTACGATCCGCTAATCCTTCTTTACTGCATCTCTCACTCCCACACATTGAAGAATTCACACGGAAATTGCGTCGCTGTGAAATACGAGTACTATGTGTTCTATGACATTTCCTTCTAAATCGAGTAACGTTTCTATGGAATCGACAGGATTTTCTTTTGGGATACGACAATCACATTTACGATCCACTAATCATTCTTTACTGCATCCCTCACTCCCACACATTTAAGAATTCACACGGAAATTGCGTCGCTGTGAAATACGAGTACTATGTGTTCTAAGACATTTCCTTCTAAATCGAGTAACGTTTCTATGGAAACGACAGGATTTTCTTTTGGGATACGACAATCACATTTACGATCCACTAATCCTTCTTAACTGCATCCCTCACTCCCACACATTGAAGATATCACACGGAAATTGCGTCGCTGTGAAATACGAGTACTATGTGTTCTAAGACATTTCCTTCTAAATCGAGTAACGTTTCTATGGAAACGACAGGATTTTCTTTTGGGATACGACAATCACATTTACGATCCACTAATCCTTCTTTACTGCATCACTCACTCCCACACATTGAAGAATTCACACGGAAATTGCGTCGCTGTGAAATACGAGTACTATGTGTTCTAAGACATTTCCTTCTAAATCGAGTAACGTTTCTATGGAAACGACAGGATTTTCTTTTGGGATACGACAATCACATTTACGATCCACTAATCCTTCTTTACTGCATCATTCACTCCCACACATTGAAGAATTCACACGGAAATTGCGTCGCTGTGAAATACGAGTACTATGTGTTCTAAGACATTTCCTTCTAAGTCGAGTAACGTTTCTATGGAAACGACAGGATCTTCTTTTGGGATACGACAA
The DNA here is from genome assembly GCF_021461385.2 of Schistocerca piceifrons. Taxonomy (NCBI): domain Eukaryota; kingdom Metazoa; phylum Arthropoda; class Insecta; order Orthoptera; family Acrididae; genus Schistocerca; species Schistocerca piceifrons. The sequence goes on along the minus strand of NC_060144.1, from coordinate 600,716,235 downwards.
TCACATTTACGATCCACTAATCCTTCTTTACTGCATCCCTCACTCCCACACATTGAAGAATTCACACGGATATTGCGTCGCTGTGAAATACGTGTACTATGTGTTCTAAGACATTTCCTTCTAAATCGAGTAACGTTTCAATGGAAACGACAGGATTTTCTTTTGGGATACGACAATCACATTTCCGATCCAATAATCCTTCTTTACTGCATCCCTCACTCCCAAACATTGACGAATTCACATGGAAATTGCGTCGCTGTGAAATACGAGTACTATGTGTTCTAAGACATTTCCTTCTAAATCGAGTAACGTTTCTATGGAAACGACAGGATTTTTTTTTGGGATACGACAATCACATTTACGATCCACTAATCCTTCTTTACTGCATCCCTCACTCCCACACATTGAAGAATTCACACGGAAATTCCGTCGCTGTGAAATACGAGTACAATGTGTTCTAAGACATTTCCTTCTAAATCGAGTAACGTTTCTATGGAAACGACAGGATTTTCTTTAGGGATACGACAATCTCATTTCCGATCCACTAATCCTTCTTTACTGCATCCCTCACTCCCAAACATTGACGAATTCACACGGAAATTCCGTCGCTGTGAAATACGAGTACTATGTGTTCTAAGACATTTCCTTCTAAATCGAGTAACGTTTCTATGGAAACGACAGGATTTTCCTTTGGGATACGACAATCACATTTCCGATCCACTAATCCTTCTTTACTGCATCCCTCACTCCCACACATTGAAGAATTCACACGGAAATTGCGTCGCTGTGAAATACGAGTACTATGTGTTCTAAGACATTTCCTTCTAAATCGAGTAACGTTTCTATGGAAACGACTAGACTTTCTTTTGGGATACGGCAATCACATTTCCGATCCACTAATCCTTCTTTACTGCATCCCTCACTCCCAAACATTGACGAATTCACACGGAAATTGCGTCGCTGTGAAATACGAGTACTGTGTGTTCTAAGACATTTCCTTCTAAATCGAGTAACGTTTCTATGGAAACGACAGGATTTTCTTTTGGGATACGACAATCACATTTACGGTCCACTAATCCTTCTTTACTGCATCCCTCACTCCCACACATTGAAGAATTCACACGGAAATTGCGTCGCTGTGAAATACGAGTACTATGTGTTCTAAGACATTTCCTACTAAATCGAGTAACGTTTCTATGGAAACGACAGGATTTTCTTTTGGGATACGACAATCACATTTATGATCCACTAATCCTTCTTTACTGCATCCCTCACTCCCACACATTGAAGAATTCACACGGAAATTGCGTCGCTGTGAAATACGAGTACTATGTGTTCTAAGACATTTCCTTCTAAATCGAGTAACGTTTCTATGGAAACGACAGGATTTTCTTTTGGGATACGACAATCTCATTTCCGATCCACTAATCTTTCTTTACTGCATCCCTCACTCCCACACATTGAAGAATTCACACGGAAATTGCGTCGCTGTGAAATACGAGTACTATGTGTTCTATGACATTTCCTTCTAAATCGAGTAACGTTTCTATGGAAACGACAGGATTTTCTTTTGGGATACGACAATCACATTTACGATCCACTAATCCTTCTTTACTGCATCCCTCACTCCCACACATTGAAGAATTCACACGGAAATTGCGTCACTGTGAAATACGAGTACTATGTGTTCTAAGACATTTCCTTCTAAATCGAGTAACGTTTCTATGGAAACGACCGATTTTTCTTTTGGGATACGACAATCACATTTACGATCCACTAATCCTTCTTTACTGCATCCCTCACTCCCACACATTGAAGAATTCACACGGAAATTGCGTCGCTGTGAAATACGAGTACTATGTGTTCTAAGACATTTCCTTCTAAATCGAGTAACGTTTCTATGGAAACGACAGGATTTTCTTTTGGGATACAACAATCACATTTCCGATCCACTAATCCTTCTTTACTGCATCCCTCACTCCCAAACATTGACGAATTCACACGGAAATTGCGTCGCTGTGAAATACGAGTACTATGGGTTCAAGACATTTCTTTCTAAATCGAGTAACGTTTCTATGGAAACGACAGGATTTTCTTTTGGGATACGACAATCACATTTACGATCCACTAATCCTTCTTTACTGCATCCCTCACTCCCACACATTGAAGAATTCACACGGAAATTCCGTCGCTGTGAAATTCGACTACTATGTGTTCTAAGACATTTCCTTCTAAATCGAGTAACGTTTCTATGGAAACGACAGGATTTTCTTTTGGGATACGACAATCTCATTTCCGATCCACTAATCCACCTTTACTGCATCATTCACTCCCAAACATTGACGAATTCACACGGAAATTCAGTCGCTGTGAAATACGAGTACTATGGGTTCTAAGACATTTCTATCTAAATCGAGTAACGTTTCTATGGAAACGACAGCATTTTCCTTTGGGATACGACAATCACATTTCCGATCCACTAATCCTTCTTTACTGCATCCCTCACTCCCACACATTGAATAAATCACACGGAAATTGCGTCGCTGTGAAATACGAGTACTATGTGTTCTAAGACATTTCCTTCTAAATCGAGTAACGTTTCTATGGAAACGACAGGATTTCCTTTTGGGATACGACAATCACATTTACGATCCACTAATCCTTCTTTACTGCATCCCCCACACCCACACATTGAAGAATTCACACGGAAATTGCGTCGCTGTGAAATACGAGTACTATGTGTTCTAAGACATTTCCTTCTAAATCGAGTAACGTTTCTATGGAAACGACAGGATTTTCTTTTGGGATACGACAATCACATTTCCGATTCACTAATCCTTCTTTACTGCATCCCTCACTCCCAAACATTGACGAATTCACACGGAAATTGCGTCGCTGTGAAATACGAGTACTTTGTGTTCTAAGACATTTCCTTCTAAATCGAGTAACGTTTCTATGGAAACGACAAGATTTTCTTTTGGGATACGACAATCACATTTACGATCCACTAATCCATCTTTACTGCATCCCTCACTCCCACACATTGAAGAATTCACACGGAAATTGCGTCGCTGTGAAATACGAGTACTATGTGTTCTAAGACATTTCCTTCTAAATCGAGTAACGTTTCTATGGAAACGACAGGATTTTCTTTTGGGAAACGACAATCACATTTCCGATCCACTAATCCTTCTTTACTGCATCCCTCACTCCCACACATTGAAGAATTCACACGGAAATTGCGTCGCTGTGAAATACGAGTACTATGTGTTCTAAGACATTTCCTTCTAAATCGAGTAACGTTTCTATGGAAACGACAGGATTTTCTTTTGGGATACGACAATCACATTTACGACCCACTAATCCTTCTTTACTGCATCCCTCACTCCCACACATTGAAGAATTCACACGGAAATTCCGTCGCTGTGAAATTCGAGTACTATGTGTTCTAAGACATTTCCTTCTAAATCGAGTAACGTTTCTATGGAAACGACAGGATTTTCTTTTGGGATACGACAATCTCATTTCCGATCCACTAATCCTCCTTTACTGCATCCCTCACTCCCAAACATTGACGAATTCACACGGAAATTGCGTCGCTGTGAAATACGAGTACTATGTGTTCTAAGACATTTCCTTCTAAATCGAGTAACGTTTCTATGGAAACGACAGGATTTTCTTTTGGGATACGACAATCACATTTACGACCCACTATTCCTTCTTTACTGCATCCCTCACTCCCACACATTGAAGAATTCACACGGAAATTCCGTCGCTGTGAAATTCGAGTACTATGTGTTCTAAGACATTTCCTTCTAAATCGAGTAACGTTTCTATGGAAGAATTCACACGGAAATTGCGTCGCTGTGAAATACGAGTACTATGTGTTCTAAGACATTTCCTCCTAAATCGAGTAACGTTTCTATGGAAACGACAGGATTTTCTTTTGGGATACGACAATCACATTTACGATCCACTAATCCTTCTTTACTGCATCTCTCACTCCCACACATTGAAGAATTCACACGGAAATTGCGTCGCTGTGAAATACGAGTACTATGTGTTCTAAGACATTTCCTTCTAAATCGAGTAACGTTTCTATGGAAACGACAGGATTTTCTTTTGGGATACGACAATCACATTTACGATCCACTAATCCTTCTTTACTGCATCCCTCACTCCCACACATTGAAGAATTCACACGGAAATTGCGTCGCTGTGAAATACGAGTACTATGTGTTCTAAGACATTTCCTTCTAAATCGAGTAACGTTTCTATGGAAACGACAGGATTTTCTTTTGGGATACGACAATCACATTTACGATCCACTAATCCTTCTTTACTGTATCCCTCACTCCCACACATTGAAGAATTCACACGGAAATTGCGTCGCTGTGAAAAACGTGTACTATGTGCTCTAAGACATTTCCTTCTAAATCGAGTAACGTTTCTATGGAAACGACAGGATTTTCTTTTGGGAAACGACAATCACATTTCCGATCCACTAATCCTTCTTTACTGCATCCCTCACTCCCACACATTGAAGAATTCACACGGAAATTGCGTCGCTGTGAAATACGAGTACTATGTGTTCTAAGACATTTCCTTCTAAATCGAGTAACGTTTCTATGGAAACGACAGGATTTTCTTTTGGGATACGACAATCACATTTACGACCCACTAATCCTTCTTTACTGCATCCCTCACTCCCACACATTGAAGAATTCACACGGAAATTCCGTCGCTGTGAAATTCGAGTACTATGTGTTCTAAGACATTTCCTTCTAAATCGAGTAACGTTTCTATGGAAACGACAGGATTTTCTTTTGGGATACGACAATCTCATTTCCGATCCACTAATCCTCCTTTACTGCATCCCTCACTCCCAAACATTGACGAATTCACACGGAAATTGCGTCGCTGTGAAATACGAGTACTATGTGTTCTAAGACATTTCCTTCTAAATCGAGTAACGTTTCTGTGGAAACGACAGGATTTTCTTTTGGGATACGACAATCACATTTACGACCCACTATTCCTTCTTTACTGCATCCCTCACTCCCACACATTGAAGAATTCACACGGAAATTCCGTCGCTGTGAAATTCGAGTACTATGTGTTCTAAGACATTTCCTTCTAAATCGAGTAACGTTTCTATGGAAGAATTCACACGGAAATTGCGTCGCTGTGAAATACGAGTACTATGTGTTCTAAGACATTTCCTTCTAATTCGAGTAACGTTTCTATGGAAACGACAGGATTTTCTTTTGGGATACGACAATCACATTTACGATCCGCTAATCCTTCTTTACTGCATCTCTCACTCCCACACATTGAAGAATTCACACGGAAATTGCGTCGCTGTGAAATACGAGTACTATGGGTTCTAAGACATTTCCTTCTAAATCGAGTAACGTTTCTATGGAAACGACAGGATTTTCTTTTGGGATACGACAATCACATTTTCGATCCACTAATCCTTCTTTACTGCATCCCTCACTCCCACACATTGAAGAATTCACACGGAAATTGCGTCGCTGTGAAATACGAGTACTATGTGTTCTAAGACATTTCCTTCTAAATCGAGTAACGTTTCTATGGAAACGACAGGATTTTCTTTTGGGATACGACAATCACATTTACGATCCACTAATCCTTCTTTACTGTATCCCTCACTCCCACACATTGAAGAATTCACACGGAAATTGCGTCGCTGTGAAAAACGAGTACTATGTGTTGTAAGACATTTCCTTCTAAATCGAGTAACGTTTCTATGGAAACGACAGGATTTTCTTTTGGGATACGACAATCACATTTCCGATCCACTAATCCTTCTTTACTGCATCCCTCACTCCCAAACATTGAAGAATTCACACGGAAATTGCGTCGCTGTGAAATAAGAGTACTATGTGTTCTAAGACATTTCCTTCTAAATCGAGTAACGTTTCTATGGAAACGACAGGATTTTCTTTTGGGATACGACAATCTCATTTCCGATCCACTAATCCTTCTTTAATGCATCCCTCACTCCCTCACATTGAAGAATTCACACGGAAATTGCGTCGCTGCGAAATACGAGTACTACGTGTTCTAAGACATTTCCTTCTAAATCGAGTGACGTTTCTATGGAAACGACAGGATTTTCTTTTGGGATACGACAATCTCATTTCCGATCCACTAATCCTTCTTTACTGCATCCCTCACTCCCAAACATTGACGAATTCACACGGAAATTCCGTCGCTGTGAAACACGAGTACTATATGTTCTAAGACATTTCCTTCTAAATCGAGTAACGTTTCTATGGAATCGACAGGATTTTCTTTTTGGATAGGACAATCACATTTCCGATCCACTAATCCTTCTTTACTGCATCCCTCACTCCCACACATTGAAGAATTCACACGGAAATTGCGTCGCTGTGAAATACGAGTACTATGTGTTCCAAGATATTTCCATCTAAATCGAGTAACGTATCTATGGAAAAGACAGGATTTTCTTTTGGGATACGACAATCACATTTCCGATCCACTAATCCTTCTTTACTGCATCCCTCACTCCCACACATTGAAGAATTCAATCGGAAATTGCGTCGCTGTAAAATACGAGTACTATGTGTTCTAAGACATTTCCTTCTAAATCGAGTAACGTTTCTATGGAAACGGCAGGATTTTCTTTTGGGATACGACAATCTCATTTCCGATCCACTAATCCTTCTTTACTGCATCCCTCACTCCCAAACATTGACGAATTCACACGGAAATTACGTCGCTGTCAAATACGTGTACTATGTGTTCTAAGACATTTCCTTCTTAATCTTGTAACGTTTCTATGGAAACGACAGGATTTTCTTTTGGGATATGACAATCACATTTCCGATCCACTAATCCTTCTTTACTGCATCCCTCACTCCCACACATTGAAGAATTCACACGGAAATTGCGTCGCTGTGAAATACAAGTACTATGTGTTCTAAGACATTTCCTTCTAAATGGAGTAACGTTTCTATGGAAACGACAGGATTTTCTTTTGGGATACGACAATCACATTTACGATCCACTAATCCTTCTTTACTGCATCCCTCACTCCCACACATTGAAGAATTCACACGGAAATTGCGTCGCTGTGAAATACGAGTACTATGTGTTCTAAGACATTTCCTTCTAAATCGAGTAACGTTTCTATGGAAACGACAGGATTTTCTTTTGGGATACGACAATCACATTTACGATCCACTAATCCTTCTTTACTGCATCCCTCACTCCCACACATTGAAGAATTCACACGGAAATTGCGTCGCTGTGAAATACGAGTACTATGTGTTCTAAGACATTTCCTTCTAAATCTCGTAACGTTTCTATGGAAACGACAGGATTTTCTTTTGGGATACAACAATCACATTTACGATCCACTAATCCTTCTTTACTGCATCCCTCACTCCCACACATTGAAGAATTCACACGGAAATTGCGTCGCTGTGAAATACGAGTACTATGTGTTCTAAGACATTTCCTTCTAAGTCGAGTAACGTTTCTATGGAAACGACAGGATTTTCTTTTGGGATACGACAATCACATTTACGATCCACTAATCCTTCTTTACTGCATCCCTCACTCCCACACATTGAAGAATTCACACGGATACTGCGTCGCTGTGAAATACGTGTACTATGTGTTCTAAGACATTTCCTTCTAAATCGAGTAACGTTTCAATGGAAACGACAGGATTTTCTTTTGGGATACGACAATCACATTTCCGATCCACTAATCCTTCTTTACTGCATCCCTCACTCCCAAACATTGACGAATTCACATGGAAATTGCGTCGCTGTGAAATACGAGTACAATGTGTTCTAAGACATTTCCTTCTAAATCGAGTAACGTTTCTATGGAAACGACAGGATTTTCTTTTGGGATACGACAATCACATTTATGATCCACTAATCCTTCTTTACTGCATCCCTCACTCCCACACATTGAAGAATTCACACGGAACTTGCGTCGCTGTGAAATACGGGTACTATGTGTTCTAAGACATTTCCTTCTAAATCGAGTAACGTTTCTATGGAAACGACAGGATTTTCTTTTGGGATACGACAATCTCATTTCCGATCCACTAATCTTTCTTTACTGCATCCCTCACTCCCACACATTGAAGAATTCACACGGAAATTGCGTCGCTGTGAAATACGAGTACTATGTGTTCTAAGACATTTCCTTCTAAATCGAGTAACGTTTCTATGGAAACGAGAGGATTTTCTTTTGGGATACGACAATCACATTTACGATCCACTAATCCTTCTTTTCTGCATCCCTCACTCCCACACATTTAAGAATTCACACGGAAATTGCGTCGCTGTGAAATACGAGTACTATGTGTTCTAAGACATTTCCTTCTAAATCGAGTAACGTTTCTATGGAAACGACAGGATTTTCTTTTGGGATACGACAATCACATTTACGATCCACTAATCCTTCTTTACTGCATCCCTCACTCCCACACATTGAAGAATTCACACGGAAATTGCGTCGCTGTGAAATACGAGTACTATGTGTTCTATGACATTTCCTTCTAAATCGAGTAACGTTTCTATGGAATCGACAGGATTTTCTTTTGGGATACGACAATCACATTTACGATCCACTAATCCTTCTTTACTGCATCCCTCACTCCCACACATTTAAGAATTCACACGGAAATTGCGTCGCTGTGAAATACGAGTACTATGTGTTCTAAGACATTTCCTTCTAAATCGAGTAACGTTTCTATGGAAACGACAGGATTTTCTTTTGGGATACGACAATCACATTTACGATCCACTAATCCTTCTTTACTGCATCCCTCACTCCCACACATTGAAGATATCACACGGAAATTGCGTCGCTGTGAAATACGAGTACTATGTGTTCTAAGACATTTCCTTCTAAATCGAGTAACGTTTCTATGGAAACGACAGGATTTTCTTTTGGGATACGACAATCACATTTACGATCCACTAATCCTTCTTTACTGCATCACTCACTCCCACACATTGAAGAATTCACACGGAAATTGCGTCGCTGTGAAATACGAGTACTATGTGTTCTAAGACATTTCCTTCTAAATCGAGTAACGTTTCTATGGAAACGACAGGATTTTCTTTTGGGATACGTCAATCACATTTACGATCCACTAATCCTTCTTTACTGCATCATTCACTCCCACACATTGAAGAATTCACACGGAAATTGCGTCGCTGTGAAATACGAGTACTATGTGTTCTAAGACATTTCCTTCTAAGTCGAGTAACGTTTCTATGGAAACGACAGGATCTTCTTTTGGGATACGACAATCACATTTACGATCCACTAATCCTTCTTTACTGCATCCCTCACTCCCACACATTGAAGAATTCACACGGATATTGCGTCGCTGTGAAATACGTGTACTATGTGTTCTAAGACATTTCCTTCTAAATCGAGTAACGTTTCAATGGAAACGACAGGATTTTCTTTTGGGATACGACAATCACATTTCCGATCCAATAATCCTTCTTTACTGCATCCCTCACTCCCAAACATTGACGAATTCACATGGAAATTGCGTCGCTGTGAAATACGAGTACTATGTGTTCTAAGACATTTCCTTCTAAATCGAGTAACGTTTCTATGGAAACGACAGGATTTTTTTTTGGGATACGACAATCACATTTACGATCCACTAATCCTTCTTTACTGCATCCCTCACTCCCACACATTGAAGAATTCACACGGAAATTCCGTCGCTGTGAAATACGAGTACAATGTGTTCTAAGACATTTCCTTCTAAATCGAGTAACGTTTCTATGGAAACGACAGGATTTTCTTTAGGGATACGACAATCTCATTTCCGATCCACTAATCCTTCTTTACTGCATCCCTCACTCCCAAACATTGACGAATTCACACGGAAATTCCGTCGCTGTGAAATACGAGTACTATGTGTTCTAAGACATTTCCTTCTAAATCGAGTAACGTTTCTATGGAAACGACAGGATTTTCCTTTGGGATACGACAATCACATTTCCGATCCACTAATCCTTCTTTACTGCATCCCTCACTCCCACACATTGAAGAATTCACACGGAAATTGCGTCGCTGTGAAATACGAGTACTATGTGTTCTAAGACATTTCCTTCTAAATCGAGTAACGTTTCTAAGGAAACGACTAGACTTTCTTTTGGGATACGACAATCACATTTCCGATCCACTAATCCTTCTTTACTGCATCCCTCACTCCCAAACATTGACGAATTCACACGGAAATTGCGTCGCTGTGAAATACGAGTACTGTGTGTTCTAAGACATTTCCTTCTAAATCGAGTAACGTTTCTATGGAAACGACAGGATTTTCTTTTGGGATACGACAATCACATTTACGGTCCACTAATCCTTCTTTACTGCATCCCTCACTCCCACACATTGAAGAATTCACACGGAAATTGCGTCGCTGTGAAATACGAGTACTATGTGTTCTAAGACATTTCCTACTAAATCGAGTAACGTTTCTATGGAAACGACAGGATTTTCTTTTGGGATACGACAATCACATTTATGATCCACTAATCCTTCTTTACTGCATCCCTCACTCCCACACATTGAAGAATTCACACGGAAATTGCGTCGCTGTGAAATACGAGTACTATGTGTTCTAAGACATTTCCTTCTAAATCGAGTAACGTTTCTATGGAAACGACAGGATTTTCTTTTGGGATACGACAATCTCATTTCCGATCCACTAATCTTTCTTTACTGCATCCCTCACTCCCACACATTGAAGAATTCACACGGAAATTGCGTCGCTGTGAAATACGAGTACTATGTGTTCTATGACATTTCCTTCTAAATCGAGTAACGTTTCTATGGAAACGACAGGATTTTCTTTTGGGATACGACAATCACATTTACGATCCACTAATCCTTCTTTACTGCATCCCTCACTCCCACACATTGAAGAATTCACACGGAAATTGCGTCACTGTGAAATACGAGTACTATGTGTTCTAAGACATTTCCTTCTAAATCGAGTAACGTTTCTATGGAAACGACCGATTTTTCTTTTGGGATACGACAATCACATTTGCGATCCACTAATCCTTCTTTACTGCATCCCTCACCCCCACACATTGAAGAATTCACACGGAAATTGCGTCGCTGTGAAATACGAGTACTATGTGTTCTAAGACATTTCCTTCTAAATCGAGTAACGTTTCTATGGAAACGACAGGATTTTCTTTTGGGATACGACAATCACATTTCCGATCCACTAATCCTTCTTTACTGCATCCCTCACTCCCAAACATTGACGAATTCACACGGAAATTGCGTCGCTGTGAAATACGAGTACTATGGGTTCAAGACATTTCTTTCTAAATCGAGTAACGTATCTATGGAAACGACAGGATTTTCTTTTGGGATACGACAATCACATTTACGGTCCACTAATCCTTCTTTACTGCATCCCTCACTCCCACACATTGAAGAATTCACACGGAAATTGCGTCGCTGTGAAATACGAGTACTATGTGTTCTAAGACATTTCCTACTAAATCGAGTAACGTTTCTATGGAAACGACAGGATTTTCTTTTGGGATACGACAATCACATTTATGATCAACTAATCCTTCTTTACTGCATCCCTCACTCCCACACATTGAAGAATTCACACGGAAATTGCGTCGCTGTGAAATACGAGTACTATGTGTTCTAAGACATTTCCTTCTAAATCGAGTAACGTTTCTATGGAAACGACAGGATTTTCTTTTGGGATACGACAATCTCATTTCCGATCCACTAATCTTTCTTTACTGCATCCCTCACTCCCACACATTGAAGAATTCACACGGAAATTGCGTCGCTGTGAAATACGAGTACTATGTGTTCTATGACATTTCCTTCTAAATCGAGTAACGTTTCTATGGAAACGACAGGATTTTCTTTTGGGATACGACAATCACATTTACGATCCACTAATCCTTCTTTACTGCATCCCTCACTCCCACACATTGAAGAATTCACACGGAAATTGCGTCACTGTGAAATACGAGTACTATGTGTTCTAAGACATTTCCTTCTAAATCGAGTAACGTTTCTATGGAAACGACCGATTTTTCTTTTGGGATACGACAATCACATTTACGATCCACTAATCCTTCTTTACTGCATCCCTCACTCCCACACATTGAAGAATTCACACGGAAATTGCGTCGCTGTGAAATACGAGTACTATGTGTTCTAAGACATTTCCTTCTAAATCGAGTAACGTTTCTATGGAAACGACAGGATTTTCTTTTGGGATACGACAATCACATTTCCGATCCACTAATCCTTCTTTACTGCATCCCTCACTCCCAAACATTGACGAATTCACACGGAAATTGCGTCGCTGTGAAATACGAGTACTATGGGTTCAAGACATTTCTTTCTAAATCGAGTAACGTTTCTATGGAAACGACAGGATTTTCTTTTGGGATACGACAATCACATTTACGATCCACTAATCCTTCTTTACTGCATCCCTCACTCCCACACATTGAAGAATTCACACGGAAATTCCGTCGCTGTGAAATTCGAGTACTATGTGTTCTAAGACATTTCCTTCTAAATCGAGTAACGTTTCTATGGAAACGACAGGATTTTCTTTTGGGATACGACAATCTCATTTCCGATCCACTAATCTTTCTTTACTGCATCCCTCACTCCCACACATTGAAGAATTCACACGGAAATTGCGTCGCTGTGAAATACGAGTACTATGTGTTCTATGACATTTCCTTCTAAATCGAGTAACGTTTCTATGGAAACGACAGGATTTTCTTTTGGGATACGACAATCACATTTACGATCCACTAATCCTTCTTTACTGCATCCCTCACTCCCACACATTGAAGAATTCACACGGAAATTGCGTCACTGTGAAATACGAGTACTATGTGTTCTAAGACATTTCCTTCTAAATCGAGTAACGTTTCTATGGAAACGACCGATTTTTCTTTTGGGATACGACAATCACATTTACGATCCACTAATCCTTCTTTACTGCATCCCTCACTCCCACACATTGAAGAATTCACACGGAAATTGCGTCGCTGTGAAATACGAGTACTATGTGTTCTAAGACATTTCCTTCTAAATCGAGTAACGTTTCTATGGAAACGACAGGATTTTCTTTTGGGATACGACAATCACATTTCCGATCCACTAATCCTTCTTTACTGCATCCCTCACTCCCAAACATTGACGAATTCACACGGAAATTGCGTCGCTGTGAAATACGAGTACTATGGGTTCAAGACATTTCTTTCTAAATCGAGTAACGTTTCTATGGAAACGACAGGATTTTCTTTTGGGATACGACAATCACATTTACGATCCACTAATCCTTCTTTACTGCATCCCTCACTCCCACACATTGAAGAATTCACACGGAAATTCCGTCGCTGTGAAATTCGAGTACTATGTGTTCTAAGACATTTCCTTCTAAATCGAGTAACGTTTCTATGGAAACGACAGGATTTTCTTTTGGGATACGACAATCTCATTTCCGATCCACTAATCCACCTTTACTGCATCATCCACTCCCAAACATTGACGAATTCACACGGAAATTCAGTCGCTGTGAAATACGAGTACTATGTGTTCTAAGACATTTCTATCTAAATCGAGTAACGTTTCTATGGAAACGACAGCATTTTCCTTTGGGATACGACAATCACATTTCCGATCCACTAATCCTTCTTTACTGCATCCCTCACTCCCACACATTGAAGAAATCACACGGAAATTGCGTCGCTGTGAAATACGAGTACTATGTGTTCTAAGACATTTCCTTCTAAATCGAGTAACGTTTCTATGGAAACGACAGGATTTTCTTTTGGGATACGACAATCACATTTACGATCCACTAATCCTTCTTTACTGCATCCCCCACACCCACACATTGAAGAATTCACACGGAAATTGCGTCGCTGTGAAATACGAGTACTATGTGTTCTAAGACATTTCCTTCTAAATCGAGTAACGTTTCTATGGAAACGACAGGATTTTCTTTTGGGATACGACAATCACATTTCCGATTCACTAATCCTTCTTTACTGCATCCCTCACTCCCAAACATTGACGAATTCACACGGAAATTGCGTCGCTGTGAAATACGAGTACTTTGTGTTCTAAGACATTTCCTTCTAAATCGAGTAACGTTTCTATGGAAACGACAAGATTTTCTTTTGGGATACGACAATCACATTTACGATCCACTAATCCATCTTTACTGCATCCCTCACTCCCACACATTGAAGAATTCACACGGAAATTGCGTCGCTGTGAAATACGAGTACTATGTGTTCTAAGACATTTCCTTCTAAATCGAGTAACGTTTCTATGGAAACGACAGGATTTTCTTTTGGGAAACGACAATCACATTTCCCATCCACTAATCCTTCTTTACTGCATCCCTCACTCCCACACATTGAAGAATTCACACGGAAATTGCGTCGCTGTGAAATACGAGTACTATGTGTTCTATGACATTTCCTTCTAAATCGAGTAACGTTTCTATGGAAACGACAGGATTTTCTTTTGGGATACGACAATCACATTTACGATCCACTAATCCTTCTTTACTGCATCCCTCACTCCCACACATTGAAGAATTCACACGGAAATTGCGTCACTGTGAAATACGAGTACTATGTGTTCTAAGACATTTCCTTCTAAATCGAGTAACGTTTCTATGGAAACGACCGATTTTTCTTTGGGAAAAGACAATCACATTTACGATCCACTAATCCTTCTTTACTGCATCCCTCACTCCCACACATTGAAGAATTCACACGGAAATTGCGTCGCTGTGAAATACGAGTACTATGTGTTCTAAGACATTTCCTTCTAAATCGAGTAACGTTTCTATGGAAACGACAGGATTTTCTTTTGGGATACGACAATCACATTTCCGATCCACTAATCCTTCTTTACTGCATCCCTCGCTCCCAAACATTGACGAATTCACACGGAAATTGCGTCGCTGTGAAATACGAGTACTATGGGTTCAAGACATTTCTTTCTAAATCGAGTAACGTTTCTATGGAAACGACAGGATTTTCTTTTGGGATACGACAATCACATTTACGATCCACTAATCCTTCTTTACTGCATCCCTCACTCCCACACATTGAAGAATTCACACGGAAATTCCGTCGCTGTGAAATTCGAGTACTATGTGTTCTAAGACATTTCCTTCTAAATCGAGTAACGTTTCTATGGAAACGACAGGATTTTCTTTTGGGATACGACAATCTCATTTCCGATCCACTAATCTTTCTTTACTGCATCCCTCACTCCCACACATTGAAGAATTCACACGGAAATTGCGTCGCTGTGAAATACGAGTACTATGTGTTCTATGACATTTCCTTCTAAATCGAGTAACGTTTCTATGGAAACGACAGGATTTTCTTTTGGGATACGACAATCACATTTACGATCCACTAATCCTTCTTTACTGCATCCCTCACTCCCACACATTGAAGAATTCACACGGAAATTGCGTCACTGTGAAATACGAGTATTATGTGTTCTAAGACATTTCCTTCTAAATCGAGTAACGTATATATGGAAACGACCGATTTTTCTTTTGGGATACGACAATCACATTTACGATCCACTAATCCTTCTTTACTGCATCCCTCACTCCCACACATTGAAGAATTCACACGGAAATTGCGTCGCTGTGAAATACGAGTACTATGTGTTCTAAGACATTTCCTTCTAAATCGAGTAACGTTTCTATGGAAACGACAGGATTTTCTTTTGGGATACGACAATCACATTTCCGATCCACTAATCCTTCTTTACTGCATCCCTCACTCCCAAACATTGACGAATTCACACGGAAATTGCGTCGCTGTGAAATACGAGTACTATGGGTTCAAGACATTTCTTTCTAAATCGAGTAACGTTTCTATGGAAACGACAGGATTTTCTTTTGGGATACGACAATCACATTTACGATCCACTAATCCTTCTTTACTGCATCCCTCACTCCCACACATTGAAGAATTCACACGGAAATTCCGTCGCTGTGAAATTCGAGTACTATGTGTTCTAAGACATTTCCTTCTAAATCGAGTAACGTTTCTATGGAAACGACAGGATTTTCTTTTGGGATACGACAATCTCATTTCCGATCCACTAATCCACCTTTACTGCATCATTCACTCCCAAACATTGACGAATTCACACGGAAATTCAGTCGCTGTGAAATACGAGTACTATGTGTTCTAAGACATTTCTATCTAAATCGAGTAACGTTTCTATGGAAACGACAGCATTTTCCTTTGGGATACGACAATCACATTTCCGATCCACTAATCCTTCTTTACTGCATCCCTCACTCCCACACATTGAAGAAATCACACGGAAATTGCGTCGCTGTGAAATACGAGTACTATGTGTTCTAAGACATTTCCTTCTAAATCGAGTAACGTTTCTATGGAAACGACAGGATTTTCTTTTGGGATACGACAATCACATTTACGATCCACTAATCCTTCTTTACTGCATCCCCCACACCCACACATTGAAGAATTCACACGGAAATTGCGTCGCTGTGAAATACGAGTACTATGTGTTCTAAGACATTTCCTTCTAAATCGAGTAACGTTTCTATGGAAACGACAGGATTTTCTTTTGGGATACGACAATCACATTTCCGATTCACTAATCCTTCTTTACTGCATCCCTCACTCCCAAACATTGACTAATTCACACGGAAATTGCGTCGCTGTGAAATACGAGTACTTTGTGTTCTAAGACATTTCCTTCTAAATCGAGTAACGTTTCTATGGAAACGACAAGATTTTCTTTTGGGATACGACAATCACATTTACGATCCACTAATCCATCTTTACTGCATCCCTCACTCCCACACATTGAAGAATTCACACGGAAATTGCGTCGCTGTGAAATACGAGTACTATGTGTTCTAAGACATTTCCTTCTAAATCGCGTAACGTTTCTATGGAAACGACAGGATTTTCTTTTGGGAAACGACAATCACATTTCCGATCCACTAATCCTTCTTTACTGCATCCCTCACTCCCACACATTGAAGAATTCACACGGAAATTGCGTCGCTGTGAAATACGAGTACTATGTGTTCTAAGACATTTCCTTCTAAATCGAGTAACGTTTCTATGGAAACGACAGGATTTTCTTTTGGGATACGACAATCACATTTACGACCCACTAATCCTTCTTTACTGCATCCCTCACTCCCACACATTGAAGAATTCACACGGAAATTCCGTCGCTGTGAAATTCGAGTACTATGTGTTCTAAGACATTTCCTTCTAAATCGAGTAGCGTTCCTATGGAAACGACAGGATTTTCTTTTGGGATACGACAATCTCATTTCCGATCCACTAATCCTCCTTTACTGCATCCCTCACTCCCAAACATTGACGAATTCACACGGAAATTGCGTCGCTGTGAAATACGAGTACTATGTGTTCTAAGACATTTCCTTCTAAATCGAGTAACGTTTCTATGGAAACGACAGGATTTTCTTTTGGGATACGACAATCACATTTACGACCCACTATTCCTTCTTTACTGCATCCCTCACTCCCACACATTGAAGAATTCACACGGAAATTCCGTCGCTGTGAAATTCGAGTACTATGTGTTCTAAGACATTTCCTTCTAAATCGAGTAACGTTTCTATGGAAGAATTCACACGGAAATTGCGTCGCTGTGAAATACGAGTACTATGTGTTCTAAGACATTTCCTTCTAAATCGAGTAACGTTTCTATGGAAACGACAGGATTTTCTTTTGGGATACGACAATCACATTTACGACCCACTATTCCTTCTTTACTGCATCCCTCACTCCCACACATTGAAGAATTCACACGGAAATTCCGTCGCTGTGAAATTCGAGTACTATGTGTTCTAAGACATTTCCTTCTAAATCGAGTAACGTTTCTATGGAAGAATTCACACGGAAATTGCGTCGCTGTGAAATACGAGTACTATGTGATCTAAGACATTTCCTTCTAAATCGAGTAACGTTTCTATGGAAACGACAGGATTTTCTTTTGGGATACGACAATCACATTTACGATCCACTAATCCTTCTTTACTGCATCTCTCACTCCCACACATTGAAGAATTCACACGGAAATTCCGTCGCTGTGAAATTCGAGTACTATGTGTTCTAAGACATTTCCTTCTAAATCGAGTAACGTTTCTATGGAAGAATTCACACGGAAATTGCGTCGCTGTGAAATACGAGTACTATGTGTTCTAAGACATTTCCTTCTAAATCGTGTAACGTTTCTATGGAAACGACAGGATTTTCTTTTGGGATACGACAATCACATTTACGATCCGCTAATCCTTCTTTACTGCATCTCTCACTCCCACACATTGAAGAATTCACACGGAAATTGCGTCGCTGTGAAATACGAGTACTATGGGTTCTAAGACATTTCCTTCTAAATCGAGTAACGTTTCTATGGAAACGACAGGATTTTCTTTTGGGATACGACAATCACATTTACGATCCACTAATCCTTCTTTACTGCATCCCTCACTCCCACACATTGAAGAATTCACACGGAAATTGCGTCGCTGTGAAATACGAGTACTATGTGTTCTAAGACATTTCCTTCTAAATCGAGTAACGTTTCTATGGAAACGACAGGATTTTCTTTTGGGATACGACAATCACATTTACGATCCACTAATCCTTCTTTACTGTATCCCTCACTCCCACACATTGAAGAATTCACACGGAAATTGCGTCGCTGTGAAAAACGAGTACTATGTGTTCTAAGACATTTCCTTCTAAATCGAGTAACGTTTCTATGGAAACGACAGGATTTTCTTTTGGGATACGACAATCTCATTTCCGATCCACTAATCCTCCTTTACTGCATCCCTCACTCCCAAACATTGACGAATTCACACGGAAATTGCGTCGCTGTGAAATACGAGTACTATGTGTTCTAAGACATTTCCTTCTAAATCGAGTAACGTTTCTGTGGAAACGACAGGATTTTCTTTTGGGATACGACAATCACATTTACGACCCACTATTCCTTCTTTACTGCATCCCTCACTCCCACACATTGAAGAATTCACACGGAAATTCCGTCGCTGTGAAATTCGAGTACTATGTGTTCTAAGACATTTCCTTCTAAATCGAGTAACGTTTCTATGGAAGAATTCACACGGAAATTGCGTCGCTGTGAAATACGAGTACTATGTGTTCTAAGACATTTCCTTCTAAATCGTGTAACGTTTCTATGGAAACGACAGGATTTTCTTTTGGGATACGACAATCACATTTACGATCCGCTAATCCTTCTTTACTGCATCTCTCACTCCCACACATTGAAGAATTCACACGGAAATTGCGTCGCTGTGAAATACGAGTACTATGGGTTCTAAGACATTTCCTTCTAAATCGAGTAACGTTTCTATGGAAACGACAGGATTTTCTTTTGGGATACGACAATCACATTTACGATCCACTAATCCTTCTTTACTGCATCCCTCACTCCCACACATTGAAGAATTCACACGGAAATTGCGTCGCTGTGAAATACGAGTACTATGTGTTCTAAGACATTTCCTTCTAAATCGAGTAACGTTTCTATGGAAACGACAGGATTTTCTTTTGGGATACGACAATCACATTTACGATCCACTAATCCTTCTTTACTGTATCCCTCACTCCCACACATTGAAGAATTCACACGGAAATTGCGTCGCTGTGAAAAACGAGTACTATGTGTTCTAAGACATTTCCTTCTACATCGAGTAACGTTTCTATGGAAACGACAGGATTTTCTTTTGGGATACGACAATCACATTTCCGATCCACTAATCCTTCTTTACTGCATCCCTCACTCCCAAACATTGACGAATTCACACGGAAATTGCGTCGCTGTGAAATACTAGTACTATGTGTTCTAAGACATTTCCTTCTAAATCGAGTAACGTTTCTATGGAAACGACAGGATTTTCTTTTGGGATGCGACAATCACATTTACGATCCACTAATCCTTCTTTACTGCATCCCTCACACCCACACATTGAAGAATTCACACGGAAATTCCGTCGCTGTGAAATACGAGTACTATGTGTTCTAAGACATTTCCTTCTAAATCGAGTAACGTTTCTATGGAAGAATTCACACGGAAATTGCGTCGCTGTGAAATACGAGTACTATGTGATCTAAGACATTTCCTTCTAAATCGAGTAACGTTTCTATGGAAACGACAGGATTTTCTTTTGGGATACGACAATCACATTTACGATCCACTAATCCTTCTTTACTGCATCTCTCACTCCCACACATTGAAGAATTCACACGGAAATTGCGTCGCTGTGAAATACGAGTACTATGTGTTCTAAGACATTTCCTTCTAAATCGAGTAACGTTTCTATGGAAACGACAGGATTTTCTTTTGGGATACGACAATCACATTTACGACCCACTAATCCTTCTTTACTGCATCCCTCACTCCCACACATTGAAGAATTCACACGGAAATTCCGTCGCTGTGAAATTCGAGTACTATGTGTTCTAAGACATTTCCTTCTAAATCGAGTAACGTTTCTATGGAAACGACAGGATTTTCTTTTGGGATACGACAATCTCATTTCCGATCCACTAATCCTCCTTTACTGCATCCCTCACTCCCAAACATTGACGAATTCACACGGAAATTGCGTCGCTGTGAAATACGAGTACTATGTGTTCTAAGACATTTCCTTCTAAATCGAGTAACGTTTCTATGGAAACGACAGGATTTTCTTTTGGGATGCGACAATCACATTTACGACCCACTATTCCTTCTTTACTGCATCCCTCACTCCCACACATTGAAGAATTCACACGGAAATTCCGTCGCTGTGAAATTCGAGTACTATGTGTTCTAAGACATTTCCTTCTAAATCGAGTAACGTTTCTATGGAAGAATTCACACGGAAATTGCGTCGCTGTGAAATACGAGTACTATGTGATCTAAGACATTTCTTTCTAAATCGAGTAACGTTTCTATGGAAACGACAGGATTTTCTTTTGGGATACGACAATCACATTTACGATCCACTAATCCTTCTTTACTGCATCTCTCACTCCCACACATTGAAGAATTCACACGGAAATTGCGTCGCTGTGAAATACGAGTACTATGTGTTCTAAGACATTTCCTTCTAAATCGAGTAACGTTTCTATGGAAACGACAGGATTTTCTTTTGGGATACGACAATCACATTTACGACCCACTAATCCTTCTTTACTGCATCCCTCACTCCCACACATTGAAGAATTCACACGGAAATTCCGTCGCTGTGAAATTCGAGTACTATGTGTTCTAAGACATTTCCTTCTAAATCGAGTAACGTTTCTATGGAAACGACAGGATTTTCTTTTGGGATACGACAATCTCATTTCCGATCCACTAATCCTCCTTTACTGCATCCCTCACTCCCAAACATTGACGAATTCACACGGAAATTGCGTCGCTGTGAAATACGAGTACTATGTGTTCTAAGACATTTCCTTCTAAATCGAGTAACGTTTCTGTGGAAACGACAGGATTTTCTTTTGGGATACGACAATCACATTTACGACCCACTATTCCTTCTTTACTGCATCCCTCACTCCCACACATTGAAGAATTCACACGGAAATTCCGTCGCTGTGAAATTCGAGTACTAGTTGTTCTAAGACATTTCCTTCTAAATCGAGTAACGTTTCTATGGAAGAATTCACACGGAAATTGCGTCGCTGTGAAATACGAGTACTATGTGTTCTAAGACATTTCCTTCTAAATCGTGTAACGTTTCTATGGAAACGACAGGATTTTCTTTTGGGATACGACAATCACATTTACGATCCGCTAATCCTTCTTTACTGCATCTCTCACTCCCACACATTGAAGAATTCACACGGAAATTGCGTCGCTGTGAAATACGAGTACTATGGGTTCTAAGACATTTCCTTCTAAATCGAGTAACGTTTCTATGGAAACGACAGGATTTTCTTTTGGGATACGACAATCACATTTACGATCCACTAATCCTTCTTTACTGCATCCCTCACTCCCACACATTGAAGAATTCACACGGAAATTGCGTCGCTGTGAAATACGAGTACTATGTGTTCTAAGACATTTCCTTCTAAATCGAGTAACGTTTCTATGGAAACGACAGGATTTTCTTTTGGGATACGACAATCACATTTACGATCCACTAATCCTTCTTTACTGTATCCCTCACTCCCACACATTGAAGAATTCACACGGAAATTGCGTCGCTGTGAAAAACGAGTACTATGTGTTCTAAGACATTTCCTTCTAAATCGAGTAACGTTTCTATGGAAACGACAGGATTTTCTTTTGGGATACGACAATCACATTTCCGATCCACTAATCCTTCTTTACTGCATCCCTCACTCCCAAACATTGACGAATTCACACGGAAATTGCGTCGCTGTGAAATACTAGTACTATGTGTTCTAAGACATTTCCTTCTAAATCGAGTAACGTTTCTATGGAAACGACAGGATTTTCTTTTGGGATGCGACAATCACATTTACGATCCACTAATCCTTCTTTACTGCATCCCTCACACCCACACATTGAAGAATTCACACGGAAATTCCGTCGCTGTGAAATACGAGTACTATGTGATCTAAGACATTTCGTTCTAAATCGAGTAACGTTTCTATGGAAACGACAGGATTCTCTTTTGGGATACGACAATCTCATTTCCGATCCACTAATCCTTTTTTACTGCATCCCTCACTCCCAAACATTGAAGAAATCACACGGAAATTCCGTCGCTGTGAAATACGAGTACTATGTGTTCTAAGACATTTCCTTCTAAATCGAGTAACGTTTCTATGGAAACGACAGGATTTTCCTTTGGGATACGACAATCACATTTACGATCCACTAATCCTTCTTTACTGCATCCCTCACTCCCACACATTGAAGAATTCACACGGAAATTGCGTCGCTGTGAAATAAGAGTACTATGTGTTCTAAGACATTTCCTTCTAAATCGAGTAACGTTTCTATGGAAACGACAGGATTTTCTTTTGGGATACGACAATCTCATTTCCGATCCACTAATCCTTCTTTAGTGCATCCCTCACTCCTCACATTGAAGAATTCACACGGAAATTGCGTCGCTGTGAAATACGAGTACTACATGTTCTAAGACATTTCCTTCTAAATCGAGTAACGTTTCTATGGAAACGACAGGATTTTCTTTTGGGATACGACAATCTCATTTCCGATCCACTAATCCTTCTTTACTGCATCCCTCACTCCCAAACATTGACGAATTCACACGGAAATTCCGTCGCTGTGAAACACGAGTACTATATGTTCTAAGACATTTCCTTCTAAATCGAGTAACGTTTCTATGGAAACGACAGGATTTTCTTTTTGGATAGGACAATCACATTTCCGATCCACTAAACCTTCTTTACTGCATCCCTCACTCCCACACATTGAAGAATTCACACGGAAATTGCGTCGCTGTGAAATACGAGTACTATGTGTTCTAAGATATTTCCTTCTAAATCGAGTAACGTATCTATGGAAAAGACAGGATTTTCTTTTCGGATACGACAATCACATTTCCGATCCACTAATCCTTCTTTACTGCATCCCTCACTCCCACACATTGAAGAATTCAATCGGAAATTGCGTCGCTGTAAAATACGAGTACTATGTGTTCTAAGACATTTCCTTCCAAATCGAGTAACGTTTCTATGGAAACGGCAGGATTTTCTTTTGGGATACGACAATCTCATTTCCGATCCACTAATCCTTCTTTACTGCATCCCTCACTCCCAAACATTGACGAATTCACACGGAAATTGCGTCGCTGTGAAATACGTGTACTATGTGTTCTAAGACATTTCCTTCTTAATCTTGTAACGTTTCTATGGAAACGACAGGATTTTCTTTTGGGATACGACAATCACATTTCCGATCCACTAATCCTTCTTTACTGCATCCCTCACTCCCACACATTGAAGAATTCACACGGAAATTGCGTCGCTGTGAAATACAAGTACTATGTGTTCTAAGACATTTCCTTCTAAATCGAGTAACGTTTCTATGGAAACGACAGGATTATCTTTTGGGATACGACAATCACATTTACGATCCACTAATCCTTCTTTACTGCATCCCTCACTCCCACACATTGAAGAATTCACACGGAAATTGCGTCGCTGTGAAATACGAGTACTATGTGTTCTAAGACATTTCCTTCTATATCGAGTAACGTTTCTATGGAAACGACAGGATTTTCTTTTGGGATACGACAATCTCATTTCCGATCCACTAATCCTTCTTTACTGCATCCCTCACTCCCAAACATTGACGAATTCAGACGGAAATTGCGTCGCTGTGAAATACGAGTACTATGTGTTCTAAGACATTTCCTTCTAAATCGAGTAACGTTTGTATGGAAACGACAGGATTTTCTTTTGGGATACGACAATCATATTTCCGATCCACTAATCCTTCTTTACTGCATCCCTCACTCCCACACATTGAAGAATTCACACGGAAATTGCGTCGCTGTGAAATACGAGTACTATGTGTTCTAAGACATTTCCTTCTAAATCGAGTAACGTTTCTATGGAAACGACAGGATTTTCTTTTGGGATACGACAATCACATTTACGATCCACTAATCCTTCTTTACTGCATCCCTCACTCCCACACATTGAAGAATTCACACGGAAATTGCGTCGCTGTGAAATACGAGTACTATGTGTTCTAAGACATTTCCTTCTAAATCGAGTAACGTTTCTATGGAAACGACAGGATTTTCTTTTGGGATACGACAATCACATTTACGATCCACTAATCCTTCTTTACTGCATCCCTCACTCCCAAATATTGAAGAATTCACACGGAAATTGCGTCGCTGTGAAAAACGAGTACTATGTGTTCTAAGACATTTCCTTCTAAATCGAGTAACGTTTCTATGGAAACGACAGGATTTTCTTTTGGGATTCGACAGTCACATTTCCGATCCACTAATCCTTCTTTACTGCATCCCTCACTCCCAAACATTGACGAATTCACACGGAAATTGCGTCGCTGTGAAATACTAGTACTATGTGTTCTAAGACATTTCCTTCTAAATCGAGTAACGTTTCTATGGAAACGACAGGATTTTCTTTTGGGATGCGACAATCACATTTACGATCCACTAATCCTTCTTTACTGCATCCCTCACACCCACACATTGAAGAATTCACACGGAAATTCCGTCGCTGTGAAATACGAGTACTATGTGTTCTAAGACATTTCGGTCTAAATCGAGTAACGTTTCTATGGAAACGACAGGATTTTCTTTTGGGATACGACAATCTCATTTCCAATCCACTAATCCTTTTTTACTGCATCCCTCACTCCCAAACATTGAAGAAATCACACGGAAATTCCGTCGCTGTGAAGTACGAGTACTATGTGTTCTAAGACATTTCCTTCTAAATCGAGTAACGTTTCTATGGAAACGACAGGAGTTTCCTTTGGGATACGACAATCACATTTACGATCCACTAATCCTTCTTTACTGCATCCCTCACTCCCACACATTGAAGAATTCACACGGAAATTGCGTCGCTGTGAAATAAGAGTACTATGTGTTCTAAGACATTTCCTTCTAAATCGAGTAACGTTTCTATGGAAACGACAGGATTTTCTTTTGGGATACAACAATCTCATTTCCGATCCACTAATCCTTCTTTAGTGCATCCCTCACTCCCATACATTGAAGAATTCACACGGAAATTGCGTCGCTGTGAAATACGAGTACTATGTGTTCTAAGACATTTCCTTCTAAATCGAGTAACGTTTCTATGGAAACGACAGGATTTTCTTTTGGGATACGACAATCTCATTTCCGATCCACTAATCCTTCTTTACTGCATCCCTCACTCCCAAACATTGACGAATTCACACGGAAATTCCGTCGCTGTGAAATACGAGTACTATGTGTTCTAAGACATTTCCTTCTAAATCGAGTAACGTTTCTATGGAAACGACAGGATTTTCTTTTTGTATACGACAATCACATTTCCGATCCACTAATCCTTCTTTACTGCATCCCTCACTCCCACACATTGAAGAATTCACACGGAAATTGCGTCGCTGTGAAATACGAGTACTATGTGTTCTAAGATATTTCCTTCTAAATCGAGTAACGTTTCTATGGAAAAGACAGGATTTTCTTTTGGGATACGACAATCACATTTCCGATCCACTAATCCTTCTTTACTGCATCCCTCACTCCCACACATTGAAGAATTCAATCGGAAATTGCGTCGCTGTAAAATACGAGTACTATGTGTTCTAAGACATTTCCTTCTAAATCGAGTAACGTTTCTATGGAAATGACAGGATTTTCTTTTGGGATACGACAATCTCATTTCCGATCCACTAATCCTTCTTTACTGCATCCCTCACTCCCAAACATTGACGAATTCACACGGAAATTGCGTCGCTGTGAAATTCGTGTACTATGTGTTCTAAGACATTTCCTTCTTAATCTTGTAACGTTTCTATGGAAACGACAGGATTTTCTTTTGGGATACGACAATCACATTTCCGATCCACTAATCCTTCTTTACTGCATCCCTCACTCCCACACATTGAAGAATTCACACGGAAATTGCGTCGCTGTGAAATACAAGTACTATGTGTTCTAAGACATTTCCTTCTAAATCGAGTAACGTTTCTATGGAAACGACAGGATTATCTTTTGGGATACGACAATCACATTTACGATCCACTAATCCTTCTTTACTGCATCCCTCACTCCCACACATTGAAGAATTCACACGGAAATTGCGTCGCTGTGAAATACGAGTACTATGTGTTCTAAGACATTTCCTTCTATATCGAGTAACGTTTCTATGGAAACGACAGGATTTTCTTTTGGGATACGACAATCTCATTTCCGATCCACTAATCCTTTTTTACTGCATCCCTCACTCCCAAACATTGACGAATTCAGACGGAAATTGCGTCGCTGTGAAATACGAGTACTATGTGTTCTAAGACATTTCCTTCTAAATCGAGTAACGTTTCTATGGAAACGACAGGATTTTCTTTTGGGATACGACAATCACATTTCCGATCCACTAATCCTTCTTTACTGCATCCCTCACTGCCACACATTGAAGAATTCACACGAAAATTGAGTCGCTGTGAAATACGAGTACTATGTGTTCAAAGACATTTCCTTCTAAATCGAGTAACGTTTCTATGGAAACGACAGGATTTTCTTTTGGGATACGACAATCACATTTACGATCCACTAATCCTTCTTTACTGCATCCCTCACTCCCACACATTGAAGAATTCACACGGAAATTGCGTCGCTGTGAAATACGAGTACTATGTGTTCTAAGACATTTCCTTCTAAATCGAGTAACGTTTCTATGGAAACGACAGGATTTTCTTTTGGGATACGACAATCACATTTCCGATCCACTAATCCTTCTTTACTGCATCCCTCACTCCCAAACATTGACGAATTCACACGGAAATTGCGTCGCTGTGAAATACTAGTACTATGTGTTCTAAGACATTTCCTTCTAAATCGAGTAACGTTTCTATGGAAACGACAGGATTTTCTTTTGGGATGCGACAATCACATTTTCGATCCACTAATCCTTCTTTACTGCATCCCTCACTCCCACACATTGAAGAAGTCACACGGAAATTCCGTCGCTGTGAAATACGAGTACTATGTGTTCTAAGACATTTCCTTCTAAATCGAGTAACGTTTCTGTGGAAACGACAGGATTTTCTTTTGGGATACGACAATCTCATTTCCGATCCACTAATCCTTTTTTACTGCATCCCTCACTCCCAAACATTGAAGAATTCACACGGAAATTCAGTCGCTGTGAAATACGAGTACTATATGTTCTAAGACATTTCCTTCTAAATCGAGTAACGTTTCTATGGAAACGACAGGATTTTCCTTTGGGATACGACAACCACATTTACGATCCACTAATCCTTCTTTACTGCATCCCTCACTCCCACACATTGAAGAATTATTACGGAAATTGCGTCGCTGTGAAATACGAGTACTATGTGTTCTAAGACATTTCCTTCTAAATCGAGTAACGTTTCTATGGAAACGACAGGATTTTCTTTTGGGATACGACAATCTCATTTCCGATCCACTAATCCTTCTTTACTGCATCCCTCACTCCCGAACATTGACGAATTCACACGGAAATTGCGTCGCTGTGAAATACGAGTACTATGTGTTCTAAGACATTTCCTTCTAAATCGAGTAACGTTTCTATGGAAACGACAGGATTTTCTTTTGGGATACGACAATCTCATTTCCGATCCACTAATCCTTTTTTACTGCATCCCTCACACCCAAACATTGACGAATTCACACGGAAATTGCGTCGCTGTGATATACGAATACTATGTGTTCTAAGACATTTCCTTCTAAATCGAGTAACGTTTCTATGGAAACGACAGGATTTTCTTTTGGGATACGACAATCACATTTCCCATCCACTAATCCTTCTTTATTGCATCCCTCACTCCCACACATTGAAGAATTCACACGGAAATTGCGTCGCTGTGAAATACGAGTACTATGTGTTCTAAGACATTTCCATCTAAATCGAATTACGTTTCTATGGAAACGACAGGATTTTCTTTTGGGATACGACAATCTCATTTCCGATCCACTAATCCTTCTTTACTGCATCCATAACTCCCAAACATTGACGAATTCACACGGAAATTCCGTCGCTGTGAAATACGAGTATTATGTGTTTAAAGACATTTCCTTCTAAATCGAGTAACGTTTCTATGGAAACGACAGGATTTTCTTTTGGGATACGACAATCTCATTTCCGATCCACTAATCCTTCTTTACTGCGTCCCTCACTCCCACACATTAAAGAATCCACACGGAAATTGCGTCGCTGTGAAATACGAGTACTATGTGTTCTAAGACATTTCCTTCTAAATCGAGTAACGTTTCTTTGGAAACGACAGGATTTTCTTTTGGGATACGACAATCTCATTTCCGGTCCACTAATCCTTCTTTACTGCATCCCTTACTCCCAAACATTGACAAATTCACACGGAAATTCCGTCGCTGTGAAATACGAGTACTATGTGTTCTAAGACATTTCCTTCTAAATCGAGTAACGTTTCTATGGAAACGACAGGATTTTCTTTTTGGATACGACAATCACATTTCCGATCCACTAATCCTTCTTTACTGCATCCCTCACTCCCAAACATTGACGAATTCACACGGAAATTGCGTCGCTGTGAAATACGAGTACTATGTGTTCTAAGACATTTCCTTCTAAATCGAGTAACGTTTCTATGGAAACGACAGGATTTTCTTTTGGGATACGACAATCACATTTCCGATCCACTAATCCTTATTTATTGCATCCCTCACCATCACACATTGAAGAATTCACACGGAAATTGCGTCGCTGTGAAATACGAGTACTATGTGTTCTAAGACATTTCCTACTAAATCGAGTAACGTTTCTATGGAAACGACAGGATGTTCTTTTGGGATAGGACAATCTCATTTCCGATCCACTAATCCTTCTTTACTGCATCCCTCACTCCCACACATTGAAGAATTCACACGGAAATTGCGTCGCTGTGAAATACGAGTACTATGTGTTCTAAGACATTTCCTTCTAAATCGAGTAACGTTTCTATGGAAACGACAGGATTTTCTTTTGGGATACGACAATCTCATTTCCGATCCACTAATCCTTTTTTACTGCATCCCTCACACCCAAACATTGACGAATTCACACGGAAATTGCGTCGCTGTGATATACGAGTACTATGTGTTCTAAGACATTTCCTTCTAAATCGAGTAACGTTTCTATGGAAACGACAGGATTTTCTTTTGGGATAGGACAATCTCATTTCCGATCCACTAATCCTTCTTTACTGCATCCCTCACTCCCACACATTGAAGAATTCACACGGAAATTGCGTCGCTGTGAAATACGAGTACTATGTGTTCTAAGACATTTCCTTCTAAATCGAGTAACGTTTCTATGGAAACGACAGGATTATGTTTTGGGTTACGAGAATCTCATTTCCGATCCACTAATCCTTCTTTACTGCATCCCTCACTCCCAAACACTGACGAATTCACACGGAAATTGCGTCGCTTTGAAATACGAGTACTATGTGTTCTAAGACATTTCCTTCTAAATCGAGTAACGTTTCTATGGAAACGACAGGATTATCTTTTGGGTTACGACAATCTCATTTCCGATCCACTAATCCTTCTTTACTGCATCCCTCACTCCCAAACACTGACGAATTCACACGGAAATTGCGTCGCTTTGAAATACGAGTACTATGTGTTCTAAGACATTTCCTTCTAAATCGAGTAACGTTTCTATGGAAACGACAGGATTTTCTTTTGGGATACGATATTCTCATTTCCGATCCACTAATCCTTCTTTACTGCATCCCTCACTCCCAAACATTGACGAATTCACACGGAAATTGCGTCGCTGTGAAATACGAGTACTATGGGTTCTAAGACATTTCCTACTAAATCGAGTAACGTTTCTATGGAAACGACAGGATGTTCTTTTGGGATAGGACAATCTCATTTCCGATCCACTAATCCTTCTTTACTGCATCCCTCACTCCCACACATTGAAGAATTCACACGGAAATTGCGTCGCTGTGAAATACGAGTACTATGTGTTCTAAGACATTTCCTTCTAAATCGAGTAACGTTTCTATGGAAACGACAGGATTTTCTTTTGGGATACGACAATCTCATTTCCGATCCACTAATCCTTTTTTACTGCATCCCTCACACCCAAACATTGACGAATTCACACGGAAATTGCGTCGCTGTGATATACGAGTACTATGTGTTCTAAGACATTTCCTTCTAAATCGAGTAACGTTTCTATGGAAACGACAGGATTTTCTTTTGGGATACGACAAACTCATTTCCGATCCACTAATCCTTTTTTACTGCATCCCTCACACCCAAACATTGACGAATTCACACGGAAATTGCGTCGCTGTGATATACGAGTACTATGTGTTCTAAGACATTTCCTTCTAAATCGAGTTACGTTTCTATGGAAGCGACAGGATTTTCTTTTGGGATACGACAATCTCATTTCCGATCCACTAATCCTTCTTTACTGCATCCCTCACTCCCAAACATTGACGTATTCACACGGAAATTCCGTCGCTGTGAAATACGAGTACTATGTGTTCTAAGACATTTCCTTCTAAATCGAGTAACGTTTCTATGGAAACGACAGGATTTTCTTTTTGGATACGACAATCACATTTCCGATCCACTAATCCTTCTTTACTGCATCCCTCACTCCCACACATTGAAGAATTAACACGGAAATTGCGTCGCTGTGAAATACGAGTACTATGTGTTCTAAGATATTTCCTTCTAAATCGAGTAACGTTTCTATGGACACGACAGGATTTTCTTTTGGGATACGACAATCACATTTCCGATCCACTAATCCTTCTTTACTGCATCCCTCACTCCCACACATTGAAGAATTCACACGGAAATTGCGTCGCTGTGAAATACGAGTACTATGTGTTCTAAGACATTTCCTTCTAAATCGACTAACGTTTCTATGGAAACGACAGGATTTTCTTTTGGGATACGACAATCTCATTTCCGATCCACTAATCTTTCTTTACTGCATCCCTCACTCCCAAACATTGACGAATTCACACGGAAATTGCGTCGCTGTGAAATACGAGTACTATGTGTTCTAAGACATTTCCTTCTTAATCGAGTAACGTTTCTATGGAAACGACAGGATTTTCTTTTGGGATACGACAATCACATTTCCGATCCACTAATCCTTCTTTACTGCATCCCTCACTCCCACACATTGAAGAATTCACACGGAAATTGCGTCGCTGTGAAATACGAGTACTATGTGTTCTAAGACATTTCCTTCTAAATCGAGTAACGTTTCTATGGAAACGACAGGATTTTCTTTTGGGATACGACAATCACATTTCCGATCCACTAATCCTTCTCTACTGCATCCCTCACTCCCACACACTGAAGAATTCACACGGAAATTGCGTCGCTGTGAAATACGAGTACTATGTGTTCTAAGACATTTCCTTCTAAATCGAGTAACGTTTCTATGGAAACGACAGGATTTAGTTTTGGGATACGACAATCTCATTTCCGATCCACTAATCCTTTTTTACTGCATCCCTCACTCCCAAACATTGACGAATTCACACGGAAATTGCGTCGCTGTGAAATACGAGTACTATGTGTTCTAAGACATTTCCTTCTAAATCGAGTAACGTTTCTATGGAAACGACAGGATTTTCTTTTGGGATACGACAATCACATTTCCGATCTACTAATCCTTCTTTACTGCATCCCTCACTCCCACACATTGAAGGATTCACACGGAAATTGCGTCGCTGTGAAATACGAGTTCTACGTGTTCTAAGACATTTCCTTCTAAATCGAGTAACGTTTCTATGGAAACGACAGGATTTTCTTTTGGGATACGACAATCTCATTTCCGATCCACTAATCCTTCTTTACTGCATCCCTCACTCCCAAACATTGACGAATTCACTCGGAAATTCCGTCGCTGTGAAATACGAGTACTATGTGTTCTAAGACATTTCCTTCTAAATCGAGTAACGTTTCTATGGAAACGACAGGATTTTCTATTGGGATACGACAATCACATTTCCGATCCACTAATCCTTATTTACTGCATCCCTCACTCCCACACATTGAAGAATTCTCACGGAAATTGCGTCGCTGTGAAATACGAGTACTATGTGTTCTAAGACATTTCCTTCTAGATCGAGTAACGTTTCTATGGAAACGACAGGATTTTCTTTTGGGATACGACATTCACATTTCCGATCCACTAATCCTTCTTTACTGCATCCCTCACTCCCACACATTGAAGAATTCACACGGAAATTGCGTCGCTGTGAAATACGAGTACTATGTGTTCTAAGACATTTCCTTTTAATCGAGTAACGTTTCTATGGAAACGACAGGATTTTCTTTTGGGATACGACAATCTCATTTCCGATCCACTAATCCTTCTTTACTGCATCCCTCACTCCCAAACATTGACGAATTCACACGGAAATTGCGTCGCTGTGAAATACGAGTACTATGTGTTCTAAGACATTTCCTTCTAAATCGAGTAACGTTTCTATGGAAACGACAGGATTTAGTTTTGGGGTACGACAATCTCATTTCCGATCCACTAATCCTTTTTTACTGCATCCCTCACTCCCAAACATTGACGAATTCACACGGAAATTGCGTCGCTGTGAAATACGAGTACTATGTGTGCTAAGACATTTCCTTCTAAATCGAGTAATGTTTCTATGGAAACGACAGGATTTTCTTTTGGGATACGACAATCACATTTCCGATCTACTAATCCTTCTTTACTGCATCCCTCACTCCCACACATTGAAGAATTCACACGGAAATTGCGTCGCTGTGAAATACGAGTTCTACGTGTTCTAAGACATTTCCTTCTAAATCGAGTAACGTTTCTATGGAAACGACATGATTTTCTTTTGGGATACGACAATCTCATTTCCGATCCACTAATCCTTCTTTACTGCATCCCTCACTCCCAAACATTGACGAATTCACTCGGAAATTCCGTCGCTGTGAAATACGAGTACTATGTGTTCTAAGACATTTCCTTCTAAATTGAGTAACGTTTCTATGGAAACGACAGGATTTTCTATTGGGATACGACAATCACATTTCCGATCCACTAATCCTAATTTACTGCATCCCTCACTCCCACACATTGAAGAATTCTCACGGAAATTGCGTCGCTGTGAAATACGAGTACTATGTGTTCTAAGACATTTCCTTCTAGATCGAGTGACGTTTCTATGGAAACGACAGGATTTTCTTTTGGGATACGACAATCACATTTCCGATCCACTAATCCTTCTTTACTGCATCCCTCACTCCCACACATTGAAGAATTCACACGGAAATTGCGTCGCTGTGAAATACGAGTACTATGTGTTCTAAGACATTTCCTTCTAAATCGAGTAACGTTTCTATGGAAACGACTGGATTTTCTTTTGGGATACGACAATCTCATTTCCGATCCACTAATCCTTCTTTACTGCATCCCTCACTCCCAAACATTGACGAATTCACACGGAAATTGCGTCGCTGTGAAATACGAGTACTATGTGTTCTAAGACATTTCCTTCTAAATCGAGTAACGTTTCTATGTAAACGACAGGATTTTCTTTTGGGATACGACAATCACATTTCCGATCCACTAATCCTTCTTTACTGCATCCCTCACTCCCACACATTGAAGAATTCACACGGAAATTGCGTCGCTGTGAAATACGAGTACTATGTGTTCTAAGACATTTCCTTCAAAATCGAGTAACGTTTCTATGGAAACGACAGGATTTTCTTTTGGGATAGGACAATCTCATTTCCGATCCACTAATCCTTCTTTACTGCATCCCTCACTCCCAAACATTGACGAATTCACACGGAAATTGCGTCGCTGTGAAATACGAGTACTATGTGTTCTAAGACATTTCCTTCGAAATCGAGTAACGTTTCTATGGAAACGACAGGATTTTCTTTTGGGATACGACAATCTCATTTCCGATCCACTAATCCTTTTTTACTGCATCCCTCACACCCAAACATTGACGAATTCACACGGAAATTGCGTCGCTGTGATATACGAGTACTATGTGTTCTAAGACATTTCCTTCTAAATCGAGTAACGTTTCTATGGAAACGACAGGATTTTCTTTTGGGATACGACAATCACATTTCCGATCCACTAATCCTTCTTTATTGCATCCCTCACTCCCACACATTGAAGAATTCACACGGAAATTGCGTCGCTGTGATATACTAGTACTTTGTGTTCTAAGCCATTTCCTTCTAGATCGAGTTACGTTTCTATGGAAACGACAGGATTTTCTTTTGGGATACGACAATCTCATTTCCGATCCACTAATCCTTCTTTACTGCATCCCTCCCTCCCAAACATTGACGAATTCACACGGAAATTCCGTCGCTGTGAAATACGAGTATTATGTGTTTAAAGACATTTCCTTCTAAATCGAGTAACGTTTCTATGGAAACGACAGGATTTTCTTTTGGGATACGACAATCTCATTTCCGATCCACTAATCCTTCTTTAGTGCATCCCTCACTCCCACACATTGAAGAATTCACACGGAAATTGCGTCGCTGTGAAATACGAGTACTATGTGTTCTAAGACATTTCCTTCTAAATCGAGTAACATCTCTATGGAAACGACAGGATTTTCTTTTGGGATACGACAATCACATTTCCGATCCACTAATCCTTCTTTACTGCATCCCTCACTCCCAAACATTGACGAATTCACACGGAAATTCCGTCGCTGTGAAATACGAGTACTATGTGTTCTAAGACATTTCCTTCTAAATCGAGTAACGTTTCTATGGAAACGACAGGATTTTCTTTTGGGATACGACAATCACATTTCCGATCCACTAATCCTTCTTTACTGCATCCCTCACTCCCTCACATTGAAGAATTCACACGGAAATTGCGTCGCTGTGAAATACGAGTACTATGTGTTCTAAGATATTTCCTTCTAAATCGAGTAACGTTTCTATGGAAACGACAGGAATTTCTTTTGGGATACGACAATCACATTTCCGATCCACTAATCCTTCTTTACTGCATCCCTCACGCCCACACATTGAAGAATTCACACGGAAATTGCGTCGCTGTGAAATACGAGTACTATGTGTTCTAAGACAATTCCTTCTAGATCGAGTTACGTTTCTATGGAAACGACAGGATTTTCTTTTGGGATACGACAATCTCATTTCCGATCCACTAATCCTTTTTTACTGCATCCCTCACTCCCAAACATTGACGAATTCAAACGGAAATTGCGCCGCTGTGAAATACGAGTACAATGTGTTCTAAGACATTTCCTTCTTAATCGAGTAACGTTTCTATGGAAACGACAGGATTTTCTTTTGGGATACGACAATCACATTTCCGATCCACTAATCCTTCTTTACTGCATCCCTCACTCCCACACATTGAAGAATTCTCACGGAAATTGCGTCGCTGTGAAATACGAGTACTCTGTGTTCTAAGACATTTCCTTCTAAATCGAGTAACGTTTCTATGGAAACGACAGGAATTTCTTTTGGGATACGACAATCACATTTCCGATCCACTAATCCTTCTTTACTGCATCCCTCACTCCCACACATTGAAGAATTCACACGGAAATTGCGTCGCTGTGATATACTAGTACTTTGTGTTCTAAGCCATTTCCTTCTAGATCGAGTTACGTTTCTATGGAAACGACAGGATTTTCTTTTGGGATACGACAATCTCATTTCCGATCCACTAATCCTTCTTTACTGCATCCCTCCCTCCCAAACATTGACGAATTCACACGGAAATTCCGTCGCTGTGAAATACGAGTATTATGTGTTTAAAGACATTTCCTTCTAAATCGAGTAACGTTTCTATGGAAACGACAGGATTTTCTTTTGGGATACGACAATCTCATTTCCGATCCACTAATCCTTCTTTAGTGCATCCCTCACTCCCACACATTGAAGAATTCACACGGAAATTGCGTCGCTGTGAAATACGAGTACTATGTGTTCTAAGACATTTCCTTCTAAATCGAGTAACGTTTCTATGGAAACAACAGGATTTTTTTTTGCGATAGGACAATCTCATTTCCGATCCACTAATCCTTCTTTACTGCATCCCTCACTCCCAAACATTGACGAATTCACACGGAAATTGCGTCGCTGTGAAATACGAGTACTATGTGTTCTAAGACATTTCCTTCTAAATCGAGTAACGTTTCTATGGAAACGACAGGATTTTCTTTTGGGATACGACAATCTCATTTCCGATCCACTAATCCTTCTTTAGTGCATCCCTCACTCCCACACATTGAAGAATTCACACGGAAATTGCGTCGCTGTGAAATACGAGTACTATGTGTTCTAAGACATTTCCTTCTTAATCGAGTAACGTTTCTATGGAAACGACCGGATTTTCTTTTGGGATACGACAATCTCATTTCCGATCCACTAATCCTTCTTTACTGCATCCCTCACTCCCAAACATTGACGAATTCACACGGAAATTCCGTCGCTGTGAAATACGAGTACTATGTGTTCTAAGACATTTCCTTCTAAATCGAGTAACGTTTCTATGGAAACGACAGGATTTTCTTTTGGGATACGACAATCACATTTCCGATCCACTAATCCTTCTTTACTGCATCCCTCACTCCCTCACATTGAAGAATTCACACGGAAATTGCGTCGCTGTGAAATACGAGTACTATGTGTTCTAAGATATTTCCTTCTAAATCGAGTAACGTTTCTATGGAAACGACAGGAATTTCTTTTGGGATACGACAATCACATTTCCGATCCACTAATCCTTCTTTACTGCATCCCTCACGCCCACACATTGAAGAATTCACACGGAAATTGCGTCGCTGTGAAATACGAGTACTATGTGTTCTAAGACAATTCCTTCTAAATCGAGTAACGTTTCTATGGAAACGACAGGATTTTCTTTTGGGATACGACAATCACATTTACGATCCACTAATCCTTCTTTACTGCATCCCTCACTCCCAAACATTGACGAATTCAAACGGAAATTGCGCCGCTGTGAAATACGAGTACAATGTGTTCTAAGACATTTCCTTCTTAATCGAGTAACGTTTCTATGGAAACGACAGGATTTTCTTTTGGGATACGACAATCACATTTCCGATCCACTAATCCTTCTTTACTGCATCCCTCACTCCCACACATTGAAGAATTCTCACGGAAATTGCGTCGCTGTGAAATACGAGTACTCTGTGTTCTAAAACATTTCCTTCTAAATCGAGTAACGTTTCTATGGAAACGACAGGATTTTCTTTTGGGATACGACAATCACATTTCCGATCCACTAATCCTTCTTTACTGCATCCCTCACTCCCAAACATTGACGAATTCACACGGAAATTGCGTCGCTGTGAAATACGAGTACTATGTGTTCTAAGACATTTCCTTCTAAATCGAGTAACGTTTCTATGGAAACGACAGGATTTAGTTTTGGGGTACGACAATCTCATTTCCGATCCACTAATCCTTTTTTACTGCTTCCCTCACACCCAAACATTGACGAATTCACACGGAAATTGCGTCGCTGTGAAATACGAGTACTATGTGTTCTAAGACATTTCCTTCTAAATCGAGTAACGTTTCTATGGAAACGACAGGATTTTCTTTTGGGATACGACAATCACATTTCCCATCTACTAATCCTTCTTTACTGCATCCCTCACTCCCACACATTGAAGAATTCACACGGAAATTGCGTCGCTGTGAAATACGAGTTCTACGTGTTCTAAGACATTTCCTTCTAAATCGAGTAACGTTTCTATGGAAACGACAGGATTTTCTTTTGGGATACGACAATCTCATTTCCGATCCACTAATCCTTCTTTACTGCATCCCTCACTCCCAAACATTGACGAATTCACTCGGAATTTCCGTCGCTGTGAAATACGAGTACTATGTGTTCTAAGACATTTCCTTCTAAATTGAGTAACGTATCTATGGAAACGACAGGATTTTCTATTGGGATACGACAATCACATTTCCGATCCACTAATCCTTATTTACTGCATCCCTCACTCCCACACATTGAAGAATTCTCACGGAAATTGCGTCGCTGTGAAATACGAGTACTATGTGTTCTAAGACATTTCCTTCTAGATCGAGTAACGTTTCTATGGAAACGACAGGATTTTCTTTTGGGATACGACATTCACATTTCCGATCCACTAATCCTTCTTTACTGCATCCCTCACTCCCACACATTGAAGAATTCACACGGAAATTGCGTCGCTGTGAAATACGAGTACTATGTGTTCTTAGACATTTCCTTCTAAATCGAGTAACGTTTCTATGGAAACGACAGGATTTTCTTTTGGGATACGACAATCTCATTTCCGATCCACTAATCCTTCTTTACTGCATCCCTCACTCCCAAACATTGACGAATTCACACGGAAATTGCGTCGCTGTGAAATACGAGTACTATGTGTTCTAAGACATTTCCTTCTAAATCGAGTAACGTTTCTATGGAAACGACAGGATTTAGTTTTGGGGTACGACAATCTCATTTCCGATCCACCAATCCTTTTTTACTGCATCCCTCACTCCCAAACATTGACGAATTCACACGGAAATTGCGTCGCTGTGAAATACGAGTACTATGTGTTCTAAGCCATTTCCTTCTAAATCGAGTAACGTTTCTATGGAAACGACAGGATTTTCTTTTGGGATACGACAATCACATTTCCGATCTACTAATCCTTCTTTACTGCATCCCTCACTCCCACACATTGAAGAATTCACACGGAAATTGCGTCGCTGTGAAATACGAGTTCTACGTGTTCTAAGACATTTCCTTCTAAATCGAGTAACGTTTCTATGGAAACGACATGATTTTCTTTTGGGATACGACAATCTCATTTCCGATCCATTAATCCTTCTTTACTGCATCCCTCACTCCCAAACATTGACGAATTCACTCGGAAATTCCGTCGCTGTGAAATACGAGTACTATGTGTTCTAAGACATTTCCTTCTAAATTGAGTAACGTTTCTATGGAAACGACAGGATTTTCTATTGGGATACGACAATCACATTTCCGATCCACTAATCCTAATTTACTGCATCCCTCACTCCCACACATTGAAGAATTCTCACGGAAATTGCGTCGCTGTGAAATACGAGTACTATGTGTTCTAAGACATTTCCTTCTAGATCGAGTGACGTTTCTATGGAAACGACAGGATTTTCTTTTGGGATACGACAATCACATTTCCGATCCACTAATCCTTCTTTACTGCATCCCTCACTCCCACACATTGAAGAATTCACACGGAAATTGCGTCGCTGTGAAATACGAGTACTATATGTTCTAAGACATTTCCTTCTAAATCGAGTAACGTTTCTATGGAAACGACAGGATTTTCTTTTGGGATACGACAATCTCATTTCCGATCCACTAATCCTTCTTTACTGCATCCCTCACTCCCAAACATTGACGAATTCACACGGAAATTGCGTCGCTGTGAAATACGAGTACTATGTGTTCTAAGACATTTCCTTCTAAATCGAGTAACGTTTCTATGGAAACGACAGGATTTTCTTTTGGGATACGACAATCACATTTCCGATCCACTAATCCTTCTTTACTGCATCCCTCACTCCCACACATTGAAGAATTCACACGGAAATTGCGTCGCTGTGAAATACGAGTAGTATGTGTTCTAAGACATTTCCTTCAAAAACGAGTAACGTTTCTATGGAAACGACAGGATTTTCTTTTGGGATAGGACAATCTCATTTCCGATCCACTAATCCTTCTTTACTGCATCCCTCACTCCCAAACATTGACGAATTCACACGGAAATTGCGTCGCTGTGAAATACGAGTACTATGTGTTCTAAGACATTTCCTTCTAAATCGAGTAACGTTTCTATGGAAACGACAGGATTTTCTTTTGGGATACGACAATCTCATTTCCGATCCACTAATCCTTTTTTACTGCATCCCTCACACCCAAACATTGACGAATTCACACGGAAATTGCGTCGCTGTGATATACGAGTACTATGTGTTCTAAGACATTTCCTTCTAAATCGAGTAACGTTTCTATGGAAACGACAGGATTTTCTTTTGGGATACGACAATCACATTTCCGATCCACTAATCCTTCTTTATTGCATCCCTCACTCCCACACATTGAAGAATTCACACGGAAATTGCGTCGCTGTGATATACGAGTACTTTGTGTTCTAAGCCATTTCCTTCTAGATCGAGTTACGTTTCTATGGAAACGACAGGATTTTCTTTTGGGATACGACAATCTCATTTCCGATCCACTAATCCTTCTTTACTGCATCCCACCCTCCCAAACATTGACGAATTCACACGGAAATTCCGTCGCTGTGAAATACGAGTATTATGTGTTTAAAGACATTTCCTTCTAAATCGAGTAACGTTTCTATGGAAACGACAGGATTTTCTTTTGGGATACGACAATCTCATTTCCGATCCACTAATCCTTCTTTAGTGCATCCCTCACTCCCACACATTGAAGAATTCACACGGAAATTGCGTCGCTGTGAAATACGAGTACTATGTGTTCTAAGACATTTCCTTCTAAATCGAGTAACATTTCTATGGAAACGACAGGATTTTCTTTTGGGATACGACAATCACATTTCCGATCCACTAATCCTTCTTTACTGCATCCCTCACTCCCACACATTGAAGAATTCACACGGAAATTGCGTCGCTGTGAAATACGAGTACTATGTGTTCTAAGACATTTCCTTCTAAATCGAGTAACGTTTCTATGGAAACAACAGGATTTTTTTTTGCGATAGGACAATCTCATTTCCGATCCACTAATCCTTCTTTACTGCATCCCTCACTCCCAAACATTGACGAATTCACACGGAAATTGCGTCGCTGTGAAATACGAGTACTATGTGTTCTAAGACATTTCCTTCTAAATCGAGTAACGTTTCTATGGAAACGACAGGATTTTCTTTTGGGATACGACAATCTCATTTCCGATCCACTAATCCTTTTTTACTGCATCCCTCACACCCAAACATTGACGAATTCACACGGAAATTGCGTCGCTGTGATATACGAGTACTATGTGTTCTAAGACATTTCCTTCTAAATCGAGTAACGTTTCTATGGAAACGACAGGATTTTCTTTTGGGATACGACAATCACATTTCCGATCCACCAATCCTTCTTTATTGCATCCCGCACTCCCACACATTGAAGAAATCACACGGAAATTGCGTCGCTGTGATATACGAGTGCTTTGTGTTCTAAGCCATTTCCTTCTAAATCGAGTTACGTTTCTATGGAAACGACAGGATTTTCTTTTGGGGTACGACAATCTCATTTCCGTCCACTAATCCTTCTTTACTGCATCCCTCACTCCCAAACATTGACGAATTCACACGGAAATTCCGTCGCTGTGAAATACGAGTACTATGTGTTTAAAGACATTTCCTTCTAAATCGAGTAACGTTTCTATGGAAACGACAGGATTTTCTTTTGGGATACGACAATCTCATTTCCGATCCACTAATCCTTCTTTAGTGCATCCCTCACTCCCACACATTGAAGAATTCACACGGAAATTGCGTCGCTGTGAAATACGAGTACTATGTGTTCTAAGACATTTCCTTCTTAATCGAGTAACGTTTCTATGGAAACGACAGGATTTTCTTTTGGGATACGACAATCTCATTTCCGATCCACTAATCCTTCTTTACTGCATCCCTCACTCCCAAACATTGACGAATTCACACGGAAATTCCGTCGCTGTGAAATACGAGTACTATGTGTTCTAAGACATTTCCTTCTAAATCGAGTAACGTTTCTATGGAAACGACAGGATTTTCTTTTGGGATACGACAATCACATTTCCGATCCACTAATCCTTCTTTACTGCATCCCTCACTCCCTCACATTGAAGAATTCACACGGAAATTGCGTCGCTGTGAAATACGAGTACTATGTGTTCTAAGATATTTCCTTCTAAATCGAGTAACGTTTCTATGGAAACGACAGGAATTTCTTTTGGGATACGACAATCACATTTCCGATCCACTAATCCTTCTTTACTGCATCCCTCACGCCCACACATTGAAGAATTCACACGGAAATTGCGTCGCTGTGAAATACGAGTACTATGTGTTCTAAGACAATTCCTTCTAAATCGAGTAACGTTTCTATGGAAACGACAGGATTTTCTTTTGGGATACGACAATCACATTTACGATCCACTAATCCTTCTTTACTGCATCCCTCACTCCCAAACATTGACGAATTCAAACGGAAATTGCGCCGCTGTGAAATACGAGTACAATGTGTTCTAAGACATTTCCTTCTTAATCGAGTAACGTTTCTATGGAAACGACAGGAT
This sequence comes from Schistocerca piceifrons, assembly GCF_021461385.2. Taxonomy (NCBI): domain Eukaryota; kingdom Metazoa; phylum Arthropoda; class Insecta; order Orthoptera; family Acrididae; genus Schistocerca; species Schistocerca piceifrons. The sequence continues at coordinate 600,673,048 of NC_060144.1, read as the reverse complement.
TTTCTTTTGGGATACGACAATCACATTTCCGATCCACTAATCCTTCTTTACTGCATCCCTCACACCCAAACATTGACGAATTCACACGGAAATTGCGTCGCTGTGAAATACGAGTACTATGTGTTCTAAGACATTTCCTTCTAAATCGAGTAACGTTTCTATGGAAACGACAGGATTTTCTTTTGGGATACGACAATCACATTTCCCATCTACTAATCCTTCTTTACTGCATCCCTCACTCCCACACATTGAAGAATTCACACGGAAATTGCGTCGCTGTGAAATACGAGTTCTACGTGTTCTAAGACATTTCCTTCTAAATCGAGTAACGTTTCTATGGAAACGACAGGATTTTCTTTTGGGATACGACAATCTCATTTCCGATCCACTAATCCTTCTTTACTGCATCCCTCACTCCCAAACATTGACGAATTCACTCGGAATTTCCGTCGCTGTGAAATACGAGTACTATGTGTTCTAAGACATTTCCTTCTAAATTGAGTAACGTTTCTATGGAAACGACAGGATTTTCTATTGGGATACGACAATCACATTTCCGATCCACTAATCCTTATTTACTGCATCCCTCACTCCCACACATTGAAGAATTCTCACGGAAATTGCGTCGCTGTGAAATACGAGTACTATGTGTTCTAAGACATTTCCTTCTAGATCGAGTAACGTTTCTATGGAAACGACAGGATTTTCTTTTGGGATACGACAATCACATTTCCGATCCACTAATCCTTCTTTACTGCATCCCTCACTCCCACACATTGAAGAATTCACACGGAAATTGCGTCGCTGTGAAATACGAGTACTATGTGTTCTAAGACATTTCCTTCTAAATCGAGTAACGTTTCTATGGAAACGACAGGATTTTCTTTTGGGATACGACAATCTCATTTCCGATCCACTAATCCTTCTTTACTGCATCCCTCACTCCCAAACATTGACGAATTCACACGGAAATTGCGTCGCTGTGAAATACGAGTACTATGTGTTCTAAGACATTTCCTTCTAAATCGAGTAACGTTTCTATGGAAACGACAGGATTTTCTTTTGGGATACGACAATCACATTTCCGATCCACTAATCCTTCTTTACTGCATCCCTCACTCCCACACATTGAAGAATTCACACGGAAATTGCGTCGCTGTGAAATACGAGTACTATGTGTTCTAAGACATTTCCTTCTAAATCGAGTAACGTTTCTATGGAAACGACAGGATTTTCTTTTGGGATAGGACAATCTCATTTCCGATCCACTAATCCTTCTTTACTGCATCCCTCACTCCCAAACATTGACGAATTCACACGGAAATTGCGTCGCTGTGAAATACGAGTACTATGTGTTCTAAGACATTTCCTTCTAAATCGAGTAACGTTTCTATGGAAACGACAGGATTTTCTTTTGGGGTACGACAATCTCATTTCCGATCCACTAATCCTTTTTTACTGCATCCCTCACACCCAAACATTGACGAATTCACACAGAAATTGCGTCGCTGTGATATACGAGTACTATGTGTTCTAAGACATTTCCTTCTAAATCGAGTAACGTTTCTATGGAAACGACAGGATTTTCTTTTGGGATACGACAATCACATTTCCGATCCAGTAATCCTTCTTTATTGCATCCCTCACTCCCACACATTGAAGAATTCACACGGAAATTGCGTCGCTGTGATATACGAGTACTTTGTGTTCTAAGCCATTTCCTTCTAGATCGAGTTACGTTTCTATGGAAACGACAGGATTTTCTTTTGGGATACGACAATGTCATTTCCGATCCACTAATCCTTCTTTACTGCATCCCTCCCTCCCAAACATTGACGAATTCACACGGAAATTCCGTCGCTGTGAAATACGAGTATTATGTGTTTAAAGACATTTCCTTCTAAATCGAGTAACGTTTCTATGGAAACGACAGGATTTTCTTTTGGGATACGACAATCTCATTTCCGATCCACTAATCCTTCTTTAGTGCATCCCTCACTCCCACACATTGAAGAATTCACACGGAAATTGCGTCGCTGTGAAATACGAGTACTATGTGTTCTAAGACATTTCCTTCTAAATCGAGTAACGTTTCTATGGAAACGACAGGATTTTCTTTTGGGATACGACAATCACATTTCCGATCCACTAATCCTTCTTTACTGCATCCCTCACTCCCACACATTGAAGAATTCACACGGAAATTGCGTCGCTGTGAAATACGAGTACTATGTGTTCTAAGACATTTCCTTCTAAATCGAGTAACGTTTCTATGGAAAAAACAGGATTTTCTTTTGCGATAGGACAATCACATTTCCGATCCACTAATCCTTCTTTATTGCATCCCGCACTCCCACACATTGAAGAAATCACACGGAAATTGCGTCGCTGTGATATACGAGTACTTTGTGTTCTAAGCCATTTCCTTCTAAATCGAGTTACGTTTCTATGGAAACGACAGGATTTTCTTTTGGGGTACGACAATCTCATTTCCGATCCACTAATCCTTCTTTACTGCATCCCTCACTCCCAAACATTGACGAATTCACACGGAAATTCCGTCGCTGTGAAATACGAGTACTATGTGTTTAAAGACATTTCCTTCTAAATCGAGTAACGTTTCTATGGAAACGACAGGATTTTCTTTTGGGATACGACAATCTCATTTCCGATCCACTAATCCTTCTTTAGTGCATCCCTCACTCCCACACATTGAAGAATTCACACGGAAATTGCGTCGCTGTGAAATACGAGTACTATGTGTTCTAAGACATTTCCTTCTTAATCGAGTAACGTTTCTATGGAAACGACAGGATTTTCTTTTGGGATACGACAATCTCATTTCCGATCCACTAATCCTTCTTTACTGCATCCCTCACTCCCAAACATTGACGAATTCACACGGAAATTGCGTCGCTGTGAAATACGAGTACTATGTGTTCTAAGACATTTCCTTCTAAATCGAGTAACGTTTCTATGGAAAAAACAGGATTTTCTTTTGCGATAGGACAATCTCATTTCCGATCCACTAATCCTTCTTTACTGCATCCCTCACTCCCAAACATTGACGAATTCACACGGAAATTGCGTCGCTGTGAAATACGAGTACTATGTGTTCTAAGACATTTCCTTCTAAATCGAGTAACGTTTCTATGGAAACGACAGGATTTTCTTTTGCGATACGACAATCTCATTTCCGATCCACTAATCCTTTTTTACTGCATCCCTCACACCCAAACATTGACGAATTCACACGGAAATTGCGTCGCTGTGATATACGAGTACTATGTGTTCTAAGACATTTCCTTCTAAATCGAGTAACGTTTCTATGGAAACGACAGGATTTTCTTTTGGGATACGACAATCACATTTCCGATCCACTAATCCTTCTTTACTGCATCCCTCACTCCCTCACATTGAAGAATTCACACGGAAATTGCGTCGCTGTGAAATACGAGTACTATGTGTTCTAAGATATTTCCTTCTAAATCGAGTAACGTTTCTATGGAAACGACAGGATTTTCTTTTGGGATACGACAATCACATTTCCGATCCACTAATCCTTCTTTACTGCATCCCTCACTCCCAAACATTGACGAATTCACACGGAAATTGCGTCGCTGTGAAATACGAGTACTATGTGTTCTAAGACATTTCCTTCTAAATCGAGTAACGTTTCTATGGAAAAAACAGGATTTTCTTTTGCGATAGGACAATCTCATTTCCGATCCACTAATCCTTCTTTACTGCATCCCTCACTCCCAAACATTGACGAATTCACACGGAAATTGCGTCGCTGTGAAATACGAGTACTATGTGTTCTAAGACATTTCCTTCTAAATCGAGTAACGTTTCTATGGAAACGACAGGATTTTCTTTTGCGATACGACAATCTCATTTCCGATCCACTAATCCTTTTTTACTGCATCCCTCACACCCAAACATTGACGAATTCACACGGAAATTGCGTCGCTGTGATATACGAGTACTATGTGTTCTAAGACATTTCCTTCTAAATCGAGTAACGTTTCTATGGAAACGACAGGATTTTCTTTTGCGATACGACAATCACATTTCCGATCCACTAATCCTTCTTTATTGCATCCCGCACTCCCACACATTGAAGAAATCACACGGAAATTGCGTCGCTGTGATATACGAGTACTTTGTGTTCTAAGCCATTTCCTTCTAAATCGAGTTACGTTTCTATGGAAACGACAGGATTTTCTTTTGGGGTACGACAATCTCATTTCCGATCCACTAATCCTTCTTTACTGCATCCCTCACTCCCAAACATTGACGAATTCACACGGAAATTCTGTCGCTGTGAAATACGAGTACTATGTGTTTAAAGACATTTCCTTCTAAATCGAGTAACGTTTCTATGGAAACGACAGGATTTTCTTTTGGGATACGACAATCTCATTTCCGATCCACTAATCCTTCTTTAGTGCATCCCTCACTCCCACACATTGAAGAATTCACACGGAAATTGCGTCGCTGTGAAATACGAGTACTATGTGTTCTAAGACATTTCCTTCTTAATCGAGTAACGTTTCTATGGAAACGACAGGATTTTCTTTTGGGATACGACAATCTCATTTCCGATCCACTAATCCTTCTTTACTGCATCCCTCACTCCCAAACATTGACGAATTCACACGGAAATTCCGTCGCTGTGAAATACGAGTACTATGTGTTCTAAGACATTTCCTTCTAAATCGAGTAACGTTTCTATGGAAACGACAGGATTTTCTTTTGGGATACGACAATCACATTTCCGATCCAGTAATCCTTCTTTACTGCATCCCTCACTCCCTCACATTGAAGAATTCACACGGAAATTGCGTCGCTGTGAAATACGAGTACTATGTGTTCTAAGATATTTCCTTCTAAATCGAGTAACGTTTCTATGGAAACGACAGGAATTTCTTTTGGGATACGACAATCACATTTCCGATCCACTAATCCTTCTTTACTGCATCCCTCACGCCCACACATTGAAGAATTCACACGGAAATTGCGTCGCTGTGAAATACGAGTACTATGTGTTCTAAGACAATTCCTTCTAAATCGAGTAACGTTTCTATGGAAACGACAGGATTTTCTTTTGGGATACGACAATCACATTTACGATCCACTAATCCTTCTTTACTGCATCCCTCACTCCCAAACATTGACGAATTCAAACGGAAATTGCGCCGCTGTGAAATACGAGTACTATGTGTTCTAAGACATTTCCTTCTTAATCGAGTAACGTTTCTATGGAAACGACAGGATTTTCTTTTGGGATACGACAATCACATTTCCGATCCACTAATCCTTCTTTACTGCATCCCTCACTCCCACACATTGAAGAATTCTCACGGAAATTGCGTCGCTGTGAAATACGAGTACTATGTGTTCTAAGACATTTCCTTCTAAATCGAGTAACGTTTCTATGGAAACGACAGGATTTTCTTTTGGGATACGACAATCACATTTCCGATCCACTAATCCTTCTTTACTGCATCCCTCACTCCCAAACATTGACGAATTCACACGGAAATTGCGTCGCTGTGAAATACGAGTACTATGTGTTCTAAGACATTTCCTTCTAAATCGAGTAACGTTTCTATGGAAACGACAGGATTTAGTTTTGGGGTACGACAATCTCATTTCCGATCCACTAATCCTTTTTTACTGCATCCCTCACTCCCAAACATTGACGAATTCACACGGAAATTGCGTCGCTGTGAAATACGAGTACTATGTGTTCTAAGACACTTCCTTCTAAATCGAGTAACGTTTCTATGCAAACGACAGGATTTTCTTTTGGGATACGACAATCACATTTCCGATCTACTAATCCTTCTTTACTGCATCCCTCACTCCCACACATTGAAGAATTCACACGGAAATTGCGTCGCTGTGAAATGCGAGTTCTACGTGTTCTAACACATTTCCTTCTAAATCGAGTAACGTTTCTATGGAAACGACAGGATTTTCTTTTGGGATACGACAATCTCATTTCCGATCCACTAATCCTTCTTTACTGCATCCCTCACTCCCAAACATTGACGAATTCACTCGGAATTTCCGTCGCTGTGAAATACGAGTACTATGTGTTCTAAGACATTTCCTTCTAAATTGAGTAACGTTTCTATGGAAACGACAGGATTTTCTATTGGGATACGACAATCACATTTCCGATCCACTAATCCTTATTTACTGCATCCCTCACTCCCACACATTGAAGAATTCTCACGGAAATTGCGTCGCTGTGAAATACGAGTACTATGTGTTCTAAGACATTTCCTTCTAGATCGAGTAACGTTTCTATGGAAACGACAGGATTTTCTTTTGGGATACGACAATCACATTTCCGATCCACTAATCCTTCTTTACTGCATCCCTCACTCCCACACATTGAAGAATTCACACGGAAATTGCGTCGCTGTGAAATACGAGTACTATGTGTTCTAAGACATTTCCTTCTAAATCGAGTAACGTTTCTATGGAAACGACAGGATTTTCTTTTGGGATACGACAATCTCATTTCCGATCCACTAATCCTTCTTTACTGCATCCCTCACTCCCAAACATTGACGAATTCACACGGAAATTGCGTCGCTGTGAAATACGAGTACTATGTGTTCTAAGACATTTCCTTCTAAATCGAGTAACGTTTCTATGGAAACGACAGGATTTTCTTTTGGGATACGACAATCACATTTCCGATCCACTAATCCTCCTTTACTGCATCCCTCACTCCCACACATTGAAGAATTCACACGGAAATTGCGTCGCTGTGAAATACGAGTACTATGTGTTCTAAGACATTTCCTTCTAAATCGAGTAACGTTTCTATGGAAACGACAGGATTTTCTTTTGGGATAGGACAATCTCATTTCCGATCCACTAATCCTTCTTTACTGCATCCCTCACTCCCAAACATTGACGAATTCACACGGAAATTGCGTCGCTGTGAAATACGAGTACTATGTGTTCTAAGACATTTCCTTCTAAATCGAGTAACGTTTCTATGGAAACGACAGGATTTTCTTTTGGGATACGACAATCTCATTTCCGATCCACTAATCCTTTTTTACTGCATCCCTCACACCCAAACATTGACGAATTCACACGGAAATTGCGTCGCTGTGATATACGAGTACTATGTGTTCTAAGACATTTCCTTCTAAATCGAGTAACGTTTCTATGGAAACGACAGGATTTTCTTTTGGGATACGACAATCACATTTCCGATCCACTAATCCTTCTTTATTGCATCCCTCACTCCCACACATTGAAGAATTCACACGGAAATTGCGTCGCTGTGATACACGAGTACTTTGTGTTCTAAGCCATTTCCTTCTAGATCGAGTTACGTTTCTATGGAAACGACAGGATTTTCTTTTGGGATACGACAATCTCATTTCCGATCCACTAATCCTTCTTTACTGCATCCCTCCCTCCCAAACATTGACGAATTCACACGGAAATTCCGTCGCTGTGAAATACGAGTATTATGTGTTTAAAGACATTTCCTTCTAAATCGAGTAACGTTTCTACGGAAACGACAGGATTTTCTTTTGGGATACGACAACCTCATTTCCGATCCACTAATCCTTCTTTAGTGCATCCCTCACTCCCACACATTGAAGAATTCACACGGAAATTGCGTCGCTGTGAAATACGAGTACTATGTGTTCTAAGACATTTCCTACTAAATCGAGTAACGTTTCTATGGAAACGACAGGATTTTCTTTTGGGATACGACAATCACATTTCCGATCCACTAATCCTTCTTTACTGCATCCCTCACTCCCAACATTGAAGAATTCACACGGAAATTGCGTCGCTCTGAAATACGAGTACTATGTGTTCTAAGACATTTCCTTCTAAATCGAGTAACGTTTCTATGGAAACGACAGGATTTTCTTTTGGGATACGACAATCTCATTTCCGATCCACTAATCCTTTTTTACTGCATCCCTCACACCCAAACATTGACGAATTCACACGGAAATTGCGTCGCTGTGATATACGAGTACTATGTGTTCTAAGACATTTCCTTCTAAATCGAGTAACGTTTCTATGGAAACGACAGGATTTTCTTTTGACATACGACAATCACATTTCCGATCCACTAATCCTTCTTTATTGCATCCCGCACTCCCACACATTGAAGAAATCACACGGAAATTGCGTCGCTGTGATATACGAGTACTTTGTGTTCTAAGCCATTTCCTTCTAAATCGAGTTACGTTTCTATGGAAACGACAGGATTTTCTTTTGGGGTACGACAATCTCATTTCCGATCCACTAATCCTTCTTTACTGCATCCCTCACTATCAAACATTGACGAATTCACACGGAAATTCCGTCGCTGTGAAATACGAGTACTATGTGTTTAAAGACATTTCCTTCTAAATGGAGTAACGTTTCTATGGAAACGACAGGATTTTCTTTTGGGATACGACAATCTCATTTCCGATCCACTAATCCTTCTTTAGTGCATCCCTCACTCCCACACATTGAAGAATTCACACGGAAATTGCGTCGCTGTGAAATACGAGTACTATGTGTTCTAAGACATTTCCTTCTTAATCGAGTAACGTTTCTATGGAAACGACAGGATTTTCTTTTGGGATACGACAATCTCATTTCCGATCCACTAATCCTTCTTTACTGCATCCCTCACTCCCAAACATTGACGAATTCACACGGAAATTCCGTCGCTGTGAAATACGAGTACTATGTGTTCTAAGACATTTCCTTCTAAATCGAGTAACGTTTCTATGGAAACGACAGGATTTTCTTTTGGGATACGACAATCACATTTCCGATCCACTAATCCTTCTTTACTGCATCCCTCACTCCCTCACATTGAAGAATTCACACGGAAATTGCGTCGCTGTGAAATACGAGTACTATGTGTTCTAAGATATTTCCTTCTAAATCGAGTAACGTTTCTATGGAAACGACAGGAATTTCTTTTGGGATACGACAATCACATTTCCGATCCACTAATCCTTCTTTACTGCATCCCTCACGCCCACACATTGAAGAATTCACACGGAAATTGCGTCGCTGTGAAATACGAGTACTATGTGTTCTAAGACAATTCCTTCTAAATCGAGTAACGTTTCTATGGAAACGACAGGATTTTCTTTTGGGATACGACAATCACATTTACGATCCACTAATCCTTCTTTACTGCATCCCTCACTCCCAAACATTGACGAATTCAAACGGAAATTGCGCCGCTGTGAAATACGAGTACTATGTGTTCTAAGACATTTCCTTCTTAATCGAGTAACGTTTCTATGGAAACGACAGGATTTTCTTTTGGGATACGACAATCGCATTTCCGATCCACTAATCCTTCTTTACTGCATCCCTCACTCCCACACATTGAAGAATTCTCACGGAAATTGCGTCGCTGTGAAATACGAGTACTATGTGTTCTAAGACATTTCCTTCTAAATCGAGTAACGTTTCTATGGAAACGACAGGATTTTCTTTTGGGATACGACAATCACATTTCCGATCCACTAATCCTTCTTTACTGCATCCCTCACTCCCACACATTGAAGAATTCACATGGAAATTGCGTCGCTGTGAAATACGAGTACTATGTGTTCTAAGACATTTCCTTCTAAATCGAGTAACGTTTCTATGGAAACGACAGGATTTTCTTTTGGGATACGACAATCTCATTTCCGATCCACTAATCCTTCTTTACCGCATCCCTCACTCCCAAACATTGACGAATTCACACGGAAATTGCGTCGCTGTGAAATACGAGTACTATGTGTTCTAAGACATTTCCTTCTAAATCGAGTAACGTTTCTATGGAAACGACAGGATTTTCTTTTGGTATACGACAATTACATTTCCGATCCACTAATCCTTCTTTACTGCATCCCTCACTCCCACACATTGAAGAATTCACACGGAAATTGCGTCGCTGTGAAATACGAGTACTATGTGTTCTAAGACATTTCCTTCTAAATCGAGTAACGTTTCTATGGAAACGACAGGATTTTCTTTTGAGATAGGACAATCTCAATTCCGATCCACTAATCCTTCTTTACTGCATCCCTCACTCCCACACATTGAAGAATTCACACGGAAATTGCGTCGCTGTGAAATACGAGTACTATGTGTTCTAAGACATTTCCTTCTAAATCGAGTAACGTTTCTATGGAAACGACAGGATTTTCTTTTGGGATACGACAATCTCATTTCCGATCCACTAATCCTTCTTTACTGCATCCCTCATACCCAAACATTGACGAATTCACACGGAAATTGCGTCGCTGTGATATACGAGTACTATGTGTTCTAAGACATTTCCTTCTAACTCGAGTAACGTTTCTATGGAAACGACAGGATTTTCTTTTGGGATACGACAATCACATTTCCGATCCACTAATCCTTCTTTATTGCATCCCTCACTCCCACACATTGAAGAATTCACACGGAAATTGCGTCGCTGTGATATACGATTACTATGTGTTCTAAGCCATTTCCTTCTAAATCGAGTTACGTTTCTATGGAAACGACAGGATTTTCTTTTGGGATACGACAATCTCATTTCCGATCCACTAATCCTTCTTTACTGCATCCCTCACTCCCAAACATTGACGAGTTCACACGGAAATTCCGTCGCTGTGAAATACGAGTATTATGTATTTAAAGACATTTCCTTCTAAATGGAGTAATGTTTCTATGGAAACGACAGGATTTTCTTTTGGGATACGACAATCACATTTCCGATCCACTAATCCTTCTTTACTGCATCCCTCACTCCCACACATTGAAGAATTCACACGGAAATTGCGTCGCTGTGAAATACGAGTACTATGTGTTCTAAGATATTTCCTTCTAAATCGAGTAACGTTTCTATGGAAACGACAGGATTTTCTTTTGGGATACGACAATCACATTTCCGATCCACTAATCCTTCTTTACTGCATCCCTCACTCCCACACATTGAAGAATTCACACGGAAATAGCGTCGCTGTGAAATACGAGTACTATGTGTTCTAAGACATTTCCTTCTAAATCGAGTAACGTTTCTATGGAAGCGACAGGATTTTCTTTTGGGATACGACAATCTCATTTCCAATCCACTAATCCTTCTTTACTGCATCCCTCACTCCCAAACATTGACGAATTCACACGGAAATTCCGTCGCTGTGAAATACGAGTACTATGTGTTCTAAGACATTTCCTTCTAAATCGAGTAACGTTTCTATGGAAACGGCAGGATTTTCTATTGGGATACGTCAATCACATTTCCGATCCACTAATCCTTCTTTACTGCATCCCTCACTCCCACACATTGAAGAATTCACACGGAAATTGCGTCGCTGTGAAATACGAGTACTATGTGTTCTAAGACATTTCCTTCTAAATCGAGTAACGTTTCTATGGAAACGACAGGATTTTCTTTTGGGATACGACAATCTCATTTCCGATCCACTAATCCTTCTTTACTGCATCCCTCACTGACACACATTGAAGAATTCACACGGAAATTGCGTCGCTGTGAAATACGAGTACTATGTGTTCTAAGACATTTCCTTCTAAATCGAGTAACGTTTCTATGGAAACGACAGGATTTTCTTTTGGGATACGACAATCTCATTTCCGATCCACTAATCCTTCTTTACTGCATCCCTCATACCCAAACATTGACGAATTCACACGGAAATTGCGTCGCTGTGATATACGAGTACTATGTGTTCTAAGACATTTCCTTCTAACTCGAGTAACGTTTCTATGGAAACGACAGGATTTTCTTTTGGGATACGACAATCACATTTCCGATCCACTAATCCTTCTTTATTGCATCCCTCACTCCCACACATTGAAGAATTCACACGGAAATTGCGTCGCTGTGATATACGATTACTATGTGTTCTAAGCCATTTCCTTCTAAATCGAGTTACGTTTCTATGGAAACGACAGGATTTTCTTTTGGGATACGACAATCTCATTTCCGATCCACTAATCCTTCTTTACTGCATCCCTCACTCCCAAACATTGACGAGTTCACACGGAAATTCCGTCGCTGTGAAATACGAGTATTATGTATTTAAAGACATTTCCTTCTAAATGGAGTAACGTTTCTATGGAAACGACAGGATTTTCTTTTGGGATACGACAATCACATTTCCGATCCACTAATCCTTCTTTACTGCATCCCTCACTCCCACACATTGAAGAATTCACACGGAAATTGCGTCGCTGTGAAATACGAGTACTATGTGTTCTAAGATATTTCCTTCTAAATCGAGTAACGTTTCTATGGAAACGACAGGATTTTCTTTTGGGATACGACAATCACATTTCCGATCCACTAATCCTTCTTTACTGCATCCCTCACTCCCACACATTGAAGAATTCACACGGAAATAGCGTCGCTGTGAAATACGAGTACTATGTGTTCTAAGACATTTCCTTCTAGATCGAGTAACGTTTCTATGGAAACGACAGGATTTTCTTTTGGGATACGACAATCTCATTTCCAATCCACTAATCCTTCTTTACTGCATCCCTCACTCCCAAACATTGACGAATTCACACGGAAATTCCGTCGCTGTGAAATACGAGTACTATGTGTTCTAAGACATTTCCTTCTAAATCGAGTAACGTTTCTATGGAAACGGCAGGATTTTCTATTGGGATACGTCAATCACATTTCCGATCCACTAATCCTTCTTTACTGCATCCCTCACTCCCACACATTGAAGAATTCACACGGAAATTGCGTCGCTGTGAAATACGAGTACTATGTGTTCTAAGACATTTCCTTCTAAATCGAGTAACGTTTCTATGGAAACGACAGGATTTTCTTTTGGGATACGACAATCTCATTTCCGATCCACTAATCCTTCTTTACTGCATCCCTCACTCCCAAACATTGACGAATTCACACGGAAATTGCGTCGCTGTGAAATACGAGTACTATGTGTTCTAAGACATTTCCTTCTAAATCGAGTAACGTTTCTATGGAAACGACAGGATTTTCTTTTGGGATACGACAATCACATTTCCGATCCACTAATCCTTCTTTACTGCATCTCTCACTCCCACACATTGAGGAATTCACACGGAAATTGCGTCGCTGTGAAATACGAGTACTATGTGTTCTAAGACATTTCCTTCTAAATCGAGTAACGTTTCTATGGAAACGAAATAATTTTCTTTTGGGATACGACAATCTCATTTCCGATCCACTAATCCTTTTTTACTGCATCCCTCACTCCCAAACATTGACGAGTTCACACGGAAATTCCGTCGCTGTGAAATACGAGTATTATGTATTTAAAGACATTTCCTTCTAAATGGAGTAACGTTTCTATGGAAACGACAGGATTTTCTTTTGGGATACGACAATCACATTTCCGATCCACTAATCCTTCTTTACTGCATCCCTCACTCCCACACATTGAAGAATTCACACGGAAATTGCGTCGCTGTGAAATACGAGTACTATGTGTTCTAAGATATTTCCTTCTAAATCGAGTAACGTTTCTATGGAAACGACAGGATTTTCTTTTGGGATACGACAATCACATTTCCGATCCACTAATCCTTCTTTACTGCATCCCTCACTCCCACACATTGAAGAATTCACACGGAAATAGCGTCGCTGTGAAATACGAGTACTATGTGTTCTAAGACATTTCCTTCTAGATCGAGTAACGTTTCTATGGAAACGACAGGATTTTCTTTTGGGATACGACAATCTCATTTCCAATCCACTAATCCTTCTTTACTGCATCCCTCACTCCCAAACATTGACGAATTCACACGGAAATTCCGTCGCTGTGAAATACGAGTACTATGTGTTCTAAGACATTTCCTTCTAAATCGAGTAACGTTTCTATGGAAACGGCAGGATTTTCTATTGGGATACGTCAATCACATTTCCGATCCACTAATCCTTCTTTACTGCATCCCTCACTCCCACACATTGAAGAATTCACACGGAAATTGCGTCGCTGTGAAATACGAGTACTATGTGTTCTAAGACATTTCCTTCTAAATCGAGTAACGTTTCTATGGAAACGACAGGATTTTCTTTTGGGATACGACAATCTCATTTCCGATCCACTAATCCTTCTTTACTGCATCCCTCACTCCCAAACATTGACGAATTCACACGGAAATTGCGTCGCTGTGAAATACGAGTACTATGTGTTCTAAGACATTTCCTTCTAAATCGAGTAACGTTTCTATGGAAACGACAGGATTTTCTTTTGGGATACGACAATCACATTTCCGATCCACTAATCCTTCTTTACTGCATCTCTCACTCCCACACATTGAGGAATTCACACGGAAATTGCGTCGCTGTGAAATACGAGTACTATGTGTTCTAAGACATTTCCTTCTAAATCGAGTAACGTTTCTATGGAAACGACATAATTTTCTTTTGGGATACGACAATCTCATTTCCGATCCACTAATCCTTTTTTACTGCATCCCTCACTCCCAAACATTGACGAATTCACACGGAAATTCCGTCGCTGTGAAATATGAGTACTATGTGTTCTAAGACATTTCCTTCTAAATCGAGTAACGTTTCTATGGAAACGACAGGATTTTCTTTTGGGATACGACAATCACATTTCCGATCCACTAATCCTTCTTTACTGCATCCCTCACTCCCAAACATTGACGAATTCACACGGAAATTGCGTCGCTGTGAAATACGAGTACTATGTGTTCTAAGACATTTCCTTCTAAATCGAGTAACGTTTCTATGGAAACGGCAGGATTTTCTATTGGGATACGACAATCACATTTCCGATCCACTAATCCTTCTTTACTGCATCCCTCACTCCCACACATTGAAGAATTCACACGGAAATTGCGTCGCTGTGAAATACGAGTACTATGTGTTCTAAGACATTTCCTTCTAAATCGAGTAACGTTTCTATGGAAACGACAGGATTTTCTTTTGGGATACGACAATCACATTTCCGATCCACTAATCCTTCTTTACTGCATCCCTCACTCCCACACATTGAAGAATTCACACGGAAATTGCGTCGCTGTGAAATACGAGTACTATGTGTTCTAAGACATTTCCTTCTAAATCGAGTAACGTTTCTATGGAAACGACAGGATTTTCTTTTGGGATACGACAATCTCATTTCCGATCCACTAATCCTTCTTTACTGCATCCCTCACTCCCAAACATTGACGAATTCACACGGAAATTGCGTCGCTGTGAAATACGAGTACTATGTGTTCTAAGACATTTCCTTCTAAATCGAGTAACGTTTCAATGGAAACGACAGGATTTTCTTTTGGGATACGTCAATCACATTTCCGATCCACTAATCCTTCTTTACTGCATCCCTCACTCCCACACATTGAAGAATTCACACGGAAATTGCGTCGCTGTGAAATACGAGTACTATGTGTTCTAAGACATTTCCCTCTAAATCGAGTAACGTTTCTATGGAAACGACAGGATTTTCTTTTGGGATACGACAATCACATTTCCGATCCACTAATCCTTCTCTACTGCATCCCTCACTCCCACACATTGGAGAATTCACAAGGAAATTGCGTCGTTGTGAAATACGAGTACTATGTGTTCTAAGACATTTCCTTCTAAATCGAGTAACGTTTCTATGGAAACGACAGGATTTCCTTTTGGGATACGACAATCTCATTTCCGATCCACTAATCCTTCTTTACTGCATCCCTCACTCCCAAACATTGACGAATTCACACGGAAATTCCGTCGCTGTGAAATACGAGTACTATGTGTTCTAAGACATTTCCTTCTAAATCGAGTAACGTTTCTATGGAAACGACAGGATTTTCTTTTGGGATACGACAATCACATTTCCGATCCACTAATCCTTCTTTACTGCATCCCTCACTCCCACACATTGACGAATTCACACGGAAATTGCGTCGCTGTGAAATACGAGTACTATGTGTTCTAAGACATTTCCTTCTAAATCGAGTAACGTTTCTATGGAAACGGCAGGATTTTCTATTGGGATACGACAATCACATTTCCGATCCACTAATCCTTCTTTACTGCATCCCTCACTCCCACACATTGAAGAATTCACACGGAAATTGCGTCGCTGTGAAATACGAGTACTATGTGTTCTAAGACATTTCCTTCTAAATCGAGTAACGTTTCTATGAAACGACACGATTTTCTTTTGGGATACGACAATCACATTTCCGATCCACTAATCCTTCTTTACTGCATCCCTCACTCCCACACATTGAAGAATTCACACGGAAATTGCGTCGCTGTGAAATACGAGTACTATGTTTTCTAAGACATTTCCTTCTAAATCGAGTAACGTTTCTATGGAAACGACAGGATTTTCTTTTGGGATACGACAATCTCATTTCCGATCCACTAATCCTTCTTTACTGCATCCCTCACTCCCAAACATTGACGATTTCACACGGAAATTGCGTCGCTGTGAAATACGAGTACTATGTGTTCTAAGACATTTCCTTCTAAATCGAGTAACGTTTCTATGGAAACGACAGGATTTTCTTTTGGGATACGACAATCACATTTCCGATCCACTAATCCTTCTTTACTGCATCCCTCACTCCCACACATTGAAGAATTCACACGGAAATTGCGTCGCTGTGAAATACGAGTACTATGTGTTCTAAGATATTTCCTTCTAAATCGAGTAACGTTTCTATGGAAACGACAGGATTTTCTTTTGGGATACGACAATCACATTTCCGATCCACTAATCCTTCTTTACTGCATCCCTCACTCCCACACATTGAAGAATTCACACGGAAATAGCGTCGCTGTGAAATACGAGTACTATGTGTTCTAAGACATTTCCTTCTAGATCGAGTAACGTTTCTATGGAAACGACAGGATTTTCTTTTGGGATACGACAATCTCATTTCCAATCCACTAATCCTTCTTTACTGCATCCCTCACTCCCAAACATTGACGAATTCACACGGAAATTCCGTCGCTGTGAAATACGAGTACTATGTGTTCTAAGACATTTCCTTCTAAATCGAGTAACGTTTCTATGGAAACGGCAGGATTTTCTATTGGGATACGTCAATCACATTTCCGATCCACTAATCCTTCTTTACTGCATCCCTCACTCCCACACATTGAAGAATTCACACGGAAATTGCGTCGCTGTGAAATACGAGTACTATGTGTTCTAAGACATTTCCTTCTAAATCGAGTAACGTTTCTATGGAAACGACAGGATTTTCTTTTGGGATACGACAATCTCATTTCCGATCCACTAATCCTTCTTTACTGCATCCCTTACTCCCAAACATTGACGAATTCACACGGAAATTGCGTCGCTGTGAAATACGAGTACTATGTGTTCTAAGACATTTCCTTCTAAATCGAGTAACGTTTCTATGGAAACGACAGGATTTTCTTTTGGGATACGACAATCACATTTCCGATCCACTAATCCTTCTTTACTGCATCTCTCACTCCCACACATTGAGGAATTCACACGGAAATTGCGTCGCTGTGAAATACGAGTACTATGTGTTCTAAGACATTTCCTTCTAAATCGAGTAACGTTTCTATGGAAACGACATAATTTTCTTTTGGGATACGACAATCTCATTTCCGATCCACTAATCCTTTTTTACTGCATCCCTCACTCCCAAACATTGACGAATTCACACGGAAATTCCGTCGCTGTGAAATATGAGTACTATGTGTTCTAAGACATTTCCTTCTAAATCGAGTAACGTTTCTATGAAAACGACAGGATTTTCTTTTGGGATACGACAATCACATTTCCGATCCACTAATCCTTCTTTACTGCATCCCTCACTCCCAAACATTGACGAATTCACACGGAAATTGCGTCGCTGTGAAATACGAGTACTATGTGTTCTAAGACATTTCCTTCTAAATCGAGTAACGTTTCTATGGAAACGGCAGGATTTTCTATTGGGATACGACAATCACATTTCCGATCCACTAATCCTTCTTTACTGCATCCCTCACTCCCACACATTGAAGAATTCACACGGAAATTGCGTCGCTGTGAAATACGAGTACTATGTGTTCTAAGACATTTCCTTCTAAATCGAGTAACGTTTCTATGGAAACGACAGGATTTTCTTTTGGGATACGACAATCACATTTCCGATCCACTAATCCTTCTTTACTGCATCCCTCACTCCCACACATTGAAGAATTCACACGGAAATTGCGTCGCTGTGAAATACGAGTACTATGTGTTCTAAGACATTTCCTTCTAAATCGAGTAACGTTTCTATGGAAACGACAGGATTTTCTTTTGGGATACGACAATCTCATTTCCGATCCACTAATCCTTCTTTACTGCATCCCTCACTCCCAAACATTGACGAATTCACACGGAAATTGCGTCGCTGTGAAATACGAGTACTATGTGTTCTAAGACATTTCCTTCTAAATCGAGTAACGTTTCTATGGAAACGACAGGATTTTCTTTTGGGATACGTCAATCACATTTCCGATCCACTAATCCTTCTTTACTGCATCCCTCACTCCCACACATTGAAGAATTCACACGGAAATTGCGTCGCTGTGAAATACGAGTACTATGTGTTCTAAGACATTTCCCTCTAAATCGAGTAACGTTTCTATGGAAACGACAGGATTTTCTTTTGGGATACGACAATCACATTTCCGATCCACTAATCCTTCTCTACTGCATCCCTCACTCCCACACATTGGAGAATTCACAAGGAAATTGCGTCGTTGTGAAATACGAGTACTATGTGTTCTAAGACATTTCCTTCTAAATCGAGTAACGTTTCTATGGAAACGACAGGATTTCCTTTTGGGATACGACAATCTCATTTCCGATCCACTAATCCTTCTTTACTGCATCCCTCACTCCCAAACATTGACGAATTCACACGGAAATTCCGTCGCTGTGAAATACGAGTACTATGTGTTCTAAGACATTTCCTTCTAAATCGAGTAACGTTTCTATGGAAACGACAGGATTTTCTTTTGGGATACGACAATCACATTTCCGATCCACTAATCCTTCTTTACTGCATCCCTCACTCCCACACATTGACGAATTCACACGGAAATTGCGTCGCTGTGAAATACGAGTACTATGTGTTCTAAGACATTTCCTTCTAAATCGAGTAACGTTTCTATGGAAACGGCAGGATTTTCTATTGGGATACGACAATCACATTTCCGATCCACTAATCCTTCTTTACTGCATCCCTCACTCCCACACATTGAAGAATTCACACGGAAATTGCGTCGCTGTGAAATACGAGTACTATGTGTTCTAAGACATTTCCTTCTAAATCGAGTAACGTTTCTATGAAACGACACGATTTTCTTTTGGGATACGACAATCACATTTCCGATCCACTAATCCTTCTTTACTGCATCCCTCACTCCCACACATTGAAGAATTCACACGGAAATTGCGTCGCTGTGAAATACGAGTACTATGTTTTCTAAGACATTTCCTTCTAAATCGAGTAACGTTTCTATGGAAACGACAGGATTTTCTTTTGGGATACGACAATCTCATTTCCGATCCACTAATTCTTCTTTACTGCATCCCTCACTCCCAAACATTGACGAATTCACACGGAAATTGCGTCGCTGTGAAATACGAGTACTATGTGTTCTAAGACATTTCCTTCTAAATCGAGTAACGTTTCTATGGAAACGACAGGATTTTCTTTTGGGATACGACAATCACATTTCCGATCCACTAATCCTTCTTTACTGCATCCCTCACTCCCACACATTGAAGAATTCACACGGAAATTGCGTCGCTGTGAAATACGAGTACTATGTGTTCTAAGACATTTCCTTCTAAATCGAGTAACGTTTCTATGGAAACGACAGGATTTTCTTTTGGGATACGACAATCACATTTCCGATCCACTAATCCTTCTCTACTGCATCCCTCACTCCCACACATTGGAGAATTCACAAGGAAATTGCGTCGCTGTGAAATACGAGTACTATGTGTTCTAAGACATTTCCTTCTAAATCGAGTAACGTTTCTATGGAAACGACAGGATTTTCTTTCGGGATACGACAATCACATTTCCGATCCACTAATCCTTCTTTACTGCATCCCTCACTCCCACACATTGAGGAATTCACACGGAAATTGCGTCGCTGTGAAATACGAGTACTATGTGTTCTAAGACATTTCCTTCTAAATCGAGTAACGTTTCTATGGAAACGACAGGATTTTCTTTTGGGATACGACAATCACATTTCCGATCCACTAATCCTTCTTTACTGCATCCCTCACTCCCACACATTGAAGAATTCACACGGAAATTGCGTCGCTGTGAAATACGAGTACTATGTGTTCTAAGACATTTCCTTCTAAATCGAGTAACGTTTCTATGGAAACAACAGGATTTTCTTTTGGGATACGACAATCTCATTTCCGATCCACTAATCCTTCTTTACTGCATCCCTCACTCCCAAACATTGACGAATTCACACGGAAATTGCGTCGCTGTGAAATACGAGTACTATGTGTTCTAAGACATTTCCTTCTAAATCGAGTAACGTTTCTATGGAAACGACAGGATTTTCTTTTGGGATACGACAATCACATTTCCGATCCACTAATCCTTCTTTACTGCATCCCTCACTCCCACACATTGAAGAATTCACACGGAAATTGCGTCGCTGTGAAATACGAGTACTATGTGTTCTAAGACATTTCCTTCTAAATCGAGTAACGTTTCTATGGAAACGACAGGATTTTCTTTTGGGATACGACAATCACATTTCCGATCCACTAATCCTTCTCTACTGCATCCCTCACTCCCACACATTGGAGAATTCACAAGGAAATTGCGTCGTTGTGAAATACGAGTACTATGTGTTCTAAGACATTTCCTTCTAAATCGAGTAACGTTTCTATGGAAACGACAGGATTTTCTTTTGGGATACGACAATCTCATTTCCGATCCACTAATCCTTCTTTACTGCATCCCTCACTCCCAAACATTGACGAATTCACACGGAAATTCCGTCGCTGTGAAATACGAGTACTATGTGTTCTAAGACATTTCCTTCTAAATCGAGTAACGTTTCTATGGAAACGACAGGATTTTCTTTTGGGATACGACAATCACATTTCCGATCCACTAATCCTTCTTTACTGCATCCCTCACTCCCACACATTGACGAAATCACACGGAAATTGCGTCGCTGTGAAATACGAGTACTATGTGTTCTAAGACATTTCCTTCTAAATCGAGTAACGTTTCTATGGAAACGGCAGGATTTTCTATTGGGATACGACAATCACATTTCCGATCCACTAATCCTTCTTTACTGCATCCCTCACTCCCACACATTGAAGAATTCACACGGAAATTGCGTCGCTGTGAAATACGAGTACTATGTGTTCTAAGACATTTCCTTCTAAATCGAGTAACGTTTCTATGAAACGACAGGATTTTCTTTTGGGATACGACAATCACATTTCCGATCCACTAATCCTTCTTTACTGCATCCCTCACTCCCACACATTGAAGAATTCACACGGAAATTGCGTCGCTGTGAAATACGAGTACTATGTTTTCTAAGACATTTCCTTCTAAATCGAGTAACGTTTCTATGGAAACGACAGGATTTTCTTTTGGGATACGACAATCACATTTCCGATCCACTAATCCTTCTTTACTGCATCCCTCACTCCCACACATTGAAGAATTCACACGGAAATTGCGTCGCTGTGAAATACGAGTACTATGTGTTCTAAGACATTTCCTTCTAAATCGAGTAACGTTTCAATGGAAACGACAGGATTTTCTTTTGGGATACGACAATCACATTTCCGATCCACTAATCCTTCTCTACTGCATCCCTCACTCCCACACATTGGAGAATTCACAAGGAAATTGCGTCGCTGTGAAATACGAGTACTATGTGTTCTAAGACATTTCCTTCTAAATCGAGTAACGTTTCTATGGAAACGACAGGATTTTCTTTCGGGATACGACAATCTCATTTCCGATCCACTAATCCTTCTTTACTGCATCCCTCACTCCCAAACATTGACGAATTCACACGGAAATTCCGTCGCTGTGAAATACGAGTACTATGTGTTCTAAGACATTTCCTTCTAAATCGAGTAACGTTTCTATGGAAACGACAGGATTTTCTTTTGGGATACGACAATCACATTTCCGATCCACTAATCCTTCTTTACTGCATCCCTCACTCCCACACATTGAGGAATTCACACGGAAATTGCGTCGCTGTGAAATACGAGTACTATGTGTTCTAAGACATTTCCTTCTAAATCGAGTAACGTTTCTATGGAAACGACAGGATTTTCTTTTGGGATACGACAATCTCATTTCCGATCCACTAATCCTTTTTCACTGCATCCCTCACTCCCAAACATTGACGAATTCACACGGAAATTCCGTCGCTGTGAAATACGAGTACTATGTGTTCTAAGACATTTCCTTCTAAATCGAGTAACGTTTCTATGGAAACGACAGGATTTTCTTTTGGGATACGACAATCACATTTCCGATCCACTAATCCTTCTTTACTGCATCCCTCACTCCCAAACATTGACGAATTCACACGGAAATTGCGTCGCTGTGAAATACGAGTACTATGTGTTCTAAGACATTACCTTCTAAATCGAGTAACGTTTCTATGGAAACGACAGGATTTTCTTTTGGGATACGACAATCACATTTCCGATCCACTAATCTTTCTTTACTGCATCCCTCACTCCCACACAATGAAGAATTCACACGGAAATTGCGTCGCTGTGAAATACGAGTACTACGTGTTCTAAGACATTTCCTTCTAAATCGAGTAACGTTCCTATGGAAACGACAGGATTTCCTTTTGGGATATGACAATCTCATTTCCGATCCACTAATCCTTCTTTACTGCATCCCTCACTCCCAAACATTGACGAATTCACTCGGAAATTCCGTCGCTGTGAAATACGAGTACTATGTGTTCTAAGACATTTCCTTCTAAATCGAGTAACGTTTCTATGGAAACGACAGGATTTTCTTTTGGGATACGACAATCACATTTCCGATCCACTAATCCTTCTTTACTGCATCCCTCACTCCCACACATAGAGGAATTCACACGGAAATTGCGTCGCTGTGAAATACGAGTACTATGTGTTCTAAGACATTTCCTTCTAAATCGAGTAACGTTTCTATGGAAACGACAGGATTTTCTTTTGGGATACGACAATCTCATTTCCGATCCACTAATCCTTTTTCACTGCATCCCTCACTCCCAAACATTGACGAATTCACACGGAAATTCCGTCGCTGTGAAATACGAGTACTATGTGTTCTAAGACATTTCCTTCTAAATCGAGTAACGTTTCTATGGAAACGACAGGATTTTCTTTTGGGATACGACAATCACATTTCCGATCCACTAATCCTTCTTTACTGCATCCCTCACTCCCAAACATTGACGAATTCACACGGAAATTGCGTCGCTGTGAAATACGAGTACTATGTGTTCTAAGACATTACCTTCTAAATCGAGTAACGTTTCTATGGAAACGACAGGATTTTCTTTTGGGATACGACAATCACATTTCCGATCCACTAATCTTTCTTTACTGCATCCCTCACTCCCACACAATGAAGAATTCACACGGAAATTGCGTCGCTGTGAAATACGAGTACTACGTGTTCTAAGACATTTCCTTCTAAATCGAGTAACGTTCCTATGGAAACGACAGGATTTTCTTTTGGGATATGACAATCTCATTTCCGATCCACTAATCCTTCTTTACTGCATCCCTCACTCCCAAACATTGACGAATTCACTCGGAAATTCCGTCGCTGTGAAATACGAGTACTATGTGTTCTAAGACATTTCCTTCTAAATCGAGTAACGTTTCTATGGAAACGACAGGATTTTCTTTTGGGATACGACAATCACATTTCCGATCCACTAATCCTTCTTTACTGCATCCCTCACTCCCACACATAGAGGAATTCACACGGAAATTGCGTCGCTGTGAAATACGAGTACTATGTGTTCTAAGACATTTCCTTCTAAATCGAGTAACGTTTCTATGGAAACGACAGGATTTTCTTTTGGGATACGACAATCTCATTTCCGATCCACTAATCCTTTTTCACTGCATCCCTCACTCCCAAACATTGACGAATTCACACGGAAATTCCGTCGCTGTGAAATACGAGTACTATGTGTTCTAAGACATTTCCTTCTAAATCGAGTAACGTTTCTATGGAAACGACAGGATTTTCTTTTGGGATACGACAATCACATTTCCGATCCACTAATCCTTCTTTACTGCATCCCTCACTCCCAAACATTGACGAATTCACACGGAAATTGCGTCGCTGTGAAATACGAGTACTATGTGTTCTAAGACATTACCTTCTAAATCGAGTAACGTTTCTATGGAAACGACAGGATTTTCTTTTGGGATACGACAATCACATTTCCGATCCACTAATCCTTCTTTACTGCATCCCTCACTCCCACACATTGAAGAATTCACACGGAAATTGCGTCGCTGTGAAATACGAGTACTACGTGTTCTAAGACATTTCCTTCTAAATCGAGTAACGTTCCTATGGAAACGACAGGATTTTCTTTTGGGATATGACAATCTCATTTCCGATCCACTAATCCTTCTTTACTGCATCCCTCACTCCCAAACATTGACGAATTCACTCGGAAATTCCGTCGCTGTGAAATACGAGTACTATGTGTTCTAAGACATTTCCTTCTAAATCGAGTAACGTTTCTATGGAAACGACAGGATTTTCTTTTGGGATACGACAATCACATTTCCGATCCACTAATCCATCTTTACTGCATCCCTCACTCCCACACATTGAAGAATTCACACGGAAATTGCGTCGCTGTGAAATACGAGTACTATGTGTTCTAAGACATTTCCTTCTAAATCGAGTAACGTTTCTATGGAAACGACAGGATTTTCTTTTGGGATACGACAATCACATTTCCGATCCACTAATCCTTCTTTACTGCATCCCTCACTCCCACACATTGAAGAATTCACACGGAAATTGCGTCGCTGTGAAATACGAGTACTATGTGTTCTAAGACATTTCCTTCTAAATCGGGTAACGTTTCTATGGAAACGACAGGATTTTCTTTTGGGATAGGACAATCTCATTTCCGATCCACTAATCCTTCTTTACTGCATCCCTCACTCCCAAACATTGACGAATTCTCAGGGAAATTGCGTCGCTGTGAAATACGAGTACTATGTGTTCTAAGACATTTCCTTGTAAATCGAGTAACGTTTCTATGGAAACGACAGGATTTTCTTTTGGGATACGACAATCTCATTTCCGATCCACTAATCCTTTTTTACTGCATCCCTCACACCCAAAGATTGACGAATTCACACGGAAATTGCGTCGCTGTGATATACGAGTACTATGTGTTCTAAGACATTTCCTTCTTAATCGAGTAACGTTTCTATGGAAACGACAGGATTTTCTTTTGGGATACGACAATCACATTTCCGATCCACTAATCCTTCTTTATTGCATCCCTCACTCCCACACATTGAAGAATTCACACGGAAATTGCGTCGCTGTGATATACGAGTACTATGTGTTCTAAGCCATTTCCTTCTAAATCGAGTCACGTTTCTATGGAAACGACAGGATTTTCTTTTGGGATACGACAATCTCATTTCCGATCCACTAATCCTTCTTTACTGCATCCCTCACTCCCAAACATTGACGAATTCACACGGAAATTCCGTCGCTGTGAAATACGAGTACTATGTGTTTAAAGACATTTCCTTCTAAATCGAGCAACGTTTCTATGGAAACGACAGGATTTTCTTTTGGGATACGACAATCTCATTTCCGATCCACTAATCCTTCTTTAGTGCATCCCTCACTCCCACACATTGAAGAATTCACACGGAAATTGCGTCGCTGTGAAATACGAGTACTATGTGTTCTAAGACATTTCCTTCTAAATCGAGTAACGTTTCTATGGAAACGACAGGATTTTCTTTTGGGATACGACAATCTCATTTCCGATCCACTAATCCTTCTTTACTGCATCCCTCACTCCCAAACATTGACGAATTCACACGGAAATTCCGTCGCTGTGAAATACGAGTACTTTGTGTTCTAAGACATTTCCTTCTAAATCGAGTAACGTTTCTATGGAAACGACAGGATTTTCTTTTGGGATACGACAATCACATTTCCGATCCACTAATCCTTGTTTACTGCATCCCTCACTCCCACACATTGAAGAATTCACACGGAAATTGCGTCGCTGTGAAATACGAGTACTATGTGTTCTAAGATATTTCCTTCTAAATCGAGTAACGTTTCTATGGAAACGACAGGAATTTCTTTTGGGATACGACAATCACATATCCGATCCACTAATCCTTCTTTACTGCATCCCTCACTCCCACACATTGAAGAATTCACACGGAAATTGCGTCGCTGTGAAATACGAGTACTATGTGTTCTAAGACATTTCCTTCTAAATCGAGTAACGTTTCTATGGAAACGACAGGATTTTCTTTTGGGATACGACAATCACATTTCCGATCCACTAATCCTTCTTTACTGCATCCCTCACTCCCACACATTGAAGAATTCACACGGAAATTGCGTCGCTGTGAAATACGAGTACTATGTGTTCTAAGACATTTCCTTCTAAATCGGGTAACGTTTCTATGGAAACGACAGGATTTTCTTTTGGGATACGACAATCTCATTTCCGATCCACTAATCCTTCTTTACTGCATCCCTCACTCCCAAACATTGACGAATTCACACGGAAATTGCGTCGCTGTGAAATACGAGTACTATGTGTTCTAAGACATTTCCTTCTAAATCGAGTAACGTTTCTATGGAAACGACAGGATTTTCTTTTGGGATACGACAATCACATTTCCGATCCACTAATCCTTCATTACTGCATCCCTCACTCCCACACATTGAAGAATTCACACGAAAATTGCGTCGCTGTGAAATACGAGTACTATGTGTTCTAAGACATTTCCTTCTAAATCGAGTAACGTTTCTATGGAAACGACAGGATTTTCTTTTGGGATAGGACAATCTCAATTCCGATCCACTAATCCTTCTTTACTGCATCCCTCACTCCCACACATTGAAGAATTCACACGGAAATTCGTCGCTGTGAAATACGAGTACTATGTGTTCTAAGACATTTCCTTCTAAATCGAGTAACGTTTCTATGGAAACGACAGGATTTCCTTTTGGGATACGACAATCTCATTTCCGATCCACTAATCCTTCTTTACTGCATCCCTCACTCCCAAACATTGACGAATTCACACGGAAATTCCGTCGCTGTGAAATACGAGTATTATGTGTTTAAAGACATTTCCTTCTAAATCGAGTAACGTTTCTATGGAAACGACAGGATTTTCTTTTGGGATACGACAATCTCATTTCCGATCCACTAATCCTTTTTCAGTGCATCCCTCACTCCCACACATTGAAGAATTCACACGGAAATTGCGTCGCTGTGAAATACGAGTACTATATGTTCTGAGACATTTCCTTCTAAATCGAGTAACGTTTCTATGGAAACGACAGGATTTTCTTTTGGGATACGACAATCTCATTTCCGATCCACTAATCCTTCATTACTGCATCCCTCACTCCCTAACATTGACGAATTCACACGGAAATTCCGTCGCTGTGAAATACGAGTACTATGTGTTCTAAGACATTTCCTTCTAAATCGAGTAACGTTTCTATGGAAACGACAGGATTTTCTTTTGGGATACGACAATCACATTTCCGATCCACTAATCCTACTTTACTGCATCCCTCACTCCCACACATTGAAGAATTCACACGGAAATTGCGTCGCTGTGAAATACGAGTACTATGTGTTCTAAGACATTTCCTTCTAAATCGAGTAACGTTTCTATGGAAACGACAGGATTTTCTTTGGGATACGACAATCTCATTTCCGATCCACTAATCCTTCATTACTGCATCCCTCACTCCCAAACATTGACGAATTCACACGGAAATTCCGTCGCTGTGAAATACGAGTACTATGTGTTCTAAGACATTTCCTTCTAAATCGAGTAACGTTTCTATGGAAACGACAGGATTTTCTTTTGGGATACGACAATCACATTTCCGATCCACTAATCCTTCTTTACTGCATCCCTCACTCCCACACATTGAAGAATTCACACGGAAATTGCGTCGCTGTGAAATACGAGTACTATGTGTTCTAAGATATTTCCTTCTAAATCGAGTAACGCTTCTATGGAAACGACAGGATTTTCTTTTGGGATACGACAATCACATTTCCGATCCACTAATCCTTCTTTACTGCATCCCTCACTCCCACACATTGAAGAATTCACACGGAAATTGCGTCGCTGTGAAATACGAGTACTATGTGTTCTAAGACATTTCCTTCTAAATCGAGTAACGTTTCTATGGAAACGACAGGATTTTCTTTTGGGATACGACAATCTCATTTCCGATCCACTAATCCTTTTTTACTGCACCCCTCACTCCCAAACATTGACGAATTCACACGGAAATTGCGTCGCTGTGAAATACGAGTACTATGTGTTCTAAGACATTTCCTTCTAAATCGAGTAACGTTTCTATGGAAACGACAGGAATTTCTTTTGGGATACGACAATCACATTTCCGATCCACTAATCCTTCTTTACTGCATCCCTCACTCCCACACATTGACGAATTCACACGGAAATTGCGTCGCTGTGAAATACGAGTACTATGTGTTCTAAGACATTTCCTTCTAAATCGAGTAACGTTTCTAAGGAAACGACATTATTTTCTTTTGGGATACGACAATCACATTTCCGATCCACTAATCCTTCTTTACTGCATCCCTCACTCCCACACATTGAAGAATTCTCACGGAAATTGCGTCGCTGTGAAATACGAGTACTATGTGTTCTAAGACATTTCCTTCTAAATCGAGTAACGTTTCTATGGAAACGACAGGATTTTCTTTTGGGATACGACAATCACATTTCCGATCCACTAATCCTTCTTTACTGCATCCCTCACTCCCACACATTGAGGAATTCACACGGAAATTGCGTCGCTGTGAAATACGAGTACTATGTGTTCTAAGACATTTCCTTCTAAATCGAGTAACGTTTCTATGGAAACGACAGGATTTTCTTTTGGGATACGACAATCTCATTTCCGATCCACTAATCCTTTTTCACTGCATCCCTCACTCCCAAACATTGACGAATTCACACGGAAATTCCGTCGCTGTGAAATACGAGTACTATGTGTTCTAAGACATTTCCTTCTAAATCGAGTAACGTTTCTATGGAAACGACAGGATTTTCTTTTGGGATACGACAATCACATTTCCGATCCACTAATCCTTCTTTACTCCATCCCTCACTCACAAACATTGACGAATTCACACGGAAATTGCGTCGCTGTGAAATACGAGTACTATGTGTTCTAAGACATTACCTTCTAAATCGAGTAACGTTTCTATGGAAACGACAGGATTTTCTTTTGGGATACGACAATCACATTTCCGATCCACTAATCCTTCTTTACTGCATCCCTCACTCCCACACAATGAAGAATTCACACGGAAATTGCGTCGCTGTGAAATACGAGTACTACGTGTTCTAAGACATTTCCTTCTAAATAGAGTAACGTTCCTATGGAAACGACAGGATTTTCTTTTGGGATATGACAATCTCATTTCCGATCCACTAATCCTTCTTTACTGCATCCCTCACTCCCAAACATTGACGAATTCACTCGGAAATTCCGTCGCTGTGAAATACGAGTACTATGTGTTCTAAGACATTTCCTTCTAAATCGAGTAACGTTTCTATGGAAACGACAGGATTTTCTTTTGGGATACGACAATCACATTTCCGATCCACTAATCCTTCTTTACTGCATCCCTCACTCCCACACATAGAGGAATTCACACGGAAATTGCGTCGCTGTGAAATACGAGTACTATGTGTTCTAAGACATTTCCTTCTAAATCGAGTAACGTTTCTATGGAAACGACAGGATTTTCTTTTGGGATACGACAATCTCATTTCCGATCCACTAATCCTTCTTCACTGCATCCCTCACTCCCAAACATTGACGAATTCACACGGAAATTCCGTCGCTGTGAAATACGAGTACTATGTGTTCTAAGACATTTCCTTCTAAATCGAGTAACGTTTCTATGGAAACGACAGGATTTTCTTTCGGGATACGACAATCACATTTCCGATCCACTAATCCTTCTTTAATGCATCCCTCACTCCCAAACATTGACGAATTCACACGGAAATTGCGTCGCTGTGAAATACGAGTACTATGTGTTCTAAGACATTACCTTCTAAATCGAGTAACGTTTCTATGGAAACGACAGGATTTTCTTTTGGGATACGACAATCACATTTCCGATCCACTAATCCTTCTTTACTGCATCCCTCACTCCCACACATTGAAGAATTCACACGGAAATTGCGTCGCTGTGAAATACGAGTACTACGTGTTCTAAGACATTTCCTTCTAAATCGAGTAACGTTCCTATGGAAACGACAGGATTTTCTTTTGGGATATGACAATCTCATTTCCGATCCACTAATCCTTCTTTACTGCATCCCTCACTCCCAAACATTGACGAATTCACTCGGAAATTCCGTCGCTGTGAAATACGAGTACTATGTGTTCTAAGACATTTCCTTCTAAATCGAGTAACGTTTCTATGGAAACGACAGGATTTTCTTTTGGGATACGACAATCACATTTCCGATCCACTAATCCATCTTTACTGCATCCCTCACTCCCACACATTGAAGAATTCACACGGAAATTGCGTCGCTGTGAAATACGAGTACTATGTGTTCTAAGACATTTCCTTCTAAATCGAGTAACGTTTCTATGGAAACGACAGGATTTTCTTTTGGGATACGACAATCACATTTCCGATCCACTAATCCTTCTTTACTGCATCCCTCACTCCCACACATTGAAGAATTCACACGGAAATTGCGTCGCTGTGAAATACGAGTACTATGTGTTCTAAGACATTTCCTTCTAAATCGGGTAACGTTTCTATGGAAACGACAGGATTTTCTTTTGGGATAGGACAATCTCATTTCCGATCCACTAATCCTTCTTTACTGCATCCCACACTCCCAAACATTGACGAATTCTCAGGGAAATTGCGTCGCTGTGAAATACGAGTACTATGTGTTCTAAGACATTTCCTTGTAAATCGAGTAACGTTTCTATGGAAACGACAGGATTTTCTTTTGGGATACGACAATCTCATTTCCGATCCACTAATCCTTTTTTACTGCATCCCTCACACCCAAAGATTGACGAATTCACACGGAAATTGCGTCGCTGTGATATACGAGTACTATGTGTTCTAAGACATTTCCTTCTAAATCGAGTAACGTTTCTATGGAAACGACAGGATTTTCTTTTGGGATACGACAATCACATTTCCGATCCACTAATCCTTCTTTATTGCATCCCTCACTCCCAAACATTGAAGAATTCACACGGAAATTGCGTCGCTGTGATATACGAGTACTATGTGTTCTAAGCCATTTCCTTCTAAATCGAGCAACGTTTCTATGGAAACGACAGGATTTTCTTTTGGGATACGACAATCTCATTTCCGATCCACTAATCCTTCTTTAGTGCATCCCTCACTCCCACACATTGAAGAATTCACACGGAAATTGCGTCGCTGTGAAATACGAGTACTATGTGTTCTAAGACATTTCCTTCTAAATCGAGTAACGTTTCTATGGAAACGACAGGATTTTCTTTTGGGATACGACAATCTCATTTCCGATCCACTAATCCTTCTTTACTGCATCCCTCACTCCCAAACATTGACGAATTCACACGGAAATTCCGTCGCTGTGAAATACGAGTACTTTGTGTTCTAAGACATTTCCTTCTAAATCGAGTAACGTTTCTATGGAAACGACAGGATTTTCTTTTGGGATACGACAATCACATTTCCGATCCACTAATCCTTCTTTACTGCATCCCTCACTCCCACACATTGAAGAATTCACACGGAAATTGCGTCGCTGTGAAATACGAGTACTATGTGTTCTAAGATATTTCCTTCTAAATCGAGTAACGTTTCTATGGAAACGACAGGAATTTCTTTTGGGATACGACAATCACATATCCGATCCACTAATCCTTCTTTACTGCATCCCTCACTCCCACACATTGAAGAATTCACACGGAAATTGCGTCGCTGTGAAATACGAGTACTATGTGTTCTAAGACATTTCCTTCTAAATCGAGTAACGTTTCTATGGAAACGACAGGATTTTCTTTTGGGATACGACAATCACATTTCCGATCCACTAATCCTTCTTTACTGCATCCCTCACTCCCACACATTGAAGAATTCACACGGAAATTGCGTCGCTGTGAAATACGAGTACTATGTGTTCTAAGACATTTCCTTCTAAATCGAGTAACGTTTCTATGGAAACGACAGGATTTTCTTTTGGGATACGACAATCTCATTTCCGATCCACTAATCCTTCTTTACTGCATCCCTCACTCCCAAACATTGACGAATTCACTCGGAAATTCCGTCGCTGTGAAATACGAGTACTATGTGTTCTAAGACATTTCCTTCTAAATCGAGTAACGTTTCTATGGAAACGACAGGATTTTCTTTTGGGATACGACAATCACATTTCCGATCCACTAATCCATCTTTACTGCATCCCTCACTCCCACACATTGAAGAATTCACACGGAAATTGCGTCGCTGTGAAATACGAGTACTATGTGTTCTAAGACATTTCCTTCTAAATCGAGTAACGTTTCTATGGAAACGACAGGATTTTCTTTTGGGATACGACAATCACATTTCCGATCCACTAATCCTTCTTTACTGCATCCCTCACTCCCACACATTGAAGAATTCACACGGAAATTGCGTCGCTGTGAAATACGAGTACTATGTGTTCTAAGACATTTCCTTCTAAATCGGGTAACGTTTCTATGGAAACGACAGGATTTTCTTTTGGGATAGGACAATCTCATTTCCGATCCACTAATCCTTCTTTACTGCATCCCACACTCCCAAACATTGACGAATTCTCAGGGAAATTGCGTCGCTGTGTAATACGAGTACTATGTGTTCTAAGACATTTCCTTGTAAATCGAGTAACGTTTCTATGGAAACGACAGGATTTTCTTTTGGGATACGACAATCTCATTTCCGATCCACTAATCCTTTTTTACTGCATCCCTCACACCCAAAGATTGACGAATTCACACGGAAATTGCGTCGCTGAGATATACGAGTACTATGTGTTCTAAGACATTTCCTTCTAAATCGAGTAACGTTTCTATGGAAACGACAGGATTTTCTTTTGGGATACGACAATCACATTTCCGATCCACTAATCCTTCTTTATTGCATCCCTCACTCCCAAACATTGAAGAATTCACACGGAAATTGCGTCGCTGTGATATACGAGTACTATGTGTTCTAAGCCATTTCCTTCTAAATATAGCAACGTTTCTATGGAAACGACAGGATTTTCTTTTGGGATACGACAATCTCATTTCCGATCCACTAATCCTTCTTTAGTGCATCCCTCACTCCCACACATTGAAGAATTCACACGGAAATTGCGTCGCTGTGAAATACGAGTACTATGTGTTCTAAGACATTTCCTTCTAAATCGAGTAACGTTTCTATGGAAACGACAGGATTTTCTTTTGGGATACGACAATCTCATTTCCGATCCACTAATCCTTCTTTACTGCATCCCTCACTCCCAAACATTGACGAATTCACACGGAAATTCCGTCGCTGTGAAATACGAGTACTTTGTGTTCTAAGACATTTCCTTCTAAATCGAGTAACGTTTCTATGGAAACGACAGGATTTTCTTTTGGGATACGACAATCACATTTCCGATCCACTAATCCTTCTTTACTGCATCCCTCACTCCCACACATTGAAGAATTCACACGGAAATTGCGTCGCTGTGAAATACGAGTACTATGTGTTCTAAGATATTTCCTTCTAAATCGAGTAACGTTTCTATGGAAACGACAGGAATTTCTTTTGGGATACGACAATCACATATCCGATCCACTAATCCTTCTTTACTGCATCCCTCACTCCCACACATTGAAGAATTCACACGGAAATTGCGTCGCTGTGAAATACGAGTACTATGTGTTCTAAGACATTTCCTTCTAAATCGAGTAACGTTTCTATGGAAACGACAGGATTTTCTTTTGGGATACGACAATCACATTTCCGATCCACTAATCCTTCTTTACTGCATCCCTCACTCCCACACATTGAAGAATTCACACGGAAATTGCGTCGCTGTGAAATACGAGTACTATGTGTTCTAAGACATTTCCTTCTAAATCGAGTAACGTTTCTATGGAAACGACAGGATTTTCTTTTGGGATACGACAATCTCATTTCCGATCCACTAATCCTTCTTTACTGCATCCCTCACTCCCAAACATTGACGAATTGACACGGAAATTGCGTCGCTGTGAAATACGAGTACTATGTGTTCTAAGACATTTCCTTCTAAATCGAGTAACGTTTCTATGGAAACGACAGGATTTTCTTTTGGGATACGACAATCTCATTTCCGATCCACTAATCCTTCTTCACTGCATCCCTCACTCCCAAACATTGACGAATTCACACGGAAATTGCGTCGCTGTGAAATACGAGTACTATGTGTTCTAAGACATTTCCTTCTAAATCGAGTAACGTTTCTATGGAAACGACAGGATTTTCTTTTGGGATACGACAATCACATTTCCGATCCACTAATCCTTCTTTAATGCATCCCTCACTCCCAAACATTGACGAATTCACACGGAAATTGCGTCGCTGTGAAATACGAGTACTATGTGTTCTAAGACATTACCTTCTAAATCGAGTAACGTTTCTATGGAAACGACAGGATTTTCTTTTGGGATACGACAATCACATTTCCGATCCACTAATCCTTCTTTACTGCATCCCTCACTCCCACACATTGAAGAATTCACACGGAAATTGCGTCGCTGTGAAATACGAGTACTACGTGTTCTAAGACATTTCCTTCTAATTTCGAGTAACGTTCCTATGGAAACGACAGGATTTTCTTTTGGGATATGACAATCTCATTTCCGATCCACTAATCCTTCTTTACTGCATCCCTCACTCCCAAACATTGACGAATTCACTCGGAAATTCCGTCGCTGTGAAATACGAGTACTATGTGTTCTAAGACATTTCCTTCTAAATCGAGTAACGTTTCTATGGAAACGACAGGATTTTCTTTTGGGATACGACAATCACATTTCCGATCCACTAATCCATCTTTACTGCATCCCTCACTCCCACACATTGAAGAATTCACACGGAAATTGCGTCGCTGTGAAATACGAGTACTATGTGTTCTAAGACATTTCCTTCTAAATCGAGTAACGTTTCTATGGAAACGACAGGATTTTCTTTTGGGATACGACAATCACATTTCCGATCCACTAATCCTTCTTTACTGCATCCCTCACTCCCACACATTGAAGAATTCACACGGAAATTGCGTCGCTGTGAAATACGAGTACTATGTGTTCTAAGACATTTCCTTCTAAATCGGGTAACGTTTCTATGGAAACGACAGGATTTTCTTTTGGGATAGGACAATCTCATTTCCGATCCACTAATCCTTCTTTACTGCATCCCTCACTCCCAAACATTGACGAATTCTCAGGGAAATTGCGTCGCTGTGAAATACGAGTACTATGTGTTCAAGGACATTTCCTTGTAAATCGAGTAACGTTTCTATGGAAACGACAGGATTTTCTTTTGGGATACGACAATCTCATTTCCGATCCACTAATCCTTTTTTACTGCATCCCTCACACCCAAAGATTGACGAATTCACACGGAAATTGCGTCGCTGTGATATACGAGTACTATGTGTTCTAAGACATTTCCTTCTAAATCGAGTAACGTTTCTATGGAAACGACAGGATTTTCTTTTGGGATACGACAATCACATTTCCGATCCACTAATCCTTCTTTATTGCATCCCTCACTCCCACACATTGAAGAATTCACACGGAAATTGCGTCGCTGTGATATACGAGTACTATGTGTTCTAAGCCATTTCCTTCTAAATCGAGTCACGTTTCTATGGAAACGACAGGATTTTCTTTTGGGATACGACAATCTCATTTCCGATCCACTAATCCTTCTTTACTGCATCCCTCACTCCCAAACATTGACGAATTCACACGGAAATTCCGTCGCTGTGAAATACGAGTACTATGTGTTTAAAGACATTTCCTTCTAAATCGAGCAACGTTTCTATGGAAACGACAGGATTTTCTTTTGGGATACGACAATCTCATTTCCGATCCACTAATCCTTCTTTAGTGCATCCCTCACTCCCACACATTGAAGAATTCACACGGAAATTGCGTCGCTGTGAAATACGAGTACTATGTGTTCTAAGACATTTCCTTCTAAATCGAGTAACGTTTCTATGGAAACGACAGGATTTTCTTTTGGGATACGACAATCTCATTTCCGATCCACTAATCCTTCTTTACTGCATCCCTCACTCCCAAACATTGACGAATTCACACGGAAATTCCGTCGCTGTGAAATACGAGTACTTTGTGTTCTAAGACATTTCCTTCTAAATCGAGTAACGTTTCTATGGAAACGACAGGATTTTCTTTTGGGATACGACAATCACATTTCCGATCCACTAATCCTTCTTTACTGCATCCCTCACTCCCACACATTGAAGAATTCACACGGAAATTGCGTCGCTGTGAAATACGAGTACTATGTGTTCTAAGATATTTCCTTCTAAATCGAGTAACGTTTCTATGGAAACGACAGGAATTTCTTTTGGGATACGACAATCACATATCCGATCCACTAATCCTTCTTTACTGCATCCCTCACTCCCACACATTGAAGAATTCACACGGAAATTGCGTCGCTGTGAAATACGAGTACTATGTGTTCTAAGACATTTCCTTCTAAATCGAGTAACGTTTCTATGGAAACGACAGGATTTTCTTTTGGGATACGACAATCACATTTCCGATCCACTAATCCTTCTTTACTGCATCCCTCACTCCCACACATTGAAGAATTCACACGGAAATTGCGTCGCTGTGAAATACGAGTACTATGTGTTCTAAGACATTTCCTTCTAAATCGAGTAACGTTTCTATGGAAACGACAGGATTTTCTTTTGGGATACGACAATCTCATTTCCGATCCACTAATCCTTCTTTACTGCATCCCTCACTCCCAAACATTGACGAATTCACACGGAAATTGCGTCGCTGTGAAATACGAGTACTATGTGTTCTAAGACATTTCCTTCTAAATCGAGTAACGTTTCTATGGAAACGACAGGATTTTCTTTTGGTATACGACAATCACATTTCCGATCCACTAATCCTTCTTTACTGCATCCCTCACTCCCACACATTGAAGAATTCACACGAAAATTGCGTCGCTGTGAAATACGAGTACTATGTGTTCTAAGACATTTCCTTCTAAATCGAGTAACGTTTCTATGGAAACGACAGGATTTTCTTTTGGGATAGGACAATCTCAATTCCGATCCACTAATCCTTCTTTACTGCATCTCTCACTCCCAAACATTGACGAATTCACACGGAAATTCCGTCGCTGTGAAATACGAGTATTATGTGTTTAAAGACATTTCCTTCTAAATCGAGTAACGTTTCTATGGAAACGACAGGATTTTCTTTTGGGATACGACAATCTCATTTCCGATCCACTAATCCTTTTTCAGTGCATCCCTCACTCCCACACATTGAAGAATTCACACGGAAATTGCGTCGCTGTGAAATACGAGTACTATATGTTCTGAGACATTTCCTTCTAAATCGAGTAACGTTTCTATGGAAACGACAGGATTTTCTTTTGGGATACGACAATCTCATTTCCGATCCACTAATCCTTCATTACTGCATCCCTCACTCCCTAACATTGACGAATTCACACGGAAATTCCGTCGCTGTGAAATACGAGTACTATGTGTTCTAAGACATTTCCTTCTAAATCGAGTAACGTTTCTATGGAAACGACAGGATTTTCTTTTGGGATACGACAATCACATTTCCGATCCACTAATCCTTCTTTACTGCATCCCTCACTCCCACACATTGAAGAATTCACACGGAAATTGCGTCGCTGTGAAATACGAGTACTATGTGTTCTAAGACATTTCCTTCTAAATCGAGTAACGTTTCTATGGAAACGACAGGATTTTCTTTGGGATACGACAATCTCATTTCCGATCCACTAATCCTTCATTACTGCATCCCTCACTACCAAACATTGACGAATTCACACGGAAATTCCGTCGCTGTGAAATACGAGTACTATGTGTTCTAAGACATTTCCTTCTAAATCGAGTAACGTTTCTATGGAAATGACAGGATTTTCTTTTGGGATACGACAATCACATTTCCGATCCACTAATCCTTCTTTACTGCATCCCTCACTCCCACACATTGAAGAATTCACACGGAAATTGCGTCGCTGTGAAATACGAGTACTATGTGTTCTAAGATATTTCCTTCTAAATCGAGTAACGCTTCTATGGAAACGACAGGATTTTCTTTTGGGATACGACAATCACATTTCCGATCCACTAATCCTTCTTTACTGCATCCCTCACTCCCACACATTGAAGAATTCACACGGAAATTGCGTCGCTGTGAAATACGAGTACTATGTGTTCTAAGACATTTCCTTCTAAATCGAGTAACGTTTCTATGGAAACGACAGGATTTTCTTTTGGGATACGACAATCTCATTTCCTATCCACTAATCCTTTTTTACTGCACCCCTCACTCCCAAACATTGGCGAA
The DNA here is from genome assembly GCF_021461385.2 of Schistocerca piceifrons. Classification (NCBI taxonomy): domain Eukaryota; kingdom Metazoa; phylum Arthropoda; class Insecta; order Orthoptera; family Acrididae; genus Schistocerca; species Schistocerca piceifrons. Next base: position 600,634,078 of record NC_060144.1, on the reverse strand, counting down.
TTCACACGGAAATTGCGTCGCTGTGAAATACGAGTACTATGTGTTCTAAGACATTTCCTTCTAAATCGAGTAACGTTTCTATGGAAACGACAGGAATTTCTTTTGGGATACGACAATCACATTTCCGATCCACTAATCCTTCCTTACTGCATCCCTCACTCCCACACATTGAAGAATTCACACGGAAATTGCGTCGCTGTGAAATACGAGTACTATGTGTTCTAAGACATTTCCTTCTAAATCGAGTAACGTTTCTATGGAAACGACATTATTTTCTTTTGGGATACGACAATCACATTTCCGATCCACTAATCCTTCTTTACTGCATCCCTCACTCCCACACATTGAAGAATTCTCACGGAAATTGCGTCGCTGTGAAATACGAGTACTATGTGTTCTAAGACATTTCCTTCTAAATCGAGTAACGTTTCTATGGAAACGACAGGATTTTCTTTTGGGATACGACAATCACATTTCCGATCCACTAATCTTTCTTTACTGCATCCCTCACTCCCACACATTGAAGAATTCACACGGAAATTGCGTCGCTGTGAAATACGAGTACTATGTGTTCTAAGACATTTCCTTCTAAATCGAGTAACGTTTCTATGGAAACGACAGGATTTTCTTTTGGGATACGACAATCTCATTTCCGATCCACTAATCCTTCTTTACTGCATCCCTCACTCCCAAACATTGACGAATTCACACGGAAATTGCGTCGCTGTGAAATACGAGTACTATGTGTTCTAAGACATTTCCTTCTAAATCGAGTAACGTTTCTATGGAAACGACAGGATTTTTTTTTTGGGATACGACAATCTCATTTCCGATCCACTAATCCTTTTTTACTGCATCCCTCACACACAAACATTGACGAATTCACACGAAAATTGCGTCGCTGTTATATACGAGTACTATGTGTTCTAAGAAATTTCCTTCTAACTCGAGTAACGTTTCTATGGAAACGACAGGATTTTCTTTTGGGATACGACAATCACATTTCCGATCCACTAATGCTTCTTTATTGCATCCCTCACTCCCACACATTGAAGATTTCACACGGAAATTGCGTCGCTGTGATATACGATTACTATGTGTTCTAAGCCATTTCCTTCTAAATCGAGTTACGTTTCTATGGAAACGACAGGATTTTCTTTTGGGATACGACAATCTCATTTCCGATCCACTAATCCTTCTTTACTGCATCCCTCACTCCCAAACATTGACGAATTCACACGGAAATTCCGTCGCTGTGAAATACGAGTATTATGTGTTTAAAGACATTTCCTTCTAAATCGAGTAACGTTTCTATGGAAACGACAGGATTTTCTTTTGGGATACGACAATCTCATTTCCGATCCACTAATCCTTTTTCAGTGCATCCCTCACTCCCACACATTGAAGAATTCACACGGAAATTGCGTCGCTGTGAAATACGAGTACTATATGTTCTAAGACATTTCCTTCTAAATCGTGTAACGTTTCTATGGAAACGACAGGATTTTCTTTTGGGATACGACAATCTCATTTCCGATCCACTAATCCTTCTGTACTGCATCCCTCACTCCCTAACGTTGACGAATTCACACGGAAATTCCGTCGCTGTGAAATACGAGTACTATGTGTTCTAAGACATTTCCTTCTAAATCGAGTAACGTTTCTATGGAAACGACAGGATTTTCTTTTGGGATACGACAATCACATTTCCGATCCACTAATCCTTCTTTACTGCATCCCTCACTCCCACACATTGAAGAATTCACACGGAAATTGCGTCGCTGTGAAATACGAGTACTATGTGTTCTAAGACATTTCCTTCTAAATCGAGTAACGTTTCTATGGAAACGACAGGATTTTCTTTTGGGATACGACAATCTCATATCCGATCCACTAATCCTTCATTACTGCATCCCTCACTCCCAAACATTGACGAATTCACACGGAAATTCCGTCGCTGTGAAATACGAGTACTATGTGCTCTAAGACATTTCCTTCTAAATCGAGTAACGTTTCTATGGAAACGACAGGATTTTCTTTTGGGATACGACAATCACATTTCCGATCCACTAATCCTTCTTTACTGCATCCCTCACTCCCAAACATTGACGAATTCACACGGAAATTGCGTCGCTGTGAAATACGAGTACTATGTGTTCTAAGACATTTCCTTCTAAATCGAGTAACGTTTCTATGGAAACGACAGGATTTTCTTTTGGGATACGACAATCACATTTCCGACCCACTAATCCTTCTTTACTGCATCCCTCACTCCCAAACATTGACGAATTCACTCGGAAATTCCGTCGCTGTGAAATACGAGTACTATGTGTTCTAAGACATTTCCTTCTAAATCGAGTAACGTTTCTATGGAAACGACAGGATTTTCTTTTGGGATACGACAATCACATTTCCGATCCACTAATCCTTCTTTACTGCATCCCTCACTCCCACACATAGAGGAATTCACACGGAAATTGCGTCGCTGTGAAATACGAGTACTATGTGTTCTAAGACATTTCCTTCTAAATCGAGTAACGTTTCTATGGAAACGACAGGATTTTCTTTTGGGATACGACAATCTCATTTCCGATCCACTAATCCTTCTTCACTGCATCCCTCACTCCCAAACATTGACGAATTCACACGGAAATTCCGTCGCTGTGAAATACGAGTACTATGTGTTCTAAGACATTTCCTTCTAAATCGAGTAACGTTTCTATGGAAACGACAGGATTTTCTTTTGGGATACGACAATCACATTTCCGATCCACTAATCCTTCTTTAATGCATCCCTCACTCCCAAACATTGACGAATTCACACGGAAATTGCGTCGCTGTGAAATACGAGTACTATGTGTTCTAAGACATTACCTTCTAAATCGAGTAACGTTTCTATGGAAACGACAGGATTTTCTTTTGGGATACGACAATCACATTTCCGATCCACTAATCCTTCTTTACTGCATCCCTCACTCCCACACATTGAAGAATTCACACGGAAATTGCGTCGCTGTGAAATACGAGTACTACGTGTTCTAAGACATTTCCTTCTAAATCGAGTAACGTTCCTATGGAAACGACAGGATTTTCTTTTGGGATATGCCAATCTCATTTCCGATCCACTAATCCTTCTTTACTGCATCCCTCACTCATAAACATTGACGAATTCACTCGGAAATTCCGTCGCTGTGAAATACGAGTACTATGTGTTCTAAGACATTTCCTTCTAAATCGAGTAACGTTTCTATGGAAACGACAGGATTTTCTTTTGGGATACGACAATCACATTTCCGATCCACTAATCCATCTTTACTGCATCCCTCACTCCCACACATTGAAGAATTCACACGGAAATTGCGTCGCTGTGAAATACGAGTACTATGTGTTCTAAGACATTTCCTTCTAAATCGAGTAACGTTTCTATGGAAACGACAGGATTTTCTTTTGGGATACGACAATCACATTTCCGATCCACTAATCCTTCTTTACTGCATCCCTCACTCCCACACATTGAAGAATTCACACGGAAATTGCGTCGCTGTGAAATACGAGTACTATGTGTTCTAAGACATTTCCTTCTAAATCGGGTAACGTTTCTATGGAAACGACAGGATTTCCTTTTGGGATAGGACAATCTCATTTCCGATCCACTAATCCTTCTTTACTGCATCCCTCACTCCCAAACATTGACGAATTCTCAGGGAAATTGCGTCGCTGTGAAATACGAGTACTATGTGTTCTAAGACATTTCCTTGTAAATCGAGTAACGTTTCTATGGAAACGACAGGATTTTCTTTTGGGATACGACAATCTCATTTCCGATCCACTAATCCTTTTTTACTGCATCCCTCACACCCAAAGATTGACGAATTCACACGGAAATTGCGTCGCTGTGATATACGAGTACTATGTGTTCTAAGACATTTCCTTCTAAATCGAGTAACGTTTCTATGGAAACGACAGGATTTTCTTTTGGGATACGACAATCACATTTCCGATCCACTAATCCTTCTTTAATGCATCCCTCACTCCCAAACATTGACGAATTCACACGGAAATTGCGTCGCTGTGAAATACGAGTACTATGTGTTCTAAGACATTACCTTCTAAATCGAGTAACGTTTCTATGGAAACGACAGGATTTTCTTTTGGGATACGACAATCACATTTCCGATCCACTAATCCTTCTTTACTGCATCCCTCACTCCCACACATTGAAGAATTCACACGGAAATTGCGTCGCTGTGAAATACGAGTACTACGTGTTCTAAGACATTTCCTTCTAAATCGAGTAACGTTCCTATGGAAACGACAGGATTTTCTTTTGGGATATGCCAATCTCATTTCCGATCCACTAATCCTTCTTTACTGCATCCCTCACTCCCAAACATTGACGAATTCACTCGGAAATTCCGTCGCTGTGAAATACGAGTACTATGTGTTCTAAGACATTTCCTTCTAAATCGAGTAACGTTTCTATGGAAACGACAGGATTTTCTTTTGGGATACGACAATCACATTTCCGATCCACTAATCCATCTTTACTGCATCCCTCACTCCCACACATTGAAGAATTCACACGGAAATTGCGTCGCTGTGAAATACGAGTACTATGTGTTCTAAGACATTTCCTTCTAAATCGAGTAACGTTTCTATGGAAACGACAGGATTTTCTTTTGGGATACGACAATCACATTTCCGATCCACTAATCCTTCTTTACTGCATCCCTCACTCCCACACATTGAAGAATTCACACGGAAATTGCGTCGCTGTGAAATACGAGTACTATGTGTTCTAAGACATTTCCTTCTAAATCGGGTAACGTTTCTATGGAAACGACAGGATTTTCTTTTGGGATAGGACAATCTCATTTCCGATCCACTAATCCTTCTTTACTGCATCCCTCACTCCCAAACATTGACGAATTCTCAGGGAAATTGCGTCGCTGTGAAATACGAGTACTATGTGTTCTAAGACATTTCCTTGTAAATCGAGTAACGTTTCTATGGAAACGACAGGATTTTCTTTTGGGATACGACAATCTCATTTCCGATCCACTAATCCTTTTTTACTGCATCCCTCACACCCAAAGATTGACGAATTCACACGGAAATTGCGTCGCTGTGATATACGAGTACTATGTGTTCTAAGACATTTCCTTCTAAATCGAGTAACGTTTCTATGGAAACGACAGGATTTTCTTTTGGGATACGACAATCTCATTTCCGATCCACTAATCCTTTTTCAGTGCATCCCTCACTCCCACACATTGAAGAATTCACACGGAAATTGCGTCGCTGTGAAATACGAGTACTATATGTTCTGAGACATTTCCTTCTAAATCGAGTAACGTTTCTATGGAAACGACAGGATTTTCTTTTGGGATACGACAATCTCATTTCCGATCCACTAATCCTTCATTACTGCATCCCTCACTCCCTAACATTGACGAATTCACACGGAAATTCCGTCGCTGTGAAATACGAGTACTATGTGTTCTAAGACATTTCCTTCTAAATCGAGTAACGTTTCTATGGAAACGACAGGATTTTCTTTTGGGATACGACAATCACATTTCCGATCCACTAATCCTTCTTTACTGCATCCCTCACTCCCACACATTGAAGAATTCACACGGAAATTGCGTCGCTGTGAAATACGAGTACTATGTGTTCTAAGACATTTCCTTCTAAATCGAGTAACGTTTCTATGGAAACGACAGGATTTTCTTTGGGATACGACAATCTCATTTCCGATCCACTAATCCTTCATTACTGCATCCCTCACTACCAAACATTGACGAATTCACACGGAAATTCCGTCGCTGTGAAATACGAGTACTATGTGTTCTAAGACATTTCCTTCTAAATCGAGTAACGTTTCTATGGAAATGACAGGATTTTCTTTTGGGATACGACAATCACATTTCCGATCCACTAATCCTTCTTTACTGCATCCCTCACTCCCACACATTGAAGAATTCACACGGAAATTGCGTCGCTGTGAAATACGAGTACTATGTGTTCTAAGATATTTCCTTCTAAATCGAGTAACGCTTCTATGGAAACGACAGGATTTTCTTTTGGGATACGACAATCACATTTCCGATCCACTAATCCTTCTTTACTGCATCCCTCACTCCCACACATTGAAGAATTCACACGGAAATTGCGTCGCTGTGAAATACGAGTACTATGTGTTCTAAGACATTTCCTTCTAAATCGAGTAACGTTTCTATGGAAACGACAGGATTTTCTTTTGGGATACGACAATCTCATTTCCTATCCACTAATCCTTTTTTACTGCACCCCTCACTCCCAAACATTGGCGAATTCACACGGAAATTGCGTCGCTGTGAAATACGAGTACTATGTGTTCTAAGACATTTCCTTCTAAATCGAGTAACGTTTCTATGGAAACGACAGGAATTTCTTTTGGGATACGACAATCACATTTCCGATCCACTAATCCTTCCTTACTGCATCCCTCACTCCCACACATTGAAGAATTCACACGGAAATTGCGTCGCTGTGAAATACGAGTACTATGTGTTCTAAGACATTTCCTTCTAAATCGAGTAACGTTTCTATGGAAACGACATTATTTTCTTTTGGGATACGACAATCACATTTCCGATCCACTAATCCTTCTTTACTGCATCCCTCACTCCCACACATTGAAGAATTCTCACGGAAATTGCGTCGCTGTGAAATACGAGTACTATGTGTTCTAAGACATTTCCTTCTAAATCGAGTAACGTTTCTATGGAAACGACAGGATTTTCTTTTGGGATACGACAATCACATTTCCGATCCACTAATCTTTCTTTACTGCATCCCTCACTCCCACACATTGAAGAATTCACACGGAAATTGCGTCGCTGTGAAATACGAGTACTATGTGTTCTAAGACATTTCCTTCTAAATCGAGTAACGTTTCTATGGAAACGACAGGATTTTCTTTTGGGATACGACAATCTCATTTCCGATCCACTAATCCTTCTTTACTGCATCCCTCACTCCCAAACATTGACGAATTCACACGGAAATTGCGTCGCTGTGAAATACGAGTACTATGTGTTCTAAGACATTTCCTTCTAAATCGAGTAACGTTTCTATGGAAACGACAGGATTTTTTTTTTGGGATACGACAATCTCATTTCCGATCCACTAATCCTTTTTTACTGCATCCCTCACACACAAACATTGACGAATTCACACGAAAATTGCGTCGCTGTTATATACGAGTACTATGTGTTCTAAGAAATTTCCTTCTAACTCGAGTAACGTTTCTATGGAAACGACAGGATTTTCTTTTGGGATACGACAATCACATTTCCGATCCACTAATGCTTCTTTATTGCATCCCTCACTCCCACACATTGAAGATTTCACACGGAAATTGCGTCGCTGTGATATACGATTACTATGTGTTCTAAGCCATTTCCTTCTAAATCGAGTTACGTTTCTATGGAAACGACAGGATTATCTTTTGGGATACGACAATCTCATTTCCGATCCACTAATCCTTCTTTACTGCATCCCTCACTCCCAAACATTGACGAATTCACACGGAAATTCCGTCGCTGTGAAATACGAGTATTATGTGTTTAAAGACATTTCCTTCTAAATCGAGTAACGTTTCTATGGAAACGACAGGATTTTCTTTTGGGATACGACAATCTCATTTCCGATCCACTAATCCTTTTTCAGTGCATCCCTCACTCCCACACATTGAAGAATTCACACGGAAATTGCGTCGCTGTGAAATACGAGTACTATATGTTCTAAGACATTTCCTTCTAAATCGTGTAACGTTTCTATGGAAACGACAGGATTTTCTTTTGGGATACGACAATCTCATTTCCGATCCACTAATCCTTCTTTACTGCATCCCTCACTCCCTAACGTTGACGAATTCACACGGAAATTCCGTCGCTGTGAAATACGAGTACTATGTGTTCTAAGACATTTCCTTCTAAATCGAGTAACGTTTCTATGGAAACGACAGGATTTTCTTTTGGGATACGACAATCACATTTCCGATCCACTAATCCTTCTTTACTGCATCCCTCACTCCCACACATTGAAGAATTCACACGGAAATTGCGTCGCTGTGAAATACGAGTACTATGTGTTCTAAGACATTTCCTTCTAAATCGAGTAACGTTTCTATGGAAACGACAGGATTTTCTTTTGGGATACGACAATCTCATATCCGATCCACTAATCCTTCATTACTGCATCCCTCACTCCCAAACATTGACGAATTCACACGGAAATTCCGTCGCTGTGAAATACGAGTACTATGTGCTCTAAGACATTTCCTTCTAAATCGAGTAACGTTTCTATGGAAACGACAGGATTTTCTTTTGGGATACGACAATCACATTTCCGATCCACTAATCCTTCTTTACTGCATCCCTCACTCCCAAACATTGACGAATTCACACGGAAATTGCGTCGCTGTGAAATACGAGTACTATGTGTTCTAAGACATTTCCTTCTAAATCGAGTAACGTTTCTATGGAAACGACAGGATTTTCTTTTGGGATACGACAATCACATTTCCGACCCACTAATCCTTCTTTACTGCATCCCTCACTCCCAAACATTGACGAATTCACTCGGAAATTCCGTCGCTGTGAAATACGAGTACTATGTGTTCTAAGACATTTCCTTCTAAATCGAGTAACGTTTCTATGGAAACGACAGGATTTTCTTTTGGGATACGACAATCACATTTCCGATCCACTAATCCTTCTTTACTGCATCCCTCACTCCCACACATAGAGGAATTCACACGGAAATTGCGTCGCTGTGAAATACGAGTACTATGTGTTCTAAGACATTTCCTTCTAAATCGAGTAACATTTCTATGGAAACGACAGGATTTTCTTTTGGGATACGACAATCTCATTTCCGATCCACTAATCCTTCTTCACTGCATCCCTCACTCCCAAACATTGACGAATTCACACGGAAATTCCGTCGCTGTGAAATACGAGTACTATGTGTTCTAAGACATTTCCTTCTAAATCGAGTAACGTTTCTATGGAAACGACAGGATTTTCTTTTGGGATACGACAATCACATTTCCGATCCACTAATCCTTCTTTAATGCATCCCTCACTCCCAAACATTGACGAATTCACACGGAAATTGCGTCGCTGTGAAATACGAGTACTATGTGTTCTAAGACATTACCTTCTAAATCGAGTAACGTTTCTATGGAAACGACAGGATTTTCTTTTGGGATACGACAATCACATTTCCGATCCACTAATCCTTCTTTACTGCATCCCTCACTCCCACACATTGAAGAATTCACACGGAAATTGCGTCGCTGTGAAATACGAGTACTACGTGTTCTAAGACATTTCCTTCTAAATCGAGTAACGTTCCTATGGAAACGACAGGATTTTCTTTTGGGATATGCCAATCTCATTTCCGATCCACTAATCCTTCTTTACTGCATCCCTCACTCCCAAACATTGACGAATTCACTCGGAAATTCCGTCGCTGTGAAATACGAGTACTATGTGTTCTAAGACATTTCCTTCTAAATCGAGTAACGTTTCTATGGAAACGACAGGATTTTCTTTTGGGATACGACAATCACATTTCCGATCCACTAATCCATCTTTACTGCATCCCTCACTCCCACACATTGAAGAATTCACACGGAAATTGCGTCGCTGTGAAATACGAGTACTATGTGTTCTAAGACATTTCCTTCTAAATCGAGTAACGTTTCTATGGAAACGACAGGATTTTCTTTTGGGATACGACAATCACATTTCCGATCCACTAATCCTTCTTTACTGCATCCCTCACTCCCACACATTGAAGAATTCACACGGAAATTGCGTCGCTGTGAAATACGAGTACTATGTGTTCTAAGACATTTCCTTCTAAATCGGGTAACGTTTCTATGGAAACGACAGGATTTTCTTTTGGGATAGGACAATCTCATTTCCGATCCACTAATCCTTCTTTACTGCATCCCTCACTCCCAAACATTGACGAATTCTCAGGGAAATTGCGTCGCTGTGAAATACGAGTACTATGTGTTCTAAGACATTTCCTTGTAAATCGAGTAACGTTTCTATGGAAACGACAGGATTTTCTTTTGGGATACGACAATCTCATTTCCGATCCACTAATCCTTTTTTACTGCATCCCTCACACCCAAAGATTGACGAATTCACACGGAAATTGCGTCGCTGTGATATACGAGTACTATGTGTTCTAAGACATTTCCTTCTAAATCGAGTAACGTTTCTATGGAAACGACAGGATTTTCTTTTGGGATACGACAATCACATTTCCGATCCACTAATCCTTCTTTATTGCATCCCTCACTCCCACACATTGAAGAATTCACACGGACATTGCGTCGCTGTGATATACGAGTACTATGTGTTCTAAGCCATTTCCTTCTAAATCGAGTCACGTTTCTATGGAAACGACAGGATTTTCTTTTGGGATACGACAATCTCATTTCCGATCCACTAATCCTTCTTTACTGCATCCCTCACTCCCAAACATTGACGAATTCACACGGAAATTCCGTCGCTGTGAAATACGAGTACTATGTGTTTAAAGACATTTCCTTCTAAATCGAGCAACGTTTCTATGGAAACGACAGGATTTTCTTTTGGGATACGACAATCTCATTTCCGATCCACTAATCCTACTTTAGTGCATCCCTCACTCCCACACATTGAAGAATTCACACGGAAATTGCGTCGCTGTGAAATACGAATACTATGTGTTCTAAGACATTTCCTTCTAAATCGAGTAACGTTTCTATGGAAACGACAGGATTTTCTTTTGGGATACGACAATCTCATTTCCGATCCACTAATCCTTCTTTACTGCATCCCTCACTCCCAAACATTTACGAATTCACACGGAAATTCCGTCGCTGTGAAATACGAGTACTTTGTGTTCTAAGACATTTCCTTCTAAATCGAGTAACGTTTCTATGGAAACGACAGGATTTTCTTTTGGGATACGACAATCACATTTCCGATCCACTAATCCTTCTTTACTGCATCCCTCACTCCCACACATTGAAGAATTCACACGGAAATTGCGTCGCTGTGAAATACGAGTACTATGTGTTCTAAGATATTTCCTTCTAAATCGAGTAACGTTTCTATGGAAACGACAGGAATTTCTTTTGGGATACGACAATCACATATCCGATCCACTAATCCTTCTTTACTGCATCCCTCACTCCCACACATTGAAGAATTCACACGGAAATTGCGTCGCTGTGAAATACGAGTACTATGTGTTCTAAGACATTTCCTTCTAAATCGAGTAACGTTTCTATGGAAACGACAGGATTTTCTTTTGGGATACGACAATCACATTTCCGATCCACTAATCCTTCTTTACTGCATCCCTCACTCCCATACATTGAAGAATTCACACGGAAATTGCGTCGCTGTGAAATACGAGTACTATGTGTTCTAAGACATTTCCTTCTAAATCGAGTAACGTTTCTATGGAAACGACAGGATTTTCTTTTGGGATACGACAATCTCATTTCCGATCCACTAATCCTTCTTTACTGCATCCCTCACTCCCAAACATTGACGAATTCACACGGAAATTGCGTCGCTGTGAAATACGAGTACTATGTGTTCTAAGACATTTCCTTCTAAATCGAGTAACGTTTCTATGGAAACGACAGGATTTTCTTTTGGGATACGACAATCACATTTCCGATCCACTAATCCTTCTTTACTGCATCCCTCACTCCCACACATTGAAGAATTCACACGAAAATTGCGTCGCTGTGAAATACGAGTACTATGTGTTCTAAGACATTTCCTTCTAAATCGAGTAACGTTTCTATGGAAACGACAGGATTTTCTTTTGGGATAGGACAATCTCAATTCCGATCCACTAATCCTTCTTTACTGCATCCCTCACTCCCAAACATTGACGAATTCACACGGAAATTCCGTCGCTGTGAAATACGAGTATTATGTGTTTAAAGACATTTCCTTCTAAATCGAGTGACGTTTCTATGGAAACGACAGGATTTTCTTTTGGGATACGACAATCTCATTTCCGATCCACTAATCCTTTTTCAGTGCATCCCTCACTCCCACACATTGAAGAATTCACACGGAAATTGCGTCGCTGTGAAATACGAGTACTATATGTTCTGAGACATTTCCTTCTAAATCGAGTAACGTTTCTATGGAAACGACAGGATTTTCTTTTGGGATACGACAATCTCATTTCCGATCCACTAATCCTTCATTACTGCATCCCTCACTCCCTAACATTGACGAATTCACACGGAAATTCCGTCGCTGTGAAATACGAGTACTATGTGTTCTAAGACATTTCCTTCTAAATCGAGTAACGTTTCTATGGAAACGACAGGATTTTCTTTTGGGATACGACAATCACATTTCCGATCCACTAATCCTTCTTTACTGCATCCCTCACTCCCACACATTGAAGAATTCACACGGAAATTGCGTCGCTGTGAAATACGAGTACTATGTGTTCTAAGACATTTCCTTCTAAATCGAGTAACGTTTCTATGGAAACGACAGGATTTTCTTTGGGATACGACAATCTCATTTCCGATCCACTAATCCTTCATTACTGCATCCCTCACTCCCAAACATTGACGAATTCACACGGAAATTCCGTCGCTGTGAAATACGAGTACTATGTGTTCTAAGACATTTCCTTCTAAATCGAGTAACGTTTCTATGGAAACGACAGGATTTTCTTTTGGGATACGACAATCACATTTCCGATCCACTAATCCTTCTTTACTGCATCCCTCACTCCCACACATTGAAGAATTCACACGGAAATTGCGTCGCTGTGAAATACGAGTACTATGTGTTCTAAGATATTTCCTTCTAAATCGAGTAACGCTTCTATGGAAACGACAGGATTTTCTTTTGGGATACGACAATCACATTTCCGATCCACTAATCCTTCTTTACTGCATCCCTCACTCCCACACATTGAAGAATTCACACGGAAATTGCGTCGCTGTGAAATACGAGTACTATGTGTTCTAAGACATTTCCTTCTAAATCGAGTAACGTTTCTATGGAAACGACAGGATTTTCTTTTGGGATACGACAATCTCATTTCCTATCCACTAATCCTTTTTTACTGCACCCCTCACTCCCAAACATTGACGAATTCACACGGAAATTGCGTCGCTGTGAAATACGAGTACTATGTGTTCTAAGACATTTCCTTCTAAATCGAGTAACGTTTCTATGGAAACGACAGGAATTTCTTTTGGGATACGACAATCACATTTCCGATCCACTAATCCTTCTTTACTGCATCCCTCACTCCCACACATTGAAGAATTCACACGGAAATTGCGTCGCTGTGAAATACAAGTACTATGTGTTCTAAGACATTTCCTTCTAAATCGAGTAACGTTTCTATGGAAACGACATTATTTTCTTTTGGGATACGACAATCACATTTCCGATCCACTAATCCTTCTTTACTGCATCCCTCACTCGGACACATTGAAGAATTCTCACGGAAATTGCGTCGCTGTGAAATACGAGTACTATGTGTTCTAAGACATTTCCTTCTAAATCGAGTAACGTTTCTATGGAAACGACAGGATTTTCTTTTGGGATACGACAATCACATTTCCGATCCACTAATCTTTCTTTACTGCATCCCTCACTCCCACACATTGAAGAATTCACACGGAAATTGCGTCGCTGTGAAATACGAGTACTATGTGTTCTAAGACATTTCCTTCTAAATCGAGTAACGTTTCTATGGAAACGACAGGGTTTTCTTTTGGGATACGACAATCGCATTTCCGATCCACTAATCCTTCTTTACTGCATCCCTCACTCCCAAACATTGACGAATTCACACGGAAATTGCGTCGCTGTGATATACGAGTACTATGTGTTCTAAGACATTTCCTTCTAAATCGAGTAACGTTTCTATGGAAACGACAGGATTTTTTTTTTGGGATACGACAATCTCATTTCCGATCCACTAATCCTTTTTTACTGCATCCCTCACACACAAACATTGACGAATTCACACGAAAATTGCGTCGCTGTTATATACGAGTACTATGTGTTCTAAGAAATTTCCTTCTAACTCGAGTAACGTTTCTATGGAAACGACAGGATTTTCTTTTGGGATACGACAATCACATTTCCGATCCACTAATCCTTCTTTATTGCATCCCTCACTCCCACACATTGAAGATTTCACACGGAAATTGCGTCGCTGTGATATACGATTACTATGTGTTCTAAGCCATTTCCTTCTAAATCGAGCTACGTTTCTATGGAAACGACAGGATTTTCTTTTGGGATACGACAATCTCATTTCCGATCCACTAATCCTTCTTTACTGCATCCCTCACTCCCAAACATTGACGAATTCACACGGAAATTCCGTCGCTGTGAAATACGAGTATTATGTGTTTAAAGACATTTCCTTCTAAATCGAGTAACGTTTCTATGGAAACGACAGGATTTTCTTTTGGGATACGACAATCTCATTTCCGATCCACTAATCCTTTTTCAGTGCATCCCTCACTCCCACACATTGAAGAATTCACACGGAAATTGCGTCGCTGTGAAATACGAGTACTATATGTTCTAAGACATTTCCTTCTAAATCGTGTAACGTTTCTATGGAAACGACAGGATTTTCTTTTGGGATACGACAATCTCATTTCCGATCCACTAATCCTTCTTTACTGCATCCCTCACTCCCTAACGTTGACGAATTCACACGGAAATTCCGTCGCTGTGAAATACGAGTACTATGTGTTCTAAGACATTTCCTTCTAAATCGAGTAACGTTTCTATGGAAACGACAGGATTTTCTTTTGGGATACGACAATCACATTTCCGATCCACTAATCCTTCTTTACTGCATCCCTCACTCCCACACATTGAAGAATTCACACGGAAATTGCGTCGCTGTGAAATACGAGTACTATGTGTTCTAAGACATTTCCTTCTAAATCGAGTAACGTTTCTATGGAAACGACAGGATTTTCTTTTGGGATACGACAATCTCATATCCGATCCACTAATCCTTCGTTACTGCATCCCTCACTCCCAAACATTGACGAATTCACACGGAAATTCCGTCGCTGTGAAATACGAGTACTATGTGTTCTAAGACATTTCCTTCTAAATCGAGTAACGTTTCTATGGAAACGACAGGATTTTCTTTTGGGATACGACAATCTCATTTCCGATCCACTAATCCTTTTTTACTGCACCCCTCACTCCCAAACATTGACGAATTCACACGGAAATTGCGTCGCTGTGAAATACGAGTACTATGTGTTCTAAAACATTTCCTTCTAAATCGAGTAACGTTTCTATGGAAACGACAGGAATTTCTTTTGGGATACGACAATCACATTTCCGATCCACTAATCCTTCTTTACTGCATCCCTCACTCCCACACATTGAAGAATTCACACGGAAATTGCGTCGCTGTGAAATACGAGTACTATGTGTTCTAAGACATTTCCTTCTAAATCGAGTAACGTGTCTATGGAAACGACAGGATTTTCTTTTGGGATACGAAACTCACATTTCCGATCCACTAATCCTTCTTTACTGCATCCCTCACTCCCACACATTGAAGAATTCTCACGGAAATTGCGTCGCTGTGAAATACGAGTACTATGTGTTCTAAGACATTTCCTTCTAAATCGAGTAACGTTTCTATGGAAACGACAGGATTTTCTTTTGGGATACGACAATCACATTTCCGATCCACTAATCCTTCTTTACTGCATCCCTCACTCCCACACATTGAAGAATTCACACGGAAATTGCGTCGCTGTGAAATACGAGTACTATGTGTTCTAAGACATTTCCTTCTAAATCGAGTAACGTTTCTATGGAAACGAGAGGATTTTCTTTTGGGATACGACAATCTAATTTCCGATCCACTAATCCTTCTTTACTGCATCCCTGACTCCCAAACATTGACGAATTCACACGGAAATTGCGTCGCTGTGAAAAACGAGTACTATGTGTTCTAAGACATTTCCTTCTAAATCGAGTAACGTTTCTATGGAAACGACAGGAATTTCTTTCGGGATACGACAATCACATTTCCGATCCACTAATCCTTCTTTACTGCATCCCTCACTCCCACACATTGAAGAATTCACACGGAAATTGCGTCGCTGTGAAATACGAGTACTATGTGTTCTAAGACATTTCCTTCTAAATCGAGTAACGTTTCTATGAAAACGACAGGATTTTCTTTTGGGATACGACAATCACATTTCCGATCCACTAATCCTTCTTTACTGCATCCCTCACTCCCACACATTGAAGAATTCTCACGGAAATTGCGTCGCTGTGAAATACGAGTACTATGTGTTCTAAGACATTTCCTTCTAAATCGAGTAACGTTTCTATGGAAACGACAGGATTTTCTTTTGGGATACGACAATCACATTTCCGATCCACTAATCCTTCTTTACTGCATCCCTCACTCCCACACATTGAAGAATTCACACGGAAATTGCGTCGCTGTGAAATACGAGTACTATGTGTTCTAAGACATTTCCTTCTAAATCGAGTAACGTTTCTATGGAAACGACAGGATTTTCTTTTGGGATACGACAATCTCATTTCCGACCCACTAATCCTTCTTTACTGCATCCCTCACTCCCAAACATTGACGAATTCACACGGAAATTGCGTCGCTGTGAAATACGAGTACTATGTGTTCTAAGACATTTCCTTCTAAATCGAGTAACGTTTCTATGGAAACGACAGGATTTTCGTTTGGGATACGACAATCACATTTCCGATCCACTAATCCTTCTTTACTGCATCCCTCACTCCCACACATTGAAGAATTCACACGGAAATTGCGTCGCTGTGAAATACGAGTACTATGTGTTCTAAGACATTTCCTTCTAAATCGAGTAACGTTTCTATGGAAACGACAGGATTTTCTTTTGGGATACGACAATCTCATATCCGATCCACTAATCCTTCATTACTGCATCCCTCACTCCCAAACATTGACGAATTCACACGGAAATTCCGTCGCTGTGAAATACGAGTACTATGTGTTCTAAGACATTTCCTTCTAAATCGAGTAACGTTTCTATGGAAACGACAGGATTTTCTTTTGGGATACGACAATCACATTTCCGATCCACTAATCCTTCTTTACTGCATCCCTCACTCCCACACATTGAAGAATTCACACGGAAATTGCGTCGCTGTGAAATACGAGTACTATGTGTTCTAAGACATTTCCTTCTAAATCGAGTAACGTTTCTATGGAAACGACAGGATTTTCTTTTGGGATACGACAATCTCATATCCGATCCACTAATCCTTCATTACTGCATCCCTCACTCCCAAACATTGACGAATTCACACGGAAATTCCGTCGCTGTGAAATACGAGTATTATGTGTTTAAAGACATTTCCTTCTAAATCGAGTAACGTTTCTATGGAAACGACAGGATTTTCTTTTGGGATACGACAATCTCATTTCCGATCCACTAATCCTTTTTCAGTGCATCCCTCACTCCCACACATTGAAGAATTCACACGGAAATTGCGTCGCTGTGAAATACGAGTACTATATGTTCTAAGACATTTCCTTCTAAATCGTGTAACGTTTCTATGGAAACGACAGGATTTTCTTTTGGGATACGACAATCTCATTTCCGATCCACTAATCCTTCTTTACTGCATCCCTCACTCCCTAACGTTGACGAATTCACACGGAAATTCCGTCGCTGTGAAATACGAGTACTATGTGTTCTAAGACATTTCCTTCTAAATCGAGTAACGTTTCTATGGAAACGACAGGATTTTCTTTTGGGATACGACAATCACATTTCCGATCCACTAATCCTTCTTTACTGCATCCCTCACTCCCACACATTGAAGAATTCACACGGAAATTGCGTCGCTGTGAAATACGAGTACTATGTGTTCTAAGACATTTCCTTCTAAATCGAGTAACGTTTCTATGGAAACGACAGGATTTTCTTTTGGGATACGACAATCTCATATCCGATCCACTAATCCTTCATTACTGCATCCCTCACTCCCAAACATTGACGAATTCACACGGAAATTCCGTCGCTGTGAAATACGAGTACTATGTGTTCTAAGACATTTCCTTCTAAATCGAGTAACGTTTCTATGGAAACGACAGGATTTTCTTTTGGGATACGACAATCACATTTCCGATCCACTAATCCTTCTTTACTGCATCCCTCACTCCCACACATTGAAGAATTCACACGGAAATTGCGTCGCTGTGAAATACGAGTACTATGTGTTCTAAGATATTTCCTTCTAATTCGAGTAACGCTTCTATGGAAACGACAGGATTTTCTTTTGGGATACGACAATCACATTTCCGATCCACTAATCCTTCTTTACTGCATCCCTCACTCCCACACATTGAAGAATTCACACGGAAATTGCGTCGCTGTGAAATACGAGTACTATGTGTTCTAAGACATTTCCTTCTAAATCGAGTAACGTTTCTATGGAAACGACAGGATTTTCTTTTGGGATACGACAATCTCATTTCCGATCCACTAATCCTTTTTTACTGCACCCCTCACTCCCAAACATTGACGAATTCACACGGAAATTGCGTCGCTGTGAAATACGAGTACTATGTGTTCTAAAACATTTCCTTCTAAATCGAGTAACGTTTCTATGGAAACGACAGGAATTTCTTTTGGGATACGACAATCACATTTCCGATCCACTAATCCTTCTTTACTGCATCCCTCACTCCCACACATTGAAGAATTCACACGGAAATTGCGTCGCTGTGAAATACGAGTACTATGTGTTCTAAGACATTTCCTTCTAAATCGAGTAACGTGTCTATGGAAACGACAGGATTTTCTTTTGGGATACGAAAATCACATTTCCGATCCACTAATCCTTCTTTACTGCATCCCTCACTCCCACACATTGAAGAATTCTCACGGAAATTGCGTCGCTGTGAAATACGAGTACTATGTGTTCTAAGACATTTCCTTCTAAATCGAGTAACGTTTCTATGGAAACGACAGGATTTTCTTTTGGGATACGACAATCACATTTCCGATCCACTAATCCTTCTTTACTGCATCCCTCACTCCCACACATTGAAGAATTCACACGGAAATTGCGTCGCTGTGAAATACGAGTACTATGTGTTCTAAGACATTTCCTTCTAAATCGAGTAACGTTTCTATGGAAACGAGAGGATTTTCTTTTGGGATACGACAATCTAATTTCCGATCCACTAATCCTTCTTTACTGCATCCCTGACTCCCAAACATTGACGAATTCACACGGAAATTGCGTCGCTGTGAAAAACGAGTACTATGTGTTCTAAGACATTTCCTTCTAAATCGAGTAACGTTTCTATGGAAACGACAGGAATTTCTTTCGGGATACGACAATCACATTTCCGATCCACTAATCCTTCTTTACTGCATCCCTCACTCCCACACATTGAAGAATTCACACGGAAATTGCGTCGCTGTGAAATACGAGTACTATGTGTTCTAAGACATTTCCTTCTAAATCGAGTAACGTTTCTATGAAAACGACAGGATTTTCTTTTGGGATACGACAATCACATTTCCGATCCACTAATCCTTCTTTACTGCATCCCTCACTCCCACACATTGAAGAATTCTCACGGAAATTGCGTCGCTGTGAAATACGAGTACTATGTGTTCTAAGACATTTCCTTCTAAATCGAGTAACGTTTCTATGGAAACGACAGGATTTTCTTTTGGGATACGACAATCACATTTCCGATCCACTAATCCTTCTTTACTGCATCCCTCACTCCCACACATTGAAGAATTCACACGGAAATTGCGTCGCTGTGAAATACGAGTACTATGTGTTCTAAGACATTTCCTTCTAAATCGAGTAACGTTTCTATGGAAACGACAGGATTTTCTTTTGGGATACGACAATCTCATTTCCGACCCACTAATCCTTCTTTACTGCATCCCTCACTCCCAAACATTGACGAATTCACACGGAAATTGCGTCGCTGTGAAATACGAGTACTATGTGTTCTAAGACATTTCCTTCTAAATCGAGTAACGTTTCTATGGAAACGACAGGATTTTCGTTTGGGATACGACAATCACATTTCCGATCCACTAATCCTTCTTTACTGCATCCCTCACTCCCACACATTGAAGAATTCACACGGAAATTGCGTCGCTGTGAAATACGAGTACTATGTGTTCTAAGACATTTCCTTCTAAATCGAGTAACGTTTCTATGGAAACGATAGCATTTTCTTTTGGGATAGGACGATCTCAATTCCGATCCACTAATCCTTCTTTACTGCATCCCTCACTCCCACACATTGAAGAATTCACACGGAAATTGCGTCGCTGTGAAATACGAGTACTATGTGTTCTAAGACATTTCCTTCTAAATCGAGTAACGTTTCTATGGAAACGACAGGATTTTCTTTTGGGATACGACAATCTCATTTCCGATCCACTAATCCTTCTTTACTGCATCCCTCACTCCCAAACATTGACGAATTCACACGGAAATTGCGTCGCTGTGAAATACGAGTACTATGTGTTCTAAGACATTTCCTTCTAAATCGAGTAACGTTTCTATGGAGACGACAGGAATTTCTTTTGGGATACGACAATCTCATTTCCGATCCACTAATCCTTCTTTACTGCATCCCTCACTCCCAAACATTGACGAATTCACACGGAAATTCCGTCGCTGTGAAATACGAGTACTATGTGTATTAAGACATTTCCTTCTAAATCGAGGAACGTTTCTATGGAAACGACAGGATTTTCTTTTGGGATACGACAATCTCATTTCCGATCCACTAATCCTTCTTTACTGCATCCCTCACTCCCAAACATTGACGAATTCACACGGAAATTCCGTCGCTGTGAAATACGAGTACTATGTGTTCTAAGACATTTCCTTCTAAATCGAGTAACGTTTCTATGGAAACGAGAGGATTTTCTTTTGGGATACGACAATCTAATTTCCGATCCACTAATCCTTCTTTACTGCATCCCTGACTCCCAAACATTGACGAATTCACACGGAAATTGCGTCGCTGTGAAAAACGAGTACTATGTGTTCTAAGACATTTCCTTCTAAATCGAGTAACGTTTCTATGGAAACGACAGGATTTTCTTTTGGGATACGAAACTCACATTTCCGATCCACTAATCCTTCTTTACTGCATCCCTCACTCCCACACATTGAAGAATTCTCACGGAAATTGCGTCGCTGTGAAATACGAGTACTATGTGTTCTAAGACATTTCCTTCTAAATCGAGTAACGTTTCTATGGAAACGACAGGATTTTCTTTTGGGATACGACAATCACATTTCCGATCCACTAATCCTTCTTTACTGCATCCCTCACTCCCACACATTGAAGAATTCACACGGAAATTGCGTCGCTGTGAAATACGAGTACTATGTGTTCTAAGACATTTCCTTCTAAATCGAGTAACGTTTCTATGGAAACGAGAGGATTTTCTTTTGGGATACGACAATCTAATTTCCGATCCACTAATCCTTCTTTACTGCATCCCTGACTCCCAAACATTGACGAATTCACACGGAAATTGCGTCGCTGTGAAAAACGAGTACTATGTGTTCTAAGACATTTCCTTCTAAATCGAGTAACGTTTCTATGGAAACGACAGGAATTTCTTTCGGGATACGACAATCACATTTCCGATCCACTAATCCTTCTTTACTGCATCCCTCACTCCCACACATTGAAGAATTCACACGGAAATTGCGTCGCTGTGAAATACGAGTACTATGTGTTCTAAGACATTTCCTTCTAAATCGAGTAACGTTTCTATGAAAACGACAGGATTTTCTTTTGGGATACGACAATCACATTTCCGATCCACTAATCCTTCTTTACTGCATCCCTCACTCCCACACATTGAAGAATTCTCACGGAAATTGCGTCGCTGTGAAATACGAGTACTATGTGTTCTAAGACATTTCCTTCTAAATCGAGTAACGTTTCTATGGAAACGACAGGATTTTCTTTTGGGATACGACAATCACATTTCCGATCCACTAATCCTTCTTTACTGCATCCCTCACTCCCACACATTGAAGAATTCACACGGAAATTGCGTCGCTGTGAAATACGAGTACTATGTGTTCTAAGACATTTCCTTCTAAATCGAGTAACGTTTCTATGGAAACGACAGGATTTTCTTTTGGGATACGACAATCTCATTTCCGACCCACTAATCCTTCTTTACTGCATCCCTCACTCCCAAACATTGACGAATTCACACGGAAATTGCGTCGCTGTGAAATACGAGTACTATGTGTTCTAAGACATTTCCTTCTAAATCGAGTAACGTTTCTATGGAAACGACAGGATTTTCGTTTGGGATACGACAATCACATTTCCGATCCACTAATCCTTCTTTACTGCATCCCTCACTCCCACACATTGAAGAATTCACACGGAAATTGCGTCGCTGTGAAATACGAGTACTATGTGTTCTAAGACATTTCCTTCTAAATCGAGTAACGTTTCTATGGAAACGACAGGATTTTCTTTTGGGATACGACAATCTCATATCCGATCCACTAATCCTTCATTACTGCATCCCTCACTCCCAAACATTGACGAATTCACACGGAAATTCCGTCGCTGTGAAATACGAGTACTATGTGTTCTAAGACATTTCCTTCTAAATCGAGTAACGTTTCTATGGAAACGACAGGATTTTCTTTTGGGATACGACAATCACATTTCCGATCCACTAATCCTTCTTTACTGCATCCCTCACTCCCACACATTGAAGAATTCACACGGAAATTGCGTCGCTGTGAAATACGAGTACTATGTGTTCTAAGACATTTCCTTCTAAATCGAGTAACGTTTCTATGGAAACGACAGGATTTTCTTTTGGGATACGACAATCTCATATCCGATCCACTAATCCTTCATTACTGCATCCCTCACTCCCAAACATTGACGAATTCACACGGAAATTCCGTCGCTGTGAAATACGAGTATTATGTGTTTAAAGACATTTCCTTCTAAATCGAGTAACGTTTCTATGGAAACGACAGGATTTTCTTTTGGGATACGACAATCTCATTTCCGATCCACTAATCCTTTTTCAGTGCATCCCTCACTCCCACACATTGAAGAATTCACACGGAAATTGCGTCGCTGTGAAATACGAGTACTATATGTTCTAAGACATTTCCTTCTAAATCGTGTAACGTTTCTATGGAAACGACAGGATTTTCTTTTGGGATACGACAATCTCATTTCCGATCCACTAATCCTTCTTTACTGCATCCCTCACTCCCTAACGTTGACGAATTCACACGGAAATTCCGTCGCTGTGAAATACGAGTACTATGTGTTCTAAGACATTTCCTTCTAAATCGAGTAACGTTTCTATGGAAACGACAGGATTTTCTTTTGGGATACGACAATCACATTTCCGATCCACTAATCCTTCTTTACTGCATCCCTCACTCCCACACATTGAAGAATTCACACGGAAATTGCGTCGCTGTGAAATACGAGTACTATGTGTTCTAAGACATTTCCTTCTAAATCGAGTAACGTTTCTATGGAAACGACAGGATTTTCTTTTGGGATACGACAATCTCATATCCGATCCACTAATCCTTCATTACTGCATCCCTCACTCCCAAACATTGACGAATTCACACGGAAATTCCGTCGCTGTGAAATACGAGTACTATGTGTTCTAAGACATTTCCTTCTAAATCGAGTAACGTTTCTATGGAAACGACAGGATTTTCTTTTGGGATACGACAATCACATTTCCGATCCACTAATCCTTCTTTACTGCATCCCTCACTCCCACACATTGAAGAATTCACACGGAAATTGCGTCGCTGTGAAATACGAGTACTATGTGTTCTAAGATATTTCCTTCTAATTCGAGTAACGCTTCTATGGAAACGACAGGATTTTCTTTTGGGATACGACAATCACATTTCCGATCCACTAATCCTTCTTTACTGCATCCCTCACTCCCACACATTGAAGAATTCACACGGAAATTGCGTCGCTGTGAAATACGAGTACTATGTGTTCTAAGACATTTCCTTCTAAATCGAGTAACGTTTCTATGGAAACGACAGGATTTTCTTTTGGGATACGACAATCTCATTTCCGATCCACTAATCCTTTTTTACTGCACCCCTCACTCCCAAACATTGACGAATTCACACGGAAATTGCGTCGCTGTGAAATACGAGTACTATGTGTTCTAAAACATTTCCTTCTAAATCGAGTAACGTTTCTATGGAAACGACAGGAATTTCTTTTGGGATACGACAATCACATTTCCGATCCACTAATCCTTCTTTACTGCATCCCTCACTCCCACACATTGAAGAATTCACACGGAAATTGCGTCGCTGTGAAATACGAGTACTATGTGTTCTAAGACATTTCCTTCTAAATCGAGTAACGTGTCTATGGAAACGACAGGATTTTCTTTTGGGATACGAAAATCACATTTCCGATCCACTAATCCTTCTTTACTGCATCCCTCACTCCCACACATTGAAGAATTCTCACGGAAATTGCGTCGCTGTGAAATACGAGTACTATGTGTTCTAAGACATTTCCTTCTAAATCGAGTAACGTTTCTATGGAAACGACAGGATTTTCTTTTGGGATACGACAATCACATTTCCGATCCACTAATCCTTCTTTACTGCATCCCTCACTCCCACACATTGAAGAATTCACACGGAAATTGCGTCGCTGTGAAATACGAGTACTATGTGTTCTAAGACATTTCCTTCTAAATCGAGTAACGTTTCTATGGAAACGAGAGGATTTTCTTTTGGGATACGACAATCTAATTTCCGATCCACTAATCCTTCTTTACTGCATCCCTGACTCCCAAACATTGACGAATTCACACGGAAATTGCGTCGCTGTGAAAAACGAGTACTATGTGTTCTAAGACATTTCCTTCTAAATCGAGTAACGTTTCTATGGAAACGACAGGAATTTCTTTCGGGATACGACAATCACATTTCCGATCCACTAATCCTTCTTTACTGCATCCCTCACTCCCACACATTGAAGAATTCACACGGAAATTGCGTCGCTGTGAAATACGAGTACTATGTGTTCTAAGACATTTCCTTCTAAATCGAGTAACGTTTCTATGAAAACGACAGGATTTTCTTTTGGGATACGACAATCACATTTCCGATCCACTAATCCTTCTTTACTGCATCCCTCACTCCCACACATTGAAGAATTCTCACGGAAATTGCGTCGCTGTGAAATACGAGTACTATGTGTTCTAAGACATTTCCTTCTAAATCGAGTAACGTTTCTATGGAAACGACAGGATTTTCTTTTGGGATACGACAATCACATTTCCGATCCACTAATCCTTCTTTACTGCATCCCTCACTCCCACACATTGAAGAATTCACACGGAAATTGCGTCGCTGTGAAATACGAGTACTATGTGTTCTAAGACATTTCCTTCTAAATCGAGTAACGTTTCTATGGAAACGACAGGATTTTCTTTTGGGATACGACAATCTCATTTCCGACCCACTAATCCTTCTTTACTGCATCCCTCACTCCCAAACATTGACGAATTCACACGGAAATTGCGTCGCTGTGAAATACGAGTACTATGTGTTCTAAGACATTTCCTTCTAAATCGAGTAACGTTTCTATGGAAACGACAGGATTTTCGTTTGGGATACGACAATCACATTTCCGATCCACTAATCCTTCTTTACTGCATCCCTCACTCCCACACATTGAAGAATTCACACGGAAATTGCGTCGCTGTGAAATACGAGTACTATGTGTTCTAAGACATTTCCTTCTAAATCGAGTAACGTTTCTATGGAAACGATAGCATTTTCTTTTGGGATAGGACGATCTCAATTCCGATCCACTAATCCTTCTTTACTGCATCCCTCACTCCCACACATTGAAGAATTCACACGGAAATTGCGTCGCTGTGAAATACGAGTACTATGTGTTCTAAGACATTTCCTTCTAAATCGAGTAACGTTTCTATGGAAACGACAGGATTTTCTTTTGGGATACGACAATCTCATTTCCGATCCACTAATCCTTCTTTACTGCATCCCTCACTCCCAAACATTGACGAATTCACACGGAAATTGCGTCGCTGTGAAATACGAGTACTATGTGTTCTAAGACATTTCCTTCTAAATCGAGTAACGTTTCTATGGAGACGACAGGAATTTCTTTTGGGATACGACAATCTCATTTCCGATCCACTAATCCTTCTTTACTGCATCCCTCACTCCCAAACATTGACGAATTCACACGGAAATTCCGTCGCTGTGAAATACGAGTACTATGTGTATTAAGACATTTCCTTCTAAATCGAGGAACGTTTCTATGGAAACGACAGGATTTTCTTTTGGGATACGACAATCTCATTTCCGATCCACTAATCCTTCTTTACTGCATCCCTCACTCCCAAACATTGACGAATTCACACGGAAATTCCGTCGCTGTGAAATACGAGTACTATGTGTTCTAAGACATTTCCTTCTAAATCGAGTAACGTTTCCATGGAAACGACAGGATTTTCTTTTGGGATACGACAATCACATTTCCGATCCACTAATCCTTCTTTACTGCATCCCTCACTCCCACACATTGAAGAATTCACACGGAAATTGCGTCGCTGTGATATACGAGTACTATGTGTTCTAAGATATTTCCTTCTAAATCGAGTAACGTTTCTATGGAAACGACAGGATTTTCTTTTGGGATACGACAATCTCATTTCCGATCCATTAATCCTTTTTTACTGCATCCCTCACTCCCAAACATTGACGAATTCACACGGAAGTTGCGTCGCTGTGAAATACGAGTACTATGTGTTCTAAGACATTTCCTTCTAAATCGAGTAACGTTTCTATGGAAACGACAGGATTTTCTTTTGGGATACGACAATCACATTTCCGATCCACTAATCCTTCTTTACTGCATCCCTCACTCCCACACATTGAAGAATTCACACAGAAATTGCGTCGCTGTGAAATACGAGTACTACGTGTTCTAAGACATTTCCTTCTAAATCGAGTAACGTTTCTATGGAAACGACCGGATTTTCTTTTGGGATACGACAATCTCATTTCCGATCCACTAATCCTTCTTTACTGCATCCCTCACTCCCAAACATTGACGAATTCACACGGAAATTTCGTCGCTGTGAAATACGAGTACTATGTGTTCTAAGACATTTCCTTCTAAATCGAGTAACGTTTCTATGGAAACGGCAGGATTTTCTATTGGGATACGACAATCACATTTCCGATCCACTAATCCTTCTTTACTGCATCCCTCACTCCCACACATTGAAGAATTCACACGGAAATTGCGTCGCTGTGAAATACGAGTACTATGTGTTCTAAGACATTTCCTTCTAAATCGAGTAACGTTTCTATGGAAACGACAGGATTTTCTTTTGGGATACGACAATCACATTTCCGATCCACTAATCCTTCTTTACTGCATCCCTCACTCCCACACATTGAAGAATTCACACGGAAATTGCGTCGCTGTGAAATACGAGTACTATGTGTTCTAAGACATTTCCTTCTAAATCGAGTAACGTTTCTATGGAAACGACAGGATTTTCTTTTGGGATACGACAATCTCAATTCCGATCCACTAATCCTTCTTTACTGCATCTCTCACTCCCAAACATTGACGAATTCACACGGAAATTGCGTCGCTGTGAAATACGAGTACTATGTGTTCTAAGACATTTCCTTCTAAATCGAGTAACGTTTCTATGGAAACGACAGGATTTTCCTTTGGGATACGACAATCACATTTCCGATCCACTAATCCTTCTTTACTGCATCCCTCACTCCCACACATTGAAGAATTCACACGGAAATTGCGTCGCTGTGAAATACGAGTACTATGTGTTCTAAGACATTTCCTTCTAAATCGAGTAACGTTTCTATGGAAACGACAGGATTTTCTTTTGGGATACGACAATCACATTTCCGATCCACTAATCCTTCTTTACTGCATCCCTCACTCCCACACATTGAAGAATTCACACGGAAATTGCGTCGCTGTGAAATACGAGTACTATGTGTTCTAAGACATTTCCTTCTAAATCGAGTAACGTTTCTATGGAAACGACAGGATTTTCTTTTGGGATACGACAATCTCATTTCCGATCCACTAATCCTTCTGTACTGCATCCCTCACTCCCAAACATTGACGAATTCACACGGAAATTCCGTCGCTGTGAAATACGAGTACTATGTGTTCTAAGACATTTCCTTCTAAATCGAGTAACGTTTCTATGGAAACGACAGGATTTTCTTTTGGGATACGACAATCACATTTCCGATCCACTAATCCTTCTTTACTGCATCCCTCACTCCCACACATTGAAGAATTCACACGGAAATTGCGTCGCTGTGAAATACGAGTACTATGTGTTCTAAGACATTTCCTTCTAAATCGAGTAACGTTTCTATGGAAACGACAGGATTTTCTTTTGGGATACGACAAGCTCATTTCCGATCCACTAATCCTTTTTTACTGCATCCCTCACTCCCAAACATTGACGAATTCACACGGAAATTCCGTCGCTGTGAAATACGAGTACTATGTGTTCTAAGACATTTCCTTCTAAATCGAGTAACGTTTCTACGGAAACGACAGGATTTTCTTTTGGGATACGACAATCACATTTCCGATCCACTAATCCTTCTTTACTGATCCCTCACTCCCACACATTGAAGAATTCACACGGAAATTGCGTCGCTGTGAAATACGAGTACTATGTGTTCTAAGACATTTCCATCTAAATCGAGTAACGTTTCTATGGAAACGACAGGATTTTCTTTTGGGATACGACAATCTCATTTCCGATCCACTAATCCTTTTTTACTGCTTCCCTCACTCCCAAACATTGACGAATTCACACGGAAATTCCGTCGCTGTGAAATACGAGTACTATGTGATCTAAGACATTTCCTTCTAAATCGAGGAACGTTTCTATGGAAACGACAGGATTTTCTTTTGGGATACGACAATCACATTTCCGATCCACTAATCCTTCTTTACTGCATCCCTCACTCCCAAACATTGACGAATTCACACGGAAATTGCGTCGCTGTGAAATACGAGTACTATGTGTTCTAAGACATTTCCTTCTAAATCGAGTAACGTTTCTATGGAAACGACAGGATTTTCTTTTGGGATACGACAATCTCATTTCCGATCCACTAATCCTTTTTTACTGCATCCCTCACTCCCACACATTGAAGAATTCACACGGAAATTGCGTCGCTGTGAAATACGAGTACTATGTGTTCTAAGACATTTCCTTCTAAATCGAGTAACGTTTCTATGGAAACGACAGGATTTTCTTTTGGGATACGACAATCTCATTTCCGATCCACTAATCCTTTTTTACTGCATCCCTCACACCCAAACATTGACGAATTCACACGGAAATTCCGTCGCTGTGAAATACGAGTACTATGTGATCTAAGACATTTCCTTCTAAATCGAGTAACGTTTCTATGGAAACGACAGGATTTTCTTTTGGGATACGACAATCACATTTCCGATCCACTAATCCTTCTTTACTGCATCCCTCACTCCCAAACATTGACGAATTCACACGGAAATTGCGTCGCTGTGAAATACGAGTACTATGTGTTCTAAGACATTTCCTTCTAAATCGAGTAACGTTTCTATGGAAACGACAGGATTTTCTTTTGGGATACGACAATCACATTTCCGATCCAATAATCCTTCTTTACTGCATCCCTCACTCCCAAACATTGACGAATTCACACGGAAATTGCGTCGCTGTGAAATACGAGTACTATGTGTTCTAAGACATTTCCTTCTAAATCGAGTAACGTTTCTATGGAAACGACAGGATTTTCTTTTGGGATACGACAATCACATTTCCGATCCACTAATCCTTCTTTACTGCATCCCTGACTCCTACACATTGAAAAATTCACACGGAAATTGCGTCGCTGTGAAATACGAGTACTATGTGTTCTAAGACATTTCCTTCTAAATCGAGTAACGTTTCTATGGAAACGACAGGATTTTCTTTTGGGATACGACAATCTCATTTCCGATCCACTAATCCTTCTGTACTGCATCCCTCACTCCCAAACATTGACGAATTCACACGGAAATTCCGTCGCTGTGAAATACGAGTACTATGTGTTCTAAGACATTTCCTTCTAAATCGAGTAACGTTTCTATGGAAACGACAGGATTTTCTTTTGGGATACGACAATCACATTTCCGATCCACTAATCCTTCTTTACTGCATCCCTCACTCCCACACATTGAAGAATTCACACGGAAATTGCGTCGCTGTGAAATACGAGTACTATGTGTTCTAAGACATTTCCTTCTAAATCGAGCAACGTTTCTATGGAAACGACAGGATTTTCTTTTGGGATACGACTATCTCATTTCCG
The DNA here is from genome assembly GCF_021461385.2 of Schistocerca piceifrons. Taxonomy (NCBI): domain Eukaryota; kingdom Metazoa; phylum Arthropoda; class Insecta; order Orthoptera; family Acrididae; genus Schistocerca; species Schistocerca piceifrons. The sequence goes on along the minus strand of NC_060144.1, from coordinate 600,603,503 downwards.
ATCCACTAATCCTTTTTTACTGCATCCCTCACTCCCAAACATTGACGAATTCACACGGAAATTCCGTCGCTGTGAAATACGAGTACTATGTGTTCTAAGACATTTCCTTCTAAATCGAGTAACGTTTCTATGGAAACGACAGGATTTTCTTTTGGGATACGACAATCACATTTCCGATCCACTAATCCTTCTTTACTGCATCCCTCACTCCCACACATTGAAGAATTCACACGGAAATTGCGTCGCTGTGAAGTACGAGTACTATGTGTTCTAAGACATTTCCATCTAAATCGAGTAACGTTTCTATGGAAACGACAGGATTTTCTTTTGGGATACGACAATCTCATTTCCGATCCACTAATCCTTTTTTACTGCATCCCTCACTCCCAAACATTGACGAATTCACACGGAAATTCCGTCGCTGTGAAATACGAGTACTATGTGTTCTAAGACATTTCCTTCTAAATCGAGTAACGTTTCTATGGAAACGACAGGATTTTCTTTTGGGATACGACAATCACATTTCCGATCCACTAATCCTTCTTTACTGCATCCGTCACTCCCACACATTGAAGAATTCACACGGAAATTGCGTCGCTGTGAAATACGAGTACTATGTGTTCTAAGACATTTCCTTCTAAATCGAGCAACGTTTCTATGGAAACGACAGGATTTTCTTTTGGGATACGACAATCTCATTTCCGATCCACTAATCCTTTTTTACTGCATCCCTCACTCCCAAACATTGACGAATTCACACGGAAATTCCGTCGCTGTGAAATACGAGTACTATGTGTTCTAAGACATTTCCTTCTAAATCGAGTAACGTTTCTATGGAAACGACAGGATTTTCTTTTGGGATACGACAATCACAACTCCGATCCACTAATCCTTCTTTACTGATCCCTCACTCCCACACATTGAAGAATTCACACGGAAATTGCGTCGCTGTGAAATACGAGTACTAAGTGTTCTAAGACATTTCCATCTAAATCGAGTAACGTTTCTATGGAAACGACAGGATTTTCTTTTGGGATACGACAATCTCATTTCCGATCCACTAATCCTTTTTTACTGCTTCCCTCACTCCCAAACATTGACGAATTCACACGGAAATTCCGTCGCTGTGAAATACGAGTACTATGTGATCTAAGACATTTCCTTCTAAATCGAGTAACGTTTCTATGGAAACGACAGGATTTTCTTTTGGGATACGACAATCACATTTCCGATGCACTAATCCTTCTTTACTGCATCCCTCACTCCCAAACATTGACGAATTCACACGGAAATTGCGTCGCTGTGAAATACGAGTACTATGTGTTCTAAGACATTTCCTTCTAAATCGAGTAACGTTTCTATGGAAACGACAGGATTTTCTTTTGGGATACGACAATCTCATTTCCGATCCACTAATCCTTTTTTACTGCATCCCTCACTCCCACACATTGAAGAATTCACACGGAAATTGCGTCGCTGTGAAATACGAGTACTATGTGTTCTAAGACATTTCCTTCTAAATCGAGTAACGTTTCTATGGAAACGACAGGATTTTCTTTTGGGATACGACAATCTCATTTCCGATCCACTAATCCTTTTTTACTGCATCCCTCACTCCCAAACATTGACGAATTCACACGGAAATTCCGTCGCTGTGAAATACGAGTACTATGTGATCTAAGACATTTCCTTCTAAATCGAGTAACGTTTCTATGGAAACGACAGGATTTTCTTTTGGGATACGACAATCACATTTCCGATCCACTAATCCTTCTTTACTGCATCCCTCACTCCCAAACATTGACGAATTCACACGGAAATTGCGTCGCTGTGAAATACGAGTACTATGTGTTCTAAGACATTTCCTTCTAAATCGAGTAACGTTTCTATGGAAACGACAGGATTTTCTTTTGGGATACGACAATCACATTTCCGATCCACTAATCCTTCTTTACTGCATCCCTCACTCCCAAACATTGACGAATTCACACGGAAATTGCGTCGCTGTGAAATACGAGTACTATGTGTTCTAAGACATTTCCTTCTAAATCGAGTAACGTTTCTATGGAAACGACAGGATTTTCTTTTGGGATACGACAATCACATTTCCGATCCACTAATCCTTCTTTACTGCATCCCTCACTCCTACACATTGAAGAATTCACACGGAAATTGCGTCGCTGTGAAATACGAGTACTATGTGTTCTAAGACATTTCCTTCTAAATCGAGTAACGTTTCTATGGAAACGACAGGATTTTCTTTTGGGATACGACAATCTCATTTCCGATCCACTAATCCTTCTGTACTGCATCCCTCACTCCCAAACATTGACGAATTCACACGGAAATTCCGTCGCTGTGAAATACGAGTACTATGTGTTCTAAGACATTTCCTTCTAAATCGAGTAACGTTTCTATGGAAACGACAGGATTTTCTTTTGGGATACGACAATCACATTTCCGATCCACTAATCCTTCTTTACTGCATCCCTCACTCCCACACATTGAAGAATTCACACGGAAATTGCGTCGCTGTGAAATACGAGTACTATGTGTTCTAAGACATTTCCTTCTAAATCGAGCAACGTTTCTATGGAAACGACAGGATTTTCTTTTGGGATACGACTATCTCATTTCCGATCCACTAATCCTTTTTTACTGCATCCCTCACTCCCAAACATTGACGAATTCACACGGAAATTCCGTCGCTGTGAAATACGAGTACTATGTGTTCTAAGACATTTCCTTCTAAATCGAGTAACGTTTCTATGGAAACGACAGGATTTTCTTTTGGGATACGACAATCACATTTCCGATCCACTAATCCTTCTTTACTGCATCCCTCACTCCCACACATTGAAGAATTCACACGGAAATTGCGTCGCTGTGAAATACGAGTACTATGTGTTCTAAGACATTTCCATCTAAATCGAGTAACGTTTCTATGGAAACGACAGGATTTTCTTTTGGGATACGACAATCTCATTTCCGATCCACTAATCCTTTTTTACTGCATCCCTCACTCCCAAACATTGACGAATTCACACGGAAATTCCGTCGCTGTGAAATACGAGTACTATGTGTATTAAGACATTTCCTTCTAAATCGAGTAACGTTTCTATGGAAACGACAGGATTTTCTTTTGGGATACGACAATCTCATTTCCGATCCACTAATCCTTTTTTACTGCACCCCTCACTCCCAAACATTGACGAATTCACACGGAAATTGCGTCGCTGTGAAATACGAGTACTATGTGTTCTAAGACATTTCCTTCTAAATCGAGTAACGTTTCTATGGAAACGACAGGAATTTCTTTTGGGATACGTCAATCACATTTCCGATCCACTAATCCTTCTTTACTGCATCCCTCACTCCCACACATTGAAGAATTCTCACGGAAATTGCGTCGCTGTGAAATACGAGTACTATGTGTTCTAAGACATTTCCTTCTAAATCGAGTAACGTTTCTATGGAAACGACAGGATTTTCTTTTGGGATACGACAATCACATTTCCGATCCACTAATCTTTCTTTACTGCATCCCTCACTCCCACACATTGAAGAATTCACACGGAAATTGCGTCGCTGTGAAATACGAGTACTATGTGTTCTAAGACATTTCCTTCTAAATCGAGTAACGTTTCTATGGAAACGACAGGATTTTCTTTTGGGATACGACAATCTCATTTCCGATCCACTAATCCTTCTTTACTGCATCCCTCACTCCCAAACATTGACGAATTCACACGGAAATTGCGTCGCTGTGAAATACGAGTACTATGTGTTCTAAGACATTTCCTTCTAAATCGAGTAACGTTTCTATGGAAACGACAGGATTTTTTTTTTGGGATACGACAATCTCATTTCCGATCCACTAATCCTTTTTTACTGCATCCCTCACACACAAACATTGACGAATTCACACGAAAATTGCGTCGCTGTTATATACGAGTACTATGTGTTCTAAGAAATTTCCTTCTAACTCGAGTAACGTTTCTATGGAAACGACAGGATTTTCTTTTGGGATACGACAATCACATTTCCGATCCACTAATCCTTCTTTATTGCATCCCTCACTCCCACACATTGAAGATTTCACACGGAGATTGCGTCGCTGTGATATACGATTACTATGTGTTCTAAGCCATTTCCTTCTAAATCGAGTTACGTTTCTATGGAAACGACAGGATTTTCTTTTGGGATACGACAATCTCATTTCCGATCCACTAATCCTTCTTTACTGCATCCCTCACTCCCAAACATTGACGAATTCACACGGAAATTCCGTCGCTGTGAAATACGAGTATTATGTGTTTAAAGACATTTCCTTCTAAATCGAGTAACGTTTCTATGGAAACGACAGGATTTTCTTTTGGGATACGACAATCTCTTTTCCGATCCACTAATCCTTTTTCAGTGCATCCCTCTATCCCACACATTGAAGAATTCACACGGAAATTGCGTCGCTGTGAAATACGAGTACTATATGTTCTAAGACATTTCCTTCTAAATCGTGTAACGTTTCTATGGAAACGACAGGATTTTCTTTTGGGATACGACAATCTCATTTCCGATCCACTAATCCTTCTTTACTGCATCCCTCACTCCCTAACGTTGACGAATTCACACGGAAATTCCGTCGCTGTGAAATACGAGTACTATGTGTTCTAAGACATTTCCTTCTAAATCGAGTAACGTTTCTATGGAAACGACAGGATTTTCTTTTGGGATACGACAATCACATTTCCGATCCACTAATCCTTCTTTACTGCATCCCTCACTCCCACACATTGAAGAATTCACACGGAAATTGCGTCGCTGTGAAATACGAGTACTATGTGTTCTAAGACATTTCCTTCTAAATCGAGTAACGTTTCTATGGAAACGACAGGATTTTCTTTTGGGATATGACAATCTCATATCCGATCCACTAATCCTTCATTACTGCATCCCTCACTCCCAAACATTGACGAATTCACACGGAAATTCCGTCGCTGTGAAATACGAGTACTATGTGTTCTAAGACATTTCCTTCTAAATCGAGTAACGTTTCTATGGAAACGACAGGATTTTCTTTTGGGATACGACAATCACATTTCCGATCCACTAATCCTTCTTTACTGCATCCCTCACTCCCACACATTGAAGAATTCACACGGAAATTGCGTCGCTGTGAAATACGAGTACTATGTGTTCTAAGATATTTCCTTCTAAATCGAGTAACGCTTCTATGGAAACGACAGGATTTTCTTTTGGGATACGACAATCACATTTCCGATCCACTAATCCTTCTTTACTGCATCCCTCACTCCCACACATTGAAGAATTCACACGGAAATTGCGTCGCTGTGAAATACGAGTACTATGTGTTTTAAGACATTTCCTTCTAAATCGAGTAACGTTTCTATGGAAACGACAGGATTTTCTTTTGGGATACGACAATCTCATTTCCGATCCACTAATCCTTTTTTACTGCACCCCTCACTCCCAAACATTGACGAATTCACACGGAAATTGCGTCGCTGTGAAATACGAGTACTATGTGTTCTAAAACATTTCCTTCTAAATCGAGTAACGTTTCTATGGAAACGACAGGAATTTCTTTTGGGATACGACAATCACATTTCCGATCCACTATTCCTTCTTTACTGCATCCCTCACTCCCACACATTGAAGAATTCACACGGAAATTGCGTCGCTGTGAAATACGAGTACTATGTGTTCTAAGACATTTCCTTCTAAATCGAGTAACGTTTCTATGGAAACGACAGGATTTTCTTTTGGGATACGAAAATCACATTTCCGATCCACTAATCCTTCTTTACTGCATCCCTCACTCCCACACATTGAAGAATTCTCACGGAAATTGCGTCGCTGTGAAATACGAGTACTATGTGTTCTAAGACATTTCCTTCTAAATCGAGTAACGTTTCTATGGAAACGACAGGATTTTCTTTTGGGATACGACAATCACATTTCCGATCCACTAATCCTTCTTTACTGCATCCCTCACTCCCACACATTGAAGAATTCACACGGAAATTGCGTCGCTGTGAAATACGAGTACTATGTGTTCTAAGACATTTCCTTCTAAATCGAGTAACGTTTCTATGGAAACGAGAGGATTTTCTTTTGGGATACGACAATCTCATTTCCGATCCACTAATCCTTCTTTACTGCATCCCTGACTCCCAAACATTGACGAATTCACACGGAAATTGCGTCGCTGTGAAAAACGAGTACTATGTGTTCTAAGACATTTCCTTCTAAATCGAGTAACGTTTCTATGGAAACGACCGGAATTTCTTTCGGGATACGACAATCACATTTCCGATCCACTAATCCTTCTTTACTGCATCCCTCACTCCCACACATTGAAGAATTCACACGGAAATTGCGTCGCTGTGAAATACGAGTACTATGTGTTCTAAGACATTTCCTTCTAAATCGAGTAACGTTTCTATGAAAACGACAGGATTTTCTTTTGGGATACGACAATCACATTTCCGATCCACTAATCCTTCTTTACTGCATCCCTCACTCCCACACATTGAAGAATTCTCACGGAAATTGCGTCGCTGTGAAATACGAGTACTATGTGTTCTAAGACATTTCCTTCTAAATCGAGTAACGTTTCTATGGAAACGACAGGATTTTCTTTTGGGATACGACAATCACATTTCCGATCCACTAATCCTTCTTTACTGCATCCCTCACTATCACACATTGAAGAATTCACACGGAAATTGCGTCGCTGTGAAATACGAGTACTATGTGTTCTAAGACATTTCCTTCTAAATCGAGTAACGTTTCTATGGAAACGACAGGATTTTCTTTTGGGATACGACAATCTCATTTCCGACCCACTAATCCTTCTTTACTGCATCCCTCACTCCCAAACATTGACGAATTCACACGGAAATTGCGTCGCTGTGAAATACGAGTACTATGTGTTCTAAGACATTTCCTTCTAAATCGAGTAACGTTTCTATGGAAACGACAGGATTTTCTTTTGGGATACGACAATCACATTTCCGATCCACTAATCCTTCTTTACTGCATCCCTCACTCCCACACATTGAAGAATTCACACGGAAATTGCGTCGCTGTGAAATACGAGTACTATGTGTTCTAAGACATTTCCTTCTAAATCGAGTAACGTTTCTATGGAAACGACAGCATTTTCTTTTGGGATAGGACGATCTCAATTCCGATCCACTAATCCTTCTTTACTGCATCCCTCACTCCCACACATTGAAGAATTCACACGGAAATTGCGTCGCTGTGAAATACGAGTACTATGTGTTCTAAGACATTTCCTTCTAAATCGAGTAACGTTTCTATGGAAACGACAGGATTTTCTTTTGGGATACGACAATCTCATTTCCGATCCACTAATCCTTCTTTACTGCATCCCTCACTCCCAAACATTGACGAATTCACACGGAAATTGCGTCGCTGTGAAATACGAGTACTATGTGTTCTAAGACATTTCCTTCTAAATCGAGTAACGTTTCTATGGAAACGACAGGAATTTCTTTTGGGATACGACAATCTCATTTCCGATCCACTAATCCTTCTTTACTGCATCCCTCACTCCCAAACATTGACGAATTCACACGGAAATTCCGTCGCTGTGAAATACGAGTACTATGTGTATTAAGACATTTTCTTCTAAATCGAGGAACGTTTCTATGGAAACGACAGGATTTTCTTTTGGGATACGACAATCTCATTTCCGATCCACTAATCCTTCTTTACTGCATCCCTCACTCCCAAACATTGACGAATTCACACGGAAATTCCGTCGCTGCGAAATACGAGTACTATGTGTTCTAAGACATTTCCTTCTAAATCGAGTAACGTTTCCATGGAAACGACAGGATTTTCTTTTGGGATACGACAATCACATTTCCGATCCACTAATCCTTCTTTACTGCATCCCTCACTCCCACACATTGAAGAATTCACACGGAAATAGCGTCGCTGTGAAATACGAGTACTATGTGTTCTAAGATATTTCCTTCTAAATCGAGTAACGTTTCTATGGAAACGACAGGATTTTCTTTTGGGATACGACAATCTCATTTCCGACCCACTAATCCTTCTTTACTGCATCCCTCACTCCCAAACATTGACGAATTCACACGGAAATTGCGTCGCTGTGAAATACGAGTACTATGTGTTCTAAGACATTTCCTTCTAAATCGAGTAACGTTTCTATGGAAACGACAGGATTTTCTTTTGGGATACGACAATCACATTTCCGATCCACTAATCCTTCTTTACTGCATCCCTCACTCCCACACATTGAAGAATTCACACGGAAATTGCGTCGCTGTGAAATACGAGTACTATGTGTTCTAAGACATTTCCTTCTAAATCGAGTAACGTTTCTATGGAAACGACAGCATTTTCTTTTGGGATAGGACGATCTCAATTCCGATCCACTAATCCTTCTTTACTGCATCCCTCACTCCCACACATTGAAGAATTCACACGGAAATTGCGTCGCTGTGAAATACGAGTACTATGTGTTCTAAGACATTTCCTTCTAAATCGAGTAACGTTTCTATGGAAACGACAGGATTTTCTTTTGGGATACGACAATCTCATTTCCGATCCACTAATCCTTCTTTACTGCATCCCTCACTCCCAAACATTGACGAATTCACACGGAAATTGCGTCGCTGTGAAATACGAGTACTATGTGTTCTAAGACATTTCCTTCTAAATCGAGTAACGTTTCTATGGAAACGACAGGAATTTCTTTTGGGATACGACAATCTCATTTCCGATCCACTAATCCTTCTTTACTGCATCCCTCACTCCCAAACATTGACGAATTCACACGGAAATTCCGTCGCTGTGAAATACGAGTACTATGTGTATTAAGACATTTCCTTCTAAATCGAGGAACGTTTCTATGGAAACGACAGGATTTTCTTTTGGGATACGACAATCTCATTTCCGATCCACTAATCCTTCTTTACTGCATCCCTCACTCCCAAACATTGACGAATTCACACGGAAATTCCGTCGCTGCGAAATACGAGTACTATGTGTTCTAAGACATTTCCTTCTAAATCGAGTAACGTTTCCATGGAAACGACAGGATTTTCTTTTGGGATACGACAATCACATTTCCGATCCACTAATCCTTCTTTACTGCATCCCTCACTCCCACACATTGAAGAATTCACACGGAAATAGCGTCGCTGTGAAATACGAGTACTATGTGTTCTAAGATATTTCCTTCTAAATCGAGTAACGTTTCTATGGAAACGACAGGATTTTCTTTTGGGATACGACAATCTCATTTCCGATCCATTAATCCTTTTTTACTGCATCCCTCACTCCCAAACATTGACGAATTCACACGGAAATTGCGTCGCTGTGAAATACGAGTACTATGTGTTCTAAGACATTTCCTTCTAAATCGAGTAACGTTTCTATGGAAACGACAGGATTTTCTTTTGGGATACGACAATCACATTTCCGATCCACTAATCCTTCTTTACTGCATCCCTCACTCCCACACATTGAAGAATTCACACAGAAATTGCGTCGCTGTGAAATACGAGTACTACGTGTTCTAAGACATTTCCTTCTAAATCGAGTAACTTTTCTATGGAAACGACCGGATTTTCTTTTGGGATACGACAATCTCATTTCCGATCCACTAATCCTTCTTTACTGCATCCCTCACTCCCAAACATTGACGAATTCACACGGAAATTTCGTCGCTGTGAAATACGAGTACTATGTGTTCTAAGACATTTCCTTCTAAATCGAGTAACGTTTCTATGGAAACGGCAGGATTTTCTATTGGGATACGACAATCACATTTCCGATCCACTAATCCTTCTTTACTGCATCCCTCACTCCCACACATTGAAGAATTCACACGGAAATTGCGTCGCTGTGAAATACGAGTACTATGTGTTCTAAGACATTTCCTTCTAAATCGAGTAACGTTTCTATGGAAACGACAGGATTTTCTTTTGGGATACGACAATCACATTTCCGATCCACTAATCCTTCTTTACTGCATCCCTCACTCCCACACATTGAAGAATTCACACGGAAATTGCGTCGCTGTGAAATACGAGTACTATGTGTTCTAAGACATTTCCTTCTAAATCGAGTAACGTTTCTATGGAAACGACAGGATTTTCTTTTGGGATACGACAATCTCAATTCCGATCCATTAATCCTTCTTTACTGCATCCCTCACTCCCAAACATTGACGAATTCACACGGAAATTGCGTCGCTGTGAAATACGAGTACTATGTGTTCTAAGACATTTCCTTCTAAATCGAGTAACGTTTCTATGGAAACGACAGGATTTTCCTTTGGGATACGACAATCACATTTTCGATCCAGTAATCCTTCTTTACTGCATCACTCACTCCCACACATTGAAGAATTCACACGGAAATTGCGTCGCTGTGAAATACGAGTACTATGTGTTCTAAGACATTTCCTTCTAAATCGAGTAACGTTTCTATGGAAACGACAGGATTTTCTTTTGGGATACGACAATCACATTTCCGATCCACTAATCCTTCTTTACTGCATCCCTCACTCCCACACATTGAAGAATTCACACGGAAATTGCGTCGCTGTGAAATACGAGTACTATGTGTTCTAAGACATTTCCTTCTAAATCGAGTAACGTTTCTATGGAAACGACAGGATTTTCTTTTGGGATACGACAATCTCATTTCCGATCCACTAATCCTTCTGTACTGCATCCCTCACTCCCAAACATTGACGAATTCACACGGAAATTCCGTCGCTGTGAAATACGAGTACTATGTGTTCTAAGACATTTCCTTCTAAATCGAGTAACGTTTCTATGGAAACGACAGGATTTTCTTTTGGGATACGACAATCACATTTCCGATCCACTAATCCTTCTTTACTGCATCCCTCACTCCCACACATTGAAGAATTCACACGGAAATTGCGTCGCTGTGAAATACGAGTACTATGTGTTCTAAGACATTTCCTTCTAAATCGAGTAACGTTTCTATGGAAACGACAGGATTTTCTTTTGGGATACGACAATCTCATTTCCGATCCACTAATCCTTTTTTACTGCATCCCTCACTCCCAAACATTGACGAATTCACACGGAAATTCCGTCGCTGTGAAATACGAGTACTATGTGTTCTAAGACATTTCCTTCTAAATCGAGTAACGTTTCTACGGAAACGACAGGATTTTCTTTTGGGATACGACAATCACATTTCCGATCCACTAATCATTCTTTACTGATCCCTCACTCCCACACATTGAAGAATTCACACGGAAATTGCGTCGCTGTGAAATACGAGTACTATGTGTTCTAAGACATTTCCATCTAAATCGAGTAACGTTTCTATGGAAACCACAGGATTTTCTTTTGGGATACGACAATCTCATTTCCGATCCACTAATACTTTTTTACTGCTTCCCTCACTCCAAAACATTGACGAATTCACACGGAAATTCCGTCGCTGTGAAATACGAGTACTATGTGTTCTAAGACATTTCCTTCTAAATCGAGTAACGTTTCTATGGAAACGACAGGATTTTCTTTTGGGATACGACAATCTCATTTCCGATCCACTAATCCTTTTTTACTGCATCCCTCACTCCCACACATTGAAGAATTCACACGGAAATTGCGTCGCTGTGAAATACGAGTACTATGTGTTCTAAGACATTTCCTTCTAAATCGAGTAACGTTTCTATGGAAACGACAGGATTTTCTTTTGGGATACGACAATCTCATTTCCGATCCACTAATCCTTTTTTACTGTATCCCTCACTCCCAAACATTGACGAACTCACACGGAAATTCCGTCGCTGTGAAATACGAGTACTATGTGATCTAAGACATTTCCTTCTAAATCGAGTAACGTTTCTATGGAAACGACAGGATTTTCTTTTGGGATACGACAATCACATTTCCGATCCACTAATCCTTCTTTACTGCATCCCTCACTCCCAAACATTGACGAATTCACACGGAAATTGCGTCGCTGTGAAATACGAGTACTATGTGTTCTAAGACATTTCCTTCTAAATCGAGTAACGTTTCTATGGAAACGACAGGATTTTCTTTTGGGATACGACAATCACATTTCCGATCCACTAATCCTTCTTTACTGCATCCCTCACTCCCAAACATTGACGAATTCACACGGAAATTGCGTCGCTGTGAAATACGAGTACTATGTGTTCTAAGACATTTCCTTCTAAATCGAGTAACGTTTCTATGGAAACGACAGGATTTTCTTTTGGGATACGACAATCACATTTCCGATCCACTAATCCTTCTTTACTGCATTTCTGACTCCTACACATTGAAAAATTCACACGGAAATTGCGTCGCTGTGAAATACGAGTACTATGTGTTCTAAGACATTTCCTTCTAAATCGAGTAACGTTTCTATGGAAACGACAGGATTTTCTTTTGGGATACGACAATCTCATTTCCGATCCACTAATCCTTCTGTACTGCATCCCTCACTCCCAAACATTGACGAATTCACACGGAAATTCCGTCGCTGTGAAATACGAGTACTATGTGTTCTAAGACATTTCCTTCTAAATCGAGTAACGTTTCTATGGAAACGACAGGATTTTCTTTTGGGATACGACAATCACATTTCCGATCCACTAATCCTTCTTTACTGCATCCCTCACTCCCACACATTGAAGAATTCACACGGAAATTGCGTCGCTGTGAAATACGAGTACTATGTGTTCTAAGACATTTCCTTCTAAATCGAGCAACGTTTCTATGGAAACGACAGGATTTTCTTTTGGGATACGACTATCTCATTTCCGATCCACTAATCCTTTTTTACTGCATCCCTCACTCCCAAACATTGACGAATTCACACGGAAATTCCGTCGCTGTGAAATACGAGTACTATGTGTTCTAAGACATTTCCTTCTAAATCGAGTAACGTTTCTATGGAAACGACAGGATTTTCTTTTGGGATACGACAATCACATTTCCGATCCACTAATCCTTCTTTACTGCATCCCTCACTCCCACACATTGAAGAATTCACACGGAAATTGCGCCGCTGTGAAATACGAGTACTATGTGTTCTAAGACATTTCCATCTAAATCGAGTAACGTTTCTATGGAAACGACAGGATTTTCTTTTGGGATACGACAATCTCATTTCCGATCCACTAATCCTTTTTTACTGCATCCCTCACTCCCAAACATTGACGAATTCACACGGAAATTCCGTCGCTGTGAAATACGAGTACTATGTGTTCTAAGACATTTCCTTCTAAATCGAGTAACGTTTCTATGGAAACGACAGGATTTTCTTTTGGGATACGACAATCACATTTCCGATCCACTAATCCTTCTTTACTGCATCCCTCACTCCCACACATTGAAGAATTCACACGGAAATTGCGTCGCTGTGAAGTACGAGTACTATGTGTTCTAAGACATTTCCTTCTAAATCGAGCAACGTTTCTATGGAAACGACAGGATTTTCTTTTGGGATACGACAATCTCATTTCCGATCCACTTATCCTTTTTTACTGCATCCCTCACTCCCAAACATTGACGAATTCACACGGAAATTCCGTCGCTGTGAAATACGAGTACTATGTGTTCTAAGACATTTCCTTCTAAATCGAGTAACGTTTCTATGGAAACGACAGGATTTTCTTTTGGGATACGACAATCACAATTCCGATCCACTAATCCTTCTTTACTGATCCCTCACTCCCACACATTGAAGAATTCACACGGAAATTGCGTCGCTGTGAAATACGAGTACTATGTGTTCTAAGACATTTCCATCTAAATCGAGTAACGTTTCTATGGAAACGACAGGATTTTCTTTTGGGATACGACAATCTCATTTCCGATCCACTAATCCTTTTTTACTGCTTCCCTCACTCCCAAACATTGACGAATTCACACGGAAATTCCGTCGCTGTGAAATACGAGTACTATGTGATCTAAGACATTACCTTCTAAATCGAGTAACGTTTCTATGGAAACGACAGGATTTTCTTTTGGGATACGACAATCACATTTCCGATCCACTAATCCTTCTTTACTGCATCCCTCACTCCCAAACATTGACGAATTCACACGGAAATTGCGTCGCTGTGAAATACGAGTACTATGTGTTCTAAGACATTTCCTTCTAAATCGAGTAACGTTTCTATGGAAACGACAGGATTTTCTTTTGGGATACGACAATCTCATTTCCGATCCACTAATCCTTTTTTACTGCATCCCTCACTCCCACACATTGAAGAATTCACACGGAAATTGCGTCGCTGTGAAATACGAGTACTATGTGTTCTAAGACATTTCCTTCTAAATCGAGTAACGTTTCTATGGAAACGACAGGATTTTCTTTTGGGATACGACAATCTCATTTCCGATCCACTAATCCTTTTTTACTGCATCCCTCACTCCCAAACATTGACGAATTCACACGGAAATTCCGTCGCTGTGAAATACGAGTACTATGTGATCTAAGACATTTCCTTCTAAATCGAGTAACGTTTCTATGGAAACGACAGGATTTTCTTTTGGGATACGACAATCACATTTCCGATCCACTAATCCTTCTTTACTGCATCCCTCACTCCCAAACATTGACGAATTCACACGGAAATTGCGTCGCTGTGAAATACGAGTACTATGTGTTCTAAGACATTTCCTTCTAAATCGAGTAACGTTTCTATGGAAACGACAGGATTTTCTTTTGGGATACGACAATCACATTTCCGATCCACTAATCCTTCTTTACTGCATCCCTCACTCCCAAACATTGACGAATTCACACGGAAATTGCGTCGCTGTGAAATACGAGTACTATGTGTTTTAAGACATTTCCTTCTAAATCGAGTAACGTTTCTATGGAAACGACAGGATTTTCTTTTGGGATACGACAATCTCATTTCCGATCCACTAATCCTTCTTTACTGCATCCCTCACTCCTACACATTGAAGAATTCACACGGAAATTGCGTCGCTGTGAAATACGAGTACTATGTGTTCTAAGACATTTCCTTCTAAATCGAGTAACGTTTCTATGGAAACGACAGGATTTTCTTTTGGGATACGACAATCTCATTTCCGATACACTAATCCTTCTGTACTGCATCCCTCACTCCCAAACATTGACGAATTCACACGGAAATTCCGTCGCTGTGAAATACGAGTACTATGTGTTCTAAGACATTTCCTTCTAAATCGAGTAACGTTTCTATGGAAACGACAGGATTTTCTTTTGGGATACGACAATCACATTTCCGATCCACTAATCCTTCTTTACTGCATCCCTCACTCCCACACATTGAAGAATTCACACGGAAATTGCGTCGCTGTGAAATACGAGTACTATGTGTTCTAAGACATTTCCTTCTAAATCGAGCAACGTTTCTATGGAAACGACAGGATTTTCTTTTGGGATACGACTATCTCATTTCCGATCCACTAATCCTTCATTACTGCATCCCTCACTCCCAAACATTGACGAATTCACACGGAAATTCCGTCGCTGTGAAATACGAGTACTATGTGTTCTAAGACATTTCCTTCTAAATCGAGTAACGTTTCTATGGAAACGACAGGATTTTCTTTTGGGATACGACAATCACATTTCCGATCCACTAATCCTTCTTTACTGCATCCCTCACTCCCACACATTGAAGAATTCACACGGAAATTGCGTCGCTGTGAAATACGAGTACTATGTGTTCTAAGACATTTCCATCTAAATCGAGTAACGTTTCTATGGAAACGACAGGATTTTCTTTTGGGATACGACAATCTCATTTCCGATCCACTAATCCTTTTTTACTGCATCCCTCACTCCCAAACATTGACGAATTCACACGGAAATTCCGTCGCTGTGAAATACGAGTACTATGTGATCTAAGACATTTCCTTCTAAATCGAGTAACGTTTCTATGGAAACGACAGGATTTTCTTTTGGGATACGACAATCACATTTCCGATCCACTAATCCTTCTTTACTGCATCCCTCACTCCCAAACATTGACGAATTCACACGGAAATTGCGACGCTGTGAAATACGAGTACTATGTGTTCTAAGACATTTCCTTCTAAATCGAGTAACGTTTCTATGGAAACGACAGGATTTTCTTTTGGGATACGACAATCTCATTTCCGATCCACTAATCCTTCTTTACTGCATCCCTCACTCCCACACATTGAAGAATTCACACGGAAATTGCGTCGCTGTGAAATACGAGTACTATGTGTTCTAAGACATTTCCTTCTAAATCGAGTAACGTTTCTATGGAAACGACAGGATTTTCTTTTGGGATACGACAATCTCATTTCCGATCCACTAATCCTTTTTTACTGCATCCCTCACTCCCACACATTGAAGAATTCACACGGAAATTGCGTCGCTGTGAAATACGAGTACTATGTGTTCTAAGACATTTCCTTCTAAATCAAGTAACGTTTCTATGGAAACGACAGGATTTTCTTTTGGGATACGACAAATACATTTCCGATCCACTAATCCTTCTTTATTGCATCCCTCACTCCCACACATTGAAGAATTCACATGGAATTTGCGTCGCTGTGAAATACGAGTACTATGTGTTCTAAGACATTTCCTTCTAAATCGAGTAACGTTTCTATGGAAACGACAGGATTTTCTTTTGGGATACGACAATCTCATTTCCGATCCACTAATCCTTTTTTACTGCATCCCTCACTCCCACACATTGAAGAATTCACACGGAAATTGCGTCGCTGTGAAATACGAGTACTATGTGTTCTAAGACATTTCCTTCTAAATCGAGTAACGTTTCTATGGAAACGACAGGATTTTCTTTTGGGATACGACAATCACATTTCCGATCCACTAATCCTTCTTTACTGCATCCCTCACTCCCACACATTGAAGAATTCACACGGAAATTGCGTCGCTGTGAAATACGAGTACTATGTGTTCTAAGACATTTCCTTCTAAATCGAGTAACGTTTCTATGGAAACGACAGGATTTTCTTTTGGGATACGACAATCTCATTTCCGATCCACTAATCCTTCTTTACTGCATCCCTCACTCCCAAATATTGACGAATTCACACGGAAATAGCGTCGCTGTGAAATACGAGTACTATGTGTTCTAAGACATTTCCTTCTAAATCGAGTAACGTTTCTATGGAAACGACAGGATTTTCTTTTGGGATACGACAATCACATTTCTGATCCACTAATCCCTCTTTATTGCATCCCTCACTCCCACACATTGAAGAATTCACACGGAAATTGCGTCGCTGTGAATTACGAGTACTATGTGTTCTAAGACATTTCCTTCTAAATCGAGTAACGTTTCTATGGAAACGACAGGATTTTCTTTTGGGATCCGACAATCACATTTCCGATCCACTAATCCTTCTTTACTGCATCCCTCACTCCCACACATTGAAGAATTCACACGGAAATTCCGTCGCTGTGAAATACGAGTACTATGTGATCTAAGACATTTCCTTCTAAATCGAGTAACGTTTCTATGGAAACGACAGGATTTTCTATTGGGATACGACAATCACATTTCCGATCCACTAATCCTTCTTTACTGCATCCCTCACTCCCAAACATTGACGAATTCACACGGAAATTGCGTCGCTGTGAAATACGAGTACTATGTGTTCTAAGACATTTCCTTCTAAATCGAGTAACGTTTCTATGGAAACGACAGGATTTTCTTTTGGGATACGACAATCACATTTCCGATCCACTAATCCTTCTTTACTGCATCCCTCACTCCCAAACATTGACGAATTCACACGGAAATTGCGTCGCTGTGAAATACGAGTACTATGTGTTCTAAGACATTTCCTTCTAAATCGAGTAACGTTTCTATGGAAACGACAGGATTTTCTTTTGGGATACGACAATCTCATTTCCGATCCACTAATCCTTCTTTACTGCATCCCTCACTCCTACACATTGAAGAATTCACACGGAAATTGCGTCGCTGTGAAATACGAGTACTATGTGTTCTAAGACATTTCCTTCTAAATCGAGTAACGTTTCTATGGAAACGACAGGATTTTCTTTTGGGATACGACAATCTCATTTCCGATCCACTAATCCTTCTGTACTGCATCCCTCACTCCCAAACATTGACGAATTCACACGGAAATTCCGTCGCTGTGAAATACGAGTACTATGTGTTCTAAGACATTTCCTTCTAAATCGAGTAACGTTTCTATGGAAACGACAGGATTTTCTTTTGGGATACGACAATCACATTTCCGATCCACTAATCCTTCTTTACTGCATCCCTCACTCCCACACATTGAAGAATTCACACGGAAATTGCGTCGCTGTGAAATACGAGTACTATGTGTTCTAAGACATTTCCTTCTAAATCGAGCAACGTTTCTATGGAAACGACAGGATTTTCTTTTGGGATACGACTATCTCATTTCCGATCCACTAATCCTTTTTTACTGCATCCCTCACTCCCAAACATTGACGAATTCACACGGAAATTCCGTCGCTGTGAAATACGAGTACTATGTGTTCTAAGACATTTCCTTCTAAATCGAGTAACGTTTCTATGGAAACGACAGGATTTTCTTTTGGGATACGACAATCACATTTCCGATCCACTAATCCTTCTTTACTGCATCCCTCACTCCCACACATTGAAGAATTCACACGGAAATTGCGTCGCTGTGAAATACGAGTACTATGTGTTCTAAGACATTTCCATCTAAATCGAGTAACGTTTCTATGGAAACGACAGGATTTTCTTTTGGGATACGACAATCTCATTTCCGATCCACTAATCCTTTTTTACTGCATCCCTCACTCCCAAACATTGACGAATTCACACGGAAATTCCGTCGCTGTGAAATACGAGTACTATGTGATCTAAGACATTTCCTTCTAAATCGAGTAACGTTTCTATGGAAACGACAGGATTTTCTTTTGGGATACGACAATCACATTTCCGATCCACTAATCCTTCTTTACTGCATCCCTCACTCCCAAACATTGACGAATTCACACGGAAATTGCGACGCTGTGAAATACGAGTACTATGTGTTCTAAGACATTTCCTTCTAAATCGAGTAACGTTTCTATGGAAACGACAGGATTTTCTTTTGGGATACGACAATCTCATTTCCGATCCACTAATCCTTCTTTACTGCATCCCTCACTCCCACACATTGAAGAATTCACACGGAAATTGCGTCGCTGTGAAATACGAGTACTATGTGTTCTAAGACATTTCCTTCTAAATCGAGTAACGTTTCTATGGAAACGACAGGATTTTCTTTTGGGATACGACAATCTCATTTCCGATCCACTAATCCTTTTTTACTGCATCCCTCACTCCCACACATTGAAGAATTCACACGGAAATTGCGTCGCTGTGAAATACGAGTACTATGTGTTCTAAGACATTTCCTTCTAAATCAAGTAACGTTTCTATGGAAACGACAGGATTTTCTTTTGGGATACGACAATCACATTTCCGATCCACTAATCCTTCTTTATTGCATCCCTCACTCCCACACATTGAAGAATTCACATGGAAATTGCGTCGCTGTGAAATACGAGTACTATGTGTTCTAAGACATTTCCTTCTAAATCGAGTAACGTTTCTATTGAAACGACAGGATTTTCTTTTGGGATACGACAATCTCATTTCCGATCCACTAATCCTTTTTTAAAGCATCCCTCACTCCCAAACATTGACGAATTCACACGGAAATTCCGTCGCTGTGAAATACGAGTACTATGTGTTCTAAGACATTTCCTTCTAAATCGAGTAACGTTTCTATGGAAACGACAGGATTTTCTTTTGGGATACGACAATCACATTTCCGATCCACTAATCCTTCTTTACTGCATCCCTCACTCCCACACATTGAAGAATTCACATGGAATTTGCGTCGCTGTGAAATACGAGTACTATGTGTTCTAAGACATTTCCTTCTAAATCGAGTAACGTTTCTATGGAAACGACAGGATTTTCTTTTGGGATACGACAATCTCATTTCCGATCCACTAATCCTTTTTTACTGCATCCCTCACTCCCACACATTGAAGAATTCACACGGAAATTGCGTCGCTGTGAAATACGAGTACTATGTGTTCTAAGACATTTCCTTCTAAATCGAGTAACGTTTCTATGGAAACGACAGGATTTTCTTTTGGGATACGACAATCACATTTCCGATCCACTAATCCTTCTTTACTGCATCCCTCACTCCCACACATTGAAGAATTCACACGGAAATTGCGTCGCTGTGAAATACGAGTACTATGTGTTCTAAGACATTTCCTTCTAAATCGAGTAACGTTTCTATGGAAACGACAGGATTTTCTTTTGGGATACGACAATCTCATTTCCGATCCACTAATCCTTCTTTACTGCATCCCTCACTCCCAAATATTGACGAATTCACACGGAAATTGCGTCGCTGTGAAATACGAGTACTATGTGTTCTAAGACATTTCCTTCTAAATCGAGTAACGTTTCTATGGAAACGACAGGATTTTCTTTTGGGATACGACAATCACATTTCCGATCCACTAATCCCTCTTTATTGCATCCCTCACTCCCACACATTGAAGAATTCACACGGAAATTGCGTCGCTGTGAAATACGAGTACTATGTGTTCTAAGACATTTCCATCTAAATCGAGTAACGTTTCTATGGAAACGACAGGATTTTCTTTTGGGATACGACAATCTCATTTCCGATCCACTAATCCTTTTTTACTGCATCCCTCACTCCCAAACATTGACGAATTCACACGGAAATTCCGTCGCTGTGAAATACGAGTACTATGTGATCTAAGACATTTCCTTCTAAATCGAGTAACGTTTCTATGGAAACGACAGGATTTTCTTTTGGGATACGACAATCACATTTCCGATCCACTAATCCTTCTTTACTGCATCCCTCACTCCCACACATTGAAGAATTCACACGGAAATTGCGTCGCTGTGAAATACGAGTACTATGTGTTCTAAGACATTTCCTTCTAAATCGAGTAACGTTTCTATGGAAACGACAGGATTTTCATTTGGGATACGACAATCTCATTTCCGATCCACTAATCCTTTTTTACTGCATCCCTCACTCCCACACATTGAAGAATTCACACGGAAATTGCGTCGCTGTGAAATACGAGTACTATGTGTTCTAAGACATTTCCTTCTAAATCGAGTAACGTTTCTATAGAAACGACAGGATTTTCTTTTGGGATATGACAATCACATTTCCGATCCACTAATCCTTCTTTACTGCATCCCTCACTCCCACACATTGAAGAATTCACATGGAAATTGCGTCGCTGTGAAATACGAGTACTATGTGTTCTAAGACATTTTCTTCTAAATCGAGTAACGTTTCTATTGAAACGACAGGATTTTCTTTTGGGATACGAAAATCTCATTTCCGATCCACTAATCCTTTTTTAATGCATCCCTCACTCCCAAACATTGACGAATTCACACGGAAATTCCGTCGCTGTGAAATACGAGTACTATGTGTTCTAAGACATTTCCTTCTAAATCGAGTAACGTTTCTATGGAAACGACAGGATTTTCTTTTGGGATACGACAATCACATTTCCGATCCACTAATCCTTCTTTACTGCATCCCTCACTCCCAAACATTGAAGAATTCACACGGAAATTGCGTCGCTGTGAAATTCGAGTACTATGTGTTCTAAGACATTTCCTTCTAAATCGAGTAACGTTTTTATGGAAACGACAGGATTTTGTTTTGGGATACGACAATCACATTTCCGATCCACTAATCCTTCTTTACTGCATCCCTCACTCCCAAACAATGACGAATTCACACGGAAATTGCGTCACTGTGAAATACGAGTACCATGTGTTCTAAGACATTTCCTTCTAAATGGAGTAACGTTTCTATGGAAACGACAGGATTTTCTTTTGGGATACGACAATCTCATTTCCGATCCACTAATCCTTTTTTACTGCATTTCTCACTCCCACACATTGAAGAATTCACACGGAAATTGCGTCGCTGTGAAATACGAGTACTATGTGTTCTAAGACATTTCCTTCTAAATCGAGTAACGTTTCTATGGAGACGACATTATTTTCTTTTGGGATACGACAACCACATTTCCGATCCACTAATCCTTCTCTACTGCATCCCTCACTCCCACACATTGGAGAATTCCAAGGAAATTGCGTCGCTGTGAAATACGAGTACTATGTGTTCTAAGACATTTCCTTCTAAATCGAGTAACGTTTCTATGGAAACGACAGGATTTTCTTTTGGGATACGACAATCTCATTTCCGATCCACTAATCCTTCTTTACTGCATCCCTCACTCCCAAACATTGACGAATTCACACGGAAATTCCGTCGCTGTGAAATACGAGTACTATGTGTTCTAAGACATTTCCTTCTAAATCGAGTAACGTTTCTATGGAAACGACAGGATTTTCTTTTGGGATACGACAATCACATTTCCGATCCACTAATCCTTCTTTACGGCATCCCTCACTCCCAAACATTGTTGAATTCACACGGAAATTGCGTCGCTGTGAAATACGAGTACTATGTGTTCTAAGACATTTCCTTCTAAATCGAGTAACGTTTCTATGGAAACGACAGGATTTTCTTTTGGGATACGACAATCACATTTCCGATCCACTAATCCTTCTTTACTGCATCCCTCACTCCCACACATTGAAGAATTCACACGGAAATTGCGTCGCTGTGAAATACGAGTACTACGTGTTGTAAGACATTTCCTTCTAAATCGAGTAACGTTTTTATGGAAACGACAGGATTTTCTTTTGGGATACGACAATCTCATTTCCGATCCACTAATCCTTCTTTACTGCATCCCTCACTCCCAAACATTGACGAATTCACTCGGAAATTCCGTCGCTGTGAAATACGAGTTCTATGTGTTCTAAGACATTTCCTTCTAAATCGAGTAACGTTTCTATGGAAACGACAGGATTTTCTATTGGGATACGACAATCACATTTCCGATCCACTAATCCTTATTTACTGCATCCCTCACTCCCACACATTGAAGAATTTTCACGGAAATTGCGTCGCTGTGAAATACGAGTACTATGTGTTCTAAGACATTTCCTTCTAGATCGAGTAACGTTTCTATGGAAACGACAGGATTTTCTTTTGGGATACGACAATCACATTTCCTATCCACTAATCCTTCTTTACTGCATCCCTCACTCCCACACATTGAAGAATTCACACGGAAATTGCGTCGCTGTGAAATACGAGTACTATGTGTTCTAAGACATTTCCTTCTAAATCGAGTAACGTTTCTATGGAAACGACAGGATTTTCTTTTGGGATACGACAATCACATTTCCGATCCACTAATCCTTCTTTACTGCATCCCTCACTCCCACACATTGAAGAATTCCCACGGAAATTGCGTCGCTGTGAAATACGAGTACTATGTGTTCTAAGACATTTCCTTCTAAATCGGGTAACGTTTCTATGGAAACGACAGGATTTTCTTTTGGGATAGGACAATCTCATTTCCGATCCACTAATCCTTCTTTACTGCATCCCTCACTCCCAAACATTGACGAATTCACACGGAAATTGCGTCGCTGTGAAATACGAGTACTATGTGTTCTAAGAAATTTCCTTCTAAATCGAGTAACGTTTCTATGGAAACGACAGGATTTTCTTTTGGGATACGACAATCTCATTTCCGATCCACTAATCCTTTTTTACTGCATCCCTCACACCCAAAGATTGACGAATTCACACGGAAATTGCGTCGCTGTGATATACGAGTACTATGTGTTCTAAGACATTTCCTTCTAAATCGAGTAACGTTTCTATGGAAACGACAGGATTTTCTTTTGTTATACGACAATCACATTTCCGATCCACTAATCCTTCTTTATTGCATCCCTCACTCCCACACATTGAAGAATTCACACGGAAATTGCGTCGCTGTGATATACGAGTACTATGTGTTCTAAGCCATTTCCTTCTAAATCGAGTCACGTTTCTATGGAAACTACAGGATTTTCTTTTGGGATACGACAATCTCATTTCCGATCCACTAATCCTTCTTTACTGCATCCCTCACTCCCAAACATTGACGAATTCACACGGAAATTCCGTCGCTGTGAAATACGAGTACTATGTGTTTAAAGACATTTCCTTCTAAATCGAGTAACGTTTCTATGGAAACGACAGGATTTTCTTTTGGGATACGACAATCTCATTTCCGATCCACTAATCCTTCTTTAGTGCATCCCTCACTCCCACACATTGAAGAATTCACACGGAAATTGCGTCGCTGTGAAATACGAGTACTATGTGTTCTAAGACATTTCCTTCTAAATCGAGTAACGTTTCTATGGAAACGACAGGATTTTCTATTGGGATACGACAATCTCATTTCCGATCCACTAATCCTTCTTTACTGCATCCCTCACTCCCAAACATTGACGAATTCACACGGAAATTCCGTCGCTGTGAAATACGAGTACTTTGTGTTCTAAGACATTTCCTTCTAAATCGAGTAACGTTTCTATGGAAACGATAGGAATTTCTTTTGGGATACGACAATCACATTTCCGATCCACTAATCCTTCTTTACTGCATCCCTCACTCCCACACATTGAAGAATTCACACGGAAATTGCGTCGCTGTGAAATACGAGTACTATGTGTTCTAAGATATTTCCTTCTAAATCGAGTAACGTTTCTATGGAAACGACAGGAATTTCTTTTGGGATACGACAATCACATTTCCGATCCACTAATCCTTCTTTACTGCATCCCTCATTCCCACACATTGAAGAATTCACACGGAAATTGCGTCGCTGTGAAATACGAGTACTATGTGTTCTAAGACATTTCCTTCTAAATCGAGTAACGTTTCTATGGAAACGACAGGATTTTCTTTTGGGATACGACAATTTCATTTCCGATCCACTAATCCTTCTTTACTGCATCCCTCACTCCCAAACATTGACGAATTCACACGGAAATTGCGTCGCTGTGAAATACGAGTACTATGTGTTCTAAGACATTTCCTTCTTAATCGAGTAACGTTTCTATGGAAACGACAGGATTTTCTTTTGGGATACGACAATCACATTTCCGATCCACTAATCCTTCTTTACTGCATCCCTCACTCCCACACATTGAAGAATTCTCACGGAAATTGCGTCGCTTTGAAATACGAGTACTATGTGTTCTAAGACATTTCCTTCTAAATCGAGTAACGTTTCTATGGAAACGACAGGATTTTCTTTTGGGATACGACAATCACATTTCCGATCCACTAATCCTTCTTTACTGCATCCCTCATTCCCACACATTGAAGAATTAACACGGAAATTGCGTCGCTGAGAAATACGAGTACTATGTGTTCTAAGACATTTCCTTCTAAATCGAGTAACGTTTCTATGGAAACGACAGGATTTTCTTTTGGGATAGGACAATCTCAATTCCGATCCACTAATCCTTCTTTACTGCATCCCTCACTCCCACACATTGAAGAATTCACACGGAAATTGCGTCGCTGTGAAATACGAGTACTATGTGTTCTAAGACATTTCCTTCTAAATCGAGTAACGTTTCTATGGAAACGACAGGAATTTCTTTTGGGATACGACAATCTCATTTCCGATCCACTAATCCTTCTTTACTGCATCCCTCACTCCCAAACATTGACGAATTCACACGGAAATTGCGTCGCTGTGAAATACGAGTACTATGTGTTCTAAGACATTTCCTTCTAAATCGAGTAACGTTTCTATGGAAACGACAGGATTTTTTTTTGGGATACGACAATCTCATTTCCGATCCACTAATCCTTTTTTACTGCATCCCTCACACCCAAACATTGACGAATTCACACGGAAATTGCGTCGCTGTGATATACGAGTACTATGTGTTCTAAGACATTTCCTTCTAACTCGAGTAACGTTTCTATGGAAACGACAGGATTTTCTTTTGGGATACGACAATCACATTTCCGATCCACTAATCCTTCTTTATTGCATCCCTCACTCCCACACATTGAAGATTTCACACGGAAATTGCGTCGCTGTGATATACGATTACTATGTGTTCTAAGCCATTTCCTTCTAAATCGAGTTACGTTTCTATGGAAACGACAGGATTTTCTTTTGGGATACGACAATCTCATTTCCGATCCACTAATCCTTCTTTACTGCATCCCTCACTCCCAAACATTGACGAATTCACACGGAAATTCCGTCGCTGTGAAATACGAGTATTATGTGTTTAAAGACATTTCCTTCTAAATCGAGTAACGTTTCTATGGAAACGACAGGATTTTCTTTTGGGATACGACAATCTCATTTCCGATCCACTAATCCTTCTTTAGTGCATCCCTCACTCCCACACATTGAAGAATTCACACGGAAATTGCGTCGCTGTGAAATACGAGTACTATATGTCCTAAGACATTTCCTTCTAAATCGAGTAACGTTTCTATGGAAACGACAGGATTTTCTTTTGGGATACGACAATCTCATTTCCGATCCACTAATCCTTCTTTACTGCATCCCTCACTCCCAAACATTGACGAATTCACACGGAAATTCCGTCGCTGTGAAATACGAGGACTATGTGTTCTAAGACATTTCCTTCTAAATCGAGTAACGTTTCTATGGAAACGACAGGATTTTCTTTTGGGATACGACAATCTCATTTCCGATCCACTAATCCTTCTTTAGTGCATCCCTCACTCCCACACATTGAAGAATTCACACGGAAATTGCGTCGCTGTGAAATACGAGTACTATGTGTTCTAAGACATTTCCTTCTAAATCGAGTAACGTTTCTATGGAAACGACAGGATTTTCTTTTGGGATACGACAATGTCATTTCCGATCCACTAATCCTTCTTTACTGCATCCCTCACTCCCAAACATTGACGAATTCACATGGAAATTGCGTCGCTGTGAAATACGAGTACTATGTGTTCTAAGACATTTCCTTCCAAATCGAGTAACGTTTCTATGGAAACGACAGATTTTCCTTTTGGGATATGACAATCTCGTTTCCGATCCACTAATCCTTCTTTAGTGCAACCCTCACTCCCACACATTGAAGAATTCACACGGAAATTGCGTCGCTGTGAAATACGAGTACTATGTGTTCAAAGACATTTCCTTCTAAATCGAGTAACGTTTCTATGGAAACGACAGGATTTTCTTTTGGGATACGACAATCTCATTTCCGATCCACTAATCCTTCTTTACTGCATCCCTCACTCCCAAACATTGACGAATTCACACGGAAATTCCGTCGCAGTGAAATACGAGTACTATGTGTTCTAAGACATTTCCTTCTAAATCGAGTAACGTTTCTATGGAAACGACAGGATTTTCTTTTGGGATACGACAATCACATTTCCGATCCACTAATCCTTCTTTACTGCATCCCTCACTCCCACACATTGAAGAATTCACACGGAAATCGCGTCGCTGTGAAATACGAGTACTATGTGTTCTAAGATATTTCCTTCTAAATCGAGTAACGCTTCTATGGAAACGACAGGATTTTCTTTTGGGATACGACAATCACATTTCCGATCCACTAATCCTTCTTTACTGCATCCCTCACTCCCACACATTGAAGAATTCACACGGAAATTGCGTCGCTGTGAAATACGAGTACTATGTGTTCTAAGACATTTCCTTCTAAATCGAGTAACGTTTCTATGGAAACGACAGGATTTTCTTTTGGGATACGACAATCTCATTTCCGATCCACTAATCCTTTTTTACTGCACCCCTCACTCCCAAACATTGACGAATTCACACGGAAATTGCGTCGCTGTGAAATACGAGTACTATGTGTTCTAAGACATTTCCTTCTAAATCGAGTAACGTTTCTATGGAAACGACAGGATTTTCTTTTGGGATACGACAATCTCATTTCCGATCCACTAATCCTTCTTTACTGCATCCCTCACTCCCAAACATTGACGAATTCACACGGAAATTCCGTCGCTGTGAAATACGAGTACTATGTGTTCTAAGACATTTCCTTCTAAATCGAGTAACGTTTCTATGGAAACGACAGGATTTTCTTTTGGGATACGACAATCACATTTCCGATCCACTAATCCTTCTTTACTGCATCCCTCACTCCCACACATTGAAGAATTCACACGGAAATTGCGTCGCTGTGAAATACGAGGACTATGTGTTCTAAGATATTTCCTTCTAAATCGAGTCACGTTTCTATGGAGACGACAGGAATTTCTTTTGGGATACGACAATCACATTTCCGATCCACTAATCCTTCTTTACTGCATCCCTCACTCCCACACATTGAAGAATTCACACGGAAATTGCGTCGCTGTGAAATACGAGTACTATGTGTTCTAAGACATTTCCTGCTAAATCGAGTAACGTTTCTATGGAAACGACAGGATTTTCTTTTGGGATACGACAATCACATTTCCGATCCACTAATCCTTCTTTACTGCATCCCTCACTCCCACACATTGAAGAATTCTCACGGAAATTGCGTCGCTGTGAAATACGAGTACTATGTGTTCTAAGACATTTCCTTCTAAATCGAGTAACGTTTCTATGGAAACGACAGGATTATCTTTTGGGATACGACAATCACATTTCCGATCCACTAATCCTTCTTTACTGCATCCCTCACTCCCACACATTGAAGAATTCACACGGAAATTGCGTCGCTGTGAAATACGAGTACTATGTGTTCTAAGACATTTCCTTCTAAATCGAGTAACGTTTCTATGGAAACGACAGGATTTTCTTTTGGGATACGACAATCACATTTCCGATCCACTAATCCTTCTTTTCTGCATCCCTCACTCCCACACATTGAAGAATTCACACGGAAATTGCGTCGCTGTGAAATACGAGTACTATGTGTTCTAAGACATTTCCTTCTAAATCGAGTAACGTTTCTATGGAAACGACAGGATTTTCTTTTGGGATACGACAATCTCATTTCCGATCCACTAATCCTTCTTTACTGCATCCCTCACTCCCAAACATTGACGAATTCACACGGAAATTGCGTCGCTGTGAAATACGAGTACTATGTGTTCTAAGACATTTCCTTCTAAATCGAGTAACGTTTCTATGGAAACGACAGGATTTTCTTTTGGGATACGACAATCACATTTCCGATCCACTAATCCTTCTTTACTGCATCCCTCACTCCCACACATTGAAGAATTCACACGGAAATTGCGTCGCTGTGTAATACGAGTACTATGTGTACTAAGACATTTCCTTCTAAATCGAGTAACGTTTCTATGGAAACGACAGGATTTTCTTTTGGGATAGGACAATCTCAATTCCGATCCACTAATCCTTCTTTACTGCATCCCTCACTCCCACACATTGAAGAATTCACACGGAAATTGCGTCGCTGTGAAATACGAGTACTATGTGTTCTAAGACATTTCCTTCTAAATCGAGTAACGTTTCCATGGAAACGACAGGATTTTCTATTGGGATACGACAATCACGTTTCCGATTCACTAATCCTTCTTTAGTGCAACCCTCACTCCCACACATTGAAGAATTCACTCGGAAATTGCGTCGCTGTGAAATACGAGTACTATGTGTTCTAAGACATTTCCTTCTAAATCGAGTAACGTTTCTATGGAAACGACAGGATTTTCTTTTGGGATACGACAATCTCATTTCCGATCCACTAATCCTTCTTTACTGCATCCCTCACTCCCAAACATTGACGAATTCACACGGAAATTCCGTCGCTGTGAAATACGAGTTCTATGTGTTCTAAGACATTTCCTTCAAAATGGGGTAACGTTTCTATGGAAACGACAGGATTTTCTTTTGGGATACGACAATCACATTTCCGATCCACTAATCCTTCTTTACTGCATCCCTCACTCACACACATTGAAGAATTCACACGGAAATTGCGTCGCTGTGAAATACGAGTACTATGTGTTCTAAGATATTTCCTTCTAAATCGAGTAACGTTTCTATGGAAACGACAGGATTTTCTTTTGGGATACGACAATCACATTTCCGATCCACTAATCCTTCTTTACTGCATCCCTCACTCCCACACATTGAAGAATTCACACGGAAATTGCGTCGTTGTGAAATACGAGTACTATGTGTTCTAAGACATTTCCTTCTAAATCGAGTAACGTTTCTATGGAAACGAAAGGATTTTCTTTTGGGATACGACAATCTCATTTCCGATCCACTAATCCTTTTTTACTGCATCCCTCACTCCCAAACATTGACGAATTCACACGGAAATTGCGTCGCTGTGAAATACGAGTACTATGTGTTCTAAGACATTTCCTTCTAAATCGAGTAACGTTTCTATGGAAACGACAGGATTTTCTTTTGGGATACGACAATCACATTTCCGATCCACTAATCCTTCTTTACTGCATCCCTCACTCCCACACATTGAAGAATTCACACAGAAATTGCGTCGCTGTGAAATACGAGTACTACGTGTTCTAAGACATTTCCTTCTAAATCGAGTAACGTTTCTATGGAAACGACAGGATTTTCTTTTGGGATACGACAATCTCATTTCCGATCCACTAATCCTTCTTTACTGCATCCCTCACTCCCAAACATTGACGAATTCACACGGAAATTGCGTCGCTGTGAAATACGAGTACTATGTGTTCTAAGACATTTCCTTCTAAATCGAGTAACGTTTCTATGGAAACGACAGGATTTTCTTTTGGGATACGACAATCACATTTCCGATCCACTAATCCTTCTTTACTGCATCCCTCACTCCCACACATTGAAGAATTCACACGGAAATTGCGTCGCTGTGAAATACGAGTACTATGTGTTCTAAGACATTTCCTTCTAAATCGAGTAACGTTTCTATGGAAACGACAGGATTTTCTTTTGGGATACGACAATCACATTTCCGATCCACTAATCCTTCTTTACTGCATCCCTCACTCCCACACATTGAAGAATTCACACGGAAATTGCGTCGCTGTGAAATACGAGTACTATGTGTTCTAAGACATTTCCTTCTAAATCGAGTAACGTTTCTATGGAAACGACAGGATTTTCTTTTGGGATACGACAATCTCATTTCCGATCCACTAATCCTTCTGTACTGCATCCCTCACTCCCAAACATTGACGAATTCACACGGAAATTCCGTCGCTGTGAAATACGAGTACTATGTGTTCTAAGACATTTCCTTCTAAATCGAGTAACGTTTCTATGGAAACGACAGGATTTTCTTTTGGGATCCGACAATCACATTTCCGATCCACTAATCCTTCTTTACTGCATCCCTCACTCCCACACATTGAAGAATTCACACGGAAATTGCGTCGCTGTGAAATACGAGTACTATGTGTTCTAAGACATTTCCTTCTAAATCGAGCAACGTTTCTATGGAAACGACAGGATTTTCTTTTGGGATACGACAATCTCATTTCCGATCCACTAATCCTTCTTTACTGCATCCCTCACTCCCAAACATTGACGAATTCACACGGAAATTCCGTCGCTGTGAAATACGAGTACTATGTGTTCTAAGACATTTCCTTCTAAATCGAGTAACGTTTCTATGGAAACGGCAGGATTTTCTATTGGGATACGACAATCACATTTCCGATCCACTAATCCTTCTTTACTGCATCCCTCACTCCCACACATTGAAGAATTCACACGGAAATTGCGTCGCTGTGAAATACGAGTACTATGTGTTCTAAGACATTTCCTTCTAAATCGAGTAACGTTTCTATGGAAACGACAGGATTTTCTTTTGGGATACGACAATCACATTTCCGATCCACTAATCCTTCTTTACTGCATCCCTCACTCCCACACATTGAAGAATTCACACGGAAATTGCGTCGCTGTGAAATACGAGTACTATGTGTTCTAAGACATTTCCTTCTAAATCGAGTAACGTTTCTATGGAAACGACAGGATTTTCTTTTGGGATACGACAATCTCATTTCCGATCCACTAATCCTTCTTTACTGCATCCCTCACTCCCAAACATTGACGAATTCACACGGAAATTGCGTCGCTGTGAAATACGAGTACTATGTGTTCTAAGACATTTCCTTCTAAATCGAGTAACGTTTCTATGGAAACGACAGGATTTTCTTTTGGGATACGACAATCACATTTCCGATCCACTAATCCTTCTTTACTGCATCCATCACTCCCACACATTGAAGAATTCACACGGAAATTGCGTCCCTGTGAAATACGAGTACTATGTGTTCTAAGACATTTCCTTCTAAATCGAGTAACGTTTCTATGGAAACGACAGGATTTTCTTTTGGGATACGACAATCTCATTTCCGATCCACTAATCCTTCTGTACTGCATCCCTCACTCCCAAACATTGACGAATTCACACGGAAATTCCGTCGCTGTGAAATACGAGTACTATGTGTTCTAAGACATTTCCTTCTAAATCGAGTAACGTTTCTATGGAAACGACAGGATTTTCTTTTGGGATCCGACAATCACATTTCCGATCCACTAATCCTTCTTTACTGCATCCCTCACTCCCACACATTGAAGAATTCACACGGAAATTGCGTCGCTGTGAAATACGAGTACTATGTGTTCTAAGACATTTCCTTCTAAATCGAGCAACGTTTCTATGGAAACGACAGGATTTTCTTTTGGGATACGACAATCTCATTTCCGATCCACTAATCCTCTTTTACTGCATCCCTCACTCCCAAACATTGACGAATTCACACGGAAATTCCGTCGCTGTGAAATACGAGTACTATGTGTTCTAAGACATTTCCTTCTAAATCGAGTAACGTTTCTATGGAAACGACAGGATTTTCTTTTGGGATACGACAATCACATTTCCGATCCACTAATCCTTCTTTACTGCATCCCTCACTCCCACACATTGAAGAATTCACACGGAAATTGCGTCGCTGTGAAATACGAGTACTATGTGTTCTAAGACATTTCCATCTAAATCGAGTAACGTTTCTATGGAAACGACAGGATTTTCTTTTGGGATACGACAATCTCATTTCCGATCCACTAATCCTTTTTTACTGAATCCCTCACTCCCACACATTGAAGAATTCACACGGAAATTGCGTCGCTGTGAAATACGAGTACTATGTGTTCTAAGACATTTCCTTCTAAATCGAGTAACGTTTCTATGGAAACGACAGGATTTTCTTTTGGGATACGACAATCACATTTCCGATCCACTAATCCTTCTTTACTGCATCCCTCACTCCCACACATTGAAGAATTCACACGGAAATTGCGTCGCTGTGAAATACGAGTACTATGTGTTCTAAGACATTTCCTTCTAAATCGAGTAACGTTTCTATGGAAACGACAGGATTTTCTTTTGGGATACGACAATCTCATTTCCGATCCACTAATCCTTCTTTACTGCATCCCTCACTCCCAAACATTGACGAATTCACACGGAAATTGCGTCGCTGTGAAATACGAGTACTATGTGTTCTAAGACATTTCCTTCTAAATCGAGTAACGTTTCTATGGAAACGACAGGATTTTCTTTTGGGATACGACAATCACATTTCCGATCCACTAATCCTTCTTTACTGCATCCCTCACTCCCACACATTGAAGAATTCACACGGAAATTGCGTCGCTGTGAAATACGAGTACTATGTGTTCTAAGACATTTCCTTCTAAATCGAGTAACGTTTCTATGGTAACGACAGGATTTTCTTTTGGGATACGACAATCACATTTCCGATCCACTAATCCTTCTTTACTGCATCCCCCACTCCCACACATTGATGAATTCGCACAGAAATTGCGTCGCTGTGAAATACGAGTACTACGTGTTCTAAGACATTTCCTTCTAAATCTAGTAACGTTTCTATGGAAACGACAGGATTTTCTTTTGGGATACGACAATCTCATTTCCGATCCACTAATCCTTCTTTACTGCATCCCTCACTCCCAAACATTGACGAATTCACACGGAAATTCCGTCTCTGTGAAATACGAGTACTATGTGTTCTAAGACATTTCCTTCTAAATCGAGTAACGTTTCTATGGAAACGGCAGGATTTTCTATTGGGATACGACAATCACATTTCCGATCCACTAATCCTTCTTTACTGCATCCCTCACTCCCACACATTGAAGAATTCACACGGAAATTGCGTCGCTGTGAAATACGAGTACTATGTGTTCTAAGACATTTCCTTCTAAATCGAGTAACGTTTCTATGGAAACGACAGGATTTTCTTTTGGGATACGACAATCACATTTCCGATCCACTAATCCTTCTTTACTGCATCCCTCACTCCCACACATTGAAGAATTCACACGGAAATTGCGTCGCTGTGAAATACGAGTACTATGTGTTCTAAGACATTTCCTTCTAAATCGAGTAACGTTTCTATGGAAACGACAGGATTTTCTTTTGGGATACGACAATCACATTTCCGATCCACTAATCCTTCTTTACTGCATCCCTCACTCCCACACATTGAAGAATTCACACGGAAATTGCGTCGCTGTGAAATACGAGTACTATGTGTTCTAAGACATTTCCTTCTAAATCGAGTAACGTTTCTATGGAAACGACAGGATTTTCTTTTGGGATACGACAATCTCATTTCCGATCCACTAATCCTTCTGTACTGCATCCCTCACTCCCAAACATTGACGAATTCACACGGAAATTCCGTCGCTGTGAAATACGAGTACTATGTGTTCTAAGACATTTCCTTCTAAATCGAGTAACGTTTCTATGGAAACGACAGGATTTTCTTTTGGGATCCGACAATCACATTTCCGATCCACTAATCCTTCTTTACTGCATCCCTCACTCCCACACATTGAAGAATTCACACGGAAATTGCGTCGCTGTGAAATACGAGTACTATGTGTTCTAAGACATTTCCTTCTAAATCGAGCAACGTTTCTATGGAAACGACAGGATTTTCTTTTGGGATACGACAATCTCATTTCCGATCCACTAATCCTTCTTTACTGCATCCCTCACTCCCAAACATTGACGAATTCACACGGAAATTCCGTCGCTGTGAAATACGAGTACTATGTGTTCTAAGACATTTCCTTCTAAATCGAGTAACGTTTCTATGGAAACGGCAGGATTTTCTATTGGGATACGACAATCACATTTCCGATCCACTAATCCTTCTTTACTGCATCCCTCACTCCCACACATTGAAGAATTCACACGGAAATTGCGTCGCTGTGAAATACGAGTACTATGTGTTCTAAGACATTTCCTTCTAAATCGAGTAACGTTTCTATGGAAACGACAGGATTTTCTTTTGGGATACGACAATCACATTTCCGATCCACTAATCCTTCTTTACTGCATCCCTCACTCCCACACATTGAAGAATTCACACGGAAATTGCGTCGCTGTGAAATACGAGTACTATGTGTTCTAAGACATTTCCTTCTAAATCGAGTAACGTTTCTATGGAAACGACAGGATTTTCTTTTGGGATACGACAATCTCATTTCCGATCCACTAATCCTTCTTTACTGCATCCCTCACTCCCAAACATTGACGAATTCACACGGAAATTGCGTCGCTGTGAAATACGAGTACTATGTGTTCTAAGACATTTCCTTCTAAATCGAGTAACGTTTCTATGGAAACGACAGGATTTTCTTTTGGGATACGACAATCACATTTCCGATCCACTAATCCTTCTTTACTGCATCCATCACTCCCACACATTGAAGAATTCACACGGAAATTGCGTCCCTGTGAAATACGAGTACTATGTGTTCTAAGACATTTCCTTCTAAATCGAGTAACGTTTCTATGGAAACGACAGGATTTTCTTTTGGGATACGACAATCTCATTTCCGATCCACTAATCCTTCTGTACTGCATCCCTCACTCCCAAACATTGACGAATTCACACGGAAATTCCGTCGCTGTGAAATACGAGTACTATGTGTTCTAAGACATTTCCTTCTAAATCGAGTAACGTTTCTATGGAAACGACAGGATTTTCTTTTGGGATCCGACAATCACATTTCCGATCCACTAATCCTTCTTTACTGCATCCCTCACTCCCACACATTGAAGAATTCACACGGAAATTGCGTCGCTGTGAAATACGAGTACTATGTGTTCTAAGACATTTCCTTCTAAATCGAGCAACGTTTCTATGGAAACGACAGGATTTTCTTTTGGGATACGACAATCTCATTTCCGATCCACTAATCCTCTTTTACTGCATCCCTCACTCCCAAACATTGACGAATTCACACGGAAATTCCGTCGCTGTGAAATACGAGTACTATGTGTTCTAAGACATTTCCTTCTAAATCGAGTAACGTTTCTATGGAAACGACAGGATTTTCTTTTGGGATACGACAATCACATTTCCGATCCACTAATCCTTCTTTACTGCATCCCTCACTCCCACACATTGAAGAATTCACACGGAAATTGCGTCGCTGTGAAATACGAGTACTATGTGTTCTAAGACATTTCCATCTAAATCGAGTAACGTTTCTATGGAAACGACAGGATTTTCTTTTGGGATACGACAATCTCATTTCCGATCCACTAATCCTTTTTTACTGAATCCCTCACTCCCACACATTGAAGAATTCACACGGAAATTGCGTCGCTGTGAAATACGAGTACTATGTGTTCTAAGACATTTCCTTCTAAATCGAGTAACGTTTCTATGGAAACGACAGGATTTTCTTTTGGGATACGACAATCACATTTCCGATCCACTAATCCTTCTTTACTGCATCCCTCACTCCCACACATTGAAGAATTCACACGGAAATTGCGTCGCTGTGAAATACGAGTACTATGTGTTCTAAGACATTTCCTTCTAAATCGAGTAACGTTTCTATGGAAACGACAGGATTTTCTTTTGGGATACGACAATCTCATTTCCGATCCACTAATCCTTCTTTACTGCATCCCTCACTCCCAAACATTGACGAATTCACACGGAAATTGCGTCGCTGTGAAATACGAGTACTATGTGTTCTAAGACATTTCCTTCTAAATCGAGTAACGTTTCTATGGAAACGACAGGATTTTCTTTTGGGATACGACAATCACATTTCCGATCCACTAATCCTTCTTTACTGCATCCCTCACTCCCACACATTGAAGAATTCACACGGAAATTGCGTCGCTGTGAAATACGAGTACTATGTGTTCTAAGACATTTCCTTCTAAATCGAGTAACGTTTCTATGGTAACGACAGGATTTTCTTTTGGGATACGACAATCACATTTCCGATCCACTAATCCTTCTTTACTGCATCCCCCACTCCCACACATTGATGAATTCGCACAGAAATTGCGTCGCTGTGAAATACGAGTACTACGTGTTCTAAGACATTTCCTTCTAAATCTAGTAACGTTTCTATGGAAACGACAGGATTTTCTTTTGGGATACGACAATCTCATTTCCGATCCACTAATCCTTCTTTACTGCATCCCTCACTCCCAAACATTGACGAATTCACACGGAAATTCCGTCTCTGTGAAATACGAGTACTATGTGTTCTAAGACATTTCCTTCTAAATCGAGTAACGTTTCTATGGAAACGGCAGGATTTTCTATTGGGATACGACAATCACATTTCCGATCCACTAATCCTTCTTTACTGCATCCCTCACTCCCACACATTGAAGAATTCACACGGAAATTGGGTCGCTGTGAAATACGAGTACTATGTGTTCTAAGACATTTCCTTCTAAATCGAGTAACGTTTCTATGGAAACGACAGGATTTTCTTTTGGGATACGACAATCACATTTCCGATCCACTAATCCTTCTTTACTGCATCCCTCACTCCCACACATTGAAGAATTCACACGGAAATTGCGTCGCTGTGAAATACGAGTACTATGTGTTCTAAGACATTTCCTTCTAAATCGAGTAACGTTTCTATGGAAACGACAGGATTTTCTTTTGGGATACGACAATCACATTTCCGATCCACTAATCCTTCTTTACTGCATCCCTCACTCCCACACATTGATGAATTCACACAGAAATTGCGTCGCTGTGAAATACGAGTACTACGTGTTCTAAGACATTTCCTTCTAAATCGAGTAACGTTTCTATGGAAACGACAGGATTTTCTTTTGGGATACGACAATCTCATTTCCGATCCACTAATCCTTCTTTACTGCATCCCTCACTCCCAAACATTGACGAATTCACACGGAAATTCCGTCGCTGTGAAATACGAGTACTATGTGTTCTAAGACATTTCCTTCTAAATCGAGTAACGTTTCTATGGAAACGGCAGGATTTTCTATTGGGATACGACAATCACATTTCCGATCCACTAATCCTTCTTTACTGCATCCCTCACTCCCACACATTGAAGAATTCACACGGAAATTGTGTCGCTGTGAAATACGAGTACTATGTGTTCTAAGACATTTCCTTCTAAATCGAGTAACGTTTCTATGGAAACGACAGGATTTTCTTTTGGGATACGACAATCACATTTCCGATCCACTAATCCTTCTTTACTGCATCCCTCACTCCCACACATTGAAGAATTCACACGGAAATTGCGTCGCTGTGAAATACGAGTACTATGTGTTCTAAGACATTTCCTTCTAAATCGAGTAACGTTTCTATGGAAACGACAGGATTTTCTTTTGGGATACGACAATCTCATTTCCGATCCACTAATCCTTCTTTACTGCATCCCTCACTCCCAAACATTGACGAATTCACACGGAAATTGCGTCGCTGTGAAATACGAGTACTATGTGTTCTAAGACATTTCCTTCTAAATCGAGTAACGTTTCTATGGAAACGACAGGATTTTCTTTTGGGATACGACAATCACATTTCCGATCCACTAATCCTTCTTTACTGCATCCCTCACTCCCACACATTGAAGAATTCACACGGAAATTGCGTCGCTGTGTAATACGAGTACTATGTGTTCTAAGACATTTGCTTCTAAATCGAGTAACGTTTCTATGGAAACGACAGGATTTTCTTTTGGGATACGACAATCACATTTCCGATCCACTAATCCTTCTTTACTGCATCCCTCACTCCCACACACTGAAGAATTCACATGGAAATTGCGTCGCTGTGAAATACGAGTACTATGTGTTCTAAGACATTTCCTTCTAAATCGAGTAACGTTTCTATGGAAACGACAGGATTTTCTTTTGGGATACGACAATCTCACTTCCGATCCACTAATCCTTCTGTACTGCATCCCTCACTCCCAAACATTGACGAATTCACACGGAAATTCCGTCGCTGTGAAATACGAGTACTATGTGTTCTAAGACATTTCCTTCTAAATCGAGTAACGTTTCTATGGAAACGACAGGATTTTCTTTTGGGATCCGACAATCACATTTCCGATCCACTAATCCTTCTTTACTGCATCCCTCACTCCCACACATTGAAGAATTCACACGGAAATTGCGTCGCTGTGAAATACGAGTACTATGTGTTCTAAGACATTTCCTTCTAAATCGAGCAACGTTTCTATGGAAACGACAGGATTTTCTTTTGGGATACGACAATCTCATTTCCGATCCACTAATCCTTTTTTACTGCATCCCTCACTCCCAAACATTGACGAATTCACACGGAAATTCCGTCGCTGTGAAATACGAGTACTATGTGTTCTAAGACATTTCCTTCTAAATCGAGTAACGTTTCTATGGAAACGACAGGATTTTCTTTTGGGATACGACAATCACATTTCCGATCCACTAATCCTTCTTTACTGCATCCCTCACTCCCACACATTGAAGAATTCACACGGAAATTGCGTCGCTGTGAAATACGAGTACTATGTGTTCTAAGACATTTCCATCTAAATCGAGTAACGTTTCTATGGAAACGACAGGATTTTCTTTTGGGATACGACAATCTCATTTCCGATCTTCTAATCCTTTTTTACTGCATCCCTCACTCCCAAACATTGACGAATTCACACGGAAATTCCGTCGCTGTGAAATACGAGTACTATGTGATCTAAGACATTTCCTTCTAAATCGAGTAACGTTTCTATGGAAACGACAGGATTTTCTTTTGGGATACGACAATCACATTTCCGATCCACTAATCCTTCTTTACTGCATCCCTCACTCCCAAACATTGACGAATTCACACGGAAATTGCGTCGCTGTGAAATACGAGTACTATGTGTTCTAAGACATTTCCTTCTAAATCGAGTAACGTTTCTATGGAAACGACAGGATTTTCTTTTGGGATACGACAATCTCATTTCCGATCCACTAATCCTTCTTTACTGCATCCCTCACTCCCACACATTGAAGAATTCACACGGAAATTGCGTCGCTGTGAAATACGAGTACTATGTGTTCTAAGACATTTCCTTCTAAATCGAGTAACGTTTCTATGGAAACGACAGGATTTTCTTTTGGGATACGACAATCTCATTTCCGATCCACTAATCCTTTTTTACTGCATCCCTCACTTCCACACATTGAAGAATTCACACGGAAATTGCGT
Source organism: Schistocerca piceifrons (assembly GCF_021461385.2). Taxonomy (NCBI): domain Eukaryota; kingdom Metazoa; phylum Arthropoda; class Insecta; order Orthoptera; family Acrididae; genus Schistocerca; species Schistocerca piceifrons. The sequence goes on along the minus strand of NC_060144.1, from coordinate 600,562,959 downwards.
CGCTGTGAAATACGAGTACTATGTGTTCTAAGACTTTTCCTTCTAAATCGAGTAACGTTTCTATGGAAACGACATGATTTTCTTTTGGGATACGACAATCTCATTTCCGATCCACTAATCCTTCTTTACTGCATCCCTCACTCCCACACATTGAAGAATTCACATGGAAATTGCGTCGCTGTGAAATACGAGTACTATGTGTTCTAAGACATTTCCTTCTAAATCGAGTAACGTTTCTATTGAAACGACAGGATTTTCTTTTGGGATACGACAATCTCATTTCCGATCCACTAATCCTTTTTTAATGCATCCCTCACTCCCAAACATTGACGAATTCACACGGAAATTCCGTCGCTGTGAAATACGAGTACTATGTGTTCTAAGACATTTCCATCTAAATCGAGTAACGTTTCTATGGAAACGACAGGATTTTCTTTTGGGATACGACAATCTCATTTCCGATCCACTAATCCTTTTTTACTGCATCCCTCACTCCCAAACATTGACGAATTCACACGGAAATTCCGTCGCTGTGAAATACGAGTACTATGTGATCTAAGACATTTCCTTCTAAATCGAGTAACGTTTCTATGGAAACGACAGGATTTTCTTTTGGGATACGACAATCACATTTCCGATCCACTAATCCTTCTTTACTGCATCCCTCACTCCCAAACATTGACGAATTCACACGGAAATTGCGTCGCTGTGAAATACGAGTACTATGTGTTCTAAGACATTTCCTTCTAAATCGAGTAACGCTTCTATGGAAACGACAGGATTTTCTTTTGGGATACGACAATCTCATTTCCGATCCACTAATCCTTCTTTACTGCATCCCTCACTCCCACACATTGAAGAATTCACACGGAAATTGCGTCGCTGTGAAATACGAGTACTATGTGTTCTAAGACATTTCCTTCTAAATCGAGTAACGTTTCTATGGAAACGACAGGATTTTCTTTTGGGATACGACAATCTCATTTCCGATCCACTAATCCTTTTTTACTGCATCCCTCACTTCCACACATTGAAGAATTCACACGGAAATTGCGTCGCTGTGAAATACGAGTACTATGTGTTCTAAGACTTTTCCTACTAAATCGAGTAACGTTTCTATGGAAACGACATGATTTTCTTTTGGGATACGACAATCTCATTTCCGATCCACTAATCCTTCTTTACTGCATCCCTCACTCCCACACATTGAAGAATTCACATGGAAATTGCGTCGCTGTGAAATACGAGTACTATGTGTTCTAAGACATTTCCTTCTAAATCGAGTAACGTTTCTATTGAAACGACAGGATTTTCTTTTGGGATACGACAATCTCATTTCCGATCCACTAATCCTTTTTTAATGCATCCCTCACTCCCAAACATTGACGAATTCACACGGAAATTCCGTCGCTGTGAAATACGAGTACTATGTGTTCTAAGACATTTCCTTCTAAATCGAGTAACGTTTCTATGGAAACGACAGGATTTTCTTTTGGGATACGACAATCACATTTCCGATCCACTAATCCTTCTTTACGGCATCCCTCACTCCCACACATTGAAGAATTCACATGGAAATTGCGTCGCTGTGAAATACGAGTACTATGTGTTCTAAGACATTTCCTTCTAAATCGAGTAACGTTTCTATGGAAACGACAGGATTTTCTTTTGGGATACGACAATCTCATTTCCGATCCACTAATCCTTTTTTACTGAATCCCTCACTCCCACACATTGAAGAATTCACACGGAAATTGCGTCGCTGTGAAATACGAGTACTATGTGTTCTAAGACATTTCCTTCTAAATCGAGTAACGTTTCTATGGAAACGACAGGATTTTCTTTTGGGATACGACAATCACATTTCCGATCCACTAATCCTTCTTTACTGCATCCCTCACTCCCACACATTGAAGAATTCACACGGAAATTGCGTCGCTGTGAAATACGAGTACTATGTGTTCTAAGACATTTCCTTCTACATCGAGTAACGTTTCTATGGAAACGACAGGATTTTCTTTTGGGATACGACAATCTCATTTCCGATCCACTAATCCTTCTTTACTGCATCCCTCACTCCCAAACATTGACGAATTCACACGGAAATTGCGTCGCTGTGAAATACGAGTACTATGTGTTCTAAGACATTTCCTTCTAAATCGAGTAACGTTTCTATGGAAACGACAGGATTTTCTTTTGGGATACGACAATCACATTTCCGATCCACTAATCCTTCTTTACTGCATCCCTCACTCCCACACATTGAAGAATTCACACGGAAATTGCGTCGCTGTGAAATACGAGTACTATGTGTTCTAAGACATTTCCTTCTAAATCGAGTAACGTTTCTATGGTAACGACAGGATTTTCTTTTGGGATACGACAATCACATTTCCGATCCACTAATCCTTCTTTACTGCATCCCTCACTCCCACACATTGAAGAATTCACACGGAAATTGCGTCGCTGTGAAATACGAGTACTATGTGTTCTAAGACATTTCCTTCTAAATCGAGTAACGTTTCTATGGAAACGACAGGATTTTCTTTTGGGATACGACAATCTCATTTCCGATCCACTAATCCTTCTCTACTGCATCCCTCACTCCCAAACATTGACGAATTCACACGGAAATTCCGTCGCTGTGAAATACGAGTACTATGTGTTCTAAGACATTTCCTTCTAAATCGAGTAACGTTTCTATGGAAACGACAGGATTTTCTTTTGGGATCCGACAATCACATTTCCGATCCACTAATCCTTCTTCACTGCATCCCTCACTCCCACACATTGAAGAATTCACACGGAAATTGCGTCGCTGTGAAATACGAGTACTATGTGTTCTAAGACATGTATTTCTAAATCGAGCAACGTTTCTATGGAAACGACAGGATTTTCTTTTGGGATACGACAATCTCATTTCCGATCCACTAATCCTTTTTTACTGCATCCCTCACTCCCAAACATTGACGAATTCACACGGAAATTCCGTCGCTGTGAAATACGAGTACTATGTGTTCTAAGACATTTCCTTCTAAATCGAGTAACGTTTCTATGGAAACGACAGGATTTTCTTTTGGGATACGACAATCACATTTCCGATCCACTAATCCTTCTTTACTGCATCCCTCACTCCCACACATTGAAGAATTCACACGGAAATTGCGTCGCTGTGAAATACGAGTACTATGTGTTCTAAGACATTTCCATCTAAATCGAGTAACGTTTCTATGGAAACGACAGGATTTTCTTTTGGGATACGACAATCTCATTTCCGATCCACTAATCCTTTTTTACTGCATCCCTCACTCCCAAACATTGACGAATTCACACGGAAAATCCGTCGCTGTGAAATACGAGTACTATGTTATCTAAGACATTTCCTTCTAAATCGAGTAACGTTTCTATGGAAACGACAGGATTTTCTTTTGCGATACGACAATCACATTTCCGATCCACTAATCCTTCCTTGCTGCATCCCTCACTCCCAAACATTGACGAATTCACACGGAAATTGCGTCGCTGTGAAATACGAGTACTATGTGTTCTAAGACATTTCCTTCTAAATCGAGTAACGTTTCTATGGAAACGACAGGATTTTCTTTTGGGATACGACAATCTCATTTCCGATCCACTAATCCTTCTTTACTGCATCCCTCACTCCCACACATTGAAGAATTCACACGGAAATTGCGTCGCTGTGAAATACGAGTACTATGTGTTCTAAGACTTTTCCTTCTAAATCGAGTAACGTTTCTATGGAAACGACAGGATTTTCTTTTGGGATACGACAATCTCATTTCCGATCCACTAATCCTTTTTTACTGCATCCCTCACTCCCACACATTGAAGAATTCACACGGAAATTGCGTCGCTGTGAAATACGAGTACTATGTGTTCTAAGACATTTAATTCTAAATCGAGTAACGTTTCTATGGAAACCACAGGATTTTCTTTTGGGATACGACAATCACATTTCCGATCCACTAATCCTTCTTTACTACATCCCTCACTCCCACACATTGAAGAATTCACATGGAAATTGCGTCGCTGTGAAATACGAGTACTATGTGTTCTAAGACATTTCCTTCTAAATCGAGTAACGTTTCTATTGAAACGACAGGATTTTCTTTTGGGATACGACAATCTCATTTCCGATCCACTAATCCTTTTTTACTGAATCCCTCACTCCCACACATTGAAGAATTCACACGGAAATTGCGTCGCTGTGAAATACGAGTACTATGTGTTCTAAGACATTTCCTTCAAAATCGAGTAACGTTTCTATGGAAACGACAGGATTTTCTTTTGGGATACGACAATCACATTTCCGATCCACTAATCCTTCTTTACTGCATCCCTCACTCCCACACATTGAAGAATTCACACGGAAATTGCGTCGCTGTGAAATACGAGTACTATGTGTTCTAAGACATTTCCTTCTAAATCGAGTAACGTTTCTATGGAAACGACAGGATTTTCTTTTGGGATACGACAATCTCATTTCCGATCCACTAATCCTTCTTTACTGCATCCCTCACTCCCAAACATTGACGAATTCACACGGAAATTGCGTCGCTGTGAAATACGAGTACTATGTGTTCTAAGACATTTCCTTCTAAATCGAGTAACGTTTCTATGGAAACGACAGGATTTTCTTTTGGGATACGACAATCACATTTCCGTTCCACTAATCCTTCTTTACTGCATCCCTCACTCCCACACATTGAAGAATTCACACGGAAATTGCGTCGCTGTGAAATACGAGTACTATGTGTTCTAAGACATTTCCTTCTAAATCGAGTAACGTTTCTATGGTAACGACAGGATTTTCTTTTGGGATACGACAATCACATTTCCGATCCACTAATCCTTCTTTACTGCATCCCTCACTCCCACACATTGAAGAATTCACACGGAAATTGCGTCGCTGTGAAATACGAGTACTATGTGTTCTAAGACATTTCCTTCTAAATCGAGTAACGTTTCTATGGAAACGACAGGATTTTCTTTTGGGATACGACAATCTCATTTCCGATCCACTAATCCTTCTCTACTGCATCCTTCACTCCCAAACATTGACGAATTCACACGGAAATTCCGTCGCTGTGAAATACGAGTACTATGTGTTCTAAGACATTTCCTTCTAAATCGAGTAACGTTTCTATGGAAACGACAGGATTTTCTTTTGGGATCCGACAATCACATTTCCGATCCACTAATCCTTCTTCACTGCATCCCTCACTCCCACACATTGAAGAATTCACACGGAAATTGCGTCGCTGTGAAATACGAGTACTATGTGTTCTAAGACATGTCCTTCTAAATCGAGCAACGTTTCTATGGAAACGACAAAATTTTCTTTTGGGATACGACAATCTCATTTCCGATCCACTAATCCTTTTTTACTGCATCCCTCACTCCCAAACATTGACGAATTCACACGGAAATTCCGTCGCTGTGAAATACGAGTACTATGTGTTCTAAGACATTTCCTTCTAAATCGAGTAACGTTTCTATGGAAACGACAGGATTTTCTTTTGGGATACGACAATCACATTTCCGATCCACTAATCCTTCTTTACTGCATCCCTCACTCCCACACATTGAAGAATTCTCACGGAAATTGCGTCGCTGTGAAATACGAGTACTATGTGTTCTAAGACATTTCCATCTAAATCGAGTAACGTTTCTATGGAAACGACAGGATTTTCTTTTGGGATACGACAATCTCATTTCCGATCCACTAATCCTTTTTTACTGCATCCCTCACTCCCAAACATTGACGAATTCACACGGAAAATCCGTCGCTGTGAAATACGAGTACTATGTTATCTAAGACATTTCCTTCTAAATCGAGTAACGTTTCTATGGAAACGACAGGATTTTCTTTTGCGATACGACAATCACATTTCCGATTCACTAATCCTTCCTTGCTGCATCCCTCACTCCCAAACATTGACGAATTCACACGGAAATTGCGTCGCTGTGAAATACGAGTACTATGTGTTCTAAGACATTTCCTTCTAAATCGAGTAACGTTTCTATGGAAACGACAGGATTTTCTTTTGGGATACGACAATCTCATTTCCGATCCACTAATCCTTCTTTACTGCATCCCTCACTCCCACACATTGAAGAATTCACACGGAAATAGCGTCGCTGTGAAATACGAGTACTATGTGTTCTAAGACTTTTCCTTCTAAATCGAGTAACGTTTCTATGGAAACGACAGGATTTTCTTTTGGGATACGACAATCTCATTTCCGATCCACTAATCCTTTTTTACTGCATCCCTCACTCCCACACATTGAAGAATTTACACGGAAATTGCGTCGCTGTGAAATACGAGTACTATGTGTTCTAAGACATTTAATTCTAAATCGAGTAACGTTTCTATGGAAACCACAGGATTTTCTTTTGGGATACAACAATCACATTTCCGATCCACTAATCCTTCTTTACTACATCCCTCACTCCCACACATTGAAGAATTCACATGGAAATTGCGTCGCTGTGAAATACGAGTACTATGTGTTCTAAGACATTTCCTTCTAAATCGAGTAACGTTTCTATTGAAACGACAGGATTTTCTTTTGGGATACGACAATCTCATTTCCGATCCACTAATCCTTTTTTAATGCATCCCTCACTCCCAAACATTGAGGAATTCACACGGAAATTCCGTCGCTGTGAAATACGAGTACTATGTGTTCTAAGACATTTAATTCTAAATCGAGTAACGTTTCTATGGAAACCACAGGATTTTCTTTTGGGATACGACAATCACATTTCCGATCCACTAATCCTTCTTTACTACATCCCTCACTCCCACACATTGAAGAATTCACATGGAAATTGCGTCGCTGTGAAATACGAGTACTATGTGTTCTAAGACATTTCCTTCTAAATCGAGTAACGTTTCTATTGAAACGACAGGATTTTCTTTTGGGATACGACAATCTCATTTCCGATCCACTAATCCTTTTTTAATGCATCCCTCACTCCCAAACATTGAGGAATTCACACGGAAATTCCGTCGCTGTGAAATACGAGTACTATGTGTTCTAAGACATTTCCTTCTAAATCGAGTAACGTTTCTATGGAAACGACAGGATTTTCTTTTGGGATACGACAATCACATTTCCGATCCACTAATCCTTCTTTACTGCATCCCTCACTCCCACACATTGAAGAATTCACACGGAAATTGCGTCGCTGTGAAATACGAGTACTATGTGTTCTAAGACATTTCCATCTAAATCGAGTAACGTTTCTATGGAAACGACAGGATTTTCTTTTGGGATACGACAATCTCATTTCCGATCCACTAATCCTTTTTTACTGCATCCCTCACTCCCAAACATTGACGAATTCACACGGAAAATCCGTCGCTGTGAAATACGAGTACTATGTTATCTAAGACATTTCCTTCTAAATCGAGTAACGTTTCTATGGAAACGACAGGATTTTCTTTTGCGATACGACAATCACATTTCCGATCCACTAATCCTTCCTTGCTGCATCCCTCACTCCCAAACATTGACGAATTCACACGGAAATTGCGTCGCTGTGAAATACGAGTACTATGTGTTCTAAGACATTTCCTTCTAAATCGAGTAACGTTTCTATGGAAACGACAGGATTTTCTTTTGGGATACGACAATCTCATTTCCGATCCACTAATCCTTCTTTACTGCATCCCTCACTCCCACACATTGAAGAATTCACACGGAAATTGCGTCGCTGTGAAATACGAGTACTATGTGTTCTAAGACTTTTCCTTCTAAATCGAGTAACGTTTCTATGGAAACGACAGGATTTTCTTTTGGGATACGACAATCTCATTTCCGATCCACTAATCCTTTTTTAGTGCATCCCTCACTCCCACACATTGAAGAATTCACACGGAAATTGCGTCGCTGTGAAATACGAGTACTATGTGTTCTAAGACATTTAATTCTAAATCGAGTAACGTTTCTATGGAAACCACAGGATTTTCTTTTGGGATACGACAATCACATTTCCGATCCACTAATCCTTCTTTACTACATCCCTCACTCCCACACATTGAAGAATTCACATGGAATTGCGTCGCTGTGAAATACGAGTACTATGTGTTCTAAGACATTTCCTTCTAAATCGAGTAACGTTTCTATTGAAACGACAGGATTTTCTTTTGGGATACGACAATCTCATTTCCGATCCACTAATCCTTTTTTAATGCATCCCTCACTCCCAAACATTGACGAATTCACACGGAAATTCCGTCGCTGTGAAATACGAGTACTATGTGTTCTAAGACATTTCCTTCTAAATCGAGTAACGTTTCTATGGAAACGACAGGAATTTCTTTTGGGATACGACAATCACATTTCCGATCCACTAATCCTTCTTTACTGCATCCCTCACTCCCACACATTGAAGAATTCACACGGAAATTGCGTCGCTGTGAAATACGAGTACTATGTGTTCTAAGACATTTCCTTCTAAATCGAGTAACGTTTCTATGGAAACGACAGGATTTTCTTTTGGGATACGACAATCACATTTCCGATCCACTAATCCTTCTTTACTGCATCCCTCACTCCCACACATTGAAGAATTCTCACGGAAATTGCGTCGCTGTGAAATACGAGTACTATGTGTTCTAAGACATTTCCTTCTAAATCGAGTAACGTTTCTATGGAAACGACAGGATTTTCTTTTGGGATACGACAATCACATTTCCGATCCACTAATCCTTCTTTACTGCATCCCTCACTCCCACACATTGAAGAATTCACACGGAAATTGCGTCGCTGTGAAATACGAGTACTATGTGTTCTAAGACATTTCCTTCTAAATCGAGTAACGTTTCTATGGAAACGACAGGATTTTCTTTTGGGATACGACAATCTCATTTCCGATCCACTAATCCTTCTTTACTGCATCCCTCACTCCCAAACATTGACGAATTCACACGGAAATTGCGTCGCTGTGAAATACGAGTACTATGTGTTCTAAGACATTTCCTTCTAAATCGAGTAACGTTTCTATGGAAACGACAGGATTTTCTTTTGGGATACGACAATCACATTTCCGATCCACTAATCCTTCTTTACTGCATCCCTCACTCCCACACATTGAAGAATTCACACGGAAATTGCGTCGCTGTGAAATACGAGTACTATGTGTTCTAAGACATTTCCTTCTAAATCGAGTAACGTTTATTTGGAAACGACAGGATTTTCTTTTGGGATAGGACAATCTCAATTCCGATCCACTAATCCTTCTTTACTGCATCCCTCACTCCCACACATTGAAGAATTCACGCGGAAATTGCGTCGCTGTGAAATACGAGTACTATGTGTTCTAAGACATTTCCTTCTAAATCGAGTAACGTTTCTATGGAAACGACAGGATTTTCTATTGGGATACGACAATCTCGTTTCCGATTCACTAATCCTTCTTTAGTGCAACCCTCACTACCACACATTGAAGAATTCACACGGAAATTGCGTCGCTGTGAGATACGAGTACTATGTGTTCTAAGACATTTCCTTCTAAATCGAGTAACGTTTCTATGGAAACGACAGGATTTTCTTTTGGGATACGACAATCTCATTTCCGATCCACTAATCCTTTTTTACTGCATCCCTCACTCCCAAACATTGACGAATTCACACGGAAATTCCGTCGCTGTGAAATACGAGTACTATGTGTTCTAAGACATTTCCTTCTAAATCGAGTAACGTTTCTATGGAAACGACAGGATTTTCTTTTGGGATACGACAATCACATTTCCGATCCACTAATCCTTCTTTACTGCATCCCTCACTCCCACACATTGAAGAATTCACACGGAAATTGCGTCGTTGTGAAATACGAGTACTATGTGTTCTAAGACATTTCCTTCTAAATCGAGTAACGTTTCTATGGAAACGACAGGATTTTCTTTTGGGATACGACAATCTCATTTCCGATCCACTAATCCTTTTTTACTGCATCCCTCACTCCCAAACATTGACGAATTCACACGGAAATTGCGTCGCTGTGAAATACGAGTACTATGTGTTCTAAGACATTTCCTTCTAAATCGAGTAACGTTTCTATGGAAACGACAGGATTTTCTTCTGGGATACGACAATCACATTTCCGATCCACTAATCCTTCTTTACTGCATCCCTCACTCCCACACATTGAAGAATTCACACAGAAATTGCGTCGCTGTGAAATACGAGTACTACGTGTTCTAAGACATTTCCTTCTAAATCGAGTAACGTTTCTATGGAAACGACAGGATTTTCTTTTGGGATACGACAATCTCATTTCCGATCCACTAATCCTTCTTTACTGCATCCCTCACTCCCAAACATTGACGAATTCACACGGAAATTCCGTCGCTGTGAAATACGAGTACTATGTGTTCTAAGACATTTCCTTCTAAATCGAGTAACGTTTCTATGGAAACGGCAGGATTTTCTATTGGGATACGACAATCACATTTCCGATCCACTAATCCTTTTTTACTGCATCCCTCACTCCCTCACATTGAAGAATTCACACGGAAATTGCGTCGCTGTGAAATACGAGTACTATGTGTTCTAAGACATTTCCTTCTAAATCGAGTAACGTTTCTATGGAAACGACAGGATTTTCTTTTGCGATACGACAATCACATTTCCGATCCACTAATCCTTCTTTACTGCATCCCTCACTCCCACACATTGAAGAATTCACACGGAAATTGCGTCGCTGTGAAATACGAGTACTATGTGTTCTAAGACATTTCCTTCTAAATCGAGTATCGTTTCTATGGAAACGACAGGATTTTCTTTTGGGATACGACAATCTCATTTCCGATCCACTAATCCTTCTTTACTGCATCCCTCACTCCCAAACATTGACGAATTCACACGGAAATTCCGTCGCTGTGAAATACGAGTACTATGTGTTCTAAGACATTTCCTTCTAAACCGAGTAACGTTTCTATGGAAACGACAGGATTTTCTTTTGGGATCCGACAATCACATTTCCGATCCACTAATCCTTCTTCACTGCATCCCTCACTCCCACACATTGAAGAATTCACACGGAAATTGCGTCGCTGTGAAATACGAGTACTATGTGTTCTAAGACATTTCCTTCTAAATCGAGCAACGTTTCTATGGAAACGACAGGATTTTCTTTTTGGATACGACAATCTCATTTCCGATCCACTAATCCTTTTTTACTGCATCCCTCACTCCCAAACATTGACGAATTCACACGGAAATTCCGTCGCTGTGAAATACGAGTACTATGTGTTCTAAGACATTTCCTTCTAAATCGAGTAACGTTTCTATGGAAACGACAGGATTTTCTTTTGGGATACGACAATCACATTTCCGATCCACTAATCCTTCTTTACTGCATCCCTCACTCCCACACATTGAAGAATTCACACGGAAATTGCGTCGCTGTGAAATACGAGTACTATGTGTTCTAAGACATTTCCATCTAAATCGAGTAACGTTTCTATGGAAACGACAGGATTTTCTTTTGGGATACGACAATCTCATTTCCGATCCACTAATCCTTTTTTACTGCATCCCTCACTCCCAAACATTGACGAATTCACACGGAAATTCCGTCGCTGTGAAATACGAGTACTATGTTATCTAAGACATTTCCTTCTAAATCGAGTAACGTTTCTATGGAAACGACAGGATTTTCTTTTGGGATACGACAATCTCATTTCCGATCCACTAATCCTTTTTTACTGCATCCCTCACTCCCACACATTGAAGAATTCACACGGAAATTGCGTCGCTGTGAAATACGAGTACTATGTGTTCTAAGACATTTAATTCTAAATCGAGTAACGTTTCTATGGAAACCACAGGATTTTCTTTTGGGATACGACAATCACATTTCCGATCCACTAATCCTTCTTTACTACATCCCTCACTCCCACACATTGAAGAATTCACATGGAAATTGCGTCGCTGTGAAATACGAGTACTATGTGTTCTAAGACATTTCCTTCTAAATCGAGTAACGTTTCTATTGAAACGACAGGATTTTCTTTTGGGATACGACAATCTCATTTCCGATCCACTAATCCTTTTTTAATGCATCCCTCACTCCCAAACATTGACGAATTCACACGGAAATTCCGTCGCTGTGAAATACGAGTACTATGTGTTCTAAGACATTTCCTTCTAAATCGAGTAACGTTTCTATGGAAACGACAGGATTTTCTTTTGGGATACGACAATCACATTTCCGATCCACTAATCCTTCTTTACTGCATCCCTCACTCCCACACATTGAAGAATTCACACGGAAATTGCGTCCCTGTGAAATACGAGTACTATGTGTTCTAAGACATTTCCTTGTAAATCGAGTAACGTTTCTATGGAAACGACAGGATTTTCTTTTGGGATACGACAATCTCATTTCCGATCCACTAATCCTTTTTTACTGCATCCCTCACTCCCACACATTGAAGAATTCACACGGAAATTGCGTCGCTGTGAAATACGAGTACTATGTGTTCTAAGACATTTCCTTCTAAATCGAGTAACGTTTCTATGGAAACGACAGGATTTTCTTTTGCGATACGACAATCACATTTCCGATCCACTAATCCTTCCTTACTGCATCCCTCACTCCTAAACATTGACGAATTCACACGGAAATTGCGTCGCTGTGAAATACGAGTACTATGTGTTCTAAGACATTTCCTTCTAAATCGAGTAACGTTTCTATGGAAACGACAGGATTTTCTTTTGGGATACGACAATCTCATTTCCGATCCACTAATCCTTCTTTACTGCATTCCTCACTCCCACACATTGAAGAATTCACACGGAAATTGCGTCGCTGTGAAATACGAGTACTATGTGTTCTAAGACTTATCCTTCTAAATCGAGTAACGTTTCTATGGAAACGACAGGATTTTCTTTTGGGATACGACAATCTCATTTCCGATCCACTAATCCTTTTTTACTGCATCCCTCACTCCCACACATTGAGGAATTCACACGGAAATTGCGTCGATGTGAAATACGAGTACTATGTGTTCTAAGACATTTAATTCTAAATCGAGTAACGTTTCTATGGAAACCACAGGATTTTCTTTTGGGATACGACAATCACATTTCCGATCCACTAATCCTTCTTTACTACATCCCTCACTCCCACACATTGAAGAATTCACATGGAAATTGCGTCGCTGTGAAATACGAGTACTATGTGTTCTAAGACATTTCCTTCTAAATCGAGTAACGTTTCTATTGAAACGACAGGATTTTCTTTTGGGATACGACAATCTCATTTCCGATCCACTAATCCTTTTTTAATGCATCCCTCACTCCCAAACATTGACGAATTCACACGGAAATTCCGTCGCTGTGAAATACGAGTACTATGTGTTCTAAGACATTTCCTTCTAAATAGAGTAACGTTTCTATGGAAACGACAGGATTTTCTTTTGGGATACGACAATCACATTTCCAATCCACTAATCCTTCTTTACTGCATCCCTCACTCCCACACATTGAAGAATTCACACGGAAATTGCGTCGCTGTGAAATACGAGTACTATGTGTTCTAAGACATTTCCTTCTAAATCGAGTAACGTTTCTATGGAAACGACAGGATTTTCTTTTAGGATACGACAATCTCATTTCCGATCCACTAACCCTTTTTTACTGCATCCCTCACTCCCACACATTGAAGAATTCACACGGAAATTGCGTCGCTGTGAAATACGAGTACTATGTGTTCTAAGACATTTCCTTCTAAATCGAGTAACGTGTCTATGGAAACGACAGGATTTTCTTTTGGGATACGACAATCACATTTCCGATCCACTAATCCTTCTTTACTGCATCCCTCACTCCCATACATTGAAGAATTCACACGGAAATTGCGTCGCTGTGAAATACGAGTACTATGTGTTCTAAGACATTTCCTTCTAAATCGAGTAACGTTTCTATGGAAACGACAGGATTTTCTTTTGGGATACGACAATCACATTTCCGATCCACTAATCCTTCTTTACTGCATCACTCACTCCCACACATTGAAGAATTCACACGGAAATTGCGTCGCTGTGAAATACGGGTACTATGTGTTCTAAGACATTTCCTTCTAAATCGAGTAACGTTTCTATGGAAACGACAGGATTTTCTTTTGGGATACGACAATCTCATTTCCGATCCACTAATCCTTTTTTACTGCATCCCTCACTCCCACACATTGAAGAATTCACACGGAAATTGCGTCGCTGTGAAATACGAGTACTATGTGTTCTAAGACATTTCCTTCATAATCGAGTAACGTTTCTATAGAAACGACAGGATTTTCTTATGGGATACGACAATCACATTTCCGATCCACTAATCCTTCTTTACTGCATCCCTCACTCCCACACATTGAAGAATTCACATGGAAATTGCGTCGCTGTGAAATACGAGTACTATGTGTTCTAAGACATTTTCTTCTAAATCGAGTAACGTTTCTATTGAAACGACAGGATTTTCTTTTGGGATACGACAATCTCATTTCCGATCCACTAATCCTTTTTTAATGCATCCCTCACTCCCAAACATTGACGAATTCACACGGAAATTCCGTCGCTGTGAAATACGAGTACTATGTGTTGTAAGACATTTCCTTCTAAATCGAGTAACGTTTCTATGGAAACGACAGGATTTTCTTTTGGGATACGACAATCACATTTCCGATCCACTAATCCTTCTTTACTGCATCCCTCACTCCCAAACATTGAAGAATTCACACGGAAATTGCGTCGCTGTGAAATACGAGAACTATGTGTTCTAAGACATTTCCTTCTAAATCGAGTAACGTTTTTATGGAAACGACAGGATTTTCTTTTGGGATACGACAATCACATTTCCGATCCACTAATCCTTCTTTACTGCATCCCTCACTCCCAAACATTGACGAATTCACACGGAAATTGCGTCGCTGTGAAATACGTGTACCATGTGTTCTAAGACATTTCCTTCTAAATCGAGTAACGTTTCTATGGAAACGACAGGATTTTCTTTTGGGATACGACAATCTCATTTCCGATCCACTAATCCTTCTTTACTGCATTTCTCACTCCCACACATTGAAGAATTCACACGGAAATTGCGTCGCTGTGAAATACGAGTACTATGTGTTCTAAGACATTTCCTTCTAAATCGAGTAACGTTTCTATGGAAACGACAGGATTTTCTTTTGGGATACGACAATCTCATTTCCGATCCACTAATCCTTCTTTACTGCATCCCTCACTCCCAATCATTGACGAATTCACACGGAAATTGCGTCGCTGTGAAATACGAGGACTATGTGTTCTAAGACATTTCCTTCTAAATCGAGTAACGTTTCTATGGAAACGACAGGATTTTCTTTTGGGATACGACAATCACATTTCCGATCCACTAATCCTTCTTTACTGCATCCTTCACTCCCACACATTGAAGAATTCACACGGAAATTGCGTCGCTGTGAAATACGAGTACTATGTGTTCTAAGACATTTCCTTCTAAATCGAGTAACGTTTCTATGGAAACGACAGGATTTACTTTTGGGATACGACAATCACATTTCCGATCCACTAATCCTTCTTTACTGCATCCCTCACTCCCACACATTGAAGAATTCAAACGGAAATTGCGTCGCTGTGAAATACGAGTACTATGTGTTCTAAGACATTTCCTTCTAAATCGAGTAACGTTTCTTTGGAAACGACAGGATTTTCTTTTGGGATACGACAATCTCATTTCCGATCCACTAATCCTTCTTTACTGCATCCCTCACTCCCAAACATTGACGAATTCACACGGAAATTCCGTCGCTGTGAAATACGAGTACTATGTGTTCTAAGACATCTCCTTCTAAATCGAGTAACGTTTCTATGGAAACGACAGGATTTTCTTTTGGGATACGACAACCACATTTCTGATCCACTAATCCTTCTTTACTGCATCCCTCACTCCCACACATTGAAGAATTCACACGGAAATTGCGTCGCTGTGATATACGAGTACTATAAGTTCTAAGACATTTCCTTCTAAATCGAGTAACGTTTCTATGGAAACGACAGGATTTTCTTTTGGGATACGACAATCTAATTTCCGATCCACTAATCCTTTTTTACTGCATCCCTCACTCCCAAACATTGACGAATTCACACGGAAATTCCGTCGCTGTGAAATACGAGTACTATGTGTTCTAAGACATTTCCTTCTAAATCGAGTAACGTTTTTATGGAAACGACAGGATTTTCTTTTGGGATACGACAATCACATTTCCGATCCACTAATCCTTCTTTACTGCATCCCTCACTCCCAAACATTGACGAATTCACACGGAAATTGCGTCGCTGTGAAATACGTGTACCATGTGTTCTAAGACATTTCCTTCTAAATCGAGTAACGTTTCTATGGAAACGACAGGATTTTCTTTTGGGATACGACAATCTCATTTCCGATCCACTAATCCTTCTTTACTGCATTTCTCACTCCCACACATTG
Organism: Schistocerca piceifrons; assembly: GCF_021461385.2. Taxonomy (NCBI): domain Eukaryota; kingdom Metazoa; phylum Arthropoda; class Insecta; order Orthoptera; family Acrididae; genus Schistocerca; species Schistocerca piceifrons. The sequence goes on along the minus strand of NC_060144.1, from coordinate 600,546,439 downwards.
AAGAATTCACACGGAAATTGCGTCGCTGTGAAATACGAGTACTATGTGTTCTAAGACATTTCCTTCTAAATCGAGTAACGTTTCTATGGAAACGACAGGATTTTCTTTTGGGATACGACAATCTCATTTCCGATCCACTAATCCTTCTTTACTGCATCCCTCACTCCCAATCATTGACGAATTCACACGGAAATTGCGTCGCTGTGAAATACGAGGACTATGTGTTCTAAGACATTTCCTTCTAAATCGAGTAACGTTTCTATGGAAACGACAGGATTTTCTTTTGGGATACGACAATCACATTTCCGATCCACTAATCCTTCTTTACTGCATCCTTCACTCCCACACATTGAAGAATTCACACGGAAATTGCGTCGCTGTGAAATACGAGTACTATGTGTTCTAAGACATTTCCTTCTAAATCGAGTAACGTTTCTATGGAAACGACAGGATTTACTTTTGGGATACGACAATCACATTTCCGATCCACTAATCCTTCTTTACTGCATCCCTCACTCCCACACAATGAAGAATTCAAACGGAAATTGCGTCGCTGTGAAATACGAGTACTATGTGTTCTAAGACATTTCCTTCTAAATCGAGTAACGTTTCTTTGGAAACGACAGGATTTTCTTTTGGGATACGACAATCTCATTTCCGATCCACTAATCCTTCTTTACTGCATCCCTCACTCCCAAACATTGACGAATTCACACGGAAATTCCGTCGCTGTGAAATACGAGTACTATGTGTTCTAAGACATCTCCTTCTAAATCGAGTAACGTTTCTATGGAAACGACAGGATTTTCTTTTGGGATACGACAACCACATTTCTGATCCACTAATCCTTCTTTACTGCATCCCTCACTCCCACACATTGAAGAATTCACACGGAAATTGCGTCGCTGTGATATACGAGTACTATAAGTTCTAAGACATTTCCTTCTAAATCGAGTAACGTTTCTATGGAAACGACAGGATTTTCTTTTGGGATACGACAATCTAATTTCCGATCCACTAATCCTTTTTTACTGCATCCCTCACTCCCAAACATTGACGAATTCACACGGAAATTCCGTCGCTGTGAAATACGAGTACTATGTGTTCTAAGACATTTCCTTCTAAATCGAGTAACGTTTCTATGGAAACGACAGGATTTTCTTTTGGGATACGACAATCACATTTCCGATCCACTAATCCTTCTTTACTGCATCCCTCACTCACACACATTGAAGAATTCACACGGAAATTGCGTCGCTGTGAAATACGAGTACTATGTGTTCTAAGACATTTCCATCTAAATCGAGTAACGTTTCTATGGAAACGACAGGATTTTCTTTTGGGATACGACAATCTCATTTCCGATCCACTAATCCTTTTTTACTGCATCCCTCACTCCCGAACATTGACGAATTCACACGGAAATTCCGTCGCTGTGAAATACGAGTACTATGTGTTCTGAGACATTTCCTTCTAAATCGAGTAACGTTTCTATGGAAACGACAGGATTTTCTTTTGGGATACGACAATCACATTTCCGATCCACTAATCCTTCTTTACTGCATCCCTCACTCCCAAACATTGAAGAATTCACACGGAAATTGCGTCGCTGTGAAATACGAGTACTATGTGTTCTAAGACATTTCCTTCTAAATCGAGTAACGTTTCTATGGAAACGACAGGATTTTCTTTTGGGATGCGACAATCTCATTTCCGATCCACTAATCCTTTTTTACTGCATCCCTCACTCCCAAACATTGACGAATTCACTTGGAAATTGCATCGCTGTGAAATACGAGTACTATGTGTTCTAAGACATTTCCATCTAAATCGAGTAACGTTTCTATGGAAACGACAGGATTTTCTTTTGGGATACGACAATCTCATTTCCGAACCTCTAATCCTTCTTTACTGCATCCCTCACTCCCACACATTGAAGAATTCACACGGAAATTGCGTCGCTGTGAAATACGAGTACTATGTGTTCTAAGACATTTCCATCTAAATCGAGTAACGTTTCTATGGAAACGACAGGATTTTCTTTTGGGATACGACAATCACATTTCCGATCCACTAATCCTTCTTTACTGCATCCCTCACTCCCAAACATTGAAGAATTCACACGGAAATTGCGTCGCTGTGAAATACGAGTACTATGTGTTCTAAGACATTTTCTTCAAAATCGAGTAACGTTTCTATTGAAACGACAGGATTTTCTTTTGGGATACGACAATCTCATTTCCGATCCACTAATCCTTTTTTAATGCATCCCTCACTCCCAAACATTGACGAATTCACACGGAAATTCCGTCGCTGTGAAGTACGAGTACTATGTGTTCTAAAACATTTCCTTCTAAATCGAGTAACGTTTCTATGGAAACGACAGGATTTTCTTTTGGGATACGACAATCACATTTCCGATCCACTAATCCTTCTTTACTGCATCCCTCACTCCCAAACATTGAAGAATTCACACGGAAATTGCGTCGCTGTGAAATACGAGTACTATGTGTTCTAAGACATTTCCTTCTAAATCGAGTAACGTTTTTATGGAAACGACAGGATTTTCTTTTGGGATACGACAATCACATTTCCGATCCACTAATCCTTCTTTACTGCATCCCTCACTCCCAAACACTGACGAATTCACACGGAAATTGCGTCGCTGTGAAATACGAGTACCATGTGTTCTAAGACATTTCCTTCTAAATCGAGTAACGTTTCTATGGAAACGACAGGATTTTCTTTTGGGATACGACAATCTCATTTCCGATCCACTAATCCTTCTTTACTGCATTTCTCACTCCCACACATTGAAGAATTTACACGGAAATTGCGTCGCTGTGAAATACGAGTACAATGTGTTCTAAGACATTTCCTTCTAAATCGAGTAACGTTTCTATGGAAACGACAGGATTTTCTTTTGGGATACGACAATCTCATTTCCGATCCACTAATCCTACTTTACTGCATCCCTCACTCACAATGATTGACGAATTCACACGGAAATTGCGTCGCTGTGAAATACGAGTACTATGTGTTCTAAGACATTTCCTTCTAAATCGAGTAACGTTTCTATGGAAACGACAGGATTTTCTTTTGGGATACGACAATCACATTTCCGATCCACTAATCCTTCTTTACTGCATCCCTCACTCCCACACATTGAAGAATTCACACGGAAATTGCGTCGCTGTGAAATACGAGTACTATGTGTTCTAAGACATTTCCTTCTAAATCGAGTAACGTTTCTATGGAAACGACAGGATTTACTTTTGGGATACGACAATCACATTTCCGATCCACTAATCCTTCTTTACTGCATCCCTCACTCCCACACATTGAAGAATTCACACGGAAATTGCGTCGCTGTGAAATACGAGTACTATGTGTTCTAAGACATTTCCTTCTAAATCGAGTAACGTTTCTATGGAAACGACAGGATTTTCTTTTGGGATACGACAATCTCATTTCCGATCCACTAATCCTTCTTTACTGCATCCCTCACTCCCAATCATTGACGAATTCACACGGAAATTGCGTCGCTGTGAAATACGAGTACTATGTGTTCTAAGACATTTCCTTCTAAATCGAGTAACGTTTCTATGGAAACGACAGGATTTTCTTTTGGGATACGACAATCACATTTCCGATCCACTAATCCTTCTTTACTGCATCCCTCACTCCCACACATTGAAGAATTCACACGGAAATTGCGTCGCTGTGAAATACGAGTACTATGTGTTCTAAGACATTTCCTTCTAAATCGAGTAACGTTTCTATGGAAACGACAGGATTTACTTTTGGGATACGACAATCACATTTCCGATCCACTAATCCTTCTTTACTGCATCCCTCACTCCCACACATTGAAGAATTCACACGGAAATTGCGTCGCTGTGAAATACGAGTACTATGTGTTCTAAGACATTTCCTTCTAAATCGAGTAACGTTTCTATGGAAACGACAGGAATTTCTTTTGGGATACGACAATCTCATTTCCGATCCACTAATCCTTCTTTACTGCATCCCTCACTCCCGAACATTGACTAATTCACACGGAAATTCCGTCGCTGTGAAATACGAGTACTATGTGTTCTAAGACATCTCCTTCTAAATCGAGTAACGTTTCTATGGAAACGACAGGATTTTCTTTTGGGATACGACAACCACATTTCCTATCCACTAATCCTTCTTTACTGCATCCCTCACTCCCACACATTGAAGAATTCACACGGAAATTGCGTCGCTGTGATATACGAGTACTATAAGTTCTAAGACATTTCCTTCTAAATCGAGTAACGTTTCTATGGAAACGACAGGATTTTCTTTTGGGATACGACAATCTAATTTCCGATCCACTAATCCTTTTTTACTGCATCCCTCACTCCCAAACATTGACGAACTCACACGGAAATTCCGTCGCTGTGAAATACGAGTACTATGTGTTCTAAGACATTTCCTTCTAAATCGAGTAACGTTTCTATGGAAACGACAGGATTTTCTTTTGGGATACGACAATCACATTTCCGATCCACTAATCCTTCTTTACTGCATCCCTCACTCCCACACATTGAAGAATTCACACGGAAATTGCGTCGCTGTGAAATACGAGTACTATGTGTTCTAAGACATTTCCATCTAAATCGAGTAACGTTTCTATGGAAACGACAGGATTTTCTTTTGGGATACGACAATCTCATTTCCGATCCACTAATCCTTTTTTACTGCATCCCTCACTCCCAAACATTGACGAATTCACACGGAAATTCCGTCGCTGTGAAATACGATTACTATGTGTTCTGAGACATTTCCTTCTAAATCGAGTAACGTTTCTATGGAAACGACAGGATTTTCTTTTGGGATACGACAATCACATTTCCGATCCACTAATCCTTCTTTACTGCATCCCTCACTCCCAAACATTGAAGAATTCACACGGAAATTGCGTCGCTGTGAAATACGAGTACTATGTGTTCTAAGACATTTCCTTCCAAATCGAGTAACGTTTCTATGGAAACGACAGGATTTTCTTTTGGGATGCGACAATCTCATTTCCGATCCACTAATCCTTTTTTACTGCATCCCTCACTCCCAAACATTGACGAATTCACACGGAAATTGCGTCGCTGTGAAATACGAGTACTATGTGTTCTAAGACATTTCCATCTAAATCGAGTAACGTTTCTATGGAAACGACAGGATTTTCTTTTGGGATACGACAATCTCATTTCCGAACCTCTAATCCTTCTTTACTGCATCCCTCACTCCCACACATTGAAGAATTCACACGGAAATTGCGTCGCTGTGAAATACGAGTACTATGTGTTCTAAGACATTTCCATCTAAATCGAGTAACGTTTCTATGGAAACGACAGGATTTTCTTTTGGGATACGACAATCACATTTCCGATCCACTAATCCTTCTTTACTGCATCCCTCACTCCCAAACATTGAAGAATTCACACGGAAATTGCGTCGCTGTGAAATACGAGTACTATGTGTTCTAAGACATTTTCTTCTAAATCGAGTAACGTTTCTATTGAAACGACAGGATTTTCTTTTGGGATACGACAATCTCATTTCCGATCCACTAATCCTTTTTTAATGCATCCCTCACTCCCAAACATTGACGAATTCACACGGAAATTCCGTCGCTGTGAAATACGAGTACTATGTGTTCTAAGACATTTCCTTCTAAATCGAGTAACGTTTCTATGGAAACGACAGGATTTTCTTTTGGGATACGACAATCACATTTCCGATCCACTAATCCTTCTTTACTGCATCCCTCACTCCCAAACATTGAAGAATTCACACGGAAATTGCGTCGCTCTGAAATACGAGTACTATGCGTTCTAAGACATTTCCTTCTAAATCGAGTAACGTTTTTATGGAAACGACAGGATTTTCTTTTGGGATACGACAATCACATTTCCGATCCACTAATCCTTCTTTACTGCATCCCTCACTCCCAAACATTGACGAATTCACACGGAAATTGCGTCGCTGTGAAATACGAGTACCATGTGTTCTAAGACATTTCCTTCCAAATTGAGTAACGTTTCTATGGAAACGACAGGATTTTCTTTTGGGATACGACAATCTCATTTCCGATCCACTAATCCTTCTTTACTGCATTTCTCACTCCCACACATTGAAGAAATCACACGGAAATTGCGTCGCTGTGAAATACGAGTACTATGTGTTCTAAGACATTTCCTTCTAAATCGAGTAACGTTTCTATGGAAACGACAGGATTTTCTTTTGGGATACGACAATCTCATTTCCGATCCACTAATCCTTCTTTACTGCATCCCTCACTCCCAATCATTGACGAATTCACACGGAAATTGCGTCGCTGTGAAATACGAGTACTATGTGTTCTAAGACATTTCCTTCTAAATCGAGTAACGTTTCTATGGAAACGACAGGATTTTCTTTTGGGATACGACAATCACATTTCCGATCCACTAATCCTTCTTTACTGCATCCCTCACTCCCACACATTGAAGAATTCACACGGAAATTGCGTCGCTGTGAAATACGAGTACTATGTGTTCTAAGACATTTCCTTCTAAATCGAGTAACGTTTCTATGGAAACGACAGGATTTACTTTTGGGATACGACAATCACATTTCCGATCCACTAATCCTTCTTTACTGCATCCCTCACTCCCACACATTGAAGAATTCACACGGAAATTGCGTCGCTGTGATATACGAGTACTATAAGTTCTAAGACATTTCCTTCTAAATCGAGTAACGTTTCTATGGAAACGACAGGATTTTCTTTTGGGATACGACAATCTAATTTCCGATCCACTAATCCTTTTTTACTGCATCCCTCACTCCCAAACATTGACGAACTCACACGGAAATTCCGTCGCTGTGAAATACGAGTACTATGTGTTCTAAGACATTTCCTTCTAAATCGAGTAACGTTTCTATGGAAACGACAGGATTTTCTTTTGGGATACGACAAGCACATTTCCGATCCACTAATCCTTCTTTACTGCATCCCTCACTCCCACACATTGAAGAATTCACACGGAAATTGCGTCGCTGTGTAATACGAGTACTATGTGTTCTAAGACATTTCCATCTAAATCGAGTAACGTTTCTATGGAAACGACAGGATTTTCTTTTGGGATACGACAATCTCATTTCCGATCCACCAATCCTTTTTTACTGCATCCCTCACTCCCAAACATTGACGAATTCACACGGAAATTCCGTCGCTGTGAAATACGAGTACTATGTGTTCTGAGACATTTCCTTCTAAATCGAGTAACGTTTCTATGGAAACGACAGGATTTTCTTTTGGGATACGACAATCACATTTCCGATCCACTAATCCTTCTTTACTGCATCCCTCACTCCCAAACATTGAAGAATTCACACGGAAATTGCGTCGCTGTGAAATACGAGTACTATGTGTTCTAAGACATTTCCTTCCAAATCGAGTAACGTTTCTATGGAAACGACAGGATTTTCATTTGGGATGCGACAATCTCATTTCCGATCCACTAATCCTTTTTTACTGCATCCCTCACTCCCAAACATTGACGAATTCAAACGGAAATTGCGTCGCTGTGAAATACGAGTACTATGTGTTCTAAGACATTTCCATCTAAATCGAGTAACGTTTCTATGGAAACGACAGGATTTTCTTTTGGGATACGACAATCTCATTTCCGAACCTCTAATCCTTCTTTACTGCATCCCTCACTCCCACACATTGAAGAATTCACACGGAAATTGCGTCGCTGTGAAATACGAGTACTATGTGTTCTAAGACATTTCCATCTAAATCGAGTAACGTTTCTATGGAAACGACAGGATTTTCTTTTGGGATACGACAATCACATTTCCGATCCACTAATCCTTCTTTACTGCATCCCTCACTCCCAAACATTGAAGAATTCACACGGAAATTGCGTCGCTGTGAAATACGAGTACTATGTGTTCTAAGACATTTTCTTCTAAATCGAGTAACGTTTCTATTGAAACGACAGGATTTTCTTTTGGGATACGACAATCTCATTTCCGATCCACTAATCCTTTTTTAATGCATCCCTCACTCCCAAACATTGACGAATTCACACGGAAATTCCGTCGCTGTGAAATACGAGTACTATGTGTTCTAAGACATTTCCTTCTAAATCGAGTAACGTTTCTATGGAAACGACAGGATTTTCTTTTGGGATACGACAATCACATTTCCGATCCACTAATCCTTCTTTACTGCATCCCTCACTCCCAAACATTGAAGAATTCACACGGAAATTGCGTCGCTCTGAAATACGAGTACTATGCGTTCTAAGACATTTCCTTCTAAATCGAGTAACGTTTTTATGGAAACGACAGGATTTTCTTTTGGGATACGACAATCACATTTCCGATCCACTAATCCTTCTTTACTGCATCCCTCATTCCCAAACATTGACGAATTCACACGGAAATTGCGTCGCTGTGAAATACGAGTACCATGTGTTCTAAGACATTTCCTTCCAAATTGAGTAACGTTTCTATGGAAACGACAGGATTTTCTTTTGGGATACGACAATCTGATTTCCGATCCACTAATCCTTCTTTACTGCATTTCTCACTCCCACACATTGAAGAAATCACACGGAAATTGCGTCGCTGTGAAATACGAGTATTATGTGTTCTAAGACATTTCCTTCTAAATCGAGTAACGTTTCTATGGAAACGACAGGATTTTCTTTTGGGATACGACAATCTCATTTCCGATCCACTAATCCTTCTTTACTGCATCCCTCACTCCCAATCATTGACGAATTCACACGGAAATTGCGTCGCTGTGAAATACGAGTACTATGTGTTCTAAGACATTTCCTTCTAAATCGAGTAACGTTTCTATGGAAACGACAGGATTTTCTTTTGGGATACGACAATCACATTTCCGATCCACTAATCCTTCTTTACTGCATCCCTCACTCCCACACATTGAAGAATTCACACGGAAATTGCGTCGCTGTGAAATACGAGTACTATGTGTTCTAAGACATTTCCTTCTAAATCGAGTAACGTTTCTATGGAAACGACAGGATTTACTTTTGGGATACGACAATCACATTTCCGATCCACTAATCCTTCTTTACTGCATCCCTCACTCCCACACATTGAAGAATTCACACGGAAATTGCGTCGCTGTGAAATACGAGTACTATGTGTTCTAAGACATTTCCTTCTAAATCGAGTAACGTTTCTATGGAAACGACAGGATTTTCTTTTGGGATACGACAATCTCATTTCCGATCCACTAATCCTTCTTTACTGCATCCCTCACTCCCAAACATTGACGAATTCACACGGAAAATCCGTCGCTGTGAAATACGAGTACTATGTGTTCTAAGACATCTCCTTCTAAATCAAGTAACGTTTCTATGGAAACGACAGGATTTTCTTTTGGGATACGACAATCACATTTCCGATCCACTAATCCTTCTTTACTGCATCCCTCACTCCCACACATTGAAGAATTCACACGGAAATTGCGTCGCTGTGATATACGAGTACTATGTGTTCTAAGACATTTCCATCTAAATCGAGTAACGTTTCTATGGAAACGACAGGATTTTCTTTTGGGATACGACAATCTCATTTCCGATCCACTAATCCTTTTTTACTGCATCCCTCACTCCCACACATTGAAGAATTCACACGGAAATTGCGTCGCTGTGAAATACGAGTACTATGTGTTCTAAGACATTTCCTTCTAAATCGAGTAACGTTTCTATGGAAACGACAGGATTTTCTTTTGGGATACGACAATCACATTTCCGATCCACTAATCCTTCTTTACTGCATCCCTCACTCCCACACATTGAAGAATTCACACGGAAATTGCGTCGCTGTGAAATACGAGTACTATGTGTTCTAAGACATTTCCTTCTAAATCGAGTAACGTTTCTATGGAAACGACAGGATTTTCTTTTGGGATACGACAATCTAATTTCCGATCCACTAATCCTTTTTTACTGCATCCCTCACTCCCAAACATTGACGAACTCACACGGAAATTCAGTCGCTGTGAAATACGAGTACTATGTGTTCTAAGACATTTCCTTCTAAATCGAGTAACGTTTCTATGGAAACGACAGGATTTTCTTTTGGGATACGACAATCACATTTCCGATCCACTAATCCTTCTTTACTGCATCCCTCACTCCCACACATTGAAGAATTCACACGGAAATTGCGTCGCTGTGAAATACGAGTACTATGTGTTCTAAGACATTTCCATCTAAATCGAGTAACGTTTCTATGGAAACGACAGGATTTTCTTTTGGGATACGACAATCTCATTTCCGATCCACTAATCCTTTTTTACTGCATCCCTCACTCCCAAACATTGACGAATTCACACGGACATTCCGTCGCTGTGAAATACGAGTACTATGTGTTCTGAGACATTTCCTTCTAAATCGAGTAACGTTTCTATGGAAACGACAGGATTTTCTTTTGGGATACGACAATCACATTTCCGATCCACTAATCCTTCTTTAGTGCATCCCTCACTCCCAAACATTGAAGAATTCACACGGAAATTGCGTCGCTGTGAAATACGAGTACTATGTGTTCTAAGACATTTCCTTCTAAATCGAGTAACGTTTCTATGGAAACGACAGGATTTTCTTTTGGGATGCGACAATCTCATTTCCGATCCACTAATCCTTTTTTACTGCATCCCTCACTCCCAAACAATGACGAATTCACACGGAAATTGCGTCGCTGTGAAATACGAGTACTATGTGTTCTAAGACATTTCCATCTAAATCGAGTAACGTTTCTATGGAAACGACAGGATTTTCTTTTGGGATACGACAATCTCATTTCCGAACCTCTAATCCTTCTTTACTGCATCCCTCACTCCCACACATTGAAGAATTCACACGGAAATTGCGTCGCTGTGAAATACGAGTACTATGTGTTCTAAGACATTTCCATCTAAATCGAGTAACGTTTCTATGGAAACGACAGGATTTTCTTTTGGGATACGACAATCACATTTCCGATCCACTAATCCTTCTTTACTGCATCCCTCACTCCCAAACATTGAAGAATTCACACGGAAATTGCGTCGCTGTGAAATACGAGTACTATGTGTTCTAAGACATTTTCTTCTAAATCGAGTAACGTTTCTATTGAAACGACAGGATTTTCTTTTGGGATACGACAATCTCATTTCCGATCCACTAATCCTTTTTTAATGCATCCCTCACTCCCAAACATTGACGAATTCACACGGAAATTCCGTCGCTGTGAAATACGAGTACTATGTGTTCTAAGACATTTCCTTCTAAATCGAGTAACGTTTCTATGGAAACGACAGGATTTTCTTTTGGGATACGACAATCACATTTCCGATCCACTAATCCTTCTTTACTGCATCCCTCACTCCCAAACATTGAAGAATTCACACGGAAATTGCGTCGCTCTGAAATACGAGTACTATGAGTTCTAAGACATTTCCTTCTAAATCGAGTAACGTTTTTATGGAAACGACAGGATTTTCTTTTGGGATACGACAATCACATTTCCGATCCACTAATCCTTCTTTACTGCATCCCTCACTCCCAAACATTGACGAATTCACACGGAAATTGCGTCGCTGTGAAATACGAGTACCATGTGTTCTAAGACATTTCCTTCCAAATTGAGTAACGTTTCTATGGAAACGACAGGATTTTCTTTTGGGATACGACAATCTCATTTCCGATCCACTAATCCTTCTTTACTGCATTTCTCACTCCCACACATTGAAGAAATCACACGGAAATTGCGTCGCTGTGAAATACGAGTATTATGTGTTCTAAGACATTTCCTTCTAAATCGAGTAACGTTTCTATGGAAACGACAGGATTTTCTTTTGGGATACGACAATCACATTTCCGATACACTAATCCTTCTTTACTGCATCCCTCACTCCCAATCATTGACGAATTCACACGGAAATTGCGTCGCTGTGAAATACGAGTACTATGTGTTCTAAGACATTTCCTTCTAAATCGTGTAACGTTTCTATGGAAACGACAGGATTTTCTTTTGGGATACGACAATCACATTTCCGATCCACTAATCCTTCTTTACTGCATCCCTCACTCCCACACATTGAAGAATTCACACGGAAATTGCGTCGCTGTGAAATACGAGTACTATGTGTTCTAAGACATTTCCTTCTAAATCGAGTAACGTTTCTATGGAAACGACAGGATTTACTTTTGGGATACGACAATCACATTTCCGATCCACTAATCCTTCTTTACTGCATCCCTCACTCCCACACATTGAAGAATTCACACGGAAATTGCGTCGCTGTGAAATACGAGTACTATGTGTTCTAAGACATTTCCTTCTAAATCGAGTAACGTTTCTATGGAAACGACAGGATTTTCTTTTGGGATGCGACAATCTCATTTCCGATCCACTAATCCTTTTTTACTGCATCCCTCACTCCCAAACAATGACGAATTCACACGGAAATTGCGTCGCTGTGAAATACGAGTACTATGTGTTCTAAGACATTTCCATCTAAATCGAGTAACGTTTCTATGGAAACGACAGGATTTTCTTTTGGGATACGACAATCTCATTTCCGAACCTCTAATCCTTCTTTACTGCATCCCTCACTCCCACACATTGAAGAATTCACACGGAAATTGCGTCGCTGTGAAATACGAGTACTATGTGTTCTAAGACATTTCCATCTAAATCGAGTAACGTTTCTATGGAAACGACAGGATTTTCTTTTGGGATACGACAATCACATTTCCGATCCACTAATCCTTCTTTACTGCATCCCTCACTCCCAAACATTGAAGAATTCACACGGAAATTGCGTCGCTGTGAAATACGAGTACTATGTGTTCTAAGACATTTTCTTCTAAATCGAGTAACGTTTCTATTGAAACGACAGGATTTTCTTTTGGGATACGACAATCTCATTTCCGATCCACTAATCCTTTTTTAATGCATCCCTCACTCCCAAACATTGACGAATTCACACGGAAATTCCGTCGCTGTGAAATACGAGTACTATGTGTTCTAAGACATTTCCTTCTAAATCGAGTAACGTTTCTATGGAAACGACAGGATTTTCTTTTGGGATACGACAATCACATTTCCGATCCACTAATCCTTCTTTACTGCATCCCTCACTCCCAAACATTGAAGAATTCACACGGAAATTGCGTCGCTCTGAAATACGAGTACTATGAGTTCTAAGACATTTCCTTCTAAATCGAGTAACGTTTTTATGGAAACGACAGGATTTTCTTTTGGGATACGACAATCACATTTCCGATCCACTAATCCTTCTTTACTGCATCCCTCACTCCCAAACATTGACGAATTCACACGGAAATTGCGTCGCTGTGAAATACGAGTACCATGTGTTCTAAGACATTTCCTTCCAAATTGAGTAACGTTTCTATGGAAACGACAGGATTTTCTTTTGGGATACGACAATCTCATTTCCGATCCACTAATCCTTCTTTACTGCATTTCTCACTCCCACACATTGAAGAAATCACACGGAAATTGCGTCGCTGTGAAATACGAGTATTATGTGTTCTAAGACATTTCCTTCTAAATCGAGTAACGTTTCTATGGAAACGACAGGATTTTCTTTTGGGATACGACAATCACATTTCCGATACACTAATCCTTCTTTACTGCATCCCTCACTCCCAATCATTGACGAATTCACACGGAAATTGCGTCGCTGTGAAATACGAGTACTATGTGTTCTAAGACATTTCCTTCTAAATCGTGTAACGTTTCTATGGAAACGACAGGATTTTCTTTTGGGATACGACAATCACATTTCCGATCCACTAATCCTTCTTTACTGCATCCCTCACTCCCACACATTGAAGAATTCACACGGAAATTGCGTCGCTGTGAAATACGAGTACTATGTGTTCTAAGACATTTCCTTCTAAATCGAGTAACGTTTCTATGGAAACGACAGGATTTACTTTTGGGATACGACAATCACATTTCCGATCCACTAATCCTTCTTTACTGCATCCCTCACTCCCACACATTGAAGAATTCACACGGAAATTGCGTCGCTGTGAAATACGAGTACTATGTGTTCTAAGACATTTCCTTCTAAATCGAGTAACGTTTCTATGGAAACGACAGGATTTTCTTTTGGGATACGACAATCTCATTTCCGATCCACTAATCCTTCTTTACTGCATCCCTCACTCCCAAACATTGACGACTTCACACGGAAAATCCGTCGCTGTGAAATACGAGTACTATGTGTTCTAAGACATCTCCTTCTAAATCAAGTAACGTTTCTATGGAAACGACAGGATTTTCTTTTGGGATACGACAACCACATTTCCGATCCACTAATCCTTCTTTACTGCATCCCTCACTCCCACACATTGAAGAATTCACACGGAAATTGCGTCGCTGTGATATACGAGTACTATGTGTTCTAAGACATTTCCATCTAAATCGAGTAACGTTTCTATGGAAACGACAGGATTTTCTTTTGGGATACGACAATCTCATTTCCGATCCACTAATCCTTTTTTACTGCATCCCTCACTCCCACACATTGAAGAATTCACACGGAAATTGCGTCGCTGTGAAATACGAGTACTATGTGTTCTAAGACATTTCCTTCTAAATCGAGTAACGTTTCTATGGAAACGACAGGATTTTCTTTTGGGATACGACAATCACATTTCCGATCCACTAATCCTTCTTTACTGCATCCCTCACTCCCACACATTGAAGAATTCACACGGAAATTGCGTCGCTGTGAAATACGAGTACTATGTGTTCTAAGACATTTCCTTCTAAATCGAGTAACGTTTCTATGGAAACGACAGGATTTTCTTTTGGGATACGACAATCTAATTTCCGATCCACTAATCCTTTTTTACTGCATCCCTCACTCCCAAACATTGACGAACTCACACGGAAATTCAGTCGCTGTGAAATACGAGTACTATGTGTTCTAAGACATTTCCTTCTAAATCGAGTAACGTTTCTATGGAAACGACAGGATTTTCTTTTGGGATACGACAATCACATTTCCGATCCACTAATCCTTCTTTACTGCATCCCTCACTCCCACACATTGAAGAATTCACACGGAAATTGTGTCGCTGTGAAATACGAGTACTATGTGTTCTAAGACATTTCCATCTAAATCGAGTAACGTTTCTATGGAAACGACAGGATTTTCTTTTGGGATACAACAATCTCATTTCCGATCCACTAATCCTTTTTTACTGCATCCCTCACTCCCAAACATTGACGAATTCACACGGAAATTCCGTCGCTGTGAAATACGAGTACTATGTGTTCTGAGACATTTCCTTCTAAATCGAGTAACGTTTCTATGGAAACGACAGGATTTTCTTTTGGGATACGACAATCACATTTCCGATCCACTAATCCTTCTTTAGTGCATCCCTCACTCCCAAACATTGAAGAATTCACACGGAAATTGCGTCGCTGTGAAATACGAGTACTATGTGTTCTAAGACATTTCCTTCTAAATCGAGTAACGTTTCTATGGAAACGACAGGATTTTCTTTTGGGATGCGACAATCTCATTTCCGATCCACTAATCCTTTTTTACTGCATCCCTCACTCCCAAACAATGACGAATTCACACGGAAATTGCGTCGCTGTGAAATACGAGTACTATGTGTTCTAAGACATTTCCATCTAAATCGAGTAACGTTTCTATGGAAACGACAGGATTTTCTTTTGGGATACGACAATCTCATTTCCGAACCTCTAATCCTTCTTTACTGCATCCCTCACTCCCACACATTGAAGAATTCACACGGAAATTGCGTCGCTGTGAAATACGAGTACTATGTGTTCTAAGACATTTCCATCTAAATCGAGTAACGTTTCTATGGAAACGACAGCATTTTCTTTTGGTATACGACAATCACATTTCCGATCCACTAATCCTTCTTTACTGCATCCCTCACTCCCAAACATTGAAGAATTCACACGGAAATTGCGTCGCTGTGAAATACGAGTACTATGTGTTCTAAGACATTTTCTTCTAAATCGAGTAACGTTTCTATTGAAACGACAGGATTTTCTTTTGGGATACGACAATCTCATTTCCGATCCACTAATCCTTTTTTAATGCATCCCTCACTCCCAAACATTGACGAATTCACACGGAAATTCCGTCGCTGTGAAATACGAGTACTATGTGTTCTAAGACATTTCCTTCTAAATCGAGTAACGTTTCTATGGAAACGACAGGATTTTCTTTTGGGATATGACAATCACATTTCCGATCCACTAATCCTTCTTTACTGCATCCCTCACTCCCAAACATTGAAGAATTCACACGTAAATTGCGTCGCTCTGAAATACGAGTACTATGCGTTCTAAGACATTTCCTTCTAAATCGAGTAACGTTTTTATGGAAACGACAGGATTTTCTTTTGGGATACGACAATCACATTTCCGATCCACTAATCCTTCTTTACTGCATCCCTCACTCCCAAACATTGACGAATTCACACGGAAATTGCGTCGCTGTGAAATACGAGTACCATGTGTTCTAAGACATTTCCTTCTAAATTGAGTAACGTTTCTATGGAAACGACAGGATTTTCTTTTGGGATACGACAATCTCATTTCCGATCCACTAATCCTTCTTTACTGCATTTCTCACTCCCACACATTGAAGAAATCACACGGAAATTGCGTCGCTGTGAAATACGAGTACTATGTGTTCTAAGACATTTCCTTCTAAATCGAGTAACGTTTCTATGGAAACGACAGGATTTTCTTTTGGGATACGACAATCTCATTTCCGATCCACTAATCCTTCTTTACTGCATCCCTCACTCCCAATCATTGACGAATTCACACGGAAATTGCGTCGCTGTGAAATACGAGTACTATGTGTTCTAAGACATTTCCTTCTAAATCGAGTAACGTTTCTATGGAAACGACAGGATTTTCTTTTGGGATACGACAATCACATTTCCGATCCACTAATCCTTCTTTACTGCATCCCTCACCCCCACACATTGAAGAATTCACACGGAAATTGCGTCGCTGTGAAATACGAGTACTATGTGTTCTAAGACATTTCCTTCTAAATCGAGTAACGTTTCTGTGGAAACGACAGGATTTACTTTTGGGATACGACAATCACATTTCCGATCCACTAATCCTTCTTTACTGCATCCCTCACTCCCACACATTGAAGAATTCACACGGAAATTGCGTCGCTGTGAAATACGAGTACTATGTGTTCTAAGACATTTCCTTCTAAATCGAGTAACGTTTCTATGGAAACGACAGGATTTTCTTTTGGGATACGACAATCTCATTTCCGATCCACTAATCCTTCTTTACTGCATCCCACACTCCCAAACATTGACGAATTCACACGGAAAATCCGTCGCTGTGAAATACGAGTACTATGTGTTCTAAGACATCTCCTTCTAAATCGAGTAACGTTTCTATGGAAACGACAGGATTTTCTTTTGGGATACGACAACCACATTTCCGATCCACTAATCCTTCTTTACTGCATCCCTCACTCCCACACATTGAAGAATTCACACGGAAATTGCGTCGCTGTGATATACGAGTACTATGTGTTCTAAGACATTTCCTTCTAAATCGAATAACGTTTCTATGGAAACGACAGGATTTTCTTTTGGGATACGACAATCTAATTTCCGATCCACTAATCCTTTTTTACTGCATCCCTCACTCCCAAACATTGACGAATTCACACGGAAATTCCGTCGCTGTGAAATACGAGTACCATGTGTTCTAAGACATTTCCTTCTAAATCGAGTAACGTTTCTATGGAAACGACAGGATTTTCTTTTGGGATACGACAATCACATTTCCGATCCACTACTCCTTCTTTACTGCATCCCTCACTCCCACACATTGAAGAATTCACACGGAAATTGCGTCGCTGTGAAATACGAGTACTATGTGTTCTAAGACATTTCCATCTAAATCGAGTAACGTTTCTATGGAAACGACAGGATTTTCTTTTGGGATACGACAATCTCATTTCCGATCCACTAATCCTATTTTACTGCATCCCTCACTCCCAAACATTGACGAATTCACACGGAAATTCCGTCGCTGTGAAATACGAGTACTATGTGTTCTGAGACATTTCCTTCTAAATCGAGTAACGTTTCTATGGAAACGACAGGATTTTCTTTTGGGATACGACAATCACATTTACGATCCACTAATCCTTCTTTACTGCATCCCTCACTCCCAAACATTGAAGAATTCACACGGAAATTGCGTCGCTGTGAAATACGAGTACTATGTGTTCTAAGACATTTCCTTCTAAATCGAGTAACGTTTCTATGGAAACGAGAGGATTTTCTTTTGGGATGCGACAATCTCATATCCGATCCACTAATCCTTTTTTACTGCATCCCTCACTCCCAAACATTGACGAATTCACACGGAAATTGCGTCGCTGTGAAATACGAGTACTATGTGTTCTAAGACATTTCCATCTAAATCGAGTAACGTTTCTATGGAAACGTTAGGATTTTCTTTTGGGATACGACAATCTCATTTCCGATCCTCTAATCCTTCTTTACTGCATCCCTCACTCCCACACATTGAAGAATTCACACGGAAATTGCGTCGCTGTGAAATACGAGTACTATGTGTTCTAAGACATTTCCATCTAAATCGAGTAACGTTTCTATGGAAACGACAGGATTTTCTTTTGGGATACGACAATCTCATTTCCGATCCACTAATCCTTTTTTACTGCATCCCTCACTCCCACACATTGAAGAATTCACACGGAAATTGCGTCGCTGTGAAATACGAGTACTACGTGTTCTAAGACATTTCCTTCTAAATCGAGTAACGTTTCTATGGAAACGACAGGATTTTCTTTTGGGATACGACAATCACATTTCTGATCCACTAATCCTTCTTTACTGCATCCCTCACTCCCACACATTGAAGAATTCACACGGAAATTGCGTCGCTGTGAAATACGAGTACTATGTGTTCTAAGACATTTCCTTCTAAATCGAGTAACGTTTCTATGGAAACGACAGGATTTTCTTTTGGGATACGACAATCTCATTTCCGATCCACTAATCCTTCTTTACTGCATCCCTCACTCCCAAACATTGACGAATTCACACGGAAATTCCGTCGCTGTGAAATACGAGTACTATGTGTTCTGAGACATTTCCTTCTAAATCGAGTAACGTTTCTATGGAAACGACAGGATTTTCTTTTGGGATACGACAATCACATTTCCGATCCACTAATCCTTCTTTACTGCATCCCTCACTCCCAAACATTGAAGAATTCACACGGAAATTGCGTCGCTGTGAAATACGAGTACTATGTGTTCTAAGACATTTCCTTCCTAATCGAGTAACGTTTCTATGGAAACGACAGGATTTTCTTTTGGGATGCGACAATCTCATTTCCGATCCACTAATCCTTTTTTACTGCATCCCTCACTCCCAAACATTGACGAATTCACACGGAAATTGCGTCGCTGTGAAATACGAGTACTATGTGTTCTAAGACATTTCCATCTAAATCGAGTAACGTTTCTATGGAAACGACAGGATTTTCTTTTGGGATACGACAATCTCATTTCCGAACCTCTAATCCTTCTTTACTGCATCCCTCACTCCCACACATTGAAGAATTCACACGGAAATTGCGTCGCTGTGAAATACGAGTACTATGTGTTCTAAGACATTTCCATCTAAATCGAGTAACGTTTCTATGGAAACGACAGGATTTTCTTTTGGGATACGACAATCACATTTCCGATCCACTAATCCTTCTTTACTGCATCCCTCACTCCCAAACATTGAAGAATTCACACGGAAATTGCGTCGCTGTGAAATACGAGTACTATGTTTTCTAAGACATTTTCTTCTAAATCGAGTAACGTTTCTATTGAAACGACAGGATTTTCTTTTGGGATACGACAATCTCATTTCCGATCCACTAATCCTTTTTTAATGCATCCCTCACTCCCAAACATTGACGAATTCACACGGAAATTCCGTCGCTGTGAAATACGAGTACTATGTGTTCTAAGACATTTCCTTCTAAATCGAGTAACGTTTCTATGGAAACGACAGGATTTTCTTTTGGGATACGACAATCACATTTCCGATCCACTAATCCTTCTTTACTGCATCCCTCACTCCCAAACATTAAAGAATTCACACGGAAATTGCGTCGCTCTGAAATACGAGTACTATGCGTTCTAAGACATTTCCTTCTAAATCGAGTAACGTTTTTATGGAAACGACAGGATTTTCTTTTGGGATACGACAATCACATTTCCGATCCACTAATCCTTCTTTACTGCATCCCTCACTCCCAAACATTGACGAATTCACACGGAAATTGCGTCGCTGTGAAATACGAGTACCATGTGTTCTAAGACATTTCCTTCCAAATTGAGTAACGTTTCTATGGAAACGACAGGATTTTCTTTTGGGATACGACAATCTCATTTCCGATCCACTAATCCTTCTTTACTGCATTTCTCACTCCCACACATTGAAGAAATCACACGGAAATTGCGTCGCTGTGAAATACGAGTACTATGTGTTCTAAGACATTTCCTTCTAAATCGAGTAACGTTTCTATGGAAACGACAGGATTTTCTTTTGGGATACGACAATCTCATTTCCGATCCACTAATCCTTCTTTACTGCATCCCTCACTCCCAATCATTGACGAATTCACACGGAAATTGCGTCGCTGTGAAATACGAGTACTATGTGTTCTAAGACATTTCCTTCTAAATCGAGTAACGTTTCTATGGAAACGACAGGATTTTCTTTTGGGATACGACAATCACATTTCCGATCCACTAATCCTTCTTTACTGCATCCCTCACTCCCACACATTGAAGAATTCACACGGAAATTGCGTCGCTGTGAAATACGAGTACTATGTGTTCTAAGACATTTCCTTCTAAATCGAGTAACGTTCCTATGGAAACGACAGGATTTACTTTTGGGATACGACAATCACATTTCCGATCCACTAATCCTTCTTTACTGCATCCCTCACTCCCACACATTGAAGAATTCACACGGAAATTGCGTCGCTGTGAAATACGAGTACTATGTGTTCTAAGACATTTCCTTCTAAATCGAGTAACGTTTCTATGGAAACGACAGGATTTTCTTTTGGGATACGACAATCTCATTTCCGATCCACTAATCCTTCTTTACTGCATCCCTCACTCCCAAACATTGACGAATTCACACGGAAAATCCGTCGCTGTGAAATACGAGTACTATGTGTTCTAAGACATCTCCTTCTAAATCGAGTAACGTTTCTATGGAAACGACAGGATTTTCTTTTGGGATACGACAACCACATTTCCGATCCACTAATCCTTCTTTACTGCATCCCTCACTCCCACACATTGAAGAATTCACACGGAAATTGCGTCGCTGTGATATACGAGTACTATGTGTTCTAAGACATTTCCATCTAAATCGAGTAACGTTTCTATGGAAACGACAGGATTTTCTTTTGGGATACGACAATCTCATTTCCGATCCACTAATCCTTTTTTACTGCATCCCTCACTCCCACACATTGAAGAATTCACACGGAAATTGCGTCGCTGAGAAATACGAGTACTATGTGTTCTAAGACATTTCCTTCTAAATCGAGTAACGTTTCTATGGAAACGACAGGATTTTCTTTTGGGATACGACAATCACATTTCCGATCCACTAATCCTTCTTTACTGCATCCCTCACTCCCAATCATTGACGAATTCACACGGAAATTGCGTCGCTGTGAAATACGAGTACTATGTGTTCTAAGGCATTTCCTTCTAAATCGAGTAACGTTTCTATGGAAACGACAGGATTTTCTTTTGGGATACGACAATCACATTTCCGATCCACTAATCCTTCTTTACTGCATCCCTCACTCCCACACATTGAAGATTTCACACGGAAATTGCGTCGCTGTGAAATACGAGTACTATGTGTTCTAAGACATTTCCTTCTAAATCGAGTAACGTTTCTATGGAAACGACAGGATTTACTTTTGGGATACGACAATCACATTTCCGATCCACTAATCCTTCTTTACTGCATCCCTCACTCCCACACATTGAAGAATTCACACGGAAATTGCGTCGCTGTGAAATACGAGTACTATGTGTTCTAAGACATTTCCTTCTAAATCGAGTAACGTTTCTATGGAAACGACAGGATTTTCTTTTGGGATACGACAATCTCATTTCCGATCCACTAATCCTTCTTTACTGCATCCCTCACTCCCAAACATTGACGAATTCACACGGAAATTCCGTCGCTGTGAAATACGAGTACTATGTGTTCTAAGACATCTCCTTCTAAATCGAGTAACGTTTCTATGGAAACGACAGGATTTTCTTTTGGGATACGACAACCACATTTCCGATCCACTAATCCTTCTTTACTGCATCCCTCACTCCCACACATTGAAGAATTCACACGGAAATTGCGTCGCTGTGATATACGAGTACTATAAGTTCTAAGACATTTCCTGCTAAATCGAGTAACGTTTCTATGGAAACGACAGGATTTTCTTTTGGGATACGACAATCTAATTTCCGATCCACTAATCCTTTTTTACTGCATCCCTCACTCCCAAACATTGACGAACTCACACGGAAATTCAGTCGCTGTGAAATACGAGTACTATGTGTTCTAAGACATTTCCTTCTAAATCGAGTAACGTTTCTATGGAAACGACAGGATTTTCTTTTGGGATACGACAATCACATTTCCGATCCACTAATCCTTCTTTACTGCATCCCTCACTCCCACACATTGAAGAATTCACACGGAAATTGCGTCGCTGTGAAATACGAGTACTATGTGTTCTAAGACATTTCCATCTAAATCGAGTAATGTTTCTATGGAAACGACAGGATTTTCTTTTGGGATACGACAATCTCATTTCCGATCCACTAATCCTTTTTTACTGCATCCCTCACTCCCAAACATTGACGAATTCACACGGAAATTCCGTCGCTGTGAAATACGAGTACTATGTGTTCTGAGACATTTCCTTCTAAATCGAGTAACGTTTCTATGGAAACGACAGGATTTTCTTTTGGGATACGACAATCACATTTCCGATCCACTAATCCTTCTTTACTGCATCCCTCACTCCCAAACATTGAAGAATTCACACGGAAATTGCGTCGCTGTGAAATACGAGTACTATGTGTTCTAAGACATTTCCTTCTAAATCGAGTAACGTTTCTATGGAAACGACAGGATTTTCTTTTGGGATGCGACAATCTCATTTCCGATCCACTAATCCTTTTTTACTGCATCCCTCACTCCCAAACAATGACGAATTCACACGGAAATTGCGTCGCTGTGAAATACGAGTACTATGTGTTCTAAGACATTTCCATCTAAATCGAGTAACGTTTCTATGGAAACGACAGGATTTTCTTTTGGGATACGACAATCTCATTTCCGAACCTCTAATCCTTCTTTACTGCATCCCTCACTCCCACACATTGAAGAATTCACACGGAAATTGCATCGCTGTGAAATACGAGTACTATGTGTTCTAAGACATTTCCATCTAAATCGAGTAACGTTTCTATGGAAACGACAGGATTTTCTTTTGGGATACGACAATCTCATTTCCGAACCTCTAATCCTTCTTTACTGCATCCCTCACTCCCACACATTGAAGAATTCACACGGAAATTGCGTCGCTGTGAAATACGAGTACTATGTGTTCTAAGACATTTCCATCTAAATCGAGTAACGTTTCTATGGAAACGACAGGATTTTCTTTTGGGATACGACAATCACATTTCCGATCCACTAATCCTTCTTTACTGCATCCCTCACTCCCAAACATTGAAGAATTCACACGGAAATTGCGTCGCTGTGAAATACGAGTACTATGTGTTCTAAGACATTTTCTTCTAAATCGAGTAACGTTTCTATTGAAACGACAGGATTTTCTTTTGGGATACGACAATCTCATTTCCGATCCACTAATCCTTTTTTAATGCATCCCTCACTCCCAAACATTGACGAATTCACACGGAAATTCCGTCGCTGTGAAATACGAGTACTATGTGTTCTAAGACATTTCCTTCTAAATCGAGTAACGTTTCTATGGAAACGACAGTATTTTCTTTTGGGATACGACAATCACATTTCCGATCCACTAATCCTTCTTTACTGCATCCCTCACTCCCAAACATTGAAGAATTCACACGGAAATTGCGTCGCTCTGAAATACGAGTACTATGCGTTCTAAGACATTTCCTTCTAAATCGAGTAACGTTTTTATGGAAACGACAGGATTTTCTTTTGGGATACGACAATCACATTTCCGATCCACTAATCCTTCTTTACTGCATCCCTCACTCCCAAACATTGACGAATTCACACGGAAATTGCGTCGCTGTGAAATACGAGTACCATGTGTTCTAAGACATTTCCTTCTAAATTGAGTAACGTTTCTATGGAAACGACAGGATTTTCTTTTGGGATACGACAATCTCATTTCCGATCCACTAATCCTTCTTTACTGCATCCCTCACTCCCAATCATTGACGAATTCACACGGAAATTGCGTCGCTGTGAAATACGAGTACTATGTGTTCTAAGACATTTCCTTCTAAATCGAGTAACGTTTCTATGGAAACGACAGGATTTTCTTTTGGGATACGACAATCACATTTCCGATCCACTAATCCTTCTTTACTGCATCCCTCACTCCCACACATTGAAGAATTCACACGGAAATTGCGTCGCTGTGAAATACGAGTACTATGTGTTCTAAGACATTTCCTTCTAAATCGAGTAACGTTTCTATGGAAACGACAGGATTTACTTTTGGGATACGACAATCACATTTCCGATCCACTAATCCTTCTTTACTGCATCCCTCACTCCCACACATTGAAGAATTCACACGGAAATTGCGTCGCTGTGAAATACGAGTACTATGTGTTCTAAGACATTTCCTTCTAAATCGAGTAACGTTTCTATGGAAACGACAGGATTTTCTTTTGGGATACGACAATCTCATTTCCGATCCACTAATCCATCTTTACTGCATCCCTCACTCCCAAACATTGACGAATTCACACGGAAATTCCGTCGCTGTGAAATACGAGTACTATGTGTTCTAAGACATCTCCTTCTAAATCGAGTAACGTTTCTATGGAAACGACAGGATTTTCTTTTGGGATACGACAACCACATTTCCGATCCACTAATCCTTCTTTACTGCATCCCTCACTCCCACACATTGAAGAATTCACACGGAAATTGCGTCGCTGTGATATACGAGTACTATAAGTTCTAAGACATTTCCTTCTAAATCGAGTAACGTTTCTATGGAAACGACAGGATTTTCTTTTGGGATACGACAATCTAATTTCCGATCCACTAATCCTTTTTTACTGCATCCCTCACTCCCAAACATTGACGAACTCACACGGAAATTCAGTCGCTGTGAAATACGAGTACTATGTGTTCTAAGACATTTCCTTCTAAATCGAGTAACGTTTCTATGGAAACGACAGGATTTTCTTTTGGGATACGACAATCACATTTCCGATCCACTAATCCTTCTTTACTGCATCCCTCACTCCCACACATTGAAGAATTCACACGGAAATTGCGTCGCTGTGAAATACGAGTACTATGTGTTCTAAGACATTTCCATCTAAATCGAGTAACGTTTCTATGGAAACGACAGGATTTTCTTTTGGGATACGACAATCTCATTTCCGATCCACTAATCCTTTTTTACTGCATCCCTCACTCCCAAACATTGACGAATTCACACGGAAATTCCGTCGCTGTGAAATACGAGTACTATGTGTTCTGAGACATTTCCTTCTAAATCGAGTAACGTTTCTATGGAAACGACAGGATTTTCTTTTGGGATACGACAATCACATTTCCGATCCACTAATCCTTCTTTACTGCATCCCTCACTCCCAAACATTGAAGAATTCACACGGAAATTGCGTCGCTGTGAAATACGAGTACTATGTGTTCTAAGACATTTCCTTCTAAATCGAGTAACGTTTCTATGGAAACGACAGGATTTTCTTTTGGGATGCGACAATCTCATTTCCGATCCACTAATCCTTTTTTACTGCATCCCTCACTCCCAAACAATGACGAATTCACACGGAAATTGCGTCGCTGTGAAATACGAGTACTATGTGTTCTAAGACATTTCCATCTAAATCGAGTAACGTTTCTATGGAAACGACAGGATTTTCTTTTGGGATACGACAATCTCATTTCCGAACCTCTAATCCTTCTTTACTGCATCCCTCACTCCCACACATTGAAGAATTCACACGGAAATTGCGTCGCTGTGAAATACGAGTACTATGTGTTCTAAGACATTTCCATCTAAATCGAGTAACGTTTCTATGGAAACGACAGGATTTTCTTTTGGGATACGACAATCACATTTCCGATCCACTAATCCTTCTTTACTGCATCCCTCACTCCCAAACATTGAAGAATTCACACGGAAATTGCGTCGCTGTGAAATACGAGTACTATGTGTTCTAAGACATTTTCTTCTAAATCGAGTAACGTTTCTATTGAAACGACAGGATTTTCTTTTGGGATACGACAATCTCATTTCCGATCCACTAATCCTTTTTTAATGCATCCCTCACTCCCAAACATTGACGAATTCACACGGAAATTCCGTCGCTGTGAAATACGAGTACTATGTGTTCTAAGACATTTCCTTCTAAATCGAGTAACGTTTCTATGGAAACGACAGTATTTTCTTTTGGGATACGACAATCACATTTCCGATCCACTAATCCTTCTTTACTGCATCCCTCACTCCCAAACATTGAAGAATTCACACGGAAATTGCGTCGCTCTGAAATACGAGTACTATGCGTTCTAAGACATTTCCTTCTAAATCGAGTAACGTTTTTATGGAGACGACAGGATTTTCTTTTGGGATACGACAATCACATTTCCGATCCACTAATCCTTCTTTACTGCATCCCTCACTCCCAAACATTGACGAATTCACACGGAAATTGCGTGGCTGTGAAATACGAGTACCATGTGTTCTAAGACATTTCCTTCTAAATTGAGTAACGTTTCTATGGAAACGACAGGATTTTCTTTTGGGATACGACAATCTCATTTCCGATCCACTAATCCTTCTTTACTGCATTTCTCACTCCCACACATTGAAGAAATCACACGGAAATTGCGTCGCTGTGAAATACGAGTACTATGTGTTCTAAGACAATTCCTTCTAAATCGAGTAACGTTTCTATGGAAACGACAGGATTTTCTTTTGGGATACGACAATCTCATTTCCGATCCACTAATCCTTCTTTACTGCATCCCTCACTCCCAATCATTGACGAATTCACACGGAAATTGCGTCGCTGTGAAATACGAGTACTATGTGTTCTAAGACATTTCCTTCTAAATCGAGTAACGTTTCTATGGAAACGACAGGATTTTCTTTTGGGATACGACAATCACATTTCCGATCCACTAATCCTTCTTTACTGCATCCCTCACTCCCACACATTGAAGAATTCACACGGAAATTGCGTCGCTGTGAAATACGAGTACTATGTGTTCTAAGACATTTCCTTCTAAATCGAGTAACGTTTCTATGGAAACGACAGGATTTTCTTTTGGGATACGACAATCTCATTTCCGATCCACTAATCCTTCTTTACTGCATCCCTCACTCCCAAACATTGACGAATTCACACGGAAAATCCGTCGCTGTGAAATACGAGTACTATGTGTTCTAAGACATCTCCTTCTAAATCGAGTAACGTTTCTATGGAAACGACAGGATTTTCTTTTGGGATACGACAACCACATTTCCGATCCACTAATCCTTCTTTACTGCATCCCTCACTCCCACACATTGAAGAATTCACACGGAAATTGCGTCGCTGTGATATACGAGTACTATGTGTTCTAAGACATTTCCTTCTAAATCGAGTAACGTTTCTATGGAAACGACAGGATTTTCTTTTGGGATACGACAATCTAATTTCCGATCCACTAATCCTTTTTTACTGCATCCCTCACTCCCAAACATTGACGAATTCACACGGAAATTCCGTCGCTGTGAAATACGAGTACCATGTGTTCTAAGACATTTCCTTCTAAATCGAGTAACGTTTCTATGGAAACGACAGGATTTTCTTTTGGGATACGACAATCACATTTCCGATCCACTAATCCTTCTTTACTGCATCCCTCACTCCCACACATTGAAGAATTCACACGGAAATTGCGTCGCTGTGAAATACGAGTACTATGTGTTCTAAGACATTTCCATCTAAATCGAGTAACGTTTCTATGGAAACGACAGGATTTTCTTTTGGGATACGACAATCTCATTTCCGATCCTCTAATCCTTCTTTACTGCATCCCTCACTCCCACACATTGAAGAATTCACACGGAAATTGCGTCGCTGTGAAATACGAGTACTATGTGTTCTAAGACATTTCCTTCTAAATCGAGTAACGTTTCTATGGAAACGACAGGATTTTCTTTTGGGATACGACAATCTCATTTCCGATCCACTAATCCTTCTTTACTGCATCCCTCACTCGCAACATTGACGAATTCACACGGAAATTCCGTCGCTGTGAAATACGAGTACTATGTGTTCTAAGACATCTCCTTCTAAATCGAGTAACGTTTCTATGGAAACGACAGGATTTTCTTTTGGGATACGACAACCACATTTCCGATCCACTAATCCTTCTTTACTGCATCCCTCACTCCCACACATTGAAGAATTCACACGGAAATTGCGTCGCTGTGATATACGAGTACTATAAGTTCAAAGACATTTCCTTCTAAATCGAGTAACGTTTCTATGGAAACGACAGGATTTTCTTTTGGGATACGACAATCTAATTTCCGATCCACTAATCCTTTTTTACTGCATCCCTCACTCCCAAACATTGACGAACTCACACGGAAATTCAGTCGCTGTGAAATACGAGTACTATGTGTTCTAAGACATTTCCTTCTAAATTGAGTAACGTTTCTATGGAAACGACAGGATTTTCTTTTGGGATACGACAATCACATTTCCGATCCACTAATCCTTCTTTACTGCATCCCTCACTCCCACACATTGAAGAATTCACACGGAAATTGCGTCGCTGTGAAATACGAGTACTATGTGTTCTAAGACATTTCCATCTAAATCGAGTAACGTTTCTATGGAAACGACAGGATTTTCTTTTGGGATACGACAATCTCATTTCCGATCCACTAATCCTTTTTTACTGCATCCCTCACTCCCAAACATTGACGAATTCATACGGAAATTCCGTCGCTGTGAAATACGAGTACTATGTGTTCTGAGACATTTCCTTCTAAATCGAGTAACGTTTCTATGGAAACGACAGGATTTTCTTTTGGGATACGACAATCACATTTCCGATCCACTAATCCTTCTTTACTGCATCCCTCACTCCCAAACATTGAAGAATTCACACGGAAATTGCGTCGCTGTGAAATACGAGTACTATGTGTTCTAAGACATTTCCTTCTAAATCGAGTAACGTTTCTATGGAAACGACAGGATTTTCTTTTGGGATGCGACAATCTCATTTCCGATCCACTAATCCTTTTTTACTGCATCCCTCACTCCCAAACAATGACGAATTCACACGGAAATTGCGTCGCTGTGAAATACGAGTACTATGAGTTCTAAGACATTTCCATCTAAATCGAGTAACTTTTCTATGGAAACGACAGGATTTTCTTTTGGGATACGACAATCTCATTTCCGAACCTCTAATCCTTCTTTACTGCATCCCTCACTCCCACACATTGAAGAATTCACACGGAAATTGCGTCGCTGTGAAATACGAGTACTATGTGTTCTAAGACATTTCCATCTAAATCGAGTAACGTTTCTATGGAAACGACAGGATTTTCTTTTGGGATACGACAATCACATTTCCGATCCACTAATCCTTCTTTACTGCATCCCTCACTCCCAAACATTGAAGAATTCACACGGAAATTGCGTCGCTGTGAAATACGAGTACTATGTGTTCTAAGACATTTTCTTCTAAATCGAGTAACGTTTCTATTGAAACGACAGGATTTTCTTTTGGGATACGACAATCTCATTTCCGATCCACTAATCCTTTTTTAATGCATCCCTCACTCCCAAACATTGACGAATTCACACGGAAATTCCGTCGCTGTGAAATACGAGTACTATGTGTTCTAAGACATTTCCTTCTAAATCGAGTAACGTTTCTATGGAAACGACAGGATTTTCTTTTGGGATACGACAATCACATTTCCGATCCACTAATCCTTCTTTACTGCATCCCTCACTCCCAAACATTGAAGAATTCACACGGAAATTGCGTCGCTCTGAAATACGAGTACTATGCGTTCTAAGACATTTCCTTCTAAATCGAGTAACGTTTTTATGGAAACGACAGGATTTTCTTTTGGGATACGACAATCACATTTCCGATCCACTAATCCTTCTTTACTGCATCCCTCACTCCCAAACATTGACGAATTCACACGGAAATTGCGTCGCTGTGAAATACGAGTACCATGTGTTCTAAGACATTTCCTTCTAAATTGAGTAACGTTTCTATGGAAACGACAGGATTTTCTTTTGGGATACGACAATCTCATTTCCGATCCACTAATCCTTCTTTACTGCATTTCTCACTCCCACACATTGAAGAAATCACACGGAAATTGCGTCGCTGTGAAATACGAGTACTATGTGTTCTAAGACATTTCCTTCTAAATCGAGTAACGTTTCTATGGAAACGACAGGATTTTCTTTTGGGATACGACAATCTCATTTCCGATCCACTAATCCTTCTTTACTGCATCCCTCACTCCCAATCATTGACGAATTCACACGGAAATTGCGTCGCTGTGAAATACGAGTACTATGTGTTCTAAGACATTTCCTTCTAAATCGAGTAACGTTTCTATGGAAACGACAGGATTTTCTTTTGGGATACGACAATCACATTTCCGATCCACTAATCCTTCTTTACTGCATCCCTCACTCCCACACATTGAAGAATTCACACGGAAATTGCGTCGCTGTGAAATACGAGTACTATGTGTTCTAAGACATTTCCTTCTAAATCGAGTAACGTTTCTATGGAAACGACAGGATTTACTTTTGGGATACGACAATCACATTTCCGATCCACTAATCCTTCTTTACTGCATCCCTCACTCCCACACATTGAAGAATTCACACGGAAATTGCGTCGCTGTGAAATACGAGTACTATGTGTTCTAAGACATTCCCTTCTAAATCGAGTAACGTTTCTATGGAAACGACAGGATTTTCTTTTGGGATACGACAATCTCATTTCCGATCCACAAATCCTTCTTTACTGCATCCCTCACTCCCAAACATTGACGAATTCACACGGAAAATCCGTCGCTGTGAAATACGAGTACTATGTGTTCTAAGACATCTCCTTCTAAATCGAGTAACGTTTCTATGGAAACGACAGGATTTTCTTTTGGGATACGACAACCACATTTCCGATCCACTAATCCTTCTTTACTGCATCCCTCACTCCCACACATTGAAGAATTCACACGGAAATTGCGTCCCTGTGATATACGAGTACTATGTGTTCTAAGACATTTCCTTCTAAATCGAGTAACGTTTCTATGGAAACGACAGGATTTTCTTTTGGGATACGACAATCTAATTTCCGATCCACTAATCCTTTTTTACTGCATCCCTCACTCCCAAACATTGACGAATTCACACGGAAATTCCGTCGCTGTGAAATACGAGTACCATGTGTTCTAAGACATTTCCTTCTAAATCGAGTAACGTTTCTATGGAAACGACAGGATTTTCTTTTGGGATACGACAATCACATTTCCGATCCACTAATCCTTCTTTACTGCATCCCTCACTCCCACACATTGAAGAATTCACACGGAAATTGCGTCGCTGTGAAATACGAGTACTATGTGTTCTAAGACATTTCCATCTAAATCGAGTAACGTTTCTATGGAAACGACAGGATTTTCTTTTGGGATACGAAAATCTCATTTCCGATCCACTAATCCTTTTTTACTGCATCCCTCACTCCCAAACATTGACGAATTCACACGGAAATTCCGTCGCTGTGAAATACGAGTACTATGTGTTCTGAGACATTTCCTTCTAAATCGAGTAACGTTTCTATGGAAACGACAGGATTTTCTTTTGGGATACGACAATCACATTTACGATCCACTAATCCTTCTTTACTGCATCCCTCACTCCCAAACATTGAACAATTCACACGGAAATTGCGTCGCTGTGAAATACGAGTACTATGTGTTCTAAGACATTTCCTTCTAAATCGAGTAACGTTTCTATGGAAACGAGAGGATTTTCTTTTGGGATGCGACAATCTCATATCCGATCCACTAATCCTTTTTTACTGCATCCCTCACTCCCAAACATTGACGAATTCACACGGAAATTGCGTCGCTGTGAAATACGAGTACAATGTGTTCTAAGACATTTCCATCTAAATCGAGTAACGTTTCTATGGAAACGACAGGATTTTCTTTTGGGATACGACAATCTCATTTCCGATCCTCTAATCCTTCTTTACTGCATCCCTCAATCCCACACATTGAAGAATTCACACGGAAATTGCGTCGCTGTGAAATACGAGTACTATGTGTTCTAAGACATTTCCATCTAAATCGAGTAACGTTTCTATGGAAACGACAGGATTTTCTTTTGGGATACGACAATCTCATTTCCGATCCACTAATCCTTTTTTACTGCATCCCTCACTCCCACACATTGAAGAATTCACACGGAAATTGCGTCGCTGTGAAATACGAGTACTATGTGTTCTAAGACATTTCCTTCTAAATCGAGTAACGTTTCTATGGAAACGACAGGATTTTCTTTTGGGATACGACAATCACATTTCCGATCCACTAATCCTTCTTTACTGCATCCCTCACTCCCACACATTGAAGAATTCACACGGAAATTGCGTCGCTGTGAAATACGAGTACTATGTGTTCTAAGACATTTCCTTCTAAATCGAGTAACGTTTCTATGGAAACGACAGGATTTTCTTTTGGGATACGACAATCTCATTTCCGATCCACTAATCCTTCTTTACTGCATCCCTCACTCCCAAACATTGACGAATTCACACGGAAATTCCGTCGCTGTGAAATACGAGTACTATGTGTTCTGAGACATTTCCTTCTAAATCGAGTAACGTTTCTATGGAAACGACAGGATTTTCTTTTGGGATACGACAATCACATTTCCGATCCACTAATCCTTCTTTACTGCATCCCTCACTCCCAGACATTGAAGAATTCACACGGAAATTGCGTCGCTGTGAAATACGAGTATTATGTGTTCTAAGACATTTCCTTCCAAATCGAGTAACGTTTCTATGGAAACGACAGGATTTTCTTTTGGGATGCGACAATCTCATTTCCGATCCACTAATCCTTTTTTACTGCATCCCTCACTCCCACACATTGAAGAATTCACACGGAAATTGCGTCGCTGTGAAATACGAGTACTATGTGTTCTGAGACATTTCCTTCTAAATCGAGTAACGTTTCTATGGAAACGACAGGATTTTCTTTTGGGATACGACAATCACATTTACGATCCACTAATCCTTCTTTACTGCATCCCTCACTCCCAAACATTGAAGAATTCACACGGAAATTGCGTCGCTGTGAAATACGAGTACTATGTGTTCTAAGACATTTCCTTCTAAATCGAGTAACGTTTCTATGGAAACGAGAGGATTTTCTTTTGGGATGCGACAATCTCATATCCGATCCACTAATCCTTTTTTACTGCATCCCTCACTCCCAAACATTGACGAATTCACACGGAAATTGCGTCGCTGTGAAATACGAGTACTATGTGTTCTAAGACATTTCCATCTAAATCGAGTAACGTTTCTATGGAAACGACAGGATTTTCTTTTGGGATACGACAATCTCATTTCCGATCCTCTAATCCTTCTTTACTGCATCCCTCAATCCCACACATTGAAGAATTCACACGGAAATTGCGTCGCTGTGAAATACGAGTACTATGTGTTCTAAGACATTTCCATCTAAATCGAGTAACGTTTCTATGGAAACGACAGGATTTTCTTTTGGGATACGACAATCTCATTTCCGATCCACTAATCCTTTTTTACTGCATCCCTCACTCCCACACATTGAAGAATTCACACGGAAATTGCGTCGCTGTGAAATACGAGTACTATGTGTTCTAAGACATTTCCTTCTAAATCGAGTAACGTTTCTATGGAAACGACAGGATTTTCTTTTGGGATACGACAATCACATTTCCGATCCACTAATCCTTCTTTACTGCATCCCTCACTCCCACACATTGAAGAATTCACACGGAAATTGCGTCGCTGTGAAATACGAGTACTATGTGTTCTAAGACATTTCCTTCTAAATCGAGTAACGTTTCTATGGAAACGACAGGATTTTCTTTTGGGATACGACAATCTCATTTCCGATCCACTAATCCTTCTTTACTGCATCCCTCACTCCCAAACATTGACGAATTCACACGGAAATTCCGTCGCTGTGAAATACGAGTACTATGTGTTCTGAGACATTTCCTTCTAAATCGAGTAACGTTTCTATGGAAACGACAGGATTTTCTTTTGGGATACGACAATCACATTTCCGATCCACTAATCCTTCTTTACTGCATCCCTCACTCCCAAACATTGAAGAATTCACACGGAAATTGCGTCGCTGTGAAATACGAGTATTATGTGTTCTAAGACATTTCCTTCCAAATCGAGTAACGTTTCTATGGAAACGACAGGATTTTCTTTTGGGATGCGACAATCTCATTTCCGATCCACTAATCCTTTTTTACTGCATCCCTCACTCCCAAACATTGACGAATTCACACGGAAATTGCGTCGCTGTGAAATACGAGTACTATGTGTTCTAAGACATTTCCATCTAAATCGAGTAACGTTTCTATGGAAACGACAGGATTTTCTTTTGGGATACGACAATCTCATTTCCGAACCTCTAATCCTTCTTTACTGCATCCCTCACTCCCACACATTGAAGAATTCACACGGAAATTGCGTCGCTGTGAAATACGAGTACTATGTGTTCTAAGACATTTCCATCTAAATCGAGTAACGTTTCTATGGAAACGACAGGATTTTCTTTTGGGATACGACAATCTCATTTCCGAACCTCTAATCCTTCTTTACTGCATCCCTCACTCCCACACATTGAAGAATTCACACGGAAATTGCGTCGCTGTGAAATACGAGTACTATGTGTTCTAAGACATTTCCATCTAAATCGAGTAACGTTTCTATGGAAACGACAGGATTTTCTTTTGGGATACGACAATCTCATTTCCGAACCTCTAATCCTTCTTTACTGCATCCCTCACTCCCACTCATTGAAGAATTCACACGGAAATTGCGTCGCTGTGAAATACGAGTACTATGTGTTCTAAGACATTTCCATCTAAATCGAGTAACGTTTCTATGGAAACGACAGGATTTTCTTTTGGGATACGACAATCTCATTTCCGATCCACTAATCCTTTTTTACTGCATCCCTCACTCCCACACATAGAAGAATTCACACGGAAATTGCGTCGCTGTGAAATACGAGTACTATGTGTTCTAAGACAGTTCCTTCTAAATCGAGTAACGTTTCTATGGAAACGACAGGATTTTCTTTTGGGATACGACAATCACATTTCCGATCCACTAATCCTTCTTTACTGCATCCCTCACTCCCACACATTGAAGAATTCACACGGAAATTGCGTCGCTGTGAAATACGAGTACTATGTGTTCTAAGACATTTCCTTCTAAGTCGAGTAACGTTTCTATTGAAACGACAGGATTTTCTTTTGGGATACGACAATCTCATTTCCGATCCACTAATCCTTTTTTAATGCATCCCTCTCTCCCAAACATTGACGAATTCACACGGAAATTGCGTCGCTGTGAAATACGAGTACTATGTGTTCTAAGACATTTCCTTCTAAATCGAGTAACGTTTCTATGGAAACGACAGGATTTTCTTTTGGGATACGACAATCACATTTCCGATCCACTAATCCTTCTTTACTGCATCCCTCACTCCCAAACATTGAAGAATTCACACGGAAATTGCGTCGCTGTGAAATACGAGTATTATGTGTTCTAAGACATTTCCTTCTAAATCGAGTAACGTTTTTATGGAAACGACAGGATTTTCTTTTGGGATACGACAATCTCATTTCCGATCCACTAATCCTTCTTTACTGCATCCCTCACTCCCAAACATTGACGAATTCACACGGAAATTCCGTCGCTGTGAAATACGAGTACTATGTGTTCTAAGACATTTCCTTCTAAATCGAGTAACGTTTCTATGGAAACGACAGGATTTTCTTTTGGGATACGACAATCACATTTCCGATCCACTAATCCTTCTTTACTGTATCCCTCACTCCCACACATTGAAGAATTCACACGGAAATTGCGTCGCTGTGAAATACGAGTACTATGTGTTTTAAGACATTTCCTTCTAAATCGAGTAACGTTTCTATGGAAACGACAGGATTTTCTTTTGGGATACGACAATCACATTTCCGATCCACTAATCCTTCTTTACTGCATCCCTCACTCCCACACATTGAAGAATTCACACGGAAATTGCGTCGCTGTGAAATACGAGTACTATGTGTTCTAAGACATTTCCTTCTAAATCGAGTAACGTTTCTATGGAAACGACAGGATTTTCTTTTGGGATACGACAATCTCATTTCCGATCCACTAATCCTTCTTTACTGCATCCCTCACTCCCAAACATTGACGAATTCACACGGAAATTCCGTCGCTGTGAAATACGAGTACTATGTGTTCTGAGACATTTCCTTCTAAATCGAGTAACGTTTCTATGGAAACGACAGGATTTTCTTTTGGGATACGACAATCACATTTCCGATCCACTAATCCTTCTTTACTGCATCCCTCACTCCCAAACATTGAAGAATTCACACGGAAATTGCGTCGCTGTGAAATACGAGTATTATGTGTTCTAAGACATTTCCTTCCAAATCGAGTAACGTTGCTATGGAAACGACAGGATTTTCTTTTGGGATGCGACAATCTCATTTCCGATCCACTAATCCTTTTTTACTGCATCCCTCACTCCCAAACATTGACGAATTCACACGGAAATTGCGTCGCTGTGAAATACGAGTACTATGTGTTCTAAGACATTTCCATCTAAATCGAGTAACGTTTCTATGGAAACGACAGGATTTTCTTTTGGGATACGACAATCTCATTTCCGAACCTCTAATCCTTCTTTACTGCATCCCTCACTCCCACACATTGAAGAATTCACACGGAAATTGCGTCGCTGTGAAATACGAGTACTATGTGTTCTAAGACATTTCCATCTAAATCGAGTAACGTTTCTATGGAAACGACAGGATTTTCTTTTGGGATACGACAATCTCATTTCCGAACCTCTAATCCTTCTTTACTGCATCCCTCACTCCCACACATTGAAGAATTCACACGGAAATTGCGTCGCTGTGAAATACGAGTACTATGTGTTCTAAGACATTTCCATCTAAATCGAGTAACGTTTCTATGGAAACGACAGGATTTTCTTTTGGGATACGACAATCTCATTTCCGAACCTCTAATCCTTCTTTACTGCATCCCTCACTCCCACACATTGAAGAATTCACACGGAAATTGCGTCGCTGTGAAATACGAGTACTATGTGTTCTAAGACATTTCCATCTAAATCGAGTAACGTTTCTATGGAAACGACAGGATTTTCTTTTGGGATACGACAATCTCATTTCCGAACCTCTAATCCTTCTTTACTGCATCCCTCACTCCCACTCATTGAAGAATTCACACGGAAATTGCGTCGCTGTGAAATACGAGTACTATGTGTTCTAAGACATTTCCATCTAAATCGAGTAACGTTTCTATGGAAACGACAGGATTTTCTTTTGGGATACGACAATCTCATTTCCGATCCACTAATCCTTTTTTACTGCATCCCTCACTCCCACACATAGAAGAATTCACACGGAAATTGCGTCGCTGTGAAATACGAGTACTATGTGTTCTAAGACAGTTCCTTCTAAATCGAGTAACGTTTCTATGGAAACGACAGGATTTACTTTTGGGATACGACAATCACATTTCCGATCCACTAATCCTTCTTTACTGCATCCCTCACTCCCACACATTGAAGAATTCACACGGAAATCGCGTCGCTGTGAAATACGAGTACTATGTGTTCTAAGACATTTCCTTCTAAGTCGAGTAACGTTTCTATTGAAACGACAGGATTTTCTTTTGGGATACGACAATCTCATTTCCGATCCACTAATCCTTTTTTAATGCATCCCTCTCTCCCAAACATTGACGAATTCACACGGAAATTGCGTCGCTGTGAAATACGAGTACTATGTGTTCTAAGACATTTCCTTCTAAATCGAGTAACGTTTCTATGGAAACGACAGGATTTTCTTTTGGGATACGACAATCACATTTCCGATCCACTAATCCTTCTTTACTGCATCCCTCACTCCCAAACATTGAAGAATTCACACGGAAATTGCGTCGCTGTGAAATACGAGTATTATGTGTTCTAAGACATTTCCTTCTAAATCGAGTAACGTTTTTATGGAAACGACAGGATTTTCTTTTGGGATACGACAATCTCATTTCCGATCCACTAATCCTTCTTTACTGCATCCCTCACTCCCAAACATTGACGAATTCACACGGAAATTCCGTCGCTGTGAAATACGAGTACTATGTGTTCTAAGACATTTCCTTCTAAATCGAGTAACGTTTCTATGGAAACGACAGGATTTTCTTTTGGGATACGACAATCACATTTCCGATCCACTAATCCTTCTTTACTGTATCCCTCACTCCCACACATTGAAGAATTCACACGGAAATTGCGTCGCTGTGAAATACGAGTACTATGTGTTTTAAGACATTTCCTTCTAAATCGAGTAACGTTTCTATGGAAACGACAGGATTTTCTTTTGGGATACGACAATCACATTTCCGATCCACTAATCCTTCTTTACTGCATCCCTCACTCCCACACATTGAAGAATTCACACGGAAATTGCGTCGCTGTGAAATACGAGTACTATGTGTTCTAAGACATTTCCTTCTAAATCGAGTAACGTTTCTATGGAAACGACAGGATTTTCTTTTGGGATACGACAATCTCATTTCCGATCCACTAATCCTTCTTTACTGCATCCCTCACTCCCAAACATTGACGAATTCACACGGAAATTCCGTCGCTGTGAAATACGAGTACTATGTGTTCTGAGACATTTCCTTCTAAATCGAGTAACGTTTCTATGGAAACGACAGGATTTTCTTTTGGGATACGACAATCACATTTCCGATCCACTAATCCTTCTTTACTGCATCCCTCACTCCCAAACATTGAAGAATTCACACGGAAATTGCGTCGCTGTGAAATACGAGTATTATGTGTTCTAAGACATTTCCTTCCAAATCGAGTAACGTTGCTATGGAAACGACAGGATTTTCTTTTGGGATGCGACAATCTCATTTCCGATCCACTAATCCTTTTTTACTGCATCCCTCACTCCCAAACATTGACGAATTCACACGGAAATTGCGTCGCTGTGAAATACGAGTACTATGTGTTCTAAGACATTTCCATCTAAATCGAGTAACGTTTCTATGGAAACGACAGGATTTTCTTTTGGGATACGACAATCTCATTTCCGAACCTCTAATCCTTCTTTACTGCATCCCTCACTCCCACACATTGAAGAATTCACACGGAAATTGCGTCGCTGTGAAATACGAGTACTATGTGTTCTAAGACATTTCCATCTAAATCGAGTAACGTTTCTATGGAAACGACAGGATTTTCTTTTGGGATACGACAATCTCATTTCCGAACCTCTAATCCTTCTTTACTGCATCCCTCACTCCCACACATTGAAGAATTCACACGGAAATTGCGTCGCTGTGAAATACGAGTACTATGTGTTCTAAGACATTTCCATCTAAATCGAGTAACGTTTCTATGGAAACGACAGGATTTTCTTTTGGGATACGACAATCTCATTTCCGAACCTCTAATCCTTCTTTACTGCATCCCTCA
The DNA here is from genome assembly GCF_021461385.2 of Schistocerca piceifrons. NCBI lineage: Eukaryota > Metazoa > Arthropoda > Insecta > Orthoptera > Acrididae > Schistocerca > Schistocerca piceifrons. The sequence continues at coordinate 600,506,149 of NC_060144.1, read as the reverse complement.
CTCCCACACATTGAAGAATTCACACGGAAATTGCGTCGCTGTGAAATACGAGTACTATGTGTTCTAAGACATTTCCATCTAAATCGAGTAACGTTTCTATGGAAACGACAGGATTTTCTTTTGGGATACGACAATCTCATTTCCGATCCACTAATCCTTTTTTACTGCATCCCTCACTCCCACACATAGAAGAATTCACACGGAAATTGCGTCGCTGTGAAATACGAGTACTATGTGTTCTAAGACAGTTCCTTCTAAATCGAGTAACGTTTCTATGGAAACGACAGGATTTTCTTTTGGGATACGACAATCACATTTCCGATCCACTAATCCTTCTTTACTGCATCCCTCACTCCCACACATTGAAGAATTCACACGGAAATTGCGTCGCTGTGAAATACGAGTACTATGTGTTCTAAGACATTTCCTTCTAAGTCGAGTAACGTTTCTATTGAAACGACAGGATTTTCTTTTGGGATACGACAATCTCATTTCCGATCCACTAATCCTTTTTTAATGCATCCCTCACTCCCAAACATTGACGAATTCACACGGAAATTGCGTCGCTGTGAAATACGAGTACTATGTGTTCTAAGACATTTCCTTCTAAATCGAGTAACGTTTCTATGGAAACGACAGGATTTTCTTTTGGGATACGACAATCACATTTCCGATCCACTAATCCTTCTTTACTGCATCCCTCACTCCCAAACATTGAAGAATTCACACGGAAATTGCGTCGCTGTGAAATACGAGTATTATGTGTTCTAAGACATTTCCTTCTAAATCGAGTAACGTTTCTATGGAAACGACAGGATTTTCTTTTGGGATACGACAATCTCATTTCCGAACCTCTAATCCTTCTTTACTGCATCCCTCACTCCCACACATTGAAGAATTCACACGGAAATTGCGTCGCTGTGAAATACGAGTACTATGTGTTCTAAGACATTTCCATCTAAATCGAGTAACGTTTCTATGGAAACGACAGGATTTTCTTTTGGGATACGACAATCACATTTCCGAACCTCTAATCCTTCTTTACTGCATCCCTCACTCCCACACATTGAAGAATTCACACGGAAATTGCGTCGCTGTGAAATACGAGTACTATGTGTTCTAAGACATTTCCATCTAAATCGAGTAACGTTTCTATGGAAACGACAGGATTTTCTTTTGGGATACGACAATCTCATTTCCGAACCTCTAATCCTTCTTTACTGCATCCCTCACTCCCACACATTGAAGAATTCACACGGAAATTGCGTCGCTGTGAAATACGAGTACTATGTGTTCTAAGACATTTCCATCTAAATCGAGTAACGTTTCTATGGAAACGACAGGATTTTCTTTTGGGATACGACAATCTCATTTCCGATCCACTAATCCTTTTTTACTGCATCCCTCACTCCCACACATAGAAGAATTCACACGGAAATTGCGTCGCTGTGAAATACGAGTACTATGTGTTCTAAGACAGTTCCTTCTAAATCGAGTAACGTTTCTATGGAAACGACAGGATTTTCTTTTGGGATACGACAATCACATTTCCGATCCACTAATCCTTCTTTACTGCATCCCTCACTCCCACACATTGAAGAATTCACACGGAAATTGCGTCGCTGTGAAATACGAGTACTATGTGTTCTAAGACATTTCCTTCTAAGTCGAGTAACGTTTCTATTGAAACGACAGGATTTTCTTTTGGGATACGACAATCTCATTTCCGATCCACTAATCCTTTTTTAATGCATCCCTCACTCCCAAACATTGACGAATTCACACGGAAATTGCGTCGCTGTGAAATACGAGTACTATGTGTTCTAAGACATTTCCTTCTAAATCGAGTAACGTTTCTATGGAAACGACAGGATTTTCTTTTGGGATACGACAATCACATTTCCGATCCACTAATCCTCCTTTACTGCATCCCTCACTCCCAAACATTGAAGAATTCACACGGAAATTGCGTCGCTGTGAAATACGAGTATTATGTGTTCTAAGACATTTCCTTCTAAATCGAGTAACGTTTTTATGGAAACGACAGGATTTTCTTTTGGGATACGACAATCTCATTTCCGATCCACTAATCCTTCTTTACTGCATCCCTCACTCCCAAACATTGACGAATTCACACGGAAATTCCGTCGCTGTGAAATACGAGTACTATGTGTTCTAAGACATTTCCTTCTAAATCGAGTAACGTTTCTATGGAAACGACAGGATTTTCTTTTGGGATACGACAATCACATTTCCGATCCACTAATCCTTCTTTACTGTATCCCTCACTCCCACACATTGAAGAATTCACACGGAAATTGCGTCGCTGTGAAATACGAGTACTATGTGTTTTAAGACATTTCCTTCTAAATCGAGTAACGTTTCTATGGAAACGACAGGATTTTCTTTTGGGATACGACAATCTCATTTCCGATCCACTAATCCTTCTTTACTGCATCCCTCAATCCCACACATTGAAGAATTCACACGGAAATTGCGTCGCTGTGAAATACGAGTACTATGTGTTCTAAGACATTTCCATCTAAATCGAGTAACGTTTCTATGGAAACGACAGGATTTTCTTTTGGGATACGACAATCTCATTTCCGATCCACTAATCCTTTTTTACTGCATCCCTCACTCCCACACATTGAAGAATTCACACGGAAATTGCGTCGCTGTGAAATACGAGTACTATGTGTTCTAAGACATTTCCTTCTAAATCGAGTAACGTTTCTATGGAAACGACAGGATTTTCTTTTGGGATACGACAATCACATTTCCGATCCACTAATCCTTCTTTACTGCATCCCTCACTCCCACACATTGAAGAATTCACACGGAAATTGCGTCGCTGTGAAATACGAGTACTATGTGTTCTAAGACATTTCCTTCTAAATCGAGTAACGTTTCTATGGAAACGACAGGATTTTCTTTTGGGATACGACAATCACATTTCCGATCCACTAATCCTCCTTTACTGCATCCCTCACTCCCAAACATTGAAGAATTCACACGGAAATTGCGTCGCTGTGAAATACGAGTATTATGTGTTCTAAGACATTTCCTTCTAAATCGAGTAACGTTTTTATGGAAACGACAGGATTTTCTTTTGGGATACGACAATCTCATTTCCGATCCACTAATCCTTCTTTACTGCATCCCTCACTCCCAAACATTGACGAATTCACACGGAAATTCCGTCGCTGTGAAATACGAGTACTATGTGTTCTGAGACATTTCCTTCTAAATCGAGTAACGTTTCTATGGAAACGACAGGATTTTCTTTTGGGATACGACAATCACATTTCCGATCCACTAATCCTTCTTTACTGCATCCCTCACTCCCAAACATTGAAGAATTCACACGGAAATTGCGTCGCTGTGAAATACGAGTATTATGTGTTCTAAGACATTTCCTTCCAAATCGAGTAACGTTTCTATGGAAACGACAGGATTTTCTTTTGGGATGCGACAATCTCATTTCCGATCCACTAATCCTTTTTTACTGCATCCCTCACTCCCAAACATTGACGAATTCACACGGAAATTGCGTCGCTGTGAAATACGAGTACTATGTGTTCTAAGACATTTCCATCTAAATCGAGTAACGTTTCTATGGAAACGACAGGATTTTCTTTTGGGATACGACAATCTCATTTCCGAACCTCTAATCCTTCTTTACTGCATCCCTCACTCCCACACATTGAAGAATTCACACGGAAATTGCGTCGCTGTGAAATACGAGTACTATGTGTTCTAAGACATTTCCATCTAAATCGAGTAACGTTTCTATGGAAACGACAGGATTTTCTTTTGGGATACGACAATCTCATTTCCGAACCTCTAATCCTTCTTTACTGCATCCCTCACTCCCACACATTGAAGAATTCACACGGAAATTGCGTCGCTGTGAAATACGAGTACTATGTGTTCTAAGACATTTCCATCTAAATCGAGTAACGTTTCTATGGAAACGACAGGATTTTCTTTTGGGATACGACAATCTCATTTCCGAACCTCTAATCCTTCTTTACTGCATCCCTCACTCCCACTCATTGAAGAATTCACACGGAAATTGCGTCGCTGTGAAATACGAGTACTATGTGTTCTAAGACATTTCCATCTAAATCGAGTAACGTTTCTATGGAAACGACAGGATTTTCTTTTGGGATACGACAATCTCATTTCCGATCCACTAATCCTTTTTTACTGCATCCCTCACTCCCACACATAGAAGAATTCACACGGAAATTGCGTCGCTGTGAAATACGAGTACTATGTGTTCTAAGACAGTTCCTTCTAAATCGAGTAACGTTTCTATGGAAACGACAGGATTTTCTTTTGGGATACGACAATCACATTTCCGATCCACTAATCCTTCTTTACTGCATCCCTCACTCCCACACATTGAAGAATTCACACGGAAATTGCGTCGCTGTGAAATACGAGTACTATGTGTTCTAAGACATTTCCTTCTAAGTCGAGTAACGTTTCTATTGAAACGACAGGATTTTCTTTTGGGATACGACAATCTCATTTCCGATCCACTAATCCTTTTTTAATGCATCCCTCTCTCCCAAACATTGACGAATTCACACGGAAATTGCGTCGCTGTGAAATACGAGTACTATGTGTTCTAAGACATTTCCTTCTAAATCGAGTAACGTTTCTATGGAAACGACAGGATTTTCTTTTGGGATACGACAATCACATTTCCGATCCACTAATCCTTCTTTACTGCATCCCTCACTCCCAAACATTGAAGAATTCACACGGAAATTGCGTCGCTGTGAAATACGAGTATTATGTGTTCTAAGACATTTCCTTCTAAATCGAGTAACGTTTTTATGGAAACGACAGGATTTTCTTTTGGGATACGACAATCTCATTTCCGATCCACTAATCCTTCTTTACTGCATCCCTCACTCCCAAACATTGACGAATTCACACGGAAATTCCGTCGCTGTGAAATACGAGTACTATGTGTTCTAAGACATTTCCTTCTAAATCGAGTAACGTTTCTATGGAAACGACAGGATTTTCTTTTGGGATACGACAATCACATTTCCGATCCACTAATCCTTCTTTACTGTATCCCTCACTCCCACACATTGAAGAATTCACACGGAAATTGCGTCGCTGTGAAATACGAGTACTATGTGTTTTAAGACATTTCCTTCTAAATCGAGTAACGTTTCTATGGAAACGACAGGATTTTCTTTTGGGATACGACAATCACATTTCCGATCCACTAATCCTTCTTTACTGCATCCCTCACTCCCACACATTGAAGAATTCACACGGAAATTGCGTCGCTGTGAAATACGAGTACTATGTGTTCTAAGACATTTCCTTCTAAATCGAGTAACGTTTCTATGGAAACGACAGGATTTTCTTTTGGGATACGACAATCTCATTTCCGATCCACTAATCCTTCTTTACTGCATCCCTCACTCCCAAACATTGACGAATTCACACGGAAATTCCGTCGCTGTGAAATACGAGTACTATGTGTTCTGAGACATTTCCTTCTAAATCGAGTAACGTTTCTATGGAAACGACAGGATTTTCTTTTGGGATACGACAATCACATTTCCGATCCACTAATCCTTCTTTACTGCATCCCTCACTCCCAAACATTGAAGAATTCACACGGAAATTGCGTCGCTGTGAAATACGAGCATTATGTGTTCTAAGACATTTCCTTCCAAATCGAGTAACGTTGCTATGGAAACGACAGGATTTTCTTTTGGGATGCGACAATCTCATTTCCGATCCACTAATCCTTTTTTACTGCATCCCTCACTCCCAAACATTGACGAATTCACACGGAAATTGCGTCGCTGTGAAATACGAGTACTATGTGTTCTAAGACATTTCCATCTAAATCGAGTAACGTTTCTATGGAAACGACAGGATTTTCTTTTGGGATACGACAATCTCATTTCCGAACCTCTAATCCTTCTTTACTGCATCCCTCACTCCCACACATTGAAGAATTCACACGGAAATTGCGTCGCTGTGAAATACGAGTACTATGTGTTCTAAGACATTTCCATCTAAATCGAGTAACGTTTCTATGGAAACGACAGGATTTTCTTTTGGGATACGACAATCTCATTTCCGAACCTCTAATCCTTCTTTACTGCATCCCTCACTCCCACACATTGAAGAATTCACACGGAAATTGCGTCGCTGTGAAATACGAGTACTATGTGTTCTAAGACATTTCCATCTAAATCGAGTAACGTTTCTATGGAAACGACAGGATTTTCTTTTGGGATACGACAATCTCATTTCCGAACCTCTAATCCTTCTTTACTGCATCCCTCACTCCCACACATTGAAGAATTCACACGGAAATTGCGTCGCTGTGAAATACGAGTACTATGTGTTCTAAGACATTTCCATCTAAATCGAGTAACGTTTCTATGGAAACGACAGGATTTTCTTTTGGGATACGACAATCTCATTTCCGATCCACTAATCCTTTTTTACTGCATCCCTCACTCCCACACATAGAAGAATTCACACGGAAATTGCGTCGCTGTGAAATACGAGTACTATGTGTTCTAAGACAGTTCCTTCTAAATCGAGTAACGTTTCTATGGAAACGACAGGATTTTCTTTTGGGATACGACAATCACATTTCCGATCCACTAATCCTTCTTTACTGCATCCCTCACTCCCACACATTGAAGAATTCACACGGAAATTGCGTCGCTGTGAAATACGAGTACTATGTGTTCTAAGACATTTCCTTCTAAGTCGAGTAACGTTTCTATTGAAACGACAGGATTTTCTTTTGGGATACGACAATCTCATTTCCGATCCACTAATCCTTTTTTAATGCATCCCTCACTCCCAAACATTGACGAATTCACACGGAAATTGCGTCGCTGTGAAATACGAGTACTATGTGTTCTAAGACATTTCCTTCTAAATCGAGTAACGTTTCTATGGAAACGACAGGATTTTCTTTTGGGATACGACAATCACATTTCCGATCCACTAATCCTTCTTTACTGCATCCCTCACTCCCAAACATTGGAGAATTCACACGGAAATTGCGTCGCTGTGAAATACGAGTATTATGTGTTCTAAGACATTTCCTTCTAAATCGAGTAACGTTTCTATGGAAACGACAGGATTTTCTTTTGGGATACGACAATCTCATTTCCGAACCTCTAATCCTTCTTTACTGCATCCCTCACTCCCACACATTGAAGAATTCACACGGAAATTGCGTCGCTGTGAAATACGAGTACTATGTGTTCTAAGACATTTCCATCTAAATCGAGTAACGTTTCTATGGAAACGACAGGATTTTCTTTTGGGATACGACAATCTCATTTCCGAACCTCTAATCCTTCTTTACTGCATCCCTCACTCCCACACATTGAAGAATTCACACGGAAATTGCGTCGCTGTGAAATACGAGTACTATGTGTTCTAAGACATTTCCATCTAAATCGAGTAACGTTTCTATGGAAACGACAGGATTTTCTTTTGGGATACGACAATCTCATTTCCGAACCTCTAATCCTTCTTTACTGCATCCCTCACTCCCACACATTGAAGAATTCACACGGAAATTGCGTCGCTGTGAAATACGAGTACTATGTGTTCTAAGACATTTCCATCTAAATCGAGTAACGTTTCTATGGAAACGACAGGATTTTCTTTTGGGATACGACAATCTCATTTCCGATCCACTAATCCTTTTTTACTGCATCCCTCACTCCCACACATAGAAGAATTCACACGGAAATTGCGTCGCTGTGAAATACGAGTACTATGTGTTCTAAGACAGTTCCTTCTAAATCGAGTAACGTTTCTATGGAAACGACAGGATTTTCTTTTGGGATACGACAATCACATTTCCGATCCACTAATCCTTCTTTACTGCATCCCTCACTCCCACACATTGAAGAATTCACACGGAAATTGCGTCGCTGTGAAATACGAGTACTATGTGTTCTAAGACATTTCCTTCTAAGTCGAGTAACGTTTCTATTGAAACGACAGGATTTTCTTTTGGGATACGACAATCTCATTTCCGATCCACTAATCCTTTTTTAATGCATCCCTCACTCCCAAACATTGACGAATTCACACGGAAATTGCGTCGCTGTGAAATACGAGTACTATGTGTTCTAAGACATTTCCTTCTAAATCGAGTAACGTTTCTATGGAAACGACAGGATTTTCTTTTGGGATACGACAATCACATTTCCGATCCACTAATCCTCCTTTACTGCATCCCTCACTCCCAAACATTGAAGAATTCACACGGAAATTGCGTCGCTGTGAAATACGAGTATTATGTGTTCTAAGACATTTCCTTCTAAATCGAGTAACGTTTTTATGGAAACGACAGGATTTTCTTTTGGGATACGACAATCTCATTTCCGATCCACTAATCCTTCTTTACTGCATCCCTCACTCCCAAACATTGACGAATTCACACGGAAATTCCGTCGCTGTGAAATACGAGTACTATGTGTTCTAAGACATTTCCTTCTAAATCGAGTAACGTTTCTATGGAAACGACAGGATTTTCTTTTGGGATACGACAATCACATTTCCGATCCACTAATCCTTCTTTACTGTATCCCTCACTCCCACACATTGAAGAATTCACACGGAAATTGCGTCGCTGTGAAATACGAGTACTATGTGTTTTAAGACATTTCCTTCTAAATCGAGTAACGTTTCTATGGAAACGACAGGATTTTCTTTTGGGATACGACAATCTCATTTCCGATCCACTAATCCTTCTTTACTGCATCCCTCAATCCCACACATTGAAGAATTCACACGGAAATTGCGTCGCTGTGAAATACGAGTACTATGTGTTCTAAGACATTTCCATCTAAATCGAGTAACGTTTCTATGGAAACGACAGGATTTTCTTTTGGGATACGACAATCTCATTTCCGATCCACTAATCCTTTTTTACTGCATCCCTCACTCCCACACATTGAAGAATTCACACGGAAATTGCGTCGCTGTGAAATACGAGTACTATGTGTTCTAAGACATTTCCTTCTAAATCGAGTAACGTTTCTATGGAAACGACAGGATTTTCTTTTGGGATACGACAATCACATTTCCGATCCACTAATCCTTCTTTACTGCATCCCTCACTCCCACACATTGAAGAATTCACACGGAAATTGCGTCGCTGTGAAATACGAGTACTATGTGTTCTAAGACATTTCCTTCTAAATCGAGTAACGTTTCTATGGAAACGACAGGATTTTCTTTTGGGATACGACAATCTCATTTCCGATCCACTAATCCTTCTTTACTGCATCCCTCACTCCCAAACATTGACGAATTCACACGGAAATTCCGTCGCTGTGAAATACGAGTACTATGTGTTCTGAGACATTTCCTTCTAAATCGAGTAACGTTTCTATGGAAACGACAGGATTTTCTTTTGGGATACGACAATCACATTTCCGATCCACTAATCCTTCTTTACTGCATCCCTCACTCCCAAACATTGAAGAATTCACACGGAAATTGCGTCGCTGTGAAATACGAGTATTATGTGTTCTAAGACATTTCCTTCCAAATCGAGTAACGTTTCTATGGAAACGACAGGATTTTCTTTTGGGATGCGACAATCTCATTTCCGATCCACTAATCCTTTTTTACTGCATCCCTCACTCCCACACATTGAAGAATTCACACGGAAATTGCGTCGCTGTGAAATACGAGTACTATGTGTTCTAAGACATTTCCATCTAAATCGAGTAACGTTTCTATGGAAACGACAGGATTTTCTTTTGGGATACGACAATCTCATTTCCGAACCTCTAATCCTTCTTTACTGCATCCCTCACTCCCACACATTGAAGAATTCACACGGAAATTGCGTCGCTGTGAAATACGAGTACTATGTGTTCTAAGACATTTCCATCTAAATCGAGTAACGTTTCTATGGAAACGACAGGATTTTCTTTTGGGATACGACAATCTCATTTCCGATCCACTAATCCTTTTTTACTGCATCCCTCACTCCCACACATAGAAGAATTCACACGGAAATTGCGTCGCTGTGAAATACGAGTACTATGTGTTCTAAGACAGTTCCTTCTAAATCGAGTAACGTTTTTATGGAAACGACAGGATTTTCTTTTGGGATACGACAATCTCATTTCCGATCCACTAATCCTTCTTTACTGCATCCCTCACTCCCAAACATTGACGAATTCACACGGAAATTCCGTCGCTGTGAAATACGAGTACTATGTGTTCTAAGACATTTCCTTCTAAATCGAGTAACGTTTCTATGGAAACGACAGGATTTTCTTTTGGGATACGACAATCACATTTCCGATCCACTAATCCTTCTTTACTGTATCCCTCACTCCCACACATTGAAGAATTCACACGGAAATTGCGTCGCTGTGAAATACGAGTACTATGTGTTTTAAGACATTTCCTTCTAAATCGAGTAACGTTTCTATGGAAACGACAGGATTTTCTTTTGGGATACGACAATCTCATTTCCGATCCACTAATCCTTCTTTACTGCATCCCTCAATCCCACACATTGAAGAATTCACACGGAAATTGCGTCGCTGTGAAATACGAGTACTATGTGTTCTAAGACATTTCCATCTAAATCGAGTAACGTTTCTATGGAAACGACAGGATTTTCTTTTGGGATACGACAATCTCATTTCCGATCCACTAATCCTTTTTTACTGCATCCCTCACTCCCACACATTGAAGAATTCACACGGAAATTGCGTCGCTGTGAAATACGAGTACTATGTGTTCTAAGACATTTCCTTCTAAATCGAGTAACGTTTCTATGGAAACGACTGGATTTTCTTTTGGGATACGACAATCACATTTCCGAACCTCTAATCCTTCTTTACTGCATCCCTCACTCCCACACATTGAAGAATTCACACGGAAATTGCGTCGCTGTGAAATACGAGTACTATGTGTTCTAAGACATTTCCATCTAAATCGAGTAACGTTTCTATGGAAACGACAGGATTTTCTTTTGGGATACGACAATCTCATTTCCGAACCTCTAATCCTTCTTTACTGCATCCCTCACTCCCACACATTGAAGAATTCACACGGAAATTGCGTCGCTGTGAAATACGAGTACTATGTGTTCTAAGACATTTCCATCTAAATCGAGTAACGTTTCTATGGAAACGACAGGATTTTCTTTTGGGATACGACAATCTCATTTCCGAACCTCTAATCCTTCTTTACTGCATCCCTCACTCCCACACATTGAAGAATTCACACGGAAATTGCGTCGCTGTGAAATACGAGTACTATGTGTTCTAAGACATTTCCATCTAAATCGAGTAACGTTTCTATGGAAACGACAGGATTTTCTTTTGGGATACGACAATCTCATTTCCGAACCTCTAATCCTTCTTTACTGCATCCCTCACTCCCACACATTGAAGAATTCACACGGAAATTGCGTCGCTGTGAAATACGAGTACTATGTGTTCTAAGACATTTCCATCTAAATCGAGTAACGTTTCTATGGAAACGACAGGATTTTCTTTTGGGATACGACAATCTCATTTCCGAACCTCTAATCCTTCTTTACTGCATCCCTCACTCCCACACATTGAAGAATTCACACGGAAATTGCGTCGCTGTGAAATACGAGTACTATGTGTTCTAAGACATTTCCATCTAAATCGAGTAACGTTTCTATGGAAACGACAGGATTTTCTTTTGGGATACGACAATCTCATTTCCGATCCACTAATCCTTTTTTACTGCATCCCTCACTCCCACACATAGAAGAATTCACACGGAAATTGCGTCGCTGTGAAATACGAGTACTATGTGTTCTAAGACAGTTCCTTCTAAATCGAGTAACGTTTTTATGGAAACGACAGGATTTTCTTTTGGGATACGACAATCTCATTTCCGATCCACTAATCCTTCTTTACTGCATCCCTCACTCCCAAACATTGACGAATTCACACGGAAATTCCGTCGCTGTGAAATACGAGTACTATGTGTTCTAAGACATTTCCTTCTAAATCGAGTAACGTTTCTATGGAAACGACAGGATTTTCTTTTGGGATACGACAATCACATTTCCGATCCACTAATCCTTCTTTACTGTATCCCTCACTCCCACACATTGAAGAATTCACACGGAAATTGCGTCGCTGTGAAATACGAGTACTATGTGTTTTAAGACATTTCCTTCTAAATCGAGTAACGTTTCTATGGAAACGACAGGATTTTCTTTTGGGATACGACAATCTCATTTCCGATCCACTAATCCTTCTTTACTGCATCCCTCAATCCCACACATTGAAGAATTCACACGGAAATTGCGTCGCTGTGAAATACGAGTACTATGTGTTCTAAGACATTTCCATCTAAATCGAGTAACGTTTCTATGGAAACGACAGGATTTTCTTTTGGGATACGACAATCTCATTTCCGATCCACTAATCCTTTTTTACTGCATCCCTCACTCCCACACATTGAAGAATTCACACGGAAATTGCGTCGCTGTGAAATACGAGTACTATGTGTTCTAAGACATTTCCTTCTAAATCGAGTAACGTTTCTATGGAAACGACTGGATTTTCTTTTGGGATACGACAATCACATTTCCGATCCACTAATCCTTCTTTACTGCATCCCTCACTCCCACACATTGAAGAATTCACACGGAAATTGCGTCGCTGTGAAATACGAGTACTATGTGTTCTAAGACATTTCCTTCTAAATCGAGTAACGTTTCTATGGAAACGACAGGATTTTCTTTTGGGATACGACAATCTCATTTCCGATCCACTAATCCTTCTTTACTGCATCCCTCACTCCCAAACATTGACGAATTCACACGGAAATTCCGTCGCTGTGAAATACGAGTACTATGTGTTCTGAGACATTTCCTTCTAAATCGAGTAACGTTTCTATGGAAACGACAGGATTTTCTTTTGGGATACGACAATCACATTTCCGATCCACTAATCCTTCTTTACTGCATCCCTCACTCCCAAACATTGAAGAATTCACACGGAAATTGCGTCGCTGTGAAATACGAGTATTATGTGTTCTAAGACATTTCCTTCCAAATCGAGTAACGTTTCTATGGAAACGACAGGATTTTCTTTTGGGATGCGACAATCTCATTTCCGATCCACTAATCCTTTTTTACTGCATCCCTCACTCCCAAACATTGACGAATTCACACGGAAATTGCGTCGCTGTGAAATACGAGTACTATGTGTTCTAAGACATTTCCATCTAAATCGAGTAACGTTTCTATGGAAACGACAGGATTTTCTTTTGGGATACGACAATCTCATTTCCGAACCTCTAATCCTTCTTTACTGCATCCCTCACTCCCACACATTGAAGAATTCACACGGAAATTGCGTCGCTGTGAAATACGAGTACTATGTGTTCTAAGACATTTCCATCTAAATCGAGTAACGTTTCTATGGAAACGACAGGATTTTCTTTTGGGATACGACAATCTCATTTCCGAACCTCTAATCCTTCTTTACTGCATCCCTCACTCCCACACATTGAAGAATTCACACGGAAATTGCGTCGCTGTGAAATACGAGTACTATGTGTTCTAAGACATTTCCATCTAAATCGAGTAACGTTTCTATGGAAACGACAGGATTTTCTTTTGGGATACGACAATCTCATTTCCGAACCTCTAATCCTTCTTTACTGCATCCCTCACTCCCACACATTGAAGAATTCACACGGAAATTGCGTCGCTGTGAAATACGAGTACTATGTGTTCTAAGACATTTCCATCTAAATCGAGTAACGTTTCTATGGAAACGACAGGATTTTCTTTTGGGATACGACAATCTCATTTCCGATCCACTAATCCTTTTTTACTGCATCCCTCACTCCCACACATAGAAGAATTCACACGGAAATTGCGTCGCTGTGAAATACGAGTACTATGTGTTCTAAGACAGTTCCTTCTAAATCGAGTAACGTTTCTATGGAAACGACAGGATTTTCTTTTGGGATACGACAATCACATTTCCGATCCACTAATCCTTCTTTACTGCATCCCTCACTCCCACACATTGAAGAATTCACACGGAAATTGCGTCGCTGTGAAATACGAGTACTATGTGTTCTAAGACATTTCCTTCTAAGTCGAGTAACGTTTCTATTGAAACGACAGGATTTTCTTTTGGGATACGACAATCTCATTTCCGATCCACTAATCCTTTTTTAATGCATCCCTCACTCCCAAACATTGACGAATTCACACGGAAATTGCGTCGCTGTGAAATACGAGTACTATGTGTTCTAAGACATTTCCTTCTAAATCGAGTAACGTTTCTATGGAAACGACAGGATTTTCTTTTGGGATACGACAATCACATTTCCGATCCACTAATCCTTCTTTACTGCATCCCTCACTCCCAAACATTGAAGAATTCACACGGAAATTGCGTCGCTGTGAAATACGAGTATTATGTGTTCTAAGACATTTCCTTCTAAATCGAGTAACGTTTTTATGGAAACGACAGGATTTTCTTTTGGGATACGACAATCTCATTTCCGATCCACTAATCCTTCTTTACTGCATCCCTCACTCCCAAACATTGACGAATTCACACGGAAATTCCGTCGCTGTGAAATACGAGTACTATGTGTTCTAAGACATTTCCTTCTAAATCGAGTAACGTTTCTATGGAAACGACAGGATTTTCTTTTGGGATACGACAATCACATTTCCGATCCACTAATCCTTCTTTACTGTATCCCTCACTCCCACACATTGAAGAATTCACACGGAAATTGCGTCGCTGTGAAATACGAGTACTATGTGTTTTAAGACATTTCCTTCTAAATCGAGTAACGTTTCTATGGAAACGACAGGATTTTCTTTTGGGATACGACAATCTCATTTCCGATCCACTAATCCTTTTTTACTGCATCCCTCACTCCCACACATTGAAGAATTCACACGGAAATTGCGTCGCTGTGAAATACGAGTACTATGTGTTCTAAGACATTTCCTTCTAAATCGAGTAACGTTTCTATGGAAACGACAGGATTTTCTTTTGGGATACGACAATCACATTTCCGATCCACTAATCCTTCTTTACTGCATCCCTCACTCTCACACATTGAAGAATTCACACGGAAATTGCGTCGCTGTGAAATACGAGTACTATGTGTTCTAAGACATTTCCTTCTAAATCGAGTAACGTTTCTATGGAAACGACAGGATTTTCTTTTGGGATACGACAATCACATTTCCGATCCACTAATCCTTCTTTACTGCATCACTCACTCCCACACATTGAAGAATTCACACGGAAATTGCGTCGCTGTGAAATACGAGTACTATGTGTTCTAAGACATTTCCTTCTAAATCGAGTAACGTTTCTATGGAAACGACAGGATTTTCTTTTGGGATACGACAATCTCATTTCCGTTCCACTAATCCTTTTTTACTGCATCCCTCACTCCCACACTTTGAAGAATTCACACGGAAATTGCGTCGCTGTGAAATACGAGTACTATGTGTTCTAAGACATTTCCTTCTAAATCGAGTAACGTTTCTATAGAAACGACAGGATTTTCTTTTGGGATACGACAATCACATTTCCGATCCACTAATCCTTCTTTACTGCATCCCTCACTCCCACACATTGAAGAATTCACATGGAAATTGCGTCGCTGTGAAATACGAGTACTATGTGTTCTAAGACATTTTCTTCTAAATCGAGTAACGTTTCTATTGAAACGACAGGATTTTCTTTTGGGATACGACAATCTCATTTCCGATCCACTAATCCTTTTTTAATGCATCCCTCACTCCCAAACATTGACGAATTCACACGGAAATTCCGTCGCTGTGAAATACGAGTACTATGTGTTCTAAGACATTTCCTTCTAAATCGAGTAACGTTTCTATGGAAACGACAGGATTTTCTTTTGGGATACGACAATCACATTTCCGATCCACTAATCCTTCTTTACTGCATCCCTCACTCCCAAACATTGAAGAATTCACACGGAAATTGCGTCGCTGTGAAATACGAGTACTATGTGTTCTAAGACATTTCCTTCTAAATCGAGTAACGTTTTTATGGAAACGACAGGATTTTCTTTTGGGATACGACAATCACATTTCCGATCCACTAATCCTTCTTTACTGCATCCCTCACTCCCAAACATTGACGAATTCACACGGAAATTGCGTCGCTGTGAAATACGAGTACCATGTGTTCTAAGACATTTCCTTCTAAATCGAGTAACGTTTCTATGGAAACGACAGGATTTTCTTTTGGGATACGACAATCTCATTTCCGATCCACTAATCCTTCTTTACTGCATTTCTCACTCCCACACATTGAAGAATTCACACGGAAATTGCGTCGCTGTGAAATACGAGTACTATGTGTTCTAAGACATTTCCTTCTAAATCGAGTAACGTTTCTATGGAAACGACAGGATTTTCTTTTGGGATACGACAATCTCATTTCCGATCCACTAATCTTTCTTTACTGCATCCCTCACTCCCAATCATTGACGAATTCACACGGAAATTGCGTCGCTGTGAAATACGAGTACTATGTGTTCTAAGACATTTCCATCTAAATCGAGTAACGTTTCTATGGAAACGACAGGATTTTCTTTTGGGATACGACAATCTCATTTCCGAACCTCTAATCCTTCTTTACTGCATCCCTCACTCCCACACATTGAAGAATTCACACGGAAATTGCGTCGCTGTGAAATACGAGTACTATGTGTTCTAAGACATTTCCATCTAAATCGAGTAACGTTTCTATGGAAACGACAGGATTTTCTTTTGGGATACGACAATCTCATTTCCGAACCTCTAATCCTTCTTTACTGCATCCCTCACTCCCACACATTGAAGAATTCACACGGAAATTGCGTCGCTGTGAAATACGAGTACTATGTGTTCTAAGACATTTCCATCTAAATCGAGTAACGTTTCTATGGAAACGACAGGATTTTCTTTTGGGATACGACAATCTCATTTCCGAACCTCTAATCCTTCTTTACTGCATCCCTCACTCCCACACATTGAAGAATTCACACGGAAATTGCGTCGCTGTGAAATACGAGTACTATGTGTTCTAAGACATTTCCATCTAAATCGAGTAACGTTTCTATGGAAACGACAGGATTTTCTTTTGGGATACGACAATCTCATTTCCGATCCACTAATCCTTTTTTACTGCATCCCTCACTCCCACACATAGAAGAATTCACACGGAAATTGCGTCGCTGTGAAATACGAGTACTATGTGTTCTAAGACAGTTCCTTCTAAATCGAGTAACGTTTCTATGGAAACGACAGGATTTTCTTTTGGGATACGACAATCACATTTCCGATCCACTAATCCTTCTTTACTGCATCCCTCACTCCCACACATTGAAGAATTCACACGGAAATTGCGTCGCTGTGAAATACGAGTACTATGTGTTCTAAGACATTTCCTTCTAAATCGAGTAACGTTTCTATGGAAACGACAGGATTTTCTTTTGGGATACGACAATCACATTTCCGATCCACTAATCCTTCTTTACTGCATCCCTCACTCCCAAACATTGAAGAATTCACACGGAAATTGCGTCGCTGTGAAATACGAGTATTATGTGTTCTAAGACATTTCCTTCTAAATCGAGAACGTTTTTATGGAAACGACAGGATTTTCTTTTGGGATACGACAATCTCATTTCCGATCCACTAATCCTTCTTTACTGCATCCCTCACTCCCAAACATTGACGAATTCACACGGAAATTCCGTCGCTGTGAAATACGAGTACTATGTGTTCTAAGACATTTCCTTCTAAATCGAGTAACGTTTCTATGGAAACGACAGGATTTTCTTTTGGGATACGACAATCACATTTCCGATCCACTAATCCTTCTTTACTGTATCCCTCACTCCCACACATTGAAGAATTCACACGGAAATTGCGTCGCTGTGAAATACGAGTACTATGTGTTTTAAGACATTTCCTTCTAAATCGAGTAACGTTTCTATGGAAACGACAGGATTTTCTTTTGGGATACGACAATCTCATTTCCGATCCACTAATCCTTCTTTACTGCATCCCTCAATCCCACACATTGAAGAATTCACACGGAAATTGCGTCGCTGTGAAATACGAGTACTATGTGTTCTAAGACATTTCCATCTAAATCGAGTAACGTTTCTATGGAAACGACAGGATTTTCTTTTGGGATACGACAATCTCATTTCCGATCCACTAATCCTTTTTTACTGCATCCCTCACTCCCACACATTGAAGAATTCACACGGAAATTGCGTCGCTGTGAAATACGAGTACTATGTGTTCTAAGACATTTCCTTCTAAATCGAGTAACGTTTCTATGGAAACGACTGGATTTTCTTTTGGGATACGACAATCACATTTCCGATCCACTAATCCTTCTTTACTGCATCCCTCACTCCCACACATTGAAGAATTCACACGGAAATTGCGTCGCTGTGAAATACGAGTACTATGTGTTCTAAGACATTTCCTTCTAAATCGAGTAACGTTTCTATGGAAACGACAGGATTTTCTTTTGGGATACGACAATCTCATTTCCGATCCACTAATCCTTCTTTACTGCATCCCTCACTCCCAAACATTGACGAATTCACACGGAAATTCCGTCGCTGTGAAATACGAGTACTATGTGTTCTGAGACATTTCCTTCTAAATCGAGTAACGTTTCTATGGAAACGACAGGATTTTCTTTTGGGATACGACAATCACATTTCCGATCCACTAATCCTTCTTTACTGCATCCCTCACTCCCAAACATTGAAGAATTCACACGGAAATTGCGTCGCTGTGAAATACGAGTATTATGTGTTCTAAGACATTTCCTTCCAAATCGAGTAACGTTTCTATGGAAACGACAGGATTTTCTTTTGGGATGCGACAATCTCATTTCCGATCCACTAATCCTTTTTTACTGCATCCCTCACTCCCAAACATTGACGAATTCACACGGAAATTGCGTCGCTGTGAAATACGAGTACTATGTGTTCTAAGACATTTCCATCTAAATCGAGTAACGTTTCTATGGAAACGACAGGATTTTCTTTTGGGATACGACAATCTCATTTCCGAACCTCTAATCCTTCTTTACTGCATCCCTCACTCCCACACATTGAAGAATTCACACGGAAATTGCGTCGCTGTGAAATACGAGTACTATGTGTTCTAAGACATTTCCATCTAAATCGAGTAACGTTTCTATGGAAACGACAGGATTTTCTTTTGGGATACGACAATCTCATTTCCGAACCTCTAATCCTTCTTTACTGCATCCCTCACTCCCACACATTGAAGAATTCACACGGAAATTGCGTCGCTGTGAAATACGAGTACTATGTGTTCTAAGACATTTCCATCTAAATCGCGTAACGTTTCTATGGAAACGACAGGATTTTCTTTTGGGATACGACAATCTCATTTCCGAACCTCTAATCCTTCTTTACTGCATCCCTCACTCCCACACATTGAAGAATTCACACGGAAATTGCGTCGCTGTGAAATACGAGTACTATGTGTTCTAAGACATTTCCATCTAAATCGAGTAACGTTTCTATGGAGACGACAGGATTTTCTTTTGGGATACGACAATCTCATTTCCGATCCACTAATCCTTTTTTACTGCATCCCTCACTCCCACACATAGAAGAATTCACACGGAAATTGCGTCGCTGTGAAATACGAGTACTATGTGTTCTAAGACAGTTCCTTCTAAATCGAGTAACGTTTCTATGGAAACGACAGGATTTTCTTTTGGGATACGACAATCACATTTCCGATCCACTAATCCTTCTTTACTGCATCCCTCACTCCCACACATTGAAGAATTCACACGGAAATTGCGTCGCTGTGAAATACGAGTACTATGTGTTCTAAGACATTTCCTTCTAAGTCGAGTAACGTTTCTATTGAAACGACAGGATTTTCTTTTGGGATACGACAATCTCATTTCCGATCCACTAATCCTTTTTTAATGCATCCCTCACTCCCAAACATTGACGAATTCACACGGAAATTGCGTCGCTGTGAAATACAAGTACTATGTGTTCTAAGACATTTCCTTCTAAATCGAGTAACGTTTCTATGGAAACGACAGGATTTTCTTTTGGGATACGACAATCACATTTCCGATCCACTAATCCTTCTTTACTGCATCCCTCACTCCCAAACATTGAAGAATTCACACGGAAATTGCGTCGCTGTGAAATACGAGTATTATGTGTTCTAAGACATTTCCTTCTAAATCGAGTAACGTTTTTATGGAAACGACAGGATTTTCTTTTGGGATACGACAATCTCATTTCCGATCCACTAATCCTTCTTTACTGCATCCCTCACTCCCAAACATTGACGAATTCACACGGAAATTCCGTCGCTGTGAAATACGAGTACTATGTGTTCTAAGACATTTCCTTCTAAATCGAGTAACGTTTCTATGGAAACGACAGGATTTTCTTTTGGGATACGACAATCACATTTCCGATCCACTAATCCTTCTTTACTGTATCCCTCACTCCCACACATTGAAGAATTCACACGGAAATTGCGTCGCTGTGAAATACGAGTACTATGTGTTTTAAGACATTTCCTTCTAAATCGAGTAACGTTTCTATGGAAACGACAGGATTTTCTTTTGGGATACGACAATCTCATTTCCGATCCACTAATCCTTTTTTACTGCATCCCTCACTCCCACACATTGAAGAATTCACACGGAAATTGCGTCGCTGTGAAATACAAGTACTATGTGTTCTAAGACATTTCCTTCTAAATCGAGTAACGTTTCTATGGAAACGACAGGATTTTCTTTTGGGATACGACAATCACATTTCCGATCCACTAATCCTTCTTTACTGCATCCCTCACTCTCACACATTGAAGAATTCACACGGAAATTGCGTCGCTGTGAAATACGAGTACTATGTGTTCTAAGACATTTCCTTCTAAATCGAGTAACGTTTCTATGGAAACGACAGGATTTTCTTTTGGGATACGACAATCACATTTCCGATCCACTAATCCTTCTTTACTGCATCACTCACTCCCACACATTGAAGAATTCACACGGAAATTGCGTCGCTGTGAAATACGAGTACTATGTGTTCTAAGACATTTCCTTCTAAATCGAGTAACGTTTCTATGGAAACGACAGGATTTTCTTTTGGGATACGACAATCACATTTCCGATCCACTAATCCTTCTTTACTGCATCCCTCACTCCCAAACATTGAAGAATTCACACGGAAATTGCGTCGCTGTGAAATACGAGTATTATGTGTTCTAAGACATTTCCTTCTAAATCGAGTAACGTTTTTATGGAAACGACAGGATTTTCTTTTGGGATACGACAATCTCATTTCCGATCCACTAATCCTTCTTTACTGCATCCCTCACTCCCAAACATTGACGAATTCACACGGAAATTCCGTCGCTGTGAAATACGAGTACTATGTGTTCTAAGACATTTCCTTCTAAATCGAGTAACGTTTCTATGGAAACGACAGGATTTTCTTTTGGGATACGACAATCACATTTCCGATCCACTAATCCTTCTTTACTGTATCCCTCACTCCCACACATTGAAGAATTCACACGGAAATTGCGTCGCTGTGAAATACGAGTACTATGTGTTTTAAGACATTTCCTTCTAAATCGAGTAACGTTTCTATGGAAACGACAGGATTTTCTTTTGGGATACGACAATCTCATTTCCGATCCACTAATCCTTCTTTACTGCATCCCTCAATCCCACACATTGAAGAATTCACACGGAAATTGCGTCGCTGTGAAATACGAGTACTATGTGTTCTAAGACATTTCCATCTAAATCGAGTAACGTTTCTATGGAAACGACAGGATTTTCTTTTGGGATACGACAATCTCATTTCCGATCCACTAATCCTTTTTTACTGCATCCCTCACTCCCACACATTGAAGAATTCACACGGAAATTGCGTCGCTGTGAAATACGAGTACTATGTGTTCTAAGACATTTCCTTCTAAATCGAGTAACGTTTCTATGGAAACGACTGGATTTTCTTTTGGGATACGACAATCACATTTCCGATCCACTAATCCTTCTTTACTGCATCCCTCACTCCCACACATTGAAGAATTCACACGGAAATTGCGTCGCTGTGAAATACGAGTACTATGTGTTCTAAGACATTTCCTTCTAAATCGAGTAACGTTTCTATGGAAACGACAGGATTTTCTTTTGGGATACGACAATCTCATTTCCGATCCACTAATCCTTCTTTACTGCATCCCTCACTCCCAAACATTGACGAATTCACACGGAAATTCCGTCGCTGTGAAATACGAGTACTATGTGTTCTGAGACATTTCCTTCTAAATCGAGTAACGTTTCTATGGAAACGACAGGATTTTCTTTTGGGATACGACAATCACATTTCCGATCCACTAATCCTTCTTTACTGCATCCCTCACTCCCAAACATTGAAGAATTCACACGGAAATTGCGTCGCTGTGAAATACGAGTATTATGTGTTCTAAGACATTTCCTTCCAAATCGAGTAACGTTTCTATGGAAACGACAGGATTTTCTTTTGGGATGCGACAATCTCATTTCCGATCCACTAATCCTTTTTTACTGCATCCCTCACTCCCAAACATTGACGAATTCACACGGAAATTGCGTCGCTGTGAAATACGAGTACTATGTGTTCTAAGACATTTCCATCTAAATCGAGTAACGTTTCTATGGAAACGACAGGATTTTCTTTTGGGATACGACAATCTCATTTCCGAACCTCTAATCCTTCTTTACTGCATCCCTCACTCCCACACATTGAAGAATTCACACGGAAATTGCGTCGCTGTGAAATACGAGTACTATGTGTTCTAAGACATTTCCATCTAAATCGAGTAACGTTTCTATGGAAACGACAGGATTTTCTTTTGGGATACGACAATCTCATTTCCGAACCTCTAATCCTTCTTTACTGCATCCCTCACTCCCACACATTGAAGAATTCACACGGAAATTGCGTCGCTGTGAAATACGAGTACTATGTGTTCTAAGACATTTCCATCTAAATCGAGTAACGTTTCTATGGAAACGACAGGATTTTCTTTTGGGATACGACAATCTCATTTCCGAACCTCTAATCCTTCTTTACTGCATCCCTCACTCCCACACATTGAAGAATTCACACGGAAATTGCGTCGCTGTGAAATACGAGTACTATGTGTTCTAAGACATTTCCATCTAAATCGAGTAACGTTTCTATGGAGACGACAGGATTTTCTTTTGGGATACGACAATCTCATTTCCGATCCACTAATCCTTTTTTACTGCATCCCTCACTCCCACACATAGAAGAATTCACACGGAAATTGCGTCGCTGTGAAATACGAGTACTATGTGTTCTAAGACAGTTCCTTCTAAATCGAGTAACGTTTCTATGGAAACGACAGGATTTTCTTTTGGGATACGACAATCACATTTCCGATCCACTAATCCTTCTTTACTGCATCCCTCACTCCCACACATTGAAGAATTCACACGGAAATTGCGTCGCTGTGAAATACGAGTACTATGTGTTCTAAGACATTTCCTTCTAAGTCGAGTAACGTTTCTATTGAAACGACAGGATTTTCTTTTGGGATACGACAATCTCATTTCCGATCCACTAATCCTTTTTTAATGCATCCCTCACTCCCAAACATTGACGAATTCACACGGAAATTGCGTCGCTGTGAAATACGAGTACTATGTGTTCTAAGACATTTCCTTCTAAATCGAGTAACGTTTCTATGGAAACGACAGGATTTTCTTTTGGGATACGACAATCACATTTCCGATCCACTAATCCTTCTTTACTGCATCCCTCACTCCCAAACATTGAAGAATTCACACGGAAATTGCGTCGCTGTGAAATACGAGTATTATGTGTTCTAAGACATTTCCTTCTAAATCGAGTAACGTTTTTATGGAAACGACAGGATTTTCTTTTGGGATACGACAATCTCATTTCCGATCCACTAATCCTTCTTTACTGCATCCCTCACTCCCAAACATTGACGAATTCACACGGAAATTCCGTCGCTGTGAAATACGAGTACTATGTGTTCTAAGACATTTCCTTCTAAATCGAGTAACGTTTCTATGGAAACGACAGGATTTTCTTTTGGGATACGACAATCACATTTCCGATCCACTAATCCTTCTTTACTGTATCCCTCACTCCCACACATTGAAGAATTCACACGGAAATTGCGTCGCTGTGAAATACGAGTACTATGTGTTTTAAGACATTTCCTTCTAAATCGAGTAACGTTTCTATGGAAACGACAGGATTTTCTTTTGGGATACGACAATCTCATTTCCGATCCACTAATCCTTTTTTACTGCATCCCTCACTCCCACACATTGAAGAATTCACACGGAAATTGCGTCGCTGTGAAATACGAGTACTATGTGTTCTAAGACATTTCCTTCTAAATCGAGTAACGTTTCTATGGAAACGACAGGATTTTCTTTTGGGATACGACAATCACATTTCCGATCCACTAATCCTTCTTTACTGCATCCCTCACTCTCACACATTGAAGAATTCACACGGAAATTGCGTCGCTGTGAAATACGAGTACTATGTGTTCTAAGACATTTCCTTCTAAATCGAGTAACGTTTCTATGGAAACGACAGGATTTTCTTTTGGGATACGACAATCACATTTCCGATCCACTAATCCTTCTTTACTGCATCACTCACTCCCACACATTGAAGAATTCACACGGAAATTGCGTCGCTGTGAAATACGAGTACTATGTGTTCTAAGACATTTCCTTCTAAATCGAGTAACGTTTCTATGGAAACGACAGGATTTTCTTTTGGGATACGACAATCTCATTTCCGTTCCACTAATCCTTTTTTACTGCATCCCTCACTCCCACACTTTGAAGAATTCACACGGAAATTGCGTCGCTGTGAAATACGAGTACTATGTGTTCTAAGACATTTCCATCTAAATCGAGTAACGTTTCTATGGAAACGACAGGATTTTCTTTTGGGATACGACAATCTCATTTCCGAACCTCTAATCCTTCTTTACTGCATCCCTCACTCCCACACATTGAAGAATTCACACGGAAATTGCGTCGCTGTGAAATACGAGTACTATGTGTTCTAAGACATTTCCATCTAAATCGAGTAACGTTTCTATGGAAACGACAGGATTTTCTTTTGGGATACGACAATCTCATTTCCGAACCTCTAATCCTTCTTTACTGCATCCCTCACTCCCACACATTGAAGAATTCACACGGAAATTGCGTCGCTGTGAAATACGAGTACTATGTGTTCTAAGACATTTCCATCTAAATCGAGTAACGTTTCTATGGAGACGACAGGATTTTCTTTTGGGATACGACAATCTCATTTCCGATCCACTAATCCTTTTTTACTGCATCCCTCACTCCCACACATAGAAGAATTCACACGGAAATTGCGTCGCTGTGAAATACGAGTACTATGTGTTCTAAGACAGTTCCTTCTAAATCGAGTAACGTTTCTATGGAAACGACAGGATTTTCTTTTGGGATACGACAATCACATTTCCGATCCACTAATCCTTCTTTACTGCATCCCTCACTCCCACACATTGAAGAATTCACACGGAAATTGCGTCGCTGTGAAATACGAGTACTATGTGTTCTAAGACATTTCCTTCTAAGTCGAGTAACGTTTCTATTGAAACGACAGGATTTTCTTTTGGGATACGACAATCTCATTTCCGATCCACTAATCCTTTTTTAATGCATCCCTCACTCCCAAACATTGACGAATTCACACGGAAATTGCGTCGCTGTGAAATACGAGTACTATGTGTTCTAAGACATTTCCTTCTAAATCGAGTAACGTTTCTATGGAAACGACAGGATTTTCTTTTGGGATACGACAATCACATTTCCGATCCACTAATCCTTCTTTACTGCATCCCTCACTCCCAAACATTGAAGAATTCACACGGAAATTGCGTCGCTGTGAAATACGAGTATTATGTGTTCTAAGACATTTCCTTCTAAATCGAGTAACGTTTTTATGGAAACGACAGGATTTTCTTTTGGGATACGACAATCTCATTTCCGATCCACTAATCCTTCTTTACTGCATCCCTCACTCCCAAACATTGACGAATTCACACGGAAATTCCGTCGCTGTGAAATACGAGTACTATGTGTTCTAAGACATTTCCTTCTAAATCGAGTAACGTTTCTATGGAAACGACAGGATTTTCTTTTGGGATACGACAATCACATTTCCGATCCACTAATCCTTCTTTACTGTATCCCTCACTCCCACACATTGAAGAATTCACACGGAAATTGCGTCGCTGTGAAATACGAGTACTATGTGTTTTAAGACATTTCCTTCTAAATCGAGTAACGTTTCTATGGAAACGACAGGATTTTCTTTTGGGATACGACAATCTCATTTCCGATCCACTAATCCTTTTTTACTGCATCCCTCACTCCCACACATTGAAGAATTCACACGGAAATTGCGTCGCTGTGAAATACGAGTACTATGTGTTCTAAGACATTTCCTTCTAAATCGAGTAACGTTTCTATGGAAACGACAGGATTTTCTTTTGGGACACGACAATCACATTTCCGATCCACTAATCCTTCTTTACTGCATCCCTCACTCTCACACATTGAAGAATTCACACGGAAATTGCGTCGCTGTGAAATACGAGTACTATGTGTTCTAAGACATTTCCTTCTAAATCGAGTAACGTTTCTATGGAAACGACAGGATTTTCTTTTGGGATACGACAATCACATTTCCGATCCACTAATCCTTCTTTACTGCATCACTCACTCCCACACATTGAAGAATTCACACGGAAATTGCGTCGCTGTGAAATACGAGTACTATGTGTTCTAAGACATTTCCTTCTAAATCGAGTAACGTTTCTATGGAAACGACAGGATTTTCTTTTGGGATACGACAATCTCATTTCCGTTCCACTAATCCTTTTTTACTGCATCCCTCACTCCCACACTTTGAAGAATTCACACGGAAATTGCGTCGCTGTGAAATACGAGTACTATGTGTTCTAAGACATTTCCTTCTAAATCGAGTAACGTTTCTATAGAAACGACAGGATTTTCTTTTGGGATACGACAATCACATTTCCGATCCACTAATCCTTCTTTACTGCATCCCTCACTCCCACACATTGAAGAATTCACATGGAAATTGCGTCGCTGTGAAATACGAGTACTATGTGTTCTAAGACATTTTCTTCTAAATCGAGTAACGTTTCTATTGAAACGACAGGATTTTCTTTTGGGATACGACAATCTCATTTCCGATCCACTAATCCTTTTTTAATGCATCCCTCACTCCCAAACATTGACGAATTCACACGGAAATTCCGTCGCTGTGAAATACGAGTACTATGTGTTCTAAGACATTTCCTTCTAAATCGAGTAACGTTTCTACGGAAACGACAGGATTTTCTTTTGGGATACGACAATCACATTTCCGATCCACTAATCCTTCTTTACTGCATCCCTCACTCCCAAACATTGAAGAATTCACACGGAAATTGCGTCGCTGTGAAATACGAGTACTATGTGTTCTAAGACATTTCCTTCTAAATCGAGTAACGTTTTTATGGAAACGACAGGATTTTCTTTTGGGATACGACAATCACATTTCCGATCCACTAATCCTTCTTTACTGCATCCCTCACTCCCAAACATTGACGAATTCACACGGAAATTGCGTCGCTGTGAAATACGAGTACCATGTGTTCTAAGACATTTCCTTCTAAATCGAGTAACGTTTCTATGGAAACGACAGGATTTTCTTTTGGGATACGACAATCTCATTTCCGATCCACTAATCCTTCTTTACTGCATTTCTCACTCCCACACATTGAAGAATTCACACGGAAATTGCGTCGCTGTGAAATACGAGTACTATGTGTTCTAAGACATTTCCTTCTAAATCGAGTAACGTTTCTATGGAAACGACAGGATTTTCTTTTGGGATACGACAATCTCATTTCCGATCCACTAATCTTTCTTTACTGCATCCCTCACTCCCAATCATTGACGAATTCACACGGAAATTGCGTCGCTGTGAAATACGAGTACTATGTGTTCTAAGACATTTCCTTCTAAATCGAGTAACGTTTCTATGGAAACGACAGGATTTTCTTTTGGGATACGACAATCACATTTCCGATCCACTAATCCTTCTTTACTGCATCCCTCACTCCCACACATTGAAGAATTCACACGGAAATTGCGTCGCTGTGAAATACGAGTACTATGTGTTCTAAGACATTTCCTTCTAAATCGAGTAACGTTTCTATGGAAACGACAGGATTTACTTTTGGGATACGACAATAACATTTCCGATCCACTAATCCTTCTTTACTGCATCCCTCACTCCCACACATTGAAGAATTCACACGGAAATTGCGTCGCTGTGAAATACGAGTACTATGTGTTCTAAGACATTTCCTTCTAAATCGAGTAACGTTTCTATGGAAACGACAGGATTTTCTTTTGGGATACGACAATCTCATTTCCGATCCACTAATCCTTCTTTACTGCATCCCTCACTCCCAAACATTGACGAATTCACACGGAAATTCCGTCGCTGTGAAATACGAGTACTATGTGTTCTAAGACATCTCCTTCTAAATCGAGTAACGTTTCTATGGAAACGACAGGATTTTCTTTTGGGATACGACAACCACATTTCCGATCCACTAATGCTTCTTTACTGCATCCCTCACTCCCACACATTGAAGAATTCACACGGAAATTGCGTCGCTGTGATATACGAGTACTATGTGTTCTAAGACATTTCCTTCTAAATCGAGTAACGTTTCTATGGAAACGACAGGATTTTCTTTTGGGATACGACAATCTAATTTCCGATCCACTAATCCTTTTTTACTGCATCCCTCACTCCCAAACATTGACGAATTCACACGGAAATTCCGTCGCTGTGAAATACGAGTACTATGTGTTCTAAGACATTTCCTTCTAAATCGAGTAACGTTTCTATGGAAACGACAGGATTTTCTTTTGGGATACGACAATCACATTTCCGATCCACTAATCCTTCTTTACTGCATCCCTCACTCCCACACATTGAAGAATTCACACGGAAATTGCGTCGCTGTGAAATACGAGTACTATGTGTTCTAAGACATTTCCATCTAAATCGAGTAACGTTTCTATGGAAACGACAGGATTTTCTTTTGGGATACGACAATCTCATTTCCGATCCACTAATCCTTTTTTACTGCATCCCTCACTCCCAAACATTGACGAATTCACACGGAAATTCCGTCGCTGTGAAATACGAGTACTATGTGTTCTTAGACATTTCCATCTAAATCGAGTAACGTGTCTATGGAAACGACAGGATTTTCTTTTGGGATACGACAATCTCATTTCCGATCCACTAATCCTTATTTACTGCATCCCTCACTCCCACACATTGAAGAATTCACACGGAAATTGCGTCGCTGTGAAATACGAGTACTATGTGTTCTAAGACATTTCCTTCTAAATCGAGTAACGTTTCTATGGAAACGACAGGATTTTCTTTTGGGATACGACAATCACATTTCCGATCCACTAATCCTTCTTTACTGCATCCCTCACTCCCACACATTGAAGAATTCACACGGAAATTGCGTCGCTGTGAAATACGAGTACTATGTGTTCTAAGACATTTCCTTCTAAGTCGAGTAACGTTTCTATTGAAACGACAGGATTTTCTTTTGGGATACGACAATCTCATTTCCGATCTACTAATCCTTTTTTAATGCATCTCTCACTCCCAAACATTGACGAATTCACACGGAAATTGCGTCGCTGTGAAATACGAGTACTATGTGTTCCAAGACATTTCCTTCTAAATCGAGTAACGTTTCTATGGAAACGACAGGATTTTCTTTTGGGATACGACAATCACATTTCCGATCCACTAATCCTTCTTTACTGCATCCCTCACTCCCAAACATTGAAGAATTCACACGGAAATTGCGTCGCTGTGAAATACGAGTACTATGTGTTCTAAGACATTTCCTTCTAAATCGAGTAACGTTTTTATGGAAACGACAGGATTTTCTTTTGGGATACGACAATCTCATTTCCGATCCACTAATCCTTCTTTACTGCATCCCTCACTCCCAAACATTGACGAATTCACACGGAAATTGCGTCGCTGTGAAATACGAGTACCATGTGTTCTAAGACATTTCCTTCTAAATCGAGTAACGTTTCTATGGAAACGACAGGATTTTCTTTTGGGATACGACAATCTCAATTCCGATCCACTAATCCTTTTTTACTGCATCCCTCACTCCCAAACATTGACGAATTCACACGGAAATTGCGTCGCTGTGAAATACGAGAACTATGTGTTCTAAGACATTTCCTTCTAAATCGAGTAACGTTTCTATGGAAACGACAGGATTTTCTTTTGGGATACGACAATCACATTTCCGATCCACTAATCCTTCTTTACTGCATCCCTCACTCCCACACATTGAAGAATTCACACAGAAATTGCGTCGCTGTGAAATACGAGTACTACGTGTTCTAAGACATTTCCTTCTAAATCGAGTAACGTTTCTATGGAAACGACAGGATTTTCTTTTGGGATACGACAATCTCATTTCCGATCCACTAATCCTTCTTTACTGCATCCCTCACTCCCAAACATTGACGAATTCACACGGAAATTCCGTCGCTGTGAAATACGAGTACTATGTGTTCTAAGACATTTCCTTCTAAATCGAGTAACGTTTCTATGGAAACGGCAGGATTTTCTATTGGGATACGACAATCACATTTCCGATCCACTAGTCCTTCTTTACTGCATCCCTCACTCGCACACATTGAAGAATTCACACGGAAATTGCGTCGCTGTGAAATACGAGTACTATGTGTTCTAAGACATTTCCTTCTAAATCGAGTAACGTTTCTATGGAAACGACAGGATTTTCTTTTGGGATACGACAATCACATTTCCGATCCACTAATCCTTCTTTACTGCATCCCTCACCCCCACACATTGAAGAATTCACACGGAAATTGCGTCGCTGTGAAATACGAGTACTATGTGTTCTAAGACATTTCCTTCTAAATCGAGTAACGTTTCTATGGAAACGACAGGATTTTCTTTTGGGATACGACAATCTCATTTCCGATCCACTAATCCTTCTTTACTGCATCCCTCACTCCCAAACATTGACGAATTCACACGGAAATTGCGTCGCTGTGAAATACGAGTACTATGTGTTCTAAGACATTTCCTTCTAAATCGAGTAACGTTTCTATGGAAACGACAGGATTTTCTTTTGGGATACGACAATCACATTTCCGATCCACTAATCCTTCTTTACTGCATCCCTCACTCCCACACATTGAAGAATTCACACGGAAATTGCGTCGCTGTGATATACGAGTACTATGTGTTCTAAGACATTTCCTTCTAAATCGAGTAACGTTTCTATGGAAACGACAGGATTTTCTTTTGGGATACGACAATTACATTTCCGATCCACTAATCCTTCTTTACTGCATCCCTCACTCCCACACATTGAAGAATTCACACGGAAATTGCGTCGCTGTGAAATACGAGTACTATGTGTTCTAAGACATTTCCTTCTAAATCGAGTAACGTTTCTATGGAAACGACAGGATTTTCTTTTGGGATACGACAATCTCATTTCCGATCCACTAATCCTTCTGTACTGCATCCCTCACTCCCAAACATTGACGAATTCACACGGAAATTCCGTCGCTGTGAAATACGAGTACTATGTGTTCTAAGACATTTCCTTCTAAATCGAGTAACGTTTCTATGGAAACGACAGAATTTTCTTTTGGGATACGACAATCACATTTCCGATCCACTAATCCTTCTTTACTGCATCCCTCACTCCCACACATTGAAGAATTCACACGGAAATTGCGTCGCTGTGAAATACGAGTACTATGTGTTCTAAGACATTTCCTTCTAAATCGAGCAACGTTTCTATGGAAACGACAGGATTTTCTTTTGGGATACGACAATCTCATTTCCGATCCACTAACCCTTTTTTACTGCATACCTCACTCCCAAACATTGACGAATTCACACGGAAATTCCGTCGCTGTGAAATACGAGTACTATGTGTTCTAAGACATTTCCTTCTAAATCGAGTAACGTTTCTATGGAAACGACAGGATTTTCTTTTGGGATACGACAATCACATTTCCGATCCACTAATCCTTCTTTACTGCATCCCTCACTCCCACACATTGAAGAATTCACACGGAAATTCCGTCGCTGTGAAATACGAGTACTATGTGTTCTAAGACATTTCCATCTAAATCGAGTAACGTTTCTATGGAAACGACAGGATTTACTTTTGGGATACGACAATCTCATTTCCGATCCACTAATCCTTATTTACTGCATCCCTCACTCCCAAACATTGACGAATTCACACGGAAATTCCGTCGCTGTGAAATACGAGTACTATGTTATCCAAGACATTTCCTTCTAAATCGAGTAACGTTTCTATGGAAACGACAGGATTTTCTTTTGGGATACGACAATCACATTTCCGATCCACTAATCCTTCTTTATTGCATCCCTCACTCCCAAACATTGACGAATTCACACGGAAATTGCGTCGCTGTGAAATACGAGTACTATGTGTTCTAAGACATTTCCTTCTAAATCGAGTAACGTTTCTATGGAAACGACAGGATTTTCTTTTGGGATACGACAATCTCATTTCCGATCCACTAATCCTTCTTTACTGCATCCCTCACTCCCACACATTGAAGAATTCACATGGACATTGCGTCGCTGTGAAATACGAGTACTATGTGTTCTAAGACATTTCCTTCTAAATCGAGCAACGTTTCTATTGAAACGACAGGATTTTCTTTTGGGATACGACAATCTCATTTCCGATCCACTAATCCTTTTTTAATGCATCCCTCACTCCCAAACATTGACCAGTTCACACGGAAATTCCGTCGCTGTGAAATACGAGTACTATGTGTTCTAAGACATTTCCTTCTAAATCGAGTAACGTTTCTATGGAAACGACAGGATTTTCTTTTGGGATACGACAATCACATTTCCGATCCACTAATCCTTCTTTACTGCATCCCTCACTCCCACACATTGAAGAATTCACACGGTAATTGCGTCGCTGTGAAATACGAGTACTATGTGTTCTAAGAAATTTCCTTCTAAATCGAGTAACGTTTCTATGGAAACGACAGGATTTTCTTTTGGGATACGACAATCACATTTCCGATCCACTAATCCTTCTTTACAGCATCCCTCACTCCCACACATTGAAGAATTCACACGGAAATTGCGTCGCTGTGAAATACGAGTACTATGTGTTCTAAGACATTTCCTTCTAAATCGAGTAACGTTTCTATGGAAACGACAGGATTTTCTTTTGGGATACGACAATCTCATTTCCAATCCACTAATCCTTTTTTACTGCATCCCTCACTCCCACACATTGAAGAATTCACACGGAAATTGGTCGCTGTGAAACACGAGTACTATGTGTTCTAAGACATTTCCTTCTAAATCTAGTAACGTTTCTATAGAAACGACAGGATTTTCTTTTGGGATACGACAATCTCATTTCCGATCCACTAATCCTTTTTTAATGCATCCCTCACTCGCAAACATTGACGAATTCACACGGAAATTCCGTCGCTGTGAAATACGAGTACTATGTGATCTAAGACATTTCCTTCTAAATCGAGTAACGTTTCTATGGAAACGACAGGATTTTCTTTTGGGATACGACAATCACATTTCCGATCCACTAATCCTTCTTTACTGCATCCCTCACTCCCAAACATTGAAGAATTCACACGGAAATTGCGTCGCTGTGAAATACGAGAACTATGTGTTCTAAGACATTTCCTTCTAAATCGAATAACGTTTTTATGGAAACGACAGGATTTTCTTTTGGGATACGACAATCACATTTCCGATCCACTAATCCTTCTTTACTGCATCCCTCACTCCCAAACATTGACGAATTCACACGGAAATTGCGTCGCTGTGAAATACGAGTACCATGTGTTCTAAGACATTTCCTTCTAAATCGAGTAACGTTTCTATGGAAACGACAGGATTTTCTTTTGGGATACGACATTCTCATTTCCGATCCACTAATCCTTCTTTACTGCATTTCTCACTCCCACACATTGAAGAATTCACACGGATATTGCGTCGCTGTGAAATACGAGTACTATGTGTTCTAAGACATTTCCTTCTAAATCGAGTAACGTTTCTATGGAAACGACAGGATTTTCTTTTGGGATACGACAATCTCATTTCCGATCCACTAATCCTTCTTTACTGCATCCCTCACTCCCAATCATTGACGAATTCACACGGAAATTGCGTCGCTGTGAAATACGAGTACTATGTGTTCTAAGACATTTCCTTCTAAATCGAGTAACGTTTCTATGGAAACGACAGGATTTTCTTTTGGGATACGACAATCACATTTCCGATCCACTAATCCTTCTTTACTGCATCCCTCACTCCCACACATTGAAGAATTCACACGGAAATTGCGTCGCTGTGAAATACGAGTACTATGTGTTCTAAGACATTTCCTTCTAAATCGAGTAACGTTTCTATGGAAACGACAGGATTTACTTTTGGGATACGACAATCACATTTCCGATCCACTAATCCTTCATTACTGCATCCCTAACTCCCACACATTGAAGAATTCACACGGAAATTGCGTCGCTGTGAAATACGAGTACTATGTGTTCTAAGACATTTCCTTCTAAATCGAGTAACGTTTCTATGGAAACGACAGGATTTTCTTTTGGGATACGACAATCTCATTTCCGGTCCACTAATCCTTCTTTACTGCATCCCTCACTCCCAAACATTGACGAATTCACAGGGAAATTCCGTCGCTGTGAAATACGAGTACTGTGTGTTCTAAGACATCTCCTTCTAAATCGAGTAACGTTTCTATGGAAACGACAGGATTTTCTTTTGGGATACGACAACCACATTTCCGATCCACTAATCCTTCTTTACTGCATCCCTCACTCCCACACATTGAAGAATTCACACGGAAATTGCGTCGCTGTGATATACGAGTACTATGTGTTCTAAGACATTTCCTTCTAAATCGAGTAACGTTTTTATGGAAACGACAGGATTTTCTTTTGGGATACGACAATCTAATTTCCGATCCACTAATCCTTTTTTACTGCATCCCTCACTCCCAAACATTGACGAATTCACACGGAAATTCCGTCGCTGTGAAATACGAGTACTTTGTGTTCTAAGACATTTCCTTCTAAATCGAGTAACGTTTCTATGGAAACGACAGGATTTTCCTTTGGGATACGACAATCACATTTCCGATCCACTAATCCTTCTTTACTGCATCCCTCACTCCCACACATTGAAGAATTCACACGGAAATTGCGTCGCTGTGAAATACGAGTACTATGTGTTATAAGACATTTCCATCTAAATCGAGTAACTTTTCTATGGAAACGACAGGATTTTCTTTTGGGATACGACAATCTCATTTCCGATCCACTAATCCTTTTTTACTGCATCCCTCACTCCCACACATTGAAGAATTCACACGGAAATTGCGTCGCTGTGAAATACGAGTACTATGTGTTCTAAGACATTTCCTTCTAAATCGAGTAACGGTTCTATGGAAACGACATGATTTTCTTTTGGGATACGACAATCACATTTCCGATCCACTAATCCTTCTTTACTGCATCCCTCACTCCCACACATTGAAGAATTCACACGGAAATTGCGTCGCTGCTAAATACGAGTACTATGTGTTCTAAGACATTTCCTTCTATATCGAGTAACGTTTCTATTGAAACGACAGGATTTTCTTTTGGGATACGACAATCTCATTTCCGATCCACTAATCCTTTTTTAATGCATCCCTCACTCCCAAACATTGACGAATTCACACGGAAATTGCGTCGCTGTGAAATACGAGTACTATGTGTTCTAAGACATTTCCTTCTAAATCGAGTAACGTTTCTATGGAAACGACAGGATTTTCTTTTGGGATACGACAATCACATTTCCGATCCACTAATCCTTCTTTACTGCATCCCTCACTCCCAAACATTGAAGAATTCACACGGAAATTGCGTTGCTGTGAAATACGAGTACTATGTGTTCTAAGACATTTCCTTCTAAATCGAGTAACGTTTTTATGGAGACGACAGGATTTTCTTTTGGGATACGACAATCTCATTTCCGATCCAGTAATCCTTCTTTACTGCATCCCTCACTCCCAAACATTGACGGATTCACACGGAAATTGCGTCGCTGTGAAATACGAGTACCATGTGTTCTAAGACATTTCCTTCTAAATCGAGTAACGTTTCAATGGAAACGACAGGATTTTCTTTTGGGATATGACAATCTCATTTCCGATCCACTAATCCTTCTTTACTGCATTTCTCACTCCCACACATTGAAGAATTCACACGGAAATTGCGTCGCTGTGAAATACGAGTACTATGTGTTCTAAGACATTTCCTTCTAAATCGAGTAACGTTTCTATGGAAACGACAGGATTTTCTTTTGGGATACGACAATCTCATTTCCGATCCACTAATCCTTTTTTACTGCATCCCTCACTCCCACACATTGAAGAATTCACACGGAAATTCCGTCTCTGTGAAATACGAGTACTATGTGTCCTAAGACATTTCCTTCTAAATCGAGTAATGTTTCTATGGAAACGACAGGATTTTCTTTTGGGATACGACAATCACATTTCCGATCCACTAATCCGTCTTTACTGCATCCCTCACTCCCACACATTGAAGAATTCACACGGAAATTGCGTCGCTGTGAGATACGAGTACTATGTGTTCTAAGACATTTCCTTCTAAATCGAGTAACGTTTGTATGGAAACGACAGGATTTTCTTTTGGGATACGACAATCTCATTTCCGACCCACTAATCCTTTTTTACTGAATCCCTCACTCCCAAACATTGACGAATTCACACGGAAATTCCGTCGCTGCGAAATACGAGTACTATGTGTTCTAAGACATTTCCTTCTAAATCGAGTAACGTTTCTATGGAAACGACAGGATTTTCTTTTGGGATACGACAATCACATTTCCGATCCACTAATCCTTCTTTACTGCATCCCTCACTCCCAAACATTGAAGAATTCACACGGAAATTGCGTCGCTGTGAAATACGAGTACTATGTGTTCTAAGACATTTCCTTCTAAATCGAGTAACGTATCAATGGAAACGACAGGATTTTCTTTTGGGATATGACAATCTCATTTCCGATTCACTAATCCTTCTTTACTGCATTTCTCACTCCCACACATTGAAGAATTCACACGGAAATTGCGTCGCTGTGAAATACGAGTACCATGTGTTCTAAGACATTTCCTTCTAAATCGAGTAACGTTTCAATGGAAACGACAGGATTTTCTTTTGGGATATGACAATCTCATTTCCGATCCACTAATCCTTCTTTACTGCATTTCTCACTCCCACACATTGAAGAATTCACACGGAAATTGCGTCGCTGTGAAATACGAGTACTATGTGTTCTAAGACATTTCCTTCTAAATCGAGTAACGTTTCTATGGAAACGACAGGATTTTCTTTTGGGATACGACAATCTCATTTCCGATCCACTAATCCTTTTTTACTGCATCCCTCACTCCCACACATTGAAGAATTCACACGGAAATTGCGTCGCTGTGAAATACGAGTACTATGTGTCCTAAGACATTTCCTTCTAAATCGAGTAACGTTTCTATGGAAACGACAGGATTTTCTTTTGGGATACGACAATCACATTTCCGATCCACTAATCCGTCTTTACTGCATCCCTCACTCCCACACATTGAAGAATTCACACGGAAATTGCGTCGCTGTGAAATACGAGTACTATGTGTTCTAAGACATTTCCTTCTAAATCGAGTAACGTTTCTATTGAAACGACAGGATTTTCTTTTGGGATACGACAATCTCATTTCCGACCCACTAATCCTTTTTTACTGCATCCCTCACTCCCAAACATTGACGAATTCACACGGAAATTCCGTCGCTGCGAAATACGAGTACCATGTGTTCTAAGACATTTCCTTCTAAATCGAGTAACGTTTCTATGGAAACGACAGGATTTTCTTTTGGGATACGACAATCACATTTCCGATCCACTAATCCTTCTTTACTGCATCCCTCACTCCCAAACATTGAAGAATTCACACGGAAATTGCGTCGCTGTGAAATACGAGTACTATGTGTCCTAAGACATTTCCTTCTAAATCGAGTAACGTTTCTATGGAAACGACAGGATTTTCTTTTGGGATACGACAATCACATTTCCGATCCACTAATCCGTCTTTACTGCATCCTTCACTCCCACACATTGAAGAATTCACACGGAAATTGCGTCGCTGTGAAATACGAGTACTATGTGTTCTAAGACATTTCCTTCTAAATCGAGTAACGTTTCTATGGAAACGACAGGGTTTTCTTTTGGGATACGACAATCTCATTTCCGATCCACTAATCCTTTTTTACTGCATCCCTCACTCACACACATTGAAGAATTCACACGGAAATTGCGTCGCTGTGAAATACGAGTACTATGTGTTCTAAGACATTTCCTTCTAAATCGAGTAACGTTTCTATGGAAACGACAGGATTTTCTTTTGGGATACGACAATCACATTTCCGATCCACTAATCCTTCTTTACTGCATCCCTCACTCCCACACATTGAAGAATTCACACGGTAATTGCGTCGCTGTGAAATACGAGTACTATGTGTTCTAAGACATTTCCTTCTAAATCGAGTAACGTTTCTATGGAAACGACAGGATTTTCTTTTGGGATACGACAATCACATTTCCGATCCACTAATCCTTCTTTACAGCATCCCTCACTCCCACACATTGAAGAATTCACACGGAAATTGCGTCGCTGTGAAATACGAGTACTATGTGTTCTAAGACATTTCCTTCTAAATCGAGTAACGTTTCTATGGAAACGACAGGATTTTCTTTTGGGATACGACAATCTCATTTCCAATCCACTAATCCTTTTTTACTGCATCCCTCACTCCCACACATTGAAGAATTCACACGGAAATTGCGTCGCTGTGAAATACGAGTACTATGTGTTCTAAGACATTTCCTTCTAAATCGAGTAACGTTTCTATAGAAACGACAGGATTTTCTTTTGGGATACGACAATCACATTTCCGATCCACTAAACCTTCTTTACTGCATCCCTCACTCCCACACATTGAAGAATTCACATGGAAATTGGGTCGCTGTGAAATACGAGTACTATGTGTTCTAAGACATTTTCTTCTAAATCGAGTAACGTTTCTATTGAAACGACAGGATTTTCTTTTGGGATACGACAATCTCATTTCCGATCCACTAATCCTTTTTTAATGCATCCCTCACTCCCAAACATTGACGAATTCACACGGAAATTCCGTCGCTGTGAAATACGAGTACTATGTGATCTAAGACATTTCCTTCTAAATCGAGTAACGTTTCTATGGAAACGACAGGATTTTCTTTTGGGAAACGACAATCACATTTCCGATCCACTAATCCTTCTTTACTGCATCCCTCACTCCCAAACATTGAAGAATTCACACGGAAATTGCGTCGCTGTGAAATACGAGTACTATGTGTTCTAAGACATTTCCTTCTAAATCGAGTAACGTTTTTATGGAAACGACAGGATTTTCTTTTGGGATACGACAATCACATTTCCGATCCACTAATCCTTCTTTACTGCATCCCTCACTCCCAAACATTGACGAATTCACACGGAAATTGCGTCGCTGTGAAATACGAGTACCATGTGTTCTAAGACATTTCCTTCTAAATCGAGTAACGTTTCTATGGAAACGACAGGATTTTCTTTTGGGATACGACAATTTCATTTCCGATCCACTAATCCTTCTTTACTGCATTTCTCACTCCCACACATTGAAGAATTCACACGGATATTGCGTCGCTGTGAAATACGAGTACTATGTGTTCTAAGACATTTCCTTCTAAATCGAGTAACGTTTCTATGGAAACGACAGGATTTTCTTTTGGGATACGACAATCTCATTTCCGATCCACTAATCCTTCTTTACTGCATCCCTCACTCCCAATCATTGACGAATTCACACGGAAATTCCGTCGCTGTGAAATACGAGTACTATGTGTTCTAAGACATTTCCTTCTAAATCGAGTAACGTTTCTATGGAAACGACAGGATTTTCTTTTGGGATACGACAATCACATTTCCGATCCACTAATCCTTCTTTACTGCATCCCTCACTCCCACACATTGAAGAATTCACACGGAAATTGCGTCGCTGTGAAATACGAGTACTATGTGTTCTAAGACATTTCCTTCTAAATCGAGTAACGTTTCTATGGAAACGACAGGATTTACTTTTGGGATACGACAATCACATTTCCGATCCATTAATCCTTCTTTACTGCATCCCTCACTCCCACACATTGAAGAATTCACACGGAAATTGCGTCGCTGTGAAATACGAGTACTATGTGTTCTAAGACATTTCCTTCTAAATCGAGTAACGTTTCTACGGAAACGACAGGATTTTCTTTTGGGATACGACAATCTCATTTCCGATCCACTAATCCTTCTTTACTGCATCCCTCACTCCCAAACATTGACGAATTCACAGGGAAATTCCGTCGCTGTGAAATACGAGTACTATGTGTTCTAAGACATCTCCTTCTAAATCGAGTAACGTTTCTATGGAAACGACAGGATTTTCTTTTGGGATACGACAACCACATTTCCGATCCACCAATCCTTCTTTACTGCATCCTTCACTCCCACACATTGAAAAATTCACACGGAAATTGCGTCGCTGTGATATACGAGTACTATGTGTTCTAAGACATTTCCTTCTAAATCGAGTAACGTTTTTATGGAAACGACAGGATTTTCTTTTGGGATACGACAATCTAATTTCCGATCCACTAATCCTTTTTTACTGCATCCCTCACTCCCAAACATTGACGAATTCACACGGAAATTCCGTCGCTGTGAAATACGAGTACTATGTGTTCTAAGACATTTCCTTCTAAATCGAGTAACGTTTCTATGGAAACGACAGGATTTTCTTTTGGGATACGACAATCACATTTCCGATCCACTAATCCTTCTTTACTGCATCCCTCACTCCCACACATTGAAGAATTCACACGGAAATTGCGTCGCTGTGAAATACGAGTACTATGTGTTCTAAGACATTTCCATCTAAATCGAGTAACGTTTCTATGGAAATGACAGGATTTTCTTTTGGGATACGACAATCTCATTTCCGATCCACTAATCCTTTTTTACTGCATCCCTCACTCCCACACATTGAAGAATTCACACGGAAATTGCGTCGCTGTGAAATACGAGTACTATGTGTTCTAAGACATTTCCTTCTAAATCGAGTAACGGTTCTATGGAAACGACATGATTTTCTTTTGGGATACGACAATCACATTTCCGATCCACTAATCCTTCTTTACTGCATCCCTCACTCCCACACATTGAAGAATTCACACGGAAATTGCGTCGCTGCTAAATACGAGTACTATGTGTTCTAAGACATTTCCTTCTAAATCGAGTAACGTTTCTATTGAAACGACAGGATTTTCTTTTGGGATACGACAATCTCATTTCCGATCCACTAATCCTTTTTTAATGCATCCCTCACTCCGAAACATTGACGAATTCACACGGAAATTGCGTCGCTGTGAAATACGAGTACTATGTGTTCTAAGCCATTTCCTTCTAAATCGAGTAACGTTTCTATGGAAACGACAGGATTTTCTTTTGGGATACGACAATCACATTTCCGATCCACTAATCCTTCTTTACTGCATCCCTCACTCCCAAACATTGAAGAATTCACACGGAAATTGCGTTGCTGTGAAATACGAGTACTATGTGTTCTAAGACATT
This sequence comes from Schistocerca piceifrons, assembly GCF_021461385.2. Classification (NCBI taxonomy): domain Eukaryota; kingdom Metazoa; phylum Arthropoda; class Insecta; order Orthoptera; family Acrididae; genus Schistocerca; species Schistocerca piceifrons. The sequence continues at coordinate 600,464,014 of NC_060144.1, read as the reverse complement.
TCCTTCTAAATCGAGTAACGTTTTTATGGAAACGACAGGATTTTCTTTTGGGATACGACAATCTCATTTCCGATCCAGTAATCCTTCTTTACTGCATCCCTCACTCCCAAACATTGACGAATTCACACGGAAATTGCGTCGCTGTGAAATACGAGTACCATGTGTTCTAAGACATTTCCTTCTAAATCGAGTAACGTTTCAATGGAAACGACAGGATTTTCTTTTGGGATATGACAATCTCATTTCCGATCCACTAATCCTTCTTTACTGCATTTCTCACTCCCACACATTGAAGAATTAACACGGAAATTGCGTCGCTGTGAAATACGAGTACTATGTGTTCTAAGACATTTCCTTCTAAATCGAGTAACGTTTCTATGGAAACGACAGGATTTTCTTTTCGGATACGACAATCTCATTTCCGATCCACTAATCCTTTTTTACTGCATCCCTCACTCCCACACATTGAAGAATTCACACGGAAATTCCGTCGCTGTGAAATACGAGTACTATGTGTCCTAAGACATTTCCTTCTAAATCGAGTAATGTTTCTATGGAAACGACAGGATTTTCTTTTGGGATACGACAATCACATTTCCGATCCACTAATCCGTCTTTACTGCATCCCTCACTCCCACACATTGAAGAATTCACACGGAAATTGCGTCGCTGTGAGATACGAGTACTATGTGTTCTAAGACATTTCCTTCTAAATCGAGTAACGTTTGTATGGAAACGACAGGATTTTCTTTTGGGATACGACAATCTCATTTCCGACCCACTAATCCTTTTTTACTGAATCCCTCACTCCCAAACATTGACGAATTCACACGGAAATTCCGTCGCTGCGAAATACGAGTACTATGTGTTCTAAGACATTTCCTTCTAAATCGAGTAACGTTTCTATGGAAACGACAGGTTTTTCTTTTGGGATACGACAATCACATTTCCGATCCACTAATCCTTCTTTACTGCATCCCTCACTCCCAAACATTGAAGAATTCACACGGAAATTGCGTCGCTGTGAAATACGAGTACTATGTGTTCTAAGACATTTCCTTCTAAATCGAGTAACGTATCAATGGAAACGACAGGATTTTCTTTTGGGATATGACAATCTCATTTCCGATTCACTAATCCTTCTTTACTGCATTTCTCACTCCCATACATTGAAGAATTCACACGGAAATTGCGTCGCTGTGAAATACGAGTACTATGTGTTCTAAGACATTTCCTTCTAAATCGAGTAACGTTTCTATGGAAACGACAGGATTTTCTTTTGGGATACGACAATCTCATTTCCGATCCACTAATCCTTCTTTACTGCATCCCTCACTCTCAAACATTGAAGAATTCACACGGAAATTGCGTCGCTGTGAAATACGAGTACTATGTGTTCTAAGACATTTCCTTCTAAATCGAGTAACGTTTCTATTGAAACGACAGGATTTTCTTTTGGGATACGACAATCTCATTTCCGACCCACTAATCCTTTTTTACTGCATCCCTCACTCCCAAACATTGACGAATTCACACGGAAATTCCGTCGCTGCGAAATACGAGTACTATGTGTTCTAAGACATTTCCTTCTAAATCGAGTAACGTTTCTATGGAAACGACAGGATTTTCTTTTGGGATACGACAATCACATTTCCGATCCACTAATCCTTCTTTACTGCATCCCTCACTCCCAAACATTGAAGAATTCACACGGAAATTGCGTCGCTGTGAAATACGAGTACTATGTGTTCTAAGACATTTCCTTCTAAATCGAGTAACGTATCAATGGAAACGACAGGATTTTCTTTTGGGATATGACAATCTCATTTCCGATCCACTAATCCTTCTTTACTGCATTTCTCACTCCCACACATTGAAGAATTCACACGGAAATTGCGTCGCTGTGAAATACGAGTACTATGTGTTCTAAGACATTTCCTTCTAAATCGAGTAACGTTTCTATGGAAACGACAGGATTTTCTTTTGGGATACGACAATCTCATTTCCGATCCACTAATCCTTCTTTACTGAATCCCTCACTCCCAAATATTGACGAATTCACACGGAAATTCCGTCGCTGCGAAATACGAGTACTATGTGTTCTAAGACAATTCCTTCTAAATCGAGTAACGTTTCTATGGAAACGACAGGATTTTCTTTTGGGATACGACAATCACATTTCCGATCCACTAATCCTTCTTTACTGCATCCCTCACTCCCAAACATTGAAGAATTCACACGGAAATTGCGTCGCTGTGAAATACGAGTACTATGTGTTCTAAGACATTTCCTTCTAAATCGAGTAACGTATCAATGGAAACGACAGGATTTTCTTTTGGGATATGACAATCTCATTTCCGATTCACTAATCCTTCTTTACTGCATTTCTCACTCCCACACATTGAAGAATTCACACGGAAATTGCGTCGCTGTGAAATACGAGTACTATGTGTTCTAAGACATTTCCTTCTAAATCGAGTAACGTTTCTATGGAAACGACAGGATTTTCTTTTGGGATACGACAATCTCATTTCCGATCCACTAATCCTTCTTTACTGCATCCCTCACTCCCAAACATTGACGAATTCACACGGAAATTGCGTCGCTGTGAAATACGAGTACCATGTGTTCTAAGACATTTCCTTCTAAATCGAGTAACGTTTCAATGGAAACGACAGGATTTTCTTTTGGGATATGACAATCTCATTTCCGATCCACTAATCCTTCTTTACTGCATTTCTCACTCCCACACATTGAAGAATTCACACGGAAATTGCGTCGCTGTGAAATACGAGTACTATGTGTTCTAAGACATTTCCTTCTAAATCGAGTAACGTTTCTATGGAAACGACAGGATTTTCTTTTGGGATACGACAATCTCATTTCCGATCCACTAATCCTTTTTTACTGCATCCCTCACTCCCACACATTGAAGAATTCACACGGAAATTGCGTCGCTGTGAAAAACGAGTACTATGTGTCCTAAGACATTTCCTTCTAAATCGAGTAACGTTTCTATGGGAACGACAGGATTTTCTTTTGGGATACGACAATCACATTTCCGATCCACTAATCCGTCTTTACTGCATCCCTCACTCCCACACATTGAAGAATTCACACGGAAATTGCGTCGCTGTGAAATACGAGTACTATGTGTTCTAAGACATTTCCTTCTAAACCGAGTAACGTTTCTATTGAAACGACAGGATTTTCTTTTGGGATACGACAATCTCATTTCCGACCCACTAATCCTTTTTTACTGCATCCCTCATCCCAAACATTGACGAATTCACACGGAAATTCCGTCGCTGCGAAATACGAGTACTATGTGTTCTAAGACATTTCCTTCTAAATCGAGTAACATTTCTATGGAAACGACAGGATTTTCTTTTGGGATATGACAATCACATTTCCGATCCACTAATCCTTCTTTACTGCATCCCTCACTCCCAAACATTGAAGAATTCACACGGAAATTGCGTCGCTGTGAAATACGAGTACTATGTGTTCTAAGACATTTCCTTCTAAATCGAGTAACGTATCAATGGAAACGACAGGATTTTCTTTTGGGATATGACAATCTCATTTCCGATCCACTAATCCTTCTTTACTGCATTTCTCACTCCCACACATTGAAGAAATCACACGGAAATTGCGTCGCTGTGAAATACGAGTACTATGTGTTCTAAGACATTTCCTTCTAAATCGAGTAACGTTTCTATGGAAACGACAGGATTTTCTTTTGGGATACGACAATCTCATTTCCGAACCACTAATCCTTCTTTACTGCATCCCTCACTCCCAAAGATTGACGAATTCACACGGAAATTGCGTCGCTGTGAAATACGAGTACCATGTGTTCTAAGACATTTCCTTCTAAATCGAGTAACGTTTCAATGGAAACGACAGGATTTTCTTTTGGGATATGACAATCTCATTTCCGATCCACTAATCCTTCTTTACTGCATTTCTCACTCCCACACATTGAAGAATTCACACGGAAATTGCGTCGCTGTGAAATACGAGTACTATGTGTTCTAAGACATTTCCTTCTAAATCGAGTAACGTTTCTATGGAAACGACAGGATTTTCTTTTGGGATACGACAATCTCATTTCCGATCCACTAATCCTTTTTTACTGCATCCCTCACTCCCACACATTGAAGAATTCACACGGAAATTGCGTCGCTGTGAAATACGAGTACTATGTGTCCTAAGACATTTCCTTCTAAATCGAGTAACGTTTCTATGGAAACGACAGGATTTTCTTTTGGGATACGACAATCACATTTCCGATCCACTAATCCGTCTTTACTGCATCCTTCACTCCCACACATTGAAGAATTCACACGGAAATTGCGTCGCTGTGAAATACGAGTACTATGTGTTCTAAGACATTTCCTTCTAAATCGAGTAACGTTTCTATGGAAACGACAGGATTTTCTTTTGGGATACGACAATCTCATTTCCGATCCACTAATCCTTTTTTACTGAATCCCTCACTCCCAAACATTGACGAATTCACACGGAAATTCCGTCGCTGCGAAATACGAGTACTATGTGTTCTAAGACATTTCCTTCTAAATCGAGTAACGTTTCTATGGAAACGACAGGATTTTCTTTTGGGATACGACAATTACATTTCCGATCCACTAATCCTTCTTTACTGCATCCCTCACTCCCAAACATTGAAGAATTCACACGGAAATTGCGTCGCTGTGAAATACGAGTACTATGTGTTCTAAGACATTTCCTTCTAAATCGAGTAACGTTTCTATGGAAACGACAGGATTTTCTTTTGGGATACGACAATCACATTTCCGATCCACTTATCCATCTTTACTGCATCCCTCACTCCCACACATTGAAGAATTCACACGGAAATTGCTTCGCTGTGAAATACGAGTACTATGTGTTCTAAGACATTTCCTTCTAAATCGAGTAACGTTTCTATGGAAACGACAGGATTTTCTTTTGGGATACGACAATCTCATTTCCGATCCACTAATCCTTCTTTACTGCATCCCTCACTCATAACATTGACGAATTCACACGGAAATTCCGTCGCTGTGAAATACGAGTACTATGTGTTCTAAGACATTTCCTTCTATATCGAGTAACGTTTCTATGGGAACGACAGGATTTTCTTTTGGGATACGACAATCACATTTCCGATCCACTAATCCTTCTTTACTGCATCCCTCACTCCCACACATTGAAGAATTCACACGGAAATTGCGTCGCTGTGTAATACGAGTACTATGTGCTCTAAGACATTTCCTTCTAAATCGAGTAACGTTTCTATGGAAACGACAGGATTTTAATTTGGGATACGACAATCACATTTCCGATCCACTAATCCTTCTTTACTGCATCCCTCACTCCCACACACTGAAGAATTCACACGGAAATTGCGTCGCTGTGAAATACGAGTACTATGTGTTCTAAGACATTTCCTTCTAAATCGAGTAACGTTTCTATGGAAACGACAGGATTTTCTTTTGGAATACGACAATCTCATTTCCGATCCACTAATCCGTTTTTACTGCATCCCTCACTCCCAAACATTGACGAATTCACACGGAAATTGCGTCGCTGTGAAATACGAGTACTATGTGTTCTAAGACATTTCCTTCTAAATCGAGTAACGTTTCTATGGAAACGACAGGATTTTCTTTTGGGATACGACAATCACATTTCCGATCCACTAATCCTTCTTTACTGCATCCCTCACTCCCACACATTGAAGAATTCACACGGAAATTGCGTCGCTGTGAAATACGAGTACTATGTGTTCTAAAACATTTCCTTCTAAATCGAGTAACGTTTCTACGGAAACGACAGGATTTTCTTTTGGGATACGACAATCTCATTTCCGATCCACTAATCCTTCTTTACTGCATCCCTCACTCCCAAACATTGACGAATTCACACGGAAATTGCTTCGCTGTGAAATACGAGTACTATGTGTTCTAAGACATTTCCATCTAAATCGAGTAACGTTTCTATGGAAACGACAGGATTTTCTTTAGGGATACGACAATCTCATTTCCGATCCACTAATCCTTCTTTACTGCATCCCTCACTCCCACACATTGAAGAATTCACACGGAAATTGCGTCGCTGTGAAATACGAGTACTATGTGTTCTAAGACATTTCCTTCTAAATCGAGTAACGTTTCTATGGAAACGACAGGATTTTCTTCTGGGATACGACAATCACATTTCCGATCCACTAATCCTTCTTTACTGCATCCCTCACTCCCACACATTGAAGAATTCACACGGAAATTGCGTCGCTGTGAAATACGAGTACTATGTGTTCTAAGACATTTCCTTCTAAATCGAGTAACGTTTCTATGGGAACGACAGGATTTTCTTTTGGGATACGACAATCTCATTTCCGATCCACTAATCCTTCTTTACTGCATCCCTCACTCCCACACATTGAAGATTTCACACGGAAATTGCGTCGCTGTGAAATACGAGTACTATGTGTTCTAAGACATTTCCTTCTAAATCGAGTAACGTTTCTATGGAAACGACAGGATTTTCTTTTGGGATACGACAATCTCATTTCCCATCCACTAATCCTTTTTTACTGCATCCCTCACTCCCAAACATTGACGAATTCACACGGAAATTGCGTCGCTGTGAAATACGAGTACTATGTGTTCTAAGACATTTCCTTCTAAATCGAGTAACGTTTCTATGGAAACGACAGGATTTTCTTTTGGGATACGACAATCACATTTCCGATCCACTAATCCTTCTTTACTGCATCCCTCACTCCCACACATTGAAGAATTCACACGGAAATTGCGTCGCTGTGAAATACGAGTACTATGTGTTCTAAGACATTTCCTTCTAAATCGAGTAACGTTTCTATGGAAACGACAGGATTTTCTTTTGGGATACGACAATCTCATTTCCGATCCACTAATCCTACTTTACTGCATCCCTCACTCCCAAACATTGACGAATTCACACGGAAATTGCGTCGCTGTGAAATACGAGTACTATGTGTTCTAAGACATTTCCTTCTAAATCGAGTAACGTTTCTATGGAAACGACAGGATTTTCTTTTGGGATACGACAATCTCATTTCCGATCCACTAATCCTTCTTTACTGCATCCCTCACTCCCAAACATTGAAGAATTCACACGGAAATTGCGTCGCTGTGAAATACGAGTGTTATGTGTTCTAAGACATTTCCTTCTAAATCAAGTAACGTTTCTATGGAAACGACAGGATTTTCTTTTGGGATACGACAATCTCATTTCCCATCCACTAATCCTTTTTTACTGCATCCCTCACTCCCAAACATTGACGAATTCACACGGAAATTGCGTCGCTGTGAAATACGAGTACTATGTGTTCTAAGACATTTCCTTCTAAATCGAGTAACGTTTCTATGGAAACGACAGGATTTTCTTTTGGGATACGACAATCACATTTCCGATCCACTAATCCTTCTTTACTGCATCCCTCACTCCCACACATTGAAGAATTCACACGGAAATTGCGTCGCTGTGAAATACGAGTACTATGTGTTCTAAGACATTTCCTTCTAAATCGAGTAACGTTTCTATGGAAACGACAGGATTTTCTTTTGGGATACGACAATCTCATTTCCGATCCACTAATCCTTCTTTACTGCATCCCTCACTCCCAAACATTGACGAATTCACACGGAAATTGCGTCGCTGTGAAATACGAGTACTATGTGTTCTAAGACATTTCCTTCTAAATCGAGTAACGTTTCTATGGAAACGACAGGATTTTCTTTTGGGATACGACAATCTCATTTCCGATCCACTAATCCTTCTTTACTGCATCCCTCACTCCCAAACATTGAAGAATTCACACGGAAATAGCGTCGCTGTGAAATACGAGTGTTATGTGTTCTAAGACATTTCCTTCTAAATCAAGTAACGTTTCTATGGAAACGACAGGATTTTCTTTTGGGATACGACAATCACATTTCCGATCCACTAATCCTTCTTTACTGCATCCCTCACTCCCAAACATTGACGAATTCACACGGAAATTCCGTCGCTATGAAATACGAGTACTATGTGTTCTAAGACATTTCCTTCTAAATCGAGTAACGTTTCTATGGAAACGACAGGATTTTCTTCTGGGATACGACAATCACATTTCCGATCCACTAATCCTTCTTTACTGCATCCCTCACTCCCACACATTGAAGAATTCACACGGAAATTGCGTCGCTGTGAAATACGAGTACTACGTGTTCTAAGACATTTCCTTCTAAATCGAGTAACGTTTCTATGGAACCGACAGGATTTTCTTTTGGGATACGACAATCACATTTCCGATCCACTAATCCTTCTTTACTGCATCCCTCACTCCCAGACATTGTAGAATTCACACGGAAATTGCGTCGCTGTGAAATGCGAGTACTATGTGTTCTAAGACATTTCCTTCTACATCGAGTAACGTTTCTAAGGAAACGACAGGATTTTCTTTTGGGATACGACAATCACATTTCCGATCCACTAATCCTTCTTTACTGCATCCCTCACTCCCACACATTGAAGAATTCACACGGAAATTGCGTCGCTGTGAAATACGAGTACTATGTGTTCTAAGACATTTCCTTCTAGATCGAGTAACGTTTCTATGGAAACGACAGGATTTTCTTTTGGGATACGACAATCACATTTCCGATCCACTAATCCTTCTTTACTGCATCCCTCACTCCCACACATTGAAGAATTCACACGGAAATTGCGTCGCTGTGAAATACGAGTACTATGTGTTCTAAGACATTTCCTTCTAAATCGAGTAACGTTTCTATGGAAACGACAGGATTTTGTTTTGGGATACGACAATCTCATTTCCGATCCACTAATCCTTTTTTACTGCATCCCTCACTCCCAAACATTGACGAATTCACAGGGAAATTGCGTCGCTGTGAAATACGAGTACTATGTGTTCTAAGACATTTCCTTCTAAATCGAGTAACGTTTCTATGGAAACGACAGGATTTTCTTTTGGGATACGACAATCACATTTCCGATCCACTAATCCTTCTTTACTGCATCCCTCACTCCCACACATTGAAGAATTCACACGGAAATTGCGTCGCTGTGAAATACGAGTACTATGTGTTCTAAGACATTTCCTTCTAAATCGAGTAACGTTTCTATGGAAACGACAGGATTTTCTTTTGGGATACGACAATCTCATTTCCGATCCACTAATCCTTCTTTACTGCATCCCTCACTCCCAAACATTGACGAATTCACACGGAAATTGCGTCGCTGTGAAATACGAGTACTATGTGTTCTAAGACATTTCCTTCTAAATCGAGTAACGTTTCTATGGAAACGACAGGATTTTCTTTTGGGATACGACAATTACATTTCCGATCCACTAATCCTTCTTTACTGCATCCCTCACTCCCAAACATTGAAGAATTCACACGGAAATTGCGTCGCTGTGAAATACGAGTACTATGTGTTCTAAGACATTTCCTTCTAAATCGAGTAACGTTTCTATGGAAACGACAGGATTTTCTTTTGGGATACGACAATCACATTTCCGATCCACTTATCCATCTTTACTGCATCCCTCACTCCCACACATTGAAGAATTCACACGGAAATTGCGTCGCTGTGAAATACGAGTACTATGTGTTCTAAGACATTTCCTTCTAAATCGAGTAACGTTTCTATGGAAACGACAGGATTTTCTTTTGGGATACGACAATCTCATTTCCGATCCACTAATCCTTCTTTACTGCATCCCTCACTCATAACATTGACGAATTCACACGGAAATTCCGTCGCTGTGAAATACGAGTACTATGTGTTCTAAGACATTTCCTTCTATATCGAGTAACGTTTCTATGGGAACGACAGGATTTTCTTTTGGGATACGACAATCACATTTCCGATCCACTAATCCTTCTTTACTGCATCCCTCACTCCCACACATTGAAGAATTCACACGGAAATTGCGTCGCTGTGAAATACGAGTACTATGTGCTCTAAGACATTTCCTTCTAAATCGAGTAACGTTTCTATGGAAACGACAGGATTTTAATTTGGGATACGACAATCACATTTCCGATCCACTAATCCTTCTTTACTGCATCCCTCACTCCCACACACTGAAGAATTCACACGGAAATTGCGTCGCTGTGAAATACGAGTACTATGTGTTCTAAGACATTTCCTTCTAAATCGAGTAACGTTTCTATGGAAACGACAGGATTTTCTTTTGGAATACGACAATCTCATTTCCGATCCACTAATCCGTTTTTACTGCATCCCTCACTCCCAAACATTGACGAATTCACACGGAAATTGCGTCGCTGTGAAATACGAGTACTATGTGTTCTTAGACATTTCCTTCTAAATCGAGTAACGTTTCTATGGAAACGACAGGATTTTCTTTTGGGATACGACAATCACATTTCCGATCCACTAATCCTTCTTTACTGCATCCCTCACTCCCACACATTGAAGAATTCACACGGAAATTGCGTCGCTGTGAAATACGAGTACTATGTGTTCTAAAACATTTCCTTCTAAATCGAGTAACGTTTCTATGGAAACGACAGGATTTTCTTTTGGGATACGACAATCTCATTTCCGATTAACTAATCCTTCTTTACTGCATCCCTCACTCCCAAACATTGACGAATTCACACGGAAATTGCTTCGCTGTGAAATACGAGTACTATGTGTTCTAAGACATTTCCATCTAAATCGAGTAACGTTTCTATGGAAACGACAGGATTTTCTTTAGGGATACGACAATCTCATTTCCGATCCACTAATCCTTCTTTACTGCATCCCTCACTCCCACACATTGAAGAATTCACACGGAAATTGCGTCGCTGTGAAATACGAGTACTATGTGTTCTAAGACATTTCCTTCTAAATCGAGTAACGTTTCTATGGAAACGACAGGATTTTCTTCTGGGATACGACAATCACATTTCCGATCCACTAATCCTTCTTTACTGCATCCCTCACTCCCACACATTGAAGAATTCACACGGAAATTGCGTCGCTGTGAAATACGAGTACTATGTGTTCTAAGACATTTCCTTCTAAATCGAGTAAGGTTTCTATGGGAACGACAGGATTTTCTTTTGGGATACGACAATCTCATTTCCGATCCACTAATCCTTCTTTACTGCATCCCTCACTCCCACACATTGAAGATTTCACACGGAAATTGCGTCGCTGTGAAATACGAGTACTATGTGTTCTAAGACATTTCCTTCTAAATCGAGTAACGTTTCTATGGAAACGACAGGATTTTCATTTGGGATACGACAATCTCATTTCCCATCCACTAATCCTTTTTTACTGCATCCCTCACTCCCAAACATTGACGAATTCACACGGAAATTGCGTCGCTGTGAAATACGAGTACTATGTGTTCTAAGACATTTCCTTCTAAATCGAGTAACGTTTCTATGGAAACGACAGGATTTTCTTTTGGGATACGACAATCACATTTCCGATCCACTAATCCTTCTTTACTGCATCCCTCACTCCCACACATTGAAGAATTCACACGGAAATTGCGTCGCTGTGAAATACGAGTACTATGTGTTCTAAGACATTTCCTTCTAAATCGAGTAACGTTTCTATGGAAACGACAGGATTTTCTTTTGGGATACGACAATCTCATTTCCGATCCACTAATCCTTCTTTACTGCATCCCTCACTCCCAAACATTGACGAATTCACACGGAAATTGCGTCGCTGTGAAATACGAGTACTATGTGTTCTAAGACATTTCCTTCTAAATCGAGTAACGTTTCTATGGAAACGACAGAATTTTCTTTTGGGATACGACAATCTCATTTCCGATCCACTAATCCTTCTTTACTGCATCCCTCACTCCCAAACATTGAAGAATTCACACGGAAATTGCGTCGCTGTGAAATACGAGTGTTATGTGTTCTAAGACATTTCCTTCTAAATCAAGTAACGTTTCTATGGAAACGACAGGATTTTCTTTTGGGATACGACAATCACATTTCCGATCCACTAATCCTTCTTTACTGCATCCCTCACTCCCAAACATTGACGAATTCACACGGAAATTCCGTCGCTATGAAATACGAGTACTATGTGTTCTAAGACATTTCCTTCTAAATCGAGTAACGTTTCTATGGAAACGACAGGATTTTCTTCTGGGATACGACAATCACATTTCCGATCCACTAATCCTTCTTTACTGCATCCCTCACTCCCACACATTGAAGAATTTACACGGAAATTGCGTCGCTGTGAAATACGAGTACTATGTGTTCTAAGACATTTCCTTCTAAATCGAGTAACGTTTCTATGGAACCGACAGGATTTTCTTTTGGGATACGACAATCACATTTCCGATCCACTAATCCTTCTTTACTGCATCCCTCACTCCCAGACATTGTAGAATTCACACGGAAATTGCGTCGCTGTGAAATGCGAGTACTATGTGTTCTAAGACATTTCCTTCTACATCGAGTAACGTTTCTAAGGAAACGACAGGATTTTCTTTTGGGATACGACAATCACATTTCCGATCCACTAATCCTTCTTTACTGCATCCCTCACTCCCACACATTGAAGAATTCACACGGAAATTGCGTCGCTGTGAAATACGAGTACTATGTGTTCTAAGACATTTCCTTCTAGATCGAGTAACGTTTCTATGGAAACGACAGGATTTTCTTTTGGGATACGACAATCACATTTCCGATCCACTAATCCTTCTTTACTGCATCCCTCACTCCCACACATTGAAGAATTCACACGGAAATTGCGTCGCTGTGAAATACGAGTACTATGTGTTCTAAGACATTTCCTTCTAAATCGAGTAACGTTTCTATGGAAACGACAGGATTTTGTTTTGGGATACGACAATCTCTTTTCTGATCCACTAATCCTTTTTTACTGCATCCCTCACTCCCAAACATTGACGAATTCACACGGAAATTGCGTCGCTGTGAAATACGAGTACTATGTGTTCTAAGACATTTCCTTCTAAATCGAGTAACGTTTCTATGGAAACGACAGGATTTTCTTTTGGGATACGACAATCACATTTCCGATCCACTAATCCTTCTTTACTGCATCCCTCACTCCCACACATTGAAGAATTCACACGGAAATTGCGTCGCTGTGAAATACGAGTACTATGTGTTCTAAGACATTTCCTTCTAAATCGAGTAACGTTTCTATGGAAACGACAGGATTTTCTTTTGGGATACGACAATCTCATTTCCGATCCACTAATCCTTCTTTACTGCATCCCTCACTCCCAAACATTGACGAATTCACACGGAAATTGCGTCGCTGTGAAATACGAGTACTATGTGTTCTAAGACATTTCCTTCTAAATCGAGTAACGTTTCTATGGAAACGACAGGATTTTCTTTTGGGATACGACAATCTCATTTCCGATCCACTAAACCTTCTTTACTGCATCCCTCACTCCCACACATTGAAGAATTCACACGGAAATTGCGTCGCTGTGAAATACGAGTACTATGTGTTCTAAGACATTTCCTTCTAAAACAAGTAACGTTTCTATGGAAACGACAGGATTTTCTTTTGGGATACGACAATCACATTTCCGATCCACTAATCCTTCTTTACTGCATCCCTCACTCCCAAACATTGACGAATTCACACGGAAATTCCGTCGCTATGAAATACGTGTACTATGTGTTCTAAGACATTTCCTTCTAAATCGAGTAACGTTTCTATGGAAACGACAGGATTTTCTTCTGGGATACGACAATCACATTTCCGATCCACTAATCCTTCTTTACTGCATCCCTCACTCCCACACATTGAAGAATTCACACGGAAATTGCGTCGCTGTGAAATACGAGTACTATGTGTTCTAAGACATTTCCTTCTAAATCGAGTAACGTTTCTATGGAAACGACAGGATTTTCTTTTGGGATACGACAATCACATTTCCGATCCACTAATCCTTCTTTACTGCATCCCTCACTCCCAGACATTGTAGAATTCACACGGAAATTGCGTCGCTGTGAAATACGAGTACTATGTGTTCTAAGACATTTCCTTCTAAATCGAGTAACGTTTCTAAGGAAACGACAGGATTTTCTTTTGGGATACGACAATCACATTTCCGATCCACTAATCCTTCTTTACTGCATCCCTCACTCCCACACATTGAAGAATTCACACGGAAATTGCGTCGCTGTGAAATACGAGTACTATGTGTTCTAAGACATTTCCTTCTAAATCGAGTAACGTTTCTATGGAAACGACAGGATTTTCTTTTGGGATACGACAATCACATTTCCTATCCACTAATCCTTCATTACTGCATCCCTCACTCCCAGACATTGTAGAATTCACACGGAAATTGCGTCGCTGTGAAATACGAGTACTATGTGTTCTAAGACATTTCCTTCTAAATCGAGTAACGTTTCTAAGGAAACGACAGGTTTTTCTTTTGGGATACGACAATCACATTTCCGATCCACTAATCCTTCTTTACTGCATCCCTCACTCCCACATATTGAAGAATTCACACGGAAATTGCGTTGCTGTGAAATACGAGTATTATGTGTTCTAAGACATTTCCTTCTAAATCGAGTAACGTTTCTATGGAATCGACAGGATTTTCTTTTGGGATACGACAATCACATTTACGATCCACTAATCCTTCTTTACTGCATCCCTCACTCCCACACATTGAAGAATTCACACGGAAATTCCGTCGCTGCGAAATACGAGTACTATGTGTTCTAAGACATTTCCTTCTAAATCGAGTAACGTTTCTATGGAAACGACAGGATTTTCTTTTGGGATACGACAATCACATTTCCGATCCACTAATCCTTCTTTACTGCATCCCTCACTCCCAAACATTGAAGAATTCACACGGAAATTGCGTCGCTGTGAAATACGAGTACTATGTGTTCTAAGACATTTCCTTCTAAGTCGAGTAAAGTTTCTATGGAAACGACAGGATTTTCTTTTCGGATACGACAATCTCATTTCCGATCCGCTAATCCTTCTTTACTGCATCCCTCACTCCCAAACATTGAGGAATTCACTCGGAAATTCCGTCGCTGTGAAATACGAGTACTATGTGTTCTAAGACATTTCCTTCTAAATCGAGTAACGTTTCTATGGAAACGACAGGATTTTCTTTTATGATACGACACTCACATTTCCGATCCACTAATCCTTCTTTACTGCATCCCTCACTCCCACACATTGAAGAATTCACACGGAAATTGCGTCGCTGTGAAATACGAGTACTATGTGTTCTAAGACACTTCCTTCTAAATCGAGTAACGTTTCTATGGAAACGACAGGATTTTCTTTTGGGATACGACAATCACATTTCCGATCCACTTATCCTTCTTTACTGCATCCCTCACTCCCAAACATTGACGAATTCACACGGAAATTGCGTCCCCATGAAATACGAGTACTATGTGTTCTAAGACATTTCCTTCTAATTCGAGTAACGTTTCTATGGAAACGACAGGATTTTCTTTTGGGATACGACAATCACATTTCCGATCCACTAATCCTTCTTTACTGCATCCCTCACTCCCACACATTGAAGAATTCACACGGAAATTCCGTCGCTGTGAAATACGAGTATTATGTGTTCTAAGACATTTCCTTCTAAATCGAGTAACGTTTCTATGGAAACGACAGGATTTTCTTTTGGGATACGACAATCACATTTCCGATCCACTAATCCTTCTTTACTGCATCCCTCACTCCCAAAGATTGAAGAATTCACACGGAAATTGCGTCGCTGTGAAATACGAGTACTATGTGTTCTAAGACATTTCCTTCTAAATCGAGTAACGTTTCTATGGAAACGAAAGGATTTTCTTTTGGGATACGACAATCACATTTACGATCCACTAATCCTTCTTTACTGCATCCCTCACTCCCACACATTGAAGAATTCACACGGAAATTGCGTCGCTGTGAAATACGAGTACAATGTGTTCTAAGACATTTCCTTCTAAATCGAGTAACGTTTCTATGGAAACGACAGGATTTCCTTTTGGTATACGACAATCACATTTCCGATCCACTAATCCTTCTTTACTGCATCCCTCACTCCCACACATTGAAGAATTCACACGGAAATTGCGTCGCTGTGAAATACGAGTACTATGTGTTCTAAGACATTTCCTTCTAAGTCGAGTAACGTTTCTATGGAAACGACAGGATTTTCTTTTGGGATACGACAATCTCATTTCCGATCCGCTAATCCTTCTTTACTGCATCCCTCACTCCCAAACATTGACGAATTCACACGGAAATTCCGTCGCTGTGAAATACGAGTACTATGTGTTCTAAGACATTTCCTTCTAAATCGAGTAACGTTTCTAAGGAAACGACAGGATTTTCTTTTGGGATACGACAATCACATTTCCGATCCACTAATCCTTCTTTACTGCATCCCTCACTCCCACATATTGAAGAATTCACACGGAAATTGCGTCGCTGTGAAATACGAGTATTATGTGTTCTAAGACATTTCCTTCTAAATCGAGTAACGTTTCTATGGAATCGACAGGATTTTCTTTTGGGATACGACAATCACATTTACGATCCACTAATCCTTCTTTACTGCATCCCTCACTCCCACACATTGAAGAATTCACACGGAAATTCCGTCGCTGCGAAATACGAGTACTATGTGTTCTAAGACATTTCCTTCTAAATCGAGTAACGTTTCTATGGAAACGACAGGATTTTCTTTTGGGATACGACAATCACATTTCCGATCCACTAATCCTTCTTTACTGCATCCCTCACTCCCAAACATTGAAGAATTCACACGGAAATTGCGTCGCTGTGAAATACGAGTACTATGTGTTCTAAGACATTTCCTTCTAAGTCGAGTAAAGTTTCTATGGAAACGACAGGATTTTCTTTTCGGATACGACAATCTCATTTCCGATCCGCTAATCCTTCTTTACTGCATCCCTCACTCCCAAACATTGAGGAATTCACTCGGAAATTCCGTCGCTGTGAAATACGAGTACTATGTGTTCTAAGACATTTCCTTCTAAATCGAGTAACGTTTCTATGGAAACGACAGGATTTTCTTTTATGATACGACACTCACATTTCCGATCCACTAATCCTTCTTTACTGCATCCCTCACTCCCACACATTGAAGAATTCACACGGAAATTGCGTCGCTGTGAAATACGAGTACTATGTGTTCTAAGACACTTCCTTCTAAATCGAGTAACGTTTCTATGGAAACGACAGGATTTTCTTTTGGGATACGACAATCACATTTCCGATCCACTTATCCTTCTTTACTGCATCCCTCACTCCCAAACATTGACGAATTCACACGGAAATTGCGTCCCCATGAAATACGAGTACTATGTGTTCTAAGACATTTCCTTCTAAATCGAGTAACGTTTCTATGGAAACGACAGGATTTTCTTTTGGGATACGACAATCACATTTCCGATCCACTAATCCTTCTTTACTGCATCCCTCACTCCCACACATTGAAGAATTCACACGGAAATTCCGTCGCTGTGAAATACGAGTATTATGTGTTCTAAGACATTTCCTTCTAAATCGAGTAACGTTTCTATGGAAACGACAGGATTTTCTTTTGGGATACGACAATCACATTTCCGATCCACTAATCCTTCTTTACTGCATCCCTCACTCCCAAAGATTGAAGAATTCACACGGAAATTGCGTCGCTGTGAAATACGAGTACTATGTGTTCTAAGACATTTCCTTCTAAATCGAGTAACGTTTCTATGGAAACGAAAGGATTTTCTTTTGGGATACGACAATCACATTTACGATCCACTAATCCTTCTTTACTGCATCCCTCACTCCCACACATTGAAGAATTCACACGGAAATTGCGTCGCTGTGAAATACGAGTACAATGTGTTCTAAGACATTTCCTTCTAAATCGAGTAACGTTTCTATGGAAACGACAGGATTTCCTTTTGGTATACGACAATCACATTTCCGATCCACTAATCCTTCTTTACTGCATCCCTCACTCCCACACATTGAAGAATTCACACGGAAATTGCGTCGCTGTGAAATACGAGTACTATGTGTTCTAAGACATTTCCTTCTAAGTCGAGTAACGTTTCTATGGAAACGACAGGATTTTCTTTTGGGATACGACAATCTCATTTCCGATCCGCTAATCCTTCTTTACTGCATCCCTCACTCCCAAACATTGACGAATTCACACGGAAATTCCGTCGCTGTGAAATACGAGTACTATGTGTTCTAAGACATTTCCTACTAAATCGAGGAACGTTTCTATGGAAACGACAGGATTTTCTTTTGGGATACGACAATCACATTTCCGATCCACTAATCCTTCTTTAGTGCATCCCTCACTCCCACACATTGAAGAATTCACACGGAAATTGCGTCGCTGTGAAATACGAGTACTATGTGTTCTAAGACATTTCCTTCTAGATCGAGTAACGTTTCTATGGAAACGATAGGATTTTCTTTTGGGATACGACAATCACATTTCCGATCCACTAATCCTTCTTTACTGCATCCCTCACTCCCACACATTGAAGAATTCACACGGAAATTGCGTCGCTGTGAAATACGAGTACTATGTGTTCTAAGACATTTCCTTCTAAATCGAGTAACGTTTCTATGGGAACGACAGGATTTTCTTTTGGGATACGACAATCACATTTACGATCCACTAATCCTTCTTTACTGCATCCCTCACTCCCACACATTGAAGAATTCACACGGAAATTCCGTCGCTGTGAAATACGAGTACTATGTGTTCTAAGACATTTCCTTCTAAATCGAGTAACGTTTCTAAGGAAACGACAGGATTTTCTTTTGGGATACGACAATCACATTTCCGATCCACTAATCCTTCTTTACTGCATCCCTCACTCCCACATATTGAAGAATTCACACGGAAATTGCGTCGCTGTGAAATACGAGTATTATGTGTTCTAAGACATTTCCTTCTAAATCGAGTAACGTTTCTATGGAATCGACAGGATTTTCTTTTGGGATACGACAATCACATTTACGATCCACTAATCCTTCTTTACTGCATCCCTCACTCCCACACATTGAAGAATTCACACGGAAATTCCGTCGCTGCGAAATACGAGTACTATGTGTTCTAAGACATTTCCTTCTAAATCGAGTAACGTTTCTATGGAAACGACAGGATTTTCTTTTGGGATACGACAATCACATTTCCGATCCACTAATCCTTCTTTACTGCATCCCTCACTCCCAAACATTGAAGAATTCACACGGAAATTGCGTCGCTGTGAAATACGAGTACTATGTGTTCTAAGACACTTCCTTCTAAGTCGAGTAAAGTTTCTATGGAAACGACAGGATTTTCTTTTCGGATACGACAATCTCATTTCCGATCCGCTAATCCTTCTTTACTGCATCCCTCACTCCCAAACATTGAGGAATTCACTCGGAAATTCCGTCGCTGTGAAATACGAGTACTATGTGTTCTAAGACATTTCCTTCTAAATCGAGTAACGTTTCTATGGAAACGACAGGATTTTCTTTTATGATACGACACTCACATTTCCGATCCACTAATCCTTCTTTACTGCATCCCTCACTCCCACACATTGAAGAATTCACACGGAAATTGCGTCGCTGTGAAATACGAGTACTATGTGTTCTAAGACACTTCCTTCTAAATCGAGTAACGTTTCTATGGAAACGACAGGATTTTCTTTTGGGATACGACAATCACATTTCCGATCCACTTATCCTTCTTTACTGCATCCCTCACTCCCAAACATTGACGAATTCACACGGAAATTGCGTCCCCATGAAATACGAGTACTATGTGTTCTAAGACATTTCCTTCTAAATCGAGTAACGTTTCTATGGAAACGACAGGATTTTCTTTTGGGATACGACAATCACATTTACGATCCACTAATCCTTCTTCACTGCATCCCTCACTCCCACACATTGAAGAATTCACACGGAAATTCCGTCGCTGTGAAATACGAGTACTATGTGTTCTAAGACATTTCCTTCTAAATCGAGTAACGTTTCTAAGGAAACGACAGGATTTTCTTTTGGGATACGACAATCACATTTCCGATCCACTAATCCTTCTTTACTGCATCCCTCACTCCCACATATTGAAGAATTCACACGGAAATTGCGTCGCTGTGAAATACGAGTATTATGTGTTCTAAGACATTTCCTTCTAAATCGAGTAACGTTTCTATGGAATCGACAGGATTTTCTTTTGGGATACGACAATCACATTTACGATCCACTAATCCTTCTTTACTGCATCCCTCACTCCCACACATTGAAGAATTCACACGGAAATTCCGTCGCTGCGAAATACGAGTACTATGTGTTCTAAGACATTTCCTTCCAAATCGAGTAACGTTTCTATGGAAACGACAGGATTTTCTTTTGGGATACGACAATCACATTTCCGATCCACTAATCCTTCTTTACTGCATCCCTCACTCCCAAACATTGAAGAATTCACACGGAAATTGCGTCGCTGTGAAATACGAGTACTATGTGTTCTAAGACATTTCCTTCTAAGTCGAGTAAAGTTTCTATGGAAACGACAGGATTTTCTTTTCGGATACGACAATCTCATTTCCGATCCGCTAATCCTTCTTTACTGCATCCCTCACTCCCAAACATTGAGGAATTCACTCGGAAATTCCGTCGCTGTGAAATACGAGTACTATGTGTTCTAAGACATTTCCTTCTAAATCGAGTAACGTTTCTATGGAAACGACAGGATTTTCTTTTATGATACGACACTCACATTTCCGATCCACTAATCCTTCTTTACTGCATCCCTCACTCCCACACATTGAAGAATTCACACGGAAATTGCGTCGCTGTGAAATACGAGTACTATGTGTTCTAAGACACTTCCTTCTAAATCGAGTAACGTTTCTATGGAAACGACAGGATTTTCTTTTGGGATACGACAATCACATTTCCGATCCACTTATCCTTCTTTACTGCATCCCTCACTCCCAAACATTGACGAATTCACACGGAAATTGCGTCCCCATGAAATACGAGTACTATGTGTTCTAAGACATTTCCTTCTAAATCGAGTAACGTTTCTATGGAAACGACAGGATTTTCTTTTGGGATACGACAATGACATTTCCGATCCACTAATCCTTCTTTACTGCATCCCTCACTCCCACACATTGAAGAATTCACACGGAAATTCCGTCGCTGTGAAATACGAGTATTATGTGTTCTAAGACATTTCCTTCTAAATCGAGTAACGTTTCTATGGAAACGACAGGATTTTCTTTTGGGATACGACAATCACATTTCCGATCCACTAATCCTTCTTTACTGCATCCCTCACTCCCAAAGATTGAAGAATTCACACGGAAATTGCGTCGCTGTGAAATACGAGTACTATGTGTTCTAAGACATTTCCTTCTAAATCGAGTAACGTTTCTATGGAAACGAAAGGATTTTCTTTTGGGATACGACAATCACATTTACGATCCACTAATCCTTCTTTACTGCATCCCTCACTCCCACACATTGAAGAATTCACACG
Source organism: Schistocerca piceifrons (assembly GCF_021461385.2). Classification (NCBI taxonomy): domain Eukaryota; kingdom Metazoa; phylum Arthropoda; class Insecta; order Orthoptera; family Acrididae; genus Schistocerca; species Schistocerca piceifrons. The sequence continues at coordinate 600,442,416 of NC_060144.1, read as the reverse complement.
GAAATTGCGTCGCTGTGAAATACGAGTACAATGTGTTCTAAGACATTTCCTTCTAAATCGAGTAACGTTTCTATGGAAACGACAGGATTTCCTTTTGGTATACGACAATCACATTTCCGATCCACTAATCCTTCTTTACTGCATCCCTCACTCCCACACATTGAAGAATTCACACGGAAATTGCGTCGCTGTGAAATACGAGTACTATGTGTTCTAAGACATTTCCTTCTAAGTCGAGTAACGTTTCTATGGAAACGACAGGATTTTCTTTTGGGATACGACAATCTCATTTCCGATCCGCTAATCCTTCTTTACTGCATCCCTCACTCCCAAACATTGACGAATTCACACGGAAATTCCGTCGCTGTGAAATACGAGTACTATGTGTTCTAAGACATTTCCTACTAAATCGAGGAACGTTTCTATGGAAACGACAGGATTTTCTTTTGGGATACGACAATCACATTTCCGATCCACTAATCCTTCTTTACTGCATCCCTCACTCCCACACATTGAAGAATTCACACGGAAATTGCGTCGCTGTGAAATACGAGTACTATGTGTTCTAAGACATTTCCTTCTAGATCGAGTAACGTTTCTATGGAAACGATAGGATTTTCTTTTGGGATACGACAATCACATTTCCGATCCACTAATCCTTCTTTACTGCATCCCTCACTCCCACACATTGAAGAATTCACACGGAAATTGCGTCGCTGTGAAATACGAGTACTATGTGTTCTAAGACATTTCCTTCTAAATCGAGTAACGTTTCTATGGAAACGACAGGATTTTCTTTTGGGATACGACAATCACATTTACGATCCACTAATCTTTCTTTACTGCATCCCTCACTCCCACACATTGAAGAATTCACACGGAAATTCCGTCGCTGTGAAATACGAGTACTATGTGTTCTAAGACATTTCCTTCTAAGTCGAGTAACGTTTCTGTGGAAACGACCGGATTTTCTTTTGGGATACGACAATCACATTTCCGATCCACTAATCCTTCTTTACTGCATCCCTCACTCCCAAACATTGAAGAATTCACACGGAAATTGCGTCGCTGTGAAATACGAGTACTATGTGTTCTAAGACATTTCCTTCTAAATCGAGTAACGTTTCTATGGAAACGACAGGATTTTCTTTTGGGATACGACAATCACATTTACGATCCACTAATCCTCCTTTACTGCATCCCTCACTCCCACAAATTGAAGAATTCACACGGAAATTGCGTCGCTGTGAAATACGAGTACTATGTGTTCTAAGACATTTCCTTCTAAATCGAGTAACGTTTCCATGGAAACGACAGGATTTTCTTTTGGGATACGACAATCACATTTCCGATCCACCAATCCTTCTTAACTGCATCCCTCACTCCCACACATTGAAGAATTCACACGGAAATTGCGTCGCTGTGAAATACGAGTACTATGTGTTCTAAGACATTTCCTTCTAAATCGAGTAACGTTTCTATGGAAACGACAGGATTTTCTTTTGGGATACGACAATCACATTTCCGATCCACTAATCCTTCTTTACTGCATCCCTCACTCCCAAACATTGACGAATTCACACGGAAATTGCGTCGCTGTGAAATACGAGTACTATGTGTTCTAAGACATTTCCTTCTAAGTCGAGTAACGTTTCTATGGAAACGACAGGATTTTCTTTTGGGATACGACAATCACATTTCCGATCCACTAATCCTTCTTTACTGCATTCCTCTCTCCAACACATTGAAGAATTCACACGGAAATTGCGTCGCTGTGAAATACGAGTACTATGTGTTCTAAGACATTTCCTTTTAAATCGAGTAACGTTTCTATGGAAACGACAGGATTTTCTTTTGGGATACGACAATCACATTTCCGATCCACTAATCCTTCTTTACTGCATCCCTCACTCCCAATCATTGACGAATTCACACGGAAATTGCGTCGCTATGAAATACGAGTACTATGTGTTCTAAGACATTTCCTTCTAAATCGAGTAACGTTTCTATGGAAACGACAGGATTTTCTTTTGGGATACGACAATCACTTTTCCGATCCACTAATCCTTCTTTACTGCATCCCTCACTCCCACACATTGAAGAATTCACACGGAAATTGCGTCGCTGTGAAATACGAGTACTATGTGTTCTAAGACATTTCCTTCTAAATCGAGTAACGTTTCTATGGAAACGACAGGATTTTCTTTTGGGATACGACAATCACATTTCCGATCCACTAATCCTTCTTTACTGCATCCCTCACTCCCACACATTGAAGAATTCACACGGAAATTCCGTCGCTGTGAAATACGACTACTATGTGTTCTAAGACATTTCCTTCTAAATCGAGTAACGTTTCTATGGAAACGACAGGATTTTCTTTTGGGATACGACAATCACATTTCCGATCCACTAATCCTTCTTTACTGCATCCCTCACTCCCAAACATTGACGAATTCACCCGGAAATTCCGTCGCTGTGAAATACGAGTACTATGTGTTCTAAGACATTTCCTTCTAAGTCGAGTAAAGTTTCTATGGAAACGACAGGATTTTCTTTTCGGATACGACAATCTCATTTCCGATCCGCTAATCCTTCTTTACTGCATCCCTCACTCCCAAACATTGAGGAATTCACTCGGAAATTCCGTCGCTGTGAAATACGAGTACTATGTGTTCTAAGACATTTCCTTCTAAATCGAGTAACGTTTCTATGGAAACGACAGGATTTTCTTTTATGATACGACACTCACATTTCCGATCCACTAATCCTTCTTTACTGCATCCCTCACTCCCACACATTGAAGAATTCACACGGAAATTGCGTCGCTGTGAAATACGAGTACTATGTGTTCTAAGACACTTCCTTCTAAATCGAGTAACGTTTCTATGGAAACGACAGGATTTTCTTTTGGGATACGACAATCACATTTCCGATCCACTTATCCTTCTTTACTGCATCCCTCACTCCCAAACATTGACGAATTCACACGGAAATTGCGTCCCCATGAAATACGAGTACTATGTGTTCTAAGACATTTCCTTCTAAATCGAGTAACGTTTCTATGGAAACGACAGGATTTTCTTTTGGGATACGACAATGACATTTCCGATCCACTAATCCTTCTTTACTGCATCCCTCACTCCCACACATTGAAGAATTCACACGGAAATTCCGTCGCTGTGAAATACGAGTATTATGTGTTCTAAGACATTTCCTTCTAAATCGAGTAACGTTTCTATGGAAACGACAGGATTTTCTTTTGGGATACGACAATCACATTTCCGATCCACTAATCCTTCTTTACTGCATCCCTCACTCCCAAAGATTGAAGAATTCACACGGAAATTGCGTCGCTGTGAAATACGAGTACTATGTGTTCTAAGACATTTCCTTCTAAATCGAGTAACGTTTCTATGGAAACGAAAGGATTTTCTTTTGGGATACGACAATCACATTTACGATCCACTAATCCTTCTTTACTGCATCCCTCACTCCCACACATTGAAGAATTCACACGGAAATTGCGTCGCTGTGAAATACGAGTACAATGTGTTCTAAGACATTTCCTTCTAAATCGAGTAACGTTTCTATGGAAACGACAGGATTTCCTTTTGGTATACGACAATCACATTTCCGATCCACTAATCCTTCTTTACTGCATCCCTCACTCCCACACATTGAAGAATTCACACGGAAATTGCGTCGCTGTGAAATACGAGTACTATGTGTTCTAAGACATTTCCTTCTAAGTCGAGTAACGTTTCTATGGAAACGACAGGATTTTCTTTTGGGATACGACAATCTCATTTCCGATCCGCTAATCCTTCTTTACTGCATCCCTCACTCCCAAACATTGACGAATTCACACGGAAATTCCGTCGCTGTGAAATACGAGTACTATGTGTTCTAAGACATTTCCTACTAAATCGAGGAACGTTTCTATGGAAACGACAGGATTTTCTTTTGGGATACGACAATCACATTTCCGAACCACTAATCCTTCTTTACTGCATCCCTCACTCCCACACATTGAAGAATTCACACGGAAATTGCGTCGCTGTGAAATACGAGTACTATGTGTTCTAAGACATTTCCTTCTAGATCGAGTAACGTTTCTATGGAAACGATAGGATTTTCTTTTGGGATACGACAATCACATTTCCGATCCACTAATCCTTCTTTACTGCATCCCTCACTCCCACACATTGAAGAATTCACACGGAAATTGCGTCGCTGTGAAATACGAGTACTATGTGTTCTAAGACATTTCCTTCTAAATCGAGTAACGTTTCTATGGAAACGACAGGATTTTCTTTTGGGATACGACAATCACATTTACGATCCACTAATCTTTCTTTACTGCATCCCTCACTCCCACACATTGAAGAATTCACACGGAAATTCCGTCGCTGTGAAATACGAGTACTATGTGTTCTAAGACATTTCCTTCTAAGTCGAGTAACGTTTCTGTGGAAACGACCGGATTTTCTTTTGGGATACGACAATCACATTTCCGATCCACTAATCCTTCTTTACTGCATCCCTCACTCCCAAACATTGAAGAATTCACACGGAAATTGCGTCGCTGTGAAATACGAGTACTATGTGTTCTAAGACATTTCCTTCTAAATCGAGTAACGTTTCTATGGAAACGACAGGATTTTCTTTTGGGATACGACAATCACATTTACGATCCACTAATCCTCCTTTACTGCATCCCTCACTCCCACAAATTGAAGAATTCACACGGAAATTGCGTCGCTGTGAAATACGAGTACTATGTGTTCTAAGACATTTCCTTCTAAATCGAGTAACGTTTCTATGGAAACGACAGGATTTTCTTTTGGGATACGACAATCACATTTCCGATCCACCAATCCTTCTTAACTGCATCCCTCACTCCCACACATTGAAGAATTCACACGGAAATTGCGTCGCTGTGAAATACGAGTACTATGTGTTCTAAGACATTTCCTTCTAAATCGAGTAACGTTTCTATGGAAACGACAGGATTTTCTTTTGGGATACGACAATCACATTTCCGATCCACTAATCCTTCTTTACTGCATCCCTCACTCCCAAACATTGACGAATTCACACGGAAATTGCGTCGCTGTGAAATACGAGTACTATGTGTTCTAAGACATTTCCTTCTAAGTCGAGTAACGTTTCTATGGAAACGACAGGATTTTCTTTTGGGATACGACAATCACATTTCCGATCCACTAATCCTTCTTTACTGCATTCCTCTCTCCAACACATTGAAGAATTCACACGGAAATTGCGTCGCTGTGAAATACGAGTACTATGTGTTCTAAGACATTTCCTTTTAAATCGAGTAACGTTTCTATGGAAACGACAGGATTTTCTTTTGGGATACGACAATCACATTTCCGATCCACTAATCCTTCTTTACTGCATCCCTCACTCCCAATCATTGACGAATTCACACGGAAATTGCGTCGCTATGAAATACGAGTACTATGTGTTCTAAGACATTTCCTTCTAAATCGAGTAACGTTTCTATGGAAACGACAGGATTTTCTTTTGGGATACGACAATCACTTTTCCGATCCACTAATCCTTCTTTACTGCATCCCTCACTCCCACACATTGAAGAATTCACACGGAAATTGCGTCGCTGTGAAATACGAGTACTATGTGTTCTAAGACATTTCCTTCTAAATCGAGTAACGTTTCTATGGAAACGACAGGATTTTCTTTTGGGATACGACAATCACATTTCCGATCCACTAATCCTTCTTTACTGCATCCCTCACTCCCACACATTGAAGAATTCACACGGAAATTCCGTCGCTGTGAAATACGACTACTATGTGTTCTAAGACATTTCCTTCTAAATCGAGTAACGTTTCTATGGAAACGACAGGATTTTCTTTTGGGATACGACAATCACATTTCCGATCCACTAATCCTTCTTTACTGCATCCCTCACTCCCAAACATTGACGAATTCACCCGGAAATTCCGTCGCTGTGAAATACGAGTACTATGTGTTCTAAGACATTTCCTTCTTAATCGAGGAACGTTTCTATGGAAACGACAGGATTTTCTTTTGGGATACGACAATCACATTTCCGATCCACTAATCCTTCTTTACTGCATCCCTCACTCCCACACATTGAAGAATTCACACGGAAATTGCGTCGCTGTGAAATACGAGTACTATGTGTTCTAAGACATTTCCTTCTAGATCGAGTAACGTTTCTATGGAAACGACAGGATTTTCTTTTGGGATACGACAATCACATTTCCGATCCACTAATCCTTCTTTACTGCATCCCTCACTCCCACACATTGAAGAATTCACACGGAAATTGCGTCGCTGTGAAATACGAGTACTATGTGTTCTAAGACATTTCCTTCTAAATCGAGTAACGTTTCTATGGAAACGACAGGATTTTCTTTTGGGATACGACAATCACATTTACGATCCACTAATCCTTCTTTACTGCATCCCTCACTCCCCCACATTGAAGAATTCACACGGAAATTCCGTCGCTGTGAAATACGAGTACTATGTGTTCTAAGACATTTCCTTCTAAGTCGAGTAACGTTTCTATGGAAACGACAGGATTTTCTTTTGGGATACGACAATCACATTTCCGATCCACTAATCCTACTTTACAGCATCCCTCACTCCCAAACATTGAAGAATTCACACGGAAATTGCGTCGCTGTGAAATACGAGTACTATGTGTTCTAAGACATTTCCTTCTAAATCGAGTAACGTTTCTATGGAAACGACAGGATTTTCTTTTGGGATACGACAATCACATTTCCGATCCACTAATCCTTCTTTACTGCATCCCTCACTCCCAAACATTGACGAATTCACACGGAAATTGCGTCGCTGTGAAATACGAGTACTATGTGTTCTAAGACATTTCCTTCTAAATCGAGTAACGTTTCTATGGAAACGACAGGATTTTCTTTTGGGATACGACAATCACATTTCCCATCCACTAATCCTTCTTTACTGCATCCCTCACTCCCAATCATTGACGAATTCACACGGAAATTGCGTCGCTATGAAATACGAGTACTATGTGTTCTAAGACATTTCCTTCTAAATCGAGTAACGTTTCTATGGAAACGACAGGATTTCCTTTTGGGATACGACAATCACATTTCCGATCCACTAATCCTTCTTTACTGCATCCCTCACTCCCACACATTGAAGAATTCACACGGAAATTGCGTCGCTGTGAAATACGAGTACTTTGTGTTCTAAGACATTTCCTTCTAAATCGAGTAACGTTTCTATGGAAACGGCAGGATTTTCTTTTGGGATACGACAATCACATTTCCGATCCACTAATCCTTCTTTACTGCATCCCTCACTCCCAAACATTGACGAATTCACACGGAAATTGAGTCGCTGTGAAATACGAGTACTATGTGTTCTAAGACATTTCCTTCTAAGTCGAGTAACGTTTCTATGGAAACGACAGGATTCTCTTTTGGGATACGACAATCTCATTTCCGATCCGCTAATCCTTCTTTACTGCATCCCTCACTCCCAAACATTGACGAATTCACACGGAAATTCCGTCGCTGTGAAATACGAGTACTATGTGTTCTAAGACATTTCCTTCTTAATCGAGGAACGTTTCTATGGAAACGACAGGATTTTCTTTTGGGATACGACAATCACATTTCCGATCCACTAATCCTTCTTCACTGCATCCCTCACTCCCACACATTGAAGAATTCACACGGAAATTGCGTTGCTGTGAAATACGAGTACTATGTGTTCTAAGACATTTCCTTCTAGATCGAGTAACGTTTCTATGGAAACGACAGGATTTTCTTTTGGGATACGACAATCACATTTCCGATCCACTAATCCTTCTTTACTGCATCCCTCACTCCCACACATTGAAGAATTCACACGGAAATTGCGTCGCTGTGAAATACGAGTACTATGTGTTCTAAGACATTTCCTTCTAAATCGAGTAACGTTTCTATGGAAACGACAGGATTTTCTTTTGGGATACGACAATCACATTTACGATCCACTAATCCTTCTTTACTGCATCCCTCACTCCCCCACATTGAAGAATTCACACGGAAATTCCGTCGCTGTGAAATACGAGTACTATGTGTTCTAAGACATTTCCTTCTAAGTCGAGTAACGTTTCTATGGAAACGACAGGATTTTCTTTTGGGATACGACAATCACATTTCCGATCCACTAATCCTTCTTTACAGCATCCCTCACTCCCAAACATTGAAGAATTCACACGGAAATTGCGTCGCTGTGAAATACGAGTACTATGTGTTCTAAGACGTTTCCTTCTAAATCGAGTAACGTTTCTATGGAAACGACAGGATTTTCTTTTGGGATACGACAATCACATTTCCGATCCACTAATCCTTCTTTACTGCATCCCTCACTCCCAAACATTGACGAATTCACACGGAAATTGCGTCGCTGTGAAATACGAGTACTATGTGTTCTAAGACATTTCCTTCTAAATCGAGTAACGTTTCTATGGAAACGACAGGATTTTCTTTTGGGATACGACAATCACATTTCCGATCCACTAATCCTTCTTTACTGCATCCCTCACTCCCAATCATTGACGAATTCACACGGAAATTGCGTCGCTATGAAATACGAGTACTATGTGTTCTAAGACATTTCCTTCTAAATCGAGTAACGTTTCTATGGAAACGACAGGGCTTTCTTTTGGCATACGACAATCACATTTCCGATCCACTAATCCTTCTTTACTGCATCCCTCACTCCCACACATTGAAGAATTCACACGGAAATTGCGTCGCTGTGAAATACGAGTACTATGTGTTCTAAGACATTTCCCTCTAAATCGAGTAACGTTTCTATGGAAACGACAGGATTTTCTTTTGGGATACGACAATCACATTTCCGATCCACTAATCCTTCTTTACTGCATCCCTCACTCCCAAACATTGACGAATTCCCACAGAAATTGCGTCGCTGTGAAATACGAGTACTATGTCTTCTAAGACATTTCCTTCTAAATCGAGTAACGTTTCTATGGAAACGACAGGATTTTCTTTTGGGATACGACAATCACATTTCCGATCCACTAATCCTTCTTTACTGCATCCCTCACTCCCAATCATTGACGAATTCACACGGAAATTGCGTCGCTATGAAATACGAGTACTATGAGTTCTAAGACATTTCCATCTAAACCGAGTAACGTTTCTATGGAAACGACAGGATTTTCTTTTGGGATACGACAATCACATTTCCGATCCACTAATCCTTCTTTACTGCATCCCTCACTCCCACACATTGAAGAATTCACACGGAAATTGCGTCGCTGTGAAATACGAGTACTATGTGTTCTAAGACATTTCCTTCTAAATCGAGTAACGTTTCTATGGAAACGACAGGATTTTCTTTTGGGGTACGACAATCACATTTACGATCCACTAATCCTTCTTTACTGCATCCCTCACTCCCACACATTGAAGAATTCACACGGAAATTCCGTCGCTGTGAAATACGAGTACTATGTGTTCTAAGACATTTCCTCCTAAATCGAGTAACGCTTCTATGGAAACGACAGGATTTTCTTTTGGGATACGACAATCACATTTCCGATCCACTAATCCTTCTTTACTGCTTCCTCACTCCCAAAGATTGAAGAATTCACACGGAAATTGAGTCGCTGTGAAATACGAATACTATGTGTTCTAAGACATTTCCTTCTAAATCGAGTAACGTTTCTATGGAAACGACAGGATTCCCTTTTCGGATACGACAATTACATTTCCGATCCACTAATCCTTCTTTACTGCATCCCTCACTCCCACACATTGAAGAATTCTCACGGAAATTGCGTCGCTGTGAAATACGAGTACTATGTGTTCTAAGACATTTCCTTCTAAATCGAGTAACGTTTCTATGGAAACGACAGGATTTTCTTTTGGGATACGACAATCACATTTCCGATCCACTAATCCTTCTTTACTGCATCCCTCACACCCACACATTGAAGAATTCACACAAAAATTGCGTCGCTGTGAAATACGAGTACTATGTGTTCTAAGACATTTCCTTCTAAATCGAGTAACGTTTCTATGGAAACGACAGGATTTTCTTTTGGGATACGACAATCACATTTCCGATCCACTAATCCTTCTTTACTGCATCCCTCACTCCCAAACATTGACGAATTCACACGGAAATTGCGTCGCTGTGAAATACGAGTACTATGTGTTCTAAGACATTTCCTTCTAAGTCGAGTAACGTTTCTATGGAAACGACAGGATTTCCTTTTGGGATACGACAATCTCATTTCCGATCCGCTAATCCTTCTTTACTGCATCCCTCACTCCCAAACATTGACGAATTCACACGGAAATTCCGTCGCTGTGAAATACGAGTACTATGTGTTCTAAGACATTTCCTTCTAAATCGAGTAACGTTTCTATGGAAACGACAGGATTTTCTTTTGGGATACGACAATCACATTTCCGATCCACTAATCCTTCTTTACTGCATCCCTCACTCCCACACATTGAAGAATTCACACGGAAATTGCGTCGCTGTGAAATACGAGTACTATGTGTTCTAAGACATTTCCTTCTAAATCGAGTAACGTTTCTATGGAAACGACAGGATTTTCTTTTGGGATACGACAATCACATTTATGATCCACTAATCCTTCTTCACTGCATCCCTCACTCCCACACATTGAAGAATTCACACGGAAATTGCGTCGCTGTGAAATACGAGTACTATGTGTTCTAAGACATTTCCTTCTAAATCGAGTAACGTTTCTATGGAAACGAAAGGATTTTCTTTTGGGATACGACAATCACATTTACGATCCACTAATCCTTCTTTACTGCATCCCTCACTCCCACACATTGAAGAATTCACACGGAAATTCCGTCGCTGTGAAATACGAGTACTATGTGTTCTAAGACATTTCCTTCTAAATCGAGTAACGTTTCTATGGAAACGACAGGATTATCTTTTGGGATACGACAATCACATTTCCGATCCACTAATCCTTCTTTACTGCATCCCTCACTCCCAAACATTGAAGAATTCACACGGAAATTGCGTCGCTGTGAAATACGAGTACTATGTGTTCTAAGACATTTCCTTCTAAATCGAGTAACGTTTCTATGGAAACGACAGGATTTTCTTTTGGGATACGACAATCACATTTCCGATCCACTAATTCTTCTTTACTGCATCCCTAACTCCCACACATTGAAGAATTCACACGGAAATTGCGTCGCTGTGAAATACGAGTACTATGTGTTCTAAGACATTTCCTTCTAAATCGAGTAACGTTTCTATGGAAACGACAGGATTTTCTTTTGGGATACGACAATCACATTTCCGATCCACTAATCCTTCTTTACTGCATCCCTCACTCCCACACATTGAAGAATTCACACGGAAATTGCGTCGCTGTGAAATACGAGTACTATGTGTTCTAGGACATTTCCTTCTAAATCGAGTAACGTTTCTATGGAAACGACAGGACTTTCTTTTGGGATACGACAATCACATTTACGATCCACAAATCCTTCTTTACTGCATAACTCACTCCCACACATTGAAGAATTCACACGGATATTGCGTCGCTGTGAAATACTAGTACTATGTGTTCTAAGACATTTCCTTCTAAATCGAGTAACGTTTCAATGGAAACGACAGGATTTTCTTTTGGGATACGACAATCTCATTTCCGATCCGCTAATCCTTCTTTACTGCATCCCTCACTCCCAAACATTGACGAATTCACACGGAAATTAAGTCGCTGTGAAATACGAGTACTATGTGTTCTAAGACATTTCCTTCTAAATCGAGTAACGTTTCTATGGAAACGACAGGATTTTCTTTTGGGATACGACAATCACATTTCCGATCCACTTATCCTTCTTTACTGCATCCCTAACTCCCACACATTGAAGAATTCACACGGAAATTGCGTCGCTGTGAAATACGAGTACTATGTGTTCTAAGACATTTCCTTCTAAATCGAGTAACGTTTCTATGGAAACGACAGGATTTTCTTTTGGGATACGACAATCACATTTACGATCCACTAATCCTTCTTTACTGCATCCCTCACTCCCACACATTGAAGAATTCACACGGAAATTCCGTCGCTGTGAAATACGAGTACTATGTGTTCTAAGACATTTCCTCCTAAATCGAGTAACGCTTCTATGGAAACGACTGGATTTTCTTTCGGGATACGACAATCACATTTCCGATCCACTAATCCTTCTTTACTGCTACCTCACTCCCAAAGATTGAAGAATTCACACGGAAATTGCGTCGCTGTGAAATACGAGTACTATGTGTTCTAAGACATTTCCTTCTAAATCGAGTAACGTTTCTATGGAAACGACAGGATTCCCTTTTCGGATACGACAATTACATTTCCGATCCACTAATCCTTCTTTACTGCATCCCTCACTCCCACACATTGAAGAATTCTCACGGAAATTGCGTCGCTGTGAAATACGAGTACTATGTGTTCTAAGACATTTCCTTCTAAATCGAGTAACGTTTCTATGGAAACGACAGGATTTTCTTTTGGGATACGACAATCACATTTCCGATCCACTAATCCTTCTTTACTGCATCCCTCACACCCACACATTGAAGAATTCACACGGAAATTGCGTCGCTGTGAAATACGAGTACTATGTGTTCTAAGACATTACCTTCTAAATCGAGTAACGTTTCTATGGAAACGACAGGATTTTCTTTTGGGATACGACAATCACATTTCCGATCCACTAATCCTTCTTTACTGCATCCCTCACTCCCAAACATTGACGAATTCACACGGAAATTGCGTCGCTGTGAAATACGAGTACTATGTGTTCTAAGACATTTCCTTCTAAGTCGAGTAACGTTTCTATGGAAACGACAGGATTTCCTTTTGGGATACGACAATCTCATTTCCGATCCGCTAATCCTTCTTTACTGCATCCCTCACTCCCAAACATTGACGAATTCACACGGAAATTCCGTCGCTGTGAAATACGAGTACTATGTGTTCTAAGACATTTCCTTCTAAATCGAGTAACGTTTCTATGGAAACGACAGGATTTTCTTTTGGGATACGACAATCACATTTCCGATCCACTAATCCTTCTTTACTGCATCCCTCACTCCCACACATTGAAGAATTCACACGGAAATTGCGTCGCTGTGAAATACGAGTATTATGTGTTCTAAGACATTTCCTTCTAAATCGAGTAACGTTTCTATGGAAACGACAGGATTTTCTTTTGGGATACGACAATCACATTTATGATCCACTAATCCTTCTTTACTGCATCCCTCACTCCCACACATTGAAGAATTCACACGGAAATTGCGTCGCTGTGAAATACGAGTACTATGTGTTCTAAGACATTTCCTTCTAAATCGAGTAACGTTTCTATGGAAACGACAGGATTTTCTTTTGGGATACGACAATCACATTTCCGATCCACTAATCCTTCTTTACTGCATCCCTAACTCCCACACATTGAAGAATTCACACGGAAATTGCGTCGCTGTGAAATAAGAGTACTATGTGTTCTAAGACATTTCCTTCTAAATCGAGTAACGTTTCTATGGAAACGACAGGATTTTCTTTTGGGATACGACAATCACATTTCCGATCCACTAATCCTTCTTTACTGCATCCCTCACTCCCACACATTGAAGAATTCACACGGAAATTGCGTCGCTGTGAAATACGAGTACTATGTGTTCTAGGACATTTCCTTCTAAATCGAGAAACGTTTCTATGGAAACGACAGGACTTTCTTTTGGGATACGACAATCACATTTACGATCCACTAATCCTTCTTTACTGCATAACTCACTCCCACACATTGAAGAATTCACACGGATATTGCGTCGCAGTGAAATACTAGTACTATGTGTTCTAAGACATTTCCTTCTAAATCGAGTAACGTTTCAATGGAAACGACAGGATTTTCTTTTGGGATACGACAATCTCATTTCCGATCCGCTAATCCTTCTTTACTGCATCCCTCACTCCCAAACATTGACGAATTCACACGGAAATTAAGTCGCTGTGAAATACGAGTACTATGTGTTCTAAGACATTTCCTTCTAAATCGAGTAACGTTTCTATAGAAACGACAGGATTTTCTTTTGGGATACGACAATCACATTTCCGATCCACTTATCCTTCTTTACTGCATCCCTAACTCCCACACATTGAAGAATTCACACGGAAATTGCGTCGCTGTGAAATACGAGTACTATGTGTTCTAAGACATTTCCTTCTAAATCGAGTAACGTTTCTATGGAAACGACAGGATTTTCTTTTGGGATACGACAATCACATTTACGATCCACTAATCCTTCTTTACTGCATCCCTCACTCCCACACATTGAAGAATTCACACGGAAATTCCGTCGCTGTGAAATACGAGTACTATGTGTTCTAAGACATTTCCTCCTAAATCGAGTAACGCTTCTATGGAAACGACAGGATTTTCTTTTGGGATACGACAATCACATTTCCGTTCCACTAATCCTTCTTTACTGCTTCCTCACTCCCAAAGATTGAAGAATTCACACGGAAATTGCGTCGCTGTGAAATACGAGTACTATGTGTTCTAAGACATTTCCTTCTAAATCGAGTAACGTTTCTATGGAAACGACAGGATTCCCTTTTCGGATACGACAATTACATTTCCGATCCACTAATCCTTCTTTACTGCATCCCTCACTCCCACACATTGAAGAATTCTCACGGAAATTGCGTCGCTGTGAAATACGAGTACTATGTGTTCTAAGACATTTCCTTCTAAATCGAGTAACGTTTCTATGGAAACGACAGGATTTTCTTTTGGGATACGACAATCACATTTCCGATCCACTAATCCTTCTTTACTGCATCCCTCACACCCACACATTGAAGAATTCACACGGAAATTGCGTCGCTGTGAAATACGAGTACTATGTGTTCTAAGACATTTCCTTCTAAATCGAGTAACGTTTCTATGGAAACGACAGGATTTTCTTTTGGGATACGACAATCACATTTCCGATCCTCTAATCCTTCTTTACTGCATCCCTCACTCCCAAACATTGACGAATTCACACGGAAATTGCGTCGCTGTGAAATACGAGTACTATGTGTTCTAAGACATTTCCTTCTAAGTCGAGTAACGTTGCTATGGAAACGACAGGATTTTCTTTTGGGATACGACAATCTCATTTCCGATCCGCTAATCCTTCTTTACTGCATCCCTCACTCCCAAACATTGACGAATTCACACGGAAATTCAGTCGCTGTGAAATACGAGTACTATGTGTTCTAAGACATTTCCTTCTAAATCGAGTAACGTTTCTATGGAAACGACAGGATTTTCTTTTGGGATACGACAATCACATTTCCGATCCACTAATCCTTCTTTACTGCATCCCTCACTCGCACACATTGAAGAATTCACACGGAAATTGCGTCGCTGTGAAATACGAGTACTATGTGTTCTAAGACATTTCCTTCTAAATCGAGTAACGTTTCTATGGAAACGACAGGATTTTCTTTTGGGATACGACAATCACATTTATGATCCACTAATCCTTCTTTACTGCATCCCTCACTCCCACACATTGAAGAATTCACACGGAAATTGCGTCGCTGTGAAATACGAGTACTATGTGTTCTAAGACATTTCCTTCTAAATCGAGTAACGTTTCTATGGATACGAAAGGATTTTCTTTTGGGATACGACAATCACATTTACGATCCACTAATCCTTCTTTACTGCATCCCTCACTCCCACACATTGAAGAATTCACACGGAAATTCCGTCGCTGTGAAATACGAGTACTATGTGTTCTAAGACATTTCCTTCTAAATCGAGTAACGTTTCTATGGAAACGACAGGATTTTCTTTTGGGATACGACAATCACATTTCCGATCCACTAATCCTTCTTTACTGCATCCCTCACTCCCAAACATTGAAGAATTCACACGGAAATTGCGTCGCTGTGAAATACGAGTACTATGTGTTCTAAGACATTTCCTTCTAAATCGAGTAACGTTTCTATGGGAACGACAGGATTTTCTTTTGGGATACGACAATCACATTTCCGATCCACTAATCCTTCTTTACTGCATCCCTCACTCCCACACATTGAAGAATTCACACGGAAATTGCGTCGCTGTGAAATACGAGTACTATGTGTTCTAAGACATTTCCTTCTAAATCGAGTAACGTTTCTATGGAAACGACAGGATTTTCTTTTGGGATACGACAATCACATTTCCGATCCACTAATCCTTCTTTACTGCATCCCTCACTCCCACACATTGAAGAATTCACACGGAAATTGCGTCGCTGTGAAATACGAGTACTATGTGTTCTAAGACATTTCCTTCTAAATCGAGTAACGTTTCTATGGAAACGACAGGATTTTCTTTTGGGATACGACAATCACATTTCCGATCCACTAATCCTTCTTTACTGCATCCCTCACTCCCAAACATTGACGAATTCACACGGAAATTGCGTCGCTGTGAAATACGAGTACTATGTGTTCTAAGACCTTTCCTTCTAAGTCGAGTAACGTCTCTATGGAAACGACAGGATTTTCTTTTGGGATACGACAATCTCATTTCCGATCCGCTAATCCTTCTTTACTGCATCCCTCACTCCCAAACATTGACGAATTCACACGGAAATTAAGTCGCTGTGAAATACGAGTACTATGTGTTCTAAGACATTTCCTTCTAAATCGAGTAACGTTTCTATGGAAACGACAGGATTTTCTTTTGGGATTCGACAATCACATTTCCGATCCACTAATCCTTCTTTACTGCATCCCTCACTCCCACACATTGAAGAATTCACACGGAAATTGCGTCGCTGTGAAATACGAGTACTATGTGTTCTAAGACATTTCCTTCTAAATCGAGTAACGTTTCTATGGAAACGACAGGATTTTCTTTTGGGATACGACAATCACATTTACGATCCACTAATCCTTCTTTACTGCATCCCTCACTCCCACACATTGAAGAATTCACACGGAAATTGCGTCGCTGTGAAATACGAGTACTATGTGTTCTAGGACATTTCCTTCTAAATCGAGTAACGTTTCTTTGGAAACGACAGGACTTTCTTTTGGGATACGACAATCACATTTACGATCTACTAATCCTTCTTTACTGCATCCCTCACTCCCACACATTGAAGAATTCACACGGAAATTCCGTCGCTGTGAAATACGAGTACTATGTGTTCTAAGACATTTCCTTCTAAATCGAGTAACGTTTCTATGGAAACGACAGGATTTTCTTTTGGGATACGACAATCACATTTATGATCCACTAATCCTTCTTTACTGCATCCCTCACTCCCACACATTGAAGAATTCACACGGAAATTCCGTCGCTGTGAAATACGAGTACTATGTGTTCTAAGACATTTCCTTCTAAATCGAGTAACGTTTATATGGAAACGACAGGATTTTCTTTTGGGATACGACAATCACATTTCCGATCCACTAATCCTTCTTTACTGCATCCCTCACTCCCAAACATTGAAGAATTCACACGGAAATTGCGTCGCTGTGAAATACGAGTACTATGTGTTCTAAGACATTTCCTTCTAAATCGAGTAACGTTTCAATGGGAACGACAGGATTTTCTTTTGGGATACGACAATCACATTTCCGATCCACTAATCCTTCTTTACTGCATCCCTCACTCCCACACATTGAAGAATTCACACGGAAATTGCGTCGCTGTGAAATACGAGTACTATGTGTTCTAAGACATTTCCTTCTAAATCGAGTAACGTTTCTATGGAAACGACAGGATTTTCTTTTGGGATACGACAATCACATTTCCGATCCCCTAATCCTTCTTTACTGCATCCCTCACACCCACACAATGAAGAATTCACACGGAAATTGCGTCGCTGTGAAATACGAGTACTATGTGTTCTAAGACATTTCCTTCTAAATCGAGTAACGTTTCTATGGAAACGACAGGATTTACTTTTGGGATACGACAATCACATTTCCGATCCACTAATCCTTCTTTACTGCATCCCTCACTCCAACACATTGAAGAATTCACACGGAAATTGCGTCGCTGTGAAATACGAGTACTATGTGTTCTAAGACATTTCCTTCTAAATCGAGTAACGTTTCTATGGAAACGACAGGATTTTCTTTTGGGATACGACAATCACATTTACGATCCACTAATCCTTCTTTACTGCATCCCTCACTCCCAAAGATTGAAGAATTAACACGGAAATTGCGTCGCTGTGAAATACGAGTACTATGTGTTCTAAGACATTTCCTTCTAAATCGAGTAACGTTTCTATGGAAACGACAGGATTTTCTTTTGGGATACGACAATCACATTTCCGATCCACTAATCCTTCTTTACTGCATCCCTCACACCCACACATTGAAGAATTCACACGGAAATTGCGTCGCTGTGAAATACGAGTACTATGTGTTCTAAGACATTTCCTTCTAAATCGAGTAACGTTTCTATGGAAACGACAGGATTTTCTTTTGGGATACGACAATCACATTTCCGATCCTCTAATCCTTCTTTACTGCATCCCTCACTCCCAAACATTGACGAATTCACACGGAAATTGCGTCGCTGTGAAATACGAGTACTATGTGTTCTAAGACATTTCCTTCTAAGTCGAGTAACGTTGCTATGGAAACAACAGGATTTTCTTTTGGGATACGACAATCTCATTTCCGATCCGCTAATCCTTCTTTACTGCATCCCTCACTCCCAAACATTGACGAATTCACACGGAAATTCCGTCGCTGTGAAATACGAGTATTATGTGTTCTAAGACATTTCCTTCTAAATCGAGTAACGTTTCTATGGAAACGACAGGATTTTCTTTTGGGATACGACAATCACATTTCCGATCCACTAATCCTTCTTTACTGCATCCCTCACTCGCACACATTGAAGAATTCACACGGAAATTGCGTCGCTGTGAAATACGAGTACTATGTGTTCTAAGACATTTCCTTCTAAATCGAGTAACGTTTCTATGGAAACGACAGGATTTTCTTTTGGGATACGACAATCACATTTATGATCCACTAATCCTTCTTTACTGCATCCCTCACTCCCACACATTGAAGAATTCACACGGAAATTGCGTCGCTGTGAAATACGAGTACTATGTGTTCTAAGACATTTCCTTCTAAATCGAGTAACGTTTCTATGGAAACGACAGGATTTTCTTTTGGGATACGACAATCACATTTATGATCCACTAATCCTTCTTTACTGCATCCCTCACTCCCACACATTGAAGAATTCACACGGAAATTGCGTCGCTGTGAAATACGAGTACTATGTGTTCTAAGACATTTCCTTCTAAATCGAGTAACGTTTCTATGGAAACGAAAGGATTTTCTTTTGGGATACGACAATCACATTTACGATCCACTAATCCTTCTTTACTGCATCCCTCACTCCCACACATTGAAGAATTCACACGGAAATTCCGTCGCTGTGAAATACGAGTACTATGTGTTCTAAGACATTTCCTTCTAAATCGAGTAACGTTTCTATGGAAACGACAGGATTTTCTTTTGGGATACGACAATCACATTTCCGATCCACTAATCCTTCTTTACTGCATCCCTCACTCCCAAACATTGAAGAATTCACACGGAAATTGCGTCGCTGTGAAATACGAGTACTATGTGTTCTAAGACATTTCCTTCTAAATCGAGTAACGTTTCTATGGAAACGACAGGATTTTCTTTTGGGATACGACAATCACATATATGATCCACTAATCCTTCTTTACTGCATCCCTCACTCCCACACATTGAAGAATTCACACGGAAATTGCGTCGCTGTGAAATACGAGTACTATGTGCTCTAAGACATTTCCTTCTAAATCGAGTAACGTTTCTATGGAAACGAAAGGATTTTCTTTTGGGATACGACAATCACATTTACGATCCACTAATCCTTCTTTACTGCATCCCTCACTCCCACACATTGAAGAATTCACACGGAAATTCCGTCGCTGTGAAATACGAGTACTATGTGTTCTAAGACATTTCCTTCTAAATCGAGTAACGTTTCTATGGAAACGACAGGATTTTCTTTTGGGATACGACAATCACATTTCCGATCCACTAATCCTTCTTTACTGCATCCCTCACTCCCAAACATTGAAGAATTCACACGGAAATTGCGTCGCTGTGAAATACGAGTACTATGTGTTCTAAGACATTTCCTTCTAAATCGAGTAACGTTTCTATGGGAACGACAGGATTTTCTTTTGGGATACGACAATCACATTTCCGATCCACTAATCCTTCTTTACTGCATCCCTAACTCCCACACATTGAAGAATTCACACGGAAATTGCGTCGCTGTGAAATACGAGTACTATGTGTTCTAGGACATTTCCTTCTAAATCGAGTAACGTTTCTATGGAAACGACAGGACTTTCTTTTGGGATACGACAATCACATTTACGATCTACTAATCCTTCTTTACTGCATCCCTCACTCCCACACATTCAAGAATTCACACGGATATTGCGTCGCTGTGAAATTCTAGTACTATGTGTTCTAAGACATTTCCTTCTAAATCGAGTAACGTTTCTATGGAAACGACAGGATTTTCTTTTGGGATACGACAATCACATTTCCGATCCACTAATCCTTCTTTACTGCATCCCTCACTCCCAAACATTGAAGAATTCACACGGAAATTGCGTCGCTGTGAAATACGAGTACTATGTGTTCTAAGACATTTCCTTCTAAATCGAGTAACGTTTGTATGAAAAGGACAGGATTTTCTTTTGGGATACGACAATCACATTTCCGATCCACTAATCCTTCTTTACTGCATCCCTTACTCCCGCACATTGAAGAATTCGCACGGAAATTGCGTCGCTGTGAAATACGAGTACTATGTGTTCTAAGACATTTCCTTCTAAATCGAGTAACGTTTCTATGGAAACGACAGGATTTTCTTTTGGGATACGACAATCACATTTCCGATCCACTAATCCTTCTTTACTGCATCCCTCACTCCCACACATTGAAGAATTCACACGGAAATTCCGTCGCTGTGAAATACGAGTACTATGTGTTCTAAGACATTTCCTTCTAAATCGAGTAACGTTTCTATGGAAACGACAGGATTTTCTTTTGGGATACGACAATCACATTTCCGATCCACTAATCCTTCTTTACTGCATCCCTCACTCCCAAACATTGACGAATTCACACGGAAATTGCGTCGCTGTGAAATACGAGTACTATGTGTTCTAAGACATTTCCTTCTAAATCGAGTAACGTTTCTATGGAAACGACAGGATTTTCTTTTGGGATACGACAATCACATTTCCGATCCACTAATCCTTCTTTACTGCATCCCTCACTCCCAATCATTGACGAATTCACACGGAAATTGCGTCGCTGTGAAATACGAGTACTATGTGTTCTAAGACATTTCCTTCTAAATCGAGTAACGTTTCTATGGAAACGACAGGATTTTCTTTTGGGATACGACAATCACATTTCCGATCCACTAATCCTTCTTTACTGCATCCCTCACTCCCACACATTGAAGAATTCACACGGAAATTGCGTCGCTGTGAAATACGAGTACTATGTGTTCTAAGACATTTCCTTCTAAATCGAGTAACGTTTCTATGGAAACGACAGGATTTTCTTTTGGGATACGACAATCACATTTCCGACCCACTAATCCTTCTTTACTGCATCCTTCACACCCACACAATGAAGAATTCACACGGATATTGCGTCGCTGTGAAATACGAGTACTATGTGTTCTAAGACATTTCCTTCTAAATCGAGTAACGTTTCTATGGAAACGACAGGATTTACTTTTGGGATACGACAATCACATTTCCGATCCACTAATCCTTCTTTACTGCATCCCTCACTCCAACACATTGAAGAATTCACACGGAAATTGCGTCGCTGTGAAATACGAGTACTATGTGTTCTAAGACATTTCCTTCTAAATCGAGTAACGTTTCTATGGAAACGACAGGATTTTCTTTTGGGATACGACAATCACATTTACGATCCACTAATCCTTCTTTACTGCATCCCTCACTCCCAAAGATTGAAGAATTCACACGGAAATTGCGTCGCTGTGAAATACGAGTACTATGTGTTCTAAGACATTTCCTTCTAAATCGAGTAACGTTTCTATGGAAACGACAGGATTTTCTTTTGGGATACGACAATCACATTTCCGATCCACTAATCCTTCTTTACTGCATCCCTCACACCCACACATTGAAGAATTCACACGGAAATTGCGTCGCTGTGAAATACGAGTACTATGTGTTCTAAGACATTTCCTTCTAAATCGAGTAACGTTTCTATGGAAACGACAGGATTTTCTTTTGGGATACGACAATCACATTTCCGATCCTCTAATCCTTCTTTACTGCATCCCTCACTCCCAAACATTGACGAATTCACACGGAAATTGCGTCGCTGTGAAATACGAGTACTATGTGTTCTAAGACATTTCCTTCTAAGTCGAGTAACGTTGCTATGGAAACGACAGGATTTTCTTTTGGGATACGACAATCTCATTTCCGATCCGCTAATCCTTCTTTACTGCATCCCTCACTCCCAAACATTGACGAATTCACACGGAAATTCCGTCGCTGTGAAATACGAGTATTATGTGTTCTAAGACATTTCCTTCTAAATCGAGTAACGTTTCTATGGAAACGACAGGATTTTCTTTTGGGATACGACAATCACATTTCCGATCCACTAATCCTTCTTTACTGCATCCCTCACTCGCACACATTGAAGAATTCACACGGAAATTGCGTCGCTGTGAAATACGAGTACTATGTGTTCTAAGACATTTCCTTCTAAATCGAGTAACGTTTCTATGGAAACGACAGGATTTTCTTTTGGGATACGACAATCACATTTATGATCCACTAATCCTTCTTTACTGCATCCCTCACTCCCACACATTGAAGAATTCACACGGAAATTGCGTCGCTGTGAAATACGAGTACTATGTGTTCTAAGACATTTCCTTCTAAATCGAGTAACGTTTCTATGGAAACGAAAGGATTTTCTTTTGGGATACGACAATCACATTTACGATCCACTAATCCTTCTTTACTGCATCCCTCACTCCCACACATTGAAGAATTCACACGGAAATTCCGTCGCTGTGAAATACGAGTACTATGTGTTCTAAGACATTTCCTTCTAAATCGAGTAACGTTTCTATGGAAACGACAGGATTTTCTTTTGGGATACGACAATCACATTTCCGATCCACTAATCCTTCTTTACTGCATCCCTCACTCCCAAACATTGAAGAATTCACACGGAAATTGCGTCGCTGTGAAATACGAGTACTATGTGTTCTAAGACATTTCCTTCTAAATCGAGTAACGTTTCTATGGAAACGACAGGATTTTCTTTTGGGATACGACAATCACATTTCCGATCCACTAATCCTTCTTTACTGCATCCCTAACTCCCACACATTGAAGAATTCACACGGAAATTGCGTCGCTGTGAAATACGAGTACTATGTGTTCTAAGACATTTCCTTCTAAATCGAGTAACGTTTCTATGGAAACGACAGGATTTTCTTTTGGGATACGACAATCACATTTCCGATCCACTAATCCTTCTTTACTGCATCCCTCACTCCCACACATTGAAGAATTCACACGGAAATTGCGTCGCTGTGAAATACGAGTACTATGTGTTCTAAGACATTTCCTTCTAAATCGAGTAACGTTTCTATGGAAACGACAGGATTTTCTTTTGGGATACGACAATCACATTTCCGATCCACTAATCCTTCTTTACTGCATCCCTCACTCCCAAACATTGACGAATTCACACGGAAATTGCGTCGCTGTGAAATACGAGTACTATGTGTTCTAAGACCTTTCCTTCTAAGTCGAGTAACGTCTCTATGGAAACGACAGGATTTTCTTTTGGGATACGACAATCTCATTTCCGATCCGCTAATCCTTCTTTACTGCATCCCTCACTCCCAAACATTGACGAATTCACACGGAAATTAAGTCGCTGTGAAATACGAGTACTATGTGTTCTAAGACATTTCCTTCTAAATCGAGTAACGTTTCTATGGAAACGACAGGATTTTCTTTTGGGATTCGACAATCACATTTCCGATCCACTAATCCTTCTTTACTGCATCCCTCACTCCCACACATTGAAGAATTCACACGGAAATTGCGTCGCTGTGAAATACGAGTACTATGTGTTCTAAGACATTTCCTTCTAAATCGAGTAACGTTTCTATGGAAACGACAGGATTTTCTTTTGGGATACGACAATCACATTTACGATCCACTAATCCTTCTTTACTGCATCCCTCACTCCCACACATTGAAGAATTCACACGGAAATTGCGTCGCTGTGAAATACGAGTACTATGTGTTCTAGGACATTTCCTTCTAAATCGAGTAACGTTTCTTTGGAAACGACAGGACTTTCTTTTGGGATACGACAATCACATTTACGATCTACTAATCCTTCTTTACTGCATCCCTCACTCCCACACATTGAAGAATTCACACGGAAATTCCGTCGCTGTGAAATACGAGTACTATGTGTTCTAAGACATTTCCTTCTAAATCGAGTAACGTTTCTATGGAAACGACAGGATTTTCTTTTGGGATACGACAATCACATTTCCGATCCACTAATCCTTCTTTACTGCATCCCTCACTCCCAAACATTGACGAATTCACACGGAAATTGCGTCGCTGTGAAATACGAGTACTATGTGTTCTAAGACATTTCCTTCTAAATCGAGTAACGTTTCTATGGAAACGACAGGATTTTCTTTTGGGATACGACAATCACATTTCCGATCCACTAATCCTTCTTTACTGCATCCCTCACTCCCAATCATTGACGAATTCACACGGAAATTGCGTCGCTATGAAATACGAGTACTATGTGTTCTAAGACATTTCCTTCTAAATCGAGTAACGTTTCTATGGAAACGACAGGATTTTCTTTTGGGATACGACAATCACATTTCCGATCCACTAATCCTTCTTTACTGCATCCCTCACTCCCACACATTGAAGAATTCACACGGAAATTGCGTCGCTGTGAAATACGAGTACTATGTGTTCTAAGACATTTCCTTCTAAATCGAGTAACATTTCTATGGAAACGACAGTATTTTCTTTTGGGATATGACAATCACATTTCCGATCCACTAATCCTTCTTTACTGCATCCTTCACTTTCAAAGATTGAAGAATTCACACGGAAATTGCGTCGCTGTGAAATACGAGTACTATGTGTTCTAAGACATTTCCTTCTAAATCGAGTAACGTTTCTATGGAAACGACAGGATTTTCTTTTGGGATACGACAATCACATTTCCGATCCACTAATCCTTCTTTACTGCATCCCTCACTCCCAAACATTGACGAATTCACACGGAAATTGCGTCGCTGTGAAATACGAGTACTATGTGTTCTAAGACATTTCCTTCTAAATCGAGTAACGTTTCTATGGAAACGACAGGATTTTCTTTTGGGATACGACAATCACATTTACGATCCACTAATCCTTCTTTACTGCATCCCTCACTCCCACACATTGAAGAATTCACACGGAAATTCCGTCGCTGTGAAATACGAGTACTATGAGTTCTAAGACATTTCCTTCTAAATCGAGTAACGTTTCTATGGAAACGACAGTATTTTCTTTTGGGATATGACAATCACATTTCCGATCCACTAATCCTTCTTTACTGCATCCCTCACTCCCAAAGATTGAAGAATTCACACGGAAATTGCGTCGCTGTGAAATACGAGTACTATGTGTTCTAAGACATTTCCTTCTAAATCGAGTAACGTTTCTATGGAAACGACAGGATTTTCTTTTGGGATACGACAATCACATTTCCGATCCACTAATCCTTCTTTACAGCATCCCTCACTCCCAAACATTGAAGAATTCACACGGAAATTGCGTCGCTGTGAAATACGAGTACTATGTGTTCTAAGACATTTCCTTCTAAATCGAGTAACGTTGCTATGGAAACGACAGGATTTTCTTTTGGGATACGACAATCTCATTTCCGATCCGCTAATCCTTCTTTACTGCATCCCTAACTCCCACACATTGAAGAATTCGCACGGAAATTGCGTCGCTGTGAAATACGAGTACTATGTGTTCTAAGACATTTCCTTCTAAATCGAGTAACGTTTCTATGGAAACGACAGGATTTTCTTTTGGGATACGACAATCACATTTCCGATCCACTAATCCTTCTTTACTGCATCCCTCACTCCCACACATTGAAGAATTCACACGGAAATTGCGTCGCTGTGAAATACGAGTACTATGTGTTCTAAGACATTTCCTTCTAAATCGAGTAACGTTTCTATGGAAACGACAGGATTTTCTTTTGGGATACGACAATCACATTTCCGATCCACTAATCCTTCTTTACTGCATCCCTCACTCCCAAACATTGACGAATTCACACGGAAATTGCGTCGCTGTGAAATACGAGTACTATGTGTTCTAAGACATTTCCTTCTAAATCGAGTTACGTTTCTATGGAAACGACAGGATTTTCTTTTGGGATACGACAATCACATTTCCGATCCACTAATCCTTCTTTACTGCATCCCTCACTCCCAATCATTGACGAATTCACACGGAAATTGCGTCGCTATGAAATACGAGTACTATGTGTTCTAAGACATTTCCTTCTAAATCGAGTAACGTTTCTATGGAAACGACAGGATTTTCTTTTGGGATACGACAATCACATTTCCGATCCACTAATCCTTCTTTACTGCATCCCTCACTCCCACACATTGAAGAATTCACACGGAAATTGCGTCGCTGTGAAATACGAGTACTATGTGTTCTAAGACATTTCCTTCTAAATCGAGTAACGTTTCTATGGAAACGACAGGATTTTCTTTTGGGATACGACAATCACATTTACGATCCACTAATCCTTCTTTACTGCATCCCTCACTCCCACACATTGAAGAATTCACACGGAAATTCCGTCGCTTTGAAATACGAGTACTATGTGTTCTAAGACATTTCCTTCTAAATCGAGTAACGTTTCTATGGAAACGACAGTATTTTCTTTTGGGATATGACAATCACATTTCCGATCCACTAATCCTTCTTTACTGCATCCCTCACTCCCAAAGATTGAAGAATTCACACGGAAATTGCGTCGCTGTGAAATACGAGTACTATGTGTTCTAAGACATTTCCTTCTAAATCGAGTAACGTTTCTATGGAAACGACAGGATTTTCTTTTGGGATACGACAATCACATTTCCGATCCACTAATCCTTCTTTACAGCATCCCTCACTCCCAAACATTGAAGAATTCACACGGAAATTGCGTCGCTGTGAAATACGAGTACTATGTGTTCTAAGACATTTCCTTCTAAATCGAGTAACGTTTCTATGGAAACGACAGGATTTTCTTTTGGGATACGACAATCACATTTCCGATCCACTAATCCATCTTTACTGCATCCCTCACTCCCAAACATTGACGAATTCACACGGAAATTGCGTCGCTGTGAAATACGAGTACTATGTGTTCTAAGACATTTCCTTCTAAATCGAGTAACGTTTCTATGGAAACGACAGGATTTTCTTTTGGGATACGACAATCACATTTCCGATCCACTAATCCTTCTTTACTGCATCCCTCACTCCCAATCATTGACGAATTCACACGGAAATTGCGTCGCTATGAAATACGAGTACTATGTGTTCTAAGACATTTCCTTCTAAATCGAGTAACGTTTCTATGGAAACGACAGGATTTTCTTTTGGGATACGACAATCACATTTCCGATCCACTAATCCTTCTTTACTGCATCCCACACTCCCACACATTGAAGAATTCACACGGAAATTGCGTCGCTGTGATATACGAGTACTATGTGTTCTAAGACATTTCCTTCTAAATCGAGTAACGTTTCTATGGAAACGACAGGATTTTCTTTTGGGATACGACAATCACATTTCCGATCCACTAATCCTTCTTTACTGCATCCCTCACTCCCACACATTGAAGAATTCACACGGAAATTCCGTCGCTGTGAAATACGAGTACTATGTGTTCTAAGACATTTCCTTCTAAATCGAGTAACGTTTCTATGGAAACGACAGGATTTTCTTTTGGGATACGACAATCACATTTCTGATCCACTAATCCTTCTTTACTGCATCCCTCACTCCCAAAGATTGAAGAATTCACACAGAAATTGCGTCGCTGTGAAATACGAGTATTATGTGTTCTAAGACATTTCCTTCTAAATCGAGTAACGTTTCTATGGAAACGACAGGATTTTCTTTTGGGATACGACAATCACATTTCCGATCCACTAATCCTTCTTTACTGCATCCCTCACTCCCACACATTGAAGAATTCACACGGAAATTACGTCGCTGTGAAATACGAGTACTATGTGTTCTAAGACATTTCCTTCTAAATCGAGTAACGTTTCTATGGAAACGACAGGATTTTCTTTTGGGATACGACAATCACATTTCCGATCCACTAATCCTTCTTTACTGCATCCCTCACTCCCAAACATTGACGAATTCACACGGAAATTGCGTCGCTGTGAAATACGAGTACTATGTGTTCTAAGACATTTCCTTCTAAGTCGAGTAGCGTTTCTATGGAAACGACAGGATTTTCTTTTGGGATACGACAATCTCATTTCCGATCCGCTAATCCTTCTTTACTGCTTCCCTCACTCCCAAACGTTGACGAATTCACACGGAAATTCCGTCGCTGTGAAATACGAGTACTATGTGTTCTAAGACATTTCCTTCTAAATCGAGTAACGTTTCTATGGAAACGACAGGATTTTCTTTTGGGATACGACAATCACATTTCCGATCCACTAATCCTTCTTTACTGCATCCCTCACTCCCACACATTGAAGAATTCACACGGAAATTGCGTCGCTGTGAAATACGAGTACTATGTGTTCTAAGACATTTCCTTCTAAATCGAGTAACGTTTCTATGGAAACGACAGGATTTTCTTTTGGGATACGACAATCACATTTATGATCCACTAATCCTTCTTTACTGCTTCCCTCACTCCCACACATTGAAGAATTCACACGGAAATTGCGTCGCTGTGAAATACGAGTACTATGTGTTCTAAGACATTTCCTTCTAAGTCGAGTAACGTCTCTACGGAAACGACAGGATTTTCTTTTGGGATACGACAATCTCATTTCCGATCCGCTAATCCTTCTTTACTGCATCCCTCACTCCCAAACATTGACGAATTCACACGGAAATTAAGTCGCTGTGAAATACGAGTACTATGTGTTCTAAGACATTTCCTTCTAAATCGAGTAACGTTTCTATGGAAACGACAGGATTTTCTTTTGGGATACGACAATCACATTTCCGATCCACTAATCCTTCTTTACTGCATCCCTCACTCCCACACATTGAAGAATTCACACGGAAATTGCGTCGCTGTGAAATACGAGTACTATGTGTTCTAAGACATTTCCTTCTAAATCGAGTAACGTTTCTATGGAAACGACAGGATTTTCTTTTGGAATACGACAATCACATTTACGATCCACTAATCCTTCGTTACTGCATCCCTCACTCCCACACATTGAAGAATTCACACGGAAATTGCGTCGCTGTGAAATACGAGTACTATGTGTTCTAAGACATTTCCTTCTAAATCGAGTAACGTTTCTATGGAAACGACAGGATTTTCTTTTGGGATACGACAATCACATTTCCGATCCACTAATCCTTCTTTACTGCATCCCTCACTCCCAAACATTGACGAATTCACACGGAAATTGCGTCGCTGTGAAATACGAGTACTATGTGTTCTAAGACATTTCCTTCTAAGTCGAGTAACGTTTCTATGGAAACGACAGGATTTTCTTTTGGGATACGACAATCTCATTTCCGATCCGCTAATCCTTCTTTACTGCTTCCCTCACTCCCAAACGTTGACGAATTCACACGGAAATTCCGTCGCTGTGAAATACGAGTACTATGTGTTCTAAGACATTTCCTTCTAAATCGAGTAACGTTTCTATGGAAACGACAGGATTTTCTTTTGGGATACGACAATCACATTTCCGATCCACTAATCCTTCTTTACTGCATCCCTCACTCCCACACATTGAAGAATTCACACGGAAATTGCGTCGCTGTGAAATACGAGTACTATGTGTTCTAAGACATTTCCTTCTAAATCGAGTAACGTTTCTATGGAAACGACAGGATTTTCTTTTGGGATACGACAATCACATTTATGATCCACTAATCCTTCTTTACTGCTTCCCTCACTCCCACACATTGAAGAATTCACACGGAAATTGCGTCGCTGTGAAATACGAGTACTATGTGTTCTAAGACATTTCCTTCTAAGTCGAGTAACGTCTCTACGGAAACGACAGGATTTTCTTTTGGGATACGACAATCTCATTTCCGATCCGCTAATCCTTCTTTACTGCATCCCTCACTCCCAAACATTGACGAATTCACACGGAAATTAAGTCGCTGTGAAATACGAGTACTATGTGTTCTAAGACATTTCCTTCTAAATCGAGTAACGTTTCTATGGAAACGACAGGATTTTCTTTTGGGATACGACAATCACATTTCCGATCCACTAATCCTTCTTTACTGCATCCCTCACTCCCACACATTGAAGAATTCACACGGAAATTGCGTCGCTGTGAAATACGAGTACTATGTGTTCTAAGACATTTCCTTCTAAATCGAGTAACGTTTCTATGGAAACGACAGGATTTTCTTTTGGGATACGACAATCACATTTACGATCCACTAATCCTTCGTTACTGCATCCCTCACTCCCACACATTGAAGAATTCACACGGAAATTGCGTCGCTGTGAAATACGAGTACTATGTGTTCTAAGACATTTCCTTCTAAATCGAGTAACGTTTCTATGGAAACGACAGGATTTTCTTTTGGGATACGACAATCACATTTACGATCCACTAATCCTTCTTTGCTGCATCCCTCACTCCCACACATTGAAGAATTCACACGGATATTGCGTCGCTGTGAAATACTAGTACTATGTGTTCTAAGACATTTCCTTCTAAATCGAGTAACGTTTCTATGGAAACGACAGGATTTTCTTTTGGGATACGACAATCACATTTCCGATCCACTAATCCTTCTTTACTGCATCCCTCACTCCCAAACATTGAAGAATTCACACGGAAATTGCGTCGCTGTGAAATACGAGTACTATGTGTTCTAAGACATTTCCTTCTAAATCGAGTAACGTTTCTATGGAAACGACAGGATTTTCTTTTGGGATACGACAATCACATTTCCGATCCACTAATCCTTCTTTACTGCATCCCTAACTCCCACACATTGAAGAATTCACACGGAAATTGCGTCGCTGTGAAATACGAGTACTACGTGTTCTAAGACATTTCCTTCTAAATCGAGTAACGTTTCTATGGAAACGACAGGATTTTCTTTTGGGATACGACAATCACATTTCCGATCCACTAATCCTTCTTTACTGCATCCCTCATTCCCACACATTGAAGAATTCACACGGAAATTGCGTCGCTGTGAAATACGAGTACTATGTGTTCTAAGACATTTCCTTCTAAATCGAGTAACGTTTCTATGGAAATGACAGGATTTTCTTTTGGGATACGACAATCACATTTCCGATCCACTAATCCTTCTTTACTGAATCCCTCACTCCCAAACATTGACGAATTCACACGGAAATTGCGTCGCTGTGAAATACGAGTACTATGTGTTCTAAGACATTTCCTTCTAAGTCGAGTAACGTCTCTATGGAAACGACAGGATTTTCTTTTGGGATACGACAATCTCATTTCCGATCCGCTAATCCTTCTTTACTGCATCCCTCACTCCCAAACATTGACGAATTCACACGGAAATTAAGTCGCTGTGGAACACGAGTACTATGTGTTCTAAGACATTTCCTTCGAAAACGAGTAACGTTTCTATGGAAACGACAGGATTTTCTTTTGGGATACGACAATCACATTTCCGATCCACTAATCCTTCTTTACTGCATCCCTCACTCCCACACATTGAAGAATTCACACGGAAATTGCGTCGCTGTGAAATACGAGTACTATGTGTTCTAAGACATTTCCTTCTAAATCGAGTAACGTTTCTATGGAAACGACAGGATTTTCTTTTGGGATACGACATTCACATTTACGATCCACTAATCCTTCTTTACTGCATCCCTCACTCCCACACATTGAAGAATTCACACGGATATTGCGTCGCTGTGAAATACTAGTACCATGTGTTCTAAGACATTTCCTTCTAAATCGAGTAACGTTTCTATGGAAACGACAGGATTTTCTTTTGTGATACGACAATCACATTTACGATCCACTAATCCTTCTTTACTGCATCCCTCACTCCCACACATTGAAGAATTCACACGGAAATTCCGTCGCTGTGAAATACGAGTACTATGTGTTCTAAGACATTTCCTTCTAAATCGAGTAACGTTTCTATGGAAACGACAGGATTTTCTTTTGGGATACGACAATCACATTTCCGATCCACTAATCCTTCTTTACTGCATCCCTCACTCCCAAACATTGACGCATTCACACGGAAATTCCGTCGCTGTGAAATACGAGTACTATGTGTTCTAAGACATTTCCTTCTAAATCGAGTAACGTTTCTATGGAAACGACAGGATTTTCTTTTGGGATACGACAATCACATTTCCGATCCACTAATCCTTCTTTACTGCATCCCTCACTCCCAAACATTGACGAATTCACACGGAAATTGCGTCGCTATGAAATACGAGTACTATGTGTTCTAAGACATTTCCTTCTAAATCGAGTAACGTTTCTATGGAAACGACAGGATTTTCTTTTGGGATACGACAATCACATTTCCGATCCACTAATCCTTCTTTACTGCATCCCTCACTCCCACACATTGAAGAATTCACACGGAAATTGCGTCGCTGTGAAATACGAGTACTATGTGTTCTAAGACATTTCCTTCTAAATCGAGTAACGTTTCTATGGAAACGACA
The DNA here is from genome assembly GCF_021461385.2 of Schistocerca piceifrons. Lineage (NCBI taxonomy): Eukaryota > Metazoa > Arthropoda > Insecta > Orthoptera > Acrididae > Schistocerca > Schistocerca piceifrons. The sequence goes on along the minus strand of NC_060144.1, from coordinate 600,409,247 downwards.
GGATTTTCTTTTGGGATACGACAATCACATTTACGATCCACTAATCCTTCGTTACTGCATCCCTCACTCCCACACATTGAAGAATTCACACGGAAATTGCGTCGCTGTGAAATACGAGTACTATGTGTTCTAAGACATTTCCTTCTAAATCGAGTAACGTTTCTATGGAAACGACAGGATTTTCTTTTGGGATACGACAATCACATTTACGATCCACTAATCCTTCTTTGCTGCATCCCTCACTCCCACACATTGAAGAATTCACACGGATATTGCGTCGCTGTGAAATACTAGTACTATGTGTTCTAAGACATTTCCTTCTAAATCGAGTAACGTTTCTATGGAAACGACAGGATTTTCTTTTGGGATACGACAATCACATTTCCGATCCACTAATCCTTCTTTACTGCATCCCTCACTCCCAAACATTGAAGAATTCACACGGAAATTGCGTCGCTGTGAAATACGAGTACTATGTGTTCTAAGACATTTCCTTCTAAATCGAGTAACGTTTCTATGGAAACGACAGGATTTTCTTTTGGGATACGACAATCACATTTCCGATCCACTAATCCTTCTTTACTGCATCCCTAACTCCCACACATTGAAGAATTCACACGGAAATTGCGTCGCTGTGAAATACGAGTACTACGTGTTCTAAGACATTTCCTTCTAAATCGAGTAACGTTTCTATGGAAACGACAGGATTTTCTTTTGGGATACGACAATCACATTTCCGATCCACTAATCCTTCTTTACTGCATCCCTCATTCCCACACATTGAAGAATTCACACGGAAATTGCGTCGCTGTGAAATACGAGTACTATGTGTTCTAAGACATTTCCTTCTAAATCGAGTAACGTTTCTATGGAAATGACAGGATTTTCTTTTGGGATACGACAATCACATTTCCGATCCACTAATCCTTCTTTACTGCATCCCTCACTCCCAAACATTGACGAATTCACACGGAAATTGCGTCGCTGTGAAATACGAGTACTATGTGTTCTAAGACATTTCCTTCTAAGTCGAGTAACGTCTCTATGGAAACGACAGGATTTTCTTTTGGGATACGACAATCTCATTTCCGATCCGCTAATCCTTCTTTACTGCATCCCTCACTCCCAAACATTGACGCATTCACACGGAAATTCCGTCGCTGTGAAATACGAGTACTATGTGTTCTAAGACATTTCCTTCTAAATCGAGTAACGTTTCTATGGAAACGACAGGATTTTCTTTTGGGATACGACAATCACATTTCCGATCCACTAATCCTTCTTTACTGCATCCCTCACTCCCAAACATTGACGAATTCACACGGAAATTGCGTCGCTATGAAATACGAGTACTATGTGTTCTAAGACATTTCCTTCTAAATCGAGTAACGTTTCTATGGAAACGACAGGATTTTCTTTTGGGATACGACTATCACATTTCCGATCCACTAATCCTTCTTTACTGCATCCCTCACTCCCACACATTGAAGAATTCACACGGAAATTGCGTCGCTGTGAAATACGAGTACTATGTGTTCTAAGACATTTCCTTCTAAATCGAGTAACGTTTCTATGGAAACGAGAGGATTTTCTTTTGGGATACGACAATCACATTTACGATCCACTAATCCTTCTTTACTGCATCCGTCACTCCCACACATTGAAGAATTCACACGGAAATTCCGTCGCTGTGAAATACGAGTACTATGTGTTCTAAGACATTTCCTTCTAAATCGAGTAACGTTTCTGTGGAAACGACAGCATTTTCTTTTGGGATACGACAATCGCATTTCCGATCCACTAATCCTTCTTTACTGTATCCCTCACTCCCAAACATTGAAGAATTCACACGGAAATTGCGTCGCTGTGAAATACGAGTACTATGTGTTCTAAGACATTTTCTTCTAAATCGAGTAACGTTTCTATGGAAACGACAGGATTTTCTTTTGGGATACGACAATCACATTTCCGATTCACTAATCCTTCTTTACTGCATCCCTCACTCCCACACATTGATGAATTCACACGGAAATTCCGTCGCTGTGAAATACGAGTACTATGTGTTCTAAGACATTTCCTTCTAAATCGAGTGACGTTTCTATGGAAACGACAGGATTTTCTTTTGGGATACGACAATCACATTTCCGATCCACTAATCCTTCTTTACTGCATCCCTCACTCCCACACATTAAAGAATTCACACGGAAATTGCGTCGCTGTGAAATACGAGTACTATGTGTTCTAAGACATTTCCTTCTAAATCGAGTAACGTTTCTATGGAAACGACAGGATTTTCTTTTGGGATATGACAATCAAATTTCCGATCCACTAATCCTTCTTTACTGCATCCCACACTCCCAAACATTGACGAATTCACACGGTAATTGCGTCGCTGTGAAATACGAGTACTATGTGTTCTAAGACATTTCCTTCTAAGTCGAGTAACGTTTCTATGGAAACGACAGGATTTTCTTTTGGGATACGACAATCTTATTTCCGATCCGCTAATCCTTCTTTACTGCATCACTAACTCCCAAACTTTGACGAATTCACACGGAAATTCCGTCGCTGTGAAATACGAGTACTATGTGTTCTAAGACATTTCCTTCTAAATCGAGTAACGTTTCTATGGAAACGACAGGATTCTCTTTTGGGATACGACAATCACATTTCCGATCCACTAATCCTTCTTTGCTGCATCCCTCACTCCCACACATTGAAGATTTCACACGGAAATTGCGTCGCTGTGAAATACGAGTACTATGTGTTCTAAGACATTTCCTTCTAAATCGAGTAACGTTTCTATAGAAACGACGGGATTTTCTTTTGGGATACGACAATCACATTTCCGATCCACTAATCCTTCTTTACTGCATCCCTCACTCCCACACATTGAAGAACTCACACGGAAATTGCGTCGCTGTGAAATACGAGTACTATGTGTTCTAAGACATTTCCTTCTAAATCGAGTAACGATTCTATGGAAACGACAGGATTTTCTTTTGGGATACGACAATCACATTTACGATCCACTAATCCTTCTTTACTGCATCCTAACTCCCACACATTGAAGAATTCACACGGAAATTGCGTAGCTGTGAAATACGAGTACTACGTGTTCTAAGACATTTCCTTCTAAATCGAGTAACGTTTCTATGGAAACGACAGGATTTTCTTTTGGGATACGACAATCAGATTTCCGATCCACTAATCCTTCTTTACTGCATTCCTCACTCCCACACATTGAAGAATTCACACGGAAATTGCGTCGCTGTGAAATACGAGTACTATGTGTTCTAAGACATTTCCTTCTAAATTGAGTAACGTTTCCATGGAAATGACAGGATTTTCTTTTGGGATACGACAATCACATTTCCGATCCACTAATCCTTCTTTACTGCATCCCTCACTCCCAAACATTGACGAATTCACACGGAAACTGCGTCGCTGTGAAATACGAGTACTATGTGTTCTAAGACATTTCCTTCTAAGTCGAGTAACGTCTCTTTGGAAACGACAGGATTTTCTTTTGGGTTACGACAATCTCATTTCCGATCCGCTAATCCTTCTTTACTGCATCCCTCACTCCCAAACATTGACGAATTCACACGGAAATTAAGTCGCTGTGGAATACGAGTACTATGTGTTCTAAGACATTTCCTTCTAAAACGAGTAACGTTTCTATGGAAACGACAGGATTTTCTTTTGGGATACGACAATCACATTTCCGATCCACTAATCCTTCTTTACTGCATCCCTCACTCCCACACATTGAAGAATTCACACGGAAATTGCGTCGCTGTGAAATACGAGTACTATGTGTTCTAAGACATTTCCTTCTAAATCGAGTAACGTTTCTATGGAAACGACAGGATTTTCTTTTGGGATACGACATTCACATTTACGATCCACTAATCCTTCTTTACTGCATCCCTCACTCCCACACATTGAAGAATTCACACGGATATTGCGTCGCTGTGAAATACTAGTACTATGTGTTCTAAGACATTTCCTTCTAAATCGAGTAACGTTTCTATGGAAACGACAGGATTTTCTTTTGTGATACGACAATCACATTTACGATCCACTAATCCTTCTTTACTGCATCCCTCACTCCCACACATTGAAGAATTCACACGGAAATTCCGTCGCTGTGAAATACGAGTACTATGTGTTCTAAGACATTTCCTTCTAAATCGAGTAACGTTTCTATGGAAACGACAGGATTTTCTTTTGGGATACGACAATCACATTTCCGATCCACTAATCCTTCTTTACTGCATCACTCACTCCCAAACATTGACGTATTCACACGGAAATTCCGTCGCTGTGAAATACCAGTACTATGTGTTCTAAGACATTTCCGTCTAAATCGAGTAACGTGTCTATGGAAACGACAGGATTTTCTTTTGGGATACGACAATCACATTTCCGATCCACTAATCCTTCTTTACTGCATCCCTCACTCCCAAACATTGACGAATTCACACGGAAATTGCGTCGCTATGAAATACGAGTACTATGTGTTCTAAGACATTTCCTTCTAAATCGAGTAACGTTTCTATGGAAACGACAGGATTTTCTTTTGGGATACGACTGTCACATTTCCGATCCACTAATCCTTCTTTACTGCATCCCTCACTCCCACACATTGAAGAATTCACACGGAAATTGCGTCGCTGTGAAATACGAGTACTATGTGTTCTAAGACATTTCCTTCTAAATCGAGTAACGTTTCTATGGAATCGACAGGATTTTCTTTTGGGATACGACAATCACATTTACGATCCACTAATCCTTCTTTACTGCATCCCTCACTCCCACACATTGAAGAATTCACACGGAAATTCCGTCGCTGTGAAATACGAGTACTATGTGTTCTAAGACATTTCCTTCTAAATCGAGTAACGTTTCTATGGAAACGACAGGATTTTCTTTTGGGATACGACAATCACATTTCCGATCCACTAATCCTTCTTTACTGCATCCCTCACTCCCACACATTGAAGAATTCACACGGAAATTGCGTCGCTGTGAAATACGAGTACTATGTGTTCTAAGACATTTCCTTCTAAATCGAGTAACGTTTCTATGGAAACGACAGGATTTTCTTTTGGAATACGACAATCACATTTCCGATCCACTAATCCTTCTTTACTGCATCCCTCACTCCCACACATTGAAGAATTCACACGGAAATTGCGTCGCTGTGAAATACGAGTACTATGTGTTCTAAGACATTTCCTTCTAAATCGCGTAACGTTTCTATGGAAACGACAGGATTTTCTTTTGGGATATGACAATCACATTTCCGATCCACTAATCCATCTTTACTGCATCCCTCACTCCCAAACATTGACGAATTCACACGGAAATTGCGTCGCTGTGAAATACGAGTACTATGTGTTCTAAGACATTTCCTTCTAAGTCGAGTAACGTTTCTATGGAAACGACAGGATTTTCTTTTGGGATACGACAATCTCATTTCCGATCCGCTAATCCTTCTTTACTGCATCCCTCACTCCCAAACATTGACGAATTCACACGGAAATTCCGTCGCTGTGAAATTCGAGTACTATGTGTTCTAAGACATTTCCTTCTAAATCGAGTAACGTTTCTATGGAAACGACAGGATTTTCTTTTGGGATACGACAATCACATTTCCGATCCACTAATCCTTCCTTAATGCATCCCTCACTCTTACACATTGAAGAATTCACACGTAAATTGCGTCGCTGTGAAATACGAGTACTATGTGTTCTAAGACATTTCCTTCTAAATCGAGTAACGTTTCTATAGAAACGACAGGATTTTCTTTTGGGATACGACAATCACATTTCCGATCCACTAATCCTTCTTTACTGCATCCCTCACTCCCACACATTGAAGAATTCACACGGAAAAATGCGTCGCTGTGAAATACGAGTACTATGTGTTCTAAGACATTTCCTTCTAAATCGAGTAACGTTTCTATGGAAACGAGAGGATTTTCTTTTGGGATACGACAATCACATTTACGATCCACTAATCCTTCTTTACTGCATCCCTCACTCCCACACATTGAAGAATTCACACGGAAACTCCGTCGCTGTGAAATACGAGTACTATTGTTCAAAGACATTTCCTTCTAAATCGAGTAACGTTTCTATGGAAACGACAGGATTTTCTTTTGTGATACGACAATCACGTTTCCGATCCACTAATCCTTCTTTACTGCATCCCTCACTCCCAAACATTGAAGAATTCACACGGAAATTGCGTCGCTGTGAAATACGAGTACTATGTGTTCTAAGACATTTTCTTCTAAATCGATTAACGTTTCTATGGAAACGACAGAATTTTCTTTTGGGATACGACAATCACATTTCCGATTCACTAATCCTTCTTTACTGCATCCCTCACTCCCACACATTGAAGAATTCACACGGAAATTGCGTCGCTGCGAAATACGAGTACTATGTGTTCTAAGACATTTCCTTCTAAATCGAGTAACGTTTCTATGGAAACGACAGGATTTTCTTTTGGGATACGACAATCACATTTCCGATCCACTAATCCTTCTTTACTGCATCCCTCACTCCCACACATTGATGAATTCACACGGAAATTCCGTCGCTGTGAAATACGAGTACTATGTGTTCTAAGACATTTCCTTCTAAATCGAGTAACGTTTCTATGGAAACGACAGGATTTTCTTTTGGGATACGACAATCACATTTCCGATCCACTAATCCTTCTTTACTGCATCCCTCACTCCCACACATTGAAGAATTCACACGGAAATTGCGTCGCAGTGAAATACGAGTACTATGTGTTCTAAGACATTTCCTTCTAAATCGAGTAACGTTTCTATGGAAACGACAGGATTTTCTTTTGGGATATGACAATCACATTTCCGATCCACTAATCCTTCTTTACTGCATCCCTCACTCCCAAACATTGACGAATTCACACGGAAATTGCGTCCCTGTAAAATACGAGTACTATGTGTTCTAAGACATTTCCTTCTAAGTCGAGTAACGTTTCTATGGAAACGACAGGATTTTCTTTTGGGATACGACAATCTTATTTCCGATCCGCTAATCCTTCGCTACTGCATCCCTAACTCCCAAACATTGACGAATTCACACGGAAATTCCGTCGCTGTGAAATACGAGTACTATGTGTTCTAAGACATTTCCTTCTAAATCGAGTAACGTTTCTATGGAAACGACAGGATTCTCTTTTGGGATACGACAATCACATTTCCGATCCACTAATCCTTCTTTGCTGCATCCCTCACTCCCACACATTGAAGAATTCACACGGAAATTGCGTCGCTGTGAAATACGAGTACTATGTGTTCTAAGACATTTCCTTCTAAATTGAGTAACGTTTCCATGGAAATGACAGGATTTTCTTTTGGGATACGACAATCACATTTCCGATCCACTAATCCTTCTTTACTGCATCCCTCACTCCCAAACATTGACGAATTCACACGGAAATTGCGTCGCTGTGAAATGCGAGTACTATGTGTTCTAAGACATTTCCTTCTAAGTCGAGTAACGTCTCTTTGGAAACGACAGGATTTTCTTTTGGGATACGACAATCTCATTTCCGATCCGCTAATCCTTCTTTACTGCATCCCTCACTCCCAAACATTGACGAATTCACACGGAAATTAAGTCGCTGTGGAATACGAGTACTATGTGTTCTAAGACATTTCCTTCTAAAACGAGTAACGTTTCTATGGAAACGACAAGATTTTCTTTTGGGATACGACAATCACATTTCCGATCCACTAATCCTTCTTTACTGCATCCCTCACTCCCACACATTGAAGAATTCACACGGAAATTGCGTCGCTGTGAAATACGAGTACTATGTGTTCTAAGACATTTCCTTCTAAATCGAGTAACGTTTCTATGGTAACGACAGGATTTTCTTTTGGGATACGACATTCACATTTACGATCCACTAATCCTTCTTTACTGCATCCCTCACTCCCACACATTGAAGAATTCACACGGATATTGCGTCGCTGTGAAATACTAGTACTATGTGTTCTAAGACATTTCCTTCTAAATCGAGTAACGTTTCTATGGAAACGACAGGATTTTCTTTTGTGATACGACAATCACATTTACGATCCACTAATCCTTCTTTACTGCATCCCTCACTCCCACACATTGAAGAATTCACACGGAAATTGCGTCGCTGTGAAATACGAGTACTATGTGTTCTAAGACATTTCCTTCTAAATCGAGTAACGTTTCTATGGAAACGACAGGTTTTTCTTTTGGGATACGACAATCACATTTACGATCCACTAATCCTTCTTTACTGCAACCCTCACTCCCACACATTGAAGAATTCACACGGAAATTCCGTCGCTGTGAAATACGAGTACTATGTGTTCTAAGACATTTCCTTCTAAATCGAGTAACGTTTCTATGGAAACGACAGGATTCTCTTTTGGGATACGACAATCACATTTCCGATCCACTAATCCTTCTTTACTGCATCCCTCACTCCCACACATTGAAGAATTCACACGGAAATTGCGTCGCTGTGAAATACGAGTACTATGTGTTCTAAGACATTTCCTTCTAAATCGAGTAACGTTTCTTTGGAAACGACAGGATTTTCTTTTGGAATACGACAATCACATTTCCAATCCACTAATCCTTCTTTACTGCATCCCTCACTCCCAAACATTGACGAATTCACACGGAAATTGCGTCGCTGTGAAATACGAGTACTATGTGTTCTAAGACATTTCCTTCTAAGTCGAGTAACGTTTCTATGGAAACGACAGGATTTTCTTTTGGGATACGACAATCTCATTTCCGATCCACTAATCCTTCTTTACTGCATCCCTCACTCCCACACATTGAAGAATTCACACGGAAATTGCGTCGCTGTGAAATACGAGTACTATGTGTTCTAAGACATTTCCTTCTAAATCGAGTAACGTTTCTATAGAAACGACAGGATTTTCTTTTGGGATATGACAATCACATTTCCGATCCACTAATCCTTCTTTACTGCATCCCTCACTCCCACACATTGAAGAATTCACACGGAAAAATGCGTCGCTGTGAAATACGAGTACTATGTGTTCTAAGACATTTCCTTCTAAATCGAGTAACGTTTCTATGGAAACGAGAGGATTTTCTTTTGGGATACGACAATCACATTTACGATCCACTAATCCTTCTTTACTGCATCCCTCACTCCCACACATTGAAGAATTCACACGGAAACTCCGTCGCTGTGAAATACGAGTACTATTGTTCAAAGACATTTCCTTCTAAATCGAGTAACGTTTCTATGGAAACGACAGGATTTTCTTTTGGGATACGACAATCACATTTCCGATCCACTAATCCTTCTTTACTGCATCCCTCACTCCCAAACATTGAAGAATTCACACGGAAATTGCGTCGCTGTGAAATACGAGTACTATGTGTTCTAAGACATTTTCTTCTAAATCGAGTAACGTTTCTATGGAAACAACAGAATTTTCTTTTGGGATACGACAATCACATTTCCGATTCACTAATCCTTCTTTACTGCATCCCTCACTCCCACACATTGAAGAATTCACACGGAAATTGCGTCGCTGTGAAATACGAGTACTATGTGTTCTAAGACATTTCCTTCTAAATCGAGTAACGTTTCTATGGAAACGACAGGATTTTCTTTTGGGATACGACAATCACATTTCCGATCCACTAATCCTTCTTTACTGCATCCCTCACTCCCACACATTGATGAATTCACACGGAAATTCCGTCGCTGTGAAATACGAGTACTATGTGTTCTAAGACATTTCCTTCTAAATCGAGTAACGTTTCTATGGAAACGACAGGATTTTCTTTTGGGATACGACAATCACATATCCGATCCACTAATCCTTCTTTACTGCATCCCTCACTCCCACACATTGAAGAATTCACACGGAAATTGCGTCGCAGTGAAATACGAGTACTATGTGTTCTAAGACATTTCCTTCTAAATCGAGTAACGTTTCTATGGAAACGACAGGATTTTCTTTTGGGATATGACAATCACATTTCCGATCCACTAATCCTTCTTTACTGCATCCCTCACTCCCAAACATTGACGAATTCACACGGAAATTGCGTCGCTGTAAAATACGAGTACTATGTGTTCTAAGACATTTCCTTCTAAGTCGAGTAACGTTTCTGTGGAAACGACAGGATTTTCTTTTGGGATACGACAATCTTATTTCCGATCCGCTAATCCTTCTTTACTGCATCCCTAACTCCCAAACATTGACGAATTCACACGGAAATTCCGTCGCTGTGAAATACGAGTACTATGTGTTCTAAGACATTTCCTTCTAAATCGAGTAACGTTTCTATGGAAACGACAGGATTCTCTTTTGGGATACGACAATCACATTTCCGATCCACTAATCCTTCTTTGCTGCATCCCTCACTCCCACACATTGAAGAATTCACACGGAAATTGCGTCGCTGTGAAATACGAGTACTATGTGTTCTAAGACATTTCCTTCTAAATCGAGTAACGTTTCTATAGAAACGACAGGATTATCTTTTGGGATACGACAATCACATTTCCGATCCACTAATCCTTCTTTACTGCATCCCTCACTCCCACACATTGAAGAATTCACACGGAAATTGCGTCGCTGTGAAATACGAGTACTATGTGTTCTAAGACATTTCCTTCTAAATCGAGTAACGTTTCTATGGAAACGAGAGGATTTTCTTTTGGGATACGACAATCACATTTACGATCCACTAATCCTTCTTTACTGCATCCCTCACTCCCACACATTGAAGAATTCACACGGAAACTCCGTCGCTGTGAAATACGAGTACTATGTGTTCCAAGACATTTCCTTCTAAATCGAGTAACGTTTCTATGGAAACGACAGGATTTTCTTTTGGGATACGACAATCACATTTCCGATCCACTAATCCTTCTTTACTGCATCCCTCACTCCCAAACATTGAAGAATTCACACGGAAATTGCGTCGCTGTGAAATACGAGTACTATGAGTTCTAAGACATTTTCTTCTAAATCGAGTAACGTTTCTATGGAAACCACAGGATTTTCTTTTCGGATACGACAATCACATTTCCGATTCACTAATCCTTCTTTACTGCATCCCTCACTCCCACACATTGAAGAATTCACACGGAAATTGCGTCGCTGTGAAATACGAGTACTATGTGTTCTAAGACATTTCCTTCTAAATCGAGTAACGTTTCTATGGAAACGACAGGATTTTCTTTTGGGATATGACAATCACATTTCCGATCCACTAATCCTTCTTTACTGCATCCCTCACTCCCAAACATTGACGAATTCACACGGAAATTGCGTCGCTGTGAAATACGAGTACTATGTGTTCTAAGACATTTCCTTCTAAGTCGAGTAACGTTTCTATGGAAACGACAGGATTTTCTTTTGGGATACGACAATCTTATTTCCGATCCGCTAATCCTTCTTTACTGCATCCCTAACTCCCAAACATTGACGAATTCACACGGAAATTCCGTCGCTGTGAAATACGAGTACTATGTGTTCTAAGACATTTCCTTCTAAATCGAGTAACATTTCTATGGAAACGACAGGATTTTCTTTTGGGATACGACAATCACATTTCCGATCCACTAATCCTTCTTTACTGCATCCCTCACTCCCACACATTGAAGAATTCACACGAAAATTGCGTCGCTGTGAAATACGAGTACTATGTGTTCTAAGACATTTCCTTCTAAATCGAGTAACGTTTCTATAGAAACGACAGGATTTTCTTTTGGGATACGACAATCACATTTCCGATCCACTAATCCTTCTTTACTGCATCCCTCACTCCCACACATTGAAAAATTCACACGGAAATTACGTCGCTGTGAAATACGGGTACTATGTGTTCTAAGACATTTCCTTCTAAATCGAGTAACGTTTCTATGGAAACGAGAGGATTTTCTTTTGGGATACGACAATCACATTAACGATCCACTAATCCTTCTTTACTGCATCCCTCACTCCCACACATTGAAGAATTCACACGGAAACTCCGTCGCTTTGAAATACGAGTACTATGTGTTCTAAGACATTTCCTTCTAAATCGAGTAACGTTTCTATGGAAACGACAGGATTTTCTTTTGGGATACGACAATCACATTTACGATCCACTAATCCTTCTTTACTGCATCCCTCACTCCCAAACATTGAAGAATTCACACGGAAATTGCGTCGCTGTGAAATACGAGTACTATGTGTTCTAAGACATTTCCTTCTAAATCGAGTAACGTTTCTATGGAAACGACAGGATTTTCTTTTGGGATACGACAATCACATTTCCGATCCTCTAATCCTTCTTTACTGCATCCCTCACTCCGACACATTGAAGAATTCACACGGAAATTGCGTCGCTGTGAAATACGAGTACTATGTGTTCTAAGACATTTCCTTCTAAATCGAGTAACGTTTCTATGGAAACGACAGGATTCTCATTTGGGATACGACAATCACATTTCCGATCCACTAATCCTTCTTTGCTGCATCCCTCACTCCCACACATTGAAGAATTCACACGGAAATTGCGTCGCTGTGAAATACGAGTACTATGTGTTCTAAGACATTTCCTTCTAAATCGAGTAACGTTTCTATAGAAACGACAGGATTATCTTTTGGGATACGACAATCACATTTCCGATCCACTAATCCTTCTTTACTGCATCCCTCACTCCCACACATTGAAGAATTCACACGGAAATTGCGTCGCTGTGAAATACGAGTACTATGTGTTCTAAGACATTTCCTTCTAAATCGAGTAACGTTTCTATGGAAACGAGAGGATTTTCTTTTGGGATACGACAATCACATTTACGATCCACTAATCCTTCTTTACTGCATCCCTCACTCCCACACATTGAAGAATTCACACGGAAACTCCGTCGCTGTGAAATACGAGTACTATGTGTTCCAAGACATTTCCTTCTAAATCGAGTAACGTTTCTATGGAAACGACAGGATTTTCTTTTGGGATACGACAATCACATTTCCGATCCACTAATCCTTCTTTACTGCATCCCTCACTCCCAAACATTGAAGAATTCACACGGAAATTGCGTCGCTGTGAAATACGAGTACTATGAGTTCTAAGACATTTTCTTCTAAATCGAGTAACGTTTCTATGGAAACGACAGGATTTTCTTTTCGGATACGACAATCACATTTCCGATTCACTAATCCTTCTTTACTGCATCCCTCACTCCCACACATTGAAGAATTCACACGGAAATTGCGTCGCTGTGAAATACGAGTACTATGTGTTCTAAGACATTTCCTTCTAAATCGAGTAACGTTTCTATGGAAACGACAGGATTTTCTTTTGGGATATGACAATCACATTTCCGATCCACTAATCCTTCTTTACTGCATCCCTCACTCCCAAACATTGACGAATTCACACGGAAATTGCGTCGCTGTGAAATACGAGTACTATGTGTTCTAAGACATTTCCTTCTAAGTCGAGTAACGTTTCTATGGAAACGACAGGATTTTCTTTTGGGATACGACAATCTTATTTCCGATCCGCTAATCCTTCTTTACTGCATCCCTAACTCCCAAACATTGACGAATTCACACGGAAATTCCGTCGCTGTGAAATACGAGTACTATGTGTTCTAAGACATTTCCTTCTAAATCGAGTAACATTTCTATGGAAACGACAGGATTTTCTTTTGGGATACGACAATCACATTTCCGATCCACTAATCCTTCTTTACTGCATCCCTCACTCCCACACATTGAAGAATTCACACGAAAATTGCGTCGCTGTGAAATACGAGTACTATGTGTTCTAAGACATTTCCTTCTAAATCGAGTAACGTTTCTATAGAAACGACAAGATTTTCTTTTGGGATACGACAATCACATTTCCGATCCACTAATCCTTCTTTACTGCATCCCTCACTCCCACACATTGAAAAATTCACACGGAAATTACGTCGCTGTGAAATACGAGTACTATGTGTTCTAAGACATTTCCTTCTAAATCGAGTAACGTTTCTATGGAAACGAGAGGATTTTCTTTTGGGATACGACAATCACATTAACGATCCACTAATCCTTCTTTACTGCATCCCTCACTCCCACACATTGAAGAATTCACACGGAAACTCCGTCGCTGTGAAATACGAGTACTATGTGTTCTAAGACATTTCCTTCTAAATCGAGTAACGTTTCTATGGAAACGACAGGATTTTCTTTTGGGATACGACAATCACATTTACGATCCACTAATCCTTCTTTACTGCATCCCTCACTCCCAAACATTGAAGAATTCACACGGAAATTGCGTCGCTGTGAAATACGAGTACTATGTGTTCTAAGACATTTCCTTCTAAATCGAGTAACGTTTCTATGGAAACGACAGGATTTTCTTTTGGGATACGACAATCACATTTCCGATCCTCTAATCCTTCTTTACTGCATCCCTCACTCCGACACATTGAAGAATTCACACGGAAATTGCGTCGCTGTGAAATACGAGTACTATGTGTTCTAAGACATTTCCTTGTAAATCGAGTAACGTTTCTATGGAAACGACAGGATTTTCTTTTGGGATACCACAATCACATTTCCGATCCACTAATCCTTCTTTACTGCATCCCTCACTCCCACACATTGAAGAATTCACACGGAAATTGCGTCGCTGTGAAATACGAGTACTATGTGTTCTAAGACATTTCCTTCTAAATAGAGTAACGTTTCTATGGAAACGACAGGATTTTCTTTTGGGTACGTCAATCACATTTCCGATCCACTAATCCTTCTTTACTGCATCCCTCACTCCCACACATTGAAGAATTCACACGGAAATTGCGTCGCTGTGAAATACGAGTACTATGTGTTCTAAGACATTTCCTTCTAAATCGAGTAACGTTTCTATGGAAACGACAGGATTTTCTTTTGGGATACGACAATCACATTTCCGATCCACTAATCCTTCTTTACTGCATCCCTTACTCCCACACATTGAAGAATTCACACGGAAATTGCGTCGCTGTGAAATACGAGTACTATGTGTTCTAAGACATTTCCTTCTAAATCGAGTAACGTTTCTATGGAAACGACAGGATTTTCTTTTGGGGTACGACAATCACATTTCCGACCCACTAATCCTTCTTTACTGCATCCCTCACTCCCAAACATTGACGAATTCACACGGAAATTGCGTCGCTATGAAATACGAGTACTATGTGATCTAAGACATTTCCTTCTAAATCGAGTAACGTTTCTATGGAAACGACAGGATTTTCTTTTGGGATACGACAATCACATTTCCGATCCACTAATCCTTCTTTACTGCTTACCTCACTCGCACACATTGAAGAATTCACACGGAAATTCCGTCGCTGTGAAATACGAGTACTATGTGTTCTAAGACATTTTCTTCTAAATCGAGTAACGTTTCTATGGAAACGACAGGATTTTCTTTTGGGATACGACAATCACATTTCCGATCCACTAATCCTTCTTTACTGCGTCCCTCACTCCCAAACATTGAAGAATTCACACGGTAATTGCGTCGCTGTGAAATACGAGTACTATGTGTTCTAAGACATTTCCTTCTAAATCGAGTAACGTTTCTATGGAAACGACAGGATTTTCTTTTGGGATACGACAATCACATTTCCGATCCACTAATCCTTCTTTACTGCATCCCTCACTCCCACACATTGAAGAATTCACACGGAAATTGCGTCGCTGTGAAATACGAGTACTATGTGTTCTAAGACATTTCCTTCTAAATCGAGTAACGTTTCTATGGAAACGACAGGATTTTCTTTTGGGGGTACGACAATCACATTTCCGATCCACAACCTTCTTTACTGCATCCCTCACTCCCACACATTGAAGAATTCACACGGAAATTGCGCCGCTGTGAAATACGAGTACTATGTGTTCTAAGACATTTCCTTCTAAATCGAGTAACGTTTCTATGGAAACGACAGGATTTTCTTTTGGGATACGACAATCACATTTACGATCCACTAATCCTTCTTTACTGCATCCCTCACTCCCACACATTGAAGAATTCACACGGAAATTGCGTCGCTGTGAAATACGAGTACTATGTGTTCTAAAACATTTCCTTCTAAATCGAGTAACGTTTCTATGGAAACGACAGGATTTTCTTTTGGGATACGACAATCACATATCCGATCCACTATTCCTTCTTTACTGCATCCCTCACTCCCAAACATTGAAGAATTCACACGGAAATTGCGTCGCTGTGAAATACGAGTACTATGTGTTCTAAGACATTTCCTTCTAAATCGAGTAACGTTTCTATGGAAACGACAGGATTTTCTTTTGGGATACGACAATCACATTTCCGATCCTCTAATCCTTCTTTACTGCATCCCTCACTCCGACACATTGAAGAATTCACACGGAAATTGCGTCGCTGTGAAATACGAGTACTATGTGTTCTAAGACATTTCCTTCTAAATCGAGTAACGTTTCTATGGAAACGACAGGATTCTCATTTGGGATACGACAATCACATTTCCGATCCACTAATCCTTCTTTGCTGCATCCCTCACTCCCACACATTGAAGAATTCACACGGAAATTGCGTCGCTGTGAAATACGAGTACTATGTGTTCTAAGACATTTCCTTCTAAATCGAGTAACGTTTCTATAGAAACGACAGGATTATCTTTTGGGATACGACAATCACATTTCCGATCCACTAATCCTTCTTTACTGCATCCCTCACTCCCACACATTGAAGAATTCACACGGAAATTGCGTCGCTGTGAAATACGAGTACTATGTGTTCTAAGACATTTCCTTCTAAATCGAGTAACGTTTCTATGGAAACGAGAGGATTTTCTTTTGGGATACGACAATCACATTTACGATCCACTAATCCTTCTTTACTGCATCCCTCACTCCCACACATTGAAGAATTCACACGGAAACTCCGTCGCTGTGAAATACGAGTACTATGTGTTCCAAGACATTTCCTTCTAAATCGAGTAACGTTTCTATGGAAACGACAGGATTTTCTTTTGGGATACGACAATCACATTTCCGATCCACTAATCCTTCTTTACTGCATCCCTCACTCCCAAACATTGAAGAATTCACACGGAAATTGCGTCGCTGTGAAATACGAGTACTATGAGTTCTAAGACATTTTCTTCTAAATCGAGTAACGTTTCTATGGAAACGACAGGATTTTCTTTTCGGATACGACAATCACATTTCCGATTCACTAATCCTTCTTTACTGCATCCCTCACTCCCACACATTGAAGAATTCACACGGAAATTGCGTCGCTGTGAAATACGAGTACTATGTGTTCTAAGACATTTCCTTCTAAATCGAGTAACGTTTCTATGGAAACGACAGGATTTTCTTTTGGGATATGACAATCACATTTCCGATCCACTAATCCTTCTTTACTGCATCCCTCACTCCCAAACATTGACGAATTCACACGGAAATTGCGTCGCTGTGAAATACGAGTACTATGTGTTCTAAGACATTTCCTTCTAAGTCGAGTAACGTTTCTATGGAAACGACAGGATTTTCTTTTGGGATACGACAATCTTATTTCCGATCCGCTAATCCTTCTTTACTGCATCCCTAACTCCCAAACATTGACGAATTCACACGGAAATTCCGTCGCTGTGAAATACGAGTACTATGTGTTCTAAGACATTTCCTTCTAAATCGAGTAACATTTCTATGGAAACGACAGGATTTTCTTTTGGGATACGACAATCACATTTCCGATCCACTAATCCTTCTTTACTGCATCCCTCACTCCCACACATTGAAGAATTCACACGAAAATTGCGTCGCTGTGAAATACGAGTACTATGTGTTCTAAGACATTTCCTTCTAAATCGAGTAACGTTTCTATAGAAACGACAAGATTTTCTTTTGGGATACGACAATCACATTTCCGATCCACTAATCCTTCTTTACTGCATCCCTCACTCCCACACATTGAAAAATTCACACGGAAATTACGTCGCTGTGAAATACGAGTACTATGTGTTCTAAGACATTTCCTTGTAAATCGAGTAACGTTTCTATGGAAACGAGAGGATTTTCTTTTGGGATACGACAATCACATTAACGATCCACTAATCCTTCTTTACTGCATCCCTCACTCCCACACATTGAAGAATTCACACGGAAACTCCGTCGCTGTGAAATACGAGTACTATGTGTTCTAAGACATTTCCTTCTAAATCGAGTAACGTTTCTATGGAAACGACAGGATTTTCTTTTGGGATACGACAATCACATTTACGATCCACTAATCCTTCTTTACTGCATCCCTCACTCCCAAACATTGAAGAATTCACACGGAAATTACGTCGCTGTGAAATACGAGTACTATGTGTTCTAAGACATTTCCTTCTAAATCGAGTAACGTTTCTATGGAAACGACAGGATTTTCTTTTGGGATACGACAATCACATTTCCGATCCTCTAATCCTTCTTTACTGCATCCCTCACTCCGACACATTGAAGAATTCACACGGAAATTGCGTCGCTGTGAAATACGAGTACTATGTGTTCTAAGACATTTCCTTCTAAATCGAGTAACGTTTCTATGGAAACGACAGGATTTTCTTTTGGGATACGACAATCACATTTCCGATCCACTAATCCTTCTTTACTGCATCCCTCACTCCCACACATTGAAGAATTCACACGGAAATTGCGTCGCTGTGAAATACGAGTACTATGTGTTCTAAGACATTTCCTTCTAAATAGAGTAACGTTTCTATGGAAACGACAGGATTTTCTTTTGGGTACGTCAATCACATTTCCGATCCACTAATCCTTCTTTACTGCATCCCTCACTCCCACACATTGAAGAATTCACACGGAAATTGCGTCGCTGTGAAATACGAGTACTATGTGTTCTAAGACATTTCCTTCTAAATCGAGTAACGTTTCTATGGAAACGACAGGATTTTCTTTTGGGATACGACAATCACATTTCCGATCCACTAATCCTTCTTTACTGCATCCCTTACTCCCACACATTGAAGAATTCACACGGAAATTGCGTCGCTGTGAAATACGAGTACTATGTGTTCTAAGACATTTCCTTCTAAATCGAGTAACGTTTCTATGGAAACGACAGGATTTTCTTTTGGGGTACGACAATCACATTTCCGACCCACTAATCCTTCTTTACTGCATCCCTCACTCCCAAACATTGACGAATTCACACGGAAATTGCGTCGCTATGAAATACGAGTACTATGTGATCTAAGACATTTCCTTCTAAATCGAGTAACGTTTCTATGGAAACGACAGGATTTTCTTTTGGGATACGACAATCACATTTCCGATCCACTAATCCTTCTTTACTGCTTACCTCACTTGCACACATTGAAGAATTCACACGGAAATTCCGTCGCTGTGAAATACGAGTACTATGTGTTCTAAGACATTTTCTTCTAAATCGAGTAACGTTTCTATGGAAACGACAGGATTTTCTTTTGGGATACGACAATCACATTTCCGATCCACTAATCCTTCTTTACTGCGTCCCTCACTCCCAAACATTGAAGAATTCACACGGTAATTGCGTCGCTGTGAAATACGAGTACTATGTGTTCTAAGACATTTCCTTCTAAATCGAGTAACGTTTCTATGGAAACGACAGGATTTTCTTTTGGGATACGACAATCACATTTCCGATCCACTAATCCTTCTTTACTGCATCCCTCACTCCCACACATTGAAGAATTCACACGGAAATTGCGTCGCTGTGAAATACGAGTACTATGTGTTCTAAGACATTTCCTTCTAAATCGAGTAACGTTTCTATGGAAACGACAGGATTTTCTTTTGGGGGTACGACAATCACATTTCCGATCCACAACCTTCTTTACTGCATCCCTCACTCCCACACATTGAAGAATTCACACGGAAATTGCGCCGCTGTGAAATACGAGTACTATGTGTTCTAAGACATTTCCTTCTAAATCGAGTAACGTTTCTATGGAAACGACAGGATTTTCTTTTGGGATACGACAATCACATTTACGATCCACTAATCCTTCTTTACTGCATCCCTCACTCCCACACATTGAAGAATTCACACGGAAATTGCGTCGCTGTGAAATACGAGTACTATGTGTTCTAAAACATTTCCTTCTAAATCGAGTAACGTTTCTATGGAAACGACAGGATTTTCTTTTGGGATACGACAATCACATATCCGATCCACTATTCCTTCTTTACTGCATCCCTCACTCCCAAACATTGAAGAATTCACACGGAAATTGCGTCGCTGTGAAATACGAGTACTATGTGTTCTAAGACATTTCCTTCTAAATCGAGTAACGTTTCTATGGAAACGACAGGATTTTCTTTTGGGATACGACAATCACATTTCCGATCCACTAATCCTTCTTTACTGCATCCCTCACTCCCACACATTGAAGAATTCACACGGAAATTGCGTCGCTGTGAAATACGAGTACTATGTGTTCTAAGACATTTACTTCTAAATCGAGTAACGTTTCTATGGAAACGACAGGATTTTCTTTGGGATACGACAATCTTATTTCCGATCCGCTAATCCTTCTTTACTGCATCCGTAACTCCCAAACATTGACGAATTCACACGGAAATTCCGTCGCTGTGAAATACGAGTACTATGTGTTCTAAGACATTTCCTTCTAAATCGAGTAACGTTTCTATGGAAACGACAGGATTCTCTTTTGGGATACGACAATCACATTTCCGATCCACTAATCCTTCTTTGCTGCATCCCTCACTCCCACACATTGAAGAATTCACACGGAAATTGCGTCGCTGTGAAATACGAGTACTATGTGTTCTAAGACATTTCCTTCTAAATCGAGTAACGTTTCTATGGAAACGAGGGGATTTTCTTTTGGGATACGACAATCACATTTCCGATCCACTAATCCTTCTTTACTGCATCCCTCACTCCCACACATTGAAGAATTCACACGAAAATTGCGTCGCTGTGAAATACGAGTACTATGTGTTCTAAGACATTTCCTTCTAAATCGAGTAACGTTTCTATAGAAACGACAAGATTTTCTTTTGGGATACGACAATCACATTTCCGATCCACTAATCCTTCTTTACTGCATCCCTCACTCCCACACATTGAAAAATTCACACGGAAATTACGTCGCTGTGAAATACGAGTACTATGTGTTCTAAGACATTTCCTTGTAAATCGAGTAACGTTTCTATGGAAACGAGAGGATTTTCTTTTGGGATACGACAATCACATTAACGATCCACTAATCCTTCTTTACTGCATCCCTCACTCCCACACATTGAAGAATTCACACGGAAACTCCGTCGCTGTGAAATACGAGTACTATGTGTTCTAAGACATTTCCTTCTAAATCGAGTAACGTTTCTATGGAAACGACAGGATTTTCTTTTGGGATACGACAATCACATTTACGATCCACTAATCCTTCTTTACTGCATCCCTCACTCCCAAACATTGAAGAATTCACACGGAAATTACGTCGCTGTGAAATACGAGTACTATGTGTTCTAAGAAATTTCCTTCTAAATCGAGTAACGTTTCTATGGAAACGACAGGATTTTCTTTTGGGATACGACAATCACATTTCCGATCCTCTAATCCTTCTTTACTGCATCCCTCACTCCGACACATTGAAGAATTCACACGGAAATTGCGTCGCTGTGAAATACGAGTACTATGTGTTCTAAGACATTTCCTTCTAAATCGAGTAACGTTTCTATGGAAACGACAGGATTTTCTTTTGGGATACGACAATCACATTTCCGATCCACTAATCCTTCTTTACTGCATCCCTCACTCCCACACATTGAAGAATTCACACGGAAATTGCGTCGCTGTGAAATACGAGTACTATGTGTTCTAAGACATTTCCTTCTAAATAGAGTAACGTTTCTATGGAAACGACAGGATTTTCTTTTGGGTACGTCAATCACATTTCCGATCCACTAATCCTTCTTTACTGCATCCCTCACTCCCACACATTGAAGAATTCACACGGAAATTGCGTCGCTGTGAAATACGAGTACTATGTGTTCTAAGACATTTCCTTCTAAATCGAGTAACGTTTCTATGGAAACGACAGGATTTTCTTTTGGGATACGACAATCACATTTCCGATCCACTAATCCTTCTTTACTGCATCCCTTACTCCCACACATTGAAGAATTCACACGGAAATTGCGTCGCTGTGAAATACGAGTACTATGTGTTCTAAGACATTTCCTTCTAAATCGAGTAACGTTTCTATGGAAACGACAGGATTTTCTTTTGGGGTACGACAATCACATTTCCGACCCACTAATCCTTCTTTACTGCATCCCTCACTCCCAAACATTGACGAATTCACACGGAAATTGCGTCGCTATGAAATACGAGTACTATGTGATCTAAGACATTTCCTTCTAAATCGAGTAACGTTTCTATGGAAACGACAGGATTTTCTTTTGGGATACGACAATCACATTTCCGATCCACTAATCCTTCTTTACTGCTTACCTCACTTGCACACATTGAAGAATTCACACGGAAATTCCGTCGCTGTGAAATACGAGTACTATGTGTTCTAAGACATTTTCTTCTAAATCGAGTAACGTTTCTATGGAAACGACAGGATTTTCTTTTGGGATACGACAATCACATTTCCGATCCACTAATCCTTCTTTACTGCGTCCCTCACTCCCAAACATTGAAGAATTCACACGGTAATTGCGTCGCTGTGAAATACGAGTACTATGTGTTCTAAGACATTTCCTTCTAAATCGAGTAACGTTTCTATGGAAACGACAGGATTTTCTTTTGGGATACGACAATCACATTTCCGATCCACTAATCCTTCTTTACTGCATCCCTCACTCCCACACATTGAAGAATTCACACGGAAATTGCGTCGCTGTGAAATACGAGTACTATGTGTTCTAAGACATTTCCTTCTAAATCGAGTAACGTTTCTATGGAAACGACAGGATTTTCTTTTGGGGGTACGACAATCACATTTCCGATCCACAACCTTCTTTACTGCATCCCTCACTCCCACACATTGAAGAATTCACACGGAAATTGCGCCGCTGTGAAATACGAGTACTATGTGTTCTAAGACATTTCCTTCTAAATCGAGTAACGTTTCTATGGAAACGACAGGATTTTCTTTTGGGATACGACAATCACATTTACGATCCACTAATCCTTCTTTACTGCATCCCTCACTCCCACACATTGAAGAATTCACACGGAAATTGCGTCGCTGTGAAATACGAGTACTATGTGTTCTAAAACATTTCCTTCTAAATCGAGTAACGTTTCTATGGAAACGACAGGATTTTCTTTTGGGATACGACAATCACATATCCGATCCACTATTCCTTCTTTACTGCATCCCTCACTCCCAAACATTGAAGAATTCACACGGAAATTGCGTCGCTGTGAAATACGAGTACTATGTGTTCTAAGACATTTCCTTCTAAATCGAGTAACGTTTCTATGGAAACGACAGGATTTTCTTTTGGGATACGACAATCACATTTCCGATCCACTAATCCTTCTTTACTGCATCCCTCACTCCCACACATTGAAGAATTCACACGGAAATTGCGTCGCTGTGAAATACGAGTACTATGTGTTCTAAGACATTTACTTCTAAATCGAGTAACGTTTCTATGGAAACGACAGGATTTTCTTTGGGATACGACAATCTTATTTCCGATCCGCTAATCCTTCTTTACTGCATCCGTAACTCCCAAACATTGACGAATTCACACGGAAATTCCGTCGCTGTGAAATACGAGTACTATGTGTTCTAAGACATTTCCTTCTAAATCGAGTAACGTTTCTATGGAAACGACAGGATTCTCTTTTGGGATACGACAATCACATTTCCGATCCACTAATCCTTCTTTGCTGCATCCCTCACTCCCACACATTGAAGAATTCACACGGAAATTGCGTCGCTGTGAAATACGAGTACTATGTGTTCTAAGACATTTCCTTCTAAATCGAGTAACGTTTCTATGGAAACGAGGGGATTTTCTTTTGGGATACGACAATCACATTTACGATCCACTAATCCTTCTTTACTGCATCCCTCACTCTCACACATTGAAGAATTCACACGGAAACTCCGTCGCTGTGAAATACGAGTACTATGTGTTCTAAGACATTTCCTTCTAAATCGAGTAACGTTTCTATGGAAACGACAGGATTTTCTTTTGGGATACGACAATCACATTTCCGATCCACTAATCCTTCTTTACTGCATCCCTCACTCCCAAACATTGAAGAATTCACACGGAAATTGCGTCGCTGTGAAATACGAGTACTATGAGTTCTAAGACATTTTCTTCTAAATCGAGTAACGTTTCTATGGAAACGACAGGATTTTCTTTTGGGATACGACAATCTTATTTCCGATCCGCTAATCCTTCTTTACTGCATCCCTAACTCCCAAACATTGACGAATTCACACGGAAATTTCGTCGCTGTGAAATACGAGTACTATGTGTTCTAAGACATTTCCTTCTAAATCGAGTAACATTTCTATGGATACGACAGGATTTTCTTTTGGGATACGACAATCACATTTCCGATCCACTAATCCTTCTTTACTGCATCCCTCACTCCCACACATTGAAGAATTCACACGGAAATTGCGTCGCTGTGAAATACGAGTACTATGTGTTCTAAGACATTTCCTTCTAAATCGAGTAACGTTTCTATAGAAACGACAGGATTTTCTTTTGGGATACGACAATCACATTTCCGATCCACTAATCCTTCTTTACTGCATCCCTCACTCCCACACATTGAAGAATTCACACGGAAATTACGTCGCTGTGAAATACGAGTACTATGTGTTCTAAGACATTTCCTTCTAAATCGAGTAACGTTTCTATGGAAACGAGAGGATTTTCTTTTGGGATACGACAATCACATTAACGATCCACTAATCCTTCTTTACTGCATCCCTCACTCCCACACATTGAAGAATTCACACGGAAACTCCGTCGCTGTGAAATACGAGTACTATGTGTTCTAAGACATTTCCTTCTAAATCGAGTAACGTTTCTATGGAAACGACAGGATTTTCTTTTGGGATACGACAATCACATTTCCGATCCACTAATCCTTCTTTACTGCATCCCTCACTCCCAAACATTGAAGAATTCACACGGAAATTGCGTCGCTGTGAAATACGAGTACTATGTGTTCTAAGACATTTCCTTCTAAATCGAGTAACGTTTCTATGGAAACGACAGGATTTTCTTTTGGGATACGACAATCACATTTCCGATCCACTAATCCTTCTTTACTGCATCCCTCACTCCGACACATTGAAGAATTCACACGGAAATTGCGTCGCTGTGAAATACGAGTACTATGTGTTCTAAGACATTTCCTTCTAAATCGAGTAACGTTTCTATGGAAACGACAGGATTTTCTTCTGGGATACGACAATCACATTTCCGATCCACTAATCCTTCTTTACTGCATCCCTCACTCCCACACATTGAAGAATTCACACGGAAATTGCGTCGCTGTGAAATACGAGTACTATGTGTTCTAAGACATTTCCTTCTAAATAGGGTAACGTTTCTATGGAAGCGACAGGATTTTCTTTTGGGTACGTCAATCACATTTCCGATCCACTAATCCTTCTTTACTGCATCCCTCACTCCCACACATTGAAGAATTCACACGGAAATTGCGTCGCTGTGAAATACGAGTACTATGTGTTCTAAGACATTTCCTTCTAAATCGAGTAACGTTTCTATGGAAACGACAGGATTTTCTTTTGGGATACGACAATCACATTTCCGATCCACTAATCCTTCTTTACTGCATCCCTTACTCCCACACATTGAAGAATTCACACGGAAATTGCGTCGCTGTGAAATACGAGTACTATGTGTTCTAAGACTTTTCCTACTAAATCAAGTAACGTTTCTATGGAAACGACAGGATTTTCTTTTGGGGTACGACAATCACATTTCCGACCCACTAATCCTTCTTTACTGCATCCCTCACTCCCAAACATTGACGAATTCACACGGAAATTGCGTCGCTATGAAATACGAGTACTATGTGATCTAAGACATTTCCTTCTAAATCGAGTAACGTTTCTATGGAAACGACAGGATTTTCTTTTGGGATACGACAATCACATTTCCGATCCACTAATCCTTCTTTACTGCTTACCTCACTCCCACACATTGAAGAATTCACACGGAAATTGCGTCGCTGTGAAATACGAGTACTATGTGTTCTAAGACATTTCCTTCTAAATCGAGTAACGTTTCTATGGAAACGACAGGATTTTCTTTTGGGATACGACAATCACATTTACGATCCACTAATCCTTCTTTACTGCATCCCTCATTCCCACATATTGAAGAATTCACACGGTAATTCCGTCGCTGTAAAAACGAGTACAACGTGTTCTAAGACATTTCCTTCTAAATCGAGAAACGTTTCTATGGAAACGACAGGATTTTCTTTTGGGATACGACAATCACATTTCCGATCCACTAATCCTTCTTTACTGCATCCCTCACTCCCAAACATTGAAGAATTCACACGGAAATTGCGTCGCTGTGAAATACGAGTACTATGTGTTCTAAGACATTTCCTTCTAAATCGAGTAACGTTTCTATGGAAACGACAGGATTTTCTTTTGGGATACGACAATCACATTTCCGATCCACTAATCCTTCTTTACTGCATCCCTCACTCCCACACATTGAAGAATTCACACGGAAATTGCGTCGCTGTGAAATACGAGTACTATGTGTTCTAAGACATTTCCTTCTAAATCGAGTAACGTTTCTATGGAAACGACAGGATTTTCTTTTGGGATACGACAATCACATTTCCGATCCACAACCTTCTTTACTGCATCCCTCACTCCCACACATTGAAGAATTCACACGGAAATTGCGCCGCTGTGAAATACGAGTACTATGTGTTCTAAGACATTTCCTTCTAAATCGAGTAATGTTTCTATGGAAACGACAGGATTTTCTTTTGGGATACGACAATCACATTTACGATCCACTAATCCTTCTTGACTGCATCCCTCACTCCCACACATTGAAGAATTCACACGGAAATTGCGTCGCTGTGAAATACGAGTACTATGGGTTCTAAGAAATTTCCTTCTAAATCGAGTACCGTTTCTATGGAAACGACAGGATTTTCTTTTGGGATACGACAATCACATTTCCGATCCACTAATCCTTCTTTACTGCATCCCTCACTCCCACACATTGAAGAATTCACACGGAAATTGCGTCGCTGTGAAATACTAGTACTATGTGTTCTAAGACATTTCCTTCTAAATCGAGTAACGTTTCTATGGAAACGATAGGATTTTCTTTCGGGATACGTCAATGACATTTCCGATCCACTAATCCTTCTTTACTGCATCCCTCACTCCCACACATTGAGGAATTCACACGGAAATTTCGTCGCTGTTAAATTCGAGTACTATGTGTTCTAAGACATTTCCTTCTAAATCGAGTAACGTTTCTATGGAAACGACAGGATTTTCTTTCGGGATACGTCAATCACATTTCCGATCCACTAATCCTTCTTTACTGCATCCCTCACTCCCACACATTGAAGAATTCACACGGAAATTGCGTCGCTGTGAAATACGAGTACTATGTGTTCTAAGACATTTCCTTCTAAATCGAGTAACGTTTCTATGGAAACGACAGGATTTTGTTTTGGGATACGACAATCACATTTACGATCCACTAATCCTTCTTTACTGCATCCCTCACTCCCACACATTGAAGAATCCACACGGAAATTGCTTCGCTGTGAAATACGAGTACTATGTGTTCTAAGACATTTCCTTCTAAATCGAGTAACGTTTCTATAGAAACGACAGGATTTTCTTTTGGGATACAATAATCACATTTCCAATCCACTAATCCTTCTTTACTGCATCCCTCACTCCCAAACATTGACGGATTAACACGGAAATTCCGTCGCTATGCAATACGAGTACTATGTGTTCTAAGACATTTCCTTCTAAATCGAGTAACGTTTCTATGGAAACGACAGGATTTTCTTTTCGGGTACGACAATCTCATTTCCGATCCGCTAATCTTTCTTTACTGCATCCCTCACTCCCAAGCATTGACGAATTCACACGGAAATTCCGTCGCTGTGAAATACGAGTACTATGTGTTCTAAGACATTTCCTTCTAAATCGAGTAACGTTTCTATGGAAACGACAGGATTATCTTTTGGGATACGACAATCACATTTCCGATCCACTAATCCTTCTTTACTGCATCCCTTACTCCCACACATTGAAGAATTCACACGGAAATTGCGTCGCTGTGAAATACGAGTACTATGTGTTCTAAGACATTTCCTTCTAATTCGAGTAACGTTTCTATGGAAACGACAGGATTTTCTTTTGGGGTACGACAATCACATTTCCGACCCAGTAATTCTTCTTTACTGCATCCCTCACTCCCAAACATTGACGAATTCACACGGAAATTGCGTCGCTATGAAATACGAGTACTATGTGTTCTAAGACATTTCCTTCTAAATCGAGTAACGTTTCTATGGAAACGACAGGATTTTCTTTTGGGATACGACAATCACATTTCCGATCCACTAATCCTTCTTTACTGCTTACCTCACTCCCACACATTGAAGAATTCACACGGAAATTGCGTCGCTGTGAAATACGAGTACTATGTGTTCTAAGACAATTCTTTCTAAATCGAGTAACGTTTCTATGGAAACGACAGGATTTTCTTTTGGGATACGACAATCACATTTACGATCCACTAATCCTTCTTTACTGCATCCCTCATTCCCACATATTGAAGAATTCACACGGTAATTCCGTCGCTGTAAAAACGAGTACTATGTGTTCTAAGACATTTCCTTCTAAATCGAGAAACGTTTCTATGGAAACGACAGGATTTTCTTTTGGGATACGACAATCACATTTCCGATCCACTAATCCTTCTATACTGCATCCCTCACTCCCAAACATTGAAGAATTCACACGGAAATTGCGTCGCTGTAAAATACGAGTACTATGTGTTCTAACACATTTGCTTCTAAATCGAGTAACGTATCTATGGAAACGACAGGATTTTCTTTTGGGATACGACAATCACATTTCCGATCCACTAATCCTTCTTTACTGCATCCCTCACTCCCACACATTGAAGAATTCACACGGAAATTGCGTCGCTGTGAAATACGAGTACTATGTGTTCTAAGACATTTCCTTCTAAATCGAGTAACGTTTCTATGGAAACGACATGATTTTCTTTTGGGATACGACAATCACATTTCCGATCCACAACCTTCTTTACTGCATCCCTCACTCCCACACATTGAAGAATTCACACGGAAATTGCGCCGCTGTGAAATACGAGTACTATGTGTTCTAAGACATTTCCTTCTAAATCGAGTAACGTTTCTATGGAAACGACAGGATTTCCTTTTGGGATACGACAATCACATTTACGATCCACTAATCCTTCTTTACTGCATCCCTCACTCCCACACATTGAAAAATTCACACGGAAATTGCGTCGCTGTGAAATACGAGTACTATGTGTTCTAAGACATTTCCTTCTAAATCGAGTAACGTTTCTATGGAATCGACAGGATTTTCTTTTGGGATACGACAATCACATTTCCGATCCACTATTCCTTCTTTACTGCATCCCTCACTCCCAAACATTGAAGAATTCACACGGAAATTGCGTCGCTGTGAAATACGAGTACTATGTGTTCTAAGACATTTCCTTCTAAATCGAGTAACGTTTCTATGGAAACGACAGGATTTTCTTTTGGGATACGACAATCACATTTCCGATCCACTAATCCTTCTTTATTGCATCCCTCACTCCCACACATTGAAGAATTCACACGGAAATTGCGTCGCTGTGAAATACGAGTACTATGTGTTCTAAGACATTTCCTTCTAAATCGAGTAACGTTTCTATGGAAACGACAGGACTTTCTTTGGGATACGACAATCTTATTTCCGATCCGCTAATCCTTCTTTACTGCATCCCTAACTCCCAAACATTGACGAATTCACACGGAAATTCCATCGCTGTGAAATACGAGTACTATGTGTTCTAAGACATTTCCTTCTAAATCGAGTAACATTTCTATGGAAACGACAGGATTTTCTTTTGGGATACGACAATCACATTTCCGATCCACTAATCCTTCTTTACTGCATCCCTCACTCCCACACATTGAAGAATTCACACGGAAATTGCGTCGCTGTGAAATACGAGTACTATGTGTTCTAAGACATTTCCATCTAAATCGAGTAACGTTTCTATAGAAACGACAGGATTTTCTTTTGGGATACGACAATCACATTTCCGATCCACTAATCCTTCTTTACTGCATCCCTCACTCCCACACATTGAAGAATTCACACGGAAATTACGTCACTGTGAAATACGAGTACTATGTGTTCTAAGACATTTCCTTCTAAATCGAGTAACGTTTCTATGGAAACGAGAGGATTTTCTTTTGGGATACGACAATCACATTAACGATCCACTAATCCTTCTTTACTGCATCCCTCACTCCCACACATTGAAGAATTCACACGGAAACTCCGTCGCTGTGAAATACGAGTACTATGTGTTCTAAGACATTTCCTTCTAAATCGCGTAACGTTTCTATGGAAACGACAGGATTTTCTTTTGGGATACGACAATCACATTTCCGATCCACTAATCCTTCTTTACTGCATCCCTCACTCCCAAACATTGAAGAATTCACACGGAAATTGCGTCGCTGTGAAATACGAGTACTATGTGTTCTAAGACATTTCCGTCTAAATCGAGTAACGTTTCTATGGAAACGACAGGATTTTCTTTTGGGATATGACAATCACATTTCCGATCCACTAATCCATCTTTACTGCATCCCTCACTCCCAAACATTGACGAATTCACACGGAAATTGCGTCGCTGTGAAATACGAGTACTCTGTGTTCTAAGACATTTCCTTCTAAGTCGAGTAACGTTTCTATGGAAACGACAGGATTTTCTTTTGGGATACGACAATCTTATTTCCGATCCGCTAATCCTTCTTTAC
This sequence comes from Schistocerca piceifrons, assembly GCF_021461385.2. NCBI lineage: Eukaryota > Metazoa > Arthropoda > Insecta > Orthoptera > Acrididae > Schistocerca > Schistocerca piceifrons. The sequence continues at coordinate 600,378,057 of NC_060144.1, read as the reverse complement.
TGCATCCCTAACTCCCAAACATTGACGAATTCACACGGAAATTCCGTCGCTGTGAAATACGAGTACTATGTGTTCTAAGACATTTCCTTCTAAATCGAGTAACATTTCTATGGAAACGACAGGATTTTCTTTTGGGATACGAAAATCACATTTCCGATCCACTAATCCTTCTTTACTGCATCCCTCACTCCCACACATTGAAGAATTCACACGGAAATTGCGTCGCTGTGAAATACGAGTACTATGTGTTCTAAGACATTTCCTTCTAAATCGAGTAACGTTTCTATAGAAACGACAGGATTTTCTTTTGGGATACGACAATCACATTTCCGATCCACTAATCCTTCTTTACTGCATCCCTCACTCCCACACATTGAAGAATTCACACGGAAATTACGTCGCTGTGAAATACGAGTACTATGTGTTCTAAGACATTTCCTTCTAAATCGAGTAACGTTTCTATGGAAACGAGAGGATTTTCTTTTGGGATACGACAATCACATTAACGATCCACTAATCCTTCTTTACTGCATCCCTCACTCCCACACATTGAAGAATTCACACGGAAACTCCGCCGCTGTGAAATACGAGTACTATGTGTTCTAAGACATTTCCTTCTAAATCGCGTAACGTTTCTATGGAAACGACAGGATTTTCTTTTGGGATACGACAATCACATTTCCGATCCACTAATCCTTCTTTACTGCATCCCTCACTCCCAAACATTGAAGAATTCACACGGAAATTGCGTCGCTGTGAAATACGAGTACTACGTGTTCTAAGACATTTCCTTCTAAATCGAGTAACGTTTCTATGGAAACGACAGGATTTTCTTTTGGGATTCGACAATCACATTTCCGATCCACTAATCCTTCTTTACTGCATCCCTCACTCCGACACACTGAAGAATTCACACGGAAATTGCGTCGCTGTGAAATACGAGTACTATGTGTTCTAAGACATTTCCTTCTAAATCGAGTAACGTTTCTATGGAAACGACAGGATTTTCTTTTGGGATACGACAATCACATTTCCGATCCACTAATCCTTCTTTACTGCATCCCTTACTCCCACACATTGAAGAATTCACACAGAAATTGCGTCGCTGTGAAATACGAGTACTATGTGTTCTAAGACATTTCCTTCTAAATCGAGTAACATTTCTATGGAAACGACAGGATTTTCTTTTGGGATACGACAATCACATTTCCGATCCACTAATCCTTCTTTACTGCATCCCTCACTCCCACACATTGAAGAATTCACACGGAAATTGCGTCGCTGTGAAATACGAGTACTATGTGTTCTAAGACATTTCCATCTAAATCGAGTAACGTTTCTATAGAAACGACAGGATTTTCTTTTGGGATACGACAATCACATTTCCGATCCACTAATCCTTCTTTACTGCATCCCTCACTCCCACACATTGAAGAATTCACACGGAAATTACGTCACTGTGAAATACGAGTACTATGTGTTCTAAGACATTTCCTTCTAAATCGAGTAACGTTTCTATGGAAACGAGAGGATTTTCTTTTGGGATACGACAATCACATTAACGATCCACTAATCCTTCTTTACTGCATCCCTCACTCCCACACATTGAAGAATTCACACGGAAACTCCGTCGCTGTGAAATACGAGTACTATGTGTTCTAAAACATTTCCTTCTAAATCGCGTAACGTTTCTATGGAAACGACAGGATTTTCTTTTGGGATACGACAATCACATTTCCGATCCACTAATCCTTCTTTACTGCATCCCTCACTCCCAAACATTGAAGAATTCACACGGAAATTGCGTCGCTGTGAAATACGAGTACTATGTGTTCTAAGACATTTCCTTCTAAATCGAGTAACGTTTCTATGGAAACGACAGGATTTTCTTTTGGGATACGACAATCACATTTCCGATCCACTAATCCTTCTTTACTGCATCCCTCACTCCCACACATTGAAGAATTCACACGGAAATTGCGTCGCTGTGAAATACGAGTACTATGTGTTCTAAGACATTTCCTTCTAAATCGAGTAACGTTTCTATGGAAACGACAGGACTTTCTTTGGGATACGACAATCTTATTTCCGATCCGCTAATCCTTCTTTACTGCATCCCTAACTCCCAAACATTGACGAATTCACACGGAAATTCCGTCGCTGTGAAATACGAGTACTATGTGTTCTAAGACATTTCCTTCTAAATCGAGTAACATTTCTATGGAAACGACAGGATTTTCTTTTGGGATACGACAATCACATTTCCGATCCACTAATCCTTCTTTACTGCATCCCTCACTCCCACACATTGAAGAATTCACACGGAAATTGCGTCGCTGTGAAATACGAGTACTATGTGTTCTAAGACATTTCCATCTAAATCGAGTAACGTTTCTATAGAAACGACAGGATTTTCTTTTGGGATACGACAATCACATTTCCGATCCACTAATCCTTCTTTACTGCATCCCTCACTCCCACACATTGAAGAATTCACACGGAAATTACGTCACTGTGAAATACGAGTACTATGTGTTCTAAGACATTTCCTTCTAAATCGAGTAACGTTTCTATGGAAACGAGAGGATTTTCTTTTGGGATACGACAATCACATTAACGATCCACTAATCCTTCTTTACTGCATCCCTCACTCCCACACATTGAAGAATTCACACGGAAACTCCGTCGCTGTGAAATACGAGTACTATGTGTTCTAAGACATTTCCTTCTAAATCGCGTAACGTTTCTATGGAAACGACAGGATTTTCTTTTGGGATACGACAATCACATTTCCGATCCACTAATCCTTCTTTACTGCATCCCTCACTCCCAAACATTGAAGAATTCACACGGAAATTGCGTCGCTGTGAAATACGAGTACTATGTGTTCTAAGACATTTCCGTCTAAATCGAGTAACGTTTCTATGGAAACGACAGGATTTTCTTTTGGGATATGACAATCACATTTCCGATCCACTAATCCATCTTTACTGCATCCCTCACTCCCAAACATTGACGAATTCACACGGAAATGGCGTCGCTGTGAAATACGAGTACTCTGTGTTCTAAGACATTTCCTTCTAAGTCGAGTAACGTTTCTATGGAAACGACAGGATTTTCTTTTGGGATACGACAATCTTATTTCCGATCCGCTAATCCTTCTTTACTGCATCCCTAACTCCCAAACATTGACGAATTCACACGGAAATTCCGTCGCTGTGAAATACGAGTACTATGTGTTCTAAGACATTTCCTTCTAAATCGAGTAACATTTCTATGGAAACGACAGGATTTTCTTTTGGGATACGAAAATCACATTTCCGATCCACTAATCCTTCTTTACTGCATCCCTCACTCCCACACATTGAAGAATTCACACGGAAATTGCGTCGCTGTGAAATACGAGTACTATGTGTTCTAAGACATTTCCTTCTAAATCGAGTAACGTTTCTATAGAAACGACAGGATTTTCTTTTGGGATACGACAATCACATTTCCGATCCACTAATCCTTCTTTACTGCATCCCTCACTCCCACACATTGAAGAATTCACACGGAAATTACGTCGCTGTGAAATACGAGTACTATGTGTTCTAAGACATTTCCTTCTAAATCGAGTAACGTTTCTATGGAAACGAGAGGATTTTCTTTTGGGATACGACAATCACATTAACGATCCACTAATCCTTCTTTACTGCATCCCTCACTCCCACACATTGTAGAATTCACACGGAAACTCCGTCGCTGTGAAATACGAGTACTATGTGTTCTAAGACATTTCCTTCTAAATCGCGTAACGTTTCTATGGAAACGACAGGATTTTCTTTTGGGATACGACAATCACATTTCCGATCCACTAATCCTTCTTTACTGCATCCCTCACTCCCAAACATTGAAGAATTCACACGGAAATTGCGTCGCTGTGAAATACGAGTACTACGTGTTCTAAGACATTTCCTTCTAAATCGAGTAACGTTTCTATGGAAACGACAGGATTTTCTTTTGGGATACGACAATCACATTTCCGATCCACTAATCCTTCTTTACTGCATCCCTCACTCCGACACATTGAAGAATTCACACGGAAATTGCGTCGCTGTGAAATACGAGTACTATGTGTTCTAAGACATTTCCTTCTAAATCGAGTAACGTTTCTATGGAAACGACAGGATTTTCTTTTGGGATACGACAATCACATTTCCGATCCACTAATCCTTCTTTACTGCATCCCTTACTCCCACACATTGAAGAATTCACACAGAAATTGCGTCGCTGTGAAATACGAGTACTATGTGTTCTAAGACATTTCCTTCTAAATCGAGTAACGTTTCTATGGAAACGACAGGATTTTCTTTTGGGGTACGACAATCACATTTCCGACCCACTAATCCTTCTTTACTGCATCCCTCACTCCCAAACATTGACGAATTCACACGGAAATTGCGTCGCTATGAAATACGACTACTATGTGATCTAAGACATTTCCTTCTAAATCGAGTAACGTTTCTATGGAAACGACAGGATTTTCTTTTGGGATACGACAATCACATTTCCGATCCACTAATCCTTCTTTACTGCTTACCTCACTCTCACACATTGAAGAATTCACACGGAAATTGCGTCGCTGTGAAATACGAGTACTATGTGTTCTAAGACATTTCCTTCTAAATCGAGTAACGTTTCTATGGAAACGACAGGATTTTCTTTTGGGATACGACAATCACATTTACGATCCACTAATCCTTCTTTACTGCATCCCTCATTCCCACATATTGAAGAATTCACACGGTAATTCCGTCGCTGTAAAGACGAGTACTATGTGTTCTAAGACATTTCCTTCTAAATCGAGAAACGTTTCTATGGAAACGACAGGATTTTCTTTTGGGATACGACAATCACATTTCCGATCCACTAATCCTTCTTTACTGCATCCCTCACTCCCAAACATTGAAGAATTCACACGGAAATTGCGTCGCTGTGAAATACGAGTACTATGTGTTCTAAGACATTTCCTTCTAAATCGAGTAACGTTTCTATGGAAACGACAGGATTTTCTTTTGGGATACGACAATCACATTTCCGTTCCACTAATCCTTCTTTACTGCATCCCTCACTCCCACACATTGAAGAATTCACACGGAAATTGCGTCGCTGTGAAATACGAGTACTATGTGTTCTAAGACATTTCCTTCTAAATCGAGTAACGTTTCTATGGAAACGACAGGATTTTCTTTTGGGATACGACAATCACATTTCCGATCCACAACCTTCTTTACTGCATCCCTCACTCCCACACATTGAAGAATTCACACGGAAATTGCGCCGCTGTGAAATACGAGTACTATGTGTTATAAGACATTTCCTTCTAAATCGAGTAACGTTTCTATGGAAACGACAGGATTTTCTTTTGGGATACGACAATCACATTTACGATCCACTAATCCTTCTTTACTGCATCCCTCACTCCCACACATTGAAGAATTCACACGGAAATTTCGTCGCTGTGAAATACGAGTACTATGTGTTCTAAGACATTTCCTTCTAAATCGAGTAACGTTTCTATGGAAACGACAGGATTTTCTTTTGGGATACGACAATCACATTTCCGATCCACTATTCCTTCTTTACTGCATCCCTCACTCCCAAACATTGAAGAATTCACACGGAAATTGCGTCGCTGTGAAATACGAGTACTATGTGTTCTAAGACATTCCCTTCTCAATCGAGTAACGTTTCTATGGAAACGACAGGATTTTGTTTTGGGATACGACAATCACATTTACGATCCACTAATCCTTCTTTACTGCATCCCTCACTCCCACACATTGAAGAATCCACACGGAAATTGCGTCGCTGTGAAATACGAGTACTATGTGTTCTAAGACATTTCCTTCTAAATCGAGTAACGTTTCTATAGAAACGACAGGGTTTTCTTTTGGGATACGATAATCACATTTCCGATCCACTAATCCTTCTTTACTGCATCCCTCACTCCCAAACATTGAAGAATTCACACGGAAATTGCGTCGCTGTGAAATACGAGTACTATGTGTTCTAAGACATTTCCTTCTAAATCGAGTAACGTTTCTATGGAAACGACAGGATTTTCTTTTGGGATACGACAATCACATTTCCGATCCACTAATCCTTCTTTACTGCATCCCTCACTCCCACACATTGAAGAATTCACACGGAAATTGCGTCGCTGTGAAATACGAGTACTATGTGTTCTAAGACATTTCCTTCTAAATCGAGTAACGTTTCTATGGAAACGACAGGACTTTCTTTGGGATACGACAATCTTATTTCCGATCCGCTAATCCTTCTTTACTGCATCCCTAACTCCCAAACATTGACGAATTCACACGGAAATTCCGTCGCTGTGAAATACGAGTACTATGTGTTCTAAGACATTTCCTTCTAAATCGAGTAACATTTCTATGGAAACGACAGGATTTTCTTTTGGGATACGACAATCACATTTCCGATCCACTAATCCTTCTTTACTGCATCCCTCACTCCCACACATTGAAGAATTCACACGGAAATTGCGTCGCTGTGAAATACGAGTACTATGTGTTCTAAGACATTTCCATCTAAATCGAGTAACGTTTCTATAGAAACGACAGGATTTTCTTTTGGGATACGACAATCACATTTCCGATCCACTAATCCTTCTTTACTGCATCCCTCACTCCCACACATTGAAGAATTCACACGGAAATTACGTCACTGTGAAATACGAGTACTATGTGTTCTAAGACATTTCCTTCTAAATCGAGTAACGTTTCTATGGAAACGAGAGGATTTTCTTTTGGGATACGACAATCACATTAACGATCCACTAATCCTTCTTTACTGCATCCCTCACTCCCACACATTGAAGAATTCACACGGAAACTCCGTCGCTGTGAAATACGAGTACTATGTGTTCTAAGACATTTCCTTCTAAATCGCGTAACGTTTCTATGGAAACGACAGGATTTTCTTTTGGGATACGACAATCACATTTCCGATCCACTAATCCTTCTTTACTGCATCCCTCACTCCCAAACATTGAAGAATTCACACGGAAATTGCGTCGCTGTGAAATACGAGTACTATGTGTTCTAAGACATTTCCGTCTAAATCGAGTAACGTTTCTATGGAAACGACAGGATTTTCTTTTGGGATATGACAATCACATTTCCGATCCACTAATCCATCTTTACTGCATCCCTCACTCCCAAACATTGACGAATTCACACGGAAATGGCGTTGCTGTGAAATACGAGTACTCTGTGTTCTAAGACATTTCCTTCTAAATCGCGTAACGTTTCTATGGAAACGACAGGATTTTCTTTTGGGATACGAAAATCACATTTCCGATCCACTAATCCTTCTTTACTGCATCCCTCACTCCCACACATTGAAGAATTCACACGGAAATTGCGTCGCTGTGAAATACGAGTACTATGTGTTCTAAGACATTTCCTTCTAAATCGAGTAACATTTCTATGGAAACGACAGGATTTTCTTTTGGGATACGAAAATCACATTTCCGATCCACTAATCCTTCTTTACTGCATCCCTCACTCCCACACATTGAAGAATTCACACGGAAATTGCGTCGCTGTGAAATACGAGTACTATGTGTTCTAAGACATTTCCTTCTAAATCGAGTAACGTTTCTATAGAAACGACAGGATTTTCTTTTGGGATACGACAATCACATTTCCGATCCACTAATCCTTCTTTACTGCATCCCTCACTCCCACACATTGAAGAATTCACACGGAAATTACGTCGCTGTGAAATACGAGTACTATGTGTTCTAAGACATTTCCTTCTAAATCGAGTAACGTTTCTATGGAAACGAGAGGATTTTCTTTTGGGATACGACAATCACATTAACGATCCACTAATCCTTCTTTACTGCATCCCTCACTCCCACACATTGAAGAATTCACACGGAAACTCCGTCGCTGTGAAATACGAGTACTATGTGTTCTAAGACATTTCCTTCTAAATCGCGTAACGTTTCTATGGAAACGACAGGATTTTCTTTTGGGATACGACAATCACATTTCAGATCCACTAATCCTTCTTTACTGCATCCCTCACTCCCAAACATTGAAGAATTCACACGGAAATTGCGTCGCTGTGAAATACGAGTACTACGTGTTCTAAGACATTTCCTTCTAAATCGAGTAACGTTTCTATGGAAACGACAGGATTTTCTTTTGGGATACGACAATCACATTTCCGATCCACTAATCCTTCTTTACTGCATCCCTCACTCCGACACATTGAAGAATTCACACGGAAATTGCGTCGCTGTGAAATACGAGTACTATGTGTTCTAAGACATTTCCTTCTAAATCGAGTAACGTTTCTATGGAAACGACAGGATTTTCTTTTGGGATACGACAATCACATTTCCGATCCACTAATCCTTCTTTACTGCATCCCTTACTCCCACACATTGAAGAATTCACACAGAAATTGCGTCGCTGTGAAATACGAGTACTATGTGTTCTAAGACATTTCCTTCTAAATCGAGTAACGTTTCTATGGAAACGACAGGATTTTCTTTTGGGGTACGACAATCACATTTCCGACCCACTAATCCTTCTTTACTGCATCCCTCACTCCCAAACATTGACGAATTCACACGGAAATTGCGTCGCTATGAAATACGACTACTATGTGATCTAAGACATTTCCTTCTAAATCGAGTAACGTTTCTATGGAAACGACAGGATTTTCTTTTGGGATACGACAATCACATTTCCGATCCACTAATCCTTCTTTACTGCTTACCTCACTCCCACACATTGAAGAATTCACACGGAAATTGCGTCGCTGTGAAATACGAGTACTATGTGTTCTAAGACATTTCCTTCTAAATCGAGTAACGTTTCTATGGAAACGACAGGATTTTCTTTTGGGATACGACAATCACATTTACGATCCACTAATCCTTCTTTACTGCATCCCTCATTCCCACATATTGAAGAATTCACACGGTAATTCCGTCGCTGTAAAAACGAGTACTATGTGTTCTAAGACATTTCCTTCTAAATCGAGAAACGTTTCTATGGAAACGACAGGATTTTCTTTTGGGATACGACAATCACATTTCCGATCCACTAATCCTTCTTTACTGCATCCCTCACTCCCAAACATTGAAGAATTCACACGGAAATTGCGTCGCTGTGAAATACGAGTACTATGTGTTCTAAGACATTTCCTTCTAAATCGAGTAACGTTTCTATGGAAACGACAGGATTTTCTTTTGGGATACGACAATCACATTTCCGATCCACTAATCCTTCTTTACTGCATCCCTCACTCCCACACATTGAAGAATTCACACGGAAATTGCGTCGCTGTGAAATACGAGTACTATGTGTTCTAAGACATTTCCTTCTAAATCGAGTAACGTTTCTATGGAAACGACAGGATTTTCTTTTGGGATACGACAATCACATTTCCGATCCACAACCTTCTTTACTGCATCCCTCACTCCCACACATTGAAGAATTCACACGGAAATTGCGCCGCTGTGAAATACGAGTACTATGTGTTATAAGACATTTCCTTCTAAATCGAGTAACGTTTCTATGGAAACGACAGGATTTTCTTTTGGGATACGACAATCACATTTACGATCCACTAATCCTTCTTTACTGCATCCCTCACTCCCACACATTGAAGAGTTCACACGGAAATTTCGTCGCTGTGAAATACGAGTACTATGTGTTCTAAGACATTTCCTTCTAAATCGAGTAACGTTTCTATGGAAACGACAGGATTTTCTTTTGGGATACGACAATCACATTTCCGATCCACTATTCCTTCTTTACTGCATCCCTCACTCCCAAACATTGAAGAATTCACACGGAAATTGCGTCGCTGTGAAATACGAGTACTATGTGTTCTAAGACATTCCCTTCTCAATCGAGTAACGTTTCTATGGAAACGACAGGATTTTGTTTTGGGATACGACAATCACATTTACGATCCACTAATCCTTCTTTACTGCATCCCTCACTCCCACACATTGAAGAATCCACACGGAAATTGCGCCGCTGTGAAATACGAGTACTATGTGTTCTAAGACATTTCCTTCTAAATCGAGTAACGTTTCTATAGAAACGACAGGGTTTTCTTTTGGGATACGATAATCACATTTCCGATCCACTAATCCTTCTTTACTGCATCCCTCACTCCCAAACATTGACGGATTAACACGGAAATTCCGTCGCTATGAAATACGAGTACTATGTGTTCTAAGACATTTCCTTCTAAATCGAGTAACGTTTCTATGGAAACGACAGGATTTTCTTTTCGGGTACGACAATCTCATTTCCGATCCGCTAATCTTTCTTTACTGCATCCCTCACTCCCAAGCATTGACGAATTCACACGGAAATTCCGTCGCTGTGAAATACGAGTACTATGTGTTCTAAGACATTTCCTTCTAAATCGAGTAACGTTTCTATGGAAACGACAGGATTTTCTTTTGGGATACGACAATCACATTTCCGATCCACTAATCCTTCTTTACTGCATCCCTCACTCCCAGACATTGTAGAATTCACACGGAAATTGCGTCGCTGTGAAAGACGAGTACTATGTGTTCTAAGACATTTCCTTCTAAATCGAGTAACGTTTCTCAGGAAACGACAGGATTTTCTTTTGGGATACGACAATCACATTTCCGATCCACCAATCCTTCTTTACTGCATCCCTCACTCCCACACATTGAAGAATTCACACGGAAATTGCGTCGCTGCGAAATACGAGTACTATGTGTTCTAAGACATTTCCTTCTAAATCGAGTAACGTTTCTATGGAAACGACAGGATTTTCTTTTGGGATACGACAATCACATTTCCGATCCACTAATCCTTCTTTACTGCATCCCTCACTCCCACACATTGAAGAATTCACACGGAAATTGCGTCGCTGTGAAATACGAGTATTATGTGTTCCAAGAAATTTCCTTCTAAATCGAGTAACGTTGCTATGGAAACGACAGGACTTTTCTTTTGGGATACGACAATCACATTTCCGATCCACTAATCCTTCTTTACTGCATCCCTCACTCCCACACATAGAAGAATTCACACGGAAATTGCGTCGCTGTGAAAGACGAGTACTATGTGTTCTAAGACATTTCCTTCTAAATCGAGTAACGTTTCTATGGAAACGACAGGATTTTCTTTTGGGATACGACAATCACATTTCCGATCCACTAATCCTTCTTTACTGCATCCCTCACTCCCACACATTGAAGAATTCACACGGAAATTGCGTCGCTGCGAAATACGAGTACTATGAGTTCTAAGACATTTCCTTCTAAATCGAGTAACGTTTCTATGGAAACGACAGGATTTTCTTTTGGGATACGACAATCACATTTCCGATCCACTAATCCTTCTTTACTGCATCCCTCACTCCCAACCACTGAAGAACTCACACGGAAATTGCGTCGCTGTGAATTACGAGTACTATGTGTTCTAAGACGTTTCCTTCTAAATCGAGTAACGTTTCTATGGAAACGACAGGATTTTCTTTTGGGATACGACAATCACATTTCCGATCCACTAATCCTTCTTTACTGCATCCCTCACTCCCACACATTGAAGAATTCACACGGAAATTGCGTCGCTGTGAAATACGAGTACTATGTGTTCTAAGACATTTCCTTCTAAATCGAGTAACGTTTCAATGGAAACGACAGGATTTTCTTTTGGGATACGACAATCACATTTCCGATCCACTAATCCTTCTTTACTGTATCCCTCACTCCCAAACATTGACGAATTCACACGGAAATTCCGTCGCTATGAAATACGAGTACTATGTGTTCTAAGACATTTCCTTCTAAATCGAGTAACGTTTCTATGGAAACGACAGAATTTTCTTTTGGGATACGACAAACCCATTTCCGATCCGCTAATCCTTCTTTACTGCATCCCTCACTCCCAAACATTGACGAATTCACACGGAAATTCCGTCGCTGTGAAATACGAGTACTATGTGTTCTAAGACATTTCCTTCTAAATCGAGTAACGTTTCTATGGAAACGACAGGATTTTCTTTTGGGATACGACAATCACATTTCCGATCCACTAATCCTTCTTTACTGCATCCCTCACTCCCAGACATTGTAGAATTCACACGGAAATTGCGTCGCTGTGAAATACGAGTACTATGTGTTCTAAGACATTCCCTTCTAAATCGAGTAACGTTTCTATGGAACAGGATTTTCTTTTGGGATACGACAATCACATTTCCGATCCACTAATCCTTCTTTACTGCATCAATCACTCCCACACATTGAAGAATTCACACGGAAATTCCGTCGCTGTGAAATACGAGTACTATGTGTTCTAAGACATTTCCTTCTAAATCGAGTAACGTTTCTATGGAAACGACAGGATTTTCTTTTGGGATACGACAATCACATTTCCGATCCACTAATCCTTCTTTACTGCATCCCTCACTCCCACACATTGAAGAATTCACACGGAAATTGCGTCTCTGTGAAATACGAGTACTATGTGTTCTAAGACATTTCCTTCTAAATCGAGTAACGTTTCTATGGAAACGACAGGATTTTCTTTTGGGATACGACAATCTCATTTCCGATCCACTAATCCTTCTTTACTGCATCCCTCACTCCCAAACATTGACGAATTCACACGGAAATTGCGTCGCTGTGAAATACGAGTACTATGTGTTCTAAGACAATTCCTTCTAAATCGAGTAACGTTTCTATGGAAACGACAGGATTTTCTTTTGGGATACGACAATCACATTTACGATCCACTAATCCATCTTTACTGCATCCCTCACTCCCACACATTGAAGAATTCACACGGAAATTGTGTCGCTGTGAAATACGAGTACTATGTGTTCTAAGACATTTCCTTCTAAATCGAGTAACGTTTCTATGGAAACGATAGGATTTTCTTTTGGGATACGACAATCACATTTCCGATCCACTAATCCTTCTTTACTGCATCCTTCACTCCCAAACATTGACGAATTCACACGGAAATTCCGTCGCTATGAAATACGAGTACTATGTGTTCTAAGACATTTCCTTCTAAATCGAGTAACGTTTCTATGGAAACGACAGGATTTTCTTTTGGGATACGACAATCACATTTCCGATCCACTAATCCTTCTTTACTGCATCCCTCACTCCCACACATTGAAGAATTCACACGGAAATTGCGTCGCTGTGAAATACGAGTACTATGTGTTCTAAGACATTTCCTCCTAAATCGAGTAACGTTTCTATGGAAATGAAAGGATTTTCTTTTGGGATTCGACAATCTCATTTCCGATCCACTAATCCTTCTTTACTGCATCCCTCACTCCCACACATTGAAGAATTCACACGGAAATTAAGCCGCTGTGAAATACGAGTACTATGTGTTCTAAGACATTTCCTTCTAAATCGAGTAACGTTTGTATGGAATCGACAGGATTTTCTTTTGGGATACGACAATCTCATTTCCGATCCACTAATACTTCTTTACTGCATCCCTCACTCCCAAACATTGAAGAATTCACACGGAAATTAAGTCGCTGTGAAATACGAGTACTATGTGTTCTAAGACATTTCCTTCTAAATCGAGTAACGTTTCTATGGAAACGACATGATTTTCTTTTGGGATACGACAATCACATTTCCGATCCACTAATCCTTCTTTACTGCATCCCTCACTCCCAGACATTGTAGAATTCACACGGAAATTGCGTCGCTGTGAAAGACGAGTACTTTGTGTTCTAAGACATTTCCTTCTAAATCGAGTAACGTTTGTATGGAAACGACAGGATTTTCTTTTGGGATACGACAATCACATTTCCGATCCACTAATCCTTCTTTACTGCATCCCTCACTCCCACACATTGAAGAATTCACACGGAAATTGCGTCGCTGTGAAATACGAGTACTATGTGTTCTAAGACATTTCCTTCTAAATCGAGAAACGTTTCTATGGAAACGACAGGATTTTCTTTTGGGATACGACAATCACATTTCCGATCCACTAATCCTTCTTTACTGCATCCCTCACTCCCACACATTGAAGAATTCACACGGAAATTGCGTCGCTGTGAAATACGAGTACTATGTGTTCTAAGACATTTCCTTCTAAATCGAGTAACGTTTCTATGGAAACGACAGGATTTTCTTTTGGGATACGACAATCACATTTCCGATCCACTAATCCTTCATTACTGCATCCCTCACTCCCAAACATTAACGAATTCACACGGAAATTCCGTCGCTGTGAAATACGAGTACTATGTGTTCTAAGACATTTCCTTCTAAATCGAGTAACGTTTCTATGGAAACGACAGGATTTTCTTTTGGGATACGACAATCACATTTCCGATCCACTAATCCTTCTTTACTGCATCCCTCACTCCCACACATTGAAGAATTCACACGGAAATTCCGTCGCTGTGAAATACGAGTACTATGTGTTCTAAGACATTTCCTTCTAAATCGAGTAACGTTTCTATGGAAACGACAGGATTTTCTTTTGGGATACGACAATCTCATTTCCAATCCACTAATCCTTCTTTACTGCATCCCTCACTCCCAAACATTGACGAATTCACACGGAAATTCCGTCGCTATGAAATACGAGTACTATGTGTTCTAAGACATTTCCTTCTAAATCGAGTAACGTTTCAATGGAAACGACAGGATTTTCTTTTGGGATACGACAATCACATTTACGATCCACTAATCCTTCTTTACTGCATCCCTCACTCCCACACATTGAAGAATTCACACGGAAATTGCGTCGCTGTGAAATACGAGTACTATGTGTTCTAAGACATTTCCTTCTAAATCGAGTAACGTTTCTATGGAAACGACAGGATTTTCTTTTGGGATATGACAATCACTTTTCCGATCCACTCATCCTTCTTTACTGCATCCCTCACTCCCACACATTGAAGAATTCACACGGAAATTGCGTCGCTGTGAAATACGAGTACTATGTGTTCTAAGACATTTCCTTCTAAATCGAGTAACGTTTCTATGGAAACAACAGGATTTTCTTTTGGGATACGACAATCACATTTGCGATCCACTAATCCTTCTTTACTGCATCCCTCACTCCCACACATTGACGAATTCACACGGAAATTGCGTCGCTGTGAAATACGAGTACTATGTGTTCTAAAACATTTCCTTCTAAATCGAGTAACGTAACTATGGAAACGACAGGATTTTCTTTTGGGATACGACAATCACATTTCCGATCCACTAATCCTTCTTTACTGCATCCCTCACTCCCACACATTGAAGAATTCACACGGAAATTGCGTCTCTGTGAAATACGAGTACTATGTGTTCTAAGACATTTCCTTCTAAATCGAGTAACGTTTCTATGGAAACGACAGGATTTTCTTTTGGGATACGACAATCTCATTTCCGATCCACTAATCCTTCTTTACTGCATCCCTCACTCCCAAACATTGACGAATTCACACGGAAATTGCGTCGCTGTGAAATACGAGTACTATGTGTTCTAAGACAATTCCTTCTAAATCGAGTAACGTTTCTATGGAAACGACAGGATTTTCTTTTGGGATACGACAATCAAATTTACGATCCACTAATCCATCTTTACTGCATCCCTCACTCCCACACATTGAAGAATTCACACGGAAATTGTGTCGCAGTGAAATACGAGTACTATGTGTTCTAAGACATTTCCTTCTAAATCGAGTAACGTTTCTATGGAAACGATAGGATTTTCTTTTGGGATACGACAATCACATTTCCGATCCACTAATCCTTCTTTACTGCATCCTTCACTCCCAAACATTGACGAATTCACACGGAAATTCCGTCGCTATGAAATACGAGTACTATGTGTTCTAAGACATTTCCTTCTAAATCGAGTAACGTTTCTATGGAAACGACAGGATTTTCTTTTGGGATACGACAATCACATTTCCGATCCACTAATCCTTCTTTACTGCATCCCTCACTCCCACACATTGAAGAATTCACACGGAAATTGCGTCGCTGTGAAATACGAGTACTATGTGTTCTAAGACATTTCCTCCTAAATCGAGTAACGTTTCTATGGAAATGAAAGGATTTTCTTTTGGGATTCGACAATCTCATTTCCGATCCACTAATCCTTCTTTACTGCATCCCTCACTCCCACACATTGAAGAATTCACACGGAAATTAAGCCGCTGTGAAATACGAGTACTATGTGTTCTAAGACATTTCCTTCTAAATCGAGTAACGTTTGTATGGAATCGACAGGATTTTCTTTTGGGATACGACAATCTCATTTCCGATCCACTAATACTTCTTTACTGCATCCCTCACTCCCAAACATTGAAGAATTCACACGGAAATTAAGTCGCTGTGAAATGCGAGTACTATGTGTTCTAAGACATTTCCTTCTAAATCGAGTAACGTTTCTATGGAAACGACATGATTTTCTTTTGGGATACGACAATCACATTTCCGATCCACTAATCCTTCTTTACTGCATCCCTCACTCCCAGACATTGTAGAATTCACACGGAAATTGCGTCGCTGTGAAAGACGAGTACTTTGTGTTCTAAGACATTTCCTTCTAAATCGAGTAACGTTTGTATGGAAACGACAGGATTTTCTTTTGGGATACGACAATCACATTTCCGATCCACTAATCCTTCTTTACTGAATCCCTCACTCCCACACATTGAAGAATTCACACGGAAATTGCGTCGCTGTGAAATACGAGTACTATGTGTTCTAAGACATTTCCTTCTAAATCGAGAAACGTTTCTATGGAAACGACAGGATTTTCTTTTGGGATACGACAATCACATTTCCGATCCACTAATCCTTCTTTACTGCATCCCTCACTCCCACACATTGAAGAATTCACACGGAAATTGCGTCGCTGTGAATTACGAGTACTATGTGTTCTAAGACATTTCCTTCTAAATCGAGTAACGTTTCTATGGAAACGACAGGATTTTCTTTTGGGATACGACAATCACATTTCCGATCCACTAATCCTTCATTACTGCATCCCTCACTCCCAAACATTAACGAATTCACACGGAAATTCCGTCGCTGTGAAATACGAGTACTATGTGTTCTAAGACATTTCCTTCTAAATCGAGTAACGTTTCTATGGAAACGACAGGATTTTCTTTTGGGATACGACAATCTCATTTCCGATCCACTAATCCTTCTTTACTGCATCCCTCACTCCCAAACATTGACGAATTCACACGGAAATTGCGTCGCTGTGAAATACGAGTACTATGTGTTCTAAGACAATTCCTTCTAAATCGAGTAACGTTTCTATGGAAACGACAGGATTTTCTTTTGGGATACGACAATCACATTTACGATCCACTAATCCATCTTTACTGCATCCCTCACTCCCACACATTGAAGAATTCACACGGAAATTGTGTCGCTGTGAAATACGAGTACTATGTGTTCTAAGACATTTCCTTCTAAATCGAGTAACGTTTCTATGGAAACGATAGGATTTTCTTTTGGGATACGACAATCACATTTCCGATCCACTAATCCTTCTTTACTGCATCCTTCACTCCCAAACATTGACGAATTCACACGGAAATTCCGTCGCTATGAAATACGAGTACTATGTGTTCTAAGACATTTCCTTCTAAATCGAGTAACGTTTCTATGGAAACGACAGGATTTTCTTTTGGGATACGACAATCACATTTCCGATCCACTAATCCTTCTTTACTGCATCCCTCACTCCCACACATTGAAGAATTCACACGGAAATTGCGTCGCTGTGAAATACGAGTACTATGTGTTCTAAGACATTTCCTCCTAAATCGAGTAACGTTTCTATGGAAATGAAAGGATTTTCTTTTGGGATTCGACAATCTCATTTCCGATCCACTAATCCTTCTTTACTGCATCCCTCACTCCCACACATTGAAGAATTCACACGGAAATTAAGCCGCTGTGAAATACGAGTACTATGTGTTCTAAGACATTTCCTTCTAAATCGAGTAACGTTTGTATGGAATCGACAGGATTTTCTTTTGGGATACGACAATCTCATTTCCGATCCACTAATACTTCTTTACTGCATCCCTCACTCCCAAACATTGAAGAATTCACACGGAAATTAAGTCGCTGTGAAATACGAGTACTATGTGTTCTAAGACATTTCCTTCTAAATCGAGTAACGTTTCTATGGAAACGACATGATTTTCTTTTGGGATACGACAATCACATTTCCGATCCACTAATCCTTCTTTACTGCATCCCTCACTCCCAGACATTGTAGAATTCACACGGAAATTGCGTCGCTGTGAAAGACGAGTACTTTGTGTTCTAAGACATTTCCTTCTAAATCGAGTAACGTTTGTATGGAAACGACAGGATTTTCTTTTGGGATACGACAATCACATTTCCGATCCACTAATCCTTCTTTACTGCATCCCTCACTCCCACACATTGAAGAATTCACACGGAAATTGCGTCGCTGTGAAATACGAGTACTATGTGTTCTAAGACATTTCCTTCTAAATCGAGAAACGTTTCTATGGAAACGACAGGATTTTCTTTTGGGATACGACAATCACATTTCCGATCCACTAATCCTTCTTTACTGCATCCCTCACTCCCACACATTGAAGAATTCACACGGAAATTGCGTCGCTGTGAAATACGAGTACTATGTGTTCTAAGACATTTCCTTCTAAATCGAGTAACGTTTCTATGGAAACGACAGGATTTTCTTTTGGGATACGACAATCACATTTCCGATCCACTAATCCTTCATTACTGCATCCCTCACTCCCAAACATTAACGAATTCACACGGAAATTCCGTCGCTGTGAAATACGAGTACTATGTGTTCTAAGACATTTCCTTCTAAATCGAGTAACGTTTCTATGGAAACGACAGGATTTTCTTTTGGGATACGACAATCACATTTCCGATCCACTAATCCTTCTTTACTGCATCCCTCACTCCCACACATTGAAGAATTCACACGGAAATTCCGTCGCTGTGAAATACGAGTACTATGTGTTCTAAGACATTTCCTTCTAAATCGAGTAACGTTTCTATGGAAACGACAGGATTTTCTTTTGGGATACGACAATCTCATTTCCAATCCACTAATCCTTCTTTACTGCATCCCTCACTCCCAAACATTGACGAATTCACACGGAAATTCCGTCGCTATGAAATACGAGTACTATGTGTTCTAAGACATTTCCTTCTAAATCGAGTAACGTTTCAATGGAAACGACAGGATTTTCTTTTGGGATACGACAATCACATTTACGATCCACTAATCCATCTTTACTGCATCCCTCACTCCCACACATTGAAGAATTCACACGGAAATTGCGTCGCTGTGAAATACGAGTACTATGTGTTCTAAGACATTTCCTTCTAAATCGAGTAACGTTTCTATGGAAACGACAGGATTTTCTTTTGGGATATGACAATCACATTTCCGATCCACTCATCCTTCTTTACTGCATCTCTCACTCCCACACATTGAAGAATTCACACGGAAATTGCGTCGCTGTGAAATACGAGTACTATGTGTTCTAAGACATTTCCTTCTAAATCGAGTAACGTTTCTATGGAAACAACAGGATTTTCTTTTGGGATACGACAATCACATTTGCGATCCACTAATCCTTCTTTACTGCATCCCTCACTCCCACACATTGACGAATTCACACGGAAATTGCGTCGCTGTGAAATACGAGTACTATGTGTTCTAAAACATTTCCTTCTAAATCGAGTAACGTAACTATGGAAACGACAGGATTTTCTTTTGGGATACGACAATCACATTTCCAATCCACTAATCCTTCTTTACTGCATCCCTCACTCCCACACATTGAAGAATTCACACGGAAATTGCGTCTCTGTGAAATACGAGTACTATGTGTTCTAAGACATTTCCTTCTAAATCGAGTAACGTTTCTATGGAAACGACAGGATTTTCTTTTGGGATACGACAATCTCATTTCCGATCCACTAATCCTTCTTTACTGCATCCCTCACTCCCAAACATTGACGAATTCACACGGAAATTGCGTCGCTGTGAAATACGAGTACTATGTGTTCTAAGACAATTCCTTCTAAATCGAGTAACGTTTCTATGGAAACGACAGGATTTTCTTTTGGGATACGACAATCAAATTTACGATCCACTAATCCATCTTTACTGCATCCCTCACTCCCACACATTGAAGAATTCACACGGAAATTGTGTCGCAGTGAAATACGAGTACTATGTGTTCTAAGACATTTCCTTCTAAATCGAGTAACGTTTCTATGGAAACGATAGGATTTTCTTTTGGGATACGACAATCACATTTCCGATCCACTAATCCTTCTTTACTGCATCCTTCACTCCCAAACATTGACGAATTCACACGGAAATTCCGTCGCTATGAAATACGAGTACTATGTGTTCTAAGACATTTCCTTCTAAATCGAGTAACGTTTCTATGGAAACGACAGGATTTTCTTTTGGGATACGACAATCACATTTCCGATCCACTAATCCTTCTTTACTGCATCCCTCACTCCCACACATTGAAGAATTCACACGGAAATTGCGTCGCTGTGAAATACGAGTACTATGTGTTCTAAGACATTTCCTCCTAAATCGAGTAACGTTTCTATGGAAATGAAAGGATTTTCTTTTGGGATTCGACAATCTCATTTCCGATCCACTAATCCTTCTTTACTGCATCCCTCACTCCCACACATTGAAGAATTCACACGGAAATTAAGCCGCTGTGAAATACGAGTACTATGTGTTCTAAGACATTTCCTTCTAAATCGAGTAACGTTTGTATGGAATCGACAGGATTTTCTTTTGGGATACGACAATCTCATTTCCGATCCACTAATACTTCTTTACTGCATCCCTCACTCCCAAACATTGAAGAATTCACACGGAAATTAAGTCGCTGTGAAATACGAGTACTATGTGTTCTAAGACATTTCCTTCTAAATCGAGTAACGTTTCTATGGAAACGACATGATTTTCTTTTGGGATACGACAATCACATTTCCGATCCACTAATCCTTCTTTACTGCATCCCTCACTCCCAGACATTGTAGAATTCACACGGAAATTGCGTCGCTGTGAAAGACGAGTACTTTGTGTTCTAAGACATTTCCTTCTAAATCGAGTAACGTTTGTATGGAAACGACAGGATTTTCTTTTGGGATACGACAATCACATTTCCGATCCACTAATCCTTCTTTACTGCATCCCTCACTCCCACACATTGAAGAATTCACACGGAAATTGCGTCGCTGTGAAATACGAGTACTATGTGTTCTAAGACATTTCCTTCTAAATCGAGAAACGTTTCTATGGAAACGACAGGATTTTCTTTTGGGATACGACAATCACATTTCCGATCCACTAATCCTTCTTTACTGCATCCCTCACTCCCACACATTGAAGAATTCACACGGAAATTGCGTCGCTGTGAATTACGAGTACTATGTGTTCTAAGACATTTCCTTCTAAATCGAGTAACGTTTCTATGGAAACGACAGGATTTTCTTTTGGGATACGACAATCACATTTCCGATCCACTAATCCTTCATTACTGCATCCCTCACTCCCAAACATTAACGAATTCACACGGAAATTCCGTCGCTGTGAAATACGAGTACTATGTGTTCTAAGACATTTCCTTCTAAATCGAGTAACGTTTCTATGGAAACGACAGGATTTTCTTTTGGGATACGACAATCACATTTCCGATCCACTAATCCTTCTTTACTGCATCCCTCACTCCCACACATTGAAGAATTCACACGGAAATTCCGTCGCTGTGAAATACGAGTACTATGTGTTCTAAGACATTTCCTTCTAAATCGAGTAACGTTTCTATGGAAACGACAGGATTTTCTTTTGGGATACGACAATCTCATTTCCAATCCACTAATCCTTCTTTACTGCATCCCTCACTCCCAAACATTGACGAATTCACACGGAAATTCCGTCGCTATGAAATACGAGTACTATGTGTTCTAAGACATTTCCTTCTAAATCGAGTAACGTTTCAATGGAAACGACAGGATTTTCTTTTGGGATACGACAATCACATTTACGATCCACTAATCCTTCTTTACTGCATCCCTCACTCCCACACATTGAAGAATTCACACGGAAATTGCGTCGCTGTGAAATACGAGTACTATGTGTTCTAAGACATTTCCTTCTGAATCGAGTAACGTTTCTATGGAAACGACAGGATTTTCTTTTGGGATATGACAATCACATTTCCGATCCACTCATCCTTCTTTACTGCATCCCTCACTCCCACACATTGAAGAATTCACACGGAAATTGCGTCGCTGTGAAATACGAGTACTATGTGTTCTAAGACATTTCCTTCTAAATCGAGTAACGTTTCTATGGAAATGAAAGGATTTTCTTTTGGGATTCGACAATCTCATTTCCGATCCACTAATCCTTCTTTACTGCATCCCTCACTCCCACACATTGAAGAATTCACACGGAAATTAAGTCGCTGTGAAATACGAGTACTATGTGTTCTAAGACATTTCCTTCTAAATCGAGTAACGTTTCTATGGAAACGACAGGATTTTCTTTTGGGATACGACAATCTCATTTCTGATCCACTAATCCTTCTTTACTGCATCCCTCACTCCCAAACATTGAAGAATTCACACGGAAATTAAGTCGCTGTTAAATACGAGTACTATGTGTTCTAAGACATTTCCTTCTAAATCGAGTAACGTTTCTATGGAAACGACAGGATTTTCTTTTGGGATACGACAATCACATTTCCGATCCACTAATCCTTCTTTACTGCATCCCTCACTCCCAAACATTAACGAATTCACACGGAAATTCCGTCGCTGTGAAATACGAGTACTATGTGTTCTAAGACATTTCCTTCTAAATCGAGTAACGTTTCTATGGAAACGACAGGATTTTCTTTTGGGATACGACCATCACATTTCCGATCCACTAATCCTTCTTTACTGCATCCCTCACTCCCACACATTGAAGAATTCACACGGAAATTGCGTCGCTGTGAAATACGAGTACTATGTGTTCTAAGACATTTCCTTCTAAATCGAGTAACGTTTGTATGGAAACGACAGGATTTTCTTTTGGGATACGACAATCACATTTCCGATCCACTAATCCTCCTTTACTGCATCCCTCACTCCCACACATTGAAGAATTCACACGGAAATTGCGTCGCTGTGAAATACGAGTACTATGTGTTCTAAGACATTTCCTTCTAAATCGAGTAACGTTTCTATGGAAACGACAGGATTTTCTTTCGGGATACGTCAATCACATTTCCGATGCACTAATCCTTCTTTACTGCATCCCTCACTCCCACACATTGAAGAATTCACACGGAAATTGTGTCGCTGTGAAATACGAGTACTATGTGGTCTAAGACATTTCCTTCTAAATCGAGTAACGTATCTATGGAAACGATAGGATTTTCTTTTCGGATACGACAATCACATTTCCGATCCACTAATCCTTCTTTACTGCATCCTTCACTCCCAAACATTGACGAATTCACACGGAAATTCCGTCGCTATGAAATACGAGTACTATGTGTTCTAACACATTTCCTTCTAAATCGAGTAACGTTTCTATGGAAACGACAGGATTTTCTTTTGGGATACGACAATCACATTTCCGATCCACTAATCCTTCTTTACTGCATCCCTCACTCCCACACATTGAAGAATTCACACGGAAATTGCGTCGCTGTGAAATACGAGTACTATGTGTACTAAGACATTTCCTTCTAAATCGAGTAACGTTTCTATGGAAATGAAAGGATTTTCTTTTGGGATTCGACAATCTCATTTCCGATCCACTAATCCTTCTTTACTGCATCCCTCACTCCCACACATTGAAGACTTCACACGGAAATTAAGTCGCTGTGAAATACGAGTACTATGTGTTCTAAGACATTTCCTTCTAAATCGAGTAACGTTTGTATGGAAACGACAGGATTTTCTTTTGGGATACGACAATCTCATTTCCGATCCACTAATCCTTCTTTACTGCATCCCTCACTCCCAAACATTGAAGAATTCACACGGAAATTAAGTCGTTGTGAAATACGAGTACTATGTGTTCTAAGACATTTCCTTCTAAATCGAGTAACGTTTCTATGGAAACGACAGGATTTTCTTTTGGGATACGACAATCACATTTCCGATCCACTAATCCCTCTTTACTGCATCCCTCACTCCCAAACATTAACGAATTCACACGGAAATTCCGTCGCTGTGAAATACGAGTACTATGTGTTCTAAGACATTTCCTTCTAAATCGAGTAACGTTTCTATGGAAACGACAGGATTTTCTTTTGGGAAACGACAATCACATTTCCGATCCACTAATCCTTCTTTACTGCATCCCTCACTCCCACACATTGAAGAATTCACACGGAAATTGCGTCGCTGTGAAATACGAGTACTATGTGTTCTAAGACATTTCCTTCTAAATCGAGTAACGTTTCTATGGAAACGACAGGATTTTCTTTTGGGATACGACAATCACATTTCCGATCCACTAATCCTTCTTTACTGCATCCCTCACTCCCACACATTGAAGAATTCACACGGAAATTGCGTCGCTGTGAAATACGAGTACTATGTGTTCTAAGACATTTCCTTGTAAATCGAGTAACGTTTCTATGGAAACGACAGGATTTTCTTTCGGGATACGTCAATCACATTTCCGATCCACTAATCCTTCTTTACTGCATCCCTCACTCCCACACATTGAAAAATTCACACGGAAATTGCGTCGCTGTGAAATACGAGTACTATGTGTTCTAAGACATTTCCTTCTAAATCGAGTAACGTTTCTATGGAAACGACAGGATTTTCTTTTGGGATACGACAATCACATTTACGATCCACTAATCCTTCTTTACTGCATCCCTCACTCCCACACATTGAAGAATTCACACGGAAATTGCGTCGCTGTGAAATACGAGTACTATGTGTTCTAAGACATTTCCTTCTAAATCGAGTAACGTTTCAATGGAAACGACAGGAATTTCTTTTGGGATACGACAATCACATTTCCGATCCACTAATCCTTCTTTACTGCATCCCTCACTCCCACACATTGAAGAATTCACACGGAAATTGCGCCGCTGTGAAATACGAGTACTATGTGTTCTAAGACATTTCCTTCTAAATCGAGTAACGTTTCTATGGAAACGACAGGGTTTTCTTTTGGGATACGACAATCTCATTTCCGATCCGCTAATCCTTCTTTACTGCATCCCTCACTCCCAAACATTGACGAATTCACACGGAAATTCCGTCGCTGTGAAATACGAGTACTATGTGTTCTAAGACATTTCCTTCTAAATCGAGTAACGTTTGTATGGAAACGACAGGATTTTCTTTTGGGATACGACAATCTCATTTCCGATCCACTAATCCTTCTTTACTGCATCCCTCACTCCCAAACATTGAAGAAATCACACGGAAATTAAGTCGTTGTGAAATACGAGTACTATGTGTTCTAAGACATTTCCTTCTAAATCGAGTAACGTTTCTATGGAAACGACAGGATTTTCTTTTGGGATACGACAATCACATTTCCGATCCACTAATCCTTCTTTACTGCATCCCTCACTCCCAAACATTAACGAATTCACACGGAAATTCCGTCGCTGTGAAATACGAGTACTATGTGTTCTAAGACATTTCCTTCTAAATCGAGTAACGTTTCTATGGAAACGACAGGATTTTCTTTTGGGATACGACAATCACATTTCCGATCCACTAATCCTTCTTTACTGCATCCCTCACTCCCACACATTGAAGAATTCACACGGAAATTGCGTCGCTGTGAAATACGAGTACTATGTGTTCTAAGACATTTCCTTCTAAATCGAGTAACGTTTCTATGGAAACGACAGGATTTTCTTTTGGGATACGACAATCACATTTCCGATCCACTAATCCTTCTTTACTGCATCCCTCACTCCCACACATTGAAGAATTCACACGGAAATTGCGTCGCTGTGAAATACGAGTACTATGTGTTCTAAGACATTTCCTTGTAAATCGAGTAACGTTTCTATGGAAACGACAGGATTTTCTTTCGGGATACGTCAATCACATTTCCGATCCACTAATCCTTCTTTACTGCATCCCTCACTCCCACACATTGAAAAATTCACACGGAAATTGCGTCGCTGTGAAATACGAGTACTATGTGTTCTAAGACATTTCCTTCTAAATCGAGTAACGTTTCTATGGAAACGACAGGATTTTCTTTTGGGATACGACAATCACATTTACGATCCACTAATCCTTCTTTACTGCATCCCTCACTCCCACACATTGAAGAATTCACACGGAAATTGCGTCGCTGTGAAATACGAGTACTATGTGTTCTAAGACATTTCCTTCTAAATCGAGTAACGTGTCAATGGAAACGACAGGAATTTCTTTTGGGATACGACAATCACATTTCCGATCCACTAATCCTTCTTTACTGCATCCCTCACTCCCAACATTGACGAATTCACACGGAAATTCCGTCGCTATGAAATACGAGTACTATGTGTTCTAAGACATTTCCTTCTAAATCGAATAACGTTTCTATGGAAACGACAGAATTTTCTTTTGGGATACGACAAACTCATTTCCGATCCGCTAATCCTTCTTTACTGCATCCCTCACTCCCAAACATTGACGAATTCACACGGAAATTCCGTCGCTGTGAAATACGAGTACTATGTGTTCTAAGACATTTCCTTCTAAATCGAGTAACGTTTCTATGGAAACGACAGGATTTTCTTTTGGGATACGACAATCACATTTCCGATCCACTAATCCTTCTTTACTGCATCCCCCACTCCCAGACATTGTAGAATTCACACGGAAATTGCGTCGCTGTGAAATACGAGTATTATGTGTTCTAAGACATTTCCTTCTAAATCGAGTAACGTTTCTATGGAAACGACAGGATTTTCTTTTGGGATACGACAATCACATTTCCGATCCACTAATCCTTCTTTACTGCATCCCTCACTCCCAACATTGACGAATTCACACGGAAATTCCGTCGCTGTGAAATACGAGTACTATGTGTTCTAAGACATTTCCTTCTAAATCGAGTACCGTTTCTATGGAAACGACAGGATTTTCTTTTGGGATACGACAATCACATTTCCGATCCACTAATCCTTCTTTACTGCATCCCTCACTCCCACACATTGAAGAATTCACACGGAAATTCCGTCGCTGTGAAATACGAGTACTATGTGTTCTAAGACATTTCCTTCTAAATCGAGTAACGTTTCTATGGAAACGACAGGATTTTCTTTTGGGATACGACAATCTCATTTCCGATCCACTAATCCTCCTTTACTGCATCCGTCACTCCCAAACATTGACGAATTCACACGGAAATTCCGTCGCTATGAAATACGAGTACTATGTGTTCTAAGACATTTCCTTCTAAATCGAGTAACGTTTCAATGGAAACGACAGGATTTTCTTTTGGGATACGACAGTCACATTTACGATCCACTAATCCTTCTTTACTGCATCCCTCACTTCCACACATTGAAGAATTCACACGGAAATTGCGTCGCTGTGAAATACGAGTACTATGTGTTCTAAGACATTTCCTTCTAAATCGAGTAACGTTTCTATGGAAACGACAGGATTTTCTTTTGGGATATGACAATCACATTTCCGATCCACTCATCCTTCTTTACTGCATCCCTTACTCCCACACATTGAAGAATTCACACGGAAATTGCGTCGCTGTGAAATACGAGTACTATGTGTTCTAAGACATTTCCTTCTAAATCGAGTAACGTTTCTATGGAAACAACAGGATTTTCTTTTTGGATACGACAATCACATTTGCGATCCACTAATCCTTCTTTACTGCATCCCTCACTCCCACACATTGAAGAACGCACACGGAAATTGCGTCGCTGTGAAATACGAGTACTATGTGTTCTAAGACATTTCCTTCTAAATCGAGTAACGTTTGTATGGAAACGACAGGATTTTCTTTTGGGATACGACAATCTCATTTCCGATCCACTAATCCTTCTTTACTGCATCCCTCACTCCCACACATTGAAGAATTCACACGGAAATTAAGTCGCTGTGAAATCCGAGTACTATGTGTTCTAAGACATTTCCTTCTAAATCGAGTAACGTTTCTATGGAAACGACAGGATTTTCTTTTGGGATACGACAATCACATTTCCGATCTACTAATACTTCTTTACTGCATCCCTCACTCCCAGACATTGTAGAATTCACACGGAAATTGCGTCGCTGTGAAAGACGAGTACTATGTGTTCTAAGACATTTCCTTCTAAATCGAGTAACGTTTCTATGGAAACGACAGGATTTTCTTTTGGGATACGACAATCACATTTCCGATCCACTAATCCTTCTTTACTGCATCCCTCACTCCCACACATTGAAGAATTCACACGGAAATTGCGTCGCTGTGAAATACGAGTACTATGTGTTCTAAGACATTTCCTTCTAAATCGAGTAACGTTTCTATGGAAACGACAGGATTTTCTTTTGGGATACGACAATCACATTTCCGATTCACTAATCCTTCTTTACTGCATCCCTCACTCCCACACATTGAAGAATTCACACGGAAATTGCGTCGCTGTGAAATACGAGTACTATGTGTTCTAAGACATTTCCTTCTAAATCGAGTAACGTTTCTATGGAAACGACAGGATCTTCTTTTGGGATACGACAATCACATTTCCGATCCACTAATCCTTCTTTACTGCATCCCTCACTCCCAAACATTGACGAATTCACACGGAAATTCCGTCGCTGTGAAATACGAGTACTATGTGTTCTAAGACATTTCCTTCTAAATCGAGTAACGTTTCTATGGGAACGACAGGATTTTCTTTTGGGATACGACAATCACATTTCCGATCCACTAATCCTTCTTTACTGCATCCCCCACTCCCAAACATTGACGAATTCACACGGAAATTCCGTCGCTATGAAATACGAGTACTATGTGTTCTAAGACATTTCCTTCTAAATCGAGTAACGTTTCAATGGAAACGACAGGATTTTCTTTTGGGATACGACAGTCACATTTACGATCCACTAATCCTTCTTTACTGCATCCCTCACTCCCACACATTGAAGAATTCACACGGAAATTGCGTCGCTGTGAAATACGAGTACTATGTGTTCTAAGACATTTCCTTCTAAATCGAGTAACGTTTCTATGGAAACGACAGGATTTTCTTTTGGGATATGACAATCACATTTCCGATCCACTCATCCTTCTTTACTGCATCCCTTACTCCCACACATTGAAGAATTCACACGGAAATTGCGTCGCTGTGAAATACGAGTACTATGTGTTCTAAGACATTTCCTTCTAAATCGAGTAACGTTTCTATGGAAACAACAGGATTTTCTTTTGGGATACGACAATCACATTTGCGATCCACTAATCCTTCTTTACTGCATCCCTCACTCCCACACATTGAAGAATGCACACGGAAATTGCGTCGCTGTGAAATACGAGTACTATGTGTTCTAAGACATTTCCTTCTAAATCGAGTAACGTTTGTATGGAAACGACAGGATTTTCTTTTGGGATACGACAATCTCATTTCCGATCCACTAATCCTTCTTTACTGCATCCCTCACTCCCACACATTGAAGAATTCACACGGAAATTAAGTCGCTGTGAAATCCGAGTACTATGTGTTCTAAGACATTTCCTTCTAAATCGAGTAACGTTTCTATGGAAACGACAGGATTTTCTTTTGGGATACGACAATCACATTTCCGATCTACTAATACTTCTTTACTGCATCCCTCACTCCCAGACATTGTAGAATTCACACGGAAATTGCGTCGCTGTGAAAGACGAGTACTATGTGTTCTAAGACATTTCCTTCTAAATCGAGTAACGTTTCTATGGAAACGACAGGATTTTCTTTTGGGATGCGACAATCACATTTCCGATCCACTAATCCTTCTTTACTGCATCCCTCACTCCCACACATTGAAGAATTCACACGGAAATTGCGTCGCTGTGAAATACGAGTACTATGTGTTCTAAGACATTTCCTTCTAAATCGAGTAACGTTTCTATGGACACGACAGGATTTTCTTTTGGGATACGACAATCACATTTCCGATCCACTAATCCTTCTTTACTGCATCCCTCACTCCCACACATTGAAGAATTCACACGGAAATTGCGTCGCTGTGAAATACGAGTACTATGTGTTCTAAGACATTTCCTTCTAAATCGAGTAACGTTTCTATGGAAACGACAGGATCTTCTTTTGGGATACGACAATCACATTTCCGATCCACTAATCCTTCTTTACTGCATCCCTCACTCCCAAACATTGACGAATTCACACGGAAATTCCGTCGCTGTGAAATACGAGTACTATGTGTTCTAAGACATTTCCTTCTAAATCGAGTAACGTTTCTATGGGAACGACAGGATTTTCTTTTGGGATACGACAATCACATTTCCGATCCACTAATCCTTCTTTACTGCATCCCTCACTCCCAAACATTAACGAATTCACACGGAAATTCCGTCGCTGTGAAATACGAGTACTATGTGTTCTAAGACATTTCCTTCTAAATCGAGTAACGTTTCTATGGAAACGACAGGATTTTCTTTTGGGATACGACAATCACATTTCCGATCCACTAATCCTTCTTTACTGCATCCCTCACTCCCACACATTGAAGAATTCACACGGAAATTGCGTCGCTGTGAAATACGAGTACTATGTGTTCTAAGACATTTCCTTCTAAATCGAGTAACGTTTCTATGGAAACGACAGGATTTTCTTTTGGGATACGACAATCACATTTCCGATCCACTAATCCTTCTTTACTGCATCCCTCACTCCCACACATTGAAGAATTCACACGGAAATTGCGTCGCTGTGAAATACGAGTACTATGTGTTCTAAGACATTTCCTTGTAAATCGAGTAACGTTTCTATGGAAACGACAGGATTTTCTTTCGGGATACGTCAATCACATTTCCGATCCACTAATCCTTCTTTACTGCATCCCTCACTCCCACACATTGAAAAATTCACACGGAAATTGCGTCGCTGTGAAATACGAGTACTATGTGTTCCAAGACATTTCCTTCTAAATCGAGTAACGTTTCTATGGAAACGACAGGATTTTCTTTTGGGATACGACAATCACATTTACGATCCACTAATCCTTCTTTACTGCATCCCTCACTCCCACACATTGAAGAATTCACACGGAAATTGCGTCGCTGTGAAATACGAGTACTATGTGTTCTAAGACATTTCCTTCTAAATCGAGTAACGTTTCAATGGAAACGACAGGAATTTCTTTTGGGATACGACAATCACATTTCCGATCCACTAATCCTTCTTTACTGCATCCCTCACTCCCAAACATTGACGAATTCACACGGAAATTCCGTCGCTATGAAATACGAGTACTATGTGTTCTAAGACATTTCCTTCTAAATCGAATAACGTTTCTATGGAAACGACAGAATTTTCTTTTGGGATACGACAAACTCATTTCCGATCCGCTAATCCTTCTTTACTGCATCCCTCACTCCCAAACATTGACGAATTCACACGGAAATTCCGTCGCTGTGAAATACGAGTACTATGTGTTCTAAGACATTTCCCTCTAAATCGAGTAACGTTTCTATGGAAACGACAGGATTTTCTTTTGGGATACGACAATCACATTTCCGATCCACTAATCCTTCTTTACTGCATCCCCCACTCCCAGACATTGTAGAATTCACACGGAAATTGCGTCGCTGTGAAATACGAGTACTATGTGTTCTAAGACATTTCCTTCTAAATCGAGTAACGTTTCTATGGAAACGACAGGATTTTCTTTTGGGATACGACAATCACATTTCCGATCCACTAATCCTTCTTTACTGCATCCCTCACTCCCACACATTGAAGAATTCACACGGAAATTGCGTCGCTGTGAAATACGAGTACTATGTGTTCTAAGACATTTCCTTCTAAATCGAGTAACGTTTCTATGGAAACGACATGGTTTTCTTTTGGGATACGACAATCTCATTTCCGATCCGCTAATCCTTCTTTACTGCATCCCTCACTCCCAAACATTGACGAATTCACACGGAAATTCCGTCGCTGTGAAATACGAGTACTATGTGTTCTAAGACATTTCCTTCTAAATCGAGTAACGTTTCTATGGAAACGACAGGATTTTCTTTTGGGATACGACAATCACATTTCCGATCCACTAATCCTTCTTTACTGCATCCCTCACTCCCACACATTGAAGAATTCACACGGAAATTGCGTCGCTGTGAAATACGAGTACTATGTGTTCTAAGACACTTCCTTCTAAATCGAGTAACGTTTCTATGGAAACGACAGGATTTTCTTTTGGGATAAGACAATCACATTTCCGATCCACTAATCCTTCTTTACTGCATCCCTCACTCCCAAACATTGGCGAATTCACACGGAAATTCCGTCGCAGTGAAATACGAGTATTATGTGTTCTAAGACATTTCCTTCTAAATCGAGTAACGTTTCTATGGAAACGACAGGATTTTCTTTTGGGATACGACAATCACATTTCCGATACACTAATCCTTCTTTACTGCATCCCTCACTCCCAAACATTGACGAATTCACACGGAAATTCCGTCGCTGTGAAATACGAGTACTATGTGTTCTAAGACATTTCCTTCTAAATCGAGTACCGTTTCTATGGAAACGACAGGATTTTCTTTTGGGATACGACAATCTCATTTCCGATCCACTAATCCTTCTTTACTGCATCCCTCACTCCCAAACATTGACGAATTCACACGGAAATTCCGTCGCTATGAAATACGAGTACTATGTGTTCTAAGACATTTCCTTCTAAATCGAGTAACGTTTCAATGGAAACGACAGGATTTTCTTTTGG
Source organism: Schistocerca piceifrons (assembly GCF_021461385.2). Classification (NCBI taxonomy): domain Eukaryota; kingdom Metazoa; phylum Arthropoda; class Insecta; order Orthoptera; family Acrididae; genus Schistocerca; species Schistocerca piceifrons. Next base: position 600,345,023 of record NC_060144.1, on the reverse strand, counting down.
GATACGACAGTCACATTTACGATCCACTAATCCTTCTTTACTGCATCCCTCACTCCCACACATTGAAGAATTCACACGGAAATTGCGTCGCTGTGAAATACGAGTACTATGTGTTCTAAGACATTTCCTTCTAAATCGAGTAACGTTTCTATGGAAACGACAGGATTTTCTTTTGGGATATGACAATCACATTTCCGATCCACTCATCCTTCTTTACTGCATCCCTTACTCCCACACATTGAAGAATTCACACGGAAATTGCGTCGCTGTGAAATACGAGTACTATGTGTTCTAAGACATTTCCTTCTAAATCGAGTAACGTTTCTATGGAAACAACAGGATTTTCTTTTGGGATACGACAATCACATTTGCGATCCACTAATCCTTCTTTACTGCATCCCTCACTCCCACACATTGAAGAATGCACACGGAAATTGCGTCGCTGTGAAATACGAGTACTATGTGTTCTAAGACATTTCCTTCTAAATCGAGTAACGTTTGTATGGAAACGACAGGATTTTCTTTTGGGATACGACAATCTCATTTCCGATCCACTAATCCTTCTTTACTGCATCCCTCACTCCCACACATTGAAGAATTCACACGGAAATTAAGTCGCTGTGAAATCCGAGTACTATGTGTTCTAAGACATTTCCTTCTAAATCGAGTAACGTTTCTATGGAAACGACAGGATTTTCTTTTGGGATACGACAATCACATTTCCGATCTACTAATACTTCTTTACTGCATCCCTCACTCCCAGACATTGTAGAATTCACACGGAAATTGCGTCGCTGTGAAAGACGAGTACTATGTGTTCTAAGACATTTCCTTCTAAATCGAGTAACGTTTCTATGGAAACGACAGGATTTTCTTTTGGGATACGACAATCACATTTCCGATCCACTAATCCTTCTTTACTGCATCCCTCACTCCCACACATTGAAGAATTCACACGGAAATTGCGTCGCTGTGAAATACGAGTACTATGTGTTCTAAGACATTTCCTTCTAAATCGAGTAACGTTTCTATGGAAACGACAGGATTTTCTTTTGGGATACGACAATCACATTTCCGATCCACTAATCCTTCTTTACTGCATGCCTCACTCCCACACATTGAAGAATTCACACGGAAATTGCGTCGCTGTGAAATACGAGTACTATGTGTTCTAAGACATTTCCTTCTAAATCGAGTAACGTTTCTATGGAAACGACAGGATCTTCTTTTGGGATACGACAATCACATTTCCGATCCACTAATCCTTCTTTACTGCATCCCTCACTCCCAAACATTGACGAATTCACACGGAAATTCCGTCGCTGTGAAATACGAGTACTATGTGTTCTAAGACATTTCCTTCTAAATCGAGTAACGTTTCTATGGGAACGACAGGATTTTCTTTTGGGATACGACAATCACATTTCCGATCCACTAATCCTTCTTTACTGCATCCCTCACTCCCACGCATTGAAGAATTCACACGGAAATTGCGTCGCTGTGAAATACGAGTACTATGTGTTCTAAGACATTTCCTTCTAAATCGAGTAACGTTTCTATGGAAACGACAGGATTTTCTTTTGGGATACGACAATCACATTTCCGATCCACTAATCCTTCTTTACTGCATCCCTCACTCCCACACATTGAAGAATTCACACGGAAATTGCGTCGCTGTGAAATACGAGTACTATGTGTTCTAAGACATTTCCTTCTAAATCGAGTAATGTTTCTATGGAAACGACAGGATTTTCTTTCGGGATACGTCAATCACATTTCCGATCCACTAATCCTTCTTTACTGCATCCCTCACTCCCAAACATTGACGAATTCACACGGAAATTCCGTCGCTATGAAATACGAGTACTATGTGTTCTAAGACATTTCCTTCTAAATCGAGTAACGTTTCTATGGAAACGACAGAATTTTCTTTTGGGATACGACAAACTCATTTCCGATCCGCTAATCCTTCTTTACTGCATCCCTCACTCCCAAACATTGACGAATTCACACGGAAATTCCGTCGCTGTGAAATACGAGTACTATGTGTTCTGAGACATTTCCTTCTAAATCGAGTAACGTTTCTATGGAAACGAGAGGATTTTCTTTTGGGATACGACAATCACATTTCCGATCCACTAATCCTTCTTTACTGCATCCCTCACTCCCAGACATTGTAGAATTCACACGGAAATTGCGTCGCTGTGAAATACGAGTACTATGTGTTCTAAGACATTTCCTTCTAAATCGAGTAACGTTTCTATGGAAACGACAGGATTTTCTTTTGGGATACGACAATCTCATTTCCGATCCACTAATCCTTCTTTACTGCATCCCTCACTCCCAAACATTGACGAATTCACACGGAAATTGCGTCTCTGTGAAATACGAGTACTATGTGTTCTAAGACATTTCCTTCTAAATCGAGTAACATTTCTATGGAAACGACAGGATTTTCTTTTGGGATACGACAATCACATTTCCGATCCACTAATCCTTCTTTACTGCAACCCTCACTCCCACCCATTGAAGAATTCACACGGAAATTGTGTCGCTGTGAAATACGAGTACTATGTGTTCTAAGACATTTCCTTCTAAATCGAGTAACGTTTCTATGGAAACGATAGGATTTTCTTTTGGGATACGACAATCACATTTCCGATCCACTAATCCTTCTTTACTGCATCCCTCACTCCCACACATTGAAGAATTCACACGGAAATTGCGTCGCTGTGAAATACGAGTACTATGTGTTCTAAGACATTTCCTTCTAAATCGAGTAACGTTTCTATGGAAACGACAGGATTTTCTTTTGGGATAAGACAATCACATTTCCGATCCACTAATCCTTCTTTACTGCATCCCTCACTCCCAAACATTGGCGAATTCACACGGAAATTCCGTCGCTGTGAAATACGAGTATTATGTGTTCTAAGACATTTCCTTCTAAATCGAGTAACGTTTCTATGGAAACGACAGGATTTTCTTTTGGGATACGACAATCACATTTCCGATCCACTAATCCTTCTTTACTGCATCCCTCACTCCCAAACATTGACGAATTCACACGGAAATTCCGTCGCTGTGAAATACGAGTACTATGTGTTCTAAGACATTTCCTTCTAAATCGAGTACCGTTTCTATGGAAACGACAGGATTTCCTTTTGGGATACGACAATCACATTTCCGATCCACTAATCCTTCTTTACTGCATCCCTCACTCCCACACATTGAAGAATTCACACGGAAATTCCGTCGCTGTGAAATACGAGTACTATGTGTTCTAAGACATTTCCTTCTAAATCGAGTAACGTTTCTATGGAAACGACAGGATTTTCTTTCGGGATACGACAATCTCATTTCCGATCCACTAATCCTTCTTTAGTGCATCCCTCACTCCCAAACATTGACTAATTCACACGGAAATTCCGTCGCTATGAAATACGAGTACTATGTGTTCTAAGACATTTCCTTCTAAATCGAGTAACGTTTCAATGGAAACGACAGGATTTTCTTTTGGGATACGACAATCACGTTTACGATCCACTAATCCTTCTTTACTGCATCCCTCACTCCCACACATTGAAGAATTCACACGGAAATTGCGTCGCTGTGAAATACGAGTACTATGTGTTCTAAGACATTTCCTTGTAAATCGAGTAACGTTTCTATGGAAACGACAGGATTTTCTTTTGGGATACGACAGTCACATTTACGATCCACTAATCCTTCTTTACTGCATCCCTCACTCCCACACATTGAAGAATTCACACGGAAATTGCGTCGCTGTGAAATACGAGTACTATGTGTTCTAAGACATTTCCTTCTAAATCGAGTAACGTTTCTATGGAAACGACAGGATTTTCTTTTGGGATATGACAATCACATTTCCGATCCACTCATCCTTCTTTACTGCATCCCTTACTCCCACACATTGAAGAATTCACACGGAAATTGCGTCGCTGTGAAATACGAGTACTATGTGTTCTAAGACATTTCCTTCTAAATCGAGTAACGTTTCTATGGAAACAACAGGATTTTCTTTTGGGATACGACAATCACATTTGCGATCCACTAATCCTTCTTTACTGCATCCCTCACTCCCACACATTGAAGAATGCACACGGAAATTGCGTCGCTGTGAAATACGAGTACTATGTGTTCTAAGACATTTCCTTCTAAATCGAGTAACGTTTGTATGGAAACGACAGGATTTTCTTTTGGGATACGACAATCTCATTTCCGATCCACTAATCCTTCTTTACTGCATCCCTCACTCCCACACATTGAAGAATTCACACGGAAATTAAGTCGCTGTGAAATCCGAGTACTATGTGTTCTAAGACATTTCCTTCTAAATCGAGTAACGTTTCTATGGAAACGACAGGATTTTCTTTTGGGATACGACAATCACATTTCCGATCTACTAATACTTCTTTACTGCATCCCTCACTCCCAGACATTGTAGAATTCACACGGAAATTGCGTCGCTGTGAAAGACGAGTACTATGTGTTCTAAGACATTTCCTTCTAAATCGAGTAACGTTTCTATGGAAACGACAGGATTTTCTTTTGGGATACGACAATCACATTTCCGATCCACTAATCCTTCTTTACTGCATCCCTCACTCCCACACATTGAAGAATTCACACGGAAATTGCGTCGCTGTGAAATACGAGTACTATGTGTTCTAAGACATTTCCTTCTAAATCGAGTAACGTTTCTATGGAAACGACAGGATTTTCTTTTGGGATACGACAATCACATTTCCGATCCACTAATCCTTCTTTACTGCATGCCTCACTCCCACACATTGAAGAATTCACACGGAAATTGCGTCGCTGTGAAATACGAGTACTATGTGTTCTAAGACATTTCCTTCTAAATCGAGTAACGTTTCTATGGAAACGACAGGATCTTCTTTTGGGATACGACAATCACATTTCCGATCCACTAATCCTTCTTTACTGCATCCCTCACTCCCAAACATTGACGAATTCACACGGAAATTCCGTCGCTGTGAAATACGAGTACTATGTGTTCTAAGACATTTCCTTCTAAATCGAGTAACGTTTCTATGGGAACGACAGGATTTTCTTTTGGGATACGACAATCACATTTCCGATCCACTAATCCTTCTTTACTGCATCCCTCACTCCCACACATTGAAGAATTCACACGGAAATTGCGTCGCTGTGAAATACGAGTACTATGTGTTCTAAGACATTTCCTTCTAAATCGAGTAACGTTTCTATGGAAACGACAGGATTTTCTTTTGGGATACGACAATCACATTTCCGATCCACTAATCCTTCTTTACTGCATCCCTCACTCCCACACATTGAAGAATTCACACGGAAATTGCGTCGCTGTGAAATACGAGTACTATGTGTTCTAAGACATTTCCTTCTAAATCGAGTAATGTTTCTATGGAAACGACAGGATTTTCTTTCGGGATACGTCAATCACATTTCCGATCCACTAATCCTTCTTTACTGCATCCCTCACTCCCAAACATTGACGAATTCACACGGAAATTCCGTCGCTATGAAATACGAGTACTATGTGTTCTAAGACATTTCCTTCTAAATCGAGTAACGTTTCTATGGAAACGACAGAATTTTCTTTTGGGATACGACAAACTCATTTCCGATCCGCTAATCCTTCTTTACTGCATCCCTCACTCCCAAACATTGACGAATTCACACGGAAATTCCGTCGCTGTGAAATACGAGTACTATGTGTTCTGAGACATTTCCTTCTAAATCGAGTAACGTTTCTATGGAAACGAGAGGATTTTCTTTTGGGATACGACAATCACATTTCCGATCCACTAATCCTTCTTTACTGCATCCCTCACTCCCAGACATTGTAGAATTCACACGGAAATTGCGTCGCTGTGAAATACGAGTACTATGTGTTCTAAGACATTTCCTTCTAAATCGAGTAACGTTTCTATGGAAACGACAGGATTTTCTTTTGGGATACGACAATCTCATTTCCGATCCACTAATCCTTCTTTACTGCATCCCTCACTCCCAAACATTGACGAATTCACACGGAAATTGCGTCTCTGTGAAATACGAGTACTATGTGTTCTAAGACATTTCCTTCTAAATCGAGTAACATTTCTATGGAAACGACAGGATTTTCTTTTGGGATACGACAATCACATTTCCGATCCACTAATCCTTCTTTACTGCAACCCTCACTCCCACCCATTGAAGAATTCACACGGAAATTGTGTCGCTGTGAAATACGAGTACTATGTGTTCTAAGACATTTCCTTCTAAATCGAGTAACGTTTCTATGGAAACGATAGGATTTTCTTTTGGGATACGACAATCACATTTCCGATCCACTAATCCTTCTTTACTGCATCCCTCACTCCCACACATTGAAGAACTCACACGGAAATTGCGTCGCTGTGAAATACGAGTACTATGTGTTCTAAGACATTTCCTTCTAAATCGAGTAACGTTTCTATGGAAACGACAGGATTTTCTTTTGGGATAAGACAATCACATTTCCGATCCACTAATCCTTCTTTACTGCATCCCTCACTCCCAAACATTGGCGAATTCACACGGAAATTCCGTCGCTGTGAAATACGAGTATTATGTGTTCTAAGACATTTCCTTCTAAATCGAGTAACGTTTCTATGGAAACGACAGGATTTTCTTTTGGGATACGACAATCACATTTCCGATCCACTAATCCTTCTTTACTGCATCCCTCACTCCCAAACATTGACGAATTCACACGGAAATTCCGTCGCTGTGAAATACGAGTACTATGTGTTCTAAGACATTTCCTTCTAAATCGAGTACCGTTTCTATGGAAACGACAGGATTTCCTTTTGGGATACGACAATCACATTTCCGATCCACTAATCCTTCTTTACTGCATCCCTCACTCCCACACATTGAAGAATTCACACGGAAATTCCGTCGCTGTGAAATACGAGTACTATGTGTTCTAAGACATTTCCTTCTAAATCGAGTAACGTTTCTATGGAAACGACAGGATTTTCTTTCGGGATACGACAATCTCATTTCCGATCCACTAATCCTTCTTTACTGCATCCCTCACTCCCAAACATTGACTAATTCACACGGAAATTCCGTCGCTATGAAATACGAGTACTATGTGTTCTAAGACATTTCCTTCTAAATCGAGTAACGTTTCAATGGAAACGACAGGATTTTCTTTTGGGATACGACAATCACGTTTACGATCCACTAATCCTTCTTTACTGCATCCCTCACTCCCACACATTGAAGAATTCACACGGAAATTGCGTCGCTGTGAAATACGAGTACTATGTGTTCTAAGACATTTCCTTGTAAATCGAGTAACGTTTCTATGGAAACGACAGGATTTTCTTTTGGGATATGACAATCACATTTCCGATCCACTCATCCTTCTTTACTGCATCCCTCACTCCCACACATTGAAGAATTCACACGGAAATTGCGTCGCTGTGAAGTACGAGTACTATGTGTTCTAAGACATTTCCTTCTAAATCGAGTAACGTTTCTATGGAAACAACAGGATTTTCTTTTGGGATACGACAATCACATTTGCGATCCACTAATCCTTCTTTACTGCATCCCTCACTCCCACACATTGAAGAATGCACACGGAAATTGCGTCGCTGTGAAATACGAGTACTATGTGTTCTAAGACATTTCCTTCTAAATCGAGTAACGTTTCTATGGGAACGACAGGATTTTCTTTTGGGATACGACAATCACATTTCCGATCCACTAATCCTTCTTTACTGCATCCCTCACTCCCACACATTGAAGAATTCACACGGAAATTGCGTCGCTGTGAAATACGAGTACTACGTGTTCTAAGACATTTCCTTCTAAATCGAGTAACGTTTCTATGGAAACGACAGGATTTTCTTTTGGGATACGACAATCACATTTCCGATCCACTAATCCTTCTTTACTGCATCCCTTACTCCCACACATTGAAGAATTCACACGGAAATTGCGTCGCTGTGAAATACGAGTACTATGTGTTCTAAGACATTTCCTTCTAAATCGAGTAACGTTTCTATGGAAACGACAGGATTTTCTTTTGGGATAAGACAATCACATTTCCGATCCACTAATCCTTCTTTACTGCATCCCTCACTCCCAAACATTGGCGAATTCACACGGAAATTCCGTCGCTGTGAAATACGAGTATTATGTGTTCTAAGACATTTCCTTCTAAATCGAGTAACGTTTCTATGGAAACGACAGGATTTTCTTTTGGGATACGACAATCACATTTCCGCTCCACTAATCCTTCTTTTCTGCATCCCTCACTCCCAAACATTGACGAATTCACACGGAAATTCCGTCGCTGTGAAATACGAGTACTATGTGTTCTAAGACATTTCCTTCTAAATCGAGTACCGTTTCTATGGAAACGACAGGATTTCCTTTTGGGATACGACAATCACATTTCCGATCCACTAATCCTTCTTTACTGCATCCCTCACTCCCACACATTGAAGAATTCACACGGAAATTCCGTCGCTGTGAAATACGAGTACTATGTGTTCTAAGACATTTCCTTCTAAATCGAGTAACGTTTCTATGGAAACGACAGGATTTTCTTTTGGGATACGACAATCTCATTTCCGATCCACTAATCCTTCTTTACTGCATCCCTCACTCCCAAACATTGACGAATTCAAACGGAAATTCCGTCGCTATGAAATACGAGTACTATGTGTTCTAAGACATTTCCTTCTAAATCGAGTAACGTTTCAATGGAAAAGACAGGATTTTCTTTTGGGATACGACAATCACATTTACGATCCACTAATCCTTCTTTACTGCATCCCTCACTCCCACACATTGAAGAATTCACACGGAAATAGCGTCGCTGTGAAATACGAGTACTATGTGTTCTAAGACATTTCCTTCTAAATCGAGTAACGTTTCTATGGAAACGACAGGATTTTCTTTTGGGATATGACAATCACATTTCCGATCCACTCATCCTTCTTTACTGCATCCCTCACTCCCACACATTGAAGAATTCACACGGAAATTGCGTCGCTGTGAAATACGAGTACTATGTGTTCTAAGACATTTCCTTCTAAATCGAGTAACGTTTCTATGGAAACAACAGGATTTTCTTTTGGGATACGACAATCACATTTGCGATCCACTAATCCTTCTTTACTGCATCCCTCACTCCCACACATTGAAGAATGCACACGGAAATTGCGTTGCTGTGAAATAGGAGTACTATGTGTTCTAAGACATTTCCTTCTAAATCGAGTAACGTTTCTATGGAAACGACAGGATTTTCTTTTGGGATACGACAATCTCATTTCCGATCCACTAATCCTTCTTTACTGCATCCCTCACTCCCACACATTGAAGAATTCACACGGATATTGCGTCGCTGTGAAATACGAGTACTATGTGTTCTAAGACATTTCCTTCTAAATCGAGTAACGTTTCTATGGAAACGACAGGATCTTCTTTTGGGATACGACAATCACATTTCCGATCCACTAATCCTTCTTTACTGCATCCCTCACTCCCAAACATTGACGAATTCACACGGAAATTCCGTCGCTGTGAAATACGAGTACTATGTGTTCTAAGACATTTCCTTCTAAATCGAGTAACGTTTCTATGGGAACGACAGGATTTTCTTTTGGGATACGACAATCACATTTCCGATCCACTAATCCTTCTTTACTGCATCCCTCACTCCCACACATTGAAGAATTCACACGGAAATTGCGTCGCTGTGAAATACGAGTACTACGTGTTCTAAGACATTTCCTTCTAAATCGAGTAACGTTTCTATGGAAACGACAGGATTTTCTTTTGGGATACGACAATCACATTTCCGATCCACTAATCCTTCTTTACTGCATCCCTTACTCCCACACATTGAAGAATTCACACGGAAATTGCGTCGCTGTGAAATACGAGTACTATGTGTTCTAAGACATTTCCTTCTAAATCGAGTAACGTTTCTATGGAAACGACAGGATTTTCTTTTGGGATAAGACAATCACATTTCCGATCCACTAATCCTCTCTTTACTGCATCCCTCACTCCCAAACATTGGCGAATTCACACGGAAATTCCGTCGCTGTGAAATACGAGTATTATGTGTTCTAAGACATTTCCTTCTAAATCGAGTAACGTTTCTATGGGAACGACAGGATTTTCTTTTGGGATACGACAATCACATTTCCGATCCACTAATCCTTCTTTACTGCATCCCTCACTCCCAAACATTGACGAATTCACACGGAAATTCCGTCGCTGTGAAATACGAGTACTATGTGTTCTAAGACATTTCCTTCTAAATCGAGTACCGTTTCTATGGAAACGACAGGATTTCCTTTTGGGATACGACAATCACATTTCCGATCCACTAATCCTTCTTTACTGCATCCCTCACTCCCACACATTGAAGAATTCACACGGAAATTCCGTCGCTGTGAAATACGAGTACTATGTGTTCTAAGACATTTCCTTCTAAATCGAGTAACGTTTCTATGGAAACGACAGGATTTTCTTTTGGGATACGACAATCTCATTTCCGATCCACTAATCCTTCTTTACTGCATCCCTCACTCCCAAACATTGACGAATTCACACGGAAATTCCGTCGCTATGAAATACGAGTACTATGTGTTCTAAGACATTTCCTTCTAAATCGAGTAACGTTTCAATGGAAACGACAGGATTTTCTTTTGGGATACGACAATCACATTTACGATCCACTAATCCTTCTTTACTGCATCCCTCACTCCCACACATTGAAGAATTCACACGGAAATTGCGTCGCTGTGAAATACGAGTACTATGTGTTCTAAGACATTTCCTTCTAAATCGAGTAACGTTTCTATGGAAACGACAGGATTTTCTTTTGGGATATGACAATCACATTTCCGATCCACTCATCCTTCTTTACTGCATCCCTCACTCCCACACATTGAAGAATTCACACGGAAATTGCGTCGCTGTGAAATACGAGTACTATGTGTTCCAAGACATTTCCTTCTAAATCGAGTAACGTTTCTATGGAAACAACAGGATTTTCTTTTGGGATACGACAATCACGTTTGCGATCCACTAATCCTTCTTTACTGCATCCCTCACTCCCACACATTGAAGAATGCACACGGAAATTGCGTCGCTGTGAAATACGAGTACTATGTGTTCTAAGACATTTCCTTCTAAATCGAGTAACGTTTCTATGGAAACGACAGGATTTTCTTTTGGGATACGACAATCTCATTTCCGATCCACTAATCCTTCTTTACTGCATCCCTCACTCCCACACATTGAAGAATTCACACGGAAATTAAGTCGCTGTGAAATCCGAGTACTATGTGTTCTAAGACATTTCCTTCTAAATCGAGTAACGTTTCTATGGAAACGACAGGATTTTCTTTTGGGATACGACAATCACATTTCCGATCTACTAATCCTTCTTTACTGCATCCCTCACTCCCAGACATTGTAGAATTCACACGGAAATTGCGTCGCTGTGAAAGACGAGTACTATGTGTTCTAAGACATTTCCTTCTAAATCGAGTAACGTTTCTATGGAAACGACAGGATTTTCTTTTGGGATACGACAATCACATTTCCGATCCACTAATCCTTCTTTACTGCATCCCTCACTCCCACACATTGAAGAATTCACACGGAAATTGCGTCGCTGTGAAAGACGAGTACTATGTGTTCTAAGACATTTCCTTCTAAATCGAGTAACGTTTCTATGGAAACGACAGGATCTTCTTTTGGGATACGACAATCACATTTCCGATCCACTAATCCTTCTTTACTGCATCCCTCACTCCCAAACATTGACGAATTCACACGGAAATTCCGTCGCTGTGAAATACGAGTACTATGTGTTCTAAGACATTTCCTTCTAAATCGAGTAACGTTTCTATGGGAACGACAGGATTTTCTTTTGGGATACGACAATCACATTTCCGATCCACTAATCCTTCTTTACTGCATCCCTCACTCCCACACATTGAAGAATTCACACGGAAATTGCGTCGCTGTGAAATACGAGTACTACGTGTTCTAAGACATTTCCTTCTAAATCGAGTAACGTTTCTATGGAAACGACAGGATTTTCTTTTGGGATACGACAATCACATTTCCGATCCACTAATCCTTCTTTACTGCATCCCTTACTCCCACACATTGAAGAATTCACACGGAAATTCCGTCGCTGTGAAATACGAGTACTACGTGTTCTAAGACATTTCCTTCTAAATCGAGTAACGTTTCTATGGAAACGACAGGATTTTCTTTTGGGATACGACAATCACATTTCCGATCCACTAATCCTTCTTTACTGCATCCCTCACTCCCAAACATTGACGAATTCACACGGAAATTCCGTCGCTGTGAAATACGAGTACTATGTGTTCTAAGACATTTCCTTCTAAATCGAGTAACGTTTCTATGGAAACGAGAGGATTTTCTTTTGGGATACGACTATCACATTTCCGATCCACTAATCCTTCTTTACTGCATCCCTCACTCCCAGACATTGTAGAATTCACACGGAAATTGCGTCGCTGTGAAATACGAGTACTATGTGTTCTAAGACATTTCCTTCTAAATCGAGTAACGTTTCTATGGAAACGACAGGATTTTCTTTTGGGATACGACAATCTCATTTCCGATCCACTAATCCATCTTTACTGCATCCCTCACTCCCAAACATTGACGAATTCACACGGAAATTCCGTCGCTGTGAAATACGAGTACTATGTGTTCTGAGACATTTCCTTCTAAATCGAGTAACGTTTCTATGGAAACGAGAGGATTTTCTTTTGGGATACGACAATCACATTTCCGATCCACTAATCCTTCTTTACTGCATCCCTCACTCCCAGACATTGTAGAATTCACACGGAAATTGCGTCGCTGTGAAAAACGAGTACTATGTGTTCTAAGACATTTCCTTCTAAATCGAGTAACGTTTCTATGGAAACGACAGGATTTTCTTTTGGGATACGACAATCTCATTTCCGATCCACTAATCCTTCTTTACTGCATCCCTAACTCCCAAACATTGACGAATTCACACGGAAATTGCGTCTCTGTGAAATACGAGTACTATGTGTTCTAAGACATTTCCTTCTAAATCGAGTAACGTTTCTATGGAAACGACAGGATTTTCTTTTGGGATACGACAATCACATTTCCGATCCACTAATCCTTCTTTACTGCAACCCTCACTCCCACCCATTGAAGATTTCACACGGAAATTGTGTCGCTATGAAATACGAGTACTATGTGTTCTAAGACATTTCCTTCTAAATCGAGTAACGTTTCAATGGAAACGACAGGATTTTCTTTTGGGATACGACAATCACATTTACGATCCACTAATCCTTCTTTACTGCATCCCTCACTCCCACACATTGAAGAATTCACACGGAAATTGCGTCGCTGTGAAATACGAGTACTATGTGTTCTAAGACATTTCCTTCTAAATCGAGTAACGTTTCTATGGAAACGACAGGATTTTCTTTTGGGATATGACAATCACATTTCCGATCCACTCATCCTTCTTTACTGCATCCCTCACTCCCACACATTGAAGAATTCACACGGAAATTGCGTCGCTGTGAAATACGAGTACTATGTGTTCTAAGACATTTCCTTCTAAATCGAGTAACGTTTCTATGGAAACGACAGGATCTTCTTTTGGGATACGACAATCACATTTCCGATCCACTAATCCTTCTTTACTGCATCCCTCACTCCCAAACATTGACGAATTCACACGGAAATTCCGTCGCTGTGAAATACGAGTACTATGTGTTCTAAGACATTTCCTTCTAAATCGAGTAACGTTTCTATGGGAACGACAGGATTTTCTTTTGGGATACGACAATCACATTTCCGATCCACTAATCCTTCTTTACTGCATCCCTCACTCCCACACATTGAAGAATTCACACGGAAATTGCGTCGCTGTGAAATACGAGTACTACGTGTTCTAAGACATTTCCTTCTAAATCGAGTAACGTTTCTATGGAAACGACAGGATTTTCTTTTGGGATACGACAATCACATTTCCGATCCACTAATCCTTCTTTACTGCATCCCTTACTCCCACACATTGAAGAATTCACACGGAAATTCCGTCGCTGTGAAATACGAGTACTATGTGTTCTAAGACATTTCCTTCTAAATCGAGTAACGTTTCTATGGAAACGACAGGATCTTCTTTTGGGATACGACAATCACATTTCCGATCCACTAATCCTTCTTTACTGCATCCCTCACTCCCAAACATTGACGAATTCACACGGAAATTCCGTCGCTGTGAAATACGAGTACTATGTGTTCTAAGACATTTCCTTCTAAATCGAGTAACGTTTCTATGGGAACGACAGGATTTGCTTATGGGATACGACAATCACATTTCCGATCCACTAATACTTCTTTACTGCATCCCTCACTCCCACACATTGAAGAATTCACACGGAAATTGCGTCGCTGTGAAATACGAGTACTACGAGTTCTAAGACATTTCCTTCTAAATCGAGTAACGTTTCTATGGAAACGACAGGATTTTCTTTTGGGATACGACAATCACATTTCCGATCCACTAATCCTTCTTTACTGCATCCCTTACTCCCACACATTGAAGAATTCACACGGAAATTCCGTCGCTGTGAAATACGAGTACTACGTGTTCTAAGACATTTCCTTCTAAATCGAGTAACGTTTCTATGGAAACGACAGGATTTTCTTTTGGGATACGACAATCACATTTCCGATCCACTAATCCTTCTTTACTGCATCCCTCACTCCCAAACATTGACGAATTCACACGGAAATTGCGTCGCTGTGACATACGAGTACTATGTGTTCTAAGACATTTCCTTCTAAATCGAGTAATGTTTCTATGGAAACGACAGGATTTTCTTTCGGGATACGTCAATCACATTTCCGATCCACTAATCCTTCTTTACTGCATCCCTCACTCCCAAACATTGACGAATTCACACGGAAATTCCGTCGCTATGAAATACGAGTACTATGTGTTCTAAGACATTTCCTTCTAAATCGAGTAACGTTTCTATGGAAACGACAGAATTTTCTTTTGGGATACGACAAACTCATTTCCGATCCGCTAATCCTTCTTTACTGCATCCCTCACTCCCAAACATTGACGAATTCACACGGAAATTCCGTCGCTGTGAAATACGAGTACTATGTGTTCTAAGACATTTCCTTCTAAATCGAGTAACGTTTCTATGGAAACGAGAGGATTTTCTTTTGGGATACGACAATCACATTTCCGATCCACTAATCCTTCTTTACTGCATCCCTCACTCCCAGACATTGTAGAATTCACACGGAAATTGCGTCGCTGTGAAATACGAGTACTATGTGTTCTAAGACATTTCCTTCTAAATCGAGTAACGTTTCTATGGAAACGACAGGATTTTCTTTTGGGATACGACAATCTCATTTCCGATCCACTAATCCATCTTTACTGCATCCCTCACTCCCAAACATTGACGAATTCACACGGAAATTCCGTCGCTGTGAAATACGAGTACTATGTGTTCTGAGACATTTCCTTCTAAATCGAGTAACGTTTCTATGGAAACGAGAGGATTTTCTTTTGGGATACGACAATCACATTTCCGATCCACTAATCCTTCTTTACTGCATCCCTCACTCCCAGACATTGTAGAATTCACACGGAAATTGCGTCGCTGTGAAATACGAGTACTATGTGTTCTAAGACATTTCCTTCTAAATCGAGTAACGTTTCTATGGAAACGACAGGATTTTCTTTTGGGATACGACAATCTCATTTCCGATCCACTAATCCTTCTTTACTGCATCCCTAACTCCCAAACATTGACGAATTCACACGGAAATTGCGTCTCTGTGAAATACGAGTACTATGTGTTCTAAGACATTTCCTTCTAAATCGAGTAACGTTTCTATGGAAACGACAGGATTTTCTTTTGGGATACGACAATCACATTTCCGATCCACTAATCCTTCTTTACTGCAACCCTCACTCCCACCCATTGAAGATTTCACACGGAAATTGTGTCGCTGTGAAATACGAGTACTATGTGTTCTAAGACATTTCCTTCTAAATCGAGTAACGTTTCTATGGAAACGATAGGATTTTCTTTTGGGATACGACAATCACATTTCCGATCCACTAATCCTTCTTTACTGCATCCCTCACTCCCACACATTGAAGAATTCACACGGAAATTGCGTCGCTGTGAAATACGAGTACTATGTGTTGTAAGACATTTCCTTCTAAATCGAGTAACGTTTCTATGGAAACGACAGGATTTTCTTTTGGGATAAGACAATCACATTTCCGATCCACTAATCCTTCTTTACTGCATCCCTCACTCCCAAACATTGGCGAATTCACACGGAAATTCCGTCGCTGTGAAATACGAGTATTATGTGTTCTAAGACATTTCCTTCTAAATCGAGTAACGTTTCTATGGAAACGACAGGATTTTCTTTTGGGATACGACAATCACATTTCCGATCCACTAATCCTTCTTTACTGCATCCCTCACTCCCAAACATTGACGAATTCACACGGAAATTCCGTCGCTGTGAAATACGAGTACTATGTGTTCTAAGACATTTCCTTCTAAATCGAGTACCGTTTCTATGGAAACGACAGGATTTCCTTTTGGGATACGACAATCACATTTCCAATCCACTAATCCTTCTTTACTGCATCCCTCACTCCCACACATTGAAGAATTCACACGGAAATTCCGTCGCTGTGAAATACGAGTACTATGTGTTCTAAGACATTTCCTTCTAAATCGAGTAATGTTTCTATGGAAACGACAGGATTTTCTTTTGGGATACGACAATCTCATTTCCGATCCACTAATCCTTCTTTACTGCATCCCTCACTCCCAGACATTGTAGAATTCACACGGAAATTGCGTCGCTGTGAAATACGAGTACTATGTGTTCTAAGACATTTCCTTCTAAATCGAGTAACGTTTCTATGGAAACGACAGGATTTTCTTTTGGGATACGACAATCTCATTTCCGATCCACTAATCCATCTTTACTGCATCCCTCACTCCCAAACATTGACGAATTCACACGGAAATTCCGTCGCTGTGAAATACGAGTACTATGTGTTCTGAGACATTTCCTTCTAAATCGAGTAACGTTTCTATGGAAACGAGAGGATTTTCTTTTGGGATACGACAATCACATTTCCGATCCACTAATCCTTCTTTACTGCATCCCTCACTCCCAGACATTGTAGAATTCACACGGAAATTGCGTCGCTGTGAAATACGAGTACTATGTGTTCTAAGACATTTCCTTCTAAATCGAGTAACGTTTCTATGGAAACGACAGGATTTTCTTTTGGGATACGACAATCTCATTTCCGATCCACTAATCCTTCTTTACTGCATCCCTAACTCCCAAACATTGACGAATTCACTCGGAAATTGCGTCTCTGTGAAATACGAGTACTATGTGTTCTAAGACATTTCCTTCTAAATCGAGTAACGTTTCTATGGAAACGACAGGATTTTCTTTTGGGATACGACAATCACATTTCCGATCCACTAATCCTTCTTTACTGCAACCCTCACTCCCACCCATTGAAGATTTCACACGGAAATTGTGTCGCTGTGAAATACGAGTACTATGTGTTCTAAGACATTTCCTTCTAAATCGAGTAACGTTTCGATGGAAACGATAGGATTTTCTTTTGGGATACGACAATCACATTTCCGATCCACTAATCCTTCTTTACTGCATCCCTCACTCCCACACATTGAAGAATTCACACGGAAATTGCGTCGCTGTGAAATACGAGTACTATGTGTTCTAAGACATTTCCTTCTAAATCGAGTAACGTTTGTATGGAAACGTCAGGATTTTCTTTTGGGATAAGACAATCACATTTCCGATCCACTAATCCTTCTTTACTGCATCCCTCACTCCCAAACATTGGCGAATTCACACGGAAATTCCGTCGCTGTGAAATACGAGTATTATGTGTTCTAAGACATTTCCTTCTAAATCGAGTAACGTTTCTATGGAAACGACAGGATTTTCTTTTGGGATACGACAATCACATTTCCGATCCACTAATCCTTCTTTACTGCATCCCTCACTCCCAAACATTGACGAATTCACACGGAAATTCCGTCGCTGTGAAATACGAGTACTATGTGTTCTAAGACATTTCCTTCTAAATCGAGTACCGTTTCTATGGAAACGACAGGATTTCCTTTTGGGATACGACAATCACATTTCCGATCCACTAATCCTTCTTTACTGCATCCCTCACTCCCACACATTGAAGAATTCACACGGAAATTCCGTCGCTGTGAAATACGAGTACTATGTGTTCTAAGACATTTCCTTCTAAATCGAGTAACGTTTCTATGGAAACGACAGGATTTTCTTTTGGGATACGACAATCTCATTTCCGATCCACTAATCCTTCTTTACTGCATCCCTCACTCCCAAACATTGACGAATTCACACGGAAATTCCGTCGCTATGAAATACGAGTACTATGTGTTCTAAGACATTTCCTTCTAAATCGAGTAACGTTTCAATGGAAACGACAGGATTTTCTTTTGGGATACGACAATCACATTTACGATCCACTAATCCTTCTTTACTGCATCCCTCACTCCCACACATTGAAGAATTCACACGGAAATTGCGTCGCTGTGAAATACGAGTACTATGTGTTCTAAGAAATTTCCTTCTAAATCGAGTAACGTTTCTATGGAAACGACAGGATTTTCTTTTGGGATATGACAATCACATTTCCGATCCACTCATCCTTCTTTACTGCATCCCTCACT
The DNA here is from genome assembly GCF_021461385.2 of Schistocerca piceifrons. Classification (NCBI taxonomy): domain Eukaryota; kingdom Metazoa; phylum Arthropoda; class Insecta; order Orthoptera; family Acrididae; genus Schistocerca; species Schistocerca piceifrons. Next base: position 600,326,136 of record NC_060144.1, on the reverse strand, counting down.
CCCACACATTGAAGAATTCACACGGAAATTGCGTCGCTGTGAAATACGAGTACTATGTGTTCTAAGACATTTCCTTCTAAATCGAGTAACGTTTCTATGGAAACAACAGGATTTTCTTTTGGGATACGACAATCACATTTGCGATCCACTAATCCTTCTTTACTGCATCCCTCACTCCCACACATTGAAGAATGCACACGGAAATTGCGTCGCTGTGAAATACGATTACTATGTGTTCTAAGACATTTCCTTCTAAATCGAGTAACGTTTCTATGGAAACGACAGGATTTTCTTTTGGGATACGACAATCTCATTTCCGATCCACTAATCCTTCTTTACTGCATCCCTCACTCCCACACATTGAAGAATTCACACGGAAATTAAGTCGCTGTGCAATCCGAGTACTATGTGTTCTAAGACATTTCCTTCTAAATCGAGTAACGTTTCTATGGAAACGACAGGATTTTCTTTTGGGATACGACAATCACATTTCCGATCTACTAATCCTTCTTTACTGCATCCCTCACTCCCAGACATTGTAGAATTCACACGGAAATTGCGTCGCTGTGAAAGACGAGTACTATGTGTTCTAAGACATTTCCTTCTAAATCGAGTAACGTTTCTATGGAAACGACAGGATTTTCTCTTGGGATACGACAATCACATTTCCGATCCACTAATCCTTCTTTACTGCATCCCTCACTCCCACACATTGAAGAATTCACACGGAAATTGCGTCGCTGTGAAATACGAGTACTATGTGTTCTAAGACATTTCCTTCTAAATCGAGTAACGTTTCTATGGAAACGACAGGATTTTCTTTTGGGATACGACAATCACATTTCCGATCCACTAATCCTTCTTTACTGCATCCCTTACTCCCACACATTGAAGAATTCACACGGAAATTGCGTCGCTGTGAAATACGAGTACTATGTGTTCTAAGACATTTCCTTCTAAATCGAGTAATGTTTCTATGGAAACGACAGGATTTTCTTTCGGGATACGTCAATCACATTTCCGATCCACTAATCCTTCTTTACTGCATCCCTCACTCCCAAACATTGACGAATTCACACGGAAATTCCGTCGCTATGAAATACGAGTACTATGTGTTCTAAGACATTTCCTTCTAAATCGAGTAGCGTTTCTATGGAAACGACAGAATTTTCTTTTGGGATACGACAAACTCATTTCCGATCCGCTAATCCTTCTTTACTGCATCCCTCACTCCCAAACATTGACGAATTCACACGGAAATTCCGTCGCTGTGAAATACGAGTACTATGTGTTCTAAGACATTTCCTTCTAAATCGAGTAACGTTTCTATGGAAACGAGAGGATTTTCTTTTGGGATACGACAATCACATTTCCGATCCACTAATCCTTCTTTACTGCATCCCTCACTCCCAGACATTGTAGAATTCACACGGAAATTGCGTCGCTGTGAAATACGAGTACTATGTGTTCTAAGACATTTCCTTCTAAATCGAGTAACGTTTCTATGGAAACGACAGGATTTTCTTTTGGGATACGACAATCTCATTTCCGATCCACTAATCCTTCTTTACTGCAGCCCTCACTCCCAAACATTGACGAATTCACACGGAAATTGCGTCGCTGTGAAATACGAGTACTATGTGTTCTAAGACATTTCCTTTTAAATCGAGTAACGTTTCTATGGAAATGACAGGATTTTCTTTTGGGATACGACAATCACATTTCCGATCCACTAATCCTTCTTTACTGCAACCCTCACTCCCACACATTGAAGAATTCACACGGAAATTGTGTCGCTGTGAAATACGAGTACTATGTGTTCTAAGACATTTCCTTCTAAATCGAGTAACGTTTCTATGGAAACGACAGAATTTTCTTTTGGGATACGACAAACTCATTTCCGATCCGCTAATCCTTCTTTACTGCATCCCTCACTCCCAAACATTGACGAATTCACACGGAAATTCCGTCGCTGTGAAATACGAGTACTATGTGTTCTAAGACATTTCCTTCTAAATCGAGTAACGTTTCTATGGAAACGACAGGATTTTCTTTTGGGATACGACAATCACATTTCCGATCCACTAATCCTTCTTTACTGCATCCCTCACTCCCAGACATTGTAGAATTCACACGGAAATTGCGTCGCTGTGAAATACGAGTACTATGTGTTCTAAGACACTTCCTTCTAAATCGAGTAACGTTTCTATGGAAACGACAGGATTTTCTTTTGGGATACGACAATCTCATTTCCGATCCACTAATCCTTCTTTACTGCATCCCTCACTCCCAAACATTGACGACTTCACACGGAAATTCCGTCGCTGTGAAATACGAGTACTATGTGTTCTAAGACATTTCCATCTAAATCGAGTAACGTTTCTATGGAAACGACATGATTTTCTTTTGGGATACGACAATCACATTTCCGATCCACTAATCCTTCTTTACTGCATCCCTCACTCCCAAACATTGACGAATTCACACGGAAATTCCGTCGCTGTCAAATATGAGTACTATGTGTTCTAAGACATTTCCTTCTAAATCGAGTAACGTTTCTATGGAAACGACAGGATTTTCTTTTGGGATACGACAATCACATTTCCGATCCACTAATCCTTCTTTACTGCATCCCTCACTCCCAAACATTGGCGAATTCACACGGAAATTCCGTCGCTGTGAAATACGAGTACTATGTGTTCTAAGACATTTCCTTCTAAATCGAGTAACGTTTCTATGGAAACGACAGGATTTTCTTTTGGGATACGACAATCACATTTCCGATCCACTAATCCTTCTTTACTGCATCCCTCACTCCCACACATTGAAGAATTCACACGGAAATTCCGTCGATGTGAAATACGAGTACTGTGTGTTCTAAGACATTTCCTTCTAAATCGAGTAACGTTTCTATGGAAACGACAGGATTTTCTTTTGGGATACGACAATCTCATTTCCGATCCACTAATTCTTCTTTACTGCATCCCTCACTCCCAAACATTGACGAATTCACACGGAAATTCCGTCGCTATGAAATACGAGTACTATGTGTTCTAAGACATTTCCTTCTAAATCGAGTAACGTTTCTATGGAAACGACAGGATTTTCTTTTGGGATACGACAATCACATTTCCGATCCACTAATCCTTCTTCACTGCATCCCTCACTCCCACACATTGAAGAATTCACACGGAAATTGCGTCGCTGTGAAATACGAGTACTATGTGTTCTAAGACATTTCCTTCTAAATCGAGTAACGTTTCTATGGAAACGACAGGATTTTCTTTTGGGATACGACAATCACATTTCCGATCCACTCATCCTTCTTTACTGCATCCCTCACTCCCACACATTGAAGAATTCACACGGAAATTGCGTCGCTGTGAAATACGAGTACTATGTGTTCTAAGACAATTCCTTCTAAATCGAGTAACGTTTTAATGGAAACGACAGGATTTTCTTTTGGGATACGACAATCACATTTACGATCCACTAATCCTTTTTTACTGCATCCCTCACTCCCACACATTGAAGAATTCACACGGAAATTGCGTCGCTGTGAAATACAAGTACTATGTGTTCTGAGACATTTCCTTCTAAATCGAGTAACGTTTCTATATAAACGACAGGATTTCCTTTTGGGATATGACAATCACATTTCCGATCCACTCATCCTTCTTTACTGCATCCCTCACTCCCACACATTGAAGAATTCACACGGAAATTGCGTCGCTGTGAAATACGAGTACTATGAGTTCTAAGACATTTCCTTCTAAATCGAGTAACGTTTCTATGGAAACAACAGGATTTTCTTTTGGGATACGACAATCACATTTGCGATCCACTAATCCTTCTTTACTGCATCCCTCACTCCCACACATTGAAGAATTCGCACGGAAATTGCGTCGCTGTGAAATACGAGTACTATGTGTTCTAAAACATTTCCTTCTAAATCGAGTAACGTTACTATGGAAACGACAGGATTTTCTTTAGGGATACGACAATCACATTTCCGATCCACTAATCCTTTTTTACTGCATCCCTCACTCCCACACATTGAAGAATTCACACGGAAATTGCGTCGCTGTGAAATACGAGTACTATGTGATCTAAAACATTTCCTTCTAAATCGAGTAACGTTTCTATGGAAACGACAGGATTTTCTTTTGGGATACGACAATCTCATTTCCGATCCACTAATCCTTCTTTACTGCATCCCTCACTGCCAAACATTGACGAATTCACACGGAAATTGCGTCGCTGTGAAATACGAGTACTATGTGTTCTAAGACATTTCCTTCTAAATCGAGTAACGTTTCTATGGAAACGACAGGATTTTCTTTTGGGATACGACAATCACATTTACGATCCACTAATCCTTCTTTACTGCATCCCTCACTCCCACACATTGAAGAATTCACACGGAAATTGTGTCGCTGTGAAATACGAGTACTATGCGTTCTAAGACATTTCCTTCTAAATCGAGTAACGTTTCTATGGAAACGATAGGATTTTCTTTTGGGATACGACAATCACATTTCCGATCCACTAATCCTTCTTTACTGCATCCCTCACTCCCAAACATTGACGAATTCACACGGAAATTCCGTCGCTATGAAATACGAGTACTATGTGTTCTAAGACATTTCCTTCTACATCGAGTAACGTTTCTATAGACACGACAGGATTTTCTTTTGGGATAGGACAATCACATTTCCGATCCACTAATCCTTCTTTACTGCATCCCTCACTCCCACACATTGAAGAATTCACACGGAAATTGCGTCGCTGTGAAATACGAGTACTATGTGTTCTAAGACATTTCCTTCTAAATCGAGTAACGTTTCTATGGAAATGACAGGATTTTCTTTTGGGATTCGACAATCTCATTTCCGATCCACTAATCCTTCTTTACTGCATCCCTCACTCCCACACATTGAAGAATTCACACGGAAATTAAGTCGCTGTGAAATACGAGTACTATGTGTTCTAAGACATTTCCTTCTAATTCGAGTAACGTTTCAATGGAAAGGACAGGATTTTCTTTTGGGATACGACAATCTCATTTCCGATCCACTAATCCTTCTTTACTGCATCCCTCACTCAGCACACATTGAAGAATTCACACGGAAATTAAGTCGCTGTGAAATACGAGTACTATGCGTTCTAAGACATTTCCTTCTACATCGAGTAACGTTTCTATGGAAACGACAGGATTTTCTTTTGGGATACGACAATCTCATTTCCGATCCACTAATCGTTCTTTACTGCATCCCTCACTCCCAAACATTGACGAATTCACACGGAAATTGCGTCGCTGTGAAATACGAGTACTATGTGTTCTAAGACATTTCCTTCTAAATCGAGTAACGTTTCTATGGAAACGACAGGATTTTCTTTTGGGATACGACAATCTCATTTCCGATCCACTAATCCTTCTTTACTGCATCCCTCACTCCCACACATTGAAGAATTCACACGGAAATTGCGTCGCTGTGAAATACGAGTACTATGTGTTCTAAGACATTTCCTTCTAAATCGAGTAACGTTTCTTTGGAAACAACAGGATTTTCTTTTGGGATACGACAATCACATTTGCGATCCACTAATCCTTCTTTACTGCATCCCTCACTCCCACACATTGAAGAATTCACACGGAAATTGCGTCGCTGTGAAATACGAGTACTATGTGTTCTAAAACATTTCCTTCTAAATCGAGTAACGTTACTATGGAAACGACAGGATTTTCTTTTGGGATACGACAATCACATTTCCGATCCACTAATCCTTCTTTACTGCATCCCTCACTCCCACACATTGAAGAATTCAAACGGAAATTGCGTCGCTGTGAAATACGAGTATTATGTGCTCTAAGACATTTCCTTCTAAATCGAGTAACATTTCTATGGAAACGACAGAATTTTCTTTTGGTATACGACAATCTCATTTCCGATCCACTAATCCTTCTTTACTGCATCCCTCACTCCCAAACATTGACGAATTCACACGGAAATTGCGTCGCTGTGAAATACGAGTACTATGTGTTCTAAGACATTTCCTTCTAAATCGAGTAACGTTTCTATGGAAACGACAGGATTTTCTTTTGGATACGACAATCACATTTACGATCCACTAATCCTTCTTTACTGCATCCCTCACTCCCACACATTGAAGAATTCACACGGAAATTGTGTCGCTGTGAAATACGAGTACTATGTGTTCTAAGACGTTTCCTTCTAAATCGAGTAACGTTTCTATGGAAACGATAGGATTTTCTTTTGGGATACGACAATCACATTTCCGATCCACTAATCCTTCTTTACTGCATCCCTCACTCCCAAACATTGACGAATTCACACGGAAATTCCGTCGCTGTGAAATACGAGTACTATGTGTTCTAAGACATTTCCATCTAAATCGAGTAACGTTTCTATGGAAACGACAGGATTTTCTTTTGGGATACGACAATCACATTTCCGATCCACTAATCCTTCTTTACTGCATCCCTCACTCCCAAACATTGACGAATTCACACGGAAATTCCGTAGCTGTGAAATACGAGTACTATGTGTTCTAAGACATTTCCTTCTAAATCGAGTAACGTTTCTATGGAAACGACAGGATTTTCTTTTGGGATACGACAATCTCATTTCCGATCCACTAATCCTTCTTTACTGCAGCCCTCACTCCCAAACATTGACGAATTCACACGGAAATTGCGTCGCTGTGAAATACGAGTACTATGTGTTCTAAGACATTTCCTTTTAAATCGAGTAACGTTTCTATGGAAATGACAGGATTTTCTTTTGGGATACGACAATCACATTTCCGATCCACTAATCCTTCTTTACTGCAACCCTCACTCCCACACATTGAAGAATTCACACGGAAATTGTGTCGCTCTGAAATACGAGTACTATGTGTTCTAAGACATTTCCTTCTAAATCGAGTAACGTTTCTATGGAAACGATAGGATTTTCTTTTGGGATACGACAATCACATTTCCGATCCACTAATCCTTCTTTACCGCATCCCTCACTCCCACACGTTGAAGAATTCACACCGAAATTGCGTCGCTGTGAAATGCGAGTACTATGTGTTCTAAGACATTTCCTTCTAAGTCGAGTAACGTTTCTATGGAAACGACAGGATATTCTTTTGGGATACGACAATCACATTTCCGATCCACTAATCCTTCTTTACTGCATCCCTCACTCCCACACATTGAAGAATTCACACGGAAATTGCGTCGCTGTGAAATACGAGTACTATGTGTTCTAAGACATTTCCTTCTAAATCGAGTAACGTTTCTATGGAAACGACAGGATTTTCTTTCGGGATACGTCAATCACATTTCCGATCCACTAATCCTTCTTTACTGCATCCCTCACTCCCAAACTTTGACGAATTCACACGGAAATTCCGTCGCTATGAAATACGAGTACTATGTGTTCTAAGACATTTCTTCTAAATCGAGTAACGTTTCTATGGAAACGACAGAATTTTCTTTTGGGATACGACAAACTCATTTCCGATCCGCTAATCCTTCTTTACTGCATCCCTCACTCCCAAACATTGACGAATTCACACGGAAATTCCGTCGCTGTGAAATACGAGTACTATGTGTTCTAAGACATTTCCTTCTAAATCGAGTAACGTTTCTATGGAAACGACAGGATTTTCTTTTGGGATACGACAATCACATTTCCGATTCACTAATCCTTCTTTACTGCATCCCTCACTCCCAGACATTGTAGAATTCACACGGAAATTGCGTCGCTGTGAAATACGAGTACTATGTGTTCTAAGACACTTCCTTCTAAATCGAGTAACGTTTCTATGGAAACGACAGGATTTTCTTTTGGGATACGACAATCTCATTTCCGATCCACTAATCCTTCTTTACTGCATCCCTCACTCCCAAACATTGACGACTTCACACGGAAATTCCGTCGCTGTGAAATACGAGTACTATGTGTTCTAAGACATTTCCATCTAAATCGAGTAACGTTTCTATGGAAACGACATGATTTTCTTTTGGGATACGACAATCACATTTCCGATCCACTAATCCTTCTTTACTGCATCCCTCACTCCCACACATTGAAGAATTCACACGGAAATTGCGTCGCTGTGAAATACGTGTACTATGTGTTCTAAGACAATTCCTTCTAAATCGAGTAACGTTTTAATGGAAACGACAGGATTTTCTTTTGGGATACGACAATCACATTTACGATCCACTAATCCTTTTTTACTGCATCCCTCACTCCCACACATTGAAGAATTCACACGGAAATTGCGTCGCTGTGAAATACAAGTACTATGTGTTCTGAGACATTTCCTTCTAAATCGAGTAACGTTTCTATGGAAACGACAGGATTTCCTTTTGGGATATGACAATCACATTTCCGATCCACTCATCCTTCTTTACTGCATCCCTCACTCCCACACATTGAAGAATTCACACGGAAACTGCGTCGCTGTGAAATACGAGTACTATGAGTTCTAAGACATTTCCTTCTAAATCGAGTAACGTTTCTATGGAAACAACAGGATTTTCTTTTGGGATACGATAATCACATTTGCGATCCACTAATCCTTCTTTACTGCATCCCTCACTCCCACACATTGAAGAATTCGCACGGAAATTGCGTCGCTGTGAAATACGAGTACTATGTGTTCTAAAACATTTCCTTCTACATCGAGTAACGTTACTATGGAAACGACAGGATTTTCTTTTCGGATACGACAATCACATTTCCGATCCACTAATCCTTTTTTACTGCATACCTCGCTCCCACACATTGAAGAATTCACACGGAAATTGCGTCGCTGTGAAATACGAGTACTATGTGATCTAAAACATTTCCTTCTAAATCGAGTAACGTTTCTATGGAAACGACAGGATTTTCTTTTGGGATACGACAATCTCATTTCCGATCCACTAATCCTTCTTTACTGCATCCCTCACTGCCAAACATTGACGAATTCACACGGAAATTGCGTCGCTGTGAAATACGAGTACTATGTGTTCTAAGACATTTCCTTCTAAATCGAGTAACGTTTCTATGGAAACGACAGGATTTTCTTTTGGGATACGACAATCACATTTACGATCCACTAATCCTTCTTTACTGCATCCCTCAATCCCACACATTGAAGAATTCACACGGAAATTGTGTCGCTGTGAAATACGAGTACTATGTGTTCTAAGACATTTCCTTCTAAATCGAGTAACGTTTCTATGGAAACGATAGGATTTTCTTTTGGGATACGACAATCACATTTCCGATCCACTAATCCTTCTTTACTGCATCCCTCACTCCCAAACATTGACGAATTCACACGGAAATTCCGTCGCTATGAAATACGAGTACTATGTGTTCTAAGACATTTCCTTCTACATCGAGTAACGTTTCTATGGACACGACAGGATTTTCTTTTGGGATACGACAATCACATTTCCGATCCACTAATCCTTCTTTACTGCATCCCTCACTCCCACACATTGAAGAATTCACACGGAAATTGCGTCGCTGTGAAATACGAGTACTATGTGTTCTAAGACATTTCCTTCTAAATCGAGTAACGTTTCTATGGAAATGACAGGATTTTCTTTTGGGATTCGACAATCTCATTTCCGATCCACTAATCCTTCTTTACTGCATCCCTCACTCCCACACATTGAAGAATTCACACGGAAATTAAGTCGCTGTGAAATACGAGTACTATGTGTTCTAAGACATTTCCTTCTAAATCGAGTAACGTTTCAATGGAAAGGACAGGATTTTCTTTTGGGATACGACAATCTCATTTCCGATCCACTAATCCTTCTTTACTGCATCCCTCACTCAGCACACATTGAAGAATTCACACGGAAATTAAGTCGCTGTGAAATACGAGTACTATGCGTTCTAAGACATTTCCTTCTACATCGAGTAACGTTTCTATCGAAACGACAGGATTTTCTTTTGGGATACGACAATCTCATTTCCGATCCACTAATCCTTCTTTACTGCATCCCTCACTCAACACACATTGAAGAATTCACACGGAAATTAAGTCGCTGTGAAATACGAGTACTATGCGTTCTAAGACATTTCCTTCTAAATCGAGTAACGTTTCTATGGAAACGACAGGATTTTCTTTTGGGATATGACAATCATATATCCGATCCACTCATCCTTCTTTACTGCATCCCTCACTCCCACACATTGAAGAATTCACACGGAAATTGCGTCGCTGTGAAATACGAGTACTATGTGTTCTAAGACATTTCCTTCTAAATCGAGCAACGTTTCTATGGAAACAACAGGATTTTCTTTTGGGATACGACAATCACATTTGCGATCCACTAATCCTTCTTTACTGCATCCCTCACTCCCACACATTGAAGAATTCACACGGAAATTGCGTCGCTGTGAAATACGAGTACTATGTGTTCTAAAACATTTCCTTCTAAATCGAGTAACGTTACTATGGAAACGACAGGATTTTCTTTTGGGATACGACAATCACATTTCCGATCCACTAATCCTTCTTTACTGCATCCCTCACTCCCACACATTGAAGAATTCAAACGGAAATTGCGTCGCTGTGAAATACGAGTATTATGTGCTCTAAGACATTTCCTTCTAAATCGAGTAACGTTTCTATGGAAACGACAGAATTTTCTTTTGGTATACGACAATCTCATTTCCGATCCACTAATCCTTCTTTACTGCATCCCTCACTCCCAAACATTGACGATTTCACACGGAAATTGCGTCGCTGTGAAATACGAGTACTATGTGTTCTAAGACATTTCCTTCTAAATCGAGTAGCGTCTCTATGGAAACGACAGGATTTTCTTTTGGGATACGACAATCACATTTCCGATCCACTAATCCTTCTTTACTGCATCCCTCACTCCCACACATTGAAGAATTCACACGGAAATTGTGTCGCTGTGAAATACGAGTACTATGTGTTCTAAGACGTTTCCTTCTAAATCGAGTAACGTTTCTATGGAAACGATAGGATTTTCTTTTGGGATACGACAATCACATTTCCGATCCACTAATCCTTCTTTACTGCATCCCTCACTCCCAAACATTGACGAATTCACACGGAAATTCCGTCGCTGTGAAATACGAGTACTATGTGTTCTAAGACATTTCCATCTAAATCGAGTAACGTTTCTATGGAAACGACAGGATTTTCTTTTGGGATACGACAATCACATTTCCGATCCACTAATCCTTCTTTACTGCATCCCTCACTCCCAAACATTGACGAATTCACACGGAAATTCCGTAGCTGTGAAATACGAGTACTATGTGTTCTAAGACATTTCCTTCTAAATCGAGTAACGTTTCTATGGAAACGACAGGATTTTCTTTTGGGATACGACAATCACATTTCCGATCCACTAATCCTTCTTTACTGCATCCTTCACTCCCAAACATTGACGAATTCACACGGAAATTCCGTCGCTGTGAAATACGAGTACTATGTGTTCTAAGACATTTCCTTCTAAATCGAGTAACGTCTCTATGGAAACGACAGGATTTTCTTTTGGGATACGACAATCACATTTCCGATCCACTAATCCTTCTTTACTGCATCCCTCACTCCCACACATTGAAGAATTCACACGGAAATTTCGTCGCTGTGAAATACGAGTACTATGTGTTCTTAGACATTTCCTTCTAAATCGAGTAACGTTTCTATGGAGACGACAGGATATTCCTTTGGGATACGACAATCTCATTTCCGATCCACTAATCCTTCTTTACTGCATCCCTCACTCCCAAACACTGACGAATTCACACGGAAATTCCGTCGCTATGAAATACGTGTACTATGTGTTCTAAGACATTTCCTTCTAAATCGAGTAACGTTTCTATGGAAACGACAGGATTTTCTTTTGGGATACGACAATCACATTTCCGATCCACTAATCCTTCTTTACTGCATCCCTCACTCCCACACATTGAAGAATTCACACGGAAATTAAGTCGCTGTGAAATACGAGTACTATGTGTTCTAAGACATTTCCTTCTAAATCGAGTAACGTTTCTATGGAAACGACAGGATTTTCTTTTGAGATACGACAATCACATTTCCGATTTACTCATCCTTCTTTACTGCATCCCTCACTCCCACACATTGAAGAATTCACACGGAAATTGCGTCGCTGTGAAATACGAGTACTATGCGTTCTAAGACATTTCCTTCTAAATCGAGTAACGTTTCTATGGAAACGACAGGATTTTCTTTTGGGATACGACAATCACATTTGCGATCCACTAATCCTTCTTTACTGCATCCCTCACTCCCACATATTGAAGAATTCACACGGAAATTGCGTCGCTGTGAAATACGAGTACTATGTGTTCTAAAACATTTCCTTCTAAATCGAGTAACGTTACTATGGAAACGACAGGATTTTCTTTTGGGATACGACAATCACATTTCCGATCCACTAATCCTTCTTTACTGCATCCCTCACTCCCACACATTGAAGAATTCAAACGGAAATTGCGTCGCTGTGAAATACGAGTACTATGTGCTCTAAGACATTTCCTTCTAAATCGAGTAACGTTTCTATGGAAACGACAGGATTTTCTTTTGGGATACGACAATCACATTTCCGATCCACTAATCCTTCTTTACTGCATCCCTCACTCCCAAACATTGACGAATTCACACGGAAATTCCATCGCTGTGAAATACGAGTACTATGTGTTCTAAGACATTTCCATCTAAATCGAGTAACGTTTCTATGGAAATGACAGGATTTTCTTTTGGGATACGACAATCACATTTCCGATCCACTAATCCTTCTTTACTGCATCCCTCACTCCCAAACATTGACGAATTCACACGGAAATTCCGTAGCTGTGAAATACGAGTACTATGTGTTCTAAGACATTTCCTTCTAAATCGAGTAACGTTTCTATGGAAACGACAGGATTTTCTTTTGGGATACGACAATCACATTTCCGATCCACTAATCCTTCTTTACTGCATCCCTCACTCCCAAACATTGACGAATTCACACGGAAATTCCGTCGCTGTGAAATACGAGTACTATGTGTTCTAAGACATTTCCTTCTAAATCGAGTAACGTTTCTATGGAAACGACAGGATTTTCTTTTGGGATACGACAATCACATTTCCGATCCACTAATCCTTCTTTACTGCATCCCTCACTCCCACACATTGAAGAATTCACACGGAAATTGCGTCGCTGTGAAATACGAGTACTATGTGTTCTTAGACATTTCCTTCTAAATCGAGTAACGTCTCTATGGAAACGACAGGATTTTCCTTTGGGATACGACAATCTCATTTCCGATCCACTAATCCTTCTTTACTGCATCCCTCACTCCCAAACACTGACGAATTCACACGGAAATTCCGTCGCTATGAAATACGAGTACTATGTGTTCTAAGACATTTCCTTCTAAATCGAGTAACGTTTCTATGGAAACGACAGGATTTTCTTTTGGGATACGACAATCACATTTCCGATCCACTAATCCTTCTTTACTGCATCCTTCACTCCCACACATTGAAGAATTCACATGGAAATTGCGTCGCTGTGAAATACGAGTACTATGTGTTCTAAGACATTTCCTTCTAAATCGAGTAACGTTTCTATGGAAACGACAGGATTTTCTTTTGGGATACGACAATCACATTTCCGATCCACTCATCCTTCTTTACTGCATCCCTCACTCCCACACATTGAAGAATTCACACGGAAATTGCGTCGCTGTGAAATACGAGTACTATATGTTCTAAGACATTTCCTTCTAAATCGAGTAACGTTTCTATGGAAACGACAGGATTTTCTTTTGGGATACGACAATCTCATTTCCGATCCACTAATCCTTCTTTACTGCATCCCTCACTCCCAAACATTGACGAATTCACACGGAAATTGCGTCGCTGTGAAATACGAGTACTATGTGTTCTAAGACATTTCCTTCTAAATCGAGTAACGTTTCTATGGAAACGACAGGATTTTCTTTTGGGATACGACAATCACATTTACGATCCACTAATCCTTCTTTACTGCATCCCTCACTCCCACACATTGAAGAATTCACACGGAAATTGCGTCGCTGTGAAATACGAGTACTATGTGTTCTAAGACATTTCCTTCTAAATGGAGTAACGTTTCTATGGAAACGACAGGATTCTCTTTTGGGATACGACAATCACATTTCCGATCCACTAATCCTTCTTTACTGCGTCCCTCACTCCCACACATTGAAGAATTCACACGGAAATTGCGTCGCTGTGAAATACGAGTACTATGTGTTCTAAGACATTTCCTTCTAAATCGAGTAACGTTTCTATGGAAACGACAGGATTTTCTTTCGGGATACGACAATCTCATTTCCGATCCACTAATCCTTCTTTACTGCATCCCTCACTCCTAAACATTGACGAATTCACACGGAAATTGCGTCGCTGTGAAATACGAGTACTATGTGTTCTAAGACATTTCCTTCTAAATCGAGTAACGTTTCTATGGAAACGACATGATTTTCTTTTGGGATACGACAATCTCATTTCCGATCCACTAATCCTTCTTTACTGCATCCCTCACTCCCAAACATTGACGAATTCACACGGAAATTCCGTCGCTGTGAAATACGAGCACTATGTGTTCTAAGACATTTCCTTCTAAATCGAGTAACGTTTCTATGGAAACGACAGGATTTTCTTTTGGGATACGACAATCACATTTACGATCCACTAATCCTTCTTTACTGCATCCCTCACTCCCACACATTGAAGAATTCACACGGAAATTGCGTCGCTGTGAAATACGAGTACTATGTGTTCTAAGTCATTTCCTTCTAAATCGAGTAACGTTTCTATGGAAACGACAGGATTTTCTTTTGGGATACGACAATCTCATTTCCGATCCACTAATCCTTCTTTACTGCATCCCTCACTCCCACACATGGAAGAATTCACACGGAAATTAAGTCGCTGTGAAATACGATTACTATGTGTTCTAAGACATTTCCTTCTAAATCGAGTAACGTTTCTATGGAAACGACAGGATTTTCTGTTGGGATAAGACAATCACATTTCCGATCCACTAATCGTTCTTTACTGCATCCCTCACTCCCAAACATTGACGAATTCACACGGAAATTACGTCGCTGTGAAATACGGGTACTATGTGTTCTAAGACATTTCCTTCTAAATTGAGTAACGTTTCTATGGAAACGACAGGATTTTCTTTTGGGATACGACAATCTCATTTCCGATCCACTAATCCTTCTTTACTGCATCCCTCACTCCCAAACATTGACGAATTCACACGGAAATTCCGTCGTTGTGAAATACGAGTACTATGTGTTCTAAGACATTTCCTTCTAAATCGAGTAACGTTTCTATGGAAACGACAGGATTTTCTTTTGGGATCCGACAATCACATTTACGATCCACTAATCCTTCTTTACTGCATCCCTCACTCCCACACATTGAAGAATTCACACGGAAATTGCGTCGCTGTGAAATACGAGTACTATGTGTTCTAAGACATTTCCTTCTAAATCGAGTAACGTTTCTATGGAAACGACAGGATTTTCTTTTGGGATACGACAATCACATTTCCGATCCACTAATCCTTCTTTACTGCGTCCCTCACTCCCACACATTGAAGAATTCACACGGAAATTGCGTCGCTGTGAAATACGAGTACTATGTGTTCTAAGACATTTCCTTCTAAATCGAGTAACGTTTCTATGGAAACGACAGGATTTTCTTTCGGGATACGACAATCTCATTTCCGATCCACTAATCCTTCTTTACTGCATCCCTCACTCCCAAACATTGACGAATTCACACGGAAATTGCGTCGCTGTGAAATACGAGTACTATGTGTTCTAAGACATTTCCTTCTAAATCGAGTAACGTTTCTATGGAAACGACATGATTTTCTTTTGGGATACGACAATCTCATTTCCGATCCACTAATCCTTCTTTACTGCATCCCTCACTCCCAAACATTGACGAATTCACACGGAAATTCCGTCGCTGTGAAATACGAGCACTATGTGTTCTAAGACATTTCCTTCTAAATCGAGTAACGTTTCTATGGAAACGACAGGATTTTCTTTTGGGATACGACAATCACATTTACGATCCACTAATCCTTCTTTACTGCATCCCTCACTCCCACACATTGAAGAATTCACACGAAAATTGCGTCGCTGTGAAATACGAGTACTATGTGTTCTAAGACATTTCCTTCTAAATCGAGTAACGTTTCTATGGAAACGACAGGATTTTTTTTTGGGATACGACAATCACATTTACGATCCACTAATCCTTCTTTACTGCATCCCTCACTCCCAAACATTGACGAATTCACACGGAAATTCCGTCGCTATGAAATACGAGTACTATGTGTTCTAAGACATTTCCTTCTAAATCGAGTAACGTTTCTATGGAAACGACAGGATTTTCTTTTGGGATATGACAATCACATTTCCGATCCACTAATCCTTCTTTACTGCATCCCTCACTCCCACACATTGAAGAATTCACACGCAAATTGCGTCGCTGTGAAATACGAGTACTATGTGTTCTAAGTCATTTCCTCCTAAATCGAGTAACGTTTCTATGGAAACGGCAGGATTTTCTTTTGGGATACGACAATCTCATTTCCGATCCTCTAATCCTTCTTTACTGCATCCCTCACTCCCAAACATTGACGAATTCACACGGAAATTCCGTCGTTGTGAAATACGGGTACTATGTGTTCTAAGACATTTCCTTCTAAATCGAGTAACGTTTCTATGGAAACGACAGGATTTTCTTTTGGGATACGACAATCTCATTTCCGATCCACTAATCCTTGTTTACTGCATCCCTCACTCCCACACATTGAAGAATTCACACGGAAATTAAGTCGCTGTGAAATACGCTTACTATGTGTTCTAAGACATTTCCTTCTAAATCGAGTAACGTTTCTATGGAAACGACAGGATTTTCTGTTGGGATAAGACAATCACATTTCCGATCCACTAATCGTTCTTTACTGCATCCCTCACTCCCAAACATTGACGAATTCACACGGAAATTGCGTCGCTGTGAAATACGAGTACTATGTGTTCTAAGACATTTCCTTCTAAATTGAGTAACGTTTCTATGGAAAGGACAGGATTTTCTTTTGGGATACGACAATCTCATTTCCGATCCACTAATCCTTCTTTACTGCATCCCTCACTCCCAAACATTGACAAATTCACACGGAAATTCCGTCGTTGTGAAATACGGGTACTATGTGTTCTAAGACATTTCCTTCTAAATCGAGTAACGTTTCTATGGAAACGACAGGATTTTCTTTTGGGATCCGACAATCACATTTACGATCCACTAATCCTTCTTTACTGCATCCCTCACTCCCACACATTGAAGAATTCACACGGAAATTGCGTCGCTGTGAAATACGAGTACTATGTGTTCTAAGACATTTCCTTCTAAATCGAGTAACGTTTCTATGGAAACGACAGGATTTTCTTTTGGGATACGACAATCACATTTCCGATCCACTAATCCTTCTTTACTGCGTCCCTCACTCCCACACATTGAAGAATTCACACGGAAATTGCGTCGCTGTGAAATACGAGTACTATGTGTTCTAAGACATTTCCTTCTAAATCGAGTAACGTTTCTATGGAAACGACAGGATTTTCTTTCGGGATACGACAATCTCATTTCCGATCCACTAATCCTTCTTTACTGCATCCCTCACTCCCAAACATTGACGAATTCACACGGAAATTGCGTCGCTGTGAAATACGAGTACTATGTGTTCTAAGACATTTCCTTCTAAATCGAGTAACGTTTCTATGGAAACGACATGATTTTCTTTTGGGATACGACAATCTCATTTCCGATCCACTAATCCTTCTTTACTGCATCCCTCACTCCCAAACATTGACGAATTCACACGGAAATTCCGTCGCTGTGAAATACGAGCACTATGTGTTCTAAGACATTTCCTTCTAAATCGAGTAACGTTTCTATGGAAACGACAGGATTTTCTTTTGGGATACGACAATCACATTTACGATCCACTAATCCTTCTTTACTGCATCCCTCACTCCCACACATTGAAGAATTCACACGGAAATTGCGTCGCTGTGAAATACGAGTACTATGTGTTCTAAGACATTTCCTTCTAAATCGAGTAACGTTTCTATGGAAACGACAGGATTTTTTTTTGGGATACGACAATCACATTTACGATCCACTAATCCTTCTTTACTGCATCCCTCACTCCCAAACATTGACGAATTCACACGGAAATTCCGTCGCTATGAAATACGAGTACTATGTTTTCTAAGAGATTTCCTTCTAAATCGAGTAACGTTTCTATGGAAACGACAGGATTTTCTTTTGGGATATGACAATCACATTTCCGATCCACTAATCCTTCTTTACTGCATCCCTCACTCCCACACATTGAAGAATTCACACGCAAATTGCGTCGCTGTGAAATACGAGTACTATGTGTTCTAAGTCATTTCCTCCTAAATCGAGTAACGTTTCTATGGAAACGACAGGATTTTCTTTTGGGATACGACAATCTCATTTCCGATCCACTAATCCTTGTTTACTGCATCCCTCACTCCCACACATTGAAGAATTCACACGGAAATTAAGTCGCTGTGAAATACGAGTACTATGTGTTCTAAGGCATTTCCTTCTTAATCGAGTAACGTTTCTATGGAAACGACATGAGTTTCTTTTGGGATACGACAATCTCATTTCCGATCCACTAATCCTTCTTTACTGCATCCCTCACTCCCAAACATTGACGAATTCACACGGAAATTCCGTCGCTGTGAAATACGAGCACTATGTGTTCTAAGACATTTCCTTCTAAATCGAGTAACGTTTCTATGGAAACGACAGGATTTTCTTTTGGGATACGACAATCACATTTACGATCCACTAATCCTTCTTTACTGCATCCCTCACTCCCACACATTGAAGAATTCACACGGAAATTGCGTCGCTGTGAAATACGAGTACTATGTGTTCTAAGACATTTCCTTCTAAATCGAGTAACGTTTCTATGGAAACGACAGGATTTTTTTTTGGGATACGACAATCACATTTCCGATCCACTAATCCTTCTTTACTGCATCCCTCACTCCCAAACATTGACGAATTCACACGGAAATTCCGTCGCTATGAAATACGAGTACTATGTGTTCTAAGACATTTCCTTCTAAATCGAGTAACGTTTCTATGGAAACTACAGGATTTTCTTTTGGGATACGACAATCACATTTCCGATCCACTAATACTTCTTTACTGCATCCCTCACTCCCACACATTGAAGAATTCACACGGAAATTGCGTCGCTGTGAAATACGAGTACTATGTGTTCTAAGTCATTTCCTTCTAAATCGAGTAACGTTTCTATGGAAACGACAGGATTTTCTTTTGGGATACGACAATCTCATTTCCGATCCACTAATCCTTCTTTACTGCATCCCTCACTCCCACACATTGAAGAATTCACACGGAAATTGCGTCGCTGTGAAATACGAGTACTATGTGTTCTAAGACATTTCCTTCTAAATCGAGTAACGTTTCTATGGAAACGACAGGATTTTTTTTTGGGATACGACAATCACATTTCCGATCCACTAATCCTTCTTTACTGCATCCCTCACTCCCAAACATTGACGAATTCACACGGAAATTCCGTCGTTGTGAAATACGAGTACTATGTGTTCTAAGACATTTCCTTCTAAATCGAGTAACGTTTCTATGGAAACGACAGGTTTTTCTTTTTGGATACGACAATCACATTTCCGATCCACTAATCCTTCTTTACTGCATCCCTCACTCCCACACATTGAAGAATTCACACGGAAATTGCGTCGCTGTGAAATACGAGTACTATGTGGTCTAAGACATTTCCTTCTAAATCGAGTAACGTTTCTATGGAAACGGCAGGATTTTCTTTTGGGATACGACAATCTCATTTCCGATCCACTAATCCTTCTTTACTGCATCCCTCACTCCCACACATTGAAGAATTCACACGGAAATTGTGTCGCTGTGAAATACGAGTACTATGTGTTCTAAGACATTTCCTTCTAAATCGAGTAACGTTTCTATGGAAACGACAGGATTTTCTTTTGGGATACGACAATCACATTTCCGATCCACTAATCCTTCATTACTGCATCCCTCACTCCCACACATTGAAGAATTCACACGGAAATTGCGTCACTGTGAAATACGAGTACTATGTGTTCTAAGACATTTCCTTCTAAATCGAGTAACGTTTCCATGGAAACGACAGGATTTTCTTTTGGGACACGACAATCACATTTCCGATCCACTAATCCTTCTTTACTGCATCCCTCACTCCCACACATTGAAGAATTCACACGGAAATTGCGTCGCTGTGAAATACGAGTACTATGTGTTCTAAGACATTTCCTTCTAAATCGAGTAACGTTTCTATGGAAACGACAGGATTTTCTTTAGGGATACGACAATCTCATTTCTGATCCACTAATCCTTCTTTACTGCATCCCTCACTCCCACACATTGAAGAATTCACACGGAAATTGCGTCGCTGTGAAATACGAGTACTATGTGTTCTAAGACATTTTCTTCTAAATCGAGTAACGTTTCTATGGAAACGACAGGATTTTCTTTTGGGATACGACAATCACATTTCCGATCCACTAATCCTTCTTTACTGCGTCCCTCACTCCCACACATTGAAGAATTCACACGGAAATTGGGTCGCTGTGAAATACGAGTACTATGTGTTCTAAGACATTTCCTTCTAAATCGAGTAACGTTTCTATGGAAACGACAGGATTTTCTTTCGGGATACGACAATCTCATTTCCGATCCACTAATCCTTCTTTACTGCATCCCTCACTCCCAAACATTGACGAATTCACACGGAAATTGCGTCGCTGTGAAATACGAGTACTATGTGTTCTAAGACATTTCCTTCTAAATCGAGTAACGTTTCTATGGAAACGACATGATTTTCTTTTGGGATACGACAATCTCATTTCCGATCCACTAATCCTTCTTTACTGCATCCCTCACTCCCAAACATTGACGAATTCACACGGAAATTCCGTCGCTGTGAAATACGAGCACTATGTGTTCTAAGACATTTCCTTCTGAATCGAGTAACGTTTCTATGGAAACGACAGGATTTTCTTTTGGGATACGACAATCACATTTACGATCCACTAATCCTTCTTTACTGCATCACTCACTCCCACACATTGAAGAATTCACACGGAAATTGCGTCGCTGTGAAATACGAGTACTATGTGTTCTAAGACATTTCCTTCTAAATCGAGTAACGTTTCTATGGAAACGACAGGATTTTTTTTTGGGATACGACAATCACATTTACGATCCACTAATCCTTCTTTACTGCATCCCTCACTCCCAAACATTGACGAATTCACACGGAAATTCCGTCGCTATGAAATACGAGTACTATGTGTTCTAAGACATTTCCTTCTAAATCGAGTAACGTTTCTATGGAAACGACAGGATTTTCTTTTGGGATATGACAATCACATTTCCGATCCACTAATCCTTCTTTACTGCATCCCTCACTCCCACACATTGAAGAATTCACACGGAAATTGCGTCGCTGTGAAATACGAGTACTATGTGTTCTAAGTCATTTCCTCCTAAATCGAGTAACGTTTCTATGGAAACGACAGGATTTTCTTTTGGGATACGACAATCTCATTTCCGATCCACTAATCCTTGTTTACTGCATCCCTCACTCCCACACATTGAAGAATTCACACGGAAATTAAGTCGCTGTGAAATACGAGTACTATGTGTTCTAAGGCATTTCCTTCTTAATCGAGTAACGTTTCTATGGAAACGACATGATTTTCTTTTGGGATACGACAATCTCATTTCCGATCCACTAATCCTTCTTTACTGCATCCCTCACTCCCAAACATTGACGAATTCACACGGAAATTCCGTCGCTGTGAAGTACGAGCACTATGTGTTCTAAGACATTTCCTTCTAAATCGAGTAACGTTTCTATGGAAACGACAGGATTTTCTTTTGGGATACGACAATCACATTTACGATCCACTAATCCTTCTTTACTGCATCCCTCACTCCCACACATTGAAGAATTCACACGGAAATTGCGTCGCTGTGAAATACGAGTACTATGTGTTCTAAGACATTTCCTTCTAAATCGAGTAACGTTGCTATGGAAACGACAGGATTTTTTTTTGGGATACGACAATCACATTTCCGATCCACTAATCCTTCTTTACTGCATCCCTCACTCCCAAACATTGACGAATTCACACGGAAATTCCGTCGCTATGAAATACGAGTACTATGTGTTCTAAGACATTTCCTTCTAAATCGAGTAACGTTTCTATGGAAACTACAGGATTTTCTTTTGGGATACGACAATCACATTTCCGATCCACTAATCCTTCTTTACTGCATCCCTCACTCCCACACATTGAAGAATTCACACGGAAATTGCGTCGCTGTGAAATACGAGTACTATGTGTTCTAAGTCATTTCCTTCTAAATCGAGTAACGTTTCTATGGAAACGACAGGATTTTCTTTTGGGATACGACAATCTCGTTTCCGATCCACTAATCCTTCTTTACTGCATCCCTCACTCCCACACATTGAAGAATTCACACGGAAATTAAGTCGCTGTGAAATACGAGTACTATGTGTTCTAAGACATTTCCTTCTAAATCGAGTAACGTTTCTGTGGAAACGACAGGATTTTCTTTTGGGATACGACAATCACATTTCCGATCCACTAATCGTTCTTTACTGCATCCCTCACTCCCACACATTGAAGAATTCACACGGAAATTGCGTCACTGTGAAATACGAGTACTATGTGTTCTAAGACATTTCCTTCTAAATCGAGTAACGTTTCTATGGAAACGACAGGATTTTCTTTTGGGATACGACTATCTCATTTCTGATCCACTAATCCTTCTTTACTGCATCCCTCACTCCCACACATTGAAGAATTCACACGGAAATTGCGTCGCTGTGAAATACGAGTACTATGTGTTCTAAGACATTTCCTTCTAAATCGAGTAACGTTTCTATGGAAACGACAGGATTTTCTTTTGGGATACGACAATCACATTTCCGATCCACTAATCCTTCTTTACTGCGTCCCTCACTCCCACACATTGAAGAATTCACACGGAAATTGCGTCGCTGTGAAATACGAGTACTATGTGTTCTAAGACATTTCCTTCTAAATCGAGTAACGTTTCTATGGAAACGACAGGATTTTCTTTCGGGATACGACAATCTCATTTCCGATCCACTAATCCTTCTTTACTGCATCCCTCACTCCCAAACATTGACGAATTCACACGGAAATTGCGTCGCTGTGAAATACGAGTACTATGTGTTCTAAGACATTTCCTTCTAAATCGAGTAACGTTTCTATGGAAACGACATGATTTTCTTTTGGGATACGACAATCTCATTTCCGATCCACTAATCCTTCTTTACTGCGTCCCTCACTCCCAAACATTGACGAATTCACACGGAAATTCCGTCGCTGTGAAATACGAGCACTATGTGTTCTAAGACATTTCCTTCTAAATCGAGTAACGTTTCTATGGAAGCGACAGGATTTTCTTTTGGGATACGACAATCACATTTACGATCCACTAATCCTTCTTTACTGCATCCCTCACTCCCACACATTGAAGAATTCACACGGAAATTCGTCGCTGTGAAATACGAGTACTATGTGTTCTAAGACATTTCCTTCTAAATCAAGTAACGTTTCTATGGAAACGACAGGATTTTTTTTTTTGGGATACGACAATCACATTTACGATCCACTAATCCTTCTTTACTGCATCCCTCACTCCCAAACATTGACGAATTCACACGGAAATTCCGTCGCTATGAAATACGAGTACTATGTGTTCTAAGACATTTCCTTCTAAATCGAGTAACGTTTCTATGGAAACGACAGGATTTTCTTTTGGGATATGACAATCACATTTCCGATCCACTAATCCTTCTTTACTGCATCCCTCACTCCCACACATTGAAGAATTCACACGGAAATTGCGTCGCTGTGAAATACGAGTACTATGTGTTCTAAGTCATTTCCTCCTAAATCGAGTAACGTTTCTATGGAAACGACAGGATTTTCTTTTGGGATACGACAATCTCATTTCCGATCCACTAATCCTTGTTTACTGCATCCCTCACTCCCACACATTGAAGAATTCACACGGAAATTAAGTCGCTGTGAAATACGAGTACTATGTGTTCTAAGGCATTTCCTTCTTAATCGAGTAACGTGTCTATGGAAACGACAGGATTTTTTTTTGGGATACGACAATCACATTTCTGATCCACTAATCCTTCTTTACTGCAACCCTCACTCCCAAACATTGACGAATTCACACGGAAATTCCGTCGCTATGAAATACGAGTTCTATGTGTTCTAAGACATTTCCTTCTAAATCGAGTAACGTTTCTATGGAAACAACAGGATTTTCTTTTGGGATACGACAATGACATTTCCGATCCACTAATCCTTCTTTACTGCATCCCTCACTCCCACACATTGAAGAATTCACACGGAAATTGCGTCGCTGTGAAATACGAGTACTATGTGTTCTAAGTCATTTCCTTCTAAATCGAGTAACGTTTCTATGGAAACGACAGGATTTTCTTTTGGGATACGACAATCTCATTTCCGATCCACTAATCCTTCTTTACTGCATCCCTCACTCCCACACATTGAAGAATTCACACGGAAATTAAGTCGCTGTGAAATACGAGTACTATGTGTTCTAAGACATTTCCTTCTAAATCGAGTAACGTTTCTGTGGAAACGACAGGATTTTCTTTTGGGATACGACAATCACATTTCCGATCCACTAATCGTTCTTTACTGCATCCCTCACTCCCAAACATTGACGAATTCACACGGAAATTGCGTCGCTGTGAAATACGAGTACTATGTGTTCTAAGACATTTCCTTCTAAATTGAGTAACGTTTCTATGGAAACGACAGGATTTTCTTTTGGGATACGACAATCTCCTTTCCGATCCACTAATCCTTCTTTACTGCATCCCTCACTCCCAAACATTGACGAATTCACACGGAAATTCCGTCGTTGTGAAATACGAGTACTATGTGTTCTAAGACATTTCCTTCTAAATCGAGTAACGTTTCTATGGAAACGACAGGATTTTCTTTTGGCATCCGACAATCACATTTACGATCCACTAATCCTTCTTTACTGCATCCCTCACTCCCACACATTGAAGAATTCACACGGAAATTGCGTCGCTGTGAAATACGAGTACTATGTGTTCTAAGACATTTCCTTCTAAATCGAGTAACGTTTCTATGGAAACGACAGGATTTTCTTTTGGGATACGACAATCACATTTACGATCCACTAATCCTTCTTTACTGCATCCCTCACTCCCTCACATTGAAGAATTCACACGGAAATTGCGTCGCTGTGAAATACGAGTACTATGTGTTCTAAGACATTTCCTTCTAAATCGAGTAACGTTTCTATGGAAACGACAGGTTTTTCTTTTTGGATACGACAATCACATTTCCGATCCACTAATCCTTCTTTACTGCATCCCTCACTCCCACACATTGAAGAATTCACACGGAAATTGCGTCGCTGTGAAATACGAGTACTATGTGTTCTAAGACATTTCCTTCTAAATCGAGTAACGTTTCTATGGAAACGACAGGATTTTCTTTTGGGATACGACAATCTCATTTCCGATCCACTAATCCTTCTTTACTGCATCCCTCACTCCCACACATTGAAGAATTCACACGGAAATTGTGTCGCTGTGAAATACGAGTACTATGTGTTCTAAGACATTTCCTTCTAAATCGAGTAACGTTTCTATGGAAACGACAGGATTTTCTTTTGGGATACGACAATCACATTTCCGATCCACTAATCCTTCTTTACTGCATCCCTCACTCCCACACATTGAAGAATTCACACGGAAATTGCGGCACTGTGAAATACGAGTACTATGTGTTCTAAGACATTTCCTTCTAAATCGAGTAACGTTTCTATGAAAACGACAGGATATTCTTTTGGGACACGACAATCACATTTCCGATCCACTAATCCTTCTTTACTGCATCCCTCACTCCCACACATTGAAGAATTCACACGGAAATTGCGTCGCTGTGAAATACGAATACTATGTGTTCTAAGACATTTCCTTCTAAATCGAGTAACGTTTCTATGGAAACGACAGGATTTTCTTTTGGGATACGGCAATCACATTTCCGATCCACTAATCCTTCTTTACTGCATACCTCACTCCCACACATTGAAGAATTCACACGGAAATTGCGTCGCTGTGAAATACGAGTACTATGTGTTCTAAGACATTTCCTTCTAAATCGAGTAACGTTTCTATGGAAACTACAGGATTTTCTTTTGGGATACGACAATCACATTTCCGATCCACTAATCCTTCTTTACTGCATCCCCCACTCCCACACATTGAAGAATGCACACGGAAATTGCGTCGCTGTGAAATACGAGTACTATGTGTTCTAAGACATTTCCTTCTAAATCGAGTAACGTTTCTATGGAAACGACAGGATTTTCTTTTGGGATACGACAATCTCATTTCTGATCCACTAATCCTTCTTCACTGCATCCCTCACTCCCACACATTGAAGAATTCACACGGAAATTGCGTCGCTGTGAAATACGAGTACTATGTGTTCTAAGACATTTCCTTCTAAATCGAGTAACGTTTCTATGGAAACGACAGGATTTTCTTTTGGGATACGACAATCTCATTTCCCATCCACTAATCGTTCTTTACTGCATCCCTCACTCCCAAACATTGACAAATTCACACGGAAATTGCGTCGCTGTGAAATACGAGTACTATGCGTTTTAAGACATTTCCTTCTAAATCGAGTAACGTTTCTATGGAAACGACAGGATTTTCTTTTGGGATACGACAATCTCATTTCCGATCCACTAATCCTTCTTTACTGCATCCCTCACTCCCAAACATTGACGAATTCAGACGGAAATTCCGTCGCTCTGAAATACGAGTACTATGTGTTCTAAGACATTTCCTTCTAAATCGAGTAACGTTTCTATGGAAACGACAGAATTTTCTTTTGGGATACGACAATCACATTTCCGATCCACTAATCCTTCTTTACTGCATCCCTCACTCCCACACATTGAAGAATTCACACGGAAATTCCGTCGCTGTGAAATACGAGTACTATGTGTTCTAAGACATTTCCTTCTAAATCGAGTAACGTTTCTGTGGAAACGACAGGATATTTTTTTTTTGGGATACGACAATCACATTTCCGATCCACTAAACCTTCTTTACTGCATCCCTCACTCCCACACATTGAAGAATTCACACGGAAATTGCGTCGCTGTGAAATACGAGTACTATGTGTTCTAAGACATTTCCTTCTAAATCGAGTAACGTTTCTATGGAAACGACAGGATTTTCTTTTGGGATACGACAATCTCATTTCCGATCCACTAATCCTTCTTTACTGCATCCCTCACTCCCAAACATTGACGAATTCGCACGGAAATTGCGTCGCTGTGAAATACGAGTACTATGTGTTCTAAGACATTTCCTTCTAAATCGAGTAACGTTTCTATGGAAACGACAGGATTTTCTTTTGGGATACGACAATCACATTTCCGATCCACTAATCCTTCTTTACTGCATCCCTCACTCCCACACATTGAAGAATTCACACGGAAATTGCGTCGTTGTGAAATACGAGTACTATGTGTTCTAAGACATTTCCTTCTAAATCGAGTAACGTTTCTATGGAAACGACAGGATTTTCTTTTGGGATACGACAATCACATTTACGATCCACTAATCCTTCTTTACTGCATCCCTCACTCCCACACATCGAAGAATTCACACGGAAATTGCGTCGCTGTGAAATACGAGTACTATGTGTTCTAAGACATTTCCTTCTAAATCGAGTAACGTTTCTATGGAAACGACAGGATTTTTTTTTGGGATACGACAATCACATTTCCGATCCACTAATCCTTCTTTACTGCATCCCTCACTCCCAAACATTGACGAATTCACACATAAATTCCGTCGCTATGAAATACGAGTACTATGTGTTCTAAGAGATTTCCTTCTAAATCGAGTAACGTTTCTATGGAAACTACAGGATTTTCTTTTGGGATACGACAATCACATTTCCGATCCACTAATCCTTCTTTACTGCATCCCTCACTCCCACACATTGAAGAATTCACACGGAAAATGCGTCGCTGTGAAATACGAGTACTATGTGTTCTAAGTCATTTCCTTCTAAATCGAGTAACGTTTCTATGGAAACGACAGGATTTTCTTTTGGGATACGACAATCTCATTTCCGATCCACTAATCCTTCTTTACTGCATCCCTCACTCCCAAACATTGACGAATTCACACGGAAATTGCGTCGCTGTGAAATACGAGTACTATGTGTTCTAAGACATTTCCTTCTAAATTGAGTAACGTTTCTATGGAAACGACAGGATTTTCTTTTGGCATACGACAATCTCCTTTCCGATCCACTAATCCTTCTTTACTGCATCCCTCACTCCCAAACATTGACGAATTCACACGGAAATTCCGTCGTTGTGAAATACGAGTACTATGTGTTCTAAGACATTTCCTTCTAAATCGAGTAACGTTTCTATGGAAACGACAGGATTTTCTTTTGGCATCCGACAATCACATTTACGATCCACTAATCCTTCTTTACTGCATCCCTCACTCCCACACATTGAAGAATTCACACGGAAATTGCGTCGCTGTGAAATACGAGTACTATGTGTTCTAAGACATTTCCTTCTAAATCGAGTAACGTTTCTATGGAAACGACAGGATTTTCTTTTGGGATACGACAATCACATTTACGATCCACTAATCCTTCTTTACTGCATCCCTCACTCCCACACATTGAAGAATTCACACGGAAATTCCGTCGCTGTGAAATACGAGCACTATGTGTTCTAAGACATTTCCTTCTAAATCGAGTAACGTTTCTATGGAAGCGACAGGATTTTCTTTTGGGATACGACAATCACATTTACGATCCACTAATCCTTCTTTACTGCATCCCTCACTCCCACACATTGAAGAATTCACACGGAAATTCGTCGCTGTGAAATACGAGTACTATGTGTTCTAAGACATTTCCGTCTAAATCAAGTAACGTTTCTATGGAAACGACAGGATTTTTTTTTTGGGATACGACAATCACATTTACGATCCACTAATCCTTCTTTACTGCATCCCTCACTCCCAAACATTGACGAATTCACACGGAAATTCCGTCGCTATGAAATACGAGTACTATGTGTTCTAAGACATTTCCTTCTAAATCGAGTAACGTTTCTATGGAAACGACAGGATTTTCTTTTGGGATATGACAATCACATTTCCGATCCACTAATCCTTCTTTACTGCATCCCTCACTCCCACACATTGAAGAATTCACACGGAAATTGCGTCGCTGTGAAATACGAGTACTATGTGTTCTAAGTCATTTCCTCCTAAATCGAGTAACGTTTCTATGGAAACGACAGGATTTTCTTTTGGGA
This sequence comes from Schistocerca piceifrons, assembly GCF_021461385.2. Taxonomy (NCBI): domain Eukaryota; kingdom Metazoa; phylum Arthropoda; class Insecta; order Orthoptera; family Acrididae; genus Schistocerca; species Schistocerca piceifrons. Next base: position 600,296,439 of record NC_060144.1, on the reverse strand, counting down.
TACGACAATCTCATTTCCGATCCACTAATCCTTGTTTACTGCATCCCTCACTCCCACACATTGAAGAATTCACACGGAAATTAAGTCGCTGTGAAATACGAGTACTATGTGTTCTAAGGCATTTCCTTCTTAATCGAGTAACGTTTCTATGGAAACGACAGGATTTTCTTTTGGGATACGACAATCTCATTTCCGATCCACTAATCCTTCTTTACTGCATCCCTCACTCCCACACATTGAAGAATTCACACGGAAATTAAGTCGCTGTGAAATACGAGTACTATGTGTTCTAAGACATTTCCTTCTAAATCGAGTAACGTTTCTGTGGAAACGACAGGATTTTCTTTTGGGATACGACAATCACATTTCCGATCCACTAATCCTTCTTTACTGCATCCCTCACTCCCAAACATTGACGAATTCACACGGAAATTGCGTCGCTGTGAAATACGAGTACTATGTGTTCTAAGACATTTCCTTCTAAATTGAGTAACGTTTCTATGGAAACGACAGGATTTTCTTTTGGGATACGACAATCTCCTTTCCGATCCACTAATCCTTCTTTACTGCATCCCTCACTCCCAAGCATTGACGAATTCACACGGAAATTCCGTCGTTGTGAAATACGAGTACTATGTGTTCTAAGACATTTCCTTCTAAATCGAGTAACGTTTCTATGGAAACGACAGGATTTTCTTTTGGCATCCGACAATCACATTTCCGATCCACTAATCCTTCTTTACTGCATCCCTCACTCCCAAACATTGACGAATTCACACGGAAATTGCGTCGCTGTGAAATACGAGTACTATGTGTTCTAAGACATTTCCTTCTAAATTGAGTAACGTTTCTATGGAAACGACAGGATTTTCTTTTGGGATACGACAATCTCCTTTCCGATCCACTAATCCTTCTTTACTGCATCCCTCACTCCCAAACATTGACGAATTCACACGGAAATTCCGTCGTTGTGAAATACGAGTACTATGTGTTCTAAGACATTTCCTTCTAAATCGAGTAACGTTTCTATGGAAACGACAGGATTTTCTTTTGGCATCCGTCAATCACATTTACGATCCACTAATCCTTCTTTACTGCATCCCTCACTCCCACACATTGAAGAATTCACACGGAAATTGCGTCGCTGTGAAATACGAGTACTATGTGTTCTAAGACATTTCCTTCTAAATCGAGTAACGTTTCTATGGAAACGACAGGATTTTCTTTTGGGATACGACAATCACATTTACGATCCACTAATCCTTCTTTACTGCATCCCTCACTCCCTCACATTGAAGAATTCACACGGAAATTGCGTCGCTGTGAAATACGAGTACTATGTGTTCTAAGACATTTCCTTCTAAATCGAGTAACGTTTCTATGGAAACGACAGGTTTTTCTTTTTGGATACGACAATCACATTTCCGATCCACTAATCCTTCTTTACTGCATCCCTCACTCCCACACATTGAAGAATTCACACGGAAATTGCGTCGCTGTGAAATACGAGTACTATGTGTTCTAAGACATTTCCTTCTAAATCGAGTAACGTTTCTATGGAAACGACAGGATTTTCTTTTGGGATACGACAATCTCATTTCCGATCCACTAATCCTTCTTTACTGCATCCCTCACTCCCACACATTGAAGAATTCACACGGAAATTGTGTCGCTGTGAAATACGAGTACTATGTGTTCTAAGACATTTCCTTCTAAATCGAGTAACGTTTCTATGGAAACGACAGGATTTTCTTTTGGGATACGACAATCACATTTCCGATCCACTAATCCTTCTTTACTGCATCCCTCACTCCCACACATTGAAGAATTCACACGGAAATTGCGGCACTGTGAAATACGAGTACTATGTGTTCTAAGACATTTCCTTCTAAATCGAGTAACGTTTCTATGAAAACGACAGGATATTCTTTTGGGACACGACAATCACATTTCCGATCCACTAATCCTTCTTTACTGCATCCCTCACTCCCACACATTGAAGAATTCACACGGAAATTGCGTCGCTGTGAAATACGAGTACTATGTGTTCTAAGACATTTCCTTCTAAATCGAGTAACGTTTCTATGGAAACGACAGGATTTTCTTTTGGGATACGGCAATCACATTTCCGATCCACTAATCCTTCTTTACTGCATACCTCACTCCCACACATTGAAGAATTCACACGGAAATTGCGTCGCTGTGAAATACGAGTACTATGTGTTCTAAGACATTTCCTTCTAAATCGAGTAACGTTTCTATGGAAACTACAGGATTTTCTTTTGGGATACGACAATCACATTTCCGATCCACTAATCCTTCATTACTGCATCCCCCACTCCCACACATTGAAGAATGCACACGGAAATTGCGTCGCTGTGAAATACGAGTACTATGTGTTCTAAGACATTTCCTTCTAAATCGAGTAACGTTTCTATGGAAACGACAGGATTTTCTTTTGGGATACGACAATCTCATTTCTGATCCACTAATCCTTCTTCACTGCATCCCTCACTCCCACACATTGAAGAATTCACACGGAAATTGCGTCGCTGTGAAATACGAGTACTATGTGTTCTAAGACATTTCCTTCTAAATCGAGTAACGTTTCTATGGAAACGACAGGATTTTCTTTTGGGATACGACAATCTCATTTCCCATCCACTAATCGTTCTTTACTGCATCCCTCACTCCCAAACATTGACAAATTCACACGGAAATTGCGTCGCTGTGAAATACGAGTACTATGCGTTTTAAGACATTTCCTTCTAAATCGAGTAACGTTTCTATGGAAACGACAGGATTTTCTTTTGGGATACGACAATCTCATTTCCGATCCACTAATCCTTCTTTACTGCATCCCTCACTCCCAAACATTGACGAATTCAGACGGAAATTCCGTCGCTGTGAAATACGAGTACTATGTGTTCTAAGACATTTCCTTCTAAATCGAGTAACGTTTCTATGGAAACGACAGAATTTTCTTTTGGGATACGACAATCACATTTCCGATCCACTAATCCTTCTTTACTGCATCCCTCACTCCCACACATTGAAGAATTCACGCGGAAATTCCGTCGCTGTGAAATACGAGTACTATGTGTTCTAAGACATTTCCTTCTAAATCGAGTAACGTTTCTGTGGAAACGACAGGATATTTTTTTTTTGGGATACGACAATCACATTTCCGATCCACTAAACCTTCTTTACTGCATCCCTCACTCCCACACATTGAAGAATTCACACGGAAATTGCGTCGCTGTGAAATACGAGTACTATGTGTTCTAAGACATTTCCTTCTAAATCGAGTAACGTTTCTATGGAAACGACAGGATTTTCTTTTGGGATACGACAATCTCATTTCCGATCCACTAATCCTTCTTTACTGCATCCCTCACTCCCAAACATTGACGAATTCGCACGGAAATTGCGTCGCTGTGAAATACGAGTACTATGTGTTCTAAGACATTTCCTTCTAAATCGAGTAACGTTTCTATGGAAACGACAGGATTTTCTTTTGGGATACGACAATCACATTTCCGATCCACTAATCCTTCTTTACTGCATCCCTCACTCCCACACATTGAAGAATTCACACGGAAATTGCGTCGTTGTGAAATACGAGTACTATGTGTTCTAAGACATTTCCTTCTAAATCGAGTAACGTTTCTATGGAAACGACAGGATTTTCTTTTGGGATACGACAATCACATTTACGATCCACTAATCCTTCTTTACTGCATCCCTCACTCCCACACATCGAAGAATTCACACGGAAATTGCGTCGCTGTGAAATACGAGTACTATGTGTTCTAAGACATTTCCTTCTAAATCGAGTAACGTTTCTATGGAAACGACAGGATTTTTTTTTGGGATACGACAATCACATTTCCGATCCACTAATCCTTCTTTACTGCATCCCTCACTCCCAAACATTGACGAATTCACACATAAATTCCGTCGCTATGAAATACGAGTACTATGTGTTCTAAGAGATTTCCTTCTAAATCGAGTAACGTTTCTATGGAAACTACAGGATTTTCTTTTGGGATACGACAATCACATTTCCGATCCACTAATCCTTCTTTACTGCATCCCTCACTCCCACACATTGAAGAATTCACACGGAAATTGCGTCGCTGTGAAATACGAGTACTATGTGTTCTAAGTCATTTCCTTCTAAATCGAGTAACGTTTCTATGGAAACGACAGGATTTTCTTTTGGGATACGACAATCTCATTTCCGATCCACTAATCCTTCTTTACTGCATCCCTCACTCCCAAACATTGACGAATTCACACGGAAATTGCGTCGCTGTGAAATACGAGTACTATGTGTTCTAAGACATTTCCTTCTAAATTGAGTAACGTTTCTATGGAAACGACAGGATTTTCTTTTGGCATACGACAATCTCCTTTCCGATCCACTAATCCTTCTTTACTGCATCCCTCACTCCCAAACATTGACGAATTCACACGGAAATTCCGTCGTTGTGAAATACGAGTACTATGTGTTCTAAGACATTTCCTTCTAAATCGAGTAACGTTTCTATGGAAACGACAGGATTTTCTTTTGGCATCCGACAATCACATTTACGATCCACTAATCCTTCTTTACTGCATCCCTCACTCCCACACATTGAAGAATTCACACGGAAATTGCGTCGCTGTGAAATACGAGTACTATGTGTTCTAAGACATTTCCTTCTAAATCGAGTAACGTTTCTATGGAAACGACAGGATTTTCTTTTGGGATACGACAATCACATTTACGATCCACTAATCCTTCTTTACTGCATCCCTCACTCCCTCACATTGAAGAATTCACACGGAAATTGCGTCGCTGTGAAATACGAGTACTATGTGTTCTAAGACATTTCCTTCTAAATCGAGTAACGTTTCTATGGAAACGACAGGTTTTTCTTTTTGGATACGACAATCACATTTCCGATCCACTAATCCTTCTTTACTGCATCCCTCACTCCCACACATTGAAGAATTCACACGGAAATTGCGTCGCTGTGAAATACGAGTACTATGTGTTCTAAGACATTTCCTTCTAAATCGAGTAACGTTTCTATGGAAACGACAGGATTTTCTTTTGGGATACGACAATCTCATTTCCGATCCACTAATCCTTCTTTACTGCATCCCTCACTCCCACACATTGAAGAATTCACACGGAAATTGTGTCGCTGTGAAATACGAGTACTATGTGTTCTAAGACATTTCCTTCTAAATCGAGTAACGTTTCTATGGAAACGACAGGATTTTCTTTTGGGATACGACAATCACATTTCCGATCCACTAATCCTTCTTTACTGCATCCCTCACTCCCACACATTGAAGAATTCACACGGAAATTGCGGCACTGTGAAATACGAGTACTATGTGTTCTAAGACATTTCCTTCTAAATCGAGTAACGTTTCTATGAAAACGACAGGATATTCTTTTGGGACACGACAATCACATTTCCGATCCACTAATCCTTCTTTACTGCATCCCTCACTCCCACACATTGAAGAATTCACACGGAAATTGCGTCGCTGTGAAATACGAGTACTATGTGTTCTAAGACATTTCCTTCTAAATCGAGTAACGTTTCTATGGAAACGACAGGATTTTCTTTTGGGATACGGCAATCACATTTCCGATCCACTAATCCTTCTTTACTGCATACCTCACTCCCACACATTGAAGAATTCACACGGAAATTGCGTCGCTGTGAAATACGAGTACTATGTGTTCTAAGACATTTCCTTCTAAATCGAGTAACGTTTCTATGGAAACTACAGGATTTTCTTTTGGGATACGACAATCACATTTCCGATCCACTAATCCTTCTTTACTGCATCCCCCACTCCCACACATTGAAGAATGCACACGGAAATTGCGTCGCTGTGAAATACGAGTACTATGTGTTCTAAGACATTTCCTTCTAAATCGAGTAACGTTTCTATGGAAACGACAGGATTTTCTTTTGGGATACGACAATCTCATTTCTGATCCACTAATCCTTCTTCACTGCATCCCTCACTCCCACACATTGAAGAATTCACACGGAAATTGCGTCGCTGTGAAATACGAGTACTATGTGTTCTAAGACATTTCCTTCTAAATCGAGTAACGTTTCTATGGAAACGACAGGATTTTCTTTTGGGATACGACAATCTCATTTCCCATCCACTAATCGTTCTTTACTGCATCCCTCACTCCCAAACATTGACGAATTCACACGGAAATTGCGTCGCTGTGAAATACGAGTACTATGCGTTTTAAGACATTTCCTTCTAAATCGAGTAACGTTTCTATGGAAACGACAGGATTTTCTTTTGGGATACGACAATCTCATTTCCGATCCACTAATCCTTCTTTACTGCATCCCTCACTCCCAAACATTGACGAATTCAGACGGAAATTCCGTCGCTGTGAAATACGAGTACTATGTGTTCTAAGACATTTCCTTCTAAATCGAGTAACGTTTCTATGGAAACGACAGAATTTTCTTTTGGGATACGACAATCACATTTCCGATCCACTAATCCTTCTTTACTGCATCCCTCACTCCCACACATTGAAGAATTCACACGGAAATTCCGTCGCTGTGAAATACGAGTACTATGTGTTCTAAGACATTTCCTTCTAAATCGAGTAACGTTTCTATGGAAACGACAGGATTTTCTTTTGGGATACGACAATCACATTTCCGATCCACTAATCCTTCTTTACTGCATCCCTCACTCCCACACATTGAAGAATTCACACGGAAATTGCGTCGCTGTGAAATACGAGTACTATGTGTTCTAAGACATTTCCTTCTAAATCGAGTAACGTTTCTATGGAAACGACAGGATTTTCTTTTGGGATACGACAATCTCATTTCCGATCCACTAATCCTTCTTTACTGCATCCCTCACTCCCAAACATTGACGAATTCGCACGGAAATTGCGTCGCTGTGAAATACGAGTACTATGTGTTCTAAGACATTTCCTTCTAAATCGAGTAACGTTTCTATGGAAACGACAGGATTTTCTTTTGGGATACGACAATCACATTTCCGATCCACTAATCCTTCTTTACTGCATCCCTCACTCCCACACATTGAAGAATTCACACGGAAATTGCGTCGTTGTGAAATACGAGTACTATGTGTTCTAAGACATTTCCTTCTAAATCGAGTAACGTTTCTATGGAAACGACAGGATTTTCTTTTGGGATACGACAATCACATTTACGATCCACTAATCCTTCTTTACTGCATCCCTCACTCCCACACATCGAAGAATTCACACGGAAATTGCGTCGCTGTGAAATACGAGTACTATGTGTTCTAAGACATTTCCTTCTAAATCGAGTAACGTTTCTATGGAAACGACAGGATTTTTTTTTGGGATACGACAATCACATTTCCGATCCACTAATCCTTCTTTACTGCATCCCTCACTCCCAAACATTGACGAATTCACACATAAATTCCGTCGCTATGAAATACGAGTACTATGTGTTCTAAGAGATTTCCTTCTAAATCGAGTAACGTTTCTATGGAAACTACAGGATTTTCTTTTGGGATACGACAATCACATTTCCGATCCACTAATCCTTCTTTACTGCATCCCTCACTCCCACACATTGAAGAATTCACACGGAAATTGCGTCGCTGTGAAATACGAGTACTATGTGTTCTAAGTCATTTCCTTCTAAATCGAGTAACGTTTCTATGGAAACGACAGGATTTTCTTTTGGGATACGACAATCTCATTTCCGATCCACTAATCCTTCTTTACTGCATCCCTCACTCCCAAACATTGACGAATTCACACGGAAATTGCGTCGCTGTGAAATACGAGTACTATGTGTTCTAAGACATTTCCTTCTAAATTGAGTAACGTTTCTATGGAAACGACAGGATTTTCTTTTGGCATACGACAATCTCCTTTCCGATCCACTAATCCTTCTTTACTGCATCCCTCACTCCCAAACATTGACGAATTCACACGGAAACTCCGTCGTTGTGAAATACGAGTACTATGTGTTCTAAGACATTTCCTTCTAAATCGAGTAACGTTTCTATGGAAACGACAGGATTTTCTTTTGGCATCCGACAATCACATTTACGATCCACTAATCCTTCTTTACTGCATCCCTCACTCCCACACATTGAAGAATTCACACAGAAATTGCGTCGCTGTGAAATACGAGTACTATGTGTTCTAAGACATTTCCTTCTAAATCGAGTAACGTTTCTATGGAAACGACAGGATTTTCTTTTGGGATACGACAATCACATTTACGATCCACTAATCCTTCTTTACTGCATCCCTCACTCCCTCACATTGAAGAATTCACACGGAAATTGCGTCGCTGTGAAATACGAGTACTATGTGTTCTAAGACATTTCCTTCTAAATCGAGTAACGTTTCTATGGAAACGACAGGTTTTTCTTTTTGGATACGACAATCACATTTCCGATCCACTAATCCTTCTTTACTGCATCCCTCACTCCCACACATTGAAGAATTCACACGGAAATTGCGTCGCTGTGAAATACGAGTACTATGTGTTCTAAGACATTTCCTTCTAAATCGAGTAACGTTTCTATGGAAACGACAGGATTTTCTTTTGGGATACGACAATCTCATTTCCGATCCACTAATCCTTCTTTACTGCATCCCTCACTCCCACACATTGAAGAATTCACACGGAAATTGTGTCGCTGTGAAATACGAGTACTATGTGTTCTAAGACATTTCCTTCTAAATCGAGTAACGTTTCTATGGAAACGACAGGATTTTCTTTTGGGATACGACAATCACATTTCCGATCCACTAATCCTTCTTTACTGCATCCCTCACTCCCACACATTGAAGAATTCACACGGAAATTGCGTCACTGTGAAATACGAGTACTATGTGTTATAAGACATTTCCTTCTAAATCGAGTAACGTTTTTATGGAAACGACAGGATTTTCTTTTGGGACACGACAATCACATTTCCGATCCACTAATCCTTCTTTACTGCATCCCTCACTCCCACACATTGAAGAATTCACACGGAAATTGCGTCGCTGTGAAATACGAGTACTATGTGTTCTAAGACATTTCCTTCTAAATCGAGTAACGTTTCTATGGAAACGACAGGATTTTCTTTTGGGATACGGCAATCACATTTCCGATCCACTAATCCTTCTTTACTGCATACCTCACTCCCACACATTGAAGAATTCACACGGAAATTGCGTCGCTGTGAAATACGAGTACTATGTGTTCTAAGACATTTCCTTCTAAATCGAGTAACGTTTCTATGGAAACGACAGGATTTTCTTTTGGGATACGACAATCACATTTCCGATCCACTAATCCTTCTTTACTGCATCCCCCACTCCCACACATTGAAGAATTCACACGGAAATTGCGTCGCTGTGAAATACGAGTACTATGTGTTCTAAGACATTTCCTTCTAAATCGAGTAACGTTTCTATGGAAACGACAGGATTTTCTTTTGGGATACGACAATCTCATTTCTGATCCACTAATCCTTCTTTACTGCATCCCTCACTCCCACACATTGAAGAATTCACACGGAAATTGCGTCGCTGTGAAATACGAGTACTATGTGTTCTAAGACATTTCCTTCTAAATCGAGTAACGTTTCTATGGAAACGACAGGATTTTCTTTTGGGATACGACAATCTCATTTCCGATCCACTAATCGTTCTTTACTGCATCCCTCACTCCCAAACATTGACGAATTCACACGGAAATTGCGTCGCTGTGAAATACGAGTACTATGCGTTCTAAGACATTTCCTTCTAAATCGAGTAACGTTTCTATGGAAACGACAGGATTTTCTTTTGGGATACGACAATCTCATTTCCGATCCACTAATCCTTCTTTACTGCATCCCTCACTCCCAAACATTGACGAATTCAGACGGAAATTCCGTCGCTGTGAAATACGAGTACTATGTGTTCTAAGACATTTCCTTCTAAATCGAGTAACGTTTCTATGGAAACGACAGGATTTTCTTTTGGGATACGACAATCACATTTCCGATCCACTAATCCTTCTTTACTGCATCCCTCACTCCCACACATTGAAGAATTCACACGGAAATTCCGTCGCTGTGAAATACGAGTACAATGTGTTCTAAGACATTTCCTTCTAAATCGAGTAACGTTTCTATGGAAACGACAGGATTTTCTTTTGGAATACGACAATCACATTTCCGATCCACTAATCCTTCTTTACTGCATCCCTCACTCCCACACATTGAAGAATTCACACGGAAATTGCGTCGCTGTGAAATACGAGTACTATGTGTTCTAAGACATTTCCTTCTAAATCGAGTAACGTTTCTATGGAAACGACAGGTTTTTCTTTTGGGATACGACAATCTCATTTCCGATCCACTAATCCTTCTTTACTGCATCCCTCACTCCCAAACATTGACGAATTCACACGGAAATTGCGTCGCTGTGAAATACGAGTACTATGTGTGCTAAGACATTTCCTTCTAAATCGAGTAACGTTTCTATGGAAACGACAGGATTTTCTTTTGGGATACAACAATCACATTTCCGATCCACTAATCCTTCTTTACTGCATCCCTCACTCCCACACATTGAAGAATTCACACGGAAATTGCGTCGTTGTGAAATACGAGTACTATGTGTTCTAAGACATTTCCTTCTAAATCGAGTAACGTTTCTATGGAAACGACAGGATTTTCTTTTGGGATACGACAATCACATTTACGATCCACTAATCCTTCTTTACTGCATCCCTCACTCCCACACATCGAAGAATTCACACGGAAATTGCGTCGCTGTGAAATACGAGTACTATGTGTTCTAAGACATTTCCTTCAAAATCAAGTAACGTTTCTATGGAAACGACAGGATTTTCTTTTGGGATACGACAATCACATTTCCGATCCACTAATCCTTCTCTACTGCATCCCTCACTCCCACACATTGAAGAATTCACACGGAAATTGCGTCGCTGTGAAATATGAGTACTATGTGTTCTAAGACATTTCCTTCTAAATCGAGTAACGTTTCTATGGAAACAACAGAATTTTCTTTTGGGATACGACAATCACATTTACGATCCACTAATCCTTCTTTACTGCATCCCTCACTCCCACACATTGACGAATTCACACGGAAATTGCGTCGCTGTGAAATACGAGTACTATGTGTTCTAAGACATTTCCTTCTAAATCGAGTAACGTTTCTATGGAAACGACAGGATTTTCTTTTGGGATACGACAATCACATTTCCGATCCACTAATCCTTCTTTACTGCATCCCTCACTCCCAAACATTGACGAATTCACACGGAAATTCCGTCGTTGTGAAATACGAGTACTATGTGTTCTAAGACATTTCCATCTAAATCGAGTAACGTTTCTATGGAAACGACAGGATTTTCTTTTGGCATCCGACAATCACATTTACGATCCACTAATCCTTCTTTACTGCATCCCTCATGTTGTGACGTAACAAGACTGTTACGCCACACGGTAGTAGCCAAAAGAAAGGCACGCTAACGCTGTAGCCGATAGTGCACGCATTAAGCATACGGGCGTGAAGTCTGGAACATGAGAACTTATTAATGAATAAGAAGAAAAGTATGTAGATGCTTTGTACTTATCTTTTATTTCTCTTGAATACTCGTAAGCTATAGGCACTGATACAAATGGCTCCTTGCTAGTTCGTAGCCATTAACTTCTGATGGCTATTCTGTCTCTCGGCTAATGAGAAAGGCTTCATACAACTGGGCGATAGCTAGGTTCGCGTACAACTGGGCGGTAGCTAGGTTCTCGTACAACTGGGGGTCGAGTCCACTCTCGTATCACGAGACCTGCCTAGGTAGTGGCGCTAGGTCTGCGATCACAGTGGCGACACGCGGGTCCGACATGTACTACATGGACCGCGGCCGATTTAAACTACCACCTAGCAAGTGTGGTGTCTGGCGGTGACACCACACCTCACTCCCACACATTGAAGAATTCACACGGAAATTGCGTCGCTATGAAATACGAGTACTATGTGTTCTAAGACATTTCCTTCTAAATCGAGTAACGTTTCTATGGAAACGACAGGATTTTCTTTTGGGATACGACAATCACATTTACGATCCACTAATCCTTCTTTACTGCATCCCTCACTCCCTCACATTGAAGAATTCACACGGAAATTGCGTCGCTGTGAAATACGAGTACTATGTGTTCTAAGACATTTCCTTCTAAATCGAGTAACGTTTCTATGGAAACGACAGGTTTTTCTTTTTGGATACGACAATCACATTTCCGATCCACTAATCCTTCTTTACTGCATCCCTCACTCCCACACATTGAAGAATTCACACGGAAACTGCGTCGCTGTGAAATACGAGTACTATGTGTTCTAAGACATTTCCTTCTAAATCGAGTAACGTTTCTATGGAAACGACAGGATTTTCTTTTGGGATACGACAATCTCATTTCCGATCCACTAATCCTTCTTTACTGCATCCCTCACTCCCACACATTGAAGAATTCACACGGAAATTGTGTCGCTGTGAAATACGAGTACTATGTGTTCTAAGACATTTCCTTCTAAATCGAGTAACGTTTCTATGGAAACGACAGGATTTTCTTTTGGGATACGACAATCACATTTCCGATCCACTAATCCTTCTTTACTGCATCCCTCACTCCCACACATTGAAGAATTCACACGGAAATTGCGTCACTGTGAAATACGAGTACTATGTGTTCTAAGACATTTCCTTCTAAATCGAGTAACGTTTTTATGGAAACGACAGGATTTTCTTTTGGGACACGACAATCACATTTCCGATCCACTAATCCTTCTTTACTGCATCCCTCACTCCCACACATTGAAGAATTCACACGGAAATTGCGTCGCTGTGAAATACGAGTACTATGTGTTCTAAGACATTTCCTTCTAAATCGAGTAACGTTTCTATGGAAACGACAGGATTTTCTTTTGGGATACGGCAATCACATTTCCGATCCACTAATCCTTCTTTACAGCATACCTCACTCCCACACATTGAAGAATTCACACGGAAATTGCGTCGCTGTGAAATACGAGTACTATGTGTTCTAAGACATTTCCTTCTAAATCGAGTAACGTTTCTATGGAAACGACAGGATTTTCTTTTGGGATACGACAATCACATTTCCGATCCACTAATCCTTCTTTACTGCATCCCCCACTCCCACACATTGAAGAATTCACACGGAAATTGCTTCGCTGTGAAATACGAGTACTATGTGTTCTAAGACATTTCCTTCTAAATCGAGTAACGTTTCTATGGAAACGACAGGATTTTCTTTTGGGATACGACAATCTCATTTCCGATCCACTAATCGTTCTTTACTGCATCCCTCACTCCCAAACATTGACGAATTCACACGGAAATTGCGTCGCTGTGAAATACGAGTACTATGCGTTCTAAGACATTTCCTTCTAAATCGAGTAACGTTTCTATGGAAACGACAGGATTTTCTTTTGGGATACGACAATCTCATTTCCGATCCACTAATCCTTCTTTACTGCATCCCTCACTCCCAAACATTGACGAATTCAGACGGAAATTCCGTCGCTGTGAAATACGAGTACTATGTGTTCTAAGACATTTCCTTCTAAATCGAGTAACGTTTCTATGGAAACGACAGGATTTTCTTTTGGAATACGACAATCACATTTCCGATCCACTAATCCTTCTTTACTGCATCCCTCACTCCCACACATTGAAGAATTCACACGGAAATTGCGTCGCTGTGAAATACGAGTACTATGTGTTCTAAGACATTTCCTTCTAAATCGAGTAACGTTTCTATGGAAACGACAGGATTTTCTTTTGGGATACGACAATCTCATTTCCGATCCACTAATCCTTCTTTACTGCATCCCTCACTCCCAAACATTGACGAATTCACACGGAAATTGCGTCGCTGTGAAATACGAGTACTATGTGTGCTAAGACATTTCCTTCTAAATCGAGTAACGTTTCTATGGAAACGACAGGATTTTCTTTTGGGATACGACAATCACATTTCCGATCCACTAATCCTTCTTTACTGCATCCCTCACTCCCACACATTGAAGAATTCACACGGAAATTGCGTCGTTGTGAAATACGAGTACTATGTGTTCTAAGACATTTCCTTCTAAATCGAGTAACGTTTCTATGGAACGACAGGATTTTCTTTTGGGATACGACAATCACATTTACGATCCACTAATCCTTCTTTACTGCATCCCTCACTCCCACACATCGAAGAATTCACACGGAAATTGCGTCGCTGTGAAATACGAGTACTATGTGTTCTAAGACATTTCCTTCTAAATCAAGTAACGTTTCTATGGAAACGACAGGATTTTCTTTTGGGATACGACAATCACATTTCCGATCCACTAATCCTTCTCTACTGCATCCCTCACTCCCACACATTGAAGAATTCACACGGAAATTGCGTCGCTGTGAAATATGAGTACTATGTGTTCTAAGACATTTCCTTCTAAATCGAGTAACGTTTCTATGGAAACGACAGAATTTTCTTTTGGGATACGACAATCACATTTACGATCCACTAATCCTTCTTTACTGCATTCCTCACTCCCACACATTGACGAATTCACACGGAAATTGCGTCGCTGTGAAATACGAGTACTATGTGTTCTAAGACATTTCCTTCTAAATCGAGTAACGTTTCTATGGAAACGACAGGATTTTCTTTTGGGATACGACAATCGCATTTCCGATCCACTAATCCTTCTTTACTGCATCCCTCACTCCCACACATTGAAGAATTCACACGGAAATTGCGTCGCTGTGAAATACGAGTACTTTGTGTTCTAAGACATTTCCTTCTAAATCGAGTAACGTTTCTATGGAAACGACAGGATTTTCTTTTGGGATACGACAATCACATTTACGATCCACTAATCCTTCTTTACTGCATCCCTCACTCCCACACATTGACGAATTCACACGGAAATTGCGTCGCTGTGAAATACGAGTACTATGTGTTCTAAGACATTTCCTTCTAAATCGAGTAACGTTTCTATGGAAACGACAGGATTTTCTTTTGGGATACGACAATCACATTTCCGATCCACTAATCCTTCTTTACTGCATCCCTCACTCCCACACATTGAAGAATTCACACGGAAATTGTGTCGCTGTGAAATACGAGTACTATGTGTTCTAAGACATTTCCTTCTAAATCGAGTAACGTTTCTATGGAAACGACAGGATTTTCTTTTGGGATACGACAATCACATTTCCGATCCACTAATCCTTCTTTACTGCATCCCTCACTCCCACACATTGAAGAATTCACACGGAAATTGCGTCGTTGTGAAATACGAGTACTATGTGTTCTAAGACATTTCCTTCTAAATCGAGTAACGTTTCTATGGAAACGACAGGATTTTCTTTTGGGATACGACAATCACATTTACGATCCACTAATCCTTCTTTACTGCATCCATCACTCCCACACATTGAAGAATTCACACGGAAATTGCGTCGCTGTGAAATACGAGTACTATGTGTTCTAAGACATTTCCTTCTAAATCGAGTAACGTTTCTATGGAAACGACAGGATTTTCTTTTGGGATACGACAATCACATTTATGATCCACTAATCCTTCTTTACTGCATCCCCCACTCCCACACATTGAAGAATTCACACGGAAATTGCGTCGCTGTGAAATACGAGTACTATGTGTTCTAAGACATTTCCTTCTAAATCGAGTAACGTTTCTATGGAAACGACAGGATTTTCTTTTCGGATACGACAATCACATTTACGATCCACTAATCCTTCTTTACTGCATCCCTCACTCCCACACATTGAAGAATTCACACGGAAATTGCGTCGCTGTGAAATACGAGTACTATGTGTTCTAAGACATTTCCTTCTAAATCGAGTAACGTTTCTATGGAAACGACAGGATTTTCTTTTGGGATACGACAATCACATTTACGATCCACTAATCCTTCTTTACAGCATCCCTCACTCCCACACATTGACGAATTCACACGGAAATTGCGTCGCTGTGAAATACGAGTACTATGTGTTCTAAGACATTTCCTTCTAAATCGAGTAACGTTTCTATGGAAACGACAGGATTTTCTTTTGGGATACGACAATCGCATTTCCGATCCACTAATCCCTCTTTACTGCATCCCTCACTCCCACACATTGAAGAATTCACACGGAAATTGCGTCGCTGTGAAATACGAGTACTATGTGTTCTAAGACATTTCCTTCTAAATCGAGTATCGTTTCTATGGAAACGACAGGATTTTCTTTTGGGATACGACAATCACATTTACGATCCACTAATCCTTCTTTACTGCATCCCTCACTCCCACACATTGACGAATTCACACGGAAATTGCGTCGCTGTGAAATACGAGTACTATGTGTTCTAAGAAATTTCCTTCTAAATCGAGTAACGTTTCTATGGAAACGACAGGATTTTCTTTTGGGATACGACAATCTCATTTCCGATCCACTAATCCTTCTTTACTGCATCCCTCACTCCCACACATTGAAGAATTCACACGGAAATTGTGTCGCTGTGAAATACGAGTACTATGTGTTCTAAGACATTTCCTTCTAAATCGAGTAACGTTTCTATGGAAACGACAGGATTTTCTTTTGGGATACGACAATCACATTTCCGATCCACTAATCCTTCTTTACTGCATCCCTCACTCCCACACATTGAAGAATTCACACGGAAATTGCGTCGCTGTGAAATACGAGTACTATGTGTTCTAAGACATTTCCTTCTAAATCGAGTAACGTTTCTATGGAAACGACAGGATTTTCTTTTGGGATACGACAATCACATCTACGATCCACTAATCCTTCTTTACTGCATCCATCACTCCCACACATTGAAGAATTCACACGGAAATTGCGTCGCTGTGAAATACGAGTACTATGTGTTCTAAGACATTTCCTTCTAAAACGAGTAACGTTTCTATGGAAACGACAGGATTTTCTTTTGGGATACGACAATCACATTTACGATCCACTAATCCTTCTTTACTGCATCCCTCACTCCCACACATTGAAGAATTCACACGGAAATTGCGTCGCTGTAAAAATACGAGTGCTATGTGTTCTAAGACATTTCCTTCTAAATCGAGTAACGTTTCTATGGAAACGACAGGATTTTCTTTTGGGATACGACAATCACATTTCCGATCCACTAATCCTTCTTTACTGCATCCCTCACTCCCACACATTGAAGAATTCACACGGAAATTGCGTCGCTGTGAAATACGAGTACTATGTGTTCTAAGACATTTCCTTCTAAATCGAGTAACGTTTCTATGGAAACGACAGGACTTTCTTTTGGGATACGACAATCACATTTCCGATCCACTAATCCTTCTTTACTGCATCCCTCACTCCCACACATTGAAGAAATCAAACGGAAATTGCGTCGCTGTGAAATACGAGTACTACGTGTTCTAAGACATTTCCTTCTAAATCGAGTAACGTTTCTATGGAAACGACAGGATTTTCTTTTGGGATACGACAATCACATTTCCGATCCACTAATCCTTCTTTACTGCATCCCTCACTCCGACACATTGAAGAATTCACACGGAAATTGCGTCGCTGTGAAATACGAGTACTATGTGTTCTAAGACATTTCCTTCTAAATCGAGTAACGTTTCTATGGAAACGACAGGATTTTCTTTTGGGATACGACAATCTCATTTCCGATCCACTAATCCTTCTTTACTGCATCCCTCACTCCCAAACATTGACGAATTCACAAGGAAATTGCGTCGCTGTGAAATACGAGTACTATGTGTTCTAAGACATTTCCTTCTAAATCGAGTAACGATTCTATGGAAACGACAGGATTTTCTTTTGGGATACGACAATCTCATTTCCG
This sequence comes from Schistocerca piceifrons, assembly GCF_021461385.2. Lineage (NCBI taxonomy): Eukaryota > Metazoa > Arthropoda > Insecta > Orthoptera > Acrididae > Schistocerca > Schistocerca piceifrons. The sequence goes on along the minus strand of NC_060144.1, from coordinate 600,278,489 downwards.
ATCCACTAATCCTTCTTTACTGCATCCCTCACTCCCAAACATTGACGAATTCACACGGAAATTCCGTCGCTGTGAAATACGAGTACAATGAGTTCTAAGACATTTCCTTCTAAATCGAGTAACGTTTCTATGGAGACGACAGGATTTTCTTTTGGGATACGACAATCACATTTCCGATCCACTAATCCTTCTTTACTGCATCCCTCACTCGCACACATTGAAGAATTCACACGGAAATTGCGTCGCTGTGAAATACGAGTACTATGTGTTCTAAGACATTTCCTTCTAAATCGAGTAACGTTTCTATGGAAACGACAGGATTTTCTTTTGGGATACGACAATCACATTTCCGATCCACTAATCCTTCTTTAGTGCATCCCTCACTTCCAAACATTGACGAATTCACACGGAAATTGCGTCGCTATGAAATACGAGTACTATGTGTTCTAAGACATTTCCTTCTAAATCGAGTAACGTTTCTATTGAAACGACAGGATTTTCTTTTGGGATACGACAATCACATTTCTGATCCACTAATCCTTCTTTACTGCATCCCTCACTCCCACACATTGACGAATTCACACGGAAATTGCGTCGCTGTGAAATACGAGTACTATGTGTTCTAAGACATTTCCTTCTCAATCGAGTAACGTTTCTATGGAAACGACAGGATTTTCTTTTGGGATACGACAATCGCATTTCCGATCCACTAATACTTCTTTACTGCATCTCTCACTCCCACACATTGAAGAATTCACACGGAAGTTGCGTCGCTGTGAAATACGAGTACTATGTGTTCTAAGACATTTCCTTCTAAATCGAGTAACGTTTCTATGGAAACAACAGGATTTTCTTTTGGGATACGACAATCACATTTCCGATCCACTAATCCTGCTTTACTGCATCCCTCACTTCCAAACATTGACGAATTCACACGGAAATTCCGTCGCTATGAAATACGAGTATTATGTGTTCTAAGACATTTCCTTCTAAATCGAGTAACGTTTCTATGGAAACGACAGGATTTTCTTTTGGGATACGACAATCACATTTCCGATCCACTAATCCTTCTTTACTGCATCCCTCACTCCCACACATTGACGAATTCACACGGAAATTGCGTCGCTGAGAAATACGAGTACTATGTGTTCTATGACATTTCCTTCTAAATCGAGTAACGTTTCTATGGAAACGACAGGATTTTCTTTTGGGATACGACAATCGCATTTCCGATCCACTAATCCTTCTTTACTGCATCCCTCACTCCCACACATTGAAGAATTCACACGGAAATTGCGTCGCTGTGAAATACGAGTACTATGTGTTCTAAGACATTTCCTTCTAAATCGAGTAACGTTTCTATGGAAACGACAGGATTTTCTTTTGGAATACGACAATCACATTTCCGATCCACTAATCCTTCTTTACTGCATCCCTCACTCCCACACATTGACGAATTCACACGGAAATTGCGTCGCTGTGAAATACGAGTACTATGTGTTCTAAGACATTTCCTTCTAAATCGAGTAACGTTTCTATGGAAACGACAGGATTTTCTTTTGGGATACGACAATCTCATTTCCGATCCACTAATCCTTCTTTACTGCATCCCTCACTCCCACACATTGAAGAATTCACACGGAAATTGTGTCGCTGTGAAATACGAGTACGATGTGTTCTAAGACATTTCCTTCTAAATCGAGTAACGTTTCTATGGAAACGACAGGATTTTTTTTTGGGATACGACAATCTCATTTCCGATCCACTAATCCTTCTTTACTGCATCGCTCACTCCCAAACATTGACGAATTCACACGGAAATTCCGTCGCTGTGAAATACGAGTACTATGTGTTCTAAGACATTTCCTTCTAAATCGAGTAACGTTTCTATGGAAACGACAGGATTTTCTTTTGGGATACGACAATCACATTTCCGATCCACTAATCCTTCATTACTGCATCCCTCACTCCCACACATAGAAGAATTCACTCGGAAATTGCGTCGCTGTGAAATACGAGTACTACGTGTTCTAAGACATTTCCTTCTAAATCGAGTAACGTTTCTATGGAAACGACAGGATTTTCTTTTGGGATACGACAATCACATTTCCGATCCACTAATCCTTCTTTACTGCATCCCTCACTCCCACACATTGAAGAATTCACACGGAAATTGCGTCGCTGTGAAATACGAGTGCTAAGTGTTCTAAGACATTTCCTTCTAAATCGAGTAACATTTCTATGGAAACGACAGGATTTTCTTTTGGGATACGACAATCACATTTCCGATCCACTAATCCTTCTTTACTGCATCCCTCACTCCCACACATTGGAGAATTCACACGGAAATTGCGTCGCTGTGAAATACGAGTACTATGTGTTCTAAGACATTTCCTTCTAAATCGAGTAACGTTTCTATGGAAACGACAGGATTTTCTTTTGGGATACGACAATCACATTTCCGATCCACTAATCCTTCTTTACTGCATTTCTCACTCCCACACATTGAAGAAATCAAACGGAAATTGCGTCGCTGTGAAATACGAGTACTATGTGTTCTAAGACATTTCCTTCTAAATCGAGTAACGTTTCTATGGAAACGACAGGATTTTCTTTTGGGATACGACAATCACATTTCTGATCCACTAATCCTTCTTTACTGCATCCCTCACTCCCACACATTGACGAATTCACACGGAAATTGCGTCGCTGTGAAATACGAGTACTATGTGTTCTAAGACATTTCCTTCTAAATCGAGTAACGTTTCTATGGAAACGACAGGATTTTCTTTAGGATACGACAATCGCATTTCCGATCCACTAATACTTCTTTACTGCATCTCTCACTCCCACACATTGAAGAATTCACACGGAAGTTGCGTCGCTGTGAAATACGAGTACTATGTGTTCTAAGACATTTCCTTCTAAATCGAGTAACGTTTCTATGGAAACGACAGGATTTTCTTTTGGAATACGACAATCACATTTCCGATCCACTAATCCTTCTTTACTGCATCCCTCACTCCCACACATTGACGAATTCACACGGAAATTGCGTCGCTGTGAAATACGAGTACTATGTGTTCTAAGACATTTCCTTCTAAATCGAGTAACGTTTCTATGGAAACGACAGGATTTTCTTTTGGGATACGACAATCTCATTTCCGATCCACTAATCCTTCTTTACTGCATCCCTCAGTCCCACACATTGAAGAATTCACACGGAAATTGTGTCGCTGTGAAATACGAGTACTATGTGTTCTAAGACATTTGCTTCTAAATCGAGTAACGTTTCTATGGAAACGACAGGATTTGCTTTTGGGATACGACAATCACATTTCCGATCCACTAATCCTTCTTTACTGCATCCCTCACTCCCACACATTGAAGAATTCACACGGAAATTGCGTCGCTGTGAAATACGAGTACTATGTGTTCTAAGACATTTCCTTCTAAATCGAGTAACGTTTCTATGGAAACGACAGGATTTTCTTTTGGGATACGACAATCACATTTCCGATCCACTAATCCTTCCTTACTGCATCCCTCACTCCCACACATTGAAGAATTCACACGGACATTGCGTCGCTGTGAAATACGAGTACTATGTGTTCTAAGACATTTCCTTCTAAATCGAGTAACGTTTCTATGGAAACGACAGGATTTTCTTTTGGGATACGACAATCACATTTACGATCCACTAATCCTTCTTTACTGCATCCCTCACTCCCACACATTGAAGAATTCACACGGAAATTGCGTCGCTGTGAAATACGAGTACTATGTGTTCTAAGACATTTCCTTCTAAATCGAGTAACGTTTCTATGGAAACGACAAGATTTTCTTTTGGGATACTACAATCACATTTCCGATACACTAATCCTTCATTACTGCATCCCTCACTCCCACACATTGAAGAATTCACACGGAAATTGCGTCGCTGTGAAATACGAGTACTATGTGTTCTAAGACATTTCCTTCTAAATCGAGTAACGTTTCTATGGAAACGACAGGATTTTCTTTTGGGATACGACAATCACATTTCCGATCCACTAATCCTTCTTTACTGCATCCCTCACTCCCACACATTGAAGAATTCACACGGAAATTGCGTCGCTGTGAAATACGAGTACTATGTGTTCTAAGACATTTCCTTCTAAATCGAGTAACGTTTCTATGGAAACGACAGGATTTACTTTTGGGATACGACAATCAAATTTCCGATCCACTAATCCTTCTTTACTGCATCCCTCACTCCCACAAATTGAAGAATTCACACGGAAATTGCGTCGCTGTGAAATACGAGTACTATGTGTTCTAAGACATTTCCTTCTAAATCGAGTAACGTTTCTATGGAAACGACAGGATTTTCTTTTGGAATACGACAATCACATTTCCGATCCACTAATCCTTCTTTACTGCATCCCTCACTCCCACACATTGACGAATTCACACGGAAATTGCGTCGCTGTGAAATACGAGTACTATGTGTTCTAAGACATTTCCTTCTAAATCGAGTAACGTTTCTATGGAAACGACAGGATTTTCTTTTGGGATACGACAATCTCATTTCCGATCCACTAATCCTTCTTTACTGCATCCCTCAGTCCCACACATTGAAGAATTCACACGGAAATTGTGTCGCTGTGAAATACGAGTACTATGTGTTCTAAGACATTTGCTTCTAAATCGAGTAACGTTTCTATGGAAACGACAGGATTTGCTTTTGGGATACGACAATCACATTTCCGATCCACTAATCCTTCTTTACTGCATCCCTCACTCCCACACATTGAAGAATTCACACGGAAATTGCGTCGCTGTGAAATACGAGTACTATGTGTTCTAAGACATTTCCTTCTAAATCGAGTAACGTTTCTATGGAAACGACAGGATTTTCTTTTGGGATACGACAATCACATTTCCGATCCACTAATCCTTCCTTACTGCATCCCTCACTCCCACACATTGAAGAATTCACACGGACATTGCGTCGCTGTGAAATACGAGTACTATGTGTTCTAAGACATTTCCTTCTAAATCGAGTAACGTTTCTATGGAAACGACAGGATTTTCTTTTGGGATACGACAATCACATTTACGATCCACTAATCCTTCTTTACTGCATCCCTCACTCCCACACATTGAAGAATTCACACGGAAATTGCGTCGCTGTGAAATACGAGTACTATGTGTTCTAAGACATTTCCTTCTAAATCGAGTAACGTTTCTATGGAAACGACAGGATTTTCTTTTGGGATACTACAATCACATTTCCGATACACTAATCCTTCATTACTGCATCCCTCACTCCCACACATTGAAGAATTCACACGGAAATTGCGTCGCTGTGAAATACGAGTACTATGTGTTCTAAGACATTTCCTTCTAAATCGAGTAACGTTTCTATGGAAACGACAGGATTTTCTTTTGGGATACGACAATCACATTTCCGATCCACTAATCCTTCTTTACTGCATCCCTCACTCCCACACATTGAAGAATTCACACGGAAATTGCGTCGCTGTGAAATACGAGTACTATGTGTTCTAAGACATTTCCTTCTAAATCGAGTAACGTTTCTATGGAAACGACAGGATTTACTTTTGGGATACGACAATCAAATTTCCGATCCACTAATCCTTCTTTACTGCATCCCTCACTCCCACAAATTGAAGAATTCACACGGAAATTGCGTCGCTGTGAAATACGAGTACTATGTGTTCTAAGACATTTCCTTCTAAATCGAGTAACGTTTCTATGGAAACGACAGGATTTTCTTTTGGGATACGACAATCACATTTCCGATCCACTAATCCTTCTTTACTGCATCCCTCACTCCCACACATTGACGAATTCACACGGATATTGCGTCGCTGTGAAATACGAGTACTATGTGTTCTAAGACATTTCCTTCTAAATCGAGTAACGTTTCTATGGAAACGACAGGATTTTCTTTTGGGATACGAAAATCTCATTTCCGATCCACTAATCCATTTTTACTGCATCCCTCACTCCCACACATTGAAGAATTTACACGGAAATTGTGTCGCTGTGAAATACGAGTACTATGTGTTCTAAGACATTTCCTTCTAAATCGAGTAACGTTTCTATTTAAACGACAGGTTTTTCTTTTGGGATACGACAATCACATTTCCGATCCACTAATCCTTCTTTACTGCATCCCTCACTCCCACACATTGAAGAATTCACACGGAAATTGCGTCGCTGTGAAATACGAGTACTATGTGTTCTAAGACATTTCCTTCTAAATCGAGTAACGTTTCTATGGAAACGACAGGATTTTCTTTTGGAATACGACAATCACATTTCCGATCCACTAATCCTTCTTTACTGCATCCCTCACTCCCACACATTGACGAATTCACACGGAAATTGCGTCGCTGTGAAATACGAGTACTATGTGTTCTAAGACATTTCCTTCTAAATCGAGTAACGTTTCTATGGAAACGACAGGATTTTCTTTTGGGATACGACAATCTCATTTCCGATCCACTAATCCTTCTTTACTGCATCCCTCACTCCCACACATTGAAGAATTCACACGGAAATTGTGTCGCTGTGAAATACGAGTACGATGTGTTCTAAGACATTTGCTTCTAAATCGAGTAACGTTTCTATGGAAACGACAGGATTTTTTTTTGGGATACGACAATCTCATTTCCGATCCACTAATCCTTCTTTACTGCATCCCTCACTCCCAAACATTGACGAATTCACACGGAAATTCCGTCGCTGTGAAATACGAGTACTATGTGTTCTAAGACATTTCCTTCTAAATCGAGTAACGTTTCTATGGAAACGACAGGATTTTCTTTTGGGATACGACAATCACATTTCCGATCCACTAATCCTTCATTACTGCATCCCTCACTCCCACACATAGAAGAATTCACTCGGAAATTGCGTCGCTGTGAAATACGAGTACTACGTGTTCTAAGACATTTCCTTCTAAATCGAGTAACGTTTCTATGGAATCGACAGGATTTTCTTTTGGGATACGACAATCACATTTCCGATCCACTAATCCTTCTTTACTGCATCCCTCACTCCCACACATTGAAGAATTCACACGGAAATTGCGTCGCTGTGAAATACGAGTACTATGTGTTCTAAGACATTTCCTTCTAAATCGAGTAACGTTTCTATGGAAACGACAGGATTTTCTTTTGGGATACGACAATCACATCTACGATCCACTAATCCTTCTTTACTGCATCCATCACTCCCACACATTGAAGAATTCACACGGAAATTGCGTCGCTGTGAAATACGAGTACTATGTGTTCTAAGACATTTCCTTCTAAAACGAGTAACGTTTCAATGGAAACGACAGGATTTTCTTTTGGGATACGACAATCACATTTACGATCCACTAATCCTTCTTTACTGCATCCCTCACTCCCACACATTGAAGAATTCACACGGAAATTGCGTCGCTGTGAAATACGAGTGCTAAGTGTTCTAAGACATTTCCTTCTAAATCGAGTAACGTTTCTATGGAAACGACAGGATTTTCTTTTGGGATACGACAATCACATTTCCGATCCACTAATCCTTCTTTACTGCATCCCTCACTCCCACACATTGAAGAATTCACACGGAAATTGCGTCGCTGTGAAATACGAGTACTATGTGTTCTAAGACATTTCCTTCTAAATCGAGTAACGTTTCTATGGAAACGACAGGATTTTCTTTTGGGATACGACAATCACATTTCCGATCCACTAATCCTTCTTTACTGCATCCCTCACTCCCACACATTGAAGAAATCAAACGGAAATTGCGTCGCTGTGAAATACGAGTACTATGTGTTCTAAGACATTTCCTTCTAAATCGAGTAACGTTTCTATGGAAACGACAGGATTTTCTTTTGGGATACGACAATCACATTTCTGATCCACTAATCCTTCTTTACTGCATCCCTCACTCCCACACATTGACGAATTCACACGGAAATTGCGTCGCTGTGAAATACGAGTACTATGTGTTCTAAGACATTTCCTTCTAAATCGAGTAACGTTTCTATGGAAACGACAGGATTTTCTTTAGGATACGACAATCGCATTTCCGATCCACTAATACTTCTTTACTGCATCTCTCACTCCCACACATTGAAGAATTCACACGGAAGTTGCGTCGCTGTGAAATACGAGTACTATGTGTTCTAAGACATTTCCTTCTAAATCGAGTAACGTTTCTATGGAAACGACAGGATTTTCTTTTGGAATACGACAATCACATTTCCGATCCACTAATCCTTCTTTACTGCATCCCTCACTCCCACACATTGACGAATTCACACGGAAATTGCGTCGCTGTGAAATACGAGTACTATGTGTTCTAAGACATTTCCTTCTAAATCGAGTAACGTTTCTATGGAAACGACAGTATTTTCTTTTGGGATACGACAATCTCATTTCCGATCCACTAATCCTTCTTTACTGCATCCCTCAGTCCCACACATTGAAGAATTCACACGGAAATTGTGTCGCTGTGAAATACGAGTACTATGTGTTCTAAGACATTTGCTTCTAAATCGAGTAACGTTTCTATGGAAACGACAGGATTTGCTTTTGGGATACGACAATCACATTTCCGATCCACTAATCCTTCTTTACTGCATCCCTCACTCCCACACATTGAAGAATTCACACGGAAATTGCGTCGCTGTGAAATACGAGTACTATGTGTTCTAAGACATTTCCTTCTAAATCGAGTAACGTTTCTATGGAAACGACAGGATTTTCTTTTGGAATACGACAATCACATTTCCGATCCACTAATCCTTCTTTACTGCATCCCTCACTCCCACACATTGACGAATTCACACGGAAATTGCGTCGCTGTGAAATACGAGTACTATGTGTTCTAAGACATTTCCTTCTAAATCGAGTAACGTTTCTATGGAAACGACAGGATTTTCTTTTGGGATACGACAATCTCATTTCCGATCCACTAATCCTTCTTTACTGCATCCCTCACTCCCACACATTGAAGAATTCACACGGAAATTGTGTCGCTGTGAAATACGAGTACGATGTGTTCTAAGACATTTGCTTCTAAATCGAGTAACGTTTCTATGGAAACGACAGGATTTTTTTTTGGGATACGACAATCTCATTTCCGATCCACTAATCCTTCTTTACTGCATCCCTCACTCCCAAACATTGACGAATTCACACGGAAATTCCGTCGCTGTGAAATACGAGTACTATGTGTTCTAAGACATTTCCTTCTAAATCGAGTAACGTTTCTATGGAAACGACAGGATTTTCTTTTGGGATACGACAATCACATTTCCGATCCACTAATCCTTCATTACTGCATCCCTCACTCCCACACATAGAAGAATTCACTCGGAAATTGCGTCGCTGTGAAATACGAGTACTACGTGTTCTAAGACATTTCCTTCTAAATCGAGTAACGTTTCTATGGAAACGACAGGATTTTCTTTTGGGATACGACAATCACATTTCCGATCCACTAATCCTTCTTTACTGCATCCCTCACTCCCACACATTGAAGAATTCACACGGAAATTGCGTCGCTGTGAAATACGAGTACTATGTGTTCTAAGACATTTCCTTCTAAATCGAGTAACGTTTCTATGGAAACGACAGGATTTTCTTTTGGGATACGACAATCACATCTACGATCCACTAATCCTTCTTTACTGCATCCATCACTCCCACACATTGAAGAATTCACACGGAAATTGCGTCGCTGTGAAATACGAGTACTATGTGTTCTAAGACATTTCCTTCTAAAACGAGTAACGTTTCAATGGAAACGACAGGATTTTCTTTTGGGATACGACAATCACATTTACGATCCACTAATCCTTCTTTACTGCATCCCTCACTCCCACACATTGAAGAATTCACACGGAAATTGCGTCGCTGTGAAATACGAGTGCTAAGTGTTCTAAGACATTTCCTTCTAAATCGAGTAACGTTTCTATGGAAACGACAGGATTTTCTTTTGGGATACGACAATCACATTTCCGATCCACTAATCCTTCTTTACTGCATCCCTCACTCCCACACATTGAAGAATTCACACGGAAATTGCGTCGCTGTGAAATACGAGTACTATGTGTTCTAAGACATTTCCTTCTAAATCGAGTAACGTTTCTATGGAAACGACAGGATTTTCTTTTGGGATACGACAATCACATTTCCGATCCACTAATCCTTCTTTACTGCATCCCTCACTCCCACACATTGAAGAAATCAAACGGAAATTGCGTCGCTGTGAAATACGAGTACTATGTGTTCTAAGACATTTCCTTCTAAATCGAGTAACGTTTCTATGGAAACGACAGGATTTTCTTTTGGGATACGACAATCACATTTCTGATCCACTAATCCTTCTTTACTGCATCCCTCACTCCCACACATTGACGAATTCACACGGAAATTGCGTCGCTGTGAAATACGAGTACTATGTGTTCTAAGACATTTCCTTCTAAATCGAGTAACGTTTCTATGGAAACGACAGGATTTTCTTTAGGATACGACAATCGCATTTCCGATCCACTAATACTTCTTTACTGCATCTCTCACTCCCACACATTGAAGAATTCACACGGAAGTTGCGTCGCTGTGAAATACGAGTACTATGTGTTCTAAGACATTTCCTTCTAAATCGAGTAACGTTTCTATGGAAACGACAGGATTTTCTTTTGGAATACGACAATCACATTTCCGATCCACTAATCCTTCTTTACTGCATCCCTCACTCCCACACATTGACGAATTCACACGGAAATTGCGTCGCTGTGAAATACGAGTACTATGTGTTCTAAGACATTTCCTTCTAAATCGAGTAACGTTTCTATGGAAACGACAGTATTTTCTTTTGGGATACGACAATCTCATTTCCGATCCACTAATCCTTCTTTACTGCATCCCTCAGTCCCACACATTGAAGAATTCACACGGAAATTGTGTCGCTGTGAAATACGAGTACTATGTGTTCTAAGACATTTGCTTCTAAATCGAGTAACGTTTCTATGGAAACGACAGGATTTGCTTTTGGGATACGACAATCACATTTCCGATCCACTAATCCTTCTTTACTGCATCCCTCACTCCCACACATTGAAGAATTCACACGGAAATTGCGTCGCTGTGAAATACGAGTACTATGTGTTCTAAGACATTTCCTTCTAAATCGAGTAACGTTTCTATGGAAACGACAGGATTTTCTTTTGGGATACGACAATCACATCTACGATCCACTAATCCTTCTTTACTGCATCCATCACTCCCACACATTGAAGAATTCACACGGAAATTGCGTCGCTGTGAAATACGAGTACTATGTGTTCTAAGACATTTCCTTCTAAATCGAGTAACGTTTCTATGGAAACGACAGGATTTTCTTTTGGGATACGACAATCACATCTACGATCCACTAATCCTTCTTTACTGCATCCATCACTCCCACACATTGAAGAATTCACACGGAAATTGCGTCGCTGTGAAATACGAGTACTATGTGTTCTAAGACATTTCCTTCTAAAACGAGTAACGTTTCAATGGAAACGACAGGATTTTCTTTTGGGATACGACAATCACATTTACGATCCACTAATCCTTCTTTACTGCATCCCTCACTCCCACACATTGACGAATTCACACGGAAATTGCGTCGCTGTGAAATACGAGTGCTAAGTGTTCTAAGACATTTCCTTCTAAATCGAGTAACGTTTCTATGGAAACGACAGGATTTTCTTTTGGGATACGACAATCACATTTCCGATCCACTAATCCTTCTTTACTGCATCCCTCACTCCCACACATTGAAGAATTCACACGGAAATTGCGTCGCTGTGAAATACGAGTACTATGTGTTCTAAGACATTTCCTTCTAAATCGAGTAACGTTTCTATGGAAACGACAGGATTTTCTTTTGGGATACGACAATCACATTTCCGATCCACTAATCCTTCTTTACTGCATCCCTCACTCCCACACATTGAAGAAATCAAACGGAAATTGCGTCGCTGTGAAATACGAGTACTATGTGTTCTAAGACATATCCTTCTAAATCGAGTAACGTTTCTATGGAAACGACAGGATTTTCTTTTGGGATACGACAATCACATTTCTGATCCACTAATCCTTCTTTACTGCATCCCTCACTCCCACACATTGACGAATTCACACGGAAATTGCGTCGCTGTGAAATACGAGTACTATGTGTTCTAAGACATTTCCTTCTAAATCGAGTAACGTTTCTATGGAAACGACAGGATTTTCTTTAGGATACGACAATCGCATTTCCGATCCACTAATACTTCTTTACTGCATCTCTCACTCCCACACATTGAAGAATTCACACGGAAGTTGCGTCGCTGTGAAATACGAGTACTATGTGTTCTAAGACATTTCCTTCTAAATCGAGTAACGTTTTTATGGAAACGACAGGATTTTCTTTTGGAATACGACAATCACATTTCCGATCCACTAATCCTTCTTTACTGCATCCCTCACTCCCACACATTGACGAATTCACACGGAAATTGCGTCGCTGTGAAATACGAGTACTATGTGTTCTAAGACATTTCCTTCTAAATCGAGTAACGTTTCTATGGAAACGACAGGATTTTCTTTTGGGATACGACAATCTCATTTCCGATCCACTAATCCTTCTTTACTGCATCCCTCAGTCCCACACATTGAAGAATTCACACGGAAATTGTGTCGCTGTGAAATACGAGTACTATGTGTTCTAAGACATTTGCTTCTAAATCGAGTAACGTTTCTATGGAAACGACAGGATTTGCTTTTGGGATACGACAATCACATTTCCGATCCACTAATCCTTCTTTACTGCATCCCTCACTCCCACACATTGAAGAATTCACACGGAAATTGCGTCGCTGTGAAATACGAGTACTATGTGTTCTAAGACATTTCCTTCTAAATCGAGTAACGTTTCTATGGAAACGACAGGATTTTCTTTTGGGATACGACAATCACATTTCCGATCCACTAATCCTTCCTTACTGCATCCCTCACTCCCACACATTGAAGAATTCACACGGACATTGCGTCGCTGTGAAATACGAGTACTATGTGTTCTAAGACATTTCCTTCTAAATCGAGTAACGTTTCTATGGAAACGACAGGATTTTCTTTTGGGATACGACAATCACATTTACGATCCACTAATCCTTCTTTACTGCATCCCTCACTCCCACACATTGAAGAATTCACACGGAAATTGCGTCGCTGTGAAATACGAGTACTATGTGTTCTAAGACATTTCCTTCTAAATCGAGTAACGTTTCTATGGAAACGACAGGATTTTCTTTTGGGATACTACAATCACATTTCCGATACACTAATCCTTCATTACTGCATCCCTCACTCCCACACATTGAAGAATTCACACGGAAATTGCGTCGCTGTGAAATACGAGTACTATGTGTTCTAAGACATTTCCTTCTAAATCGAGTAACGTTTCTATGGAAACGACAGGATTTTCTTTTGGGATACGACAATCACATTTCCGATCCACTAATCCTTCTTTACTGCATCCCTCACTCCCACACATTGAAGAATTCACACGGAAATTGCGTCGCTGTGAAATACGAGTACTATGTGTTCTAAGACATTTCCTTCTAAATCGAGTAACGTTTCTATGGAAACGACAGGATTTACTTTTGGGATACGACAATCAAATTTCCGATCCACTAATCCTTCTTTACTGCATCCCTCACTCCCACAAATTGAAGAATTCACACGGAAATTGCGTCGCTGTGAAATACGAGTACTATGTGTTCTAAGACATTTCCTTCTAAATCGAGTAACGTTTCTATGGAAACGACAGGATTTTCTTTTGGGATACGACAATCACATTTCCGATCCACTAATCCTTCTTTACTGCATCCCTCACTCCCACACATTGACGAATTCACACGGATATTGCGTCGCTGTGAAATACGAGTACTATGTGTTCTAAGACATTTCCTTCTAAATCGAGTAACGTTTCTATGGAAACGACAGGATTTTCTTTTGGGATACGAAAATCTCATTTCCGATCCACTAATCCATTTTTACTGCATCCCTCACTCCCACACATTGAAGAATTTACACGGAAATTGTGTCGCTGTGAAATACGAGTACTATGTGTTCTAAGACATTTCCTTCTAAATCGAGTAACGTTTCTATTTAAACGACAGGTTTTTCTTTTGGGATACGACAATCACATTTCCGATCCACTAATCCTTCTTTACTGCATCCCTCACTCCCACACATTGAAGAATTCACACGGAAATTGCGTCGCTGTGAAATACGAGTACTATGTGTTCTAAGACATTTCCTTCTAAATCGAGTAACGTTTCTATGGAAACGACAGGATTTTCTTTTGGAATACGACAATCACATTTCCGATCCACTAATCCTTCTTTACTGCATCCCTCACTCCCACACATTGACGAATTCACACGGAAATTGCGTCGCTGTGAAATACGAGTACTATGTGTTCTAAGACATTTCCTTCTAAATCGAGTAACGTTTCTATGGAAACGACAGGATTTTCTTTTGGGATACGACAATCTCATTTCCGATCCACTAATCCTTCTTTACTGCATCCCTCACTCCCACACATTGAAGAATTCACACGGAAATTGTGTCGCTGTGAAATACGAGTACGATGTGTTCTAAGACATTTGCTTCTAAATCGAGTAACGTTTCTATGGAAACGACAGGATTTTTTTTTGGGATACGACAATCTCATTTCCGATCCACTAATCCTTCTTTACTGCATCCCTCACTCCCAAACATTGACGAATTCACACGGAAATTCCGTCGCTGTGAAATACGAGTACTATGTGTTCTAAGACATTTCCTTCTAAATCGAGTAACGTTTCTATGGAAACGACAGGATTTTCTTTTGGGATACGACAATCACATTTCCGATCCACTAATCCTTCATTACTGCATCCCTCACTCCCACACATAGAAGAATTCACTCGGAAATTGCGTCGCTGTGAAATACGAGTACTACGTGTTCTAAGACATTTCCTTCTAAATCGAGTAACGTTTCTATGGAAACGACAGGATTTTCTTTTGGGATACGACAATCACATTTCCGATCCACTAATCCTTCTTTACTGCATCCCTCACTCCCACACATTGAAGAATTCACACGGAAATTGCGTCGCTGTGAAATACGAGTACTATGTGTTCTAAGACATTTCCTTCTAAATCGAGTAACGTTTCTATGGAAACGACAGGATTTTCTTTTGGGATACGACAATCACATCTACGATCCACTAATCCTTCTTTACTGCATCCATCACTCCCACACATTGAAGAATTCACACGGAAATTGCGTCGCTGTGAAATACGAGTACTATGTGTTCTAAGACATTTCCTTCTAAAACGAGTAACGTTTCAATGGAAACGACAGGATTTTCTTTTGGGATACGACAATCACATTTACGATCCACTAATCCTTCTTTACTGCATCCCTCACTCCCACACATTGAAGAATTCACACGGAAATTGCGTCGCTGTGAAATACGAGTGCTAAGTGTTCTAAGACATTTCCTTCTAAATCGAGTAACGTTTCTATGGAAACGACAGGATTTTCTTTTGGGATACGACAATCACATTTCCGATCCACTAATCCTTCTTTACTGCATCCCTCACTCCCACACATTGAAGAATTCACACGGAAATTGCGTCGCTGTGAAATACGAGTACTATGTGTTCTAAGACATTTCCTTCTAAATCGAGTAACGTTTCTATGGAAACGACAGGATTTTCTTTTGGGATACGACAATCACATTTCCGATCCACTAATCCTTCTTTACTGCATCCCTCACTCCCACACATTGAAGAAATCAAACGGAAATTGCGTCGCTGTGAAATACGAGTACTATGTGTTCTAAGACATTTCCTTCTAAATCGAGTAACGTTTCTATGGAAACGACAGGATTTTCTTTTGGGATACGACAATCACATTTCTGATCCACTAATCCTTCTTTACTGCATCCCTCACTCCCACACATTGACGAATTCACACGGAAATTGCGTCGCTGTGAAATACGAGTACTATGTGTTCTAAGACATTTCCTTCTAAATCGAGTAACGTTTCTATGGAAACGACAGGATTTTCTTTAGGATACGACAATCGCATTTCCGATCCACTAATACTTCTTTACTGCATCTCTCACTCCCACACATTGAAGAATTCACACGGAAGTTGCGTCGCTGTGAAATACGAGTACTATGTGTTCTAAGACATTTCCTTCTAAATCGAGTAACGTTTCTATGGAAACGACAGGATTTTCTTTTGGAATACGACAATCACATTTCCGATCCACTAATCCTTCTTTACTGCATCCCTCACTCCCACACATTGACGAATTCACACGGAAATTGCGTCGCTGTGAAATACGAGTACTATGTGTTCTAAGACATTTCCTTCTAAATCGAGTAACGTTTCTATGGAAACGACAGTATTTTCTTTTGGGATACGACAATCTCATTTCCGATCCACTAATCCTTCTTTACTGCATCCCTCAGTCCCACACATTGAAGAATTCACACGGAAATTGTGTCGCTGTGAAATACGAGTACTATGTGTTCTAAGACATTTGCTTCTAAATCGAGTAACGTTTCTATGGAAACGACAGGATTTGCTTTTGGGATACGACAATCACATTTCCGATCCACTAATCCTTCTTTACTGCATCCCTCACTCCCACACATTGAAGAATTCACACGGAAATTGCGTCGCTGTGAAATACGAGTACTATGTGTTCTAAGACATTTCCTTCTAAATCGAGTAACGTTTCTATGGAAACGACAGGATTTTCTTTTGGGATACGACAATCACATTTCCGATCCACTAATCCTTCCTTACTGCATCCCTCACTCCCACACATTGAAGAATTCACACGGACATTGCGTCGCTGTGAAATACGAGTACTATGTGTTCTAAGACATTTCCTTCTAAATCGAGTAACGTTTCTATGGAAACGACAGGATTTTCTTTTGGGATACTACAATCACATTTCCGATACACTAATCCTTCATTACTGCATCCCTCACTCCCACACATTTTAGAATTCACACGGAAATTGCGTCGCTGTGAAATACGAGTACTATGTGTTCTAAGACATTTCCTTCTAAATCGAGTAACGTTTCTATGGAAACGACAGGATTTTCTTTTGGGATACGACAATCACATTTCCGATCCACTAATCCTTCTTTACTGCATCCCTCACTCCCACACATTGAAGAATTCACACGGAAATTGCGTCGCTGTGAAATACGAGTACTATGTGTTCTAAGACATTTCCTTCTAAATCGAGTAACGTTTCTATGGAAACGACAGGATTTACTTTTGGGATACGACAATCAAATTTCCGATCCACTAATCCTTCTTTACTGCATCCCTCACTCCCACATATTGAAGAATTCACACGGAAATTGCGTCGCTGTGAAATACGAGTACTATGTGTTCTAAGACATTTCCTTCTAAATCGAGTAACGTTTCTATGGAAACGATAGGATTTTCTTTTGGGATACGACAATCACATTTCCGATCCACTAATCCTTCTTTACTGCATCCCTCACTCCCACACATTGACGAATTCACACGGAAATTGCGTCGCTGTGAAATACGAGTACTATGTGTTCTAAGACATTTCCTTCTAAATCGAGTAACGTTTCTATGGAAACGACAGGATTTTCTTTTGGGATACGAAAATCTCATTTCCGATCCACTAATCCATTTTTACTGCATCCCTCACTCCCACACATTGAAGAATTTACACGGAAATTGTGTCGCTGTGAAATACGAGTACTATGTGTTCTAAGACATTTCCTTCTAAATCGAGTAACGTTTCTATTTAAACGACAGGTTTTTCTTTTGGGATACGACAATCACATTTCCGATCCACTAATCCTTCTTTACTGCATCCCTCACTCCCACACATTGAAGGATTCACACGGATATTGCGTCGCTGTGAAATACGAGTACTATGTGTTCTAAGACATTTCCTTCTAAATCGAGTAACGTTTCTTTGGAAACGACAGGATTTTCTTTTGGGATACGACAATCACATTTACGATCCACTAATCCCTCTTTACTGCATCCCTCACTCCCACACATTGAAGAATTCACACGGAAATTGCGTCGCTGTGAAATACGAGTACTATGTGTTCTAAGACATTTCCTCCTAAATCGAGTAACGTTTCTATGGAAACGACAGGATTTTCTTTTGGGATACGACAATCACATTTACGATCCCCTAATCCTTCTTTACTGCATCCCTCACTCCCACACATTGAAGAATTCACACGGAAATTGCGTCGCTGTGAAATACGAGTACTATGTGTTCTAAGACATTTCCTTCTAAATCGAGTAACGTTTCTATGGAAACGACAGGATTTTCTTTTGGGATACGACAATCGCATTTACGATCCACTAATCCTTCTTTACTGCATCCCTCACTCCCACACATTGAAGAATTCACACGGAAATTGCGTCGCTGTGAAATACGAGTACTATGTGTTCTAAGACATTTCCTTCTAAATAGAGTAACGTTTCTATGGAAACGACAGGATTTTCTTTTGGGATACGACAATCACATTTCTGATCCACTAATCCTTCTTTACTGCATCACTCACTCCCACACATTGACGAATTCACACGGAAATTGCGTCGCTGTGAAATACGAGTACTATGTGTTCTAAGACATTTCCTTCTAAATCGAGTAACGTTTCTATGGAAACGACAGGATTTTCTTTTGGGATACGACAATATCATTTCCGATCCACTAATCCTTCTTTACTGCATCCCTCACTCCCACACATTGACGAATTCACACGGAAATTGCGTCGCTGTGAAATACGAGTACTATGTGTTCTAAGACATTTCCTTCTAAATCGAGTAACGTTTCTATGGAAACGACAGGATTTTCTTTTGGGATACGACAATATCATTTCCGATCCACTATTCCTTCTTTACTGCATCCCTCACTCCCACACATTGAAGAATTCACACGGAAATTGTGTCGCTGTGAAATACGAGTACTATGTGTTCTAAGACATTTCCTTCTAAATCGAGTAACGTTTCTATGGAAACGACAGGATTTTCTTTTGGGATACGACAATCACATTTCCGATACACTAATCCTTCTTTACTGCATCCCTCACTCCCACACATTGAAGATTTCACACGGAAATTGCGTCGCTGTGAAATACGAGTACTGTGTGTTCTAAGACATTTCCTTCTAAATCGAGTAACGTTTCTATGGAAACGACAGGATTTTCTTTTGGGATACGACAATCTCATTTCCGATCCACTAATCCTTCTTTACTGCATCCCTCACTCCCACACATTGAAGAATTCACACGGAAATTGTGTCCCTGTGAAATACGAGTACTATGTGTTCTAAGACATTTCCTTCTAAATCGAGTAACGCTTCTATGGAAACGACAGGATTTTCTTTTGGGATACGATAATCACATTTCCGATCCACTAATCCTTCTTTACTGCATCCCTCACTCCCACACATTGAAGAATTCACACGGAAATTGCGTCGCTGTGAAATACGAGTACTATGTGTTCTAAGACATTTCTTCTAAATCGAGTAACGTTTCTATGGAAACGGCAGGATTTTCTTTTGGGATACGACAATCACATTTACGATCCACTAATCCTTCTTTACTGCATCCCTCACTCCCACACATTGAAGAATTCACACGGAAATTGCGTCGCTGTGAAATACGAGTACTATGTGTTCTAAGATATTTCCTCCTAAATCGAGTAACGTTTCTATGGAAACGACAGGATTTTCTTTTAGGATACGACAATCACATTTACGATCCACTAATCCTTCTTTACTGCATCCCTCACTCCCACACATTGACGAATTCACACGGAAATTGCGTCGCTGTGATATACGAGTACTATGTGTTTTAAGACATTTCCTTCTAAATCGAGCAACGTTTCTATGGAAACGACAGGATCTTCTTTTGGGATACGACAATCACATTTCCGATCCACTAATCCTTCTTTACTGCATCCCTCACTCCCACACATTGAAGAATTCCCACGGAAATTGCGTCGCTGTGAAATACGAGTACTATGTGTTCTAAGACATTTCCTTCTAAATCGAGTAACGTTTCTATGGAAACGACAGGATTTTCTTTTGGGATACGACAATCACATTTCCGACCCACTAATCCTTCTTTACTGCATCCCTCACTCCCACACATTGAAGAATTCACACGGAAATTGCGTCGCTGTGAAATACGAGTACTATGTGTTCTAAGATATTTCCTTCTAAATCGAGCAACGTTTCTATGGAAACGACAGGATTTTCTTTTGGAATACGACAATCACATTTCCGATTCACTAATCCTTCTTTACTGCATCCCTCACTCCCACACATTGAAGAATTCACACGGAAATTGCGTCGCTGTGAAATACGAGTACTATGTGTTCTAAGACATTTCCTTCTAAATCGAGTAACGTTTCTATGGAAACGACAGGATTTTCTTTTGGGATACGACAATCACATTTCCGATCCACTAATCCTTCTTTACTGCATCCCTCACTCCCACACATTGAAGAATTCACACGGAAATTGCGTCGCTGTGAAATACGAGTACTATGTGTTCTAAGACATTTCCTTCTAAATCGAGCAACGTTTCTATGGAAACGACAGGATTTTCTTTTGGAATACGACAATCACATTTCCGATTCACTAATCCTTCTTTACTGCATCCCTCACTCCCACACATTGAAGAATTCACACGGAAATTGCGTCGCTGTGAAATACGAGTACTATGTGTTCTAAGACATTTCCTTCTAAATCGAGTAACGATTCTATGGAAACGACAGGATTTTCTTTTGGGATACGACAATCTCAATTCCGATCCACTAATCGTTCTTTACTGCATCCCTCACTCCCAAACATTGACGAATTCACACGGGAATTCCGTCGCTCTGAAATACGAGTACTATGTGTTCTAAGACATTTCCTTCTAAATCGAGTAACGTTTCTATGGAAACGACAGGATTTTCTTTTGGGATACGACAATCACATTTCCGATCCACTAATCCTTCTTTACTGAATCCCTCACTCGCACACATTGAAGAATTCACACGGAAATTGCGTCGCTGTGAAATACGTGTACTATGTGTTCTAAGACATTTCCTTCTAAATCGAGTAACGTTTCTATGGAAACAACAGGATTTTCTTTTGGGATACGACAATCACATTTCCGATCCACTAATCCTTCTTTACTGCATCCCTCACTTCCAAACATTGACGAATTCGCACGGAAATTCCGTCGCTATGAAATACGAGTACTATGTGTTCTAAGACATTTCCTTCTAAATCGAGTAACGTTTCTATGGAAACGACAGGATTTTCTTTTGGGATACGACAATCACATTTCTGATCCACTAATCCTTCTTTACTGCATCCCTCACTCCCACACATTGACGAATTCACACGGAAATTGCGTCGCTGTGAAATACGAGTACTATGTGTTCTAAGACATTTCCTTCTAAATCGAGTAACGTTTCTATGGAAACGACAGGATTTTCTTTTGGGATACGACAATCGCATTTCCGATCCACTAATCCTTCTTTACTGCATCCCTCACTCCCACACATTGAAGAATTCACACGGAAATTGCGTCGCTGTGAAATACGAGTACTATGTGTTCTAAGACATTTCCTTCTAAATCGAGTTACGTTTCTATGGAAACTACAGGATTTTCTTTTGGGATACGACAATCACATTTCCGATCCACTAATCCTTCTTAACTGCATTCCTCACTCGCACACATTGAAGAATTCATACGGAAATTGCGTCGCTGTGAAATACGAGTACTATGTGTTCTAAGACATTTCCTTCTAAATCGAGTAACGTTTCTATGGAAACAACAGGATTTTCTTTTGGGATACGACAATCACATTTCCGATCCACTAATCCTTCTTTACTGCATCCCTCGCTCCCACACATTGAAGAATTCACACGGAAATTGCGTCGCTGTGAAATACGAGTACTATGTGTTCTAAGACATTTCCTTCTAAATCGAGTAACGTTTCTATGGAAACGACAGGATTTTCTTTTGGGATACGACAATCACATTTCCGATCCATTAATCCTTCTTTACTGCATCCCTCACTCCCACACATTGACGAATTCACACGGAAATTGCGTCGCTGTGAAATACGAGTACTATGTGTTCTAAGACATTTCCTTCTAAATCGAGTAACGTTTCTATGGAAACGACAGGATTTTCTTTTGGGATACGAAAATCTCATTTCCGATCCACTAATCCATTTTTACTGCATCCCTCACTCCCACACATTGAAGAATTTACACGGAAATTGTGTCGCTGTGAAATACGAGTACTATGTGTTCTAAGACATTTCCTTCTAAATCGAGTAACGTTTCTATTTAAACGACAGGTTTTTCTTTTGGGATACGACAATCACATTTCCGATCCACTAATCCTTCTTTACTGCATCCCTCACTCCCACACATTGAAGGATTCACACGGATATTGCGTCGCTGTGAAATACGAGTACTATGTGTTCTAAGACATTTCCTTCTAAATCGAGTAACGTTTCTTTGGAAACGACAGGATTTTCTTTTGGGATACGACAATCACATTTACGATCCACTAATCCTTCTTTACTGCATCCCTCACTCCCACACATTGAAGAATTCACACGGAAATTGCGTCGCTGTGAAATACGAGTACTATGTGTTCTAATACATTTCCTCCTAAATCGAGTAACGTTTCTATGGAAACGACAGGATTTTCTTTTGGGATACGACAATCACATTTACGATCCCCTAATCCTTCTTTACTGCATCCCTCACTCCCACACATTGAAGAATTGACACGGAAATTGCGTCGCTGTGAAATACGAGTACTATGTGTTCTAAGACATTTCCTTCTAAATCGAGTAACGTTTCTATGGAAACGACAGGATTTTCTTTTGGGATACGACAATCGCATTTACGATCCACTAATCCTTCTTTACTGCATCCCTCACTCCCACACATTGAAGAATTCACACGGAAATTGCGTCGCTGTGAAATACGAGTACTATGTGTTCTAAGACATTTCCTTCTAAATAGAGTAACGTTTCTATGGAAACGACAGGATTTTCTTTTGGGATACGACAATCACATTTCCGATCCACTAATCCTTCTTTACTGCATCACTCACTCCCACACATTGACGAATTCACACGGAAATTGCGTCGCTGTGAAATACGAGTACTATGTGTTCTAAGACATTTCCTTCTAAATCGAGTAACGTTTCTATGGAAACGACAGGATTTTCTTTTGGGATACGACAATATCATTTCCGATCCACTAATCCTTCTTTACTGCACCCCTCACTCCCACACATTGACGAATTCACACGGAAATTGCGTCGCTGTGAAATACGAGTACTATGTGTTCTAAGACATTTCCTTCTAAATCGAGTAACGTTTCTATGGAAACGACAGGATTTTCTTTTGGGATACGACAATATCATTTCCGATCCACTATTCCTTCTTTACTGCATCCCTCACTCCCACACATTGAAGAATTCACACGGAAATTGTGTCGCTGTGAAATACGAGTACTATGTGTTCTAAGACATTTCCTTCTAAATCGAGTAACGTTTCTATGGAAACGACAGGATTTTCTTTTGGGATACGACAATCACATTTCCGAAACACTAATCCTTCTTTACTGCATCCCTCACTCCCACACATTGAAGATTTCACACGGAAATTGCGTCGCTGTGAAATACGAGTACTGTGTGTTCTAAGACATTTCCTTCTAAATCGAGTAACGTTTCTATGGAAACGACAGGATTTTCTTTTGGGATACGACAATCTCATTTCCGATCCACTAATCCTTCTTTACTGCATCCCTCACTCCCACACATTGAAGAATTCACACGGAAATTGTGTCCCTGTGAAATACGTGTACTATGTGTTCTAAGACATTTCCTTCTAAATCGAGTAACGTTTCTATGGAAACGACAGGATTTTCTTTTGGGATACGATAATCACATTTCCGATCCACTAATCCTTCTTTCCTGCATCCCTCACTCCCACACATTGAAGAATTCACACGGAAATTGCGTCGCTGTGAAATACGAGTACTATGTGTTCTAAGACATTTCTTCTAAATCGAGTAACGTTTCTATGGAAACGGCAGGATTTTCTTTTGGGATACGACAATCACATTTACGATCCACTAATCCTTCTTTACTGCATCCCTCACTCCCACACATTGAAGAATTCACACGGAAATTGCGTCGCTGTGAAATACGAGTACTATGTGTTCTAAGATATTTCCTCCTAAATCGAGTAACGTTTCTATGGAAACGACAGGATTTTCTTTTAGGATACGACAATCACATTTACGATCCACTAATCCTTCTTTACTGCATCCCTCACTCCCACACATTGACGAATTCACACGGAAATTGCGTCGCTGTGATATACGAGTACTATGTGTTTTAAGACATTTCCTTCTAAATCGAGCAACGTTTCTATGGAAACGACAGGATCTTCTTTTGGGATACGACAATCACATTTCCGATCCACTAATCCTTCTTTACTGCATCCCTCACTCCCACACATTGAAGAATTCCCACGGAAATTGCGTCGCTGTGAAATACGAGTACTATGTGTTCTAAGACATTTCCTTCTAAATCGAGTAACGTTTCTATGGAAACGACAGGATTTTCTTTTGGGATACGACAATCACATTTCCGATCCACTAATCCTTCTTTACTGCATCCCTCACTCCCACACATTGAAGAATTCACACGGAAATTGCGTCGCTGTGAAATACGAGTACTATGTGTTCTAAGACATTTCCTTCTAAATCGAGCAACGTTTCTATGGAAACGACAGGATTTTCTTTTGGAATACGACAATCACATTTCCGATTCACTAATCCTTCTTTACTGCATCCCTCACTCCCACACATTGAAGAATTCACACGGAAATTGCGTCGCTGTGAAATACGAGTACTATAAGTTCTAAGACATTTCCTTCTAAATCGAGTAACGATTCTATGGAAACGACAGGATTTTCTTTTGGGATACGACAATCTCATTTCCGATCCACTAATCGTTCTTTACTGCATCCCTCACTCCCAAACATTGACGAATTCACACGGGAATTCCGTCGCTCTGAAATACGAGTACTATGTGTTCTAAGACATTTCCTTCTAAATCGAGTAACGTTTCTATGGAAACGACAGGATTTTCTTTTGGGATACGACAATCACATTTCCGATCCACTAATCCTTCTTTACTGAATCCCTCACTCGCACACATTGAAGAATTCACACGGAAATTGCGTCGCTGTGAAATACGTGTACTATGTGTTCTAAGACATTTCCTTCTAAATCGAGTAACGTTTCTATGGAAACAACAGGATTTTCTTTTGGGATACGACAATCACATTTCCGATCCACTAATCCTTCTTTACTGCATCCCTCACTTCCAAACATTGACGAATTCGCACGGAAATTCCGTCGCTATGAAATACGAGTACTATGTGTTCTAAGACATTTCCTTCTAAATCGAGTAACGTTTCTATGGAAACGACAGGATTTTCTTTTGGGATACGACAATCACATTTCTGATCCACTAATCCTTCTTTACTGCATCCCTCACTCCCACACATTGACGAATTCACACGGAAATTGCGTCGCTGTGAAATACGAGTACTATGTGTTCTAAGACATTTCCTTCTAAATCGAGTAACGTTTCTATGGAAACGACAGGATTTTCTTTTGGGATACGACAATCGCATTTCCGATCCACTAATCCTTCTTTACTGCATCCCTCACTCCCACACATTGAAGAATTCACACGGAAATTGCGTCGCTGTGAAATACGAGTACTATGTGTTCTAAGACATTTCCTTCTAAATCGAGTTACGTTTCTATGGAAACTACAGGATTTTCTTTTGGGATACGACAATCACATTTCCGATCCACTAATCCTTCTTAACTGCATTCCTCACTCGCACACATTGAAGAATTCACACGGAAATTGCGTCGCTGTGAAATACGAGTACTATGTGTTCTAAGACATTTCCTTCTAAATCGAGTAACGTTTCTATGGAAACAACAGGATTTTCTTTTGGGATACGACAATCACATTTCCGATCCACTAATCCTTCTTTACTGCATCCCTCGCTCCCACACATTGAAGAATTCACACGGAAATTGCGTCGCTGTGAAATACGAGTACTATGTGTTCTAAGACATTTCCTTCTAAATCGAGTAACGTTTCTATGGAAACGACAGGATTTTCTTTTGGGATACGACAATCACATTTCCGATCCACTAATCCTTCTTTAATGCATCCCTCACTCCCACACATTGACGAATTCACACGGAAATTGCGTCGCTGTGAAATACGAGTACTATGTGTTCTAAGACATTTCCTTCTAAATCGAGTAACGTTTCAATGGAAACGACAGGATTTTCTTTTGGGATACGACAATCTCATTTCTGATCCACTAATCCTTCTTTACTGCATCCCTCACTCCCACACATTGAAGAATTCACACGGAAATTGTGTCGCTGTGAAATACGAGTACTATGTGTTCTAAGACATTTCCTTCTAAATCGAGTAACGTTTCTATGGAAACGACAGGATTTTCTTTTGGGATACGACAATCACATTTCCGATCCACTAATCCTTCTTTACTGCATCCCTCACTCCCACACATTGAAGAATTCACGCGGAAATTGCGTCGCTGTGAAATACGAGTACTATGTATTTTAAGACATTTCCTTCTAAATCGAGTAACGTTTCTATGGAAACGACAGGATTTTCTTTTGGGATACGACAATCACATTTCCGATCCACTAATCCTTCTTTACTGCATCCCTCACTCCCACACATTGAAGAATTCACACGGAAATTGCGTCGCTGTGAAATACGAGTACTATGTGTTCTAAGACATTTCCTTCTAAATCGAGTAACGTTTCTATGGAAACGACAGGATTTTCTTTTGGGATACGACAATCACATTTCCGATCCACTAATCCTTCTTTACTGCATCCCTCACTCCCACACATTGAAGAATTCACACGGAAATTGCGTCGCTGTGAAATACGAGTACTATGTGTTTTAAGACATTTCCTTCTAAATCGAGTAACGTTTCTATGGAAACGACAGGATTTTATTTTGGGATACGACAATCACACTTCCGATCCACTAATCCTTCTTTACTGCATCTCTCACTCCCACACATTGAAGAATTCACACGGAAATTGCGTCGCTGTGAAATACGAGTACTATGTGTTCTAAGACATTTCCTTCTAAATCGAGTAACGTTTCTATGGAAACGACAGGATTTTCTTTTGGGATACGACAATCACATTTCCGATCCACTAATCCTTCTTTACTGCATCCCTCACTCCCACACATTGAAGAATTCACACGGAAATTGCGTCGCTGTGAAATACGAGTACTATGTGTTCTAAGACATTTCCTTTTAAATCGAGTAACGTTTCTATGGAAACGACAGGATTTTCTTTTGGGATACGACAATCACATTTCCGATCCACTAATCCTTCTTTACTGCATCCCTCACTCCCACACATTGAAGAATTCACACGGAAATTGCGTAGCTGTGAAATACGAGTACTATGTGTTCTAAGACATTTCCTTCTAAATCGAGTAACGTTTCTATGGAAACGACAGGATTTTCTTTTGGGATACGACAATCGCATTTCCGATCCACTAATCCTTCTTTACTGCATCCCTCACTCCCACACATTGACGAATTCACACGGAAATTGCGTCGCTGTGAAATACGAGTACTATGTGTTCTATGACATTTCCTTCTAAATCGAGTAACGTTTCTATGGAAACGACAGGATTTTCTTTTGGGATACGAAAATCTCATTTCCGATCCACTAATCCTTCTTTACTGCATCCCTCACTCCCACACATTGAAGAATTCACACGGAAATTGTGTCGCTGTGAAATACGAGTACTATGTGTTCTAAGACATTTCCTTCTAAATCGAGTAACGTTTCAATGGAAACGACAGGATTTTCTTTTGGGATACGACAATCAAATTTCCGATCCAGTAATCCTTCTTTACTGCATCCCTCACTCCCACACATTGAAGAATTCACACGGAAATTGCGTCGCTGTGAAATACGAGTACTATGTGTTCTAAGACATTTCCTTCTAAATCGAGTAACGTTTCTATGGAAACGACAGGATTTTCTTTTGGGATACGACAATCACATTTCCGATCCACTAATCCTTCTGTACTGCATCCCTCACTCCCAAACATTGACGAATTCACACGGAAATTGCGTCGCTATGAAACATTATTAGTTCTAAGACATTTCCTTCTAAATCGAGTAACGTTTCTATGGAAACGACAGGATTTTCTTTTGGGATACGACAATCTCATTTCCGATCCACTAATCCTCCATTACTGCATCCTTCACTCCCAAACATTGACGAATTCACACGGAAATTGCGTCGCTATGAAATACGAGTACTATGTGTTCTAAGACATTACCTTCTGTATCGAGTAACGTTTCTATGGAAACAACAGGATTTTCTTTTGGGATACGACAATCACATTTCCGATCCACTAATCCTCCTTTACTGCATCCCTCACTCCCAATCATTGACGAATTCACACGGAAAATGCGTCGCTATGAAATATGAGTACTATGTGTTCTAAGAGATTTCCTTCTAAATCGAGTCACGTTTCTATGGAAACGACAGGATTTTCCTTTGGGATACGACAATCACATTTCCGATCCACTAATCCTTCTTTACTGCATCCCTCACTCCCAAACATTGACGAGTTCACACGGAAATTCCGTCGCTATGAAATACTATGTGTTCTAAGACATTTCCTTCTAAATCGAGTAACGTTTCTATGGAAACGACAGGATTTTCTTTTGGGATACGACAATCTCATTTCCGATCCACTAATCCTTCTTTACTGCATCCCTCACTCCCACACATTGACGAATTCACACGGAAATTCCGTCGCTATGAAATACGAGTACTATGTGTTCTAGAATATTTCCTTCTAAATCGAGTAATGTTTCTACGGAAACGACAGGATTTTCTTTTGGGATACGACAATCACATTTCCGATCCACTAATCCTTCTTTACTGCATCCCTCACTCCCAAACATTGACGAATTCACACGGAAATTGCGTCGCTATGATATACTATGTGTTCTAAGACATTTCCTTCTAAATCGTGTAACGTTTCTATGGAAACGACAGGATTTTCTTTTGGGATACGAAAATCTCATTTACGATCCACTAATTCTTCTTTACTGCATCCCTCAGTCCCACACATTGACGAGTTCACACGGAAATTCCGTCGCTATGAAATACTATGTGTTCTAAGACATTTCCTTCTAAATCGAGTAACGTTTCTATGGAAACGACAGGATTTTCTTTTGGGATACGAAAATCTCATTTCCGATCCACTAATCCTTCTTTACTGCATCCCTCACTCCCACACATTGAAGAATTCACACGGAAATTGTGTCGCTGTGAAATACGAGTACTATGTGTTCTAAGACATTTCCTTCTAAATCGAGTAACGTTTCTATGGAAACGACAGGATTTTCTTTTGGGATACGACAATCTCATTTCCGATCCACTATTCCTTCTTTACTGCATTCCTCACTCCCACACATTGAAGAATTCACACGGAAATTGTGTCGCTGTGAAATACGAGTACTATGTGTTCTAAGACATTTCCTTCTGAATCGAGTAACGTTTCTATGGAAACGACAGAATTTTCTTTTGGGATACGACAATCACATTTCCGATCCACTAATCCTTCTTAACTCAATCCCTTACTCCCACACATTGAAGAATTCACACGGAAATTGCGTCGCTGTGAAATACGAGTACTATGTGTTCTAAGACATTTCCTTCTAAATCGAGTAACGTTTCTATGGAAACGACAGGATTTTCTTTTGGGATACGACAATTACATTTCCGATCCACTAATCCTTCTTTACTGCATCCCTCACTCCCACACATTGACGAATTCACACGGAAATTGCGTCGCTGTGAAATACGAGTACTATGTGTTCTAAGACATTTCCTTCTAAATCGAGTAACGTTTCTATGGAAACGACAGGATTTTCTTTTGGGATACGACAATCACATTTCCGATCCACTAATCCATCTTTACTGCATCCCTCACTCCCACACATTGAAGAATTCCCACGGAAATTGCGTCGCTGCGAAATACGAGTACTACGTGTTCTAAGACATTTCCTTCTAAATCGAGTAACGTTTCTGTGGAAACGACAGGATTTTCTTTTGGGATACGACAATCACATTTCCGATCCAATAATCCTTCTTTACTGCATCGCTCACTCCCACACATGGAAGAATTCACACGGAAATTGCGTCGCTGTGAAATACGAGTACTATGTGTTCTAAGACATTTCCTTCTAAATCGAGTAACGTTTCTATGGAAACGACAGGATTTTCTTTTGGAATACGACAATCACATTTCCGATTCACTAATCCTTCTTTACTGCATCCCTCACTCCCACACATTGAAGAATTCACTCGGAAATTGCGTCGATGTGAAATACGAGTACTATGTGTTCTAACACATTTCCTTCTAAATCGAGTAACGTTTCTATGGAAACGACAGGATTTTCTTTTGGGATACGACAATCACATTTACGATCCACTAATCCTTCTTTACTGCATCCCTCACTCCCAAACATTGACGAATTCACACGGAAATTCCGTCGCTATGAAATACGAGTACTATGTGTTCTAAGACATTTCCTTCTAAATCGAGTAATGTTTCTGTGGAAACGACAGGATTTTCTTTTGGGATACGACAATCACATTTCCGATCCACTAATCCTTCTTTACTGCATCCCTCACTCCCACACATTGAAGAATTCACACGGAAATTGCGTCGCTGTGAAATACGATTACTATGTGTTCTAAGACATATCCTTCTAAATCGAGTAACGTTTCTATGGAAACGACAGGATTTTCTTTTGGGATATGACAATCACATTTCCGATCCACTAATCCTTCTTTACTGCATCCCTCACTCGCACACATTGAAGAATTCACACGGAAATTGCGTCGCTGTGAAATACGAGTACTATGTGTTCTAAGACATTTCCTTCTAAATCGAGTAACGTTTCTATGGAAACAACAGGATTTTCTTTTGGGATACGACAATCACTTTTCCGATCCACTAATCCTTCTTTACTGCATCCCTCACTTCCAAACATTGACGAATTCACACGGAAATTCCTTTGCTATGAAATACGAGTACTATGTGTTCTAAGACATTTCCTTCTAAATCGAGTAACGTTTCTATGGAAACGACAGGATTTTCTTTTGGGATACGACAATCACATTTCTGATCCACTAATCCTTCTTTACTGCATCCCTCACTCCCACACATTGACGAATTCACACGGAAATTGCGTCGCTGTGAAATACGAGTACTATGTGTTCTAAGACATTTCCTTCTAAATCGAGTAACGTTTCTATGGAAACGACAGGATTTTCGTTTGGGATACGACAATCGCATTTCCGATCCACTAATCCTTCTTTACTGCATCCCTCACTCCCACACATTGAAGAATCCACACGGAAATTGCGTCGCTGTGAAATACGAGTACTATGTGTTCTAAGACATTTCCTTCTAAATGGAGTAACGTTTCTATGGAAACGACAGGATTTTCTTTTGGGATACGACAATCGCATTTCCGATCCACTAATCCTTCTTTACTGCATCCCTCACTCCCACACATTGAAGAATTCACACGGAAATTGCGTCGCTGTGAAATACGAATACTATGTGTTCTAAGACATTTCCTTCTAAATCGATTAACGTTTCTATGGAAAGAACAGGATTTTCTTTTGGGAAACGACAATCACATTTCCGATCCACTAATCCTTCTTTTCTGCATCCCTCACTTCCAATCATTGACGAATTCACACGGAAATTCCGTCGCTATGAAATACGAGTACTATGTGTTCTAAGACATTTCCTTCTAAATCGAGTAACGTTTCTATGGAAACGACAGGATTTTCTTTTGGGATACAACAATAACATTTCCGATCCACTAATCCTTCTTTACTGCATCCCTCACTCCCACACATTGAAGAATTCACACGGAAATTGCGTCGCTGTGAAATACGAGTACTATGTGTTCTAAGACATTTCCTTCTAAATCGAGTAACGTTTCTATGGAAACGACAGGATTTTCTTTTGGGATACGACAATCACAATTCCGAACCACTAATCCTTCTTTACTGCATCCCTCACTCCCAAACATTGACGAATTCACACGGAAATTGCGTCGCTATGAAATACTATTTGTTCTAAGACATTTCCTTCTAAATCGAGTAACGTTTCTATGGAAACGACAGGATTTTCTTTTGGGATACGACAATCTCATTTCCGATCCACTAATCCTTCATTACTGCATCCTTCACTCCCAAACATTGACGAATTCACACGGAAATTGCGTCGCTATGAAATAAGAGTACTATGTGTTCTAAGACATTACCTTCTGTATCGAGTAACGTTTCTATGGAAACAACAGGATTTTCTTTTGGGATACGACAATCACATTTCCGATCCACTAATCCTACTTTACTGCATCCCTCACTCCCAAACATTGACGAATTCACACGGAAATTCCGTCGCTATGAAATGCTATGTGTTCTAAGACATTTCCTTCTAAATCGAGTAACGTTTCTATGGAAACGACAGGATTTTCTTTTGGGATACGACAATCTCATTTCCGATCCACTAATCCTTCTTTACTGCATCCCTCACTCCCACACATTGAAGAATTCACACGGAAATTGTGTCGCTGTGAAATACGAGTACTATGTGTTCTAAGACATTTCCTTCTAAATCGAGTAACGTTTCTATGGAAACGACAGGATTTTCTTTTGGGATACAACAATCACATTTCCGATCCACTAATCCTTCTTTACTGCATCCCTCACTCCCACACATTGAAGAATTCACACGGAAATTGCGTCGCTGTGAAATACGAGTACTATGTGTTCTAAGACATTTCCTTCTAAATCGAGTAACGTTTCTATGGAAACGACAGGATTTTCTTTTGGGATACGACAATCACATTTCCGAACCACTAATCCTTCTTTACTGCATCCCTCACTCCCAAACATTGACGAATTCACACGGAAATTGCGTCGCTATGAAATACTATTTGTTCTAAGACATTTCCTTCTAAATCGAGTAACGTTTCTATGGAAACGACAGGATTTTCTTTTGGGATACGACAATCTCATTTCCGATCCACTAATCCTTCATTACTGCATCCTTCACTCCCAAACATTGACGAATTCACACGGAAATTGCGTCGCTATGAAATACGAGTACTATGTGTTCTAAGACATTTCCTTCTAAATCGAGTAACGTTTCTATGGAAACAACAGGATTTTCTTTTGGGATACGACAATCACATTTCCGATCCACTAATCCTTCTTTACTGCATCCCTCACTCCCAAACATTGACGAATTCACACGGAAATTCCGTCGCTATGAAATGCTATGTGTTCTAAGACATTTCCATCTAAATCGAGTAACGTTTCTATGGAAACGACAGGATTTTCTTTTGGGATACAACAATCACATTTCCGATCCACTAATCCTTCTTTACTGCATCCCTCACTCCCACACATTGAAGAATTCACACGGAAATTGCGTCGCTGTGAAATACGAGTACTATGTGTTCTAAGACATTTCCTTCTAAATCGAGTAACGTTTCTATGGAAACGACAGGATTTTCTTTTGGGATACGACAATCACATTTCCGAACCACTAATCCTTCTTTACTGCATCCCTCACTCCCAAACATTGACGAATTCACACGGAAATTGCGTCGCTATGAAATACTATTTGTTCTAAGACATTTCCTTCTAAATCGAGTAACGTTTCTATGGAAACGACAGGATTTTCTTTTGGGATACGACAATCTCATTTCCGATCCACTAATCCTTCATTACTGCATCCTTCACTCCCAAACATTGACGAATTCACACGGAAATTGCGTCGCTATGAAATACGAGTACTATGTGTTCTAAGAGATTTCCTTCTAAATCGAGTAACGTTTCTATGGAAACGAAAGGATTTTCCTTTGGGATACGACAATCACATTTCCAATCCACTAATCCTTCTTTACTGCATCCCTCACTCCCAAACATTGACGAATTCACACGGAAATTCCGTCGCTATGAAATGCTATGTGTTCTAAGACATTTCCTTCTAAATCGAGTACCGTTTCTATGGAAACGACAGGATTTTCTTTTGGGATACGACAATCTCATTTCCGATCCACTAATCCTTCTTTACTGCATCCCTCACTCCCACACATTGACGAATTCACACGGAAATTCCGTCGCTATGAAATACGAGTACTATGTGTTCTAAGATATTTCCTTATAAATCGAGTAACGTTTCTACGGGAACGACAGGATTTTCTTTTGGGATACGACAATCACATTTCCGATCCACTAATCCTTCCTTACTGCATCCCTCACTCCCAAACATTGACGAATTCACACGGAAATTGCGTCGCTATGATATACTATGTGTTCTAAGACATTTCCTTCTAAATCGAGTAACGTTTCTATGGAAACGACAGGATTTTCTTTTGGGATACGAAAATCTCATTTACGATCCACTAATCCTTCTTTACTGCATCCCTCACTCCCACACATTGACGAATTCACACGGAAATTGCGTCGCTGTGAAATACGAGTACTATGTGTTCTAAGAGATTTCCTTCTAAATCGAGTAACGTTTCTATGGAAACGACAGGATTTTCCTTTGGGATACGACAATCACATTTCCGATCCACTAATCCTTCTTTACTGCATCCCTCACTCCCAAACATTGACGAATTCACACGGAAATTCCGTCGCTATGAAATACTATGTGTTCTAAGACATTTCCTTCTAAATCGAGTAACGTTTCTATGGAAACGACAGGATTTTCTTTTGGGATACGACAATCTCAATTCCGATCCACTAATCCTTCTTTACTGCATCCCTCACTCCCACACATTGACGAATTCACACGGAAATTCCGTCGCTATGAAAAACGAGTACTATGTGTTCTAAGATATTTCCTTATAAATCGAGTAACGTTTCTACGGAAACGACAGGATTTTCTTTTGGGATACGACAATCACATTTCCGATCCACTAATCCTTCTTTACTGCATCCCTCACTCCCAAACATTGACGAATTCACACGGAAATTGCGTCGCTATGATATACTATGTGTTCTAAGACATTTCCTTCTAAATCGAGTAACGTTTCTATGGAAACGACAGGATTTTCTTTTGGGATACGAAAATCTCATTTACGATCCACTAATCCTTCTTTACTGCATCCCTCACTCCCACACATTGACGAATTCACACGGAAATTGCGTCGCTGTGAAATACGAGTACTATGTGTTCTAAGACATTTCCTTCTAAATCGAGTAACGTTTCTATGGAAACGACAGGATTTTCTTTTGGGATACGACAATCTCATTTCCGATCCACTATTCCTTCTTTACTGCATCCCTCACTCCCACACATTGAAGAATTCACACGGAAATTGTGTCGCTGTGAAATACGAGTACTATGTGTTCTAAGACATTTCCTTCTGAATCGAGTAACGTTTCTATGGAAACGACAGGATTTTCTTTTGGGATACGACAATCACATTTCCGATCCACTAATCCTTCTTTACTGCATCCCTCACTCCCACACATTGAAGAATTCACACGGAAATTGCGTCGCTGTGAAATACGAGTACTATGTGTTCTAAGACATTTCCTTCTAAATCGAGTAACGTTTCTATGGAAACGACAGGATTTTCTTTTGGGATACGACAATCACATTTCCGATCCTCTAATCCTTCTTTACTGCATCCCTCACTCCCACACATTTACGAATTCACACGGAAATTGCGTCGCTGTGAAATACGAGTACTATGTGTTCTAAGACATGTCCTTCTAAATCGAGTAACGTTTCTATGGAAACGACAGGATTTTCTTTTGGGATACGACAATCACATTTACGATCCACTAATCCTTCTTTGCTGCATCCCTCACTCCCACACATTGACGAATTCACACGGAAATTGCGTCGCTATGAAATACTATTTGTTCTAAGACATTTCCTTCTAAATCGAGTAACGTTTCTATGGAAACGACAGGATTTTCTTTTGGGATACGACAATCTCATTTCCGATCCACTAATCCTTCATTACTGCATCCTTCACTCCCAAACATTGACGAATTCACACGGAAATTGCGTCGCTATGAAATACGAGTACTATGTGTTCTAAGAGATTTCCTTCTAAATCGAGTAACGTTTCTATGGAAACGAAAGGATTTTCCTTTGGGATACGACAATCACATTTCCGATCCACTAATCCTTCTTTACTGCATCCCTCACTCCCAAACATTGACGAATTCACACGGAAATTCCGTCGCTATGAAATGCTATGTGTTCTAAGACATTTCCTTCTAAATCGAGTAACGTTTCTATGGAAACGACAGGATTTTCTTTTGGGATACGACAATCTCATTTCCGATCCAGTAATCCTTCTTTACTGCATCCCTCACTCCCACACATTGACGAATTCACACGGAAATTCCGTCGCTATGAAATACGAGTACTATGTGTTCTAAGATATTTCCTTATAAATCGAGTAACGTTTCTACGGAAACGACAGGATTTTCTTTTGGGATACGACAATCACATTTCCGATCCACTAATCCTTCCTTACTGCATCCCTCACTCCCAAACATTGACGAATTCACACGGAAATTGCGTCGCTATGATATACTATGTGTTCTAAGACATTTCCTTCTAAATCGAGTAACGTTTCTATGGAAACGACAGGATTTTCTTTTGGGATACGAAAATCTCATTTACGATCCACTAATCCTTCTTTACTGCATCCCTCACTCCCACACATTGACGAATTCACACGGAAATTGCGTCACTGTGAAATACGAGTACTATGTGTTCTAAGAGATTTCCTTCTAAATCGAGTAACGTTTCTATGGAAACGACAGGATTTTCCTTTGGGATACGACAATCACATTTCCGATCCACTAATCCTTCTTTACTGCATCCCTCACTCCCAAACATTGACGAATTCACACGGAAATTCCGTCGCTATGAAATACTATGTGTTCTAAGACATTTCCTTCTAAATCGAGTAACGTTTCTATGGAAACGACAGGATTTTCTTTTGGGATACGACAATCTCATTTCCGATCCACTATTCCTTCTTTACTGCATCCCTCACTCCCACACATTGAAGAATTCACACGGAAATTGTGTCGCTGTGAAATACGAGTACTATGTGTTCTCAGACATTTCCTTCTAAATCGAGTAACGTTTCTATGGAAACGACAGGATTTTCTATTGGGATACGACAATCACATTTACGATCCACTAATCCTTCTTTACTGCATCCCTCACTCCCAAACATTGACGAATTCACACGGAAATTCCGTCGCTATGAAATACGAGTACTATGTGTTCTAAGACATTTCCTTCTAAATCGAGTAACGTTTCTGTGGAAACGACAGGATTTTCTTTTGGGATACGACAATCACATTTCCGATCCACTAATCCTTCTTTACTGCATCCCTCACTCCCACACATTGAAGAATTCACACGGAAATTGCGTCGCTGTGAAATACGATTACTATGTGTTCTAAGACATCTCCTTCTAAATCGAGTAACGTTTCTATGGAAACGACAGGATTTTCTTTTGGGATACGACAATCACATTTTCGATCCACTAATCCTTCTTTACTGCATCCCTCACTCCCACACATTGAAGAATTCACACGGAAATTGCGCCGCTATGAAATACGAGTACTATGTGCTCTAAGACATTTCCTTCTAAATCGAGTAACGTTTCTATGGATACGACAGGATTTTCTTTTGGGATACGTCAATCTCATTTCCGATCCACTAATCCTTCTTTACTGCATCCCTCACCCCCAAACATTGACGAATTCACACGGAAATTGCGTCGCTGTGAAATACGAGTACTATGTGTTCTAAGACATTTCCTTCTAAATCGAGTAACGATTCTATGGAAACGACAGGATTTTCTTTTGGGATACGACAATCTCATTTCCGATCCACTAATCCTTCTATACTGCATCCCTCATTCCCAAACATTGACGAATTCAAACGGAAATTCCTTCGCTGTGAAATACGAGTACTATGTGTTCTAAGACATTTCCTTCTAAATCGAGTAACGTTTCTATGGAAACGACAGGATTTTCTTTTGGGATACGACAATCACATTTCCGATCCACTAATCCTTCTTTACTGCATCCCTCACTCGCACACATTGAAGAATTCACACGGAAATTGCGTCGCTGTGAAATACGAGTACTATGTGTTCTAAGACATTTCCTTCTAAATCGAGTAACGTTTCTATGGAAACAACAGGATTTTCTTTTGGGATACGACAATCACATTTCCGATCCACTAATCCTTCTATACTGCATCCCTCACTTCCAAACATTGACGAATTCACACGGAAATTCCGTCGCTATGAAATACGAGTACTATGTGTTCTAAGACATTTCCTTCTAAATCGAGTAACGTTTCTATGGAAACGACAGGATTTTCTTTTGGGATACGACAATCACATTTCCGATCCACTAATCCTTCTTTACTGCATCCCTCACTCCCAAACATTGACGAATTCACACGGAAATTCCGTCGCTATGAAATACGAGTACTATGTGTTCTAAGACATTTCCTTCTAAATCGAGTATCGTTTCTATGGAAACGACAGGATTTTCTTTTGGGATACGACAATCACATATCCGATTCACTAATCCTTCTTTACTGCATCAATCACTCCCAAACATTGACGAATTCACACGGAAATTCCGTCGCTGTGAAATACGAGTACTATGTGTTTCAAAGACATTTCCTTCTAAATCGAGTAACGTTTCAATGGAAACGACAGGATTTTCTTTTGGGATGCGACAATCACATTTCCGATCCACTAATCCTTCTTTACTGCATCCCTCACTCCCACACATTGAAGAATTCACACGGAAATTGCGTCGCTGTGAAATACGAGTACTATGTGTTCTAAGACATTTCCTTCTAAATCGAGTAACGTTTCTATGGAAACGACAGGATTTTCTTTTGGGATACGACAATCACATTTACGATCCACTAATCCATCTTTACTGCATCCCTCACTCCCACACATTGAAGAATTCACACGGAAATTGCGTCGCTGTGAAATACGAGTACTATGTGTTCTAAGACATTTCCTTCTAAATCGAGTAACGTTTCTATGGATACGACAGGATTTTCTTTTGGGATACGACAATCACATTTCCGATCCACTAATCCTTCTTTACTGCATCCCTCACTCCCACACAATGAAGAATTGACACGGAAATTGCGTCGCTGTGAAATACGAGTACTATGTGTTCTAAGACATTTCCTTCTAAATCGAGTAACGTTTCTATGGAAACGACAGGATTTTCTTTTGGGATACGACAATCTCATTTCCGATCCACTAATCGTTCTTTACTGCATCCCTCACTCCCACACATTGAAGAATTCACACGGAAATTGCGTCGCTGTGAAATACGAGTACTATGTGTTCTAAGACATTTCCTTCTAAATCGAGTAACGTTTCTATGGAAACGACAGGATTATCTTTTGGGATACGACAATCACATTTCCGACCCACTAATCCTCCTTTACTGCATCCCTCACTCCCACACATTGACGAATTCACACGGAAATTGCGTCGCTGTGAAATACGAGTACTATGTGTTCTAAGACATTTCCTTCTAAATCGAGTAACGTTTCTATGGAAACGACACAATTTTCTTTTGGGATACGAAAATCTCATTTCCGATCCACTAATCCATCTTTACTGCATCCCTCACTCCCACACATTGAAGAATTCACACGGAGATTGTGTCACTGTGAAATACGAGTACTATGTGTTCTAAGACATTTCCTTCTAAATCGAGTAACGTTTCTATGGAAACGACAGGATTTTCTTTTGGGATACAACAATCACATTTCCGATCCACTAATCCTTCTTTACTGCATCCCTCACTCCCACACATTGAAGAATTCACACGGAAATTGCGTCGCTGTGAAATACGAGTACTATGTGTTCTAAGACATTTCCTTCTAAATCGAGTAACGTTTCTATGGAAACGACAGGATTTTCTTTTGGGATACAACAATCACAATTCCGAACCACTAATCCTTCTTTACTGCATCCCTCACTCCCAAACATTGACGAATTCACACGGAAATTGCGTCGCTATGAAATACTATTTGTTCTAAGACATTTCCTTCTAAATCGAGTAACGTTTCTATGGAAACGACAGGATTTTCTTTTGGGATACGACAATCTCATTTCCGATCCACTAATCCTTCATTACTGCATCCTTCACTCCCAAACATTGACGAATTCACACGGAAATTGCGTCGCTATGTAATAAGAGTACTATGTGTTCTAAGACATTACCTTCTGTATCGAGTAACGTTTCTATGGAAACAACAGGATTTTCTTTTGGGATACGACAATCACATTTCCGATCCACTAATCCTTCTTTACTGCATCCCTCACTCCCAAACCTTGACGAATTCACACGGAAATTCCGTCGCTATGAAATACGAGTACTATGTGTTCTAAGACATTTCCTTCTAAATCGAGTATCGTTTCTATGGAAACGACAGGATTTTCTTTTGGGATAAGACAATCACATATCCGATTCACTAATCCTTCTTTACTGCATCAATCACTCCCAAACATTGACGAATTCACACGGAAATTCCGTCGCTGTGAAATACGAGTACTATGTGTTTCAAAGACATTTCCTTCTAAATCGAGTAACGTTTCAATGGAAACGACAGGATTTTCTTGTGGGATGCGACAATCACATTTCCGATCCACTAATCCTTCTTTACTGCATCCCTCACTCCCACACATTGAAGAATTCACACGGAAATTGCGTCGCTGTGAAATACGAGTACTATGTGTTCTAAGACATTTCCTTCTAAATCGAGTAACGTTTCTATGGAAACGACAGGATTTTCTTTTGGGATACGACAATCACATTTACGATCCACTAATCCATCTTTACTGCATCCCTCACTCCCACACATTGAAGAATTCACACGGAAATTGCGTCGCTGTGAAATACGAGTACTATGTGTTCTAAGACATTTCCTTCTAAATCGAGTAACGTTTCTATGGAAACGACAGGATTTTCTTTTGGGATACGACAATCACATTTCCGATCCACTAATCCTTCTTTACTGCATCCCTCACTCCCACACAATGAAGAATTGACACGGAAATTGCGTCGCTGTGAAATACGAGTACTATGTGTTCTAAGACATTTCCTTCTAAATCGAGTAACGTTTCTATGGAAACGACAGGATTTTCTTTTGGGATACGACAATCTCATTTCCGATCCACTAATCGTTCTTTACTGCATCCCTCACTCCCACACATTGAAAAATTCACACGGAAATTGCGTCGCTGTGAAATACGAGTACTATGTGTTCTAAGACATTTCCTTCTAAATCGAGTAACGTTTCTATGGAAACGACAGGATTTTCTTTTGGGATACGACAATCACATTTCCGACCCACTAATCCTCCTTTACTGCATCCCTCACTCCCACACATTGACGAATTCACACGGAAATTGCGTCGCTGTGAAATACGAGTACTATGTGTTCTAAGACATTTCCTTCTAAATCGAGTAACGTTTCTATGGAAACGACACAATTTTCTTTTGGGATACGAAAATCTCATTTCCGATCCACTAATCCATCTTTACTGCATCCCTCACTCCCACACATTGAAGAATTCACACGGAAATTGTGTCACTGTGAAATACGAGTACTATGTGTTCTAAGACATTTCCTTGTAAATCGAGTAACGTTTCTATGGAAACGACAGGATTTTCTTTTGGGATACAACAATCACATTTCCGATCCACTAATCCTTCTTTACTGCATCCCTCACTCCCACACATTGAAGAATTCACACGGAAATTGCGTCGCTGTGAAATACGAGTACTATGTGTTCTAAGACATTTCCTTCTAAATCGAGTAACGTTTCTATGGAAACGACAGGATTTTCTTTTGGGATACGACAATCACAATTCCGAACCACTAATCCTTCTTTACTGCATCCCTCACTCCCAAACATTGACGAATTCACACGGAAATTGCGTCGCTATGAAATACTATTTGTTCTAAGACATTTCCTTCTAAATCGAGTAACGTTTCTATGGAAACGACAGGATTTTCTTTTGGGATACGACAATCTCATTTCCGATCCACTAATCCTTCATTACTGCATCCTTCACTCCCAAACATTGACGAATTCACACGGAAATTGCGTCGCTATGAAATAAGAGTACTATGTGTTCTAAGACATTACCTTCTGTATCGAGTAACGTTTCTATGGAAACAACAGGATTTTCTTTTGGGATACGACAATCACATTTCCGATCCACTAATCCATCTTTACTGCATCCCTCACTCCCAAACATTGACGAATTCACACGGAAATTCCGTCGCTATGAAATGCTATGTGTTCTAAGACATTTCCTTCTAAATCGAGTAACGTTTCTATGGAAACGACAGGATTTTCTTTTGGGATACGACAATCTCATTTCCGATCCACTAATCCTTCTTTACTGCATCCCTCACTCCCACACATTGAAGAATTCACACGGAAATTGTGTCGC
Organism: Schistocerca piceifrons; assembly: GCF_021461385.2. NCBI lineage: Eukaryota > Metazoa > Arthropoda > Insecta > Orthoptera > Acrididae > Schistocerca > Schistocerca piceifrons. Next base: position 600,235,600 of record NC_060144.1, on the reverse strand, counting down.
TGTGAAATACGAGTACTATGTGTTCTAAGACATTTCCTTCTAAATCGAGTAACGTTTCTATGGAAACGACAGGATTTTCTTTTGGGATACAACAATCACATTTCCGATCCACTAATCCTTCTTTACTGAATCCCTCACTCCCACACATTGAAGAATTCACACGGAAATTGCGTCGCTGTGAAATACGAGTACTATGTGTTCTAAGACATTTCCTTCTAAATCGAGTAACGTTTCTATGGAAACGACAGGATTTTCTTTTGGGATACGACAATCACATTTCCGAACCACTAATCCTTCTTTACTGCATCCCTCACTCCCAAACATTGACGAATTCACACGGAAATTGCGTCGCTATGAAATACTATTTGTTCTAAGACAATTCCTTCTAAATCGAGCAACGTTTCTATGGAAACATCAGGATTTTCTTTTGGGATACGATAATCTCATTTACGATCCACTAATCCTTCATTACTGCATCCTTCACTCCCAAACATTGACGAATTCACACGGAAATTGCGTCGCTATGAAATAAGAGTACTATGTGTTCTAAGACATTACCTTCTGTATCGAGTAACGTTTCTATGGAAACAACAGGATTTTCTTTTGGGATACGACAATCACATTTCCGATCCACTAATCCTTCTTTACTGCATCCCTCACTCCCAAACATTGACGAATTCACACGGAAATTCCGTCGCTATGAAATGCTATGTGTTCTAAGACATTTCCATCTAAATCGAGTAACGTTTCTATGGAAACGACAGGATTTTCTTTTGGGATACAACAATCACATTTCCGATCCACTAATCCTTCTTTACTGCATCCCTCACTCCCACACATTGAAGAATTCACACGGAAATTGCGTCGCTGTGAAATACGAGTACTATGTGTTCTAAGACATTTCCTTCTAAATCGAGTAACGTTTCTATGGAAACGACAGGATTTTCTTTTGGGATACGACAATCACATTTCCGAACCACTAATCCTTCTTTACTGCATCCCTCACTCCCAAACATTGACGAATTCACACGGAAATTGCGTCGCTATGAAATACTATTTGTTCTAAGACATTTCCTTCTAAATCGAGTAACGTTTCTATGGAAACGACAGGATTTTCTTTTGGGATACGACAATCTCATTTCCGATCCACTAATCCTTCATTACTGCATCCTTCACTCCCAAACATTGACGAATTCACACGGAAATTGCGTCGCTATGAAATGCTATGTGTTCTAAGACATTTCCTTCTAAATCGAGTAACGTTTCTATGGAAACGACAGGATTTTCTTTTGGGATACGACAATCTCATTTCCGATCCACTAATCCTTCTTTACTGCATCCCTCACTCCCACACATTGACGAATTCACACGGAAATTCCGTCGCTATGAAATACGAGTACTATGTGTTCTAAGATATTTCCTTATAAATCGAGTAACGTTTCTACGGAAACGACAGGATTTTCTTTTGGGATACGACAATCACATTTCCGATCCACTAATCCTTCCTTACTGCATCCCTCACTCCCAAACATTGACGAATTCACACGGAAATTGCGTCGCTATGATATACTATGTGTTCTAAGACATTTCCTTCTAAATCGAGTAACGTTTCTATGGAAACGACAGGATTTTCTTTTGGGATACGAAAATCTCATTTACGATCCACTAATCCTTCTTTACTGCATCCCTCACTCCCACACATTGACGAATTCACACGGAAATTGCGTCGCTGTGAAATACGAGTACTATGTGTTCTAAGAGATTTCCTTCTAAATCGAGTAACGTTTCTATGGAAACGACAGGATTTTCCTTTGGGATACGACAATCACATTTAAGATCCACTAATCCTTCTTTACTGCATCCCTCACTCCCAAACATTGACGAATTCACACGGAAATTCCGTCGCTATGAAATACTATGTGTTCTAAGACATTTCCTTCTAAATCGAGTAACGTTTCTATGGAAACGACAGGATTTTCTTTTGGGATACGACAATCTCAATTCCGATCCACTAATCCTTCTTTACTGCATCCCTCACTCCCACACACTGACGAATTCACACGGAAATTCCGTCGCTATGAAAAACGAGTACTATGTGTTCTAAGATATTTTATTATAAATCGAGTAACGTTTCTACGGAAACGACAGGATTTTCTTTTGGGATACGACAATCACATTTCCGATCCACTAATCCTTCTTTAATGGCATCCCTCACTCCCAAACATTGACGAATTCACACGGAAATTGCGTCGCTATGATATACTATGTGTTCTAAGACATTTCCTTCTAAATCGAGTAACGTTTCTATGGAAACGACAGGATTTTCTTTTGGGATACGAAAATCTCATTTACGATCCACTAATCCTTCTTTACTGCATCCCTCACTCCCACACATTGACGAATTCACACGGAAATTGCGTCGCTGTGAAATACGAGTACTATGTGTTCTAAGACATTTCCTTCTAAATCGAGTAACGTTTCTATGGAAACGACAGGATTTTCTTTTGGGATACGACAATCTCATTTCCGATCCACTATTCCTTCTTTACTGCATCCCTCACTCCCACACATTGAAGAATTCACACGGAAATTGTGTCGCTGTGAAATACGAGTACTATGTGTTCTAAGACATTTCCTTCTGAATCGAGTAACGTTTCTATGGAAACGACAGGATTTTCTTTTGGGATACGACAATCACATTTCCGATCCACTAATCCTTCTTTACTGCATCCCTCACTCCCACACATTGAAGAATTCACACGGAAATTGCGTCGCAGTGAAATACGAGTACTATGTGTTCTAAGACATTTCCTTCTAAATCGAGTTACGTTTCTATGGAAACGACAGGATTTTCTTTTGGGATACGACAATCACATTTCCGATCCTCTAATCCTTCTTTACTGCATCCCTCACTCCCACACATTGACGAATTCACACGGAAATTGCGTCGCTGTGAAATACGAGTACTATGTGTTCTAAGACATGTCCTTCTAAATCGAGTAACGTTTCTATGGAAACGACAGGATTTTCTTTTGGGATACGACAATCACATTTACGATCCACTAATCCTTCTTTACTGCATCCCTCACTCCCACACATTGACGAATTCACACGGAAATTGCGTCGCTATGAAATACTATTTGTTCTAAGACATTTCCTTCTAAATCGAGTAACGTTTCTATGGAAACGACAGGATTTTCTTTTGGGATACGACAATCTCATTTCCGATCCACTAATCCTTCATTACTGCAACCTTCACTCCCAAACATTGACGAATTTACACGGAAATTGCGTCGCTATGAAATACGAGTACTATGTGTTCTAAGAGATTTCCTTCTAAATCGAGTAACGTTTCTATGGAAACGAAAGGATTTTCCTTTGGGATACGACAATCACATTTCCGATCCACTAATCCTTCTTTACTGCATCCCTCACTCCCAAACATTGACGAATTCACACGGAAATTCCGTCGCTATGAAATGCTATGTGTTCTAAGACATTTCCTTCTAAATCGAGTAACGTTTCTATGGAAACGACAGGATTTTCTTTTGGGATACGACAATCTCATTTCCGATCCACTAATCCTTCTTTACTGCATCCCTCACTCCCACACATTGACGAATTCACACGGATATTCCGTCGCTATGAAATACGAGTACTATGTGTTCTAAGATATTTCCTTATAAATCGAGTAACGTTTCTACGGAAACGACAGGATTTTCTTTTGGGATACGACAATCACATTTCCGATCCACTAATCCTTCCTTACTGCATCCCTCACTCCCAAACATTGACGAATTCACACGGAAATTGCGTCGCTATGATATACTATGTGTTCTAAGACATTTCCTTCTAAATCGAGTAACGTTTCTATGGAAACGACAGGATTTTCTTTTGGGATACGAAAATCTCATTTACGATCCACTAATCCTTCTTTACTGCATCCCTCACTCCCACACATTGACGAATTCACACGGAAATTGCGTCGCTGTGAAATACGAGTACTATGTGTTCTAAGAGATTTCCTTCTAAATCGAGTAACGTTTCTATGGAAACGACAGGATTTTCCTTTGGGATACGACAATCACATTTCCGATCCACTAATCCTTCTTTACTGCATCCCTCACTCCCAAACATTGACGAATTCACACGGAAATTCCGTCGCTATGAAATACTATGTGTTCTAAGACATTTCCTTCTAAATCGAGTAACGTTTCTATGGAAACGACAGGATTTTCTTTTGGGATACGATAATCTCATTTCCGATCCACTAATCCTTCTTTACTGCATCCCTCACTCCCACACATTGACGAATTCACACGGAAATTCCGTCGCTATGAAAAACGAGTACTATGTGTTCTAAGATATTTCCTTATAAATCGAGTAACGTTTCTACGGAAACGACAGGATTTTCTTTTGGGATACGACAATCACATTTCCGATCCACTAATCCTTCTTTACTGCATCCCTCACTCCCAAACATTGACGAATTCACACGGAAATTGCGTCGCTATGATATACTATGTGTTCTAAGACATTTCCTTCTAAATCGAGTAACGTTTCTATAGAAACGACAGGATTTTCTTTTGGGATACGAAAATCTCATTTACGATCCACTAATCCTTCTTTACTGCATCCCTCACTCCCACACATTGACGAATTCACACGGAAATTGCGTCGCTGTGAAATACGAGTACTATGTGTTCTAAGACATTTCCTTCTAAATCGAGTAACGTTTCTATGGAAACGACAGGATTTTCTTTTGGGATACGACAATCTCATTTCCGATCCACTATTCCTTCTTTACTGCATCCCTCACTCCCACACATTGAAGAATTCACACGGAAATTGTGTCGCTGTGAAATACGAGTACTATGTGTTCTAAGACATTTCCTTCTGAATCGAGTAACGTTTCTATGGAAACGACAGGATTTTCTTTTGGGATACGACAATCACATTTCCGATCCACTAATCCTTCTTTACTGCATCCCTCACTCCCACACATTGAAGGATTCACACGGAAATTGCGTCGCTGTGAAATACGAGTACTATGTGTTCTAAGACATTTCCTTCTAAATCGAGTAACGTTTCTATGGAAACGACAGGATTTTCTTTTGGGATACGACAATCACATTTCCGATCCTCTAATCCTTCTTTACTGCATCCCTCACTCCCACACATTGACGAATTCACACGGAAATTGCGTCGCTGTGAAATACGAGTACTATGTGTTCTAAGACATGTCCTTCTAAATCGAGTAACGTTTCTATGGAAACGACAGGATTTTCTTTTGGGATACGACAATCACATTTCCGATCCACTAATCCTTCTTTACTGCATCCCTCACTCCCACACATTGAAGAATTCCCACGGAAATTGCGTCGCTGTGAAATACGAGTACTATGTGTTCTAAGACATTTCCTTCTAAATAGAGTAACGTTTCTATGGAAACGACAGGATTTTCTTTTGGGATACGACAAACACATTTCCGATCCAATAATCCTTCTTTACTGCATCCCTCACTCCCACACATTGAAGAATTCACACGGATATTGCGTCGCTGTGAAATACGAGTACTATGTGTTCTAAGACATTTCCTTCTAAATCGAGTAACGTTTCTATGGAAACGACAGGATTTTCTTTTGGAATACGACAATCACATTTCCGATTCACTAATCCTTCTTTACTGCATCCCTCACTCCCACACATTGAAGAATTCACACGGAAATTGCGTCGATGTGAAATACGAGTACTATGTGTTCTCAGACATTTCCTTCTAAATCGAGTAACGTTTCTATGGAAACGACAGGATTTTCTTTTGGGATACGACAATCACATTTACGATCCACTAATCCTTCTTTACTGCATCCCTCACTCCCAAACATTGACGAATTCACACGGAAATTCCGTCGCTATGAAATACGAGTACTATGTGTTCTAAGACATTTCCTTCTAAATCGAGTAACGTTTCTGTGGAAACGACAGGATTTTCTTTTGGGATACGACAATCACATTTCCGATCCACTAATCCTTCTTTACTGCATCCCTCACTCCCACACATTGAAGAATTCACACGGAAATTGCGTCGCTGTGAAATACGATTACTATGTGTTCTAAGACATCTCCTTCTAAATCGAGTAACGTTTCTATGGAAACGACAGGATTTTCTTTTGGGATACGACAATCACATTTTCGATCCACTAATCCTTCTTTACTGCATTTCTCACTCCCACACATTGAAGAATTCACACGGAAATTGCGCCGCTATGAAATACGAGTACTATGTGCTCTAAGACATTTCCTTCTAAATCGAGTAACGTTTCTATGGATACGACAGGATTTTCTTTTGGGATACGACAATCTCATTTCCGATCCACTAATCCTTCTTTACTGCATCCCTCACCCCCAAACATTGACGAATTCACACGGAAATTGCGTCGCTGTGAAATACGAGTACTATGTGTTCTAAGACATTTCCTTCTAAATCGAGTAACGATTCTATGGAAACGACAGGATTTTCTTTTGGGATACGACAATCTCATTTCCGATCCACTAATCCTTCTATACTGCATCCCTCATTCCCAAACATTGACGAATTCAAACGGAAATTCCTTCGCTGTGAAATACGAGTACTATGTGTTCTAAGACATTTCCTTCTAAATCGAGTAACGTTTCTATGGAAACGACAGGATTTTCTTTTGGGATACGACAATCACATTTCCGATCCACTAATCCTTCTTTACTGCATCCCTCATTCGCACACATTGAAGAATTCACACGGAAATTGCGTCGCTGTGAAATACGAGTACTATGTGTTTTAAGACATTTCCTTCTAAATCGAGTAACGTTTCTATGGAAACAACAGGATTTTCTTTTGGGATACGACAATCACATTTCCGATCCACTAATCCTTCTTTACTGCATCCCTCACTTCCAAACATTGACGAATTAACACGGAAATTCCGTCGCTATGAAATACGAGTACTATGTGTTCTAAGACATTTCCTTTTAAATCGAGTAACGTTTCTATGGAAACGACAGGATTTTCTTTTGGGATACGACAATCACATTTCCGATCCACTAATCCTTCTTTACTGCATCCCTCACTCCCAAACATTGACGAATTCACACGGAAATTCCGTCGCTATGAAATACGAGTACTATGTGTTCTAAGACATTTCCTTCTAAATCGAGTATCGTTTCTATGGAAACGACAGGATTTTCTTTTGGGATACGACAATCACATATCCGATTCACTAATCCTTCTTTACTGCATCAATCACTCCCAAACATTGACGAATTCACACGGAAATTCCGTCGCTGTGAAATACGAGTACTATGTGTTTCAAAGACATTTCCTTCTAAATCGAGTAACGTTTCAATGGAAACGACAGGATTTTCTTTTGGGATGCGACAATCACATTTCCGATACACTAATCCTTCTTTACTGCATCCCTCACTCCCACACATTGAAGAATTCACACGGAAATTGCGTCGCTGAGAAATACGAGTACTATGTGTTCTAAGACATTTCCTTCTAAATCGAGTAACGTTTCTATGGAAACGACAGGATTTTCTTTTGGGATACGACAATCACATTTACGATCCACTAATCCATCTTTACTGCATCCCTCACTCCCACACATTGAAGAATTCACACGGAAATTGCGTCGCTGTGAAATACGAGTACTATGTGTTCTAAGACATTTCCTTCTAAATCGAGTAACGTTTCTATGGAAACGACAGGATTTTCTTTTGGGATACGACAATCACATTTCCGATCCACTAATCCTTCTTTACTGCATCCCTCACTCCCACACATTGAAGAATTGACACGGAAATTGCGTCGCTGTGAAATACGAGTACTATGTGTTCTAAGACATTTCCTTCTCAATCGAGTAACGTTTCTATGGAAACGACAGGATTTTCTTTTGGGATACGACAATCTCATTTCCGATCCACTAATCGTTCTTTACTGCATCCCTCACTCCCAAACATTGACGAATTCACACGGAAATTCCGTCGCTATGAAATACGAGTACTATGTGTTCTAAGACATTTCCTTCTAAATCGAGTAACGTTTCTACGGAAAGGACAGGATTTTCTTTTGGGATACGACAATCTCATTTCCGATCCACTAATCGTTCTTTACTGCATCCCTCACTCCCAAACATTGACGAATTCACACGGAAATTCCGTCGCTATGAAATACGAGTACTATGTGATCTAAGACATTTCCTTCTAAATCGAGTAACGTTTCTATGGAAACGACAGGATTTTCTTTTATGATACGACAATCTCATTTCCGATCCACTAATCCGTCTTTACTGCATCCCTCACTCTCAAACATTGACGAATTCACACGGAAATTCCGTCGCTGTGAAATACGAGTACTATGTGTTCTAAGACATTTCCTTCTAAATCGAGTAACGTTTCTATGGAAACGACAGGATTTTCTTTTGGGATACGACAATCTCATTTCCGATCCACTAATCCTTCTTTACTGCATCCCTCACTCCCAAACATTCACGAATTCACACGGAAATTCCGTCGCTATGATATACGAATACTATGTGATCTAAGACATTTCCTTCTAAATCGAGTAACGTTTCTATATAAACGACAGGATTTTCTTTTGGGATACGACAATCTCATTTCCCATCCACTAATCGTTCTTTACTGCATCCCTCACTCCCAAACATTGACGAATTCACATGGAAATTCCGTCGCTGTGAAATACGAGTAATATGTGTTCTAAGACATTTCCTTCTAAATCGAGTAACGTTTCTATGGAAACGACAGGATTTTCTTTTGGGATACGACAATCACATTTCCGATCCACTAATCCTTCTTTACTGCATCCCTCACTCCCACACATTGAAGAATTCCCACGGAAATTGCGTCGCTGTGAAATACGAGTACTATGTGTTCTAAGACATTTCCTTCTAAATAGAGTAACGTTTCTATGGAAACGACAGGATTTTCTTTTGGGATACGACAAACACATTTCCGATCCAATAATCCTTCTTTACTGCATCCCTCACTCCCACACATTGAAGAATTCACACGGAAATTGCGTCGCTGTGAAATACGAGTACTATGTGTTCTAAGACATTTCCTTCTAAATCGAGTAACGTTTCTATGGAAACGACAGGATTTTCTTTTGGAATACGACAATCACATTTCCGATTCACTAATCCTTCTTTACTGCATCCCTCACTCCCACACATTGAAGAATTCACACGGAAATTGCGTCGATGTGAAATACGAGTACTATGTGTTCTCAGACATTTCCTTCTAAATCGAGTAACGTTTCTATGGAAACGACAGGATTTTCTTTTGGGATACGACAATCACATTTACGATCCACTAATCCTTCTTTACTGCATCCCTCACTCCCAAACATTGACGAATTCACACGGAAATTCCGTCGCTATGAAATACGAGTACAATGTGTTCTAAGACATTTCCTTCTAAATCGAGTAACGTTTCTGTGGAAACGACAGGATTTTCTTTTGGGATACGACAATCACATTTCCGATCCACTAATCCTTCTTTACTGCATCCCTCACTCCCACACATTGAAGAATTCACACGGAAATTGCGTCGCTGTGAAATACGATTACTATGTGTTCTAAGACATCTCCTTCTAAATCGAGTAACGTTTCTATGGAAACGACAGGATTTTCTTTTGGGATACGACAATCACATTTTCGATCCACTAATCCTTCTTTACTGCATCCCTCACTCCCAAACATTGACGAATTCACACGGAAATTGCGTCGCTGTGAAATACGAGTACTATGTGTTCTAAGACATTTCCTTCTAAATCGAGTAACGATTCTATGGAAACGACAGGATTTTCTTTTGGGATACGACAGTCTCATTTCCGATCCACTAATCCTTCTATACTACATCCCTCATTCCCAAACATTGACGAATTCAAACGGAAATTCCTTCGCTGTGAAATACGAGTACTATGTGTTCTAAGACATTTCCTTCTAAATCGAGTAACGTTTCTATGGAAACGACAGGATTTTCTTTTGGGATACGACAATCACATTTCCGATCCACTAATCCTTCTTTACTGCATCCCTCACTCGCACACATTGAAGAATTCACACGGAAATTGCGTCGCTGTGAAATACGAGTACTATGTGTTCTAAGACATTTCCTTCTAAATCGAGTAACGTTTCTATGGAAACAACAGGATTTTCTTTTGGGATACGACAATCACATTTCCGATCCACTAATCCGTCTTTACTGCATCCCTCACTTCCAAACATTGACGAATTCACACGGAAATTCCGTCGCTATGAAATACGAGTACTATGTGTTCTAAGACATTTCCTTCTAAATCGAGTAACGTTTCTATGGAAACGACAGGATTTTCTTTTGGGATACGACAATCACATTTCCGATCCACTAATCCTTCTTTACTGCATCCCTCACTCCCAAACATTGACGAATTCACACGGAAATTCCGTCGCTATGAAATACGAGTACTATGTGTTCTAAGACATTTCCTTCTAAATCGAGTATCGTTTCTATGGAAACGACAGGATTTTCTTTTGGGATACGACAATCACATATCCGATCCACTAATCCTTCTTTACTGCATCAATCACTCCCAAACATTGACGAATTCACACGGAAATTCCGTCGCTGTGAAATTCGAGTACTATGTGTTTCAAAGACATTTCCTTCTAAATCGAGTAACGTTTCAATGGAAACGACAGGATTTTCTTTTGGGATGCGACAATCACATTTCCGATCCACTAATCCTTCTTTACTGCATCCCTCACTCCCACACATTGAAAAATTCACACGGAAATTGCGTCGCTGTGAAATACGAGTACTATGTGTTTTAAGACATTTCCTTCTAAATCGAGTAACGTTTCTATGGAAACGACAGGATTTTCTTTTGGGATACGACAATCACATTTACGATCCACTAATCCATCTTTACTGCATCCCTCACTCCCACACATTGAAGAATTCACACGGAAATTGCGTCGCTGGGAAATACGAGTACTATGTGTTCTAAGACATTTCCTTCTAAATCGAGTAACGTTTCTATGGAAACGACAGGATTTTCTTTGGGATACGACAATCTCATTTCCGATCCACTAATCGTTCTTTACTGCATCCCTCACTCCCAAACATTGACGAATTCACACGGAAATTCCGTCGCTATGAAATACGAGTACTATGTGTTCTAAGACATTTCCTTCTAAATCGAGTAACGTTTCTATGGAAACGACAGGATTTTCTTTTGGGATACGACAATCTCATTTCCGATCCACTAATCGTTCTTTACTGCATCCCTCACTCCCAAACATTGACGAATTCACACGGAAATTCCGTCGCTATGAAATACGAGTACTATGTGATCTAAGACATTTCCTTCTAAATCGGGTAACGTTTCTATGGAAACGACAGGATTTTCTTTTATGATACGACAATCTCATTTCCGATCCACTAATCCTTCTTTACTGCATCCCTCACTCCCAAACATTGACGAATTCACACGGAAATTCCGTCGCTGTGAAATACGAGTACTATGTGTTCTAAGACATTTCCTTCTAAATCGAGTAACGTTTCTATGGAAACGACAGGATTATCTTTTGGGATACGACAATCTCATTTCCGATCCACTAATCCTTCTTTACTACATCCCTCACTCCCAAACATTCACGAATTCACACGGAAATTCCGTCGCTATGATATACGAATACATTGTGATCTAAGACATTTCCTTCTAAATCGAGTAACGTTTCTATATAAACGACAGGATTTTCTTTTGGGATACGACAATCTCATTTCCCATCCACTAATCGTTCTTTACTGCATCCCTCACTCCCAAACATTGACGAATTCACATGGAAATTCCGTCGCTGTGAAATACGAGTAATATGTGTTCTAAGACATTTCCTTCTAAATCGAGTAACGTTTCTATGGAAACGACAGGATTTTCTTTTGGGATACGACAATCACATTTCCGATCCACTAATCCTTCTTTACTGCATCCCTCACTCCCAAACATTGAAGAATTCACACGGAAATTGCGTCGCTGTGAAATACGAGTACTATGTGTTCTAAGACATTTCCTTCTAAATCGAGTAACGTTTCTATGGAAACGACAGGATTTTCTTTTGGGATACGACAATCTCATTTCCGATCCACTAATCCTTCTTTACTGCATCCCTCACTCACAAACATTGACGAATTCACACGGAAATTCCGTCGCTGTGAAATACGAGTACTATGTGTTCTAAGACATTTCCTTCTAAATCGAGTATCGTTTCTATGGAAACGACATGATTTTCTTTTGGGATGCGACAATCACATATCCGATCCACTAATCCTTCTTTACTGCATCAATCACTCCCAAACATTGACGAATTCACACGGAAATTCCGTCGCTGTGAAATACGAGTACTATGTGTTTCAAAGACATTTCCTTCTAAATCGAGTAACGTTTCAATGGAAACGACAGGATTTTCTTTTGGGATACGACAATCACATTTACGATCCACTAATCCTTCTTTACTGCATCCCTCACTCCCAAACATTGACGAATTCACACGGAAATTCCGTCGCTATGAAATACGAGTACAATGTGTTCTAAGACATTTCCTTCTAAATCGAGTAACGTTTCTGTGGAAACGACAGGATTTTCTTTTGGGATACGACAATCACATTTCCGATCCACTAATCCTTCTTTACTGCATCCCTCACTCCCACACATTGAAGAATTCACACGGAAATTGCGTCGCTGTGAAATACGATTACTATGTGTTCTAAGACATCTCCTTCTAAATCGAGTAACGTTTCTATGGAAACGACAGGATTTTCTTTTGGGATACGACAATCACATTTTCGATCCACTAATCCTTCTTTACTGCATCCCTCACTCCCAAACATTGACGAATTCACACGGAAATTGCGTCGCTGTGAAATACGAGTACTATGTGTTCTAAGACATTTCCTTCTAAATCGAGTAACGATTCTATGGAAACGACAGGATTTTCTTTTGGGATACGACAGTCTCATTTCCGATCCACTAATCCTTCTATACTACATCCCTCATTCCCAAACATTGACGAATTCAAACGGAAATTCCTTCGCTGTGAAATACGAGTACTATGTGTTCTAAGACATTTCCTTCTAAATCGAGTAACGTTTCTATGGAAACGACAGGATTTTCTTTTGGGATACGACAATCACATTTCCGATCCACTAATCCTTCTTTACTGCATCCCTCACTCGCACACATTGAAGAATTCACACGGAAATTGCGTCGCTGTGAAATACGAGTACTATGTGTTCTAAGACATTTCCTTCTAAATCGAGTAACGTTTCTATGGAAACAACAGGATTTTCTTTTGGGATACGACAATCACATTTCCGATCCACTAATCCGTCTTTACTGCATCCCTCACTTCCAAACATTGACGAATTCACACGGAAATTCCGTCGCTATGAAATACGAGTACTATGTGTTCTAAGACATTTCCTTCTAAATCGAGTAACGTTTCTATGGAAACGACAGGATTTTCTTTTGGGATACGACAATCACATTTCCGATCCACTAATCCTTCTTTACTGCATCCCTCACTCCCAAACATTGACGAATTCACACGGAAATTCCGTCGCTATGAAATACGAGTACTATGTGTTCTAAGACATTTCCTTCTAAATCGAGTATCGTTTCTATGGAAACGACAGGATTTTCTTTTGGGATACGACAATCACATATCCGATCCACTAATCCTTCTTTACTGCATCAATCACTCCCAAACATTGACGAATTCACACGGAAATTCCGTCGCTGTGAAATTCGAGTACTATGTGTTTCAAAGACATTTCCTTCTAAATCGAGTAACGTTTCAATGGAAACGACAGGATTTTCTTTTGGGATGCGACAATCACATTTCCGATCCACTAATCCTTCTTTACTGCATCCCTCACTCCCACACATTGAAAAATTCACACGGAAATTGCGTCGCTGTGAAATACGAGTACTATGTGTTTTAAGACATTTCCTTCTAAATCGAGTAACGTTTCTATGGAAACGACAGGATTTTCTTTTGGGATACGACAATCACATTTACGATCCACTAATCCATCTTTACTGCATCCCTCACTCCCACACATTGAAGAATTCACACGGAAATTGCGTCGCTGGGAAATACGAGTACTATGTGTTCTAAGACATTTCCTTCTAAATCGAGTAACGTTTCTATGGAAACGACAGGATTTTCTTTGGGATACGACAATCTCATTTCCGATCCACTAATCGTTCTTTACTGCATCCCTCACTCCCAAACATTGACGAATTCACACGGAAATTCCGTCGCTATGAAATACGAGTACTATGTGTTCTAAGACATTTCCTTCTAAATCGAGTAACGTTTCTATGGAAACGACAGGATTTTCTTTTGGGATACGACAATCTCATTTCCGATCCACTAATCGTTCTTTACTGCATCCCTCACTCCCAAACATTGACGAATTCACACGGAAATTCCGTCGCTATGAAATACGAGTACTATGTGATCTAAGACATTTCCTTCTAAATCGGGTAACGTTTCTATGGAAACGACAGGATTTTCTTTTATGATACGACAATCTCATTTCCGATCCACTAATCCTTCTTTACTGCATCCCTCACTCCCAAACATTGACGAATTCACACGGAAATTCCGTCGCTGTGAAATACGAGTACTATGTGTTCTAAGACATTTCCTTCTAAATCGAGTAACGTTTCTATGGAAACGACAGGATTATCTTTTGGGATACGACAATCTCATTTCCGATCCACTAATCCTTCTTTACTACATCCCTCACTCCCAAACATTCACGAATTCACACGGAAATTCCGTCGCTATGATATACGAATACATTGTGATCTAAGACATTTCCTTCTAAATCGAGTAACGTTTCTATATAAACGACAGGATTTTCTTTTGGGATACGACAATCTCATTTCCCATCCACTAATCGTTCTTTACTGCATCCCTCACTCCCAAACATTGACGAATTCACATGGAAATTCCGTCGCTGTGAAATACGAGTAATATGTGTTCTAAGACATTTCCTTCTAAATCGAGTAACGTTTCTATGGAAACGACAGGATTTTCTTTTGGGATACGACAATCACATTTCCGATCCACTAATCCTTCTTTACTGCATCCCTCACTCCCAAACATTGAAGAATTCACACGGAAATTGCGTCGCTGTGAAATACGAGTACTATGTGTTCTAAGACATTTCCTTCTAAATCGAGTAACGTTTCTATGGAAACGACAGGATTTTCTTTTGGGATACGACAATCTCATTTCCGATCCACTAATCCTTCTTTACTGCATCCCTCACTCACAAACATTGACGAATTCACACGGAAATTCCGTCGCTGTGAAATACGAGTACTATGTGTTCTAAGACATTTCCTTCTAAATCGAGTATCGTTTCTATGGAAACGACATGATTTTCTTTTGGGATGCGACAATCACATATCCGATCCACTAATCCTTCTTTACTGCATCAATCACTCCCAAACATTGACGAATTCACACGGAAATTCCGTCGCTGTGAAATACGAGTACTATGTGTTTCAAAGACATTTCCTTCTAAATCGAGTAACGTTTCAATGGAAACGACAGGATTTTCTTTTGGGATGCGACAATCACATTTCCGATCCACTAATCCTTCTTTACTGCATCCCTCACTCCCACACATTGAAGAATTCACACGGAAATTGCGTCGCTGTGAAATACGAGTACTATGTGTTTTAAGACATTTCCTTCTAAATCGAGTAACGTTTCTATGGAAACGACAGGATTTTCTTTTGGGATACGACAATCACATTTACGATCCACTAATCCATCTTTACTGCATCCCTCACTCCCACACATTGAAGAATTCACACGGAAATTGCGTCGCTGTGAAATACGAGTACTATGTGTTCTAAGACATTTCCTTCTAAATCGAGTAACGTTTCTATGGAAACGACAGGATTTTCTTTTGGGATACGACAATCACATTTCCGATCCACTAATCCTTCTATACTGCATCCCTCACTCCCACACATTGAAGAATTGACACGGAAATTGCGTCGCTGTGAAATACGAGTACTATGTGTTCTAAGACATTTCCTTCTAAATCGAGTAACGTTTCTATGGAAACGACAGGATTTTCTTTTAGGATACGACAATCTCATTTCCGATCCACTAATCGTTCTTTACTGCATCCCTCACTCCCAAACATTGACGAATTCACACGGAAATTCCGTCGCTATGAAATACGAGTACTATGTGTTCTAAGACATTTCCTTCTAAATCGAGTAACGTTTCTATGGAAACGACAGGATTTTCTTTTGGGATACGACAATCTCATTACCGATCCACTAATCGTTCTTTACTGCATCCCTCACTCCCAAACATTGACGAATTCACACGGAAATTCCGTCGCTATGAAATACGAGTACTATGTGATCTAAGACATTTCCTTCTAAATCGAGTAACGTTTCTATGGAAACGACAGGATTTTCTTTTATGATAAGACAATCTCATTTCCGATCCACTAATCCTTCTTTACTGCATCCCTCACTCCCAAACATTGACGAATTCACACGGAAATTCCGTCGCTGTGAAATACGAGTACTATGTGTTCTAAGACATTTCCTTCTAAATCGAGTAACGTTTCTATGGAAACGACAGGATTTTCTTTTGGGATACGACAATCTCATTTCCGATCCACTAATCCTTCTTTACTGCATCCCTCACTCCCAAACATTCACGAATTCACACGGAAATTCCGTCGCTATGATATACGAATACTATGTGATCTAAGACATTTCCTTCTAAATCGAGTAACGTTTCTATATAAACGACAGGATTTTCTTTTGGGATACGACAATCTCATTTCCCATCCACTAATCGTTCTTTACTGCATCCCTCACTCCCAAACATTGACGAATTCACATGGAAATTCCGTCGCTGTGAAATACGAGTAATATGTGTTCTAAGACATTTCCTTCTAAATCGAGTAACGTTTCTATGGAAACGACAGGATTTTCTTTTGGGATACGACAATCACATTTCCGATCCACTAATCCTTCTTTACTGCATCCCTCACTCCCAAACATTGAAGAATTCACACGGAAATTGCGTCGCTGTGAAATACGAGTACTATGTGTTCTAAGACATTTCCTTCTAAATCGAGTAACGTTTGTATGGAAACGACAGGATTTTCTTTTGGGATACGACAATCTCATTTCCGATCCACTAATCCTTCTTTACTGCATCCCTCACTCACAAACATTGACGAATTCACACGGAAATTCCGTCGCTGTGAAATACGAGTACTATGTGTTCTAAGACATTTCCTTCTAAATCGAGTATCGTTTCTATGGAAACGACAGGATTTTCTTTTGGGATACGACAATCACATATCCGATCCACTAATCCTTCTTTACTGCATCAATCACTCCCAAACATTGACGAATTCACACGGAAATTCCGTCGCTGTGAAATACGAGTACTATGTGTTTCAAAGACATTTCCTTCTAAATCGAGTAACGTTTCAATGGAAACGACAGGATTTTCTTTTGGGATGCGACAATCACATTTCCGATCCACTAATCCTTCTTTACTGCATCCCTCACTCCTACACATTGAGGAATTCACACGGAAATTGCGTCGCTGTGAAATACGAGTACTATGTGTTCTAATACATTTCCTTCTAAATCGAGTAACGTTTCTATGGAAACGACAGGATTTTCTTTTGGGATACGACAATCACATTTACGATCCACTAATCCATCTTTACTGCATCCCTCACTCCCACACATTGAAGAATTCACACGGAAATTGCGTCGCTGTGAAATACGAGTACTATGTGTTCTAAGACATTTCCTTCTAAATCGAGTAACGTTTCTATGGAAACGACAGGATTTTCTTTGGGATACGACAATCTCATTTCCGATCCACTAATCGTTCTTTACTGCATCCCTCACTCCCAAACATTGACGAATTCACACGGAAATTCCGTCGCTATGAAATACGAGTACTATGTGTTCTAAGACATTTCCTTCTAAATCGAGTAACGTTTCTATGGAAACGACAGGATTTTCTTTTGGGATACGACAATCTCATTTCCGATCCACTAATCGTTCTTTACTGCATCCCTCACTCCCAAACATTGACGAATTCACACGGAAATTCCGTCGCTATGAAATACGAGTACTATGTGATCTAAGACATTTCCTTCTAAATCGGGTAACGTTTCTATGGAAACGACAGGATTTTCTTTTATGATACGACAATCTCATTTCCGATCCACTAATCCTTCTTTACTGCATCCCTCACTCCCAAACATTGACGAATTCACACGGAAATTCCGTCGCTGTGAAATACGAGTACTATGTGTTCTAAGACATTTCCTTCTAAATCGAGTAACGTTTCTATGGAAACGACAGGATTATCTTTTGGGATACGACAATCTCATTTCCGATCCACTAATCCTTCTTTACTACATCCCTCACTCCCAAACATTCACGAATTCACACGGAAATTCCGTCGCTATGATATACGAATACTATGTGATCTAAGACATTTCCTTCTAAATCGAGTAACGTTTCTATATAAACGACAGGATTTTCTTTTGGGATACGACAATCTCATTTCCCATCCACTAATCGTTCTTTACTGCATCCCTCACTCCCAAACATTGACGAATTCACATGGAAATTCCGTCGCTGTGAAATACGAGTAATATGTGTTCTAAGACATTTCCTTCTAAATCGAGTAACGTTTCTATGGAAACGACAGGATTTTCTTTTGGGATACGACAATCACATTTCCGATCCACTAATCCTTCTTTACTGCATCCCTCACTCCCAAACATTGAAGAATTCACACGGAAATTGCGTCGCTGTGAAATACGAGTACTATGTGTTCTAAGACATTTCCTTCTAAATCGAGTAACGTTTCTATGGAAACGACAGGATTTTCTTTTGGGATACGACAATCTCATTTCCGATCCACTAATCCTTCTTTACTGCTTCCCTCACTCACAAACATTGACGAATTCACACGGAAATTCCGTCGCTGTGAAATACGAGTACTATGTGTTCTAAGACATTTCCTTCTAAATCGAGTATCGTTTCTATGGAAACGACATGATTTTCTTTTGGGATGCGACAATCACATATCCGATCCACTAATCCTTCTTTACTGCATCAATCACTCCCAAACATTGACGAATTCACACGGAAATTCCGTCGCTGTGAAATACGAGTACTATGTGTTTCAAAGACATTTCCTTCTAAATCGAGTAACGTTTCAATGGAAACGACAGGATTTTCTTTTGGGATGCGACAATCACATTTCCGATCCACTAATCCTTCTTTACTGCATCCCTCACTCCCACACATTGAAGAATTCACACGGAAATTGCGTCGCTGTGAAATACGAGTACTATGTGTTTTAAGACATTTCCTTCTAAATCGAGTAACGTTTCTATGGAAACGACAGGATTTTCTTTTGGGATACGACAATCACATTTACGATCCACTAATCCATCTTTACTGCATCCCTCACTCCCACACATTGAAGAATTCACACGGAAATTGCGTCGCTGTGAAATACGAGTACTATGTGTTCTAAGACATTTCCTTCTAAATCGAGTAACGTTTCTATGGAAACGACAGGATTTTCTTTTGGGATACGACAATCACATTTCCGATCCACTAATCCTTCTATACTGCATCCCTCACTCCCACACATTGAAGAATTGACACGGAAATTGCGTCGCTGTGAAATACGAGTACTATGTGTTCTAAGACATTTCCTTCTAAATCGAGTAACGTTTCTATGGAAACGACAGGATTTTCTTTTAGGATACGACAATCTCATTTCCGATCCACTAATCGTTCTTTACTGCATCCCTCACTCCCAAACATTGACGAATTCACACGGAAATTCCGTCGCTATGAAATACGAGTACTATGTGTTCTAAGACATTTCCTTCTAAATCGAGTAACGTTTCTATGGAAACGACAGGATTTTCTTTTGGGATACGACAATCTCATTTCCGATCCACTAATCGTTCTTTACTGCATCCCTCACTCCCAAACATTGACGAATTCACACGGAAATTCCGTCGCTATGAAATACGAGTACTATGTGATCTAAGACATTTCCTTCTAAATCGAGTAACGTTTCTATGGAAACGACAGGATTTTCTTTTATGATAAGACAATCTCATTTCCGATCCACTAATCCTTCTTTACTGCATCCCTCACTCCCAAACATTGACGAATTCACACGGAAATTCCGTCGCTGTGAAATACGAGTACTATGTGTTCTAAGACATTTCCTTCTAAATCGAGTAACGTTTCTATGGAAACGACAGGATTTTCTTTTGGGATACGACAATCTCATTTCCGATCCACTAATCCTTCTTTACTGCATCCCTCACTCCCAAACATTCACGAATTCACACGGAAATTCCGTCGCTATGATATACGAATACTATGTGATCTAAGACATTTCCTTCTAAATCGAGTAACGTTTCTATATAAACGACAGGATTTTCTTTTGGGATACGACAATCTCATTTCCCATCCACTAATCGTTCTTTACTGCATCCCTCACTCCCAAACATTGACGAATTCACATGGAAATTCCGTCGCTGTGAAATACGAGTAATATGTGTTCTAAGATATTTCCTTCTAAATCGAGTAACGTTTCTATGGAAACGACAGGATTTTCTTTTGGGATACGACAATCACATTTCCGATCCACTAATCCTTCTTTACTGCATCCCTCACTCCCAAACATTGAAGAATTCACACGGAAATTGCGTCGCTGTGAAATACGAGTACTATGTGTTCTAAGACATTTCCTTCTAAATCGAGTAACGTTTCTATGGAAACGACAGGATTTTCTTTTGGGATACGACAATCTCATTTCCGATCCACTAATCCTTCTTTACTGCATCCCTCACTCACAAACATTGACGAATTCACACGGAAATTCCGTCGCTGTGAAATACGAGTACTAT
Source organism: Schistocerca piceifrons (assembly GCF_021461385.2). Lineage (NCBI taxonomy): Eukaryota > Metazoa > Arthropoda > Insecta > Orthoptera > Acrididae > Schistocerca > Schistocerca piceifrons. The sequence continues at coordinate 600,214,528 of NC_060144.1, read as the reverse complement.
GTGTTCTAAGACATTTCCTTCTAAATCGAGTATCGTTTCTATGGAAACGACAGGATTTTCTTTTGGGATACGACAATCACATATCCGATCCACTAATCCTTCTTTACTGCATCAATCACTCCCAAACATTGACGAATTCACACGGAAATTCCGTCGCTGTGAAATACGAGTACTATGTGTTTCAAAGACATTTCCTTCTAAATCGAGTAACGTTTCAATGGAAACGACAGGATTTTCTTTTGGGATGCGACAATCACATTTCCGATCCACTAATCCTTCTTTACTGCATCCCTCACTCCTACACATTGAAGAATTCACACGGAAATTGCGTCGCTGTGAAATACGAGTACTATGTGTTCTAATACATTTCCTTCTAAATCGAGTAACGTTTCTATGGAAACGACAGGATTTTCTTTTGGGATACGACAATCACATTTACGATCCACTAATCCATCTTTACTGCATCCCTCACTCCCACACATTGAAGAATTCACACGGAAATTGCGTCGCTGTGAAATACGAGTACTATGTGTTCTAAGACATTTCCTTCTAAATCGAGTAACGTTTCTATGGAAACGACAGGATTTTCTTTTGCGATACGACAATCACATTTCCGATCCACTAATCCTTCTTTACTGCATCCCTAACTCCCACACATTGAAGAATTGACACGGAAATTGCGTCGCTGTGAAATACGAGTACTATGTGTTCTAAGACATTTCCTTCTAAATCGAATAACGTTTCTATGGAAACGACAGGATTTTCTTTTGGGATACGACAATCTCATTTCCGATCCACTAATCGTTCTTTACTGCATCCCTCACTCCCAAACATTGACGGATTCACACGGAAATTCCGTCGCTATGAAATACGAGTACTATGTGTTCTAAGACATTTCCTTCTAAATCGAGTAACGTTTCTATGGAAACGACAGGATTTTCTTTTGGGATACGACAATCTCATTTCCGATCCACTAATCGTTCTCTACTGCATCCCTCACTCCCAAACATTGACAGATTCACACGGAAATTCCGTCGCTATGAAATACGAGTACTATGTGATCTAAGACATTTCCTTCTAAATCGAGTAACGTTTCTATGGAAACGACAGGATTTTCTTTTATGATACGACAATCTCATTTCCGATCCACTAATCCTTCTTTACTGCATCCCTCACTCCCAAACATTGACGAATTCACACGGAAATTCCGTCGCTGTGAAATACGAGTACTATGTGTTCTAAGACATTTCCTTCTAAATCGGGTAACGTTTCTATGGAAACGACAGGATTTTCTTTTGGGATACGACAATCTCATTTCCGATCCACTAATCCTTCTTTACTGCATCCCTCACTCCCAAACATTCACGAATTCACACGGAAATTCCGGCGCTATGATATACGAATACTATGTGATCTAAGACATTTCCTTCTAAATCGAGTAACGTTTCTATATAAACGACAGGATTTTCTTTTGGGATACGACAATCTCATTTCCCATCCACTAATCGTTCTTTACTGCATCCCTCACTCCCAAACATTGACGAATTCACATGGAAATTCCTTCGCTGTGAAATACGAGTAATATGTGTTCTAAGACATTTCCTTCTAAATCGAGTAACGTTTCTATGGAAACGACAGGATTTTCTTTTGGGATACGACAATCACATTTCCGATCCACTAATCCTTCTTTACTGCATCCCTCACTCCCAAACATTGAAGAATTCACACGGAAATTGCGTCGCTGTGAAATACGAGTACTATGTGTTCTAAGACATTTCCTTCTAAATCGAGTAACGTTTCTATGGAAACGACAGGATTTTCTTTTGGGATACGACAATCTCATTTCCGATCCACTAATCCTTCTTTACTGCATCCCTCACTCACAAACATTGACGAATTCACACGGAAATTCCGTCGCTGTGAAATACGAGTATTATGTTTCTAAGACATTTCCTTCTAAATCAAGTAACGTTTCTATGGAAACAACAGGATTTTCTTTTGGGATACGACAATCACATAACCGACCCACTAATCCTTCTTTACTGCATCCCTCACTCCCACACATTGAAGAATTCACACGGAAATTCCGTTGCTGTGAAATACGAGTACTATGTGTTCTAAGACATTTCCTTCTAAATCGAGTAACATTTCTATGGAAACGACAGGATTTTCTTTTGGGATACGACAATCACATTTCCGATCCACTAATCCTTCTTTACTGCATCCCTCACTCCCAAACGTTGACGAATTCACACGGCAATTCCGTCGCTATGAAAAACGAGTACTATGTGTTCTAAGACATTTCCTTCTAAATCGAGTAAAGTTTCTATGGAAACGACAGGATTTTCGTTTGGGATACGACAATCACATTTCCGATCCACTAATCCTTCTTTACTGCATCCCTCACTCCCAAAAATTGACGAATTCACACGGAAATTCCGTCGCTCTGAAATACGAGTACTATGTGTTCTAAGACATTTCCTTCTAAATCGAGTAACGTTTCTACGGAAACGACAGGATTTTCTTTTGGGATACGACAATCTCATTTCCGATCCACTAATCCTTCTTTACTGCATCCCTCACTCCCAAACATTGACGAATTCACACGGAAATTCCGTCGCTATGAAATCCGAGTACTATGTGATCTAAGACATTTCCTTCTAAATCGAGTAACGTTTCTATGGAAACGACAGGATTTTCTTTTGGGATACGACAATGTCATTTCCGATCCACTAATCCTTCTTTACTGCATCCCTCACTCCCAAACATTGACGAATTCACACGGAAATTCCGTCGCTGTGAAATACGAGTACTATGTGTTCTGAGACATTTCCTTCTAAATCGAGTAACGTTTCTATGGAAACGACAGGATTTTCTTTTGGGATACGACAATGTCATTTCCGATCCACTAATCCTTCTTTACTGCATCCCTCACTCCCAAACATTGACGAATTCACACGGAAATTCCGTCGCTGTGAAATACGAGTACTATGTGTTCTAAGACATTTCCTTCTAAATCGAGTAACGTTTCTATGGAAACGAAAGGATTTTCTTTTGGGATACGACGATCTCATTTCCGATCCACTAATTCTTCTTTACTGCATCCCTCACTCAAAAACATTGAAGAATTCACACGGAAATTCCGTCGCTATGAAATACGAGTCCTATGTGTTCTAAGACATTTCCTTCTAAATCGAGTAACGTTTCTATGGAAACGACAGGATTTTCTTTTGGGATACGACAATCTCATTTCCGATCCACTAATCCTTCTTTACTGCATCCCTCACTCCCAAACATTGACGAATTCACACGGAAATTGCGTCGCTGTGAAATACGAGTACTATGTGTTCTAAGACATTTCCTTCTAAATCGAGTAACGTTTCTATGGAAACGACAGGATTTTCTTTTGGGATACGACAATCACATTTACGATCCACTAATCCATCTTTACTGCATCCCTCACTCCCACACATTGAAGAATTCACACGGAAATTGCGACGCTGTGAAATACGAGTACTATGTGTTCTAAGACATTTCCTTCTAAATCGAGTAACGTCTCTATGGAAACGACAGGATTTTCTTTTGGGATACGACAATCACATTTCCGATCCACTAATCCTTCTTTACTGCATCCCTCATTCCCACACATTGAAGAATTCACACGGAAATTGCGTCGCTGTGAAATACGAGTACTATGTGTTCTAAGACATTTCCTTCTAAATCGAGTAACGTTTCTATGGAAACGACAGGATTTTCTTTTGGGATACGACAATCACATTTCCGATCCACTAATCCTTCTTTACTGCATCCCTCACTCCCACACATTGAAGAATTCACACGGAAATTGCGTCGCTGTGAAATACGAGTACTATGTGTTCTAAGACATTTCCTTCTAAATCGAGTAACGTTTCTATGGAAACGACAGGATTTTCTTTTGGCATACGACAGTCTCATTTCCGATCCACTAATCGTTCTTTACTGCATCCCTCACTCCCAAACATTGACGAATTCACACGGAAATTCCGTCGCCATGTAATATGAGTACTATGTGTTCTAAGACATTTCCTTCTAAATCGAGTAACGTTTCTATGGAAACGACAGGATTTTCTTTTGGGATACGACAATCACATTTACGATCCACTAATCCATCTTTACTGCATCCCTCACTCCCACACATTGAAGAATTCACACGGAAATTGCGACGCAGTGAAATACGAGTACTATGTGTTCTAAGACATTTCCTTCTAAATCGAGTAACGTCTCTATGGAAACGACAGGATTTTCTTTTGGGATACGACAATCACATTTCCGATCCACTAATCCTTCTTTACTGCATCCCTCACTCCCACACATTGAAGAATTCACACGGAAATTGCGTCGCTGTGAAATACGAGTACTATGTGTTCTAAGACATTTCCTTCTAAATCGAGTAACGTTTCTATGGAAACGACAGGATTTTCTTTTGGGATACGACAATCACATTTCCGATCCACTAATCCTTCTTTACTGCATCCCTCACTCCCACACATTGAAGAATTCACACGGAAATTGCGTCGCTGTGAAATACGAGTACTATGTGTTCTAAGACATTTCCTTCTAAATCGAGTAACGTTTCTATGGAAACGACAGGATTTTCTTTTGGCATACGACAATCTCATTTCCGATCCACTAATCGTTCTTTACTGCATCCCTCACTCCCAAACATTGACGAATTCACACGGAAATTCCGTCGCCATGTAATATGAGTACTATGTGTTCTAAGACATTTCCTTCTAAATCGAGTAACGTTTCTATGGAAACGACAGGATTTTCTTTTGGGATACGACAATCTCATTTCCGATCCACTAATCGTTCTTTACTGCATCCCTCACTCCCAAACATTGACGAATTCACACGGAAATTCCGTCGGTATGAAATACGAGTACTATGTGATCTAAGACATTTCCTTCTAAATCGAGTAACGTTTCTATGGAAACGACTGGATTTTCTTTTATGATACGACAATCTCATTTCCGATCCACTAATCCTTCTTTACTGCATCCCTCACTCCCAAACATTGACGAATTCACACGGAAATTCCGTCGCTGTGAAATACGAGTACTATGTGTTCTAAGACATTTATTTCTAAATCGAGTAACGTTTCTATGGAAACGAAAGGATTTTCTTTTGGGATACGACAATCTCATTTCCGATCCACTAATCCTTCTTTACTGCATCCCTCACTCCCAAACATTCACGAATTCACACGGAAATTCCGTCGCTATGAAATACGAATACTATGTGATCTAAGACATTTCCTTCTAAATCGAGTAACGTTTCTATATAAACGACAGGCTTTTCTTTTGGGATACGACAATCTCATTTCCCATCCACTAATCGTTCTTTACTGCATCCCTCACTCCCAAACATTGACGAATTCACAGGAAATTCCGTCGCTGTGAAATACGAGTAATATGTGTTCTATGACATTTCCATCTAAATCGAGTAACGTTTCTATGGAAACAACAGGATTTTCTTTTGGGATACGACAATCACATAACCGATCCACTAATCCTTCTTTACTGCATCCCTCACTCCCACACATTGAAGAATTCACACGGAAATTCCGTCGCTATGAAATCCGAGTACTACGTGATCTAAGACATTTCCTTCTAAATCGAGTAACATTTCTATGGAAACGACAGGATTTTCTTTTGGGATACGACAATCAAATTTCCGATCCACTAATCTTTCTTTACTGCATCCCTCACTCCCAAACATTGACGAATTCACACGGAAATTCCGTCGCTATGAAATACGAGTACTATGTGTTCTAAGAGATTTCCTTCTAAATCGAGTAACGGTTCTATGGAAACGACAGGATTTTCGTTTGGGATACGACAATCACATTTCCGATCCACTAATCCTTCTTTACTGCATCCCTCACTCCCAAACATTGACGAATTCACACGGAAATTCCGTCGCTCTGAAATACGAGTACTATGTGTTCTAAGACATTTCCTTCTAAATCGAGTAACGTTTCTATGGAAACGACAGGATTTTCTTTTGGGATACGACAATCTCATTTCCGATCCACTAATCCTTCTTTACTGCATCCCTCACTCCCAAACATTGACGAATTCACACGGAAATTCCGTCGCTATGAAATCCGAGTACTACGTGATCTAAGACATTTCCTTCTAAATCGAGTAACGTTTCTATGGAAACGACAGGATTTTCTTTTGGGATACGACAATCTCATTTCCGATCCACTAATCGGTCTTTACTGCATCCCTCACTCCCAAACATTGACGAATTCACACGGAAATTCCGTCGCTATGAAATACGAGTACTATGTGTTCTAAGACATTTCCTTCTAAATCGAGTAACGTTTCTGTGGAAACGACAGGATTTTCTTTTGGGATACGACAATGTCATTTCCGATCCACTAATCCTTCTTTACTGCGTCCCTCACTCCCAAACATTGACGAATTCACACGGAAATTCCGTCGCTGTGAAATACGAGTACCATGTGTTCTAAGACATTTCCTTCTAAATCGAGTAACGTTTCTATGGAAACGACAGGATTTTCTTTTTGGATACGACAATCTCATTTCCGATCCACTAATTCTTCTTTACTGCATCCCTCACTCCCAAACATTGACGAATTCACACGGAAATTCCGTCGCTGTGAAATACGAGTACTATGTGTTCAAAGACATTTCCTTCTAAATCGAGTAACGTTTCTATGGAAACGACAGGATTTCCTTTTGGGATACGACAATCTCATTTCCGATCCACTAATCCTTCTTTACTGCATCCCTCACTCCCAAACATTGTCTAATTCACACGGAAATTCCATCGCTGTGAAATACGAGTACTATGTGTTCTAAGACATTTCCTTCTAAATCGAGTAACGTTTCTATGGAATCGACAGGATTTTCTTTTGGGATATGACAATCTCATTTCCGATCCACTAATCCTTCTTTACTGCATCCCTCACTCAAAAACATTGAAGATTTCACACGGAAATTCCGTCGCTATGAAATACGAGTCCAATGTGTTCTAAGACATTTCCTTCTAAATCGAGTAACGTTTCTATGGAAACGACAGGATTTTCTTTTGGGATACGACAATCTCATTTCCGATCCACTAATCCTTCTTTACTGCATCCCTCACTCCCAAACCTTGACGAATTCACACGGAAATTGCGTCGCTGTGAAATACAAGTACTATGTGTTCTAAGACATTTCCTTCTAAATCGAGTAATGTTTCTATGGAAACGACAGGATTTTCTTTTGGGATACGACAACCTCATTTCCGATCCACTAATCCTTCTTTACTGCATCCCTCACTCCCAAACTTTGACGAATTCACACGGAAATTCCGTCGCTGTGAAATACGAGTACTATGTGATCTAAGAGATTTGCTTCTAAATCGAGTAACGTTTCTATGGAAACGACAGGATTTTCTTTTGGGATACGACAATCACATTTCCGATCCACTAATCATTCTTTACTGCATCCCTCACTCCCACACATTGAAGAATTCACACGGAAATTGCGTCGCTGTGAAATACGAGTACTATGTGTTCTAAGACATTTCCTTCTAAATCGAGTAACCTTTCTATGGAAACGACAGGATTTTCTTTTGGGATACGACAATCACATTTCCGATCCACTAATCATTCTTTACTGCATCCCTCACTCCCAAACATTGACGAATTCACACGGAAATTGCGTCGCTGTGAAATACGAGTACTATGTGTTCTAAGACATTTCCTTCTAAATCGAGTAACGTTTCTATGGAAACGACAGGATTTTCTTTTGGGATACGACAATCACATTTACGATCCGCTAATCGTTCTTTACTGCATCCCTCACTCCCAAACATTGACGAATTCACACGGAAATTCCGTCGCCATGTAATATGAGTACTATGTGTTCTAAGACATTTCCTTCTAAATCGAGTAACGTTTCTATGGAAACGACAGGATTTTCTTTTGGGATACGACAATCTCATTTCCGATCCACTAATCGTTCTTTACTGCATCCCTCACTCCCAAACATTGACGAATTCGCACGGAAATTCCGTCGCTATGAAATACGAGTACTATGTGATCTAAGACATTTCCTTCTAAATCGAGTAACGTTTCTATGGAAACGACAGGATTTTCTTTTATGATACGACAATCTCACTTCCGATCCACTAATCCTTCTTTACTGCATCCCTCACTCCCAAACATTGACGAATTCACACGGAAATTCCGTCGCTGTGAAATACGAGTACTATGTGTTCTAAGACATTTCCTTCTAAATCGAGTAACGTTTCTATGGAAACGACAGGATTTTCTTTTGGGATACGACAATCTCATTTCCGATCCACTAATCCTTCTTTACTGCATGCCTCACTCCCAAACATTGAAGAATTCACACGGAAATTGCGTCGCTGTGAAATACGAGTACTATGTGTTCTAAGACATTTCCTTCTAAATCGAGTAACGTTTCTATGGAAACGACAGGATTTTCTTTTGGGATACGACAATCTCATTTCCGATCCACTAATCCTTCTTTACTGCATCCCTCACTCCCAAACATTGACGAATTCACACGGAAATTCCGTCGCTGTGAAATACGAGTATTATGTGTTCTAAGACATTTCCTTCTAAATCGAGTAACGTTTCTATGGAAACAACAGGATTTTCTTTTGGGATACGACAATCACATAACCGATCCACTAATCCTTCTTTACTGCATCCCTCACTCCCACACATTGAAGAATTCACACGGAAATTCCGTCGCTGTGAAATACGAGTACTATGTGTTCTAAGACATTTCCTTCTAAATCGAGTAACATTTCTATGGAAACGACAGGATTTTCTTTTTGGATACGACAATCAAATTTCCGATCCACTAATCCTTCTTTACTGCATCCCTCACTCCCAAACATTGACGAATTCACACGGAAATTCCGTCGCTATGAAATACGAGTACTATGTGTTCTAAGACATTTCCTTCTAAATCGAGTAACGTTTCTATGGAAACGACAGGATTTTCGTTTGGGATACGACAATCACATTTCCGAACCACTAATCCTTCTTTACTGCACCCCTCACTCCCAAACATTGACGAATTCACACGGAAATTCCGTCGCTGTGAAATACGAGTACTATGTGTTCTAAGACATTTCCTTCTAAATCGAGTAACGTTTCTATGGAAACGACAGGATTTTCTTTAAGGATACGACAATCACATTTCCGATCCACTAATCCTTCCTTACTGCATCCCTCACTCCCACACATTGAAGAAGTCACACGGAAATTCCGTCGCTATGAAATACGAGTACTATGTGTTCTAAGACATTTCCTTCTAAATCGGGTATCGTTTCTATGGAAACGACAGGATTTTCTTTTGGGATACGACAATCACATTTCCGATCCACTAATCCCTCTTTACTGCATCCCTCACTCCCACACATTGAAGAATTCACACGGAAATTCCGTCGCTGTGAAATACGAGTACTATGTGTTCTAAGACATTTCCTTCTAAATCGAGTAACGTTTCTATGGAAACGACAGGACTTTCTTTTGGGATACGACAATCACATTTCCGATCCACTAATCCTTCTTTACTGCATCCCTCACTCCCACACATTGAAGAATTCACACGGAAATTCCGTCGCTGTGAAATACGAGTACTAAGTGTTCTAAGGCATTTCCTTCTAAATCGAGTAACGTTTCTATGGAAACGACAGAATTTTCTTTTGGGATACGACAATCACATTTCCGATCCACTAATCCTTCTTTACTGCATCCCTCTCTCCCACACATTGAAGAATTCACACGGAAATTGCGTCGCTGTTAAATACGAGTACTATGTGTTCTAAGACATTTCCTTCTAAATCGAGTAACGTTTCTATGGAAACGACAGGATTTTCTTTTGGGATACGACAATCTCATTTCCGATCCACTAATCCTTCTTTACTGCATCCCTCACTCCCAAACATTGACGAATTCACACGGAAATTGCGTCGCTGTGAAATACGAGTACTATATGTACTAAGACAATTCCTTCTAAATCGAGTAATGTTTCTATGGAAACGACAGGATTTTCTTTTGGGATACGACAATCACATTTCCGATCCACTAATCCTTCTTTACTGCATCCCTCACTCCCACACATTGAAGAATTCACACGGAAATTGCGTCGCTGTGAAATACGAGTACTATGTGTTCTAAGACATTTCCTTCTAAATCGAGTAACGTTTCTATGGAAACGACAGGATTTTCTTTTGGGATACGACAATCACATTTCCGAACCACTAATCCTTCTTTACTGCATCCCTCACTCCCACACATTGAAGAATTCACACGGAAATTCCGTCGCTGTGAAATACGAGTACTACGTGTTCTAAGACATTTCCTTCTAAATCGCGTAACGTTTCTATGGAAACGACAGGATTTTCTTTTGGGATACGACAATCACATTTCCGATCCACTAATCCTTCTTTACTGCATCCCTCACTCCCACACATTGAAGAATTCACACGGAAATTCCGTCGCTGTGAAATTCGAGTACTACGTGTTCTAAGACATTTCCTTCTAAATCGCGTAACGTTTCTATGGAAACGACAGGATTTTCTTTTGGGATACGACAATCACATTTCCGATCCACTAATCCTTCTTTACTGCATCCCTCACTCCCACACATTGAAGAATTCACACGGAAATTCCGTCGCTGTGAAATACGAGTACTATGTGTTCTAAGACATTTCCTTCTAAATCGAGTAACGTTTCTATGGAAACGACAGGATTTTCTTTTGGGATACGACAATCACATTTCCGATCCACTAATCCTTCTTTACTGCATCCCTCACTCCCACACATTGAAGAATTCACACGGAAATTGCGTCGCTGTGAAATACGAGTACTATGTGTTCTAAGACATTTCCTTCTAAATCGAGTAGCGTTTCTATGGAAACGACAGGATTTTGTTTTGGGATACGACAATCACATTTCCGATCCACTAATCCTTCTTTACTGCATCCCTCACTCTTACAAATTGAAGAATTCACACGGAAATTGCGTCGCTGTGAAATACGAGTACTATGTGTTCTAAGACATTTCCTTCTAAATCGAGTAACGTTTCTATGGAAACGACAGGATTTTCTTTTGGGATACGACAATCACGTTTCCGATCCACTAATCCTTGTTTACTGCATCCCTCACTCCCACACATTGAAGAATTCACACAGAAATTGCGTCGCTGTGAAATTCGAGTAGTATGTGTTCTAAGACATTTCCTTCTAAATCGAGTAACGTTTCTATGGAAACGACAGGATTTTCTTTTGGGATACGACAATCACATTTCCGATCCACTAATCCTTCTTTACTGCATCCCTCACTCCCACACATTGAAGAATTCACACGGAAATTGCGTCGCTGTGAAATACGAGTACTATGTGTTCTAAGACATTTCCTTCTAAATCGAGTAACGTTTCTATGGAAACGACCGGATTTTCTTTTGGGATACGACAATCACATTTCCGATCCACTAATCCTTCTTTACTGCATCCCTCACTCCCACACATTGAAGAATTCACACGGAAATTGCGTCGCTGTGAAATACGAGTACTATGTGTTCTAAGACATTTCCTTCTAAATCGAGTAACGTTTCTATGGAAACGACAGGATTTTCTTTTGGGATACGACAATCTCATTTCCGATCCACTAATCCTTCTTTACTGCATCCCTCACTCCCAAACATTGACGAATTCACACGGAAATTGCGTCGCTGTGAAATACGAGTACTATGTGTTCTAAGACATTTCCTTCTAAATCGAGTAACGATTCTATGGAAACGACAGGATTTTCTTTTGGGATACGACAATCACATTTCCGATCCACTAATCCTTCTTTACTGCATCCCTCACTCCCACACATTTAAGAATTCACACGGAAATTGCGTCGCTGTAAAATACGAGTACTATTTGTTCTAAGACATATCCTTCTAAATCGAGTAACGTTTCTATGGAAACGACAGGATTTTCTTTTGGGATACGACAACCACATTTCCAATCCACTAATCCTTCTTTACTGCATCTCTCACTCCCACACATTGAAGAATTCACACGGAAATTGCGTCGCTGTGAAATACGAGTACTATGTGTTCTAAGACATGTCCTTCTAAATCGAGTAACGTTTCTATGGAAACGACAGGATTTTCTTTTGGGATACGACAATCACATTTCCGATCCACTAATCCTTCTTTACTGCAACCCTCACTCCCATACAGTGAAGAATTCACACGGAAATTCCGTCGCTGTGAAATACAAGTACTATGTGTTCTAAGACATTTCCTTCTAAATCGAGTAACGTTTCTATGGAAACGACAGGATTTTCTTTTGGGATACGACGATCTCATTTCCGATCCACTAATCCTTCTTAACTGCATCCCTCACTCCCAAACATTGACGAATTCACACGGAAATTGCGTCGCTGTGAAATACGAGTACTATGTGTTCTAAGACATTTCCTTCTAAATCGAGTAACGTTTCTATGGAAACGACAGGATTTTCTTTTGGGATACGACAATCTCATTTCCGATCCACTAATCCTTCTTTACTGCATCCCTCACTCCCAAACATTGACGAATTCACACGGAAATTCCGTCGCTGTGAAATACGAGTACTATGTGTTCTAAGACATTTCCTTCTAAATCGAGTAACGTTTCTATGGAAACGACAGGATTTTCTTTTGGGATACGACAATCATATTTCCGATCCACTAATCCTTCTTTACTGCATCCCTCACTCCCACACATTGAAGAATTCACACGGAAATTGCGTCGCTGTGAAATACGAGTACTATGTGTTCTAAGACATTTCCTTCTAAATCGGGTATCGTTTCTATGGAAACGACAGGATTTTCTTTTGGGATACGACAATCACATTTCCGATCCACTAATCCCTCTTTACTGCATCCCTCACTCCCACACATTGAAGAATTCACACGGAAATTCCGTCGCTGTGAAATACGAGTACTATGTGTTCTAAGACATTTCCTTCTAAATCGAGTAACGTTTCTATGGAAACGACAGGACTTTCATTTGGGATACGACAATCACATTTCCGATCCACTAATCCTTCTTTACTGCATCCCTCACTCCCACACATTGAAGAATTCACACGGAAATTCCGTCGCTGTGAAATACGAGTACTATGTGTTCTAAGGCATTTCCTTCTAAATCGAGTAACGTTTCTATGGAAACGACAGAATTTTCTTTTGGGATACGACAATCACATTTCCGATCCACTAATCCTTCTTTACTGCATACCTCTCTCCCACACATTGAAGAATTCACACGGAAATTGCGTCGCTGTTAAATACGAGTACTATGTGTTCTAAGACATTTCCTTCTAAATCGAGTAACGTTTCTATGGAAACGACAGGATTTTCTTTTGGGATACGACAATCTCACTTCCGATCCACTAATCCTTCTTTACTGCATCCCTCACTATCAAACATTGACGAATTCACACGGAAATTGCGTCGCTGTGAAATACGAGTACTATATGTTCTAAGACAATTCCTTCTAAATCGAGTAACGTTTCTATGGATACGACAGGATTTTCTTTTGGGATACGACAATCACATTTCCGATCCACTAATCCTTCTTTACTGCATCCCTCACTCCCACACATTGAAGAATTCACACGGAAATTGCGTCGCTGTGAAATACGAGTACTATGTGTTCTAAGACATTTCCTTCTAAATCGAGTAACGTTTCTATGGAAACGACAGGATTTTCTTTTGGGATACGACAATCACATTTCCGAACCACTAATCCTTCTTTACTGCATCGCTCACTCCCACACATTGAAGAATTCACACGGAAATTGCGTCGCTGTGAAATACGAGTACTATGTGTTCTAAGACAATTCCTTCTAAATCGAGTAACATTTCTATGGAAACGACAGGATTTTCTTTTGGGATACGACAATCACATTTCCGATCCACTAATCCTTCTTTACTGCATCCCTCACTCCCACACATTGAAGAATTCACACGGAAATTCCGTCGCTGTGAAATACGAGTACTACGTGTTTTAAGACATTTCCTTCTAAATCGCGTAACGTTTCTATGGAAACGACAGGATTTTCTTTTGGGATACGACAATCACATTTCCGATCCACTAATCCTTCTTTACTGCATCCCTCACTCCCACACATTGAAGAATTCACACGGAAATTCCGTCGCTGTGAAATACGAGTACTATGTGTTCTAAGACATTTCCTTCTAAATCGAGTAACGTTTCTATGGAAACGGCAGGATTTTCATTTGGGTTACGACAATCACATTTCCGATCCACTAATCCTTCTTTACTGCATCCCTCACTCCCACACATTGAAGAATTCACACGGAAATTGCGTCGCTGTGAAATACGAGTACTATGTGTTCTAAGACATTTCCTTCTAAATCGAGTAACGTTTCTATGGAAACGACAGGATTTTCTTTTGGGATACGACAATCACATTTCCGATCCACTAATCCTTCTTTACTGCATCCCTCACTCCCACACATTGAAGAATTCACACGGAAATTGCGTCGCTGTGAAATACGAGTACTATGTGTTCTAAGACATTTCCTTCTAAATCGAGTAGCGTTTCTATGGAAACGACAGGATTTTGTTTTGGGATACGACAATCACATTTCCGATCCACTAATCCTTCTTTACTGCATCCCTCACTCTTACAAATTGAAGAATTCACACGGAAATTGCGTCGCTGTGAAATACGAGTACTATGTGTTCTAAGACATTTCCTTCTAAATCGAGTAACGTTTCTATGGAAACGACAGGATTTTCTTTTGGGATACGACAATCACGTTTCCGATCCACTAATCCTTGTTTACTGCATCGCTCACTCCCACACATTGAAGAATTCACACGGAAATTGCGTCGCTGTGAAATTCGAGTAGTATGTGTTCTAAGACATTTCCTTCTAAATCGAGTAACGTTTCTATGGAAACGACAGGATTTTCTTTTGGGATACGACAATCACATTTCCGATCCACTAATCCTTCTTTACTGCATCCCTCACTCCCACACATTGAAGAATTCACACGGAAATTGCGTCGCTGTGAAATACGAGTACTATGTGTTCTAAGACATTTCCTTCTAAATCGAGTAACGTTTCTATGGAAACGACCGGATTTTCTTTTGGGATACGACAATCACATTTCCGATCCACTAATCCTTCTTTACTGCATCCCTCACTCCCACACATTGAAGAATTCACACGGAAATTGCGTCGCTGTGAAATACGAGTACTATGTGTTCTAAGACATTTCCTTCTAAATCGAGTAACGTTTCTATGGAAACGACAGGATTTTCTTTTGGGATACGACAATCTCATTTCCGATCCACTAATCCTTCTTTACTGCATCCCTCACTCCCAAACATTGACGAATTCACACGGAAATTGCGTCGCTGTGAAATACGAGTACTATGTGTTCTAAGACATTTCCTTCTAAATCGAGTAACGTTTCTATGGAAACGACAGGATTTTCTTTTGGGATACGACAATCACATTTCCGATCCACTAATCCTTCTTTACTGCATCCCTCACTCCCACACATTGAAGAATTCACACGGAAATTGCGTCGCTGTAAAATACGAGTACTATGTGTTCTAAGACATTTCCTTCTAAATCGAGTAACGTTTCTATGGAAACGACAGGATTTTCTTTTGGGATACGACAACCACATTTCCAATCCACTAATCCTTCTTTACTGCATCCCTCACTCCCACACATTGAAGAATTCACACGGAAATTGCGTCGCTGTGAAATACGAGTACTATGTGTTCTAAGACATGTCCTTCTAAATCGAGTAACATTTCTATGGAAACGACAGGATTTTCTTTTGGGATACGACAATCACATTTTCGATCCACTAATCCTTCTTTACTGCAACCCTCACTCCCATTCATTGAAGAATTCACACGGAAATTCCGTCGCTGTGAAATACAAGTACTATGTGTTCTAAGACATTTCCTTCTAAATCGAGTAACGTTTCTATGGAAACGACAGGATTTTCTTTTGGGATACGACGATCTCATTTCCGATCCACTAATCCTTCTTAACTGCATCCCTCACTCCCAAACATTGACGAATTCACACGGAAATTGCGTCGCTGTGAAATACGAGTACTATGTGTTCTAAGACATTTCCTTCTAAATCGAGTAACGTTTCTATGGAAACGACAGGATTTTCTTTTGGGATACGACAATCTCATTTCCGATCCACTAATCCTTCTTTACTGCATCCCTCACTCCCAAACATTGACGAATTCACACGGAAATTCCGTCGCTGTGAAATACGAGTACTATGTGTTCTAAGACATTTCCTTCTAAATCGAGTAACGTTTCTATGGAAACGACAGGATTTCCTTTTGGGATACGACAATCGCATTTCCGATCCACTACTCCTTCTTTACTGCATCCCTCACTCCCAAACATTGACGAATTCACACGGAAATTGCGTCGCTGTGAAATACGAGTACTATGTGTTCTAAGACATTTCCTTCTAAATCGAGTAACGTTTCTATGGAAACGACAGGATTTTCTTTTGGGATACGACAATCACCTTTCCGATCCACTAATCCTTCTTTACAGCAACCCTCACTTCCAAACATTGACGAATTCACACGGAAATTCAGACGCTATGAAATACGAGTACTATGTGTTCTAAGACATCTCCTTCTAAATCGAGTAACGTTTCTATGGAAACGACAGGATTTTCTTTTGGGATACGACAAATACATTTCCGATCCACTACTCCTTCTTTACTGCATCCCTCACTCCCACACATTGAAGAATTCACACGGAAATTGCGTCGCTGTGATATACGAGTACTATGTGTTCTAAGACATTTCCTTCTAAATCGAGTAACGTTTCTATGGAAACGACCGGATTTTCTTTTGGGATACGACAATCACATTTCCGATCCACTAATCCTTCTTTACAGCAACCCTCACTTCCAAACATTGACGAATTCACACGGAAATTCCGTTGCTGTGAAATACGAGTACTATGTGTTCTAAGACATTTCCTTCTAAATCGAGTAACGTTTCTATGGAAACGACAGGATTTTCTTTTGGGATACGACAATCACCTTTCCGATCCACTAATCCTTCTTTACAGCAACCCTCACTTCCAAACATTGACGAATTCACACGGAAATTCCGACGCTATGAAATACGAGTACTATGTGTTCTAAGACATTTCCTTCTAAATCGAGTAACGTTTCTATGGAAACGACAGGATTTTCTTTTGGGATACGACAAATACATTTCCGATCCACTACTCCTTCTTTACTGCATCCCTCACTCCCACACATTGAAGAATTCACACGGAAATTGCGTCGCTGTGATATACGAGTACTATGTGTTCTAAGACATTTCCTTCTAAATCGAGTAACGTTTCTATGGAAACGACAGGATTTTCTTTTGGGATACGACAATCTCATTTCCGATCCACTAATCCTTCTTTACTGCATCCCTCACTCCCAAACATTGACGAATTCACACGGAAATTCCGTCGCTGTGAAATACGAGTACTATGTGTTCTAAGACATTTCCTTCTAAATCGAGTAACGTTTCTATGGAAACGACAGGATTTTCTTTTGGGATACGACAATCACATTTCCGATCCACTACTCCTTCTTTACTGCATCCCTCACTCCCACACATTGAAGAATTCACACGGAAATTGCGTCGCTGTGAAATACGAGTACTATGTGTTCTAAGACATTTCCTTCTAAATCGAGTAACGTTTCTATGGAAACGACAGGATTTTCTTTTGGGATACGACAATCACCTTTCCGATCCACTAATCCTTCTTTACAGCAACCCTCACTTCCAAACATTGACGAATTCACACGGAAATTCCGACGCTATGAAATACGAGTACTATGTGTTCTAAGACATTTCCTTCCAAATCGAGTAACGTTTCTATGGAAACGACAGGATTTTCTTTTGGGATGCGACAAATACATTTCCGATCCACTACTCCTTCTTTACTGCATCCCTCACTCCCACACATTGAAGAATTCACACGGAAATTGCGTCGCTGTGATATACGAGTACTATGTGTTCTAAGACATTTCCTTCTAAATCGAGTAACGTTTCTATGGAAACGACAGGATTTTCTTTTGGGATACGACAATCACATTTCCGATCCACTAATCCTTCTTTACAGCAACCCTCACTTCCAAACATTGACGAATTCACACGGAAATTCCGTCGCTATGAAATACGAGTAGTATGTGTTCTAAGACATTTCCTTCTAAATCGAGTAACGTTTCTATGGAAACGACAGGATTATCTTTTGGGATACGACAATCACATTTCCGATCCACTAATCCTTCTTTACTGCATCCCTCACTCCCAGACATTGAGGAATTCACACGGAAATTCCGTCGATATGAAATATGAGTACTATGTGTTGTAAGACATTACCTTCTAAATCGAGTATCGTTTCTATGGAAACGACTGTATTTTCTTTTGGGATACGACAATCACATTTCCGATCCAGTAATCCTTCTTTACTGCATCTCTCACTCCCACACATTGAAGTATTCACACGGAAATTGCGTCGCTGTGAAATACGAGTACTATATGTTCTAAGACATTTCCTTCTAAATCGAGTAACGTTTCTATGGAAACGACAAGATTTTTTTTTGGGATACGACAATCACATTTCCGATCCACTAATCCTTCTTTACTGCATCCCTCACTCCCACACATTGAATAATTCACACGGAAATTGCGTCGCTGTGAAATACGAGTACTATGTGTTCTAAGACATTTCCTTCTAAATCGAGTAACGTTTCTATGGAAACGACAGAATTTTCTTTTGGGATACGACAAACACATTTCCGATCCACTAATCCTTCATTACTGCGTCCCTCACTCCCACACATTGAAGAATTCACACGGAAATTGCGTCGCTGTGAAATACGAGTACTATGTGTTCTAAGACATTTCCTTCTAAATCGAGTAAAGTTTATATGGAAACGACAGGATTTTCTTTTGGGATACGACAATCTCATTTCCGATCCACTAATCCTTCTTTACTGCATCCCTCACTCCCAAACATTGACGAATTCACACGGAAATTCCGTCGCTGTGAAATACGAGTACTATGTGTTCTAAGACGTTTCCTTCTAAATCGAGTAACGTTTCTATGGAAACGACAGGATTTTCTTTTGGGATACGACAATCACATTTCCGATCCACTAATCCTTCTTTACTGCATACCTCACTCCCAGACATTGAAGAATTCACACGGAAATTGCGTCGCTGTGAAATACGAGTACTGTGTGTTCTAAGACATTTCCTTCTAAATCGAGTAACGTTTCTATGGAAACGACAGGATTTTCTTTTGGGATACGACAATCTCATTTCCGATCCCCTAATCCTTCTATACTGCATCCCGCACTCCCAAACATTGACGAATTCACACGGAAATTCCGTCGCTGTGAAATACGAGTACTATGTGTTCTAAGACATTTCCTTCTAAATCGAGTAACGTTTCTATGGAAACAACAGGATTTTCTTTTGGGATACGACAATCACATTTCCGATCCACTAATCCTTCTTTACTGCATCCCTCACTCCCACACATTGAAGAATTCACATGGAAATTGCGTCGCTGTGAAATACGAGTACTATGTGTTCTAAGACATTTCCTTCTAAATCGAGTAACGTTTCTATGGAAACGACAGGATTTTCTTTTGGGATACGACAATCTCATTTCCGATCCACTAATCCTTCTTTACTGCATCCCTCACTCCCAAACATTGACGAATTCACACGGAAATTGCGTCGCTGTGAAATACGAGTACTATGTGTTCTAAGACATTTCCTTCTAAATCGAGTAACGTTTCTATGGAAACGACAGGATTTTCTTTTGGGATACGACAATCTCATTTCCGATAAACTAATCCTTCTTTACTGCATCCCTCACTCCC
Source organism: Schistocerca piceifrons (assembly GCF_021461385.2). Classification (NCBI taxonomy): domain Eukaryota; kingdom Metazoa; phylum Arthropoda; class Insecta; order Orthoptera; family Acrididae; genus Schistocerca; species Schistocerca piceifrons. The sequence goes on along the minus strand of NC_060144.1, from coordinate 600,194,518 downwards.
AAACATTGACGAATTCACACGGAAATTCCGTCGCTGTGAAATACGAGTACTATGTGTTCTAAGACATTTCCTTCCAAATCTAGTAACGTTTCTATGGAAACGACCGGACTTTCTTTTGGGATACGACAATCACATTTCCGATCCACTAATCCTTCTTTACTGCATCCCTCACTCCCAAACATTGACGAATTCACACGGAAATTCCGTCGCTGTGAAATACGAGTACTATGTGTTCTAAGACATTTCCTTCTAAATCGAGTAACGTTTCTATGGAAACGACAGGATTTTCTTTTGGGATACGACAATCACATTTCCGATCCACTAATCCTTCTTTACTGCATCCCTCACTCCCACACATTGAAGAATTCACACGGAAATTGCGTCGCTGTAAAATACGAGTACTATGTGTTCTAAGACATTTCCTTCTAAATCGAGTAACGTTTCTATGGAAACGACAGGATTTTCTTTTGGGATACGACAACCACATTTCCAATCCACTAATCCTTCTTTACTGCATCCCTCACTCCCACACATTGAAGAATTCACACGGAAATTGCGTCGCTGTGAAATACGAGTACTATGTGTTCTAAGACATGTCCTTCTAAATCGAGTAACGTTTCTATGGAAACGACAGGATTTTCTTTTGGGATACGACAATCTCATTTCCGATCCACTAATCCTTCTTAACTGCATCCCTCACTCCCAAACATTGACGAATTCACACGGAAATTGCGTCGCTGTGAAATACGAGTACTATGTGTTCTAAGACATTTCCTTCTAAATCGAGTAACGTTTCTATGGAAACGACAGGATTTTCTTTTGGGATACGACAATCTCATTTCCGATCCACTAATCCTTCTTTACTGCATCCCTCACTCCCAAACATTGACGAATTCACACGGAAATTCCGTCGCTGTGAAATACGAGTACTATGTGTTCTAAGACATTTCCTTCTAAATCGAGTAACGTTTCTATGGAAACGACAGGATTTTCTTTTGGGATACAACAATCACATTTCCGATCCACTACTCCTTCTTTACTGCATCCCTCTCTCCCACACATTGAAGAATTCACACGGAAATTGCGTCGCTGTGAAATACGAGTACTATGTGTTCTAAGACATTTCCTTCTAAATCGAGTAACGTTTCTATGGAAACGACAGGATTTTCTTTTGGGATACGACAATCACAAATCCCGATCCACTAATCCTTCTTTACAGCAACCCTCACTTCCAAACATTGACGAATTCACACTAAAATTCCGACGCTATGAAATACGAGTACTATGTGTTCTAAGACATTTCCTTCTAAATCGAGTAACGTTTCTATGGAAACGACAGGATTTTCTTTTGGGATACGACAAATACATTTCCGATCCACTACTCCTTCTTTACTGCATCCCTCACTCCCACACATTGAAGAATTCACACGGAAATTGCGTCGCTGTGATATACGAGTACTATGTGTTCTAAGACATTTCCTTCTAAATCGAGTAACGTTTCTATGGAAACGACAGGATTTTCTTTTGGGATACGACAATCACATTTCCGATCCACTAATCCTTCTTTACAGCAACCCTCACTTCCAAACATTGACGAATTCACACGGAAATTCCGTCGCTATGAAATACGAGTACTATGTGTTCTAAGACATTTCCTTCTAAATCGAGTAACGTTTCTATGGAAACGACAGGATTTTCTTTTGGGATACGACAATCACATTTCCGATCCACTAATCCTTCTTTACTGCATCCCTCACTCCCAGACATTGAGGAATTCACACGGAAATTCCGTCGCTATGAAATATGAGTACTATGTGTTGTAAGACATTACCTTCTAAATCGAGTATCGTTTCTATGGAAACGACTGTATTTTCTTTTGGGATACGACAATCACATTTCCGATCCAGTAATCCTTCTTCACTGCATCCCTCACTCCCACACATTGAAGTATTCACACGGAAATTGCGTCGCTGTGAAATACGAGTACTATATGTTCTAAGACATTTCCTTCTAAATCGAGTAACGTTTCTATGGAAACGACAAGATTTTCTTTTGGGATACGACAATCACATTTCCGATCCACTAATCCTTCTTTACTGCATCCCTCACTCCCACACATTGAATAATTCACACGGAAATTGCGTCGCTGTGAAATACGAGTACTATGTGTTCTAAGACATTTCCTTCTAAATCGAGTAACATTTCTGTGGAAACGACCGAATTTTCTTTTGGGATACGACAATCACATTTCCGATCCACTAATCCTTCATTACTGCGTCCCTCACTCCCACACATTGAAGAATTCACACGGAAATTGCGTCGCTGTGAAATACGAGTACTATGTGTTCTAAGACATTTCCTTCTAAATCGAGTAACGTTTATATGGAAACGACAGGATTTTCTTTTGGGATACGACAATCTCATTTCCGATCCACTAATCCTTCTTTACTGCATCCCTCACTCCCAAACATTGACGAATTCACACGGAAATTCCGTCGCTGTGAAATACGAGTACTATGTGTTCTAAGACGTTTCCTTCTAAATCGAGTAACGTTTCTATGGAAACGACAGGATTTTCTTTTGGGATACGACAATCACATTTCCGATCCACTAATCCTTCTTTACTGCATACCTCACTCCCAAACATTGAAGAATTCACACGGAAATTGCGTCGCTGTGAAATACGAGTACTGTGTGTTCTAAGACATTTCCTTCTAAATTGAGTAACGTTTCTATGGAAACGACAGGATTTTCTTTTGGGATACGACAATCTCATTTCCGATCCCCTAATCCTTCTTTACTGCATCCCTCACTCCCAAACATTGACGAATTCACACGGAAATTGCGTCGCTGTGAAATACGAGTACTATGTGTTCTAAGACATTTCCTTCTAAATCGAGTAACGTTTCTATGGAAACAACAGGATTTTCTTTTGGGATACGACAATAACATTTCCGATCCACTAATCCTTCTTTACTGCATCCCTCACACCCACACATTGAAGAATTCACACGGAAATTCCGTCGCTGTGAAATACGAGTACTATGTGTTCTAAGACATTTCCTTCTAAATCGAGTAACATTTCTATGGAAACGACAGGATTTTCTTTTGGAATACGGCAATCACATTTCCGATCCACTAATCCTTCTTTACTGCATCCCTCACTCCCAAACATTGACGAATTCACACGGAAATTCCGTCGCTATGAAATACGAGTACTATGTGTTCTAAGACATTTCCTTCTAAATCGAGTAACGTTTCTATGGAAACGACAGGATTTTCTTTTGGGATACGACAATCTCATTTCCGATCCACTAATCGTTCTTTACTGCATCCCTCACTCCCAAACATTGACGAATTCACACGGAAATTCCGTCGCTATGAAATACGAGTACTTTGTGTTCTAAGACATTTCCTTCTAAATCGAGTAACGTTTCTATGGAAACGACAGGATTTTCTTTTGGGATACGAGAATGTCATTTCCGATCCACTAATCCTTCTTTAATGCATGCCTCACTCCCATACATTGACGAATTCACACGGAAATTGCGTCGCTGTGAAATACGAGTACTATGTGTTCTAAGACATTTCCTTCTAAATCGAGTAACGTTTCTATGGAAACGACAGGATTTTCTTTTGGGATACGACAATCTCATTTTCGATCCACTAATCCTTCTTTACTGCATCCCTCACTCCCAAACATTGACGAATTCACACGGAAATTCCGTTGCTGTGAAATTCGAGTACTACGTGTTCTAAGACATTTCCTTCTAAATCGAGTAACGTTTCTATGGAAACGACAGGATTTTCTTTTGGGATACGACAATCTCATTTCCGATCCTCTAATCCTTCTTTACTGCATCCCTCACTCCCAATCATTGACGAATTCACACGGAAATTCCATCGCTGTGAAATACGGGTACTATGTGTTCTAAGACATTTCCTTCTAAATCGAGTAACGTTTCTATGGAAACGACAGGATTTTCTTTTTGGATACGACAATCTCATTTCCGATCCACTAGTCCTTCTTTACTGCATCCCTCACTCCCAAACATTGACGAATTCACACGGAAATTGCGTCGCTGTGAAATACGAGTACTATTTGTTCTAAGACATTTCCTTCTAAATCGAGTAACGTTTCTATGGAAACGACAGGATTTTCTTTTGGGATACGACAATCACATTTCCGATCCACTACTCCTTCTTTACTGCATCCCTCACTCGCACACATTGAAGAATTCACACGGAAATTGCGTCGCTGTGAAATACGAGTACTATGTGTTCTAAGACATTTCATTCTAAATCGAGTAACGTTTCTATGGAAACGACAAGATTTTCTTTTGGGATACGACAATCACATTTCCGATCCATTAATCCTTCTTTACTGCATCCCTCACTCCCACACATTGAATAATTCACACGGAAATTGCGTCGCTGTGAAATACGAGTACTATGTGTTCAAAGACATTTCCTTCTAAATCGAGTAACGTTTCTATGGAAACGACAGAATTTTCTTTTGGGATACGACAATCACATTTCCGATCCACTAATCCTTCATTACTGCGTCCCTCACTCCCACACATTGAAGAATTCACACGGAAATTGCGTCGCTGTGAAATACGAGTACTATGTGTTCTAAGACATTTCCTTCTAAATCGAGTAACGTTTATATGGAAACGACAGAATTTTCTTTTGGGATACGACAATCTCATTTCCGATCCACTAATCCTTCTTTACTGCATCCCTCACTCCCAAACATTGACGAACTCACACGGAAATTCCGTCGCTGTGAAATACGAGTACTGTGTGTTCTAAGACGTTTCCTTCTAAATCGAGTAACGTTTCTATGGAAGCGACAGGATTTTCTTTTGGGATACGACAATCACATTTCCGATACACTAATCCTTCTTTACTGCATACCCCACTCCCAAACATTGAAGAATTCACACGGAAATTGCGTCGCTGTGAAATACGAGTACTGTGTGTTCTAAGACATTTCCTTCTAAATCGAGTAACGTTTCTATGGAAACGACAGGATTTTCTTTTGGGATACGACAATCTCATTTCCGATCCCCTAATCCTTCTTTACTGCATCCCTCACTCCCAAACATTGACGAAATCACACGGAAATTCCGTCGCTGTGAAATACGAGTACTATGTGTTCTAAGACATTTCCTTCTAAATCGAGTAACGTTTCTATGGAAACAACAGGATTTTCTTTTGGGATACGACAATCACATTTCCGATCCAGTAATCCTTCTTTACTGCATCCCTCACTCCAACACATTGAAGAATTCACACGGAAATTCCGTCGCTGTGAAATACGAGTACTATGTGTTCTAAGACATTTCCTTCTAAATCGAGTAACGTTTCTATGGAAACGACAGGATTTTCTTTTGGGATACGACAATCTCATTTCCGATCCACTAATCCTTCTTAACTGCATCCCTCACTCCCAAACATTGACGAATTCACACGGAAATTGCGTTGCTGTGAAATACGAGTACTATGTGTTCTAAGACATTTCCTTCTAAATCGAGTAACGTTTCTATGGAAACGACAGGATTTTCTTTTGGGATACGACAGTCTCATTTCCGATCCACTAATCCTTCTTTACTGCATCCCTCACTCCCAAACATTGACGAATTCACACGGAAATTGCGTCGCTAGGAAATACGAGTACTATGTGTACTAAGACATTTCCTTCTAAATCGAGTAACGTTTCTATGGAAACAACAGGATTTTCTTTTGGGATACGACAATGTCATTTCCGATCCACTAATCCTTCTTTTACTGCATCCCTCACTCTCATACATTTAGGAATTCACACGGAAATTCCGTCGCTGTGGAATACGAGTACTATGTATTCTAAGACATTTCCTTCTAAATCGAGTAACGTTTCTATGGAAACGACAGGATTTTCTTTTGGGATACGACAATCACATTTCCGATCCACTAATCGTTCTTTACTGCATCCCTCACTCCCAAACATTGACGAATTCACACGGAATTTGCGTCGCTATGAAGTACGAGTATTATGTGTTCTAAGACATTTCCCTCTAAATCGAGTAACGTTTCTATGGAAACGACAGGATTTTCTTTTGGGATACGACAATCTCATTTCCGATCCACTAATCGTTCTTTACTGCATCCCTCACTCACAAACATTGACGAATTCACACGGAAATTGCGTCGCTAGGAAATACGAGTACTATGTGTTCTAAGACATTTCCTTCTAAATCGAGTAACGTTTCTATGGAAACGACAGGATTTTCTTTTGGGATACGACAATCACATTTCCGATCCACTAATCCTTCTTTACTGCATCCCTCACTCCCAAACATTGACGAATTCACACGGAAATTGCGTCGCTATGAAATACGAGTACTATGTGTTCTAAGACATTTCCTTCTAAATCGAGTAACGTTTCTATGGAAACGACAGGATTTTCTTTTGGGATACGACAATCACATTTCCGATCCACTAATCGTTCTTTACTGCATCCCTCACTCCCAAACATTGACGAATTCACACGGAAATTGCGTCGCTATGAAATACGAGTACTATGTGTTCTAAGACATTTCCTTCTAAATCGAGTAACGTTTCTATGGAAACGACAGGATTTTCTTTTGGGATACGACAATCACATTTCCGATCCACTAATCGTTCTTTACTGCATCCCCCTCTCCCAAACATTGACGAATTCACACGGAAATTGCGTCGCTATGAAATACGAGTACTATGTGTTTTAAGACATTTCCTTCTAAATCGAGTAACGTTTCTATGGAAACGACAGGAATTTCTTTTGGGATACGACAATCATATTTCCGATCCACTAATCCTTCTTTACTGCATCCCTCACTCCCAAACATTGACGAATTCACACGGAAATTCCGTCGCTATTAAATACGAGTACTATGTGTTCTAAGAGATTTCCTTCTAAATCGAGTAACGTTTCTATGGAAACGACAGGATTTTCTTTTGGGATACGACAATCTCATTTCCGATCCACCAATCCATCTTTACTGCATCCCTCACTACCAAACATTGACGAATTCACACGGAAATTGCGTCGCTATGAAATACGAGTACTATGTGTTCTAAGACATTTCCTTCTAAATCGAGTAACGTTTCTATGGAAACGACAGGATTTTCTTTTGGGATACGACAATCACATTTCCGATCCACTAATCCTTCTTTACTGCATCCCTCACTCCCAAACATTGACGAATTCACACGGAAATTGCGTCGCTATGAAATACGAGTACTATGTGTTCTAAGACATTTCCTTCTAAATCGAGTAACGTTTCTATGGAAACGACAGGATTTTCTTTTGAGATACGACAATCTCATTTCCGATCCACTAATCGTTCTTTACTGCATCCCTCACTCCCAAACATTGACGAATTCACACGGAAATTGCGTCGCTATGAAATACGAGTACTATGTCTTCTAAGACATTTCCTTCTAAATCGAGTAACGTTTCTATGGAAACGACAGGATTTTCTTTTGGGATACGACAATCACATTTCCGATCCACTAATCCTTCTTTACTGCATCCCTCACTTCCAAACATTGACGATTTCACACGGAAATTGCGTCGCTATGAAATACGAGTACTATGTGTTCTAAGACATTTCCTTCTAAATCGAGTAACGTTTCTATGGAAACGACAGGATTTTCTTTTGGGATACGGCAATCTCATTTCCGATCCACTAATCGTTCTTTACTGCATCCCTCACTCCCTAACATTGACGAATTCACACGGAAATTCCGTCGCTATGAAATACGAGTACTATGTGTTCTAAGGCATTTCCTTCTAAATCGAGTAACGTTTCTATGGAAACGACAGGATTTTCTTTTGGGAAACGACAATCACATTTCCGATCCACTAATCGTTCTTTACTGCATCCCTCACTCCCAAACATTGACGAATTCACACGGAAATTGCGTCGCTATGAAATACGAGTACTATGTGTTCTAAGACATTTCCTTCTAAATCGAGTAACGTTTCTATGGAAACGACAGGATTTTCTTTTGGGATACGACAATCACATTTCCGATTCACTAATCGTTCTTTACTGCATCCCTCACTCCCAAACATTGACGAATTCACACCTAAATTGCGTCGCTATGAAATACGAGCACTATGTGTTCTAAGACATTTCCTTCTAAATCGAGTAACGTTTCTATGGAAACGACAGGATTTTCTTTTGGGATACGACAATCTCATTTCCGATCCACTAATCGTTCTTTACTGCATCCCTCACTCCCAAACATTGACGAATTCACACGGAAATTGCGTCGCTATGAAGTACGAGTACTATGTGTTCTAAGACATTTCCTTCTAAATCGAGTAACGTTTCTATGGAAACGACAGGATTTCCTTTTGGGATACGACAATCACATTTCCGATCCACTAATCCTTCTTTACTGCATCCCTCACTCCCAAACATTGACGAATTCACACGGAAATTGCGTCGCTATGAAATACGAGTACTATGTGTTCTAAGACATTTCCTTCTAAATCGAGTAACGTTTCTGTGGAAATGACAGGATTTTCTTTTGGGATTCGACAATCACATTTCCGATCCACTAATCGTTCTTTACTGCATCCCTCACTCCCAAATATTGACGAATCCACACGGAAATTGCGTCGCTAGGAAATACGAGTACTATGTGTTCTAAGACATTTCCTTCTAAATCGAGTAACGTTTCTATGGAAACGACAGGATTTTCTTTTGGGATACGACAATCACATTTCCGATCCACTAATCGTTCTTTACTGCATCCCTCACTCCCAAACATTGACGAATCCACACGGAAATTGCGTCGCTAGGAAATACGAGTACTATGTGTTCTAAGACATTTCCTTCTAAATCGAGTAACGTTTCCATGGAAACGACAGGATTTTCTTTTGGGATACGACAATCACATTTCCGATCCACTAATCGTTCTTTACTGCATCCCTCACTCCCAAACATTGACGAATTCACACGGAAATTGCGTCGCTATGAAATACGAGTTCTATGTGTTCTAAGACATTTCCTTCTAAATCGAGTAACGTTTCTATGGAAACGACAGGATTTTCTTTTGGGATACGACAATCTCATTTCCGATCCACTAATCGTTCTTTACTGCATCCCTCACTCCCAAACATTGACGAATTCACACGGAAATTGCGTCGCTAGGAAATACGAGTACTATGTGTTCTAAGACATTTCCTTCTAAATCGAGTAACGTTTCTATGGAAACGACAGGATTTTCTTTTGGGATACGACAATCACATTTCCGATCCACTAATCCTTCTTTACTGCATCCCTCACTCCCAAACATTGACGAATTCACACGGAAATTCCGTCGCTATGAAATACGAGTACTATGTGTTCTAAGAGATTTCCTTCTAAATCGAGTAACGTTTCTATGGAAACGACAGGATTTTCTTTTGGGATACGACAATCTCATTTCCGATCCACTAATCGTTCTTTACTGCATCCCAACCTCCCAAACATTGACGAATTCACACGGAAATTCCGTCGCTATGAAATACGAGTACTATGTGTTCTAAGACATTTCCTTCTAAATCGAGTAACGTTTCTATGGAAACGACAGGATTTTCTTTTGGGATACGACAATCACATTTCCGATCCACTAATCGTTCTTTACTGCATCCCTCACTCCCAAACATTGACGAATTCACACGGAAATTCCGTCGCAATGAAATACGAGTACTATGTGTTCTAAGACATTTCCTTCTAAATCGAGTAACGTTTCTATGGAAACGACAGGATTTTCTTTTGGGATACGACAATCACATTTCCGATCCAATTATCGTTCTTTACTGCATCCCTCACTCCCAAACATTGACGAATTCACACGGAAATTGCGTCGCTATGAATTACGAGTACTATGTGTTCTAAGACATTTCCTTCTAAATCGAGTAACGTTTCTATGGAAACGACAGGATTTTCTTTTGGGATACGACAATCACATTTCCCATCCACTAATCTTTCTTTACTGCATCCCTCACTCACAAACATTGACGAATTCACACGGAAATTGCGTCGCTATGAAATACGAGTACTATGTGTTCTAAGACACTTCCTTCTAAATCGAGTAACATTTCTATGGAAACGACAGGATTTTCTTTTGGGATACGACAATCACATTTCCGATCCACTAATCGTTCTTTACTGCATCCCTCACTCCCAAACATTGACGAATTCACACGGAAATTCCGTCGCTATGAAATACGAGTACTATGTGATCTAAGACATTTCCTTCTAAATCGAGTAACGTTTCTATGGAAACGACAGGATTTTCTTTTGGGATACGACAATCCCATTTCCGATCCACTAATCGTTCTTTACTGCATCCCTCACTCCCAAACATTGACGATTTCACACGGAAGTTGCGTCGCTATGAAATGCGAGTACTATGTGTTCTAAGACATTTCCAACTAAATCGAGTAACGTTTCTATGGAAACGACAGGATTTTCTTTTTATACGACAATCTCATTTCCGATCCACTAATCGTTCTTTACTGCATCACTCACTCCCAAACATTGACGAATTGACACAGAAGTTGCGTCGCTATGAAATGCGTGTACTATGTGTTCTAAGACATTTCCCTCTAAATTGAGTAACGTTTCTATGGAAACGACAGGATTTTCTTTTGGGATACGACAATCACATTTCCGATCCACTAATCGTTCTTTACTGCATCCCTCACTCCCAAACATTGACGAATTCACACGGAAATTGCGTCGCTATGAAATACGAGTACTATGTGTTCTAAGACATTTCCTTCTAAATCGAGTAACGTTTCTATGGAAACGACAGGATTTCCTTATGGGATACGACAATCACATTTCCGATCCACTAATCCTTCTTTACTGCATCCCTCACTCCCAAACATTGACGAATTCACACGGAAATTGCGTCGCTATGAAATACGAGTACTATGTGTTCTAAGACATTTCCTTCTAAATCGAGTAACGTTTCTATGGAAATGACAGGATTTTCTTTTGGGATTCGACAATGACATTTCCGATCCACTAATCGTTCTTTACTGCATCCCTCACTCCCAAACATTGACGAATTCACACGGAAATTGCGTCGCTAGGAAATACGAGTACTATGTGTTCTAAGACATTTCCTTCTAAATCGAGTAACGTTTCTATGGAAACGACAGGATTTTCTTTTGGGATACGACAATCACATTTCCGATCCACTAATCGTTCTTTACTGCATCCCTCACTCCCAAACATTGACGAATCCACACGGAAATTGCGTCGCTAGGAAATACGAGTACTATGTGTTCTAAGACATTTCCTTCTAAATCGAGTAACGTTTCCATGGAAACGACAGGATTTTCTTTTGGGATACGACAATCACATTTCCGATCCACTAATCGTTCTTTACTGAATCCCTCACTCCCAAACATTGACGAATTCACACGGAAATTGCGTCGCTATGAAATACGAGTACTATGTGTTCTAAGACATTTCCTTCTAAATTGAGTAACGTTTCTATGGAAACGACAGGATTTTCTTTTGGGATACGACAATCACATTTCCGATCCACTAATCGTTCTTTACTGCATCCCTCACTCCCAAACATTGACGAATTCACACGGAAATTGCGTCGCTATGAAATACGAGTACTATGTGTTCTAAGACATTTCCTTCTAAACCGAGTAACGTTTCTATGGAAACGACAGGAATTTCTTTTGGGACACGACAATCACATTTCCGATCCACTAATCCTTCTTTACTGCATCCCTCACTCCCAAACATTGACGAATTCACACGGAAATTCCGTCGCTATGAAATACGAGTACTATGTGTTCTAAGAGATTTCCTTCTAAATCGAGTAACGTTTCTATGGAAACGACAGGGTTTTCTTTTGGGATACGACAATCTCATTTCCGATCCACTAATCGTTCTTTACTGCATCCCAACCTCCCAAACATTGACGAATTCACACGGAAATTCTGTCGCTATGAAATACGAGTACAATGTGTTCTAAGACATTTCCTTCTAAATCGAGTATCGTTTCTATGGAAACGACAGGATTTTCTTTTGGGATACGACAATCACATTTCCGATCCACTAATCGTTCTTTACTGCATCCCTCACTCCCAAACATTGACGAATTCACACGGAAATTGCGTCGCAATGAAATACGAGTACTATGTGTTCTAAGACATTTCCTTCTAAATCGAGTAACGTTTCTATGGAAACGACAGGATTTTCTTTTGGGATACGACAATCACATTTCCGATCCAATTATCGTTCTTTACTGCATCCCTCACTCCCAAACATTGACGAATTCACACGGAAATTGCGTCGCTATGAATTACGAGTACTATGTGTTCAAAGACATTTCCTTCTAAATCGAGTAACGTTTCTATGGAAACGACAGGATTTTCTTTTGGGATACGACAATCACATTTCCGATCCACTAATCTTTCTTTACTGCATCCCTCACTCACAAACATTGACGAATTCACACGGAAATTGCGTCGCTATGAAATACGAGTACTATGTGTTCTAAGACACTTCCTTCTAAATCGAGTAACATTTCTATGGAAACGACAGGATTTTCTTTTGGGATACGACAATCACATTTCCGATCCACTAATCGTTCTTTACTGCATCCCTCACTCCCAAATATTGACGAATTCACACGGAAATTCCGTCGCTATGAAATACGAGTACTATGTGTTCTAAGACATTTCCTTCTAAATCGAGTAACGTTTCTATTTAAACGACAGGATTTTCTTTTGGGATACGACAATCACATTTCCGATCCACTAATCTTTCTTTACTGCATCCCTCACTCACAAACATTGACGAATTCACACGGAAATTGCGTCGCTATGAAATACGAGTACTATGTGTTCTAAGACACTTCCTTCTAAATCGAGTAACATTTCTATGGAAACGACAGGATTTTCTTTTGGGATACGACAATCACATTTCCGATCCACTAATCGTTCTTTACTGCATCCCTCACTCCCAAATATTGACGAATTCACACGGAAATTCCGTCGCTATGAAATACGAGTACTATGTGTTCTAAGACATTTCCTTCTAAATCGAGTAACGTTTCTATGGAAACGACAGGATTTTCTTTTGGGATACGACAATCCCATTTCCGATCCACTAATCGTTCTTTACTGCATCCCTCACTCCCAAACATTGACGATTTCACACGGAAGTTGCGTCGCTATGAAATGCGAGTACTATGTGTTCTAAGACATTTCCTTCTAAATCGAGTAACGTTTCTATGGAAACGACAGGATTTTCTTTTGATACGACGATCTCATTTCCGATCCACTAATCGTTCTTTACTGCATCACTCACTCCCAAACATTGACGAATTGACACGGAAGTTGCGTCGCTATGAAATGCGTGTACTATGTGTTCTAAGACATTTCCCTCTAAATCGAGTAACGTTTCTATGGAAACGACAGGATTTTCTTTTGGGATACGACAATCACATTTCCGATCCACTAATCCTTCTTTACTGCATCCCTCACTCCCAAACATTGACGAATTCACACGGAAATTGCGTCGCTATGAAATACGAGTACTATGTGTTCTAAGACATTTCCTTCTAAATCGAGTAACGTTTCTATGGAAACGACAGGATTTTCTTTTGGGATACGACAATCACATTTCCGATTCACTAATCGTTCTTTACTGCATCCCTCACTCCCAAACATTGACGAATTCACACGGAAATTGTGTCGCTATGAAATACGAGTACTATGTGTTCTAAGACATTTCCTTCTAAATCGAGTAACGTTTCTATGGAAATGACAGGATTTTCTTTTGGGATTCGACAATGACATTTCCGATCCACTAATCGTTCTTTACTGCATCCCTCACTCCCAAACACTGACGAATCCACACGGAAATTGCGTCGCTAGGAAATACGAGTACTATGTGTTCTAAGACATTTCCTTCTGAATCGAGTAACGTTTCTATGGAAACGACAGGATTTTCTTATGGGATACGACAATCACATTTCCGATCCACTAATCGTTCTTTACTGCATCCCTCACTCCCAAACATTGACGAATTCACACGGAAATTGCGTCGCAATGAATTACGAGTACTATGTGTTCTAAGACATTTCCTTCTAAATCGAGTAACGTTTCTATGGAAACGACAGGATTTTCTTTTGGGATACGACAATCACATTTCCCATCCACTAATCTTTCTTTACTGCATCCCTCACTCACAAACATTGACGAATTCACACGGAAATTGCGTCGCTATGAAATACGAGTAGTATGTGTTCTAAGACACTTCCTTCTAAATCGAGTAACATTTCTATGGAAACGACAGGATTTTCTTTTGGGATACGACAATCACATTTCCGATCCACTAATCGTTCTTTACTGCATCCCTCACTCCCAAACATTGACGAATTCACACGGAAATTCCGTCGCTATGAAATACGAGTACTATGTGATCTAAGACATTTCCTTCTAAATCGAGTAACGTTTCTATGGAAACGACAGGATTTTCTTTTGGGATACGACAATCCCATTTCCGATCCACTAATCGTTCTTTACTGCATCCCTCACTCCCAAACATTGACGATTTCACACGGAAGTTGCGTCGCTATGAAATGCGAGTACTATGTGTTCTAAGACATTTCCAACTAAATCGAGTAACGTTTCTATGGAAACGACAGGATTTTCTTTTTATACGACAATCTCATTTCCGATCCACTAATCGTTCTTTACTGCATCACTCACTCCCAAACATTGACGAATTGACACAGAAGTTGCGTCGCTATGAAATGCGTGTACTATGTGTTCTAAGACATTTCCCTCTAAATTGAGTAACGTTTCTATGGAAACGACAGGATTTTCTTTTGGGATACGACAATCACATTTCCGATCCACTAATCGTTCTTTACTGCATCCCTCACTCCCAAACATTGACGAATTCACACGGAAATTGCGTCGCTATGAAATACGAGTACTATGTGTTCTAAGACATTTCCTTCTAAATCGAGTAACGTTTCTATGGAAACGACAGGATTTCCTTATGGGATACGACAATCACATTTCCGATCCACTAATCCTTCTTTACTGCATCCCTCACTCCCAAACATTGACGAATTCACACGGAAATTGCGTCGCTATGAAATACGAGTACTATGTGTTCTAAGACATTTCCTTCTAAATCGAGTAACGTTTCTATGGAAATGACAGGATTTTCTTTTGGGATTCGACAATGACATTTCCGATCCACTAATCGTTCTTTACTGCATCCCTCACTCCCAAACATTGACGAATTCACACGGAAATTGCGTCGCTAGGAAATACGAGTACTATGTGTTCTAAGACATTTCCTTCTAAATCGAGTAACGTTTCTATGGAAACGACAGGATTTTCTTTTGGGATACGACAATCACATTTCCGATCCACTAATCGTTCTTTACTGCATCCCTCACTCCCAAACATTGACGAATCCACACGGAAATTGCGTCGCTAGGAAATACGAGTACTATGTGTTCTAAGACATTTCCTTCTAAATCGAGTAACGTTTCCATGGAAACGACAGGATTTTCTTTTGGGATACGACAATCACATTTCCGATCCACTAATCGTTCTTTACTGAATCCCTCACTCCCAAACATTGACGAATTCACACGGAAATTGCGTCGCTATGAAATACGAGTACTATGTGTTCTAAGACATTTCCTTCTAAATTGAGTAACGTTTCTATGGAAACGACAGGATTTTCTTTTGGGATACGACAATCACATTTCCGATCCACTAATCGTTCTTTACTGCATCCCTCACTCCCAAACATTGACGAATTCACACGGAAATTGCGTCGCTATGAAATACGAGTACTATGTGTTCTAAGACATTTCCTTCTAAACCGAGTAACGTTTCTATGGAAACGACAGGAATTTCTTTTGGGACACGACAATCACATTTCCGATCCACTAATCCTTCTTTACTGCATCCCTCACTCCCAAACATTGACGAATTCACACGGAAATTCCGTCGCTATGAAATACGAGTACTATGTGTTCTAAGAGATTTCCTTCTAAATCGAGTAACGTTTCTATGGAAACGACAGGGTTTTCTTTTGGGATACGACAATCTCATTTCCGATCCACTAATCGTTCTTTACTGCATCCCAACCTCCCAAACATTGACGAATTCACACGGAAATTCTGTCGCTATGAAATACGAGTACAATGTGTTCTAAGACATTTCCTTCTAAATCGAGTATCGTTTCTATGGAAACGACAGGATTTTCTTTTGGGATACGACAATCACATTTCCGATCCACTAATCGTTCTTTACTGCATCCCTCACTCCCAAACATTGACGAATTCACACGGAAATTGCGTCGCAATGAAATACGAGTACTATGTGTTCTAAGACATTTCCTTCTAAATCGAGTAACGTTTCTATGGAAACGACAGGATTTTCTTTTGGGATACGACAATCACATTTCCGATCCAATTATCGTTCTTTACTGCATCCCTCACTCCCAAACATTGACGAATTCACACGGAAATTGCGTCGCTATGAATTACGAGTACTATGTGTTCAAAGACATTTCCTTCTAAATCGAGTAACGTTTCTATGGAAACGACAGGATTTTCTTTTGGGATACGACAATCACATTTCCGATCCACTAATCTTTCTTTACTGCATCCCTCACTCACAAACATTGACGAATTCACACGGAAATTGCGTCGCTATGAAATACGAGTACTATGTGTTCTAAGACACTTCCTTCTAAATCGAGTAACATTTCTATGGAAACGACAGGATTTTCTTTTGGGATACGACAATCACATTTCCGATCCACTAATCGTTCTTTACTGCATCCCTCACTCCCAAATATTGACGAATTCACACGGAAATTCCGTCGCTATGAAATACGAGTACTATGTGTTCTAAGACATTTCCTTCTAAATCGAGTAACGTTTCTATTTAAACGACAGGATTTTCTTTTGGGATACGACAATCACATTTCCGATCCACTAATCTTTCTTTACTGCATCCCTCACTCACAAACATTGACGAATTCACACGGAAATTGCGTCGCTATGAAATACGAGTACTATGTGTTCTAAGACACTTCCTTCTAAATCGAGTAACATTTCTATGGAAACGACAGGATTTTCTTTTGGGATACGACAATCACATTTCCGATCCACTAATCGTTCTTTACTGCATCCCTCACTCCCAAATATTGACGAATTCACACGGAAATTCCGTCGCTATGAAATACGAGTACTATGTGTTCTAAGACATTTCCTTCTAAATCGAGTAACGTTTCTATGGAAACGACAGGATTTTCTTTTGGGATACGACAATCCCATTTCCGATCCACTAATCGTTCTTTACTGCATCCCTCACTCCCAAACATTGACGATTTCACACGGAAGTTGCGTCGCTATGAAATGCGAGTACTATGTGTTCTAAGACATTTCCTTCTAAATCGAGTAACGTTTCTATGGAAACGACAGGATTTTCTTTTGATACGACGATCTCATTTCCGATCCACTAATCGTTCTTTACTGCATCACTCACTCCCAAACATTGACGAATTGACACGGAAGTTGCGTCGCTATGAAATGCGTGTACTATGTGTTCTAAGACATTTCCCTCTAAATCGAGTAACGTTTCTATGGAAACGACAGGATTTTCTTTTGGGATACGACAATCACATTTCCGATCCACTAATCCTTCTTTACTGCATCCCTCACTCCCAAACATTGACGAATTCACACGGAAATTGCGTCGCTATGAAATACGAGTACTATGTGTTCTAAGACATTTCCTTCTAAATCGAGTAACGTTTCTATGGAAACGACAGGATTTTCTTTTGGGATACGACAATCACATTTCCGATTCACTAATCGTTCTTTACTGCATCCCTCACTCCCAAACATTGACGAATTCACACGGAAATTGTGTCGCTATGAAATACGAGTACTATGTGTTCTAAGACATTTCCTTCTAAATCGAGTAACGTTTCTATGGAAATGACAGGATTTTCTTTTGGGATTCGACAATGACATTTCCGATCCACTAATCGTTCTTTACTGCATCCCTCACTCCCAAACACTGACGAATCCACACGGAAATTGCGTCGCTAGGAAATACGAGTACTATGTGTTCTAAGACATTTCCTTCTGAATCGAGTAACGTTTCTATGGAAACGACAGGATTTTCTTATGGGATACGACAATCACATTTCCGATCCACTAATCGTTCTTTACTGCATCCCTCACTCCCAAACATTGACGAATCCACACGGAAATTGCGTCGCTAGGAAATACGAGTACTATGTGTTCTAAGACATTTCCTTCTAAATCGAGTAACGTTTCCATGGAAACGACAGGATTTTCATTTGGGATACGACAATCACATTTCCGATCCACTAATCGTTCTTTACTGCATCCCTCACTCCCAAACATTGACGAATTCACACGGAAATTGCGTCGCTATGAAATACGAGTACTATGTGTTCTAAGACATTTCCTTCTAAATCGAGTAACGTTTCTATGGAAACGACAGGATTTTCTTTTGGGATACGACAATCTCATTTCCGATCCACTAATCGTTCTTTACTGCATCCCTCACTCCCAAACATTGACGAATTCACACGGAAATTGCGTCGCTAGGAAATACGAGTACTATGTGTTCTAAGACATTTCCTTCTAAATCGAGTAACGTTTCTATGGAAACGACAGGATTTTCTTTTGGGATACGACAATCACATTTCCGATCCACTAATCCTTCTTTACTGCATCCCTCACTCCCAAACATTGACGAATTCACACGGAAATTGCGTCGCTATGAAATACGAGTACTATGTGCTCTAAGACATTTCCTTCTAAATCGAGTAACGTTTCTATGGAAACGACAGGATTTTCTTTTGGGATACGACAATCACATTTCCGATCCACTAATCGTTCTTTACTGCATCCCTCACGCCCAAACATTGACGAATTCACACGGAAATTGCGTCGCTATGAAATACGAGTACTATGTGTTCTAAGACATTTCCTTCTAAATTGAGTAACGTTTCTATGGATACGACAGGATTTTCTTTTGGGATACGACAATCACATTTCCGATCCACTAATCGTTCTTTACTGCATCCCTCACTCCCAAACATTGACGAATTCACACGGAAATTGCGTCGCTATGAAATACGAGTACTGTGTGTTCTAAGACATTTCCTTCTAAATCGAGTAACGTTTCTATGGAAACGACAGGAATTTCTTTTGGGATACGACAATCACATTTCCGATCCACTAATCCTTCTTTACTGCATCCCTCACTCCCAAACATTGACGAATTCAAACGGAAATTCCGTCGCTATGAAATACGAGTACTATGTGTTCTAAGAGATTTCCTTCTAAATCGAGTAACGTTTCTATGGAAACGACAGGATTTTCTTTTGGTATACGACAATCTCATTTCCGATCCACTAATCGTTCTCTACTGCATCCCAACCTCCCAAACATTGACGAATTCACACGGAAATTCCGTCGCTATGAAATACGAGTACTATGTGTTCTAAGACATTTCCTTCTAAATCGAGTAACGTTTCTATGGAAACGACAGGATTTTCTTTTGGGATACTACAATCACATTTCCGATCCACTAATCGTTCTTTACTGCATCCCTCACTCCCAAACATTGACGAATTCACACGGAAATTGCGTCGCAATGAAATACGAGTACTATGTGTTCTAAGACATTTCCTTCTAAATCGAGTAACGTTTCTATGGAAACGACAGGATTTCCTTTTGGGATACGACAATCACATTTCCGATCCAATTATCGTTCTTTACTGCATCCCTCACTCCCAAACAATGACGAATTCACACGGAAATTGCGTCGCAATGAATTACGAGTACTATGTGTTCTCAGACATTTCCTTCTAAATCGAGTAACGTTTCTATGGAAACGACAGGATTTTCTTTTGGGATACGACAATCACATTTCCGATCCACTAATCTTTCTTTACTGCATCCCTCACTCACAAACATTGACGAATTCACACGGAAATTGCGTCGCTATGAAATACGAGTACTATGTGTTCTAAGACACTTCCTTCTAAATCGAGTAACATTTCTATGGAAACGACAGGATTTTCTTTTGGGATACGACAATCACATTTGCGATCCACTAATCGTTCTTTACTGCATCCCTCACTCCCAAACATTGACGAATTCACACGGAAATTGCGTCGCTATGAAATACGAGTACTATGTGTTCTAAGACATTTCCTTCTAAAGCGAGTAACGTTTCTATGGAATCGACAGGATTTTCTTTTGGGATACGACAATCCCATTTCCGATCCACTAATCGTTCTTTACTGCATCCCACACTCCCAAACATTGACGATTTCACACGGAAGTTGCGTCGCTATGAAATGCGAGTACTATGTGTTCTAAGACATTTCCTTCTAAATCGAGTAACGTTTCTATGGAAACGACAGGATTTTCTTTTGATACGACAATCTCATTTCCGATCCACTAATCGTTCTTTACTGCATCACTCACTCCCAAACATTGACGAATTGACACGGAAGTTGCGTCGCAATGAAATGCGTGTACTATGTGTTCTAAGACATTTCCCTCTAAATCGAGTAACGTTTCTATGGAAACGACAGGATTTTCTTTTGGGATACGACAATCACATTTCCGATCCACTAATCCTTCTTTACTGCATCCCTCACTCCCAAACATTGACGAATTCACACGGCTATTGCGTCGCTATGAAATACGAGTACTATGTGTTCTAAGACATTTCCTTCTAAATCGAGTAACGTTTCTATGGAAACGACAGGATTTTCTTTTGGGATACGACAATCACATTTCCGATCCACTAATCGTTCTTTACTGCATCCCTCACTCCCAAACATTGACGAATTCACACGGAAATTGCGTCGCTATGAAATACGAGTGCTATGTGTTCTAATACATTTCCTTCTAAATCGAGTAACGTTTCTATGGAAACGACAGGATTTTCTTTTGGGATACGACAATCACATTTCCGATCCACTAATCGTTCTTTACTGCATCCCTCACTCCCAAACATTGACGAATTCACACGGAAATTGCGTCGCTATGAAATACGAGTACTATGTGTTCTAAGACATTTCCTTCTAAATCGAGTAACGTTTCAATGGAAACGACAGGATTTTCTTTTGGGATACGACAAACTCCTTTAGGATCCACTAATCCTTCTTTACTGCATCCCTCACTCCCACACATTGACGAATTCACAAGGAAATTCCGTCACTATGAAATACGAGTACTATGTGTTCTAAGACATTTCCTTCTAAATCGAGTTACGTTTTCTATGGAAACGACAGGATTTTCTTTTGGGATACGACAATCACATTTCCGATCCACTAATCGTTCTTTACTGCATCCCTTACTCCCAAACATTGACGAATTCACACGGAAATTGCGTCGCTATGAAATGCGAGTACTATGTGTTCTAAGACATTTCCTTCTAAATCGAGTAACGTTTCTATGGAAACGACAGGATTTTCTGTTGGGATACGACAATCTCATTTCCAAACCACTAATCCTTCTTTACTGCATCCCTCACTCCCAAACATTGACGAATTCACACGGAAATTGCGTCGCTATGAAATACGAGTACTATGTGTTTTAAGACATTTCCTTCTAAATCGAGTAACGTTTCTATGGAAACGACAGGATTTTCTTTTGGGATATGACAAACTCATTTCCGATCCACTAATCCTTCTTTACTGCATCCCTCACTCCCACACATTGACGAATTCACACGGAAATTCCGTCACTATGAAATACGAGTACTATGTGTTCTAAGACATTTCCTTCTAAATCGAGTAACGTTTCTATGCAAACGACAGGATTTTCTTTTGGGATGCGACAATCTCATTTCCGATCCACTAATCCTTCTTTACTGCATCCCTCACTCCCACACATTGACGAATTCACCCTAAAATTGCGTCGCTATGAAATACGAGTACTATGTGTTCTAAGACATTTCCTTATAAATCGAGTAACGTTTCTATGGAAACGACAGGATTTTCTTTTGGGATACGACAATCTTATTTCCGATCCACTAATCCTTCTTTACTGCATCCCTCACTCCCAAACATTGACGAATTCACACGGAAATTGCGTCGCTATAAATACGAGTACTATGTGTTTTAAGACAATTCCTTCTAAATCGAGTAACGTTTCTATGGAAACGACAGGATTTTCTTTTGGGATATGACAAACTCATTTCCGATCCACTAATCCTTCTTTACTGCATCCCTCACTCCCACACATTGACGAATTCACACGGAAATTGTGTCGGTATGAAATACGAGTACTATGTGTTCTAAGACATTTCCTTCTAAATCGAGTAACGTTTCTATGCAAACGACAGGATTATCTTTTGGGATGCGACAATCTCATTTCCGATCCACTAATCCTGCTTTACTGCATCCCTCACTCCCACACATTGACGAATTCACACGGAAATTGCGTCGCTAGGAAATACGAGTACTATGTGTTCTAAGACATTTCCTTCTAAATCGAGTAACGTTTCTATGGATACGACAGGATTTTCTTTTGGGATACGACAATCACATTTCCGATCCACTAATCCTTCTTTACTGCATCCCTCACTCCCAAACAGTGACGAATTCACACGGAAGTTGCGTCGCTATGAAATGCGAGTACTATGTGTTCTAAGACATTTCCTTCTAAATCGGGTAACGTTTCTATGGAAACGACAGGATTTTCTTTTGGGATACGACAATCACATTTCCGTTCCACAAATCGTTCTTTACTGCATCCCTCACTCCCAAACAGTGACGAATTCACACGGAAGTTGCGTCGCTATGAAATGCGAGTACAATGTGTTCTAAGACATTTCCTTCTAAATCGGGTAACGTTTCTATGGAAACGACTGGATTTTCTTTTGGGATACGACAATCACATTTCCGATGCACTAATCGTTCTTTACTGCATCCCTCACTCCCAAACATTGACGAATTCACACGGAAATTGGGTCGCTATGAAATACGAGTGCTATGTGTTCTAAGACATTTCCTTCTAAATCGAGTAACGTTTCTATGGAAACGACAGGATTTTCTTTGGGGAAACGACAATCACATTTCCGATCCACTAATCCCTCTTTACTGCATCCCTCACTTCCAAACATTGACGAATTCACACATAAATTCCGTCGCTATGAAATACGAGTACTATGTGTTCTAAGACATTTCCTTCTAAATCGAGTAACGTTTCTATAGAAACGACAGGATTTTCTTTTGGGATACGACAATCTCATTTCCGATCCACTAATCGTTCTTTACTGCATCCCTCACGCCCAAACATTGACGAATTCACACGGAAATTGCGTCGCTATGAAATACGAGTACTATGTGTTCTAAGACATTTGCTTCTAAATCGAGTAACGTTTCTATGGAAACAACAGGATTTTCTTTTGGGATACGACAAACTCATTTCCGATCCACAAATCCTTCTTTACTGCATCCCTCACTCCCAAACATTGACGAATTCACACGGAAATTCCGTCACTATGATATACGAGTACTATGTGTTCTAAGACATTTGCTTCTAAATCGAGTAACGTTTCTATGGAAACGACAGGATTTTCTTTTGGGATACGACAAATTCATTTCCGATCCACAAATCCTTCTTTACTGCATCCCTCACTCCCACACATTGACGAATTCACACGGAAATTCCTTCACTATGATATACGAGTACTATGTGTTCTAAGACATTTCCTTTTAAATCGAGTAACGTTTCTATGGAAACGACAGGATTTTCTTTTGGGATACGCCAATCACATTTCCGATCCACTAATCCTTCTTTACTACATCCCTCACTCCCAAACATTGACGAATTCACACGGAAATTGCGTCGCTATGAAATGCGAGTACTATGTGTTCTGAGACATTTCCTTCTAAATCGAGTAACGTTTCTATGGAAACGACAGGATATTCTTTTGGGATACGACAATCTCATTTCCAATCCACTAATCCTTCTTTACTGCATCCCTCACTCCCAAACATTGACGAATTCACACGGAAATTGCGTCGCTATGAAATACGAGTACTATGTGTTTTAAGACATTTCCTTCTAAATCGAGTAACGTTTCTATGGAAACGACAGGATTTGCTTTTGGGATATGACAAACTCATTTCCGATCCACTAATCCTTTACTGCATCCCTCACTCCCACACATTGACGAATTCACACGGAAATTCCGTCACTATGAAATACGAGTACTATGTGTTCTAAGACATTTCCTTCTAAATCGAGTAACGTTTCTATGGATACGACAGGATTTTCTTTTGGGATACTACAATCACATTTCCGATCCACTAATCGTTCTTTACTGCATCCCTCACTCCCAAACATTGACGAATTCACACGGAAATTGCGTCGCAATGAAATACGAGTACTATGTGTTCTAAGACATTTCCTTCTAAATCGAGTAACGTTTCTATGGAAACGACAGGATTTTCTTTTGGGATACGACAATCACATTTCCGATCCAATTATCGTTCTTTACTGCAGCCCTCACTCCCAAACAATGACGAATTCACACGGAAATTGCGTCGCTATGAATTACGAGTACTATGTGTTCTAAGACATTTCCTTCTAAATCGAGTAACGTTTCTATGGAAACGACAGGATTTTCTTTTGATACGACAATCTCATTTCCGATCCACTAATCGTTCTTTACTGCATCACTCACTCCCAAACATTGACGAATTGACACGGAAGTTGCGTCGCTATGAAATGCGTGTACTATGTGTTCTAAGACATTTCCCTCTAAATCGAGTAACGTTTCTATGGAAACGACAGGATTTTCTTTTGGGATACGACAATCACATTTCCGATCCACTAATCCTTCTTTACTGCATCCCTCACTCCCAAACATTGACGAATTCACACGGAAATTGCGTCACTATGAAATACGAGTGCTATGTGTTCTAATACATTTCCTTCTAAATCGAGTAACGTTTCTATGGAAACGACAGGATTTTCTTTTGGGATACGACAATCACATTTCCGATCCACTAATCGTTCTTTACTGCATCCCTCACTCCCAAACATTGACGAATTCACACGGAAATTGCGTCGCTATGAAATACGAGTACTATGTGTTCTAAGACATTTCCTTCTAAATCGAGTAACGTTTCAATGGAAACGACAGGATTTTCTTTTGGGATACGACAAACTCCTTTCCGATCCACTAATCCTTCTTTACTGCATCCCTCACTCCCACACATTGACGAATTCACAAGGAAATTCCGTCACTATGAAATACGAGTACTATGTGTTCTAAGACATTTCCTTCTAAATCGAGTAACGTTTTCTATGGAAACGACAGGATTTTCTTTTGGGATACGACAATCACATTTCCGATCCACTAATCGTTCTTTACTGCATCCCTTACTCCCAAACATTGACGAATTCACACGGAAATTGCGTCGCTATGAAATGCGAGTACTATGTGTTCTAAGACATTTCCTTCTAAATCGAGTAACGTTTCTATGGAAACGACAGGATTTTCTTTTGGGATACGACAATCTCATTTCCGATACACTAATCCTTCTTTACTGCATCCCTCACTCACAAACATTGACGAATTCACACGGAAATTGCGTCGCTATGAAATACGAGTACTATGTGTTTTAAGACATTTCCTTCTAAATCGAGTAACGTTTCTATGGAAACGACAGGATTTTCTTTTGGGATATGACAAACTCATTTCCGATCCACTAATCCTTCTTTACTGCATCCCTCACTCCCACACAATGACGAATTCACACGGAAATTCCGTCACTATGAAATACGAGTACTATGTGTTCTAAGACATTTCCTTCTAAATCGAGTAACGTTTCTATGCAAACGACAGGATTTTCTTTTGGGATGCGACAATCTCATTTCCGATCCACTAATCCTTCTTTACTGCATCCCTCACTCCCACACATTGACGAATTCACACGGAAATTGCGTCGCTATGAAATACGAGTACTATGTGTTCTAAGACATTTCCTTCTAAATCGAGTAACGTTTCAATGGAAACGACAGGATTTTCTTTTGGGATACGACAAACTCCTTTAGGATCCACTAATCCTTCTTTACTGCATCCCTCACTCCCACACATTGACGAATTCACAAGGAAATTCCGTCACTATGAAATACGAGTACTATGTGTTCTAAGACATTTCCTTCTAAATCGAGTAACGTTTTCTATGGAAACGACAGGATTTTCTTTTGGGATACGACAATCACATTTCCGATCCACTAATCGTTCTTTACTGCATCCCTTACTCCCAAACATTGACGAATTCACACGGAAATTGCGTCGCTATGAAATGCGAGTACTATGTGTTCTAAGACATTTCCTTCTAAATCGAGTAACGTTTCTATGGAAACGACAGGATTTTCTGTTGGGATACGACAATCTCATTTCCAAACCACTAATCCTTCTTTACTGCATCCCTCACTCCCAAACATTGACGAATTCACACGGAAATTGCGTCGCTATGAAATACGAGTACTATGTGTTTTAAGACATTTCCTTCTAAATCGAGTAACGTTTCTATGGAAACGACAGGATTTTCTTTTGGGATATGACAAACTCATTTCCGATCCACTAATCCTTCTTTACTGCATCCCTCACTCCCACACATTGACGAATTCACACGGAAATTGTGTCGGTATGAAATACGAGTACTATGTGTTCTAAGACATTTCCTTCTAAATCGAGTAACGTTTCTATGCAAACGACAGGATTATCTTTTGGGATGCGACAATCTCATTTCCGATCCACTAATCCTGCTTTACTGCATCCCTCACTCCCACACATTGACGAATTCACACGGAAATTGCGTCGCTAGGAAATACGAGTACTATGTGTTCTAAGACATTTCCTTCTAAATCGAGTAACGTTTCTATGGATACGACAGGATTTTCTTTTGGGATACGACAATCACATTTCCGATCCACTAATCCTTCTTTACTGCATCCCTCACTCCCAAACAGTGACGAATTCACACGGAAGTTGCGTCGCTATGAAATGCGAGTACTATGTGTTCTAAGACATTTCCTTCTAAATCGGGTAACGTTTCTATGGAAACGACAGGATTTTCTTTTGGGATACGACAATCACATTTCCGTTCCACAAATCGTTCTTTACTGCATCCCTCACTCCCAAACAGTGACGAATTCACACGGATGTTGCGTCGCTATGAAATGCGAGTACAATGTGTTCTAAGACATTTCCTTCTAAATCGGGTAACGTTTCTATGGAAACGACAGGATTTTCTTTTGGGATACGACAATCACATTTCCGATGCACTAATCGTTCTTTACTGCATCCCTCACTCCCAAACATTGACGAATTCACACGGAAATTGGGTCGCTATGAAATACGAGTGCTATGTGTTCTAAGACATTTCCTTCTAAATCGAGTAACGTTTCTATGGAAACGACAGGATTTTCTTTGGGGAAACGACAATCACATTTCCGATCCACTAATCCTTCTTTACTGCATCCCTCACTCCCAAACATTGACGAATTCACACATAAATTCCGTCGCTATGAAATACGAGTACTATGTGTTCTAAGACATTTCCTTCTAAATCGAGTAACGTTTCTATAGAAACGACAGGATTTTATTTTGGGATACGACAATCTCATTTCCGATCCACTAATCGTTCTTTACTGCATCCCTCACGCCCAAACATTGACGAATTCACACGGAAATTGCGTCGCTATGAAATACGAGTACTATGTGTTCTAAGACATTTGCTTCTAAATCGAGTAACGTTTCTATGGAAACAACAGGATTTTCTTTTGGGATACGACAAACTCATTTCCGATCCACAAATCCTTCTTTACTGCATCCCTCACTCCCAAACATTGACGAATTCACACGGAAATTCCGTCACTATGATATACGAGTACTATGTGTTCTAAGACATTTGCTTCTAAATCGAGTAACGTTTCTATGGAAACGACAGGATTTTCTTTTGGGATACGACAAATTCATTTCCGATCCACAAATCCTTCTTTACTGCATCCCTCACTCCCACACATTGACGAATTCACACGGAAATTCCGTCACTATGATATACGAGTACTATGTGTTCTAAGACATTTCCTTTTAAATCGAGTAACGTTTCTATGGAAACGACAGGATTTTCTTTTGGGATACGCCAATCACATTTCCGATCCACTAATCCTTCTTTACTACATCCCTCACTCCCAAACATTGACGAATTCACACGGAAATTGCGTCGCTATGAAATGCGAGTACTATGTGTTCTAAGACATTTCCTTCTAAATCGAGTAACGTTTCTATGGAAACGACAGGATATTCTTTTGGGATACGACAATCTCATTTCCAATCCACTAATCCTTCTTTACTGCATCCCTCACTCCCAAACATTGACGAATTCACACGGAAATTGCGTCGCTATGAAATACGAGTACTATGTGTTTTAAGACATTTCCTTCTAAATCGAGTAACGTTTCTATGGAAACGACAGGATTTGCTTTTGGGATATGACAAACTCATTTCCGATCCACTAATCCTTTACTGCATCCCTCACTCCCACACATTGACGAATTCACACGGAAATTCCGTCACTATGAAATACGAGTACTATGTGTTCTAAGACATTTCCTTCTAAATCGAGTAACGTTTCTATGGATACGACAGGATTTTCTTTTGGGATACTACAATCACATTTCCGATCCACTAATCGTTCTTTACTGCATCCCTCACTCCCAAACATTGACGAATTCACACGGAAATTGCGTCGCAATGAAATACGAGTACTATGTGTTCTAAGACATTTCCTTCTAAATCGAGTAACGTTTCTATGGAAACGACAGGATTTTCTTTTGGGATACGACAATCACATTTCCGATCCAATTATCGTTCTTTACTGCATCCCTCACTCCCAAACAATGACGAATTCACACGGAAATAGCGTCGCTATGAATTACGAGTACTATGTGTTCTAAGACATTTCCTTCTAAATCGAGTAACGTTTCTATGGAAACGACAGGATTTTCTTTTGATACGACAATCTCATTTCCGATCCACTAATCGTTCTTTACTGCATCACTCACTCCCAAACATTGACGAATTGACACGGAAGTTGCGTCGCTATGAAATGCGTGTACTATGTGTTCTAAGACATTTCCCTCTAAATCGAGTAACGTTTCTATGGAAACGACAGGATTTTCTTTTGGGATACGACAATCACATTTCCGATCCACTAATCCTTCTTTACTGCATCCCTCACTCCCAAACATTGACGAATTCACACGGAAATTGCGTCGCTATGAAATACGAGTGCTATGTGTTCTAATACATTTCCTTCTAAATCGAGTAACGTTTCTATGGAAACGACAGGATTTTCTTTTGGGATACGACAATCACATTTCCGATCCACTAATCGTTCTTTACTGCATCCCTCACTCCCAAACATTGACGAATTCACACGGAAATTGCGTCGCTATGAAATACGAGTACTATGTGTTCTAAGACATTTCCTTCTAAATCGAGTAACGTTTCAATGGAAACGACAGGATTTTCTTTTGGGATACGACAAACTCCTTTCCGATCCACTAATCCTTCTTTACTGCATCCCTCACTCCCACACATTGACGAATTCACAAGGAAATTCCGTCACTATGAAATACGAGTACTATGTGTTCTAAGACATTTCCTTCTAAATCGAGTAACGTTTTCTATGGAAACGACAGGATTTTCTTTTGGGATACGACAATCACATTTCCGATCCACTAATCGTTCTTTACTGCATCCCTTACTCCCAAACATTGACGAATTCACACGGAAATTGCGTCGCTATGAAATGCGAGTACTATGTGTTCTAAGACATTTCCTTCTAAATCGAGTAACGTTTCTATGGAAACGACAGGATTTTCTTTTGGGATACGACAATCTCATTTCCGATCCACTAATCCTTCTTTACTGCATCCCTCACTCACAAACATTGACGAATTCACACGGAAATTGCGTCGCTATGAAATACGAGTACTATGTGTTTTAAGACATTTCCTTCTAAATCGAGTAACGTTTCTATGGAAACGACAGGATTTTCTTTTGGGATATGACAAACTCATTTCCGATCCACTAATCCTTCTTTACTGCATCCCTCACTCCCACACAATGACGAATTCACACGGAAATTCCGTCACTATGAAATACGAGTACTATGTGTTCTAAGACATTTCCTTCTAAATCGAGTAACGTTTCTATGCAAACGACAGGATTTTCTTTTGGGATGCGACAATCTCATTTCCGATCCACTAATCCTTCTTTACTGCATCCCTCACTCCCACACATTGACGAATTCACCCTAAAATTGCGTCGCTATGAAATACGAGTACTATGT
Organism: Schistocerca piceifrons; assembly: GCF_021461385.2. Classification (NCBI taxonomy): domain Eukaryota; kingdom Metazoa; phylum Arthropoda; class Insecta; order Orthoptera; family Acrididae; genus Schistocerca; species Schistocerca piceifrons. The sequence continues at coordinate 600,164,030 of NC_060144.1, read as the reverse complement.
GTTCTAAGACATTTCCTTATAAATCGAGTAACGTTTCTATGGAAACGACAGGATTTTCTTTTGGGATACGACAATCTTATTTCCGATCCACTAATCCTTCTTTACTGCATCCCTCACTCCCAAACATTGACGAATTCACACGGAAATTGCGTCGCTATAAATACGAGTACTATGTGTTTTAAGACAATTCCTTCTAAATCGAGTAACGTTTCTATGGAAACGACAGGATTTTCTTTTGGGATATGACAAACTCATTTCCGATCCACTAATCCTTCTTTACTGCATCCCTCACTCCCACACATTGACGAATTCACACGGAAATTGTGTCGGTATGAAATACGAGTACTATGTGTTCTAAGACATTTCCTTCTAAATCGAGTAACGTTTCTATGGAAACGACAGGATTTGCTTTTGGGATATGACAAACTCATTTCCGATCCACTAATCCTTTACTGCATCCCTCACTCCCACACATTGACGAATTCACACGGAAATTCCGTCACTATGAAATACGAGTACTATGTGTTCTAAGACATTTCCTTCTAAATCGAGTAACGTTTCTATGGATACGACAGGATTTTCTTTTGGGATACTACAATCACATTTCCGATCCACTAATCGTTCTTTACTGCATCCCTCACTCCCAAACATTGACGAATTCACACGGAAATTGCGTCGCAATGAAATACGAGTACTATGTGTTCTAAGACATTTCCTTCTAAATCGAGTAACGTTTCTATGGAAACGACAGGATTTTCTTTTGGGATACGACAATCACATTTCCGATCCAATTATCGTTCTTTACTGCATCCCTCACTCCCAAACAATGACGAATTCACACGGAAATTGCGTCGCTATGAATTACGAGTACTATGTGTTCTAAGACATTTCCTTCTAAATCGAGTAACGTTTCTATGGAAACGACAGGATTTTCTTTTGATACGACAATCTCATTTCCGATCCACTAATCGTTCTTTACTGCATCACTCACTCCCAAACATTGACGAATTGACACGGAAGTTGCGTCGCTATGAAATGCGTGTACTATGTGTTCTAAGACATTTCCCTCTAAATCGAGTAACGTTTCTATGGAAACGACAGGATTTTCTTTTGGGATACGACAATCACATTTCCGATCCACTAATCCTTCTTTACTGCATCCCTCACTCCCAAACATTGACGAATTCACACGGAAATTGCGTCGCTATGAAATACGAGTGCTATGTGTTCTAATACATTTCCTTCTAAATCGAGTAACGTTTCTATGGAAACGACAGGATTTTCTTTTGGGATACGACAATCACATTTCCGATCCACTAATCGTTCTTTACTGCATCCCTCACTCCCAAACATTGACGAATTCACACGGAAATTGCGTCGCTATGAAATACGAGTACTATGTGTTCTAAGACATTTCCTTCTAAATCGAGTAACGTTTCAATGGAAACGACAGGATTTTCTTTTGGGATACGACAAACTCCTTTCCGATCCACTAATCCTTCTTTACTGCATCCCTCACTCCCACACATTGACGAATTCACAAGGAAATTCCGTCACTATGAAATACGAGTACTATGTGTTCTAAGACATTTCCTTCTAAATCGAGTAACGTTTTCTATGGAAACGACAGGATTTTCTTTTGGGATACGACAATCACATTTCCGATCCACTAATCGTTCTTTACTGCATCCCTTACTCTCAAACATTGACGAATTCACACGGAAATTGCGTCGCTATGAAATGCGAGTACTATGTGTTCTAAGACATTTCCTTCTAAATCGAGTAACGTTTCTATGGAAACGACAGGATTTTCTTTTGGGATACGACAATCTCATTTCCGATCCACTAATCCTTCTTTACTGCATCCCTCACTCACGAACATTGACGAATTCACACGGAAATTGCGTCGCTATGAAATACGAGTACTATGTGTTTTAAGACATTTCCTTCTAAATCGAGTAACGTTTCTATGGAAACGACAGGATTTTCTTTTGAGATATGACAAACTCATTTCCGATCCACTAATCCTTCTTTACTGCATCCCTCACTCCCACACAATGACGAATTCACACGGAAATTCCGTCACTATGAAATACGAGTACTATGTGTTCTAAGACATTTCCTTCTAAATCGAGTAACGTTTCTATGCAAACGACAGGATTTTCTTTTGGGATGCGACAATCTCATTTCCGATCCACTAATCCTTCTTTACTGCATCCCTCACTCCCACACATTGACGAATTCACCCTAAAATTGCGTCGCTATGAAATACGAGTACTATGTGTTCTAAGACATTTCCTTATAAATCGAGTAACGTTTCTATGGAAACGACAGGATTTTCTTTTGGGATACGACAATCTTATTTCCGATCCACTAATCCTTCTTTACTGCATCCCTCACTCCCAAACATTGACGAATTCACACGGAAATTGCGTCGCTATAAATACGAGTACTATGTGTTTTAAGACAATTCCTTCTAAATCGAGTAACGTTTCTATGGAAACGACAGGATTTTCTTTTGGGATATGACAAACTCATTTCCGATCCACTAATCCCTCTTTACTGCATCCCTCACTCCCACACATTGACGAATTCACACGGAAATTGTGTCGGTATGAAATACGAGTACTATGTGTTCTAAGACATTTCCTTCTAAATCGAGTAACGTTTCTATGCAAACGACAGGATTTTCTTTTGGGATGCGACAATCTCATTTCCGATCCACTAATCCTGCTTTACTGCATCCCTCACTCCCACACATTGACGAATTCACACGGAAATTGCGTCGCTATGAAATACGAGTACTATGTGTTCTAAGACATTTCCTTCTAAATCGAGTAACGTTTCTATGGATACGACAGGATTTTCGTTTGGGATACGACAATCACATTTCCGATCCACTAATCCTTCTTTACTGCATCCCTCACTCCCAAACAGTGACGAATTCACACGGAAGTTGCGTCGCTATGAAATGCGAGTACTATGTGTTCTAAGACATTTCCTTCTAAATCGGGTAACGTTTCTATGGAAACGACAGGATTTTCTTTTGGGATACGACAATCACATTTCCGTTCCACAAATCGTTCTTTACTGCATCCCTCACTCCCAAACATTGACGAATTCACACGGAAATTCCGTCGCTATGAAATACGAGTACTATGTGTTCTAAGACATTTCCTTCTAAATCGAGTAACGTTTCTATGGAAACGACAGGATTTTCTTTTGGGATGCGACAATCTCATTTCCGATCCACTAATCTTTCTTTACTGCATCCCTCACTCCCACACATTGACGAATTCACACGGAAATTGCGTCGCTATGAAATACGAGTACTATGTGTTCTAAGACATCTCCTTCTAAATCGAGTAACGTTTCTATGGAAACGACAGGATTTTCTTTTGGGGTACGACAATCACATTCCCGATCAACTAATCGTTCTTTACTGCATCCCTCACTCCCAAACATTGACGAATTCACACGGAAATTGCGTCGCTATGAAATACGAGTACTATGTGTTCTAAGACATTTCCTTCTAAATCGAGTAACGTTTCTATGGAAACGACAGGATTTTCTTTTGGGATACGACAATCACATTTCCGATGCACTAATCGTTCTTTACTGCATCCCTCACTCCCAAACATTGACGAATTCACACGGAAATTGGGTCGCTATGAAATACGAGTGCTATGTGTTCTAAGACATTTCCTTCTAAATCGAGTAACGTTTCTATGGAAACGACAGGATTTTCTTTGGGGAAACGACAATCACATTTCCGATCCACTAATCCTTCTTTACTGCATCCTTCACTCCCAAACATTGACGAATTCACACATAAATTCCGTCGCTATGAAATACGAGTACTATGTGTTCTAAGACATTTCCTTCTAAATCGAGTAACGTTTCTATAGAAACGACAGGATTTTCTTTTGGGATACGACAATCTCATTTCCGATCCACTAATCGTTCTTTACTGCATCCCTCACTCCCAATCATTGACGAATTCACACGGAAGTTGCGTCGCTATGAAATGCGAGTACTATGTGTTCTAAGACATTTCCTTCTAAATGGAGTAACGTTACTATGGGAACGACAGGATTTTCTTTTGGGATACGACAATCACATTTCCGATCCACTAATCGTTCTTTACTGCATCCCTCACGCCCAAACATTGACGAATTCACACGGAAATTGCGTCGCTATGAAATACGAGTACTATGTGTTCTAAGACATTTGCTTCTAAACCGAGTAACGTTTCTATGGAAACAACAGGATTTTCTTTTGGGATACGACAAACTCATTTCCGATCCACAAATCCTTCTTTACTGCATCCCTCACTCCCACACATTGACGAATTCACACGGAAATTCCGTCACTATGATATACGAGTACTATGTGTTCTAAGACATTTGCTTCTAAATCGAGTAACGTTTCTATGGAAACGACAGGATTTTCTTTTGGGATACGACAAACTCATTTCCGATCCACAAATCCTTCTTTACTGCATCCCTGACTCCCACACATTGACGAATTCACACGGAAATTCCGTCACTATGATATACGAGTACTATGTGTTCTAAGACATTTCCTTTTAAATCGAGTAACGTTTCTATGGAAACGACAGGATTTTCTTTTGGGATACGCCAATCACATTTCCGATCCACTAATCCTTCTTTACTACATCCCTCACTCCCAAACATTGACGAATTCACACGGAAATTGCGTCGCTATGAAATGCGAGTACTATGTGTTCTAAGACATTTCCTTCTAAATCGAGTAACGTTTCTATGGAAACGACAGGATTTTCTTTTGGGATACGACAATCTCATTTCCAATCCACTAATCCTTCTTTACTGCATCCCTCACTCCCAAACATTGACGAATTCACACGGAAATTGCGTCGCTATGAAATACGAGTACTATGTGTTTTAAGACATTTCCTTCTAAATCGAGTAACGTTTCTATGGAAACGACAGGATTTTCTTTTGGGATATGACAAACTCATTTCCGATCCACTAATCCTTTACTGCATCCCTCACTCCCACACATTGACGAATTCACACGGAAATTCCGTCACTATGAAATACGAGTACTATGTGTTCTAAGACATTTCCTTCTAAATCGAGTAACGTTTCTATGGATACGACAGGATTTTCTTTTGGGATACGACAATCACATATCCGATCCACTAATCGTTCTTTACTGCATCCCTCACTCCTAAACATTGACGAATTCACACGGAAATTGCGTCGCTATGAAATACGAGTGCTATTTGTGCTAAGACATTTCCTTCTAAATCGAGTAACGTTTCTATGGTAACGACAGGATTTTCTTTTGGGATACGACAATCACATTTCCGATCCACTAATCCTTCTTTACTGCATCCCTCACTCCCAAACATTGACGAATTCACACGGAAATTCCGTCGCTATGAAATACGAGTACTATGTGTTCTAAGACATTTCCTTCTAAATCGAGTAACGTTTCTATGGAAACGACAGGATTTTCTTTTGGGATATGACAAACTCATTTCCGATCCACTAATCCTTCTTTACTGCATCCCTCACTCCCACACATTGACGAATACACACGGAAATTGTGTCGGTATGAAATACGAGTACTATGTGTTCTAAGACATTTCCTTCTAAATCGAGTAACGTTTCTATGCAAACGACAGGATTTTCTTTTGGGATGCGACAATCTCATTTCCGATCCACTAATCCTGCTTTACTGCATCCCTCACTCGCACACATTGACGAATTCACACGGAAATTGCGTCGCTATGAAATACGAGTACTATGTGTTCTAAGACATTTCCTTCTAAATCGAGTAACGTTTCTATGGATACGACAGGATTTTCTTTTGGGATACGACAATCACATTTCCGATCCACTAATCCTTCTTTACTGCATCCCTCACTCCCAAACAGTGACGGATTCACACGGAAGTTGCGTCGCTATGAAAAGCGAGTACTATGTGTTCTAAGACATTTCCTTCTAAATCGGGTAACGTTTCTATGGAAACGACAGGATTTTCTTTTGGGATACGACAATCACATTTCCGTTCCACTAATCGTTCTTTACTGCATCCCACACTCCCAAACATTGACGAATTCACACGGAAATTTCGTCGCTATGAAATACGAGTACTATGTGTTCTAAGACATTTCCTTCTAAATCGAGTAACGTTTCTATGGAAACGACAGGATTTTCTTTTGGGATGCGACAATCTCATTTCCGATCCACTAATCTTTCTTTACTGCATCCCTCACTCCCACACATTGACGAATTCACACGGAAATTGCGTCGCTATGAAATACGAGTACTATGTGTTCTAAGACATCTCCTTCTAAATCGAGTAACGTTTCTATGGAAACGACAGGATTTTCTTTTGGGGTACGACAATCACATTCCCGATCAACTAATCGTTCTTTACTGCATCCCTCACTCCCAAACATTGACGAATTCACACGGAAATTGCGTCGCTATGAAATACGAGTACTATGTGTTCTAAGACATTTCCTTCTAAATCGAGTAACGTTTCTATGGAAACGACAGGATTTTCTTTTGGGATACGACAATCACATTTCCGATGCACTAATCGTTCTTTACTGCATCCCTCACTCCCAAACATTGACGAATTCACACGGAAATTGGGTCGCTATGAAATACGAGTGCTATGTGTTCTAAGACATTTCCTTCTAAATCGAGTAACGTTTCTATGGAAACGACAGGATTTTCTTTGGGGATACGACAATCACATTTCCGATCCACTAATCCTTCTTTACAGCATCCCTCACTCCCAAACATTGACGAATTCACACATAAATTCCGTCGCTATGAAATACGAGTACTATGTGTTCTAAGACATTTCCTTCTAAATCGAGTAACGTTTCTATAGAAACGACAGGATTTTCTTTTGGGATACGACAATCTCATTTCCGATCCACTAATCGTTCTTTACTGCATCCCTCACTCCCAATCATTGACGAATTCACACGGAAGTTGCGTCGCTATGAAATGCGAGTACTATGTGTTCTAAGACATTTCCTTCTAAATGGAGTAACGTTACTATGGGAACGACAGGATTTTCTTTTGGGATACGACAATCACATTTCCGATCCACTAATCGTTCTTTACTGCATCCCTCACGCCCAAACATTGACGAATTCACACGGAAATTCCGTCCCTATGAAATACGAGTACTATGTGTTCTAAGACATTTGCTTCTAAATCGAGTAACGTTTCTATGGAAACGACAGGATTTTCTTTTGGGATACGACAAACTCATTTCCGATCCACAAATCCTTCTTTACTGCATCCCTCACTCCCACACATTGACGAATTCACACGGAAATTCCGTCAATATGATATACGAGTACTATGTGTTCTAAGACATTTCCTTCTAAATCGAGTAACGTTTCTATGGAAACGACAGGATTTTCTTTTGGGATACGACAATCTCATTTCCGATCCACTAATCCTTCTTTACTGCATCCCTCACTCCCAAACATTGACGAATTCACACGGAAATTGCGTCGCTATGAAATACGAGTACTATGTGTTTTAAGACATTTCCTTCTAAATCGAGTAACGTTTCTATGGAAACGACAGGATTTTCTTTTGGGATATGACAAACTCATTTCCGATCCACTAATCCTTCTTTACTGCATCCCTCACTCCCACATATTGACGAATTCACACGGAAATTCCGTCACTATGAAATACGAGTACTATGTGTTCTTAGACATTTCCTTCTAAATCGAGTAACGTTTCTATGCAAACGACAGGATTTTCTTTTGGGATGCGACAATCTCATTTCCGATCCACTAATCCTTCTTTACTGCATACCTCACTCCCACACATTGCCGAATTCACACGGATATTGCGTCGCTATGAAATACGAGTACTATGTGTTCTAAGACATTTCCTTCTAAATCGAGTAACGTTTCTATGGAAACGACAGGATTTTCTTTTGGGATACGACAATCACATATCCGATCCACTAATCGTTCTTTACTGCATCCCTCACTCCTAAACATTGACGAATTCACACGGAAATTGCGTCGCTATGAAATACGAGTGCTATTTGTTCTAAGACATTTCCTTCTAAATCGAGTAACGTTTCTATGGTAACGACAGGATTTTCTTTTGGGATACGACAATCACATTTCCGATCCACTAATCCTTCTTTACTGCATCCCTCACTCCCAAACATTGACGAATTCACACGGAAATTCCGTCGCTATGAAATACGAGTACTATGTGTTCTAAGACATTTCCTTCTAAATCGAGTAACATTTCTATGGAAACGACAGGATTTTCTTTTGGGATACGACAATCACATTTCCGATCCACTAATCGTTCTTTACTGCATCCCTCACTCCCAAACATTGACGAATTCACACGGAAATTCCGTCGCTATGAAATACGAGTACTATGTGTTCTAAGACATTTCCTTCTAAATCGAGTAACGTTTCTATGGAAACGACAGGATTTTCTTTTGGGATACGACATCCCATTTCCGATCCACTAATCGTTCTTTACTGCATCCCTCACTCCCAAACATTGACGATTTCACACGGAAGTTGCGTCGCTATGAAATGCGAGTACTATGTGTTCTAAGACATTTCCTTCTAAATCGAGTAACGTTTCTATGGAAACGACAGGATTTTCTTTTGATACGACGATCTCATTTCCGATCCACTAATCGTTCTTTACTGCATCACTCACTCCCAAACATTGACGAATTGACACGGAAGTTGCGTCGCTATGAAATGCGTGTACTATGTGTTCTAAGACATTTCCCTCTAAATCTAGTAACGTTTCTATGGAAACGACAGGATTTTCTTTTGGGATACGACAATCACATTTCCGATCCACTAATCGTTCTTTACTGCATCCCTCACTCCCAAACATTGACGAATTCACACGGAAATTGCGTCGCTATGAAATACGAGTACTATGTGTTCTAAGACATTTCCTTCTAAATCGAGTAACGTTTCTATGGAAACGACAGGATTTTCTTTTGGGATACGACAATCACATTTCCGATTCACTAATCGTTCTTTACTGCATCCCTCACTCCCAAACATTGACGAATTCACACGGAAATTGCATCGCTATGAAATACGAGTACTATGTGTTCTAAGACATTTCCTTCTAAATCGAGTAACGTTTCTATGGAAACGACAGGATTTCCTTTTGGGATACGACAATCACATTTCCGATCCACTAATCCTTCTTTACTGCATCCCTCACTCCCAAACATTGACGAATTCACACGGAAATTGCGTCGCTATGAAATACGAGTACTATGTGTTCTAAGACATTTCCTTCTAAATCGAGTAACGTTTCTATGGAAATGACAGGATTTTCTTTTGGGATTCGACAATGACATTTCCGATCCACTAATCGTTCTTTACTGCATCCCTCACTCCCAAACATTGACGAATCCACACGGAAATTGCGTCGCTAGGAAATACGAGTACTATGTGTTCTAAGACATTTCCTCCTGAATCGAGTAACGTTTCTATGGAAACGACAGGATTTTCTTTTGGGATACGACAATCACATTTCCGATCCACTAATCGTTCTTTACTGCATCCCTCACTCTCAAACATTGACGAATCCACACGGAAATTGCGTCGCTAGGAAATACGAGTACTATGTGTTCTAAGACATTTCCTTCTAAATCGAGTAACGTTTCCATGGAAACGACAGGATTTTCATTTGGGATACGACAATCACATTTCCGATCCACTAATCGATCTTTACTGCATCCCTCACTCCCAAACATTGACGAATTCACACGGAAATTGCGTCGCTATGAAATACGAGTACTATGTGTTCTAAGACATTTCCTTCAAAATCGAGTAACGTTTCTATGGAAACGACAGGATTTTCTTTTGGGATACGACAATCTCATTTCCGATCCAGTAATCGTTCTTTACTGCATCCCTCACTCCCAAACATTGACGAATTCACACGGAAATTGCGTCGCTAGGAAATACGAGTACTATGTGTTCTAAGACATTTCCTTCTAAATCGAGTAACGTTTCTATGGAAACGACAGGATTTTCTTTTGGGATACGACAATCACATTTCCGATCCACTAATCCTTCTTTACTGCATCCCTCACTCCCAAACATTGACGAATTCACACGGAAATTGCGTCGCTGTGAAATACGAGTACTATGTGTTCTAAGACATTTCCTTCTAAATCGAGTAACGTTTCTATGGAAACGACAGGATTTTCTTTTGGGATACGACAATCACATTTCCGATCCACTAATCGTATTTTACTGCATCCCTCACTCCCAAACATTGACGAATTCACACGGAAATTGAGTCGCTATGAAATACGAGTACTATGTGTTCTAAGACATTTCCTTCTAAATTGAGTAACGTTTCTATGGATACGACAGGATTTTCTTTTGGGATACGACAATCACATTTCCGATCCACTAATCGTTCTTTACTGCATCCCTCACTCCCAAACATTGACGAATTCACACGGAAATTGCGTCGCTATGAAATACGAGTACAATGTGTTCTAAGACATTTGCTTCTAAATCGAGTAACGTTTCTATGGAAACGACAGGAATTTCTTTTGGGATACGACAATCACATTTCCGATCCACTAATCCTTCTTTACTGCATCCCTCACTCCCAAACATTGACGAATTCAAACGGAAATTCCGTCGCTATGAAATACGAGTACTATGTGTTCTAAGAGATTTCCTTCTAAATCGAGTAACGTTTCTATGGAAACGACAGGATTTTCTTTTGGTATACGACAATCTCATTTCCGATCCACTAATCGTTCTTTACTGCATCCCAACCTCCCAAACATTGACGAATTCACACGGAAATTCCGTCGCTATGAAATACGAGTACTATGTGTTCTAAGACATTTCCTTCTAAATCGAGTAACGTTTCTATGGAAACGACAGGATTTTCTTTTGGGATACTACAATAACATTTCCGATCCACTAATCGTTCTTTACTGCATCCCTCACTCTCAAACATTGACGAATCCACACGGAAATTGCGTCGCTAGGAAATACGAGTACTATGTGTTCTAAGACATTTCCTTCTAAATCGAGTAACGTTCCCATGGAAACGACAGGATTTTCATTTGGGATACGACAATCACATTTCCGATCCACTAATCGTTCTTTACTGCATCCCTCACTCCCAAACATTGACGAATTCACACGGAAATTGCGTCGCTATGAAATACGAGTACTATGTGTTCTAAGACATTTCCTTCAAAATCGAGTAACGTTTCTATGGAAACGACAGGATTTTCTTTTGGGATACGACAATCTCATTTCCGATCCAGTAATCGTTCTTTACTGCATCCCTCACTCCCAAACATTGACGAATTCACACGGAAATTGCGTCGCTAGGAAATACGAGTACTATGTGTTCTAAGACATTTCCTTCTAAATCGAGTAACGTTTCTATGGAAACGACAGGATTTTCTTTTGGGATACGACAATCACATTTCCGATCCACTAATCGTATTTTACTGCATCCCTCACTCCCAAACATTGACGAATTCACACGGAAATTGAGTCGCTATGAAATACGAGTACTATGTGTTCTAAGACATTTCCTTCTAAATTGAGTAACGTTTCTATGGATACGACAGGATTTTCTTTTGGGATACGACAATCACATTTCCGATCCACTAATCGTTCTTTACTGCATCCCTCACTCCCAAACATTGACGAATTCACACGGAAATTGCGTCGCTATGAAATACGAGTACAATGTGTTCTAAGACATTTGCTTCTAAATCGAGTAACGTTTCTATGGAAACGACAGGAATTTCTTTTGGGATACGACAATCACATTTCCGATCCACTAATCCTTCTTTACTGCATCCCTCACTCCCAAACATTGACGAATTCAAACGGAAATTCCGTCGCTATGAAATACGAGTACTATGTGTTCTAAGAGATTTCCTTCTAAATCGAGTAACGTTTCTATGGAAACGACAGGATTTTCTTTTGGTATACGACAATCTCATTTCCGATCCACTAATCGTTCTTTACTGCATCCCAACCTCCCAAACATTGACGAATTCACACGGAAATTCCGTCGCTATGAAATACGAGTACTATGTGTTCTAAGACATTTCCTTCTAAATCGAGTAACGTTTCTATGGAAACGACAGGATTTTCTTTTGGGATACTACAATAACATTTCCGATCCACTAATCGTCCTTTACTGCATCCCTCACTCCCAAACATTGACGAATTCACACGGAAATTGCGTCGCAATGAAATACGAGTACTATGTGTTCTAAGACATTTCCTTCTAAATCGAGTAACGTTTCTATGGAAACGACAGGATTTTCTTTTGGGATACGACAATCACATTTCCGATCCAATTATCGTTCTTTACTGCATCCCTCACTCCCAAACATTGACGAATTCACACGGAAATTGCGTCGCTATGAATTACGAGTACTATGTGTTCTAAGACATTTCCTTCTAAATCGAGTAACGTTTCTATGGAAACGACAGGATTTTCTTTTGGGATACGACAATCACATTTCCGATCCACTAATCTTTCTTTACTGCATCCCTCACTCACAAACATTGACGAATTCACACGGAAATTGCGTCGCTATGAAATACGAGTACTATGTGTTCTAAGACACTTCCTTCTAAATCGAGTAACATTTCTATGGAAACGACAGGATTTTCTTTTGGGATACGACAATCACATTTCCGATCCACTAATTGTTCTTTACTGCATCCCTCACTCCCAAACATTGACGAATTCACACGGAAATTGCGTCGCTATGAAATACGAGTACTATGTGTTCTAAGACATTTCCTTCTAAATCGAGTAACGTTTCTATGGAAACGACAGGATTTTCTTTTGGGATACGACAATCCCATTTCCGATCCACTAATCCTTCTTTACTGCATCCCTCACTCACAAACATTGACGATTTCACACGGAAGTTGCGTCGCTATGAAATGCGAGTACTATGTGTTCTAAGACATTTCCTTCTAAATCGAGTAACGTTTCTATGGAAACGACAGGATTTTCTTTTGATACGACAATCTCATTTCCGATCCACTAATCGTTCTTTACTGCATCACTCACTCCCAAACATTGACGAATTGACACGGAAGTTGCGTCGCTATGAAATGCGTGTACAATGTGTTCTAAGACATTTCCCTCTACATCGAGTAACGTTTCTATGGAAACGACAGGATTTTCTTTTGGGATACGACAATCACATTTCCGATCCACTAATCCTTCTTTACTGCATCCCTCACTCCCAAACATTGACGAATTCACACGGCTATTGCGTCGCTATGAAATACGAGTACTATGTGTTCTAAGACATTTCCTTCTAAATCGAGTAACGTTTCTATGGAAACGACAGGATTTTCTTTTGGGATACGACAATCACATTTCCGATCCACTAATCGTTCTTTACTGCATCCCTCACTCCCAAACATTGACGAATTCACACGGAAATTGCGTCGCTATGAAATACGAGTGCTATGTGTTCTAATACATTTCCTTCTAAATCGAGTAACGTTTCTATGGAAACGACAGGATTTTCTTTTGGGATACGACAATCACATTTCCGATCCACTAATCGTTCTTTACTGCATCCCTCACTCCCAAACATTGACGAATTCACACGGAAATTGCGTCGCTATGAAATACGAGTACTATGTGTTCTAAGACATTTCCTTCTAAATCGAGTAACGTTTCAATGGAAACGACAGGATTTTCTTTTGGGATACGACAAACTCCTTTCCGATCCACTAATCCTTCTTTACTGCATCCCTCACTCCCACACATTGACGAATTCACAAGGAAATTCCGTCACTATGAAATACGAGTACTATGTGTTCTAAGACATTTCCTTCTAAATCGAGTAACGTTTCTATGCAAACGACAGGATTTTCTTTTGGGATGCGACAATCTCATTTCCTATCCACTAATCCTTCTTTACTGCATCCCTCACTCCCAAACATTGACGAATTCACACGGAAATTGCGTCGCTATGAAATACGAGTACTATGTGTTCTAAGACATTTCCTTCTAAATCGAGTAACGTTTCTATGGAAACGACAGGAATTTCTTTTGGGATACGACAATCACATTTCCGATCCACTAATCCTTCTTTACTGCATCCCTCACTCCCAAACATTAACGAATTCAAACGGAAATTCCGTCGCTATGAAATACGAGTACTATGTGTTCTAAGAGATTTCCTTCTAAATCGAGTAACGTTTCTATGGAAACGACAGGATTTTCTTTTGGTATACGACATTCTCATTTCCGATCCACTAATCGTTCTTTACTGCATCCCAACCTCCCAAACATTGACGAATTCACACGGAAATTCCGCGCTATGAAATACGAGTACTATTTGTTCTAAGACATTTCCTTCTAAATCGAGTAACGTTTCTATGGAAACGACAGGATTTTCTTTTGGGATACTACAATCACATTTCCGATCCACTAATCGTTCTTTACTGCATCCCTCACTCCCAAACATTGACGAATTCACACGGAAATTGCGTCGTAATGAAATACGAGTACTATGTGTTCTAAGACATTTCCTTCTAAATCGAGTAACGTTTCTATGGAAACGACAGGATTTTCTTTTGGGATACGACAATCACATTTCCGATCCACTAATCTTTCTTTACTGCATCCCTCACTCACAAACATTGACGAATTCACACGGAAATTGCGTCGCTATGAAATACGAGTACTATGTGTTCTAAGACACTTCCTTCTAAATCGAGTAACATTTCTATGGAAACGACAGGATTTTCTTTTGGGATACGACAATCACATTTCCGATCCACTAATCGTTCTTTACTGCATCCCTCACTCCCAAACATTGACGAATTCACACGGAAATTGCGTCGCTATGAAATACGAGTACTATGTGTTCTAAGACATTTCCTTCTAAATCGAGTAACGTTTCTATGGAAACGACAGGATTTTCTTTTGGGATACGACAATCCCATTTCCGATCCACTAATCGTTCTTTACTGCATCCCTCACTCCCAAACATTGACGATTTCACACGGAAGTTGCGTCGCTATGAAATGCGAGTACTATGTGTTCTAAGACATTTCCTTCTAAATCGAGTAACGTTTCTATGGAAACGACAGGATTTTCTTTTGATACGACAATCTCATTTCCGATCCACTAATCGTTCTTTACTGCATCACTCACTCCCAAACATTGACGAATTGACACGGAAGTTGCGTCGCTATGAAATGCGTGTACTATGTGTTCTAAGACATTTCCCTCTACATCGAGTAACGTTTCTATGGAAACGACAGGATTTTCTTTTGGGATACGACAATCACATTTCCGATCCACTAATCCTTCTTTACTGCATCCCTCACTCCCAAACATTGACGAATTCACACGGCTATTGCGTCGCTATGAAATACGAGTACTATGTGTTCTAAGACATTTCCTTCTAAATCGAGTAACGTTTCTATGGAAACGACAGGATTTTCTTTTGGGATACGACAATCACATTTCCGATCCACTAATCGTTCTTTACTGCATCCCTCACTCCCAAACATTGACGAATTCACACGGAAATTGCGTCGCTATGAAATACGAGTGCTATGTGTTCTAATACATTTCCTTCTAAATCGAGTAACGTTTCTATGGAAACGACAGGATTTTCTTTTGGGATACGACAATCACATTTCCGATCCACTAATCGTTCTTTACTGCATCCCTCACTCCCAAACATTGACGAATTCACACGGAAATTGCGTCGCTATGAAATACGAGTACTATGTGTTCTAAGACATTTCCTTCTAAATCGAGTAACGTTTCAATGGAAACGACAGGATTTTCTTTTGGGATACGACAAACTCCTTTCCGATCCACTAATCCTTCTTTACTGCATCCCTCACTCCCACACATTGACGAATTCACAAGGAAATTCCGTCACTATGAAATACGAGTACTATGTGTTCTAAGACATTTCCTTCTAAATCGAGTAACGTTTTCTATGGAAACGACAGGATTTTCTTTTGGGATACGACAATCACATTTCCGATCCACTAATCGTTCTTTACTGCATCCCTTACTCCCAAACATTGACGAATTCACACGGAAATTGCGTCGCTATGAAATGCGAGTACTATGTGTTCTAAGACATTTCCTTCTAAATCGAGTAACGTTTCTATGGAAACGACAGGATTTTCTTTTGGGATACGACAATCTCATTTCCGATCCACTAATCCTTCTTTACTGCATCCCTCACTCCCAAACATTGACGAATTCACACGGAAATTGCGTCGCTATGAAATACGAGTACTATGTGTTTTAAGACATTTCCTTCTAAATCGAGTAACGTTTCTATGGAAACGACAGGATTTTCTTTTGGGATACGACAATCACATTTCCGATCCACTAATCGTTCTTTACTGCATCCCTTACTCCCAAACATTGACGAATTCACACGGAAATTGCGTCGCTATGAAATGCGAGTACTATGTGTTCTAAGACATTTCCTTCTAAATCGAGTAACGTCTCTATGGAAACGACAGGATTTTCTTTTGATACGACAATCTCATTTCCGATCCACTAATCGTTCTTTACTGCATCACTCACTCCCAAACATTGACGAATTGACACGGAAGTTGCGTCGCTATGAAATGCGTGTACTATGTGTTCTAAGACATTTCCCTCTACATCGAGTAACGTTTCTATGGAAACGACAGGATTTTCTTTTGGGATACGACAATCACATTTCCGATCCACTAATCCTTCTTTACTGCATCCCTCACTCCCAAACATTGACGAATTCACACGGCTATTGCGTCGCTATGAAATACGAGTACTATGTGTTCTAAGACATTTCCTTCTAAATCGAGTAACGTTTCTATGGAAACGACAGGATTTTCTTTTGGGATACGACAATCACATTTCCGATCCACTAATCGTTCTTTACTGCATCCCTCACTCCCAAACATTGACGAATTCACACGGAAATTGCGTCGCTATGAAATACGAGTGCTATGTGTTCTAATACATTTCCTTCTAAATCGAGTAACGTTTCTATGGAAACGACAGGATTTTCTTTTGGGATACGACAATCACATTTCCGATCCACTAATCGTTCTTTACTGCATCCCTCACTCCCAAACATTGACGAATTCACACGGAAATTGCGTCGCTATGAAATACGAGTACTATGTGTTCTAAGACATTTCCTTCTAAATCGAGTAACGTTTCAATGGAAACGACAGGATTTTCTTTTGGGATACGACAAACTCCTTTCCGATCCACTAATCCTTCTTTACTGCATCCCTCACTCCCACACATTGACGAATTCACAAGGAAATTCCGTCACTATGAAATACGAGTACTATGAGTTCTAAGACATCTCCTTCTAAATCGAGTAACGTTTTCTATGGAAACGACAGGATTTTCTTTTGGGATACGACAATCACATTTCCGATCCACTAATCGTTCTTTACTGCATCCCTTACTCCCAAACATTGACGAATTCAGACGGAAATTGCGTCGCTATGAAATGCGAGTACTATGTGTTCTAAGACATTTCCTTCTAAATCGAGTAACGTTTCTATGGAAACGACAGGATTTTCTTTTGGGATACGACAATCTCATTTCCGATCCACTAATCCTTCTTTACTGCATCCCTCACTCCCAAACATTGACGAATTCACACGGAAATTGCGTCGCTATGAAATACGAGTACTATGTGTTTTAAGACATTTCCTTCTAAATCGAGTAACGTTTCTATGGAAACGACAGGATTTTCTTTTGGGATATGACAAACTCATTTCCGATCCAATAATCCTTCTTTACTGCATCCCTCACTCCCACACATTGACGAATTCACACGGAAATTCCGTCACTATGAAATACGAGTACTATGTGTTCTAAGACATTTCCTTCTAAATCGAGTAACGTTTCTATGCAAACGACAGGATTTTCTTTTGGGATGCGACAATCTCATTTCCGATCCACTAATCCTTCTTTACTGCATCCCTCACTCCCACACATTGACGAATTCACCCTAAAATTGCGTCGCTATGAAATACGAGTACTATGTGTTCTAAGACATTTCCTTATAAATCGAGTAACGTTTCTATGGAAACGACAGGATTTTCTTTTGGGATACGACAATCTTATTTCCGATCCACTAATCCTTCTTTACTGCATCCCTCACTCCCAAACATTGACGAATTCACACGGAAATTGCGTCGCTATAAATACGAGTACTATGTGTTTTAAGACAATTCCTTCTAAATCGAGTAACGTTTCTATGGAAACGACAGGATTTTCTTTTGGGATATGACAAACTCATTTCCGATCCACTAATCCTTCTTTACTGCATCCCTCACTCCCACACATTGACGAATTCACACGGAAATTGTGTCGGTATGAAATACGAGTACTATGTGTTCTAAGACATTTCCTTCTAAATCGAGTAACGTTTCTATGCAAACGACAGGATTTTCTTTTGGGATGCGACAATCTCATTTCCGATCCACTAATCCTGCTTTACTGCATCCCTCACTCCCACACATTGACGAATTCACACGGAAATTCCGTCGCTATGAAATACGAGTACTATGTGTTCTAAGACATTTCCTTCTAAATCGAGTAACGTTTCTATGGATACGACAGGATTTTCTTTTGGGATACGACAATCACATTTCCGATCCACTAATCCTTCTTTACTGCATCCCTCACTCCCAAACAGTGACGAATTCACACGGAAGTTGCGTCGCTATGAAATGCGAGTACTATGTGTTCTAAGACATTTCCTTCTAAATCGGGTAACGTTTCTATGGAAACGACAGGATTTTCTTTTGGGATACAACAATCACATTTCCGTTCCACAAATCTTTCTTTACTGCACCCTCACTCCCAAACATTGACGAATTCACACGGAAATTCCGTCGCTATGAAATACGAGTACTATGTGTTCTAAGACATTTCCTTCTAAATCGAGTAACGTTTCTATGGAAACGACAGGATTTTCTTCCGGATGCGACAATCTCACTTCCGATCCACTAATCTTTCTTTACTGCATCCCTCACTCCCACACATTGACGAATTCACACGGAAATTGCGTCGCTATGAAATACGAGTACTATGTGTTCTAAGACATCTCCTTCTAAATCGAGTAACGTTTCTATGGAAACGACAGGATTTTCTTTTGGGGTACGACAATCACATTCCCGATCAACTAATCGTTCTTTACTGCATCCCTCACTCCCAAACATTGACGAATTCACACGGAAATTGCGTCGCTATGAAATACGATTACTATGTGTTCTAAGACATTTCCTTCTAAATCGAGTAACGTTTCTATGGAAACGACAGGATTTTCTTTTGGGATACGACAATCACATTTCCGATGCACTAGTCGTTCTTTACTGCATCCCTCACTCCCAAACATTGACGAATTCACACGGAAATTGGGTCGCTATGAAATACGAGTGCTATGTGTTCTAAGACATTTCCTTCTAAATCGAGTAACGTTTCTATGGAAACGACAGGATTTTCTTTGGGGAAACGACAATCACATTTCCGATCCACTAATCCTTCTTTACTGCATCCCTCACTCCCAAACATTGACGAATTCACACATAAATTCCGTCGCTATGAAATACGAGTACTATGTGTTCTAAGACATTTCCTTCTAAATCGAGTAACGTTTCTATAGAAACGACAGGATTTTCTTTTGGGATACGACAATCTCATTTCCGATCCACTAATCGTTCTTTACTGCATCCCTCACTCCCAATCATTGACGAATTCACACGGAAGTTGCGTCGCTATTATATGCGAGTACTATGTGTTCTAAGACATTTCCTTCTAAATGGAGTAACGTTACTATGGGAACGACAGGATTTTCTTTTGGGATACGACAATCACATTTCCGATCCACTAATCGTTCTTTACTGCATCCCTCACGCCCAAAAATTGACGAATTCACACGGAAATTGCGTCGCTATGAAATACGAGTACTATGTGTTCTAAGACATTTGCTTCTAAATCGAGTAACGTTTCTATGGAAACGACAGGATTTTCTTTTGGGATATGACAAACTCATTTCCGATCCAATAATCCTTCTTTACTGCATCCCTCACTCCCACACATTGACGAATTCACACGGAAATTCCGTCACTATGAAATACGAGTACTATGTGTTCTAAGACATTTCCTTCTAAATCGAGTAACGTTTCTATGCAAACGACAGGATTTTCTTTTGGGATGCGACAATCTCATTTCCGATCCACTAATCCTTCTTTACTGCATCCCTCACTCCCACACATTGACGAATTCACCCTAAAATTGCGTCGCTATGAAATACGAGTACTATGTGTTCTAAGACATTTCCTTATAAATCGAGTAACGTTTCTATGGAAACGACAGGATTTTCTTTTGGGATACGACAATCTTATTTCCGATCCACTAATCCTTCTTTACTGCATCCCTCACTCCCAAACATTGACGAATTCACACGGAAATTGCGTCGCTATAAATACGAGTACTATGTGTTTTAAGACAATTCCTTCTAAATCGAGTAACGTTTCTATGGAAACGACAGGATTTTCTTTTGGGATATGACAAACTCATTTCCGATCCACTAATCCTTCTTTACTGCATCCCTCACTCCCACACATTGACGAATTCACACGGAAATTGTGTCGGTATGAAATACGAGTACTATGTGTTCTAAGACATTTCCTTCTAAATCGAGTAACGTTTCTATGCAAACGACAGGATTTTCTTTTGGGATGCGACAATCTCATTTCCGATCCACTAATCCTGCTTTACTGCATCCCTCACTCCCACACATTGACGAATTCACACGGAAATTCCGTCGCTATGAAATACGAGTACTATGTGTTCTAAGACATTTCCTTCTAAATCGAGTAACGTTTCTATGGATACGACAGGATTTTCTTTTGGGATACGACAATCACATTTCCGATCCACTAATCCTTCTTTACTGCATCCCTCACTCCCAAACAGTGACGAATTCACACGGAAGTTGCGTCGCTATGAAATGCGAGTACTATGTGTTCTAAGACATTTCCTTCTAAATCGGGTAACGTTTCTATGGAAACGACAGGATTTTCTTTTGGGATACAACAATCACATTTCCGTTCCACAAATCTTTCTTTACTGCACCCTCACTCCCAAACATTGACGAATTCACACGGAAATTCCGTCGCTATGAAATACGAGTACTATGTGTTCTAAGACATTTCCTTCTAAATCGAGTAACGTTTCTATGGAAACGACAGGATTTTCTTCCGGATGCGACAATCTCACTTCCGATCCACTAATCTTTCTTTACTGCATCCCTCACTCCCACACATTGACGAATTCACACGGAAATTGCGTCGCTATGAAATACGAGTACTATGTGTTCTAAGACATCTCCTTCTAAATCGAGTAACGTTTCTATGGAAACGACAGGATTTTCTTTTGGGGTACGACAATCACATTCCCGATCAACTAATCGTTCTTTACTGCATCCCTCACTCCCAAACATTGACGAATTCACACGGAAATTGCGTCGCTATGAAATACGAGTACTATGTGTTCTAAGACATTTCCTTCTAAATCGAGTAACGTTTCTATGGAAACGACAGGATTTTCTTTTGGGATACGACAATCACATTTCCGATGCACTAGTCGTTCTTTACTGCATCCCTCACTCCCAAACATTGACGAATTCACACGGAAATTGGGTCGCTATGAAATACGAGTGCTATGTGTTCTAAGACATTTCCTTCAAAATCGAGTAACGTTTCTATGGAAACGACAGGATTTTCTTTGGGGAAACGACAATCACATTTCCGATCCACTAATCCTTCTTTACTGCATCCCTCACTCCCAAACATTGACGAATTCACACATAAATTCCGTCGCTATGAAATACGAGTACTATGTGTTCTAAGACATTTCCTTCTAAATCGAGTAACGTTTCTATAGAAACGACAGGATTTTCTTTTGGGATACGACAATCTCATTTCCGATCCACTAATCGTTCTTTACTGCATCCCTCACTCCCAATCATTGACGAATTCACACGGAAGTTGCGTCGCTATTATATGCGAGTACTATGTGTTCTAAGACATTTCCTTCTAAATGGAGTAACGTTACTATGGGAACGACAGGATTTTCTTTTGGGATACGACAATCACATTTCCGATCCACTAATCGTTCTTTACTGCATTCCTCACGCCCAAACATTGACGAATTCACACGGAAATTGCGTCGCTATGAAATACGAGTACTATGTGTTCTAAGACATTTGCTTCTTAATCGAGTAACGTTTCTATGGAAACAACAGGATTTTCTTTTGGGATACGACAAACTCATTTCCGATCCACAAATCCTTCTTTACTGCATCCCTCACTCCCACACATTGACGAATTCACACGGAAATTCCGTCACTATGATATACGAGTACTATGTGTTCTAAGACATTTCCTTCTAAATCGAGAAACGTTTCTATGGAAACGACAGGATTTTCTTTTGGGATACGCCAATCACATTTCCGATCCACTAATCCTTCTTTACTGCATCCCTCACTCCCAAACATTGACGAATTCACACGGAAATTGCGTCGCTATGAAATGCGAGTACTATGTGTTCTAAGACATTTCCTTCTAAATCGAGTAACGTTTCTATGGAAACGACAGGATTTTCTTTTGGGATACGACAATCTCATTTCCGATCCACTAATCCTTCTTTACTGCATCCCTCACTCCCAATCATTGACGAATTCACACGGAAGTTGCGTCGCTATGAAATGCGAGTACTATGTGTTCTAAGACATTTCCTTGTAAATGGAGTAACGTTACTATGGGAACGACAGGATTTTCTTTTGGGATACGACAATCACATTTCCGATCCACTAATCGTTCTTTACTGCATCCCTCACGCCCAAACATTGACGAATTCACACGGAAATTGCGTCGCTATGAAATACGAGTACTATGTGTTCTAAGACATTTGCTTCTAAATCGAGTAACGTTTCTATGGAAACGACAGGATTTTCTTTTGGGATACGACAAACTCATTTCCGATCCACAAATCCTTCTTTACTGCATCCCTCACTCCCACACATTGACGAATTCACACGGAAATTCCGTCACTATGATATACGAGTACTATGTGTTCTAAGACATTTCCTTTTAAATCGAGTAACGTTTCTATGGAAACGCCAGGATTTTCTTTTGGGATACGCCAATCACATTTCCGATCCACTAATCCTTCTTTACTGCATCCCTCACTCCCAAACATTGACGAATTCACACGGAAATTGCGTCGCTATGAAATGCGAGTACTATGTGTTCTAAGACATTTCCTTCTAAATCGAGTAACGTTTCTATGGAAACGACAGGATTTTCTTTTGGGATACGACTATCTCATTTCCAATCCACTAATCCTTCTTTACTGCATCCCTCACTCCCAAACATTGACGAATTCACACGGAAATTGCGTCGCTATGAAATACGAGTACTATGTGTTTTAAGACATTTCCTTCTAAATCGAGTAACGTTTCTATGGAAACGACAGGATTTTCTTTTGGGATATGACAAACTCATTTCCGATCCACTAATCCTTTACTGCATCCCTCATTCCCACACATTGACGAATTCACACGGAAATTCCGTCACTATGAAATACGAGTACTATCTGTTCTAAGACATTTCCTTCTAAATCGAGTAACGTTTCTATGGATACGACAGGATTTTCTTTTGGGATACGACAATCACATATCCGATCCACTAATCGTTCTTTACTGCATCCCTCACTCCTAAACATTGACGAATTCACACGGAAATTGCGTCGCTATGAAATACGAGTGCTATTTGTTCTAAGACATTTCCTTCTAAATCGAGTAACGTTTCTATGGTAACGACAGGATTTTCTTTTGGGATACGACAATCACATTTCCGATCCACTAATCCTTCTTTACTGCATCCCTCACTCCCAAACATTGACGAATTCACACGGAAATTCCGTCGCTATGAAATACGAGTACTATGTGTTCTAAGACATTTCCTTCTAAATCGAGTAACGTTTCTATGGAAACGACAGGATTTTCTTTTGGGATATGACAAACTCATTTCCGATCCACTAATCCTTCTTTACTGCATCCCTCACTCCCACACATTGACGAATACACACGGAAATTGTGTCGGTATGAAATACGAGTACTATGTGTTCTAAGACATTTCCTTCTAAATCGAGTAACGTTTCTATGAAAACGACAGGATTTTCTTTTGGGATGCGACAATCTCATTTCCGATCCACTAATCCTGCTTTACTGCATCCCTCACTCGCACACATTGACGAATTCACACGGAAATTGCGTCGCTATGAAATACGAGTACTATGTGTTCTAAGACATTTCCTTCTAAATCGAGTAACGTTTCTATGGATACGACAGGATTTTCTTTTGGGATACGACAATCACATTTCCGATCCACTAATCCTTCTTTACTGCATCCCTCACTCCCAAACAGTGACGGATTCACACGGAAGTTGCGTCGCTATGAAATGCGAGTACTATGTGTTCTAAGACATTTCCTTCTAAATCGGGTAACGTTTCTATGGAATCGACAGGATTTTCTTTTGGGATACGACAATCACATTTCCGTTCCACTAATCGTTCTTTACTGCATCCCACACTCCCAAACATTGACGAATTCACACGGAAATTCCGTCGCTATGAAATACGAGTACTATGTGTTCTAAGACATTTCCTTCTAAATCGAGTAATGTTTCTATGGAAACGACAGGATTTTCTTTTGGGATGCGACAATCTCATTTCCGATCCACTAATCTTTCTGTACTGCATCCCTCACTCCCACACATTGACGAATTCACACGGAAATTGCGTCGCTATGAAATACGAGTACTATGTGTTCTAAGACATCTCCTTCTAAATCGAGTAACGTTTCTATGGAAACGACAGGATTTTCTTTTGGGGTACGACAATCACATTCCCGATCAACTAGTCGTTCTTTACTGCATCCCTCACTCCTAAACATTGACGAATTCACACGGAAATTGCGTCGCTATGAAACACGAGTACTATGTGTTCTAAGACATTTCCTTCTAAATCGAGTAACGTTTCTATGGAAACGACAGGATTTTCTTTTGGGATACGACAATCACATTTCTGATGCACTAATCGTTCTTTACTGCATCCCTCACTCCCAAACATTGACGAATTCACACGGAAATTGGGTCGCTATGAAATACGAGTGCTATGTGGTCTAAGACATTTCCTTCAAAATCGAGTAACGTTTCTATGGAAACGACAGGATTTTCTTTGGGGATACGACAATCACATTTCCGATCCACTAATCCTTCTTTACTGCATCCCTCACTCCCAAACATTGACGAATTCACACATAAATTCCGTCGCTAAGAAATACGAGTACTATGTGTTCTAAGACATTTCCTTCTAAATCGAGTAACGTTTCTATAGAAACGACAGGATTTTCTTTTGGGATACGACAATCTCATTTCCGATCCGCTAATCGTTCTTTACTGCATCCCTCACTCCCAATCATTGACGAATTCACACGGAAGTTGCGTCGCTATGAAATGCGAATACTATGTGTTCTAAGACATTTCCTTCTAAATGGAGTAACGTTACTATGGGAACGACAGGATTTTCTTTTGGGATACGACAATCTCATTTCCGATCCACTAATCGTTCTTTACTCCATCCCTCACGCCCAAACATTGACGAATTCACACGGAAATTCCGTCCCTATGAAATACGAGTACTATGTGTTCTAAGACATTTGCTTCTAAATCGAGTAACGTTTCTATGGAAACGACAGGATTTTCTTTTGGGATACGCCAATCACATTTCCGATCCACTAATTCTTCTTTACTGCGTCCCTCACTCCCAAACATTGACGAATTCACACGGAAATTGCGTCGCTATGAAATGCGAGTACTATGTGTTCTAAGACATTTCCTTCTAAATCGAGTAACGTTTCTATGGAAACGACAGGATTTTCTTTTGGGATACGACAATCTCATTTCCGATCCACTAATCCTTCTTTACTGCATCCCTCACTCCCAAACATTGACGAATTCACACGGAAATTGCGTCGCTATGAAATACGAGTACTATGTGTTTTAAGACATTTCCTTCTAAATCGAGTAACGTTTCTATGGAAACGACAGGATTTTCTTTTGGGATATGACAAACTCATTTCCGATCCACTAATCCTTCTTTACTGCATCCCTCACTCCCACACATTGACGAATTCACACGGAAATTCCGTCACTATGAAATACGAGTACTATGTGTTCTAAGACATTTCCTTCTAAATCGAGTAACGTTTCTATGCAAACGACAGGATTTTCTTTTGGGATGCGACAATCTCATTTCCGATCCACTAATCCTTCTTTACTGCATCCCTCACTCCCACACATTGCCGAATTCACACGGATATTGCGTCGCTATGAAATACGAGTACTATGTGTTCTAAGACATTTCCTTCTAAATCGAGTAACGTTTCTATGGAAACGACAGGATTTTCTTTTGGGATACGACAATCACATATCCGATCCACTAATCGTTCTTTACTGCATCCCTCACTCCTAAACATTGACGAATTCACACGGAAATTGCGTCGCTATGAAATACGAGTGCTATTTGTTCTAAGACATTTCCTTCTAAATCGAGTAACGTTTCTATGGTTACGACAGGATTTTCTTTTGGGATACGACAATCACATTTCCGATCCACTAATCCTTCTTTACTGCATCCCTCACTCCCAAACATTGACGAATTCACACGGAAATTCCGTCGCTATGAAATACGAGTACTATGTGTTCTAAGACATTTCCTTCTAAATCGAGTAACGTTTCTATGGAAACGACAGGATTTTCCTTTGGGATACGACAATCACATTTCCGATCCACTAATCGTTCTTTACTGCATCCCTCACTCCCAAACATTGACGAATTCACACGGAAGTTGCGTCGCTATGAAATGCGAGTACTATGTGTTCTAAGACATTTCCTTCTAAATGGAGTAACGTTTCTATGGGAAAGACAGGATATAGTTTTGGGATACGACAATCACATTTCCGATCCACTAATCGTTCTTTACTGCATCCCTCACTCCCAAACATTGACGAATTCACACGGAAATTGCGTCGCTATGAAATACGAGTACTATGTGTTCTAAGACATTTCCTTCTAAATCGAGTAACGTTTCAATGGAAACTACAGGATTTTCTTTTGGGATACGACAAACTCATTTCCGATCCACTAATCGTTCTTTACTGCATCCCTCACTCCCACACATTGACGAATTCACACGGAAATTCCGTTTCTATGAAATACGAGTACTATGTGTTCTAAGACATTTCCTTCTAAATCGAGTAACGTTTCTATGGAAACGACAGGATTTTCTTTTGGGATACGACAATCACATTTCCGATCCACTAATCGTTCTTCACTCCATCCCTCACTCCCAAACATTGACGAATTCACACGGAAATTGCGTCGCTATGAAATACGAGTACTATGTGTTTTAAGACATTTCCTTCTAAATCGAGTAACGTTTCTATGGAAACGACAGGATTTTCTTTTGGGATATGACAAACTCATTTCCGATCCACTAATCCTTTACTGCATCCCTCACTCCCACACATTGACGAATTCACACGGAAATTCCGTCACTATGAAATACGAGTACTATCTGTTCTAAGACATTTCCTTCTAAATCGAGTAACGTTTCTATGGATACGACAGGATTTTCTTTTGGGATACGACAATCACATATCCGATCCACTAATCGTTCTTTACTGCATCCCTCACTCCTAAACATTGACGAATTCACACGGAAATTGCGTCGCTATGAAATACGAGTGCTATTTGTTCTAAGACATTTCCTTCTAAATCGAGTAACGTTTCTATGGTAACGACAGGATTTTCTTTTGGGATACGACAATCACATTTCCGATCCACTAATCCTTCTTTACTGCATCCCTCACTCCCAAACATTGACGAATTCACACGGAAATTCCGTCGCTATGAAATACGAGTACTATGTGTTCTAAGACATTTCCTTCTAAATCGAGTAACGTTTCTATGGAAACGACAGGATTTTCTTTTGGGATATGACAAACTCATTTCCGATCCACTAATCCTTCTTTACTGCATCCCTCACTCCCACACATTGACGAATACACACGGAAATTGTGTCGGTATGAAATACGAGTACTATGTGTTCTAAGACATTTCCTTCTAAATCGAGTAACGTTTCTATGAAAACGACAGGATTTTCTTTTGGGATGCGACAATCTCATTTCCGATCCACTAATCCTGCTTTACTGCATCCCTCACTCGCACACATTGACGAATTCACACGGAAATTGCGTCGCTATGAAATACGAGTACTATGTGTTCTAAGACATTTCCTTCTAAATCGAGTAACGTTTCTATGGATACGACAGGATTTTCTTTTGGGATACGACAATCACATTTCCGATCCACTAATCCTTCTTTACTGCATCCCTCACTCCCAAACAGTGACGGATTCACACGGAAGTTGCGTCGCTATGAAATGCGAGTACTATGTGTTCTAAGACATTTCCTTCTAAATCGGGTAACGTTTCTATGGAATCGACAGGATTTTCTTTTGGGATACGACAATCACATTTCCGTTCCACTAATCGTTCTTTACTGCATCCCACACTCCCAAACATTGACGAATTCACACGGAAATTCCGTCGCTATGAAATACGAGTACTATGTGTTCTAAGACATTTCCTTCTAAATCGAGTAATGTTTCTATGGAAACGACAGGATTTTCTTTTGGGATGCGACAATCTCATTTCCGATCCACTAATCTTTCTGTACTGCATCCCTCACTCCCACACATTGACGAATTCACACGGAAATTGCGTCGCTATGAAATACGAGTACTATGTGTTCTAAGACATCTCCTTCTAAATCGAGTAACGTTTCTATGGAAACGACAGGATTTTCTTTTGGGGTACGACAATCACATTCCCGATCAACTAGTCGTTCTTTACTGCATCCCTCACTCCTAAACATTGACGAATTCACACGGAAATTGCGTCGCTATGAAACACGAGTACTATGTGTTCTAAGACATTTCCTTCTAAATCGAGTAACGTTTCTATGGAAACGACAGGATTTTCTTTTGGGATACGACAATCACATTTCTGATGCACTAATCGTTCTTTACTGCATCCCTCACTCCCAAACATTGACGAATTCACACGGAAATTGGGTCGCTATGAAATACGAGTGCTATGTGTTCTAAGACATTTCCTTCAAAATCGAGTAACGTTTCTATGGAAACGACAGGATTTTCTTTGGGGATACGACAATCACATTTCCGATCCACTAATCCTTCTTTACTGCATCCCTCACTCCCAAACATTGACGAATTCACACATAAATTCCGTCGCTAAGAAATACGAGTACTATGTGTTCTAAGACATTTCCTTCTAAATCGAGTAACGTTTCTATAGAAACGACAGGATTTTCTTTTGGGATACGACAATCTCATTTCCGATCCGCTAATCGTTCTTTACTGCATCCCTCACTCCCAATCATTGACGAATTCACACGGAAGTTGCGTCGCTATGAAATGCGAATACTATGTGTTCTAAGACATTTCCTTCTAAATGGAGTAACGTTACTATGGGAACGACAGGATTTTCTTTTGGGATACGACAATCTCATTTCCGATCCACTAATCGTTCTTTACTCCATCCCTCACGCCCAAACATTGACGAATTCACACGGAAATTCCGTCCCTATGAAATACGAGTACTATGTGTTCTAAGACATTTGCTTCTAAATCGAGTAACGTTTCTATGGAAACGACAGGATTTTCTTTTGGGATACGCCAATCACATTTCCGATCCACTAATTCTTCTTTACTGCGTCCCTCACTCCCAAACATTGACGAATTCACACGGAAATTGCGTCGCTATGAAATGCGAGTACTATGTGTTCTAAGACATTTCCTTCTAAATCGAGTAACGTTTCTATGGAAACGACAGGATTTTCTTTTGGGATACGACAATCTCATTTCCGATCCACTAATCCTTCTTTACTGCATCCCTCACTCCCAAACATTGACGAATTCACACGGAAATTGCGTCGCTATGAAATACGAGTACTATGTGTTTTAAGACATTTCCTTCTAAATCGAGTAACGTTTCTATGGAAACGACAGGATTTTCTTTTGGGATATGACAAACTCATTTCCGATCCACTAATCCTTCTTTACTGCATCCCTCACTCCCACACATTGACGAATTCACACGGAAATTCCGTCACTATGAAATACGAGTACTATGTGTTCTAAGACATTTCCTTCTAAATCGAGTAACGTTTCTATGCAAACGACAGGATTTTCTTTTGGGATGCGACAATCTCATTTCCGATCCACTAATCCTTCTTTACTGCATCCCTCACTCCCACACATTGCCGAATTCACACGGATATTGCGTCGCTATGAAATACGAGTACTATGTGTTCTAAGACATTTCCTTCTAAATCGAGTAACGTTTCTATGGAAACGACAGGATTTTCTTTTGGGATACGACAATCACATATCCGATCCACTAATCGTTCTTTACTGCATCCCTCACTCCTAAACATTGACGAATTCACACGGAAATTGCGTCGCTATGAAATACGAGTGCTATTTGTTCTAAGACATTTCCTTCTAAATCGAGTAACGTTTCTATGGTTACGACAGGATTTTCTTTTGGGATACGACAATCACATTTCCGATCCACTAATCCTTCTTTACTGCATCCCTCACTCCCAAACATTGACGAATTCACACGGAAATTCCGTCGCTATGAAATACGAGTACTATGTGTTCTAAGACATTTCCTTCTAAATCGAGTAACGTTTCTATGGAAACGACAGGATTTTCCTTTGGGATACGACAATCACATTTCCGATCCACTAATCGTTCTTTACTGCATCCCTCACTCCCAAACATTGACGAATTCACACGGAAGTTGCGTCGCTATGAAATGCGAGTACTATGTGTTCTAAGACATTTCCTTCTAAATGGAGTAACGTTTCTATGGGAAAGACAGGATATAGTTTTGGGATACGACAATCACATTTCCGATCCACTAATCGTTCTTTACTGCATCCCTCACTCCCAAACATTGACGAATTCACACGGAAATTGCGTCGCTATGAAATACGAGTACTATGTGTTCTAAGACATTTCCTTCTAAATCGAGTAACGTTTCAATGGAAACTACAGGATTTTCTTTTGGGATACGACAAACTCATTTCCGATCCACTAATCGTTCTTTACTGCATCCCTCACTCCCACACATTGACGAATTCACACGGAAATTCCGTTTCTATGAAATACGAGTACTATGTGTTCTAAGACATTTCCTTCTAAATCGAGTAACGTTTCTATGGAAACGACAGGATTTTCTTTTGGGATACGACAATCACATTTCCGATCCACTAATCGTTCTTCACTCCATCCCTCACTCCCAAACATTGACGAATTCACACGGAAATTGCGTCGCTATGAAATGCGGGTACTATGTGTTCTAAGACATTTCCTTCTAAATCGAGTAACGTTTCTATGGAAACGACAGGATTTTCTTTTGGGATACGACAGTCTCATTTCCGATCCACTAATCCTTCTTTACTGCATCCCTCACTCCCAAACAATGACGAATTCACACGGAAATTGCGTCGCTATGAAATACGAGTACTATGTGTTTTAAGACATTTCCTTCTAAATCGAATAACGTTTCTATGGAAACGACAGGATTTTCTTTTGGGATATGACAAACTCATTTCCGATCCACTAATCCTTCTTTACTGCATCCCTCACTCCCACACATTGACGAATTCACACGGAAATTCCGTCACTATGAAATACGAGTACTATGTGTTCTAAGACATTTCCTTCTAAATCGAGTAACGTTTCTATGCAAACGACAGGATTTTCTTTTGGGATGCGACAATCTCATTTCCGATCCACTAATCCTTCTTTACTGCATCCCTCACTCCCACACATTGACGAATTCACACGGAAATTGCGTCGCTATGAAATACGAGTACTATGTGTTCTAAGACATTTCCTTCTAAATCGAGTAACGTTTCTATGGATACGACAGGATTTTCTTTTGGGATACGACAATCACATTTCCGATCCACTAATCCTTCTTTACTGCATCCCTCACTCCCAAACATTGACGAATTCACACGGAAGTTGCGTCGCTATGAAATGCGAGTACTATGTGTTCTAAGACATTTCCTTCTAACTCGGGTAACGTTTCTATGGAAACGACAGGATTTTCTTTTGGGATACGACAATCACATTTCCGATCCACTAATCGTTCTTTACTGCATCCCTCACTCCCAAACATTGACGAATTCACACGGAAATTCCGTCGCTATGAAATACGAGTACTATGTGTTCTAAGACATTTCCTTCTAAATCGAGTAACGTTTCTATGGAAACGACAGGATTTTCTTTTGGGATACGACAAACTCATTTCCGATCCACTAATCCTTCTTTACTGCATCCCTCACTCCCACACATTGACGAATTCACACGGAAATTCCGTCACTATGAAATACGAGAACTATGTGTTCTAAGACATTTCCTCCTAAATCGAGTAACGTTTCTATGGAAACGACAGGATTTTCTTTTGGGATGCGACAATCTCATTTCCGATCCACTAATCCTTCTTTACTGCATCCCTCACTCCCACACATTGACGAATTCACACGGAAGTTGCGTCGCTGTGAAATACGAGTACTATGTGTTCTAAGACATTTCCTTCTAAATCGAGTAACGTTTCTATGGAAACGACAGGATTTTCTTTTGGGATACGACAATCTCGTTTCCGATAAACTAATCCTTCTTTAATGCATCCCTCACTCCCAAACATTGACGAATTCACACGGAAGTTGCGTCGCTATGAAATGCGAGTACTATGTGTTCTAAGACATTTCCTTCTAAATGGAGTAACCTTTCTATGGGAACGACAGGATTTTCTTTTGGGATACGACAATCACATTTCCGATCCACTAATCGTTCTTTACTGCATCCCTCACTCTCAAACATTGACGAATTCACACGGAAATTGCGTCGCTATGAAATACGAGTTCTATGTGTTCTAAGACATTTCCTTCTAAATCGAGTAACGTTTCTATGGAAACGACAGGATTTTCTTTTGTGTTACGACACACTCATTTCCGATCCACTAATCGTTCTTTACTGCATCCCTCACTCCCACACATTGACGAATTCACACGGAAATTCCGTCGCTGTGAAATACGAGTACTATGTGTTCTAAGACATTTCCTTCTAAATCGAGTAACGATTCTATGGAAACGACAGGATTTTCTTTTGGGATACGACACTCACATTTCCGATCCACTAATCGTTCTTTACTGCATCCCTCACTCCCAAACATTGACGAATTCACAGGGAAATTGCGTCGCTATGAAATGCGAGTACTATGTGTTCTAAGACATTTCCTTCTAAATCGGGTACCGTTTCTATGGAAACGACAGGATTTTCTTTTGGGATACGACAATCTTATTTCCGATCCACTAATCCTTCTTTACTGCATCCCTCACTCCCAAACATTGACGAATTCACACGGAAATTGCGTCGCTATAAATACGAGTACTATGTGTTTTAAGACAATTCCTTCTAAATCGAGTAACGTTTCTATGGAAACGACAGGATTTTCTTTTGGTATATGACAAACTCATTTCCGATCCACTAATCCTTCTTTACTGCATCCCTCACTCCCACACATTGACGAATTCACACGGAAATTGTGTCGGTATGAAATACGAGTACTATGTGTTCTAAGACATTTCCTTCTAAATCGAGTAACGTCTCTATGCAAACGACAGGATTTTCTTTTGGGATGCGACAATCTCATTTCCGATCCACTAATCCTGCTTTACTGCATCCCTCACTCCCACACATTGACGAATTCACACGGAAATTGCGTCGCTATGAAATACGAGTACTATGTGTTCTAAGACATTTCCTTCTAAATCGAGTAACGTTTCTATGGATACGACAGGATTTTCTTTTGGGATACGACAATCACATTTCCGATCCACTAATCCTTCTTTACTGCATCCCTCACTCCCAAACAGTGACGAATTCACACGGAAGTTGCGTCGCTATGAAATGCGAGTACTATGTTTTCTAAGACATTTCCTTCTAAATCGGGTAACGTTTCTATGGAAACGACAGGATTTTCTTTTGGGATACGACAATCACATTTCCGTTCCACTAATCGTTCTTTACTGCATCCCAAACTCCCAAACATTGACGAATTCACACGGAAATTCCGTCGCTATGAAATACGAGTACTATGTGTTCTAAGACATTTCCTTCTAAATCGAGTAACGTTTCTATGGAAACGACAGGATTTTCTTTTGGGATACGACAATCACATATCCGATCCACTAATCGTTCTTTACTGCATCCCTCACTCCTAAACATTGACGAATTCACACGGAAATTGCGTCGCTATGAAATACGAGTGCTATTTGTTCTAAGACATTTCCTTCTAAATCGAGTAACGTTTCTATGGTTACGACAGGATTTTCTTTTGGGATACGACAATCACATTTCCGATCCACTAATCCTTCTTTACTGCATCCCTCACTCCCAAACATTGACGAATTCACACGGAAATTCCGTCGCTATGAAATACGAGTACTATGTGTTCTAAGACATTTCCTTCTAAATCGAGTAACGTTTCTATGGAAACGACAGGATTTTCCTTTGGGATACGACAATCACATTTCCGATCCACTAATCGTTCTTTACTGCATCCCTCACTCCCAAACATTGACGAATTCACACGGAAGTTGCGTCGCTATGAAATGCGAGTACTATGTGTTCTAAGACATTTCCTTCTAAATGGAGTAACGTTTCTATGGGAAAGACAGGATATAGTTTTGGGATACGACAATCACATTTCCGATCCACTAATCGTTCTTTACTGCATCCCTCACTCCCAAACATTGACGAATTCACACGGAAATTGCGTCGCTATGAAATACGAGTACTATGTGTTCTAAGACATTTCCTTCTAAATCGAGTAACGTTTCAATGGAAACTACAGGATTTTCTTTTGGGATACGACAAACTCATTTCCGATCCACTAATCGTTCTTTACTGCATCCCTCACTCCCACACATTGACGAATTCACACGGAAATTCCGTCGCTATGAAATACGAGTACTATGTGTTCTAAGACATTTCCTTCTAAATCGAGTAACGTTTCTATGGAAACGACAGGATTTTCTTTTGGGATACGACAATCACATTTCCGATCCACTAATCGTTCTTCACTCCATCCCTCACTCCCAAACATTGACGAATTCACACGGAAATTGCGTCGCTATGAAATGCGGGTACTATGTGTTCTAAGACATTTCCTTCTAAATCGAGTAACGTTTCTATGGAAACGACAGGATTTTCTTTTGGGATACGACAGTCTCATTTCCGATCCACTAATCCTTCTTTACTGCATCCCTCACTCCCAAACAATGACGAATTCACACGGAAATTGCGTCGCTATGAAATACGAGTACTATGTGTTTTAAGACATTTCCTTCTAAATCGAATAACGTTTCTATGGAAACGACAGGATTTTCTTTTGGGATATGACAAACTCATTTCCGATCCACTAATCCTTCTTTACTGCATCCCTCACTCCCACACATTGACGAATTCACACGGAAATTCCGTCACTATGAAATACGAGTACTATGTGTTCTAAGACATTTCCTTCTAAATCGAGTAACGTTTCTATGCAAACGACAGGATTTTCTTTTGGGATGCGACAATCTCATTTCCGATCCACTAATCCTTCTTTACTGCATCCCTCACTCCCACACATTGACGAATTCACACGGAAATTGCGTCGCTATGAAATACGAGTACTATGTGTTCTAAGACATTTCCTTCTAAATCGAGTAACGTTTCTATGGATACGACAGGATTTTCTTTTGGGATACGACAATCACATTTCCGATCCACTAATCCTTCTTTACTGCATCCCTCACTCCCAAACATTGACGAATTCACACGGAAGTTGCGTCGCTATGAAATGCGAGTACTATGTGTTCTAAGACATTTCCTTCTAACTCGGGTAACGTTTCTATGGAAACGACAGGATTTTCTTTTGGGATACGACAATCACATTTCCGATCCACTAATCGTTCTTTACTGCATCCCTCACTCCCAAACATTGACGAATTCACACGGAAATTCCGTCGCTATGAAATACGAGTACTATGTGTTCTAAGACATTTCCTTCTAAATCGAGTAACGTTTCTATGGAAACGACAGGATTTTCTTTTGGGATACGACAAACTCATTTCCGATCCACTAATCCTTCTTTACTGCATCCCTCACTCCCACACATTGACGAATTCACACGGAAATTCCGTCACTATGAAATACGAGAACTATGTGTTCTAAGACATTTCCTCCTAAATCGAGTAACGTTTCTATGGAAACGACAGGATTTTCTTTTGGGATGCGACAATCTCATTTCCGATCCACTAATCCTTCTTTACTGCATCCCTCACTCCCACACATTGACGAATTCACACGGAAGTTGCGTCGCTGTGAAATACGAGTACTATGTGTTCTAAGACATTTCCTTCTAAATCGAGTAACGTTTCTATGGAAACGACAGGATTTTCTTTTGGGATACGACAATCTCGTTTCCGATAAACTAATCCTTCTTTAATGCATCCCTCACTCCCAAACATTGACGAATTCACACGGAAGTTGCGTCGCTATGAAATGCGAGTACTATGTGTTCTAAGACATTTCCTTCTAAATGGAGTAACCTTTCTATGGGAACGACAGGATTTTCTTTTGGGATACGACAATCACATTTCCGATCCACTAATCGTTCTTTACTGCATCCCTCACTCTCAAACATTGACGAATTCACACGGAAATTGCGTCGCTATGAAATACGAGTTCTATGTGTTCTAAGACATTTCCTTCTAAATCGAGTAACGTTTCTATGGAAACGACAGGATTTTCTTTTGTGTTACGACACACTCATTTCCGATCCACTAATCGTTCTTTACTGCATCCCTCACTCCCACACATTGACGAATTCACACGGAAATTCCGTCGCTGTGAAATACGAGTACTATGTGTTCTAAGACATTTCCTTCTAAATCGAGTAACGATTCTATGGAAACGACAGGATTTTCTTTTGGGATACGACACTCACATTTCCGATCCACTAATCGTTCTTTACTGCATCCCTCACTCCCAAACATTGACGAATTCACAGGGAAATTGCGTCGCTATGAAATGCGAGTACTATGTGTTCTAAGACATTTCCTTCTAAATCGGGTACCGTTTCTATGGAAACGACAGGATTTTCTTTTGGGATACGACAATCTTATTTCCGATCCACTAATCCTTCTTTACTGCATCCCTCACTCCCAAACATTGACGAATTCACACGGAAATTGCGTCGCTATAAATACGAGTACTATGTGTTTTAAGACAATTCCTTCTAAATCGAGTAACGTTTCTATGGAAACGACAGGATTTTCTTTTGGTATATGACAAACTCATTTCCGATCAACTAATCCTTCTTTACTGCATCCCTCACTCCCACACATTGACGAATTCACACGGAAATTGTGTCGGTATGAAATACGAGTACTATGTGTTCTAAGACATTTCCTTCTAAATCGAGTAACGTCTCTATGCAAACGACAGGATTTTCTTTTGGGATGCGACAATCTCATTTCCGATCCACTAATCCTGCTTTACTGCATCCCTCACTCCCACACATTGACGAATTCACACGGAAATTGCGTCGCTATGAAATACGAGTACTATGTGTTCTAAGACATTTCCTTCTAAATCGAGTAACGTTTCTATGGATACGACAGGATTTTCTTTTGGGATACGACAATCACATTTCCGATCCACTAATCCTTCTTTACTGCATCCCTCACTCCCAAACAGTGACGAATTCACACGGAAGTTGCGTCGCTATGAAATGCGAGTACTATGTTTTCTAAGACATTTCCTTCTAAATCGGGTAACGTTTCTATGGAAACGACAGGATTTTCTTTTGGGATACGACAATCACATTTCCGTTCCACTAATCGTTCTTTACTGCATCCCAAACTCCCAAACATTGACGAATTCACACGGAAATTCCGTCGCTATGAAATACGAGTACTATGTGTTCTAAGACATTTCCTTCTAAATCGAGTAACGTTTCTATGGAAACGACAGGATTTTCTTTTGGGATGCGACAATCTCATTTCCGATCCACTAATCTTTCTTTACTGCATCCCTCACTCCCAAACATTGACGAATTCACACGGAAATTGCGTCGCTATGAAATACGAGTACTATGTGTTCTAAGACATCTCCTTCTAAATCGAGTAACGTTTCTATGGAAACGACAGGATTTTCTTTTGGGGTACGACAATCACATTCCCGATCAACTAATCGTTCTTTACTGCATCCCTCACTCCCACACATTGACGAATTCACACGGAAATTCCGTCGCTGTGAAATACGAGTACTATGTGTTCTAAGACATTTCCTTCTAAATCGAGTAACGATTCTATGGAAACGACAGGAATTTCTTTTGGGATACGACACTCACATTTCCGATCCACTAATCGTTCTTTACTGCATCCCTCACTCCCAAACATTGACGAATTTACAGGGAAATTGCGTCGCTATGAAATGCGAGTACTATGTGTTCTAAGACATTTCCTTCTAAATCGGGTACCGTTTCTATGGAAACGACAGGATTTTCTTTTGGGATACGACAATCTTATTTCCGATCCACTAATCCTTCTTTACTGCATCCCTCACTCCCAAACATTGACGAATTCACACGGAAATTGCGTCGCTATAAATACGAGTACTATGTGTTTTAAGACAATTCCTTCTAAATCGAGTAACGTTTCTATGGAAACGACAGGATTTTCTTTTGGTATATGACAAACTCATTTCCGATCCACTAATCCTTCTTTACTGCATCCCTCACTCCCACACATTGACGAATTCACACGGGAATTGTGTCGGTATGAAATACGAGTACTATGTGTTCTAAGACATTTCCTTCTAAATCGAGTAACGTCTCTATGCAAACGACAGGATTTTCTTTTGGGATGCGACAATCTCATTTCCGATCCACTAATCCTGCTTTACTGCATCCCTCACTCCCACACATTGACGAATTCACACGGAAATTGCGTCGCTATGAAATACGAGTACTATGTGTTCTAAGACATTTCCTTCTAAATCGAGTAACGTTTCTATGGATACGACAGGATTTTCTTTTGGGATACGACAATCACATTTCCGATCCACTAATCCTTCTTTACTGCATCCCTCACTCCCAAACAGTGACGAATTCACACGGAAGTTGCGTCGCTATGAAATGCGAGTACTATGTTTTCTAAGACATTTCCTTCTAAATCGGGTAACGTTTCTATGGAAACGACAGGATTTTCTTTTGGGATACGACAATCACATTTCCGTTCCACTAATCGTTCTTTACTGCATCCCAAACTCCCAAACATTGACGAATTCACACGGAAATTCCGTCGCTATGAAATACGAGTACTATGTGTTCTAAGACATCTCCTTCTAAATCGAGTAACGTTTCTATGGAAACGACAGGATTTTCTTTTGGGGTACGACAATCACATTCCCGATCAACTAATCGTTCTTTACTGCATCCCTCACTCCCACACATTGACGAATTCACACGGAAATTCCGTCGCTGTGAAATGCGAGTACTATGTGTTCTAAGACATTTCCTTCTAAATCGAGTAACGATTCTATGGAAACGACAGGATTTTCTTTTGGGATACGACACTCACATTTCCGATCCACTAATCGTTCTTTACTGCATCCCTCACTCCCAAACATTGACGAATTCACAGGGAAATTGCGTCGCTATGAAATGCGAGTACTATGTGTTCTAAGACATTTCCTTCTAAATCGGGTACCGTTTCTATGGAAACGACAGGATTTTCTTTTGGGATACGACAATCTTATTTCCGATCCACTAATCCTTCTTTACTGCATCCCTCACTCCCAAACATTGACGAATTCACACGGAAATTGCGTCGCTATAAATACGAGTACTATGTGTTTTAAGACAATTCCTTCTAAATCGAGTAACGTTTCTATGGAAACGACAGGATTTTCTTTTGGTATATGACAAACTCATTTCCGATCCACTAATCCTTCTTTACTGCATCCCTCACTCCCACACATTGACGAATTCACACGGAAATTGTGTCGGTATGAAATACGAGTACTATGTGTTGTAAGACATTTCCTTCTAAATCGAGTAACGTCTCTATGCAAACGACAGGATTTTCTTTTGGGATGCGACAATCTCATTTCCGATCCACTAATCCTGCTTTACTGCATCCCTCACTCCCACACATTGACGAATTCACACGGAAATTGCGTCGCTATGAAATACGAGTACTATGTGTTCTAAGACATTTCCTTCTAAATCGAGTAACGTTTCTATGGATACGACAGGATTTTCTTTTGGGATACGACAATCACATTTCCGATCCACTAATCCTTCTTTACTGCATCCCTCACTCCCAAACAGTGACGAATTCACACGGAAGTTGCGTCGCTATGAAATGCGAGTACTATGTTTTCTAAGACATTTCCTTCTAAATCGGGTAACGTTTCTATGGAAACGACAGGATTTTCTTTTGGGATACGACAATCACATTTCCGTTCCTCTAATCGTTCTTTACTGCATCCCAAACTCCCAAACATTGACGAATTCACACGGAAATTCCGTCGCTATGAAATACGAGTACTATGTGTTCTAAGACATTTCCTTCTAAATCGAGTAACGTTTCTATGGAAACGACAGGATTTTCTTTTGGGATACGACAGTCTCATTTCCGATCCACTAATCCTTCTTTACTGCATCCCTCACTCCCAAACAATGACGAATTCACACGGAAATTGCGTCGCTATGAAATACGAGTACTATGTGTTTTAAGACATTTCCTTCTAAATCGAATAACGTTTCTATGGAAACGACAGGATTTTCTTTTGGGATATGACAAACTCATTTCCGATCCACTAATCCTTCTTTACTGCATCCCTCACTCCCACACATTGACGAATTCACACGGAAATTCCGTCACTATGAAATACGAGTACTATGTGTTCTAAGACATTTCCTTCTAAATCGAGTAACGTTTCTATGCAAACGACAGGATTTTCTTTTGGGATGCGACAATCTCATTTCCGATCCAGTAATCCTTCTTTACTGCATCCCTCACTCCCACACATTGACGAATTCACACGGAAATTGCGTCGCTATGAAATACGAGTACTATGTGTTCTAAGACATTTCCTTCTAACTCGGGTAACGTTTCTATGGAAACGACAGGATTTTCTTTTGGGATACGACAATCACATTTCCGATCCACTAATCGTTCTTTACTGCATCCCTCACTCCCAAACATTGACGAATTCACACGGAAATTCCGTCGCTATGAAATACGAGTACTATGTGTTCTAAGACATTTCCTTCTAAATCGAGTAACGTTTCTTTGGAAACGACAGGATTTTCGTTTGGGATACGACAATCTCATTTCCGATCCACTAATCGTTCTTTACTGCATCCCTCACTCCCAAACATTGACGAATTCACACGGAAATTCCGTCGCTATGAAATACGAGTACTATGTGTTCTAAGACATTTCCTTCTAAATCGAGTAACGTTTCTATGGAAACGACAGGATTTTCTTTTGGGATACGACAAACTCATTTCCGATTGACTAATCCTTCTTTACTGCATCCCTCACTCCCACACATTGACGAATTCACACGGAAATTCCGTCACTATGAAATACGAGAACTATGTGTTCTAAGACATTTCCTCCTAAATCGAGTAACGTTTCTATGGAAACGACAGGATTTTCTTTTGGGATGCGACAATCTCATTTCCGATCCACTAATCCTTCTTTACTGCATCCCTCACTCCCACACATTGACGAATTCACACGGAAGTTGCGTCGCTGTGAAATACGAGTACTATGTGTTCTAAGACATTTCCTTCTAAATCGAGTAACGTTTCTATGGAAACGACAGGATTTTCTTTTGGGATACGACAATCTCGTTTCCGATAAACTAATCCTTCTTTACTGCATCCCTCACTCCCAAACATTGACGAATTCACACGGAAGTTGCGTCGCTATGAAATGCGAGTACAATGTGTTCTAAGACATTTCCTTCTAAATGGAGTAACCTTTCTATGGGAACGACAGGATTTTCTTTTGGGATACGACAATCACATTTCCGATCCACTAATCGTTCTTTACTGCATCCCTCACTCTCAAACATTGACGAATTCACACGGAAATTGCGTCGCTATGTAATACGAGTTCTATGTGTTCTAAGTCATTTCCTTCTAAATCGAGTAACGTTTCTATGGAAACGACAGGATTTTCTTTTGTGTTACGACACACTCATTTCCGATCCACTAATCGTTCTTTACTGCATCCCTCACTCCCACACATTGACGAATTCACACGGAAATTCCGTCGCTGTGAAATACGAGTACTATGTGTTCTAAGACATTTCCTTCTAAATCGAGTAACGATTCTATGGAAACGACAGGATTTTCTTTTGGGATCGACACTCACATTTCCGATCCACTAATCGTTCTTTACTGCATCCCTCACTCCCAAACATTGACGAATTCACAGGGAAATTGCGTCGCTATGAAATGCGAGTACTATGTGTTCTAAGACATTTCCTTCTAAATCGGGTACCGTTTCTATGGAAACGACAGGATTTTCTTTTGGGATACGACAATCTTATTTCCGATCCACTAATCCTTCTTTACTGCATCCCTCACTCCCAAACATTGACGAATTCACACGGAAATTGCGTCGCTATAAATACGAGTACTATGTGTTTTAAGACAATTCCTTCTAAATCGAGTAACGTTTCTATGGAAACGACAGGATTTTCTTTTGGTATATGACAAACTCATTTCCGATCCACTAATCCTTCTTTACTGCATCCCTCACTCCCACACATTGACGAATTCACACGGAAATTGTGTCGGTATGAAATACGAGTACTATGTGTTCTAAGACATTTCCTTCTAAATCGAGTAACGTCTCTATGCAAACGACAGGATTTTCTTTTGGGATGCGACAATCTCATTTCCGATCCACTAATCCTGCTTTACTGCATCCCTCACTCCCACACATTGACGAATTCACACGGAAATTGCGTCGCTATGAAATACGAGTACTATGTGTTCTAAGACATTTCCTTCTAAATCGAGTAACGTTTCTATGGATACGACAGGATTTTCTTTTGGGATACGACAATCACATTTCCGATCCACTAATCCTTCTTTACTGCATCCCTCACTCCCAAACAGTGACGAATTCACACGGAAGTTGCGTCGCTATGAAATGCGAGTACTATGTTTTCTAAGACATTTCCTTCTAAATCGGGTAACGTTTCTATGGAAACGACAGGATTTTCTTTTGGGATACGACAATCACATTTCCGTTCCACTAATCGTTCTTTACTGCATCCCAAACTCCCAAACATTGACGAATTCACACGGAAATTCCGTCGCTATGAAATACGAGTACTATGTGTTCTAAGACATTTCCTTCTAAATCGAGTAACGTTTCTATGGAAACGACAGGATTTTCTTTTGGGATGCGACAATCTCATTTCCGATCCACTAATCTTT
Source organism: Schistocerca piceifrons (assembly GCF_021461385.2). Classification (NCBI taxonomy): domain Eukaryota; kingdom Metazoa; phylum Arthropoda; class Insecta; order Orthoptera; family Acrididae; genus Schistocerca; species Schistocerca piceifrons. The sequence goes on along the minus strand of NC_060144.1, from coordinate 600,120,142 downwards.
CTTTACTGCATCCCTCACTCCCAAACATTGACGAATTCACACGGAAATTGCGTCGCTATGAAATACGAGTACTATGTGTTCTAAGACATCTCCTTCTAAATCGAGTAACGTTTCTATGGAAACGACAGGATTTTCTTTTGGGGTACGACAATCACATTCCCGATCAACTAATCGTTCTTTACTGCATCCCTCACTCCCAAACATTGACGAATTCACACGGAAATTGCGTCGCTATGAAATACGAGTGCTATGTGTTCTAAGACATTTCCTTCTAAATCGAGTAACGTTTCTATGGAAACGACAGGATTTTCTTTTGGGATACGACAATCACATTTCCGATTCACTAATCGTTCTTTACTGCATCCCTCACTCCCAAACATTGACGAATTCACACGGAAATTGGGTCGCTATGAAATACGAGTGCTATGTGTTCTAAGACATTTCCTTCTAAATCGAGTAACGTGTCTATGGAAACGACAGGATTATCTTTGGGGATACGACAATCACATTTCCGATCCACTAATCCTTCTTTACTGCATCCCTCACTCCCAAACATTGACGAATTCACACATAAATTCCGTCGCTATGAAATACGAGTACTATGTGTTCTAAGACATTTCCTTCTAAATCGAGTAACGTTTCTATGGAAACGACAGGATTTTCTTTTGGGATACGACAATCTCATTTCCGATCCACTAATCGTTCTTTACTGCATCCCTCACTCCCAATCATTGACGAATTCACACGGAAGTTGCGTCGCTATGAAATGCGAGTACTATGTGTTCTAAGACATTTCCTTCTAAATGGAGTAACGTTTCTATGGGAACGACAGGATTTTCTTTTGGGATACGACAATCACATTTCCGATCCACTAATCGTTCTTTACTGCATCCCTCACGCCCAAACATTGACGAATTCACACGGAAATTGCGTCGCTATGAAATACGAGTACTATGTGTTCTAAGACATTTGCTTCTAAATCGAGTAACGTTTCTATGGAAACGACAGGATTTTCTTTTGGGATACGACAAACTCATTTCCGATCCACAAATCCTTCTTTACTGCATCCCTCACTCCCACACATTGACGAATTCACACGGAAATTGTGTCGGTATGAAATACGAGTACTATGTGTTCTAAGACATTTCCTTCTAAATCGAGTAACGTTTCTATGCAAACGACAGGATTTTCTTTTGGGATGCGACAATCTCATTTCCGATCCACTAATCCTGCTTTACTGCATCCCTCACTCCCACACATTGACGAATTCACACGGAAATTGCGTCGCTATGAAATACGAGTACTATGTGTTCTAAGACATTTCCTTCTAAATCGAGTAACGTTTCTATGGATACGACAGGATTTTCTTTTGGGATACGACAATCACATTTCCGATTCACTAATCCTTCTTTACTGCATCCCTCACTCCCAAACAGTGACGAATTCACACGGAAGTTGCGTCGCTATGAAATGCGAGTACTATGTGTTCTAAGACATTTCCTTCTAAATCGGGTAACGTTTCTATGGAACCGACAGGATTTTCTTTTGGGATACGACAATCACATTTCCGTTCCACTAATCGTTCTTTACTGCATCCCTCACTCCCAAACATTGACGAATTCACACGGAAATTCCGTCGCTATGAAATACGAGTACTATGTGTTCTAAGACATTTCCTTCTAAATCAAGTAACGTTTCTATGGAAACGACAGGATTTTCTTTTGGGATGCGACAATCTCATTTCCGATCCACTAATCTTTCTTTACTGCATCTATCACTCCCACACATTGACGAATTCACACGGAAATTGCGTCGCTATGAAATACGAGTACTATGTGTTCTAAGACATCTCCTTCTAAATCGAGTAACGTTTCTATGGAAACGACAGGATTTTCTTTGGGGATACGACAATCACATTTCCGATCCACTAATCCTTCTTTACTGCATCCCTCACTCCCAAACATTGACGAGTTCACACATAAATTCCGTCGCTATGAAATACGAGTACTATGTGTTCTAAGACATTTCCTTCTAAATCGAGTAACGTTTCTATGGAAACGACAGGATTTTCTTTTGGGATACGACAATCTCATTTCCGATCCACTAATCGTTCTTTACTGCATCCCTCACTCCCAATCATTGACGAATTCACACGGAAGTTGCGTCGCTATGAAATGCGAGTACTATGTGTTCTAAGACATTTCCTTCTAAATGGAGTAACGTTTCTATGGGAACGACAGGATTTTCTTTTGGGATACGACAATCACATTTCCGATCCACTAATCGTTCTTTACTGCATCCCTCACGCCCAAACATTGACGAATTCACACGGAAATTGCGTCGCTATGAAAAACGAGTACTATGTGTTCTTAGACATTTGCTTCTAAATCGAGTAACGTTTCTATGGAAACGACAGGATTTTCTTTTGGGATACGACAAACTCATTTCCGATCCACAAATCCTTCTTTACTGCATCCCTCACTCCCACACATTGACGAATTCACACGGAAATTCCGTCACTATGATATACGAGTACTATGTGTTCTAAGACATTTCCTTCTAAATCGAGTAACGTTTCTATGGAAACGACAGGATTTTCTTTTGGGATACGCCAATCACATTTCCGATCCACTAATCCTTCTTTACTGCATCCCTCACTCCCAAACATTGACGAATTCACACGGAAATTGCGTCGCTATGAAATGCGAGTACTATGTGTTCTAAGACATTTCCATCTAAATCGAGTAACGTTTCTATGGAAACGACAGCATTTTCTTTTGGGATACGACAATCTCATTTCCGATCCACTAATCCTTCTTTACTGCATCCCTCACTCCCAAACATTGACGAATTCACACGGAAATTGCGTCGCTATGAAATACGAGTACTATGTGTTTTAAGACATTTCCTTCTAAATCGAGTAACGTTTCTATGGAAACGACAGGATTTTCTTTTGGGATATGACAAACTCATTTCCGATCCACTAATCCTTCTTTACTGCATCCCTCACTCCCACACATTGACGAATTCACACGGAAATTCCGTCACTATGAAATACGAGTACTATGTGTTCTAAGACATTTCCTTCTAAATCGAGTAACGTTTCTATGCAAACGACAGGATTTTCTTTTGGGATGCGACAATCTCATTTCCGATCCACTAATCCTTCTTTACTGCATCCCTCACTCCCACACATTGCCGAATTCACACGGATATTGCGTCGCTATGAAATACGAGTACTATGTGTTCTAAGACATTTCCTTCTAAATCGAGTAACGTTTCTATGGAAACGACAGGATTTTCTTTTGGGATACGACAATCACATATCCGATCCACTAATCGTTCTTTACTGCATCCCTCACTCCTAAACATTGACGAATTCACACGGAAATTGCGTCGCTATGAAATACTAGTGCTATTTGTTCTAAGACATTTCCTTCTAAATCGAGTAACGTTTCTATGGAAACGACAGGATTTTCTTTTGGGATACGACAATCACATTTCCGATCCACTAATCCTTCTTTACTGCATCCCTCACTCCCAAACATTGACGAATTCACACGGAAATTTCGTCGCTATGAAATACGAGTACTATGTGTTTTAAGACATTTCCTTCTAAATCGAGTAACGTTTCTATGGAAACGACAGGATTTTCTTTTGGGATACGACAATCTCATTTCCGATCCACTAATCGTTCTTTACTGCATCCCTCACTCCCAAACATTGACGAATTCACACGGAAGTTGCGTCGCTATGAAATGCGAGTACTATGTGTTCTAAGACATTTCCTTCTAAATGGAGTAACGTTTCTATGGGAAAGACAGGATTTAGTTTTGGGATACGACAATCACATTTCCGATCCACTAATCGTTCTTTACTGCATCCCTCACTCCCAAACATTGACGAATTCACACGGAAATTGCGTCGCTATGAAATACGAGTACTATTTGTTCTAAGACATTTCCTTCTAAATCGAGTAACGTTTCAATGGAAACGACAGGATTTTCTTTTGGGATACGACAAACTCATTTCCGATCCACTAATCGTTCTTTACTGCATCCCTCACTCCCACACAATGACGAATTCACACGGAAATTCCGTCGCTATGAAATACGAGTACTATGTGTTATAAGACATTTCCTTCTAAATCGAGTAACGTTTCTATGGAAACGACAGGATTTTCTTTTGGGATACGACAATCTCATTTCCGATCCACTAATCGTTCTTTACTGCATCCCTCACTCCCAAACATTGACGAATTCACACGGAAGTTGCGTCGCTATGAAGTGCGAGTACTATGTGTTCTAAGACATTTCCTTCTAAATGGAGTAACGTTTCTATGGGAAAGACAGGATTTAGTTTTGGGATACGACAATCACATTTCCGATCCACTAATCGTTCTTTACTGCATCCCTCACTCCCAAACATTGACGAATTCACACGGAAATTGCGTCGCTATGAAATACGAGTACTATGCGTTCTAAGACATTTCCTTCTAAATCGAGTAACGTTTCAATGGAAACGACAGGATTTTCTTTTGGGATACGACAAACTCATTTCCGATCCACTAATCGTTCTTTACTGCATCCCTCACTCCCACACATTGACGAATTCACACGGAAATTCCGTCGCTATGAAATACGAGTACTATGTGTTCTAAGACATTTCCTTCTAAATCGAGTAACGTTTCTATGGAAACGACAGGATTTTCTTTTGGGATACGACAATCACATTTCCGATCCACTAATCGTTCTTCACTCCATCCCTCACTCCCAAACATTGACGAATTCACACGGAAATTGCGTCGCTATGAAATGCGAGTACTATGTGTTCTAAGACATTTCCTTCTAAATCGAGTAACGTTTCTATGGAAACGACAGGATTTTCTTTTGGGATACGACAATCTCATTTCCGATCCACTAATCCTTCTTAACTGCATCCCTCACTCCCAAACAATGACGAATTCACACGGAAATTGCGTCGCTATGAAATACGAGTACTATGTGTTTTAAGACATTTCCTTCTAAATCGAGTAACGTTTCTATGGAAACGACAGGATTTTCTTTTGGGATATGACAAACTCATTTCCGATCCACTAATCCTTCTTTACTGCATCCCTCACTCCCACACATTGACGAATTCACACGGAAATTCCGTCACTATGAAATACGAGTACTATGTGTTCTAAGACATTTCCTTCTAAATCGAGTAACGTTTCTATGCAAACGACAGGATTTTCTTTTGGGATGCGACAATCTCATTTCCGATCCACTAATCCTTCTTTACTGCATCCCTCACTCCCACACATTGACGAATTCACACGGAAATTGCGTCGCTATGAAATACGAGTACTATGTGTTCTAAGACATTTCCTTCTAAATCGAGTAACGTTTCTATGGATACGACAGGATTTTCTTTTGGGATACGACAATCACATTTCCGATCCACTAATCCTTCTTTACTGCATCCCTCACTCCCAAACATTGACGAATTCACACGGAAGTTGCGTCGCTATGAAATGCGAGTACTATGTGTTCTAAGACATTTCCTTCTAACTCGGGTAACGTTTCTATGGAAACGACAGGATTTTCTTTTGGGATACGACAATCACATTTCCGATCCACTAATCGTCCTTTACTGCATCCCTCACTCCCAAACATTGACGAATTCACACGGAAATTCCATCGCTATGAAATACGAGTACTATGTGTTCTAAGACATTTCCTTCTAAATCGAGTAACGTTTCTATGGAAACGACAGGATTTTCGTTTATGATACGACAATCTCATTTCCGATCGACTAATCGTTCTTTACTGCATCCCTCACTCCCAAACATTGACGAATTCACACGGGAATATCGTCGCTATGAAATACGAGTACTATGTGTTCTAAGACATTTCCTTCTAAATCGAGTAACGTTTCTATGGAAACGACAGGATTTTCTTTTGGGATACGACAAACTCATTTCCGATCCACTAATCCTTCTTTACTGCATCCCTCACTCCCACACATTGACGAATTCACACGGAAATTCCGTCACTATGAAATACGAGTACTATGTGTTCTAAGACATTTCCTTCTAAATCGAGTAACGTTTCTATGGAAACGACAGGATTTTCTTTTGGGATGCGACAATCTCATTTCCGATCCACTAATCCTTCTTTACTGCATCCCTCACTCCCACACATTGACGAATTCACACGGAAGTTGCGTCGCTGTGAAATACGAGTACTATGTGTTCTAAGACATTTCCTTCTAAATCGAGTAACGTTTCTATGGAAACGACAGGATTTTCTTTTGGGATACGACAATCTCGTTTCCAATAAACTAATCCTTCTTTACTGCATCCCTCACTCCCACTCATTGACGAATTTACACGGAAATTCCGTCGCTATGAAGTACGAGTACTATGTGTTCTAAGACATTTCCTTCTAAATCGAGTAACGTTTCTATGGAAACGACAGGATTTTCTTTTGAGATACGATAATCTCATTTCCGAACCACTAATCCTTCTTTACTGCATCCCTCACACCACTCCATTGACGAATTCACACGGAAATTGCGTCGCTAGGGAATGCGAGTACTATGGGTTCTATGACTTCTCCTTCTAAATCGAGTAACGTTTCTATGGAAACGTCAGGATTTTCTTTTGGGATACGACAATCACTTTTCCGATCCACTAATCCTTCCTTACTGCATCCCTCACTCCAAAACATTGACGAATTCACCCGGAAATTCCGTCTCTACGAAATACGAGTACTATGTGTTCTAAGACATTTATTTTTAAATCGAGTAACGTTTCTATCGAAACGACAGGATTTTCTTTTGGGATACGACAATCTCATTTCCGATCCACTAATCCTTCTTTACTGCATCCCTCACACCCACACATTGACGAATTCACACGGAAATTGCGTCGCTGTGAAATACGCGTACTATGTGTTCTAAGACGTTTCCTTCTAAATCGAGTAACGTTTCTATGGAAACGACAGGATTTTCTTTTGGGATACGACTATCACATTTCCGATCCACTAACCCTTCTTTACTGCATCCCTCCCTCCCAAACATTGACGAATTCACACGGAAATTCCGTTGCTATGAAATACGAGTACTATGTGTTCTAAGACCTTTCCTTCTAAATCGAGTAACGTTTCTATGGAAACGACAGGATTTTCTTTTGGGATACGACAATCTCATTCCGATCCACTAATCCTTCTTTACTGCATCCCTCACTCCCAAACATTGACGAATTCGCACGGAAATTCCGACGCTATGAAATACGAGTACTATGTGTTCTAAGACATTTCCTTCTAAATCGAGTAACGTTTCTATGGAAACGACAGGATTTTCTTTTGGGATACGACAATCTCATTCCGATCCAGTAATCCTTCTTTACTGCATCCCTCACTCCCTCACATTGACGAATTCACACGGAAATTGCGTCGCTATGAAATACGAGAACTATGTGTTCTAAGTCATTTCCTTCTAAATCGAGTAACGTTTCTATGGAAACGACAGGATTTTCTTTTGGGATACGACAATCACATTTCCGATCCTCTAATCCTTCTTTACTGCATCCCTCACTCCCAAACATTGACGAATTCACACGGAAATTCCGTCGCTATGAAATACGAGTACTATGTGTTCTAAGACATTTACTTCTTAATCGAGTAACGTTTCTATGGAAACGACAGGATTTTCTTTTGGGATGCGACAATCTCATTTCCGATCCACTAATCCTTCTTTACTGCATCCCTCACTCCCACACATTGACGAATTCACACGGAAATTCCGTCGCTATGAAATACGAGTCCTATGTGTTCTAAGACATTTCCTTCTAAATCGAGTAACGTTTCTATGGAAACGACAGGATACTTTTTGGGATACGACAATCACATTTCCGATCCACTAATCGTTCTTTACTGCATCCCTCACTCCCAAACATTTTAGAATTCACACGGAAATTCCGTCGCTATGAAATACGAGTACTATGTGTTCTAAGACATTTCCTTCTAAATCGAGTAACGTTTCTATGGAAACGATAGGATTTTCTTTTGGGATACGACAATCTCATTTCCGATCCACTAATCCTTCTTTACTGCATCCCTCACTCCCACACATTGACGAATTCACACGGAAATTGCGTCGCTATGAAATACGAGTACTATGTGTTCTAAGACATTTCCTTCAAAATCGAGTAACGTTTCTATGGAAACGACAGGATTTTCCTTTGGGATACGACATTCACATTTCCGATACACTAATCCTTCTTTACTGCATCTCTCACTCCCAAACATTGACGAACTCACACGGAAATTCCGTCCCTAGGAAATACGAGTACTATGAGTTCTACGACATTTCCTGCTAAATCGAGTAACGTTTCTATGGAAACGACAGGATTTTCTTTTGGGATACGACAATCACATTTCCGATCCACTAATCATTCTTTACTGCATCACTCACTCCCAAACATTGACGAATTCACACGGAACTTCCGTCGCTATGAAATACGAGTACTATGTGTTCTAAGACATTTCCTTCTTAATCGAGTAACGTTTCTATGGAAACGACAGGATTTTCTTTTGGGATACGACAATCTCATTTCCGATCCACTAATCCTCCTTTACTGCATCCCTCACTCCCACACATTGACGAATTCACACGGAAATTCCGTCGCTATGAAATACGAGTCCTATGTGTTCTAGGACATTTCCTTCTAAATCGAGTAACGTTTCTATGGAAACGACAGGATTCTTTTTGGGATACGACAATCACATTTCCGACCCACTAATCCTTCTTTACTGCATCCCTCACTCCCAAACATTTTAGAAATCACACGGAAATTCCGTCGCTATGAAATACGAGTACTATGTGTTCTAAGACATTTCCTTCTAAATCGAGTAACGTTTCTATGGAAACGACAGGATTTTCTAATGGGATATGACAATCTCATTTCCGATCCACTAATCCTTCTTTACTGCATCCCTCACTCCCACAAATTGACGAATTCACACGGAAATTGCGTCGCTATGAAATACGAGTACTATGTGTTCTAAGACATTTCCTTCTAAATCGTGTAACGTTTCTATGGAAACGACAGGATTTTCCTTTGGGATACGACAATCACATTTCCGATCCACTAATCCTTCTTTACAGCATCCCTCACTCCCACACATTGACGAATTCACACGGAAATTCCGTCGCTATGAAATACGAGTACTATGTGTTCTAAGACATTTATTTCTAAATCGAGTAACGTTTCTATGGAAACGACAGGATTTTCTTTTGGGATACGACAATCACATATCCGATCCACTAATCCTTCTTCACTGCATGCCTCACTCCCAAACATTGACGAATTCACACGGAAATTCCGTCGCTATGAAATACGAGTACTATGTGTTCTAAGACATTTCCTTCTAAATCGAGTAACGTTTCTATGGAAACGACAGGATTTTCTTTTGGGATACGACAATCTCATTTCCGATCCACTAATCCTTCTTTACTGCATCCCCCACTCCCACACATTGACGAACTCACACGGAAATTGCGTCGCTATGAAATACGAGTACGATGTGTTCTAAGACATTTCCTTCTAAATCGAGTAACGTTTCTATGGAAACGACAGGATTTTCTTTTTGGATACGACAATCACATTTCCGATCCACTAATCCTTCATTACTGCATCCCTCACACCCACACATTGACGAATTCACACGGAAATTGCGTCGCTATGAAATACGAGTACTATGTGTTCTAAGACGTTTCCTTCTAAATCGAGTAACGTTTCTATGGAAACGACAGGATTTTCTTTCGGGATACGACAATCTCATTTCCGATCCACTAATCCTTCTTTACTGCATCCCTCACTCCCACACATTGACGAATTCACAAGGAAATTGCGTCGCTATGAAATACGAGTACTATGTGTTCTAAGACATTTCCTTCTATATCGAGTAACGTTTCTATGGAAACGACACAATTTTCTTTTGGGATACGACAATCACATTTCCGATCCACTAATCCTTCTTTACTGCATCCCTCACTCACAAACATTGACGAATTCACATGGAAATTCCGTCGCTATGAAATACGAGTACTATGTGTTCTAAGACATTTCCTTCTAAATCGAGTAACGTTTCTATGGAAACGACAGGATTTTCTTTTGGGATACGACTATCACATTTCCGATCCACTAATCCTTCTTTACTGCATCCCTCACTCCCAAACATTGACGAATTCACACGGAAATTCCGTTGCTATGAAATACGAGTACTATGTGTTCTAAGACATTTCCTTCTAAATCGAGTAACGTTGCTATGGAAACGACAGGATTTTCTTTTGGGATACGACAATCTCATTTCCGATCCACTAATGGTTCTTTACTGCATCCCTCACTCCCACACATTGACGAATTCACACGGAAATTGCGTCGCTATGAAATACGAGTACTATGTGTTCTAAGACATTTCCTTCTAAATCGAGTAACGTTTCTATGGAAACGACAGGATTTTCTTTTGGGATGCGACAATCTCATTTCCGATACACTATTCCTTCTTTACTGCATCCCTCACTAACACACATTGACGAATTCACACGGAAGTTGCGTCGCTGTGAAATACGAGTACTATGTGTTCTAAGACATTTCCTTCTAAATCGAGTAACGTTTCTATGGAAACGACAGGATTTTCTTTTCGGATAAGACAATCACATTTCCGATCCACTAATCCTTCTCTACTGCATCCCTCACTCCCAAACATGGACGACTTCACACGGAAATTCCGGCGCTATGAAATACGAGTACTATGTGTTCTAAGACATTTCCTTCTAAATCGAGTAACGTTTCTATGAAAACGACAGGATTTTCTTTTGGGATACGACAATCAAATTTCCGATCCACTAATCGTTCTTAACTGCATCATTCACTCCCAAACATTGACGAAGTCACACGGTAATTCCGTCGCTATGAAATACGAGTACTATGTGTTCTAAGACATTTCCTTCTTAATCGAGTAACGTTTCTATGGAAACGACAGGATTTTCGTTTGGGATACGACAATCTCATTTCCGATCCACTAATCCTTCTTTACTGCATCCCTCACTCCCACACATTGACGAATTCACACGGAAATTGCGTCGCTATGAAATACGAGTACTATGTGTTCTAAGACATTTCCTTCTAAATCGAGTAACGTTTCTATGGAAACGACAGGATTTTCTTTTGGGATACGACAATCTCATTTCCGCTCCACTAATCCTTCTTTACTGCATCCCTCACTCCAACTCATTGACGAATTCACACGGAAATTGCGTCGCTATGAAATACGAGTACTGTGGGTTCTATGACTTCTCCTTCTAAATCGAGTAACGTTTCTATGGAAACGACAGGATTTTCTTTTTGGATACGACAATCACATTTCCGATCCACTAATCCTTCTTTACTGCATCCCTCACACCCACACATTGACGAATTCACACGGAAATTGCGTCGCTATGAAATACGAGTACTATGTGTTCTAAGACGTTTCCTTCTAAATCGAGTAACGTTTCTATGGAAACGACAGGATTTTCTTTCGGGATACGACAATCTCATTTCCGATCCACTAATCCTTCTTTACTGCATCCCTCACTCTCACACATTGACGAATTCACAAGGAAATTGCGTCGCTATGAAATACGAGTACTATGTGTTCTAAGACATTTCCTTCTATATCGAGTAACGTTTCTATGGAAACGACACAAATTTCTTTTGGGATACGACAATCACATTTCCGATCCACTAATCCTTCTTTACTGCATCCCTCACTCCCAAACATTGACGAATTCACATGGAAATTCCGTCGCTATGAAATACGAGTACTATGTGTTCTAAGACATTTCCTTCTAAATCGAGTAACGTTTCTATGGAAACGACAGGATTTTCTTTTGGGATACGACTATCACATTTCCGATCCACTAATCCTTCTTTACTGCATCCCTCACTCCCAAACATTGACGAATTCACACGGAAATTCCGTTGCTATGAAATACGAGTACTATGTGTTCTAAGACATTTCCTTCTAAATCGACTAACGTTTCTATGGAAACGACAGGATTTTCTTTTGGGATACGACAATCTCATTTCCGATCCACTAATCCTTCTTTACTGCATCCCTCACTCCCACACATTGACGAATTCACACGGAAATTGCGTCGCTATGAAATACGAGTACTATGTGTTCTAAGACATTTCCTTCTAAATCGAGTAACGTTTCTATGGAAACGACAGGATTTTCTTTTGGGATGCGACAATCTCATTTCCGATACACTATTCCTTCTTTACTGCATCCCTCACTAACACACATTGACGAATTCACACGGAAGTTGCGTCGCTGTGAAATACGAGTACTATGTGTTCTAAGACATTTCCTTCTAAATCGAGTAACGTTTCTATGGAAACGACAGGATTTTCTTTTCGGATAAGACAATCACATTTCCGATCCACTAATCCTTCTCTACTGCATCCCTCACTCCCAAACATTGACGAATTCACCCGGAAATTCCGTCGCTATGAAATACGAGTACTATGTGTTCTAAGACATTTCCTTCTAAATCGAGTAACGTTTCTATGGAAACGACAGAATTTTTTTTTGGGATACGACAATCACATTTCCGATCCACTAATCGTTCTTAACTGCATCCTTCACTCCCAAACATTGACGAATTCACACGGTAATTCCGTCGCTATGAAATACGAGTACTATGTGTTCTAAGACATTTCCTTCTAAATCGAGTAACGTTTCTATGGAAACGACAGGATTTTCGTTTGGGATACGACAATCTCATTTCCGATCCACTAATCCTTCTTTACTGCATCCCTCACTCCCACACATTCACGAATTCACACGGAAATTGCGTCGCTATGAAATACGAGTACTATGTGTTCTAAGACATTTCCTTCTAAATCGAGTAACGTTTCTATGGAAACGACAGGATTTTCTTTTGGGATACGACAATCTCATTTCCGATCCACTAATCCTTCTTTACTGCATCCCTCACTCCAACTCATTGACGAATTCACACGGAAATTGCGTCGCTATGAAATACGAGTACTATGGGTTCTATGACTTCTCCTTCTAAATCGAGTAACGTTTCTATGGAAACGACAGGATTTTCTTTTGGGATACGACAATCTCATTTCCGATCCACTAATCCTTCTTTACTGCATCCCTCACTCCAACTCATTGACGAATTCACACGGAAATTGCGTCGCTATGAAATACGATTACTATGGGTTCTATGACTACTCCTTCTTAATCGAGTAACGTTTCTATGGAAACGACAGGATTTTCTTTTGAGATACGACAATCTCATTTCCGATAAACTAATCCTTCTTTACTGCATCCCTCACTCCCACTCATTGACGAATTGACACGGAAATTCCGTCGCTATGAAGTACGAGTACTATGTGTTCTAAGACATTTCCTTGTAAATCGAGTAACGTTTCTATGGAAACGACAGGATTTTCTTTTGGGAGACGACAATCTCATTTCCGAACCAGTAATCCTTCTTTACTGCATCCCTCACACCCCTCCATTGACGAATTCACACGGAAATTGCGTCGCTATGAAATGCGAATACTATGGGTTCTATGACTTCTCCTTCTAAATCGAGTAACGTTTCTATGGAAACGACAGGATTTTCTTTTGGGATACGACAATCACTTTTCCGATCCACTAATCCTTCTTTACTGCATCCCTCACTCCCAAACATTGAGGAATTCACCCGGAAATTCCGTCTCTACGAAATACGAGTACTATGTGTTCTAAGACATTTCCTTTTAAATCGAGTAACGTTTCTATGGAAACGACAGGATTTTCTTTTGGGATACGAGAATCGCATTTCCGATCCACTAATCCTTCTTTACTGCATCCCTCACACCCACACATTGACGAATTCACACGGAAATTGCGTCGCTATGAAATACGAGTACTATGTGTTCTAAGACGTTTCCTTCTAAATCGAGTAACGTTTCTATGGAAACGACAGGATTTTCTTTTGGGATACGACAATCTCATTTCCGATCCACTAATCCTTCTTTACTGCATCCCTCACTCCCAAACATTGACGAATTCACATGGAAATTCCGTCGCTATGAAATACGAGTACTATGTGTTCTAAGACATTTCCTTCTAAATCGAGTAACGTTTCTATGGAAACGACAGGATTTTCTTTTGGGATACGACTATCACATTTCCGATCCACTAATCCTTCTTTACTGCATCCCTCACTCCCAAACATTGACGAATTCACACGGAAATTCCGTGGCTATGAAATACGAGTACTATGTGTTCTAAGACATTTCCTTCTAAATCGAGTAACGTTTCTATGGAAACGACAGGATTTTCTTTTGGGATACGACAATCTCATTTCCGATCCGCTAATCCTTCTTTACTGCATCCCTCACTCCCACACAATGACGAATTCACACGGAAATTGCGTCGGTATGAAATACGAGTACTATGTGTTCTAAGACATTTCCTTCTAAATCGAGTAACGTTTCTATGGAAACGAAAGGATTTTCTTATGGGATACGGCAATCACATTTCCGATCCACTAATCCTTCTTTACTGCATCCCTCACTCCCACACATTGACGAATTCACACGGAAATTCCGTCGCTATGAAATACGAGTACTACGTGTTCTAAGACATTTCCTTCTAAATCGAGTAACGTTTCTATGGAAACGACAGGATTTTCTTTTGGGATACGACAATCTCATTTCCGATCCACTAATCCTTCTTTACTGCATCCCTCACTCCCATACATTGACGAATTCACACGGAAATTGCGTCGCTATGAAATACGAGAACTATGTGTTCTAAGACATTTCCTTCTAAATCGAGTAACGTTTCTATGGAAGCGACTGGATTTTCTTTTGGGATACGAAAATCTCATTTCCGATTCACTAATCCTTCTTTACTGCATCCCTCACTCCCACACATTGACGAATTCACACGGAAATTGCGTCGCTATGACATACGAGTACTATGTGTTCTAAGACATTTCCTTCTAAATCGAGTAACGTTTCTATGGAAACGACAGTATTTTCTTTTGGGATACGACAATCACATTTCCCATCCACTAATCCTTCTTTACTGCATCCCTCACTCCCAAACATTGACGAATTCACACGGAAATTCCGTCGCTATGAAATACGAGTACTATGTGTTCTAAGACATTTACTTCTAAATCGAGTAACGTTTCTATGGAAACGACAGGATTTTCTTTTGGGATACGACAATCACATTTCCGATCCACTAATCCTTCTTTACTGCATCACTCACTCCCAAACGTTGACGAATTCACACGGAACTTCCGTCGCTATGAAATACGAGTACTATGTGTTCTAAGACATTTCCTTCTAAATCGAGTAACGTTTCTATGGAAACGACAGGATTTTCTTTTGGGATACGACAATCTCATTTCCGATCCACTAATCCTTCTTTACTGCATCCCTCACTCCCAAACATTTTAGAATTCACACGGAAATTCCGTCGCTATGAAATACGAGTACTATGTGTTCTAAGACATTTCCTTCTAAATCGAGTAACGTTTCTATGGAAACGACAGGATTTTCGTTTGGGATACGACAATCTCATTTCCGATCCACTAATCCTTCTTTACTGCATCCCTCACTCCCACACATTGACGAATTCACACGGAAATTGCGTCGCTATGAAATACGAGTACTATGTGTTCTAAGACATTTCCTTCTAAATCGGGTAACGTTTCTATGGCAACGACAGGATGTTCCTTTGGGATACGACAATCACATTTCCGATCCACTAATCCTTCTTTACTGCATCCCTCACTCATAAACATTGACGAATTCACACGGAAATTCCGTCCCTATGAAATACGAGTACTATGTGGTCTAGGACATTTCCTGCTAAATCGAGTAACGTTTCTATGGAAACGACAGGATTTTCTTTTGGGATACGACAATCACATTTCCGATCCACTAATCCTTCTTTACTGCATCCCCCACTCCCAAACATTGACGAATTCACACGGAAATTCCGTCGCTATGAAATACGAGTACTATGTGTTCTAAGACATTTATTTCTAAATCGAGTAACGTTTCTATGGAAACGACAGGATTTTCTTTTGGGATACGACAATCACATATCCGATCCACTAATCCTTCTTCACTGCATCCCTCACTCCCAAACATTGACGAATTCACACGGAAATTCCGTCGCTATGAAATACGAATACTATGTGTTCTAAGACATTTCCTTCTAAATCGAGTAACGTTTCTATGGAAACGACAGGATTTTCTTTTGGGATACGACAATCTCATTTCCGATCCACTAATCCTTCTTTACTGCATCCCCCACTCCCACACATTGACGAACTCACACGGACATTGTGTCGCTATGAAATACGAGTACTATGTGTTCTAAGACATTTCCTTCTAAATCGAGTAACGTTTCTATGGAAACGACAGGATTTTCTTTTTGGATACGACAATCACATTTCCGATCCGCTAATCCTTCTTTACTGCATCCCTTACACCCACACATTGACGAATTCACACGGAAATTGCGTCGCTATGAAATACGAGTACTATGTGTTCTAAGACGTTTCCTTCTAAATCGAGTAACGTTTCTATGGAAACGACAGGATTTTCTTTAGGGATACGACAATCTCATTTCCGATTTACTAATCCTTCTTTACTGCATCCCTCACTCCCACACATTGACGAATTCACAAGGAAATTGCGTCGCTATGAAATACGAGTACTATTTGTTCTAAGACATTTCCTTCTATATCGAGTAACGTTTCTATGGAAACGACACAAATTTCTTTTGGGATACGACAATCACATTTCCGATCCACTAATCCTTCTTTACTGCATCCCTCACTCCCAAACATTGACGAATTCACATGGAAATTCCGTCGCTATGAAATACGAGTACTATGTGTTCTAAGACATTTCCTTCTAAATCGAGTAACGTTTCTATGGAAACGACAGGATTCTTTTTGGGATACGACAATCACATTTCCGATCCACTAATCCTTCTTTACTGCATCCCTCACTCCCTAACATTGACGAATTCACACGGAAATTCCGTCGCTATGAAATACGAGTACTATGTGTTCTAAGACATTTCCTTCTAAATCGAGTAACGTTTCTATGGAAACGACAGGATTTTCTTTTGGGATACGACAATCTCATTTCCGATCCACTAATCCTTCTTTACTGCATCCCTCACTTCCACACATTGACGAATTCACACGGAAATTGCGTCGCTATGAAATACGAGTACTATCTGTTCTAAGACATTTCCTTCTAAATCGAGTAACGTTTCTATGGAAACGACAGGATTTTCCTTTGGGATACGACAATCACATTTCCGATCCACTAATCCTTCTTTACTGCATCCCTCACTCATAAACATTGACGAATTCACACGGAAATTCCGTCCCTATGAAATACGAGTACCATGTGTTCTAGGACATTTCCTGCTAAATCGAGTAACGTTTCTAAGGAAACGACAGGATTTTCTTTTGGGATACGACAATCACATTTCCGATCCACTAATCCTTCTTTACTGCATCCCCCACTCCCAAACATTGACGAATTCACACGGAAATTCCGTCGCTATGAAATACGAGTACTATGTGTTCTAAGACATTTATTTCTAAATCGAGTAACGTTTCTATGGAAACGACAGGATTTTCTTTTGGGATACGACAATCACATTTCCGATCCACTAATCCTTCTTTACTGCAGCCCTCACTCCCAAGCATTGACGAATTCACACGGAAATTCCGTCGCTATGAAATACGAGTACTATGTGTTCTAAGACATTTCCTTCTAAATCGAATAACGTTTCTATGGAAACGACAGAATTCTCTTTTGGGATACGACAATCTCATTTCCGATCCACTAATCCTTCTTTACTGCATCCCTCACTCCCAAACATTGACGAATTCACACGGAAATTACGTCGCTATGAAATACGAGTACTATGTGTTCTAAGACATTTCCTTCTAAATCGAGTAACGTTTCTATGGAAACGACACAAATTTCTTTTGGGATACGACAATCACATTTCCGATCCACTAATCGTTCTTTACTGCACCCCTCACTCCCAAACATTGACGAATTCACACGGAAATTGCGTCGCTATGAAATACGAGTACTATATGTTCTAAGACATTTCCTTCCAAGTCGAGTAACGTTTCTATGGAAACGACAGGATTTTCTTTTGGGATACGACAATCACATTTCCGATCCACTAAACCTTCTTTACTGTATCCCTCACTCCCAAACATTGACGAATTCACACGGAAATTCCGTCGCTATGAAATACGAGTACTATGTGTTCTAAGACATTTCCTTCTAAATCGAGTAACGTTTCTATGGAAACGACAGGATTTTCTTTGGGATACGACAATCTCATTTCTGATCCACTAATCCTTCTTTACTGCATCCCTCACGCCCACACATTGACGAACTCACTCGGAAATTGCGTCGCTATGAAATACGAGTACTATGTGTTCTAAGACATTTCCTTCTAAATCGAGTAACGTTTCTGTGAAAACAACAGGATTTTCTTTTGGGATACGACAATCACATTTCCGATCCACTAATCCTTCTTTACTGCATCCCTCACTCCCAAACATTGACGAATTCACACGGAAATTGCGTCGCTATGAGATACGAGAACTATGTGTTCTAAGATATTTCCTTCTAAATCGAGTAACGTTTCTATGGAAACGACAGGATTTTCTTTTGGGATACGACAATCTCATTTCCGATCCACTAATCCTTCTTTACTGCATCCCTCACTCCAACTCATTGACGAATTCACACGGAAATTGCGTCGCTATGAAATACGAGTACTATGGGTTCTATGACTTCTCCTTCTAAATCGAGTAACGTTTCTATGGAAACGACAGGATTTTCTTTTGGGATACGACAATCTCATTTCCGATCCACTTATCCTTCTTTACTGCATCCCTCACTCCAACTCATTGGCGAATTCACACGGAAATTGCGTCGCAATGAAATACGAGTGCTATGGGTTCTATGACTTCTCCTTCCAAATCGAGTAACGTTTCCATGGAAACGACAGGATTTTCTTTTGGGATACGACAATCTCATTTCCGATAAACTAATCCTTCTTTACTGCATCCCTCACTCTCACTCATTGACGAATTCACACGGAAATTCCGTCGCTATGAAATACGAGTACTATGTGTTCTAAGACATTTCCTTCTAAATCGAGTAACGTTTCTATGGAAACGACAGGATTTTCTTTTGGGAAACGACAATCTCATTTCCGAACCACTAATCGTTCTTTACTGCATCCCTCACACCCCCCCATTGACGAATTCACACGGAAATTCCGTCGCTATGAAATACGAGTACTATGTGTTCTAAGACATTTCCTTCTAAATCGAGTAACGTTTCTATGGAAACGACAGGATTTTCTTTTTGGATACGACAATCACATTTCCGATCCACTAATCCTTCTTTACTGCATCCCTCACTCCCAAACATTGACGAATTCACACGGAAATTCCGTCGCTGTGAAATACGAGTACTATGTGTTCTAAGACATTTCCTTCTAAATCGAGTAACGTTTCTATGGAAACGACAGGATTTTCTTTTGGGATACGACAATCACATTTCCGATCCACTAATCCTTCTTTACTGCATCCTTCACTCCCACACATTGACGAATTCACACGGAAATTGCGTCGCTATGAAATACGAGTACTATGTGTTCTAAGACATTTCCTTCTAAATCGAGTAACGTTTCTATGGAAACGACAGGATTTTCTTTTGGGATACGACAATCACATTTCCGATCCACTAATCCTTCTTTACTGCATCCCTCACTCCCAAACATTGACGAATTCACACGGATATTCCGTCGCTATGAGATACGAGTACTATGTGTTCTAAGACATTTCCTTCTAATTCGAGTAACGTTTCTATGGAAACGACAGGATTTTCTTTTGGGATACGACAATCACATTTCCGATCCACTAATCCTTCTTTACTGCATCCCTCACTCCCAAACATTGACGAATTCACACGGAACTTCCGTCGCTATGAAATACGAGTACTATGTGTTCTAAGACATTTCCTTCTAAATCGAGTAACGTTTCTATGGAAACGACTGGATTTTCTTTTGGGATACGACAATCACATTTCCGATCCACTAATCCTTCTTTACTGCATCCCTCACTCCCAAACATTGACGAATTCACACGGAAATTGCGTCGCTATGAAATACGAGTACTATGTGTTCTAAGACATTTCCTTCTAAATCGAATAACGTTTCTATGGAAACGACAGGATTTTCTTTTGGGATACGGCAATCACATTTCCGATCCACTAATCTTTCTTTACTGCATCCCTCACTCCCAAACATTGACGAATTCACACGGAAATTCCGTCGCTATGAAATACGAGTACTATGTGTTCTAAGATATTTCCTTCTAAATCGAGTAACGTTTCTATGGAAACGACACAAATTTCTTTTGGGATACGACAATCACATTTCCGATCCACTAATCGTTCTTTATTGCATCCCTCACTCCCAAACATTGACGAATTCACACGGAAATTGCGTCGCTATGAAATACGAGTACTATATGTTCTAAGACATTTCCTTCTAAATCATGTAACGTTTCTATGGAAACGACAGGATTTTCTTTTGGGATACGACAATCACATTTCCGATCCACTAATCCTTCTTTACTGCATCCCTCACTCTTAAACATTGACGAATTCACACGGAAATTCCGTCGCTATGAAATACGAGTACTATGTGTTCTAAGACATTTCCATCTAAATCGAGTAACGTTTCTATGGAAACGACAGGATTTTCTTTTGGGATACGACAATCTCATTTCTGATCCACTAATCCTTCTTTACTGCATCCCTCACGCCCACACATTGACGAACTCACTCGGAAATTGCGTCGCTATGAAATACGAGTACTATGTGTTCTAAGACACTTCCTTCTAAATCGAGTAACGTTTCTATGGAAACGACAGGATTTTCTTTTGGGATACGACAATCACATTTCCGATCCACTAATCCTTCTTTACTGCATCCCTCACTCCCAAACATTGACGAATTCGCACGGAAATTCCGTCGCTATGAAATACGAGTACTATGTGTTCTAAGACATTTCCTTCTAAATCGAGTAACGTTTCTATGGAAACGACAGGATTTCCTTTTGGGATACGACAATCACATTTCCGATACACTAATCGTTCTTTACTGCATCCCTCACTCTCAAACATTGACGAATTCACACGGAAATTGCGTCGCTATGAAATACGAGTACTATGTGTTCTAAGACATTTCCTTCTAAATCGAGTAACGTTTCTTTGGAAACGACAGGATTTTCCTTTGGAATACGACAATCTCATTTCCGATCCACTAATCCTTCTTTACTGCATCCCTCACTCCCACACATTGACGAATTCACACGGAAATTGCGTCCCTATGAAATACGAGTACTATGTGTTCTAAGACATTTCCTTCTAAATCGAGTAACGTTTCTATGGAAACGACAGGATTTTCGTTTGGGATACGACAATCTCATTTCCTATCCACTAATCCTTCTTTACTGCATCCCTCACTCCCACACATTGACGAATTCACACGGAAATTGCGTCGCTATGAAATACGAGTACTATGTGTTCTAAGACATTTCCTTCTAAATCGAGTAACGTTTCTATGGAAACGACAGGATTTTCTTTTGGGATACGACAATCTCATTTCCGATCCACTAATCCTTCTTTACTGCATCCCTCACTCCAACTCATTGACGAATTCACACGGAAATTGCGTCGCTATGAAATACGAGTACTATGGGTTCTATGACTTCTCCTTCCAAATCGAGTAACGTTTCTATGGAAACGACAGGATTTTCTTTTGGGATACGACAATCTCATTTCCGATCCACTTATCCTTCTTTACTGCATCCCTCACTCCAACTCATTGGCGAATTCACACGGAAATTGCGTCGCTATGAAATACGAGTGCTATGGGTTCTATGACTTCTCCTTCCAAATCGAGTAACGTTTCTATGGAAACGACAGGATTTTCTTTTGGGATACGACAATCTCATTTCCGATAAACTAATCCTTCTTTACTGCATCCCTCACTCCCACTCATTGACGAATTCACACGGAAATTCCGTCGCTATGAAATACGAGTACTATGTGTTCTAAGACATTTCCTTTTAAATCGAGTAACGTTTCTATGGAAACGACAGGATTTTCTTTTGGGAAACGACAATCTCATTTCCGAACCACTAATCCTTCTTTACTGCATCCCTCACACCCCCCCATTGACGAATTCACACGGAAATTCCGTCGCTATGAAATACGAGTACTATGTGTTCTAAGACATTTCCTTCTAAATCGAGTAACGTTTCTATGGAAACGACAGGATTTTCTTTTTGGATACGACAATCACATTTCCGATCCACTAATCCTTCTTTACTGCATCCCTCACTCCCAAACATTGACGAATTCACACGGAAATTCCGTCGCTGTGAAATACGAGTACTATGTGGTCTAAGACATTTCCTTCTAAATCGAGTAACGTTTCTATGGAAACGACAGGATTTTCTTTTGGGATACGACAATCACATTTCCGATCCACTAATCCTTCTTTACTGCATCCTTCACTCCCACACATTGACGAATTCACACGGAAATTGCGTCGCTATGAAATACGAGTACTATGTGTTCTAAGACATTTCCTTCTAAATCGAGTAACGTTTCTATGGAAACGACAGGATTTTCTTTTGGGATACGACAATCACATTTCCGATCCACTAATCCTTCTTTACTGCATCCCTCACTCCCAAACATTGACGAATTCACACGGATATTCCGTCGCTATGAGATACGAGTACTATGTGTTCTAAGACATTTCCTTCTAATTCGAGTAACGTTTCTATGGAAACGACAGGATTTTCTTTTGGGATACGACAATCACATTTCCGATCCACTAATCCTTCTTTACTGCATCCCTCACTCCCAAACATTGACGAATTAACACGGAACTTCCGTCGCTATGGAATACGAGTACTATGTGTTCTAAGACATTTCCTTCTAAATCGAGTAACGTTTCTATGGAAACGACAGGATTTTCTTTTGGGATACGACAATCACAATTCCGATCCACTAATCCTTCTTTACTGCATCCCTCACTCCCAAACAAAGACGAATTCACACGGAAATTGCGTCGCTATGAAATACGAGTACTATGTGTTCTAAGACATTTCCTTCTAAATCGAGTAACGTTTCTATGGAAACGACAGGATTTTCTTTTCGGATAAGACAATCACATTTCCGATCCACTAATCTTTCTTTACTGCATCCCTCACTCCCAAACATTGACGAATTCACACGGAAATTCCGTCGCTATGAAATACGAGTAATATGTGTTCTAAGATATTTCCTTCTAAATCGAGTAACGTTTCTATGGAAACGACACAAATTTCTTTTGGGATACGACAATCACATTTCCGATCCACTAATCGTTCTTTACTGCATCCCTCACTCCCAAACATTGACGAATTCACACGGAAATTGCGTCGCTATGAAATACGAGTACTATATGTTCTAAGACATTTCCTTCTAAATCGAGTAACGTTTCTATGGAAACGACAGGATTTTCTTTTGGGATACGACAATCACATTTCCGATCCACTAATCCTTCTTTACTGCATCCCTCACTCTTAAACATTGACGAATTCACACGGAAATTCCGTCGCTAAGAAATACG
The DNA here is from genome assembly GCF_021461385.2 of Schistocerca piceifrons. Classification (NCBI taxonomy): domain Eukaryota; kingdom Metazoa; phylum Arthropoda; class Insecta; order Orthoptera; family Acrididae; genus Schistocerca; species Schistocerca piceifrons. The sequence continues at coordinate 600,096,321 of NC_060144.1, read as the reverse complement.
AGTACTATGTGTTCTAAGACATTTCCATCTAAATCGAGTAACGTTTCTATGGAAACGACAGGATTTTCTTTTGGGATAAGACAATCACATTTCCGATACACTAATCGTTCTTTACTGCATCCCTCACTCTCAAACATTGACGAATTCACACGGAAATTGCGTCGCTATGAAATACGAGTACTATGTGTTCTAAGACATTTCCTTCTAAATCGAGTAACGTTTCTTTGGAAACGACAGGATTTTCCTTTGGAATACGACAATCTCATTTCCGATCCACTAATCCTTCTTTACTGCATCCCTCGCTCCCACACATTGACGAATTCACACGGAAATTGCGTCCCTATGAAATACGAGTACTATGTGTTCTAAGACATTTCCTTCTAAATCGAGTAACGTTTCTATGGAAACGACAGGATTTTCGTTTGGGATACGACAATCTCATTTCCTATCCACTAATCCTTCTTTACTGCATCCCTCACTCCCACACATTGACGAATTCACACGGAAATTGCGTCGCTATGAAATACGAGTACTATGTGTTCTAAGACATTTCCTTCTAAATCGAGTAACGTTTCTATGGAAACGACAGGATTTTCTTTTGGGATACGACAATCTCATTTCCGATCCACTAATCCTTCTTTACTGCATCCCTCACTCCAACTCATTGACGAATTCACACGGAAATTGCGTCGCTATGAACTACGAGTACTATGGGTTCTATGACTTCTCCTTCTAAATCGAGTAACGTTTCTATGGAAACGACTGGATTTTCTTTTGGGATACGACAATCTCATTTCCGATCCACTAATCCTTCTTTACTGCATCCCTCACTCCAACTCATTGGCGAATTCACACGGAAATTGCGTCGCTATGAAATACGAGTACTATGCGTACTATGACTTCTCCTTCTAAATCGATTAACGTTTCTATGGAAACGACAGGATTTTCTTTTGGGATACGACAATCTCATTTCCGATAAACTAATCCTTCTTTACTGCATCCCTCACTCCCACTCATTGAGGAATTCACACGGAAATTCCGTCGCTATGAAATACGAGTACTATGTGTTCTAAGACATTTCCTTCTAAATCGAGTAACGTTTCTATGGAAACGACAGGATTTTCATTTGGGATACGACAATCTCATTTCCGATCCACTAATCCTTCTTTACTGCATCCCTCACTCCCACACATTGACAAATTCACACGGAAATTGCGTCGCTATGAAATACGAGTCCTATGTGTTCTAAGACATTTCCTTCTAAATCGAGTAACGTTTCTATGGAAACGACAGGATTTTTTTTGGGATACGACAATCACATTTCCGATCCACTAATCCTTCTTTACTGCATCCCTCACTCCCAAACATTTTGAATTCACACAGAAATTCCGTCGCTATGAAATACGAGTACTATGTGTTCTAAGACATTTCCTTCTAATTCGAGTAACGTTTCTATGGAAACGACAGGATTTTCTTTTTGGATACGACAATCTCATTTCCGATCCATTAATCCTTCTTTACTGCATCCCTCACTCCCACACATTGACGAATTCACACGGAAATTGCGTCGCTATGAAATACGAGTACTATGTGTTCTAAGACATTTCCTTCTAAATCGAGTAACGTTTCTATGGAAACGACAGGATTTTCCTTTGGGATACGACAATCACATTTCCGATCCACTAATCCTTCTTTACTGCATCCCTCACTCCCAAACATTGACGAATTCACACGGAAATTCCGTCGCTATGAAATACGAGTACTATGTGTTCTAGGACATTTCCTCCTAAATCGAGTAACGTTTCTATGGAAACGACAGGATTTTCTTTTGGGATACGACAATCACATTTCCGATCCACTAATCCTTCTTTACTGCATCCCCCACTCCCAATCATTGACGAATTCACACGGAAATTCCGTCGCTATGAAATACGAGTACTATGTGTTCTAAGACATTTCCTTCTAAATCGAGTAACGTTTCTATGGAAACGACAGGATTTTCATTTGGGATACGACAATCTCATTTCCGATCCACTAATCCTTCTTTACTGCATCCCTCACTCCCACACATTGACAAATTCACACGGAAATTGCGTCGCTATGAAATACGAGTCCTATGTGTTCTAAGACATTTCGTTCTAAATCGAGTAACGTTTCTATGGAAACGACAGGATTTTTTTTGGGATGCGACAATCACATTTCCGATCCACTAATCCTTCTTTACTGCATCCCTCACTCCCAAACATTTTGAATTCACACAGAAATTCCGTCGCTATGAAATACGAGTACTATGTGTTCTAAGACATTTCCTTCTAATTCGAGTAACGTTTCTATGGAAACGACAGGATTTTCTTTTTGGATACGACAATCTCATTTCCGATCCATTAATCCTTCTTTACTGCATCCCTCACTCCCACACATTGACGAATTCACACGGAAATTGCGTCGCTATGAAATACGAGTACTATGTGTTCTAAGACATTTCCTTCTAAATCGAGTAACGTTTCTATGGAAACGACAGGATTTTCCTTTGGGATACGACAATCACATTTCCGATCCACTAATCCTTCTTTACTGCATCCCTCACTCCCAAACATTGACGAATTCACACGGAAATTCCGTCGCTATGAAATACGAGTACTATGTGTTCTAGGACATTTCCTCCTAAATCGAGTAACGTTTCTATGGAAACGACAGGATTTTCTTTTGGGATACGACAATCACATTTCCGATCCACTAATCCTTCTTTACTGCATCCCCCACTCCCAAACATTGACGAATTCACACGGAAATTGCGTCGCTATGAAATACGAGCACTATGTGTTCTAAGACATTTCCTTCTAAATCGAGTAACGTTTCTATGGAAACGACAGGATTTTCTTTTGGGATACGACAATCACATTTCCGATCCACTAATCCTTCTTTACTGCATCACTCACTCCCAAACATTGACGAATTCACACGGAACTTCCGTCGCTATGAAATACGAGTACTATGTGTTCTAAGACATTTCCTTCTAAATCGAGTAACGTTTCTATGGAAACGACAGGATTTTCTTTTGGGATACGACAATCTCATTTCCGATCCACTAATCCTTCTTTACTGCATCCCTCACTCCCACACATTGACGAAATCACACGGAAATTCCGTCGCTATGAAATACGAGTCCTATGTGTTCTAAGACATTTCCTTCTAAATTGAGTAACGTTTCTATGGAAACGACAGGATTCTTTTTGGGATACGACAATCACATTTCCGATCCACTAATCCTTCTTTACTGCATCCCTCACTCCCAAACATTGACGAATTCACACGGAAATTCCGTCGCTATGAAATACGAGTACTATGTGTTCTAAGACATTTCCTTCTAAATCGAGTAACGTTTCTATGGAAACGACAGGATTTTCTTTTGGGATACGACAATCTCATTTCCGATCCACTAATCCTTCTTTACTGCATCCCTCACTCCCACACATTGACGAATTCACACGGAAATTGCGTCGCTATGAAATACGAGTACTATCTGTTCTAAGACATTTCCTTCTAAATCGAGTAACGTTTCTATGGAAACGACAGGATTTTCTTTTGGGATACGACAATCACATTTACGATCCACTAATCCTTCTTTACTGCATCCCTCACTCCCACACATTGACGAATTCACACGGAAATTCCGTCGCTATGAAATACGAGTACTATGTGTTCTAAGACATTTCCTTCTAAATCGAGTAACGTTTCTATGGAAACGACAGGATTTTCTTTTGGGATACGACAATCTCATTTCCGATCCACTAATCCTTCTTTACTGCATCCCCGACTCCCACACATTGACGAACTCACACGGAAATTGCGTCGCTATGAAATACGAGTACTATGTGTTCTAAGACATTACCTTCTAAATCGAGTAACGTTTCTATGGAAACGACAGGATTTTCTTTTTGGATACGACAATCACATTTCCGATCCACTAATCCTTCTTTACTGCATCCCTCCTTCCCAATCATTGACGAATTCACACGGATATTCCGTCGCTGTGAAATACGAGTACTATGTGTTCTATGACATTTCCTTCTAAATCGAGTAACGTTTCTACGGAAACGACAGGATTTTCTTTTGGGATACGACAATCACATTTCCGATCCACTAATCCTTCTTTACTGCATCCCTCACACCCACACATTGACGAATTCACACGGAAATTGCGTCGCTATGAAATACGAGTACTATGTGTTCTAAGACATTTCCTTCTAAATCGAATAACGTTTCTATGGAAACGACAGGATTTTCTTTTGGGATACGGCAATCACATTTCCGATCCACTAATCTTTCTTTACTGCATCCCTCACTCCCAAACATTGACGAATTCACACGGAAATTCCGTCGCTATGAAGTACGAGTACTATGTGTTCTAAGATATTTCCTTCTAAATCGAGTAACGATTCTATGGAAACGACACAAATTTCTTTTGGGATACGACAATCACATTTCCGATCCACTAATCGTTCTTTACTGCATCCCTCACTCCCAAACATTGACGAATTCACACGGAAATTGCGTCGCTATGAAATACGAGTACTATATGTTCTAAGACATTTCCTTCTAAATCGAGTAACGTTTCTATGGAAACGACAGGATTTTCTTTTGGGATACGACAATCACATTTCCGATCCACTAATCCTTCTTTACTGCATCCCTCACTCTTAAACATTGACGAATTCACACGGAAATTCCGTCGCTATGAAATACGAGTACTATGTGTTCTAAGACATTTCCATCTAAATCGAGTAACGTTTCTATGGAAACGACAGGATTTTCTTTTGGGATAAGACAATCACATTTCCGATACACTAATCGTTCTTTACTGCATCCCTCACTCTCAAACATTGACGAATTCACACGGAAATTGCGTCGCTATGAAATACGAGTACTATGTGTTCTAAGACATTTCCTTCTAAATCGAGTAACGTTTCTTTGGAAACGACAGGATTTTCCTTTGGAATACGACAATCTCATTTCCGATCCACTAATCCTTCTTTACTGCATCCCTCACTCCCACACATTGACGAATTCACACGGAAATTGCGTCCCTATGAAATACGAGTACTATGTGTTCTAAGACATTTCCTTCTAAATCGAGTAACGTTTCTATGGAAACGACAGGATTTTCGTTTGGGATACGACAATCTCATTTCCTATCCACTAATCCTTCTTTACTGCATCCCTCACTCCCACACATTGACGAATTCACACGGAAATTGCGTCGCTATGAAATACGAGTACTATGTGTTCTAAGACATTTCCTTCTAAATCGAGTAACGTTTCTATGGAAACGACAGGATTTTCTTTTGGGATACGACAATCTCATTTCCGATCCACTAATCCTTCTTTACTGCATCCCTCACTCCAACTCATTGACGAATTCACACGGAAATTGCGTCGCTATGAACTACGAGTACTATGGGTTCTATGACTTCTCCTTCTAAATCGAGTAACGTTTCTATGGAAACGACTGGATTTTCTTTTGGGATACGACAATCTCATTTCCGATCCACTAATCCTTCTTTACTGCATCCCTCACTCCAACTCATTGGCGAATTCACACGGAAATTGCGTCGCTATGAAATACGAGTACTATGGGTACTATGACTTCTCCTTCTAAATCGATTAACGTTTCTATGGAAACGACAGGATTTTCTTTTGGGATACGACAATCTCATTTCCGATAAACTAATCCTTCTTTACTGCATCCCTCACTCCCACTCATTGAGGAATTCACACGGAAATTCCGTCGCTATGAAATACGAGTACTATGTGTTCTAAGACATTTCCTTCTAAATCGAGTAACGTTTCTATGGAAACGACAGGATTTTCTTTTCTGATACGACAATCTCATTTCCGAACCACTAATCCTTCTTTACTGCATCCCTCACACCCCCCCATTGACGAATTCACACGGAAATTCCGTCGCTATGAAATACGAGTACTATGTGTTCTAAGACATTTCCTTCTAAATCGAGTAACGTTTCTATGGAAACGACAGGATTTTCTTTTGGGATACGACAATCTCATTTCCGATCCACTAATCCTTCTTTACTGCATCCCTCACTCCCACACATTGACGAATTCACACGGAAATTGCGTCGCTATGAAATACGAGTACTATGTGTTCTAAGACATTTCCTTCCAAATCGAGTAACGTTTCTATGGAAACGAAAGGATTTTCTTTTGGGATACGGCAATCACATTTCCGATCCACTAATCCTTCTTTACTACATCCCTCACTCCCAAACATTGACGAATTCACACGGAAATTCCGTCGCTATGAAATACGAGTACTATGTGTTCTAAGACATTTCCTTCTAAATCGAGTAACGTTTCTATGGAAACGACAGGATTTTCATTTGGGATACGACAATCTCATTTCCGATCCACTAATCCTTCTTTACTGCATCCCTCACTCCCACACATTGACAAATTCACACGGAAATTGCGTCGCTATGAAATACGAGTCCTATGTGTTCTAAGACATTTCCTTCTAAATCGAGTAACGTTTCTATGGAAACGACAGGATTTTTTTTGGGATACGACAATCACATTTCCGATCCACTAATCCTTCTTTACTGCATCCCTCACTCCCAAACATTTTGAATTCACACAGAAATTCCGTCGCTATGAAATACGAGTACTATGTGTTCTAAGACATTTCCTTCTAATTCGAGTAACGTTTCTATGGAAACGACAGGATTTTCTTTTGGGATACGACAATCTCATTTCCGATCCATTAATCCTTCTTTACTGCATCCCTCACTCCCACACATTGACGAATTCACACGGAAATTGCGTCGCTATGAAATACGAGTACTATGTGTTCTAAGACATTTCCTTCTAAATCGAGTAACGTTTCTATGGAAACGACAGGATTTTCCTTTGGGATACGACAATCACATTTCCGATCCACCAATCCTTCTTTACTGCATCCCTCACTCCCAAACATTGACGAATTCACACGGAAATTCCGTCGCTATGAAATACGAGTACTATGTGTTCTAGGACATTTCCTCCTAAATCGAGTAACGTTTCTATGGAAACGACAGGATTTTCTTTTGGGATACGACAATCACATTTCCGATCCACTAATCCTTCTTTACTGCATCCCCCACTCCCAAACATTGACGAATTCACACGGAAATTGCGTCGCTATGAAATACGAGCACTATGTGTTCTAAGACATTTCCTTCTAAATCGAGTAACGTTTCTATGGAAACGACAGGAATTTCTTTTGGGATACGACAATCACATTTCCGATCCACTAATCCTTCTTTACTGCATCACTCACTCCCAAACATTGACGAATTCACACGGAACTTCCGTCGCTATGAAATACGAGTACTATGTGTTCTAAGACAATTCCTTCTAAATCGAGTAACGTTTCTATGGAAACGACAGGATTTTCTTTTGGGATACGACAATCTCATTTCCGATCCACTAATCCTTCTTTACTGCATCCCTCACTCCCACACATTGACGAAATCACACGGAAATTCCGTCGCTATGAAATACGAGTCCTATGTGTTCTAAGACATTTCCTTCTAAATTGAGTAACGTTTCTATGGAAACGACAGGATTCTTTTTGGGATACGACAATCACATTTCCGATCCACTAATCCTTCTTTACTGCATCCCTCACTCCCAAACATTGACGAATTCACACGGAAATTCCGTCGCTATGAAATACGAGTACTATGTGTTCTAAGACATTTCCTTCTAAATCGAGTAACGTTTCTATGGAAACGACAGGATTTTCTTTTGGGATACGACAATCTCATTTCCGATTCTCTAATCCTTCTTTACTGCATCCCTCACTCCCACACATTGACGAATTCACACGGAAATTGCGTCGCTATGAAATACGAGTACTATCTGTTCTAAGACATTTCCTTCTAAATCGAGTAACGTTTCTATGGAAACGACAGGATTTTCTTTTGGGATACGACAATCACATTTCCGATCCACTAATCCTTCTTTACTGCATCCCTCACTCCCACACATTGACGAATTCACACGGAAATTCCGTCGCTATGAAATACGAGTACTATGTGTTCTAAGACATTTCCTTCTAAATCGAGTAACGTTTCTATGGAAACGACAGGATTTTCTTTTGGGATACGACAATCTCATTTCCGATCCACTAATCCTTCTTTACTGCATCCCCGACTCCCACACATTGACGAACTCACACGGAAATTGCGTCGCTATGAAATACGAGTACTATGTGTTCTAAGACATTACCTTCTAAATCGAGTAACGTTTCTATGGAAACGACAGGATTTTCTTTTTGGATACGACAATCACATTTCCGATCCACTAATCCTTCTTTACTGCATCCCTCCTTCCCAATCATTGACGAATTCACACGGATATTCCGTCGCTGTGAAATACGAGTACTATGTGTTCTATGACATTTCCTTCTAAATCGAGTAACGTTTCTACGGAAACGACAGGATTTTCTTTTGGGATACGACAATCACATTTCCGATCCACTAATCCTTCTTTACTGCATCCCTCACACCCACACATTGACGAATTCACACGGAAATTGCGTCGCTATGAAATACGAGTACTATGTGTTCTAAGACATTTCCTTCTAAAACGAGTAACGTTTCTATCGAAACGACAGGATTTTCTTTTGGGATACGACAATCACATTTCCGATCCACTAATCCTTCTTTACTGCATCCCTCACTCCCAAACATTGACGAATTCACACGGAAATTCCGTCGCTATGATATACGAGTACTATGTGTTCTAAGACATTTCCTTCTAAATCGAGTAACGTTTCTATGGAAACGACAGGATTCTCTTTTGGGATACGACAATCTCATTTCCGATCCACTAATCCTTCTTTACTGCATCCCTCACTCCCAAACATTGACGAATTCACACGGAAATTACGTCGCTATGAAATACGAGTACTATGTGTTCTAAGACATTTCCTTCTAAATCGAGTAACGTTTCTATGGAAACGACACAAATTTCTTTTGGGATACGACAATCACATTTCCGATCCACTAATCGTTCTTTACTGCATCCCTCACTCCCAAACATTGACGAATTCACACGGAAATTGCGTCGCTATGTAATACGAGTACTATATGTTCTAAGATATTTCCTTCTAAATCGAGTATCGTTCTATGGAAATGACAGGATTTTCTTTTGGGATACGACAATCACATTTCCGATCCACTAATCCTTCTTTACTGCATCCCTCACTCCCAAACATTGACGAATTCACACGGAAATTCCGTCGCTATGAAATACGAGTACTATGTGTTCTAAGACTTTTCCTTCTAAATCGAGAAACGTTTCTATGGAAACGATAGGTTTTTCTTTTGGGATACGACAATCTCATTTCCGATCCACTAATCCTTCTTTACTGCATCCATTACGCCCACACATTGACGAACTCACACGGAAATTGCGTCGCTATGAAATACGAGTACTATGTGTTCTAAGACATTTCCTTCTAAATCGAGTAACGTTTCTATGGAAACGACAGGATTTTTTTTTGGGATACGACAATCACATTTCCGATTCACTAATCCTTCTTTACTGCATCCCTCACTCCCAAACATTGACGAATTCACACGGAAATTCCGTCGCTATGAAATACGAGTACTATGTGTTCTAAGACATTTCCTTCTAAATCGAGTAACGTTTCTATGGAAACGACAGGATTTTCTTTTGGGATACGACAACCTCATTTCCGATCCACTAATCCTTCTTTACTGCATCCCTCACTCCAACTCATCGACGAATTCACACGGAAATTGCGTCGCTATGAAATACGAGTACTATGGGTTCTATGACTTCTCCTTCTAAATCGAGTAACGTTTCTATGGAAACGACAGGATTTTCTTTTGGGATACGACAATCTCATTTCCGATCCACTAATCCTTCTTTACTGCATCCCTCACTCCCACACATTGACGAATTCACACGGAAATTCCGTCGCTATGAAATACGAGTCCTATGTGTTCTAAGACATTTCCTTCTAAATTGAGTAACGTTTCTATGGAAACGACAGGATTCTTTTTGAGATACGACAATCACATTTCCGATCCACTAATCCTTCTTTACTGCATCCCTCACTCCCAAACATTGACGAATTCACACGGAAATTCCGTCGCTATGAAATACGAGTACTATGTGTTCTACGACATTTCCTTCTAAGTCGAGTAACGTTTCTCTGGAAACGACAGGATTTTCTTTTGGGATACGACAATCTCATTTCCGATCCACTAATCCTTCTTTACTGCATCCCTCACTCCCACACATTGACGAATTCACACGGAAATTGCGTCGCTATGAAATACGAGTACTATCTGTTCTAAGACATTTCCTTCTAAATCGAGTAACGTTTCTATGGAAACGACAGGATTTTCCTTTGGGATACGACAATCACATTTCCGATCCACTAATCCTTCTTTGCTGCATCCCTCACTCCCAAACATTGACGAATTCACACGGAAATTCCGTCCCTATGAAATACGAGTACTATGTGTTCTAGGACATTTCTTGCTAAATCGAGTAACGTTTCTTTGGAAACGACAGGATTTTCTTTTGGGATACGACAATCACATTTCCGATCCACTAATCCTTCTTTACTGCATCCCCCACTCCCAAACATTGACGAATTCACACGGAAATTCCGTCGCTATGAAATACGAGTACTATGTGTTCTAAGACATTTATTTCTAAATCGACTAACGTTTCTATGGAAACGACAGGATTTTCTTTTGGGATACGACAATCACGTTTCCGATCCACTAATCCTTCTTTACTGCATCCCTCACTCCCAAACATTGACGAATTCACACGGAAATTCCGTCGCTATGAAATACGACTACTATGTGTTCTAAGACATTTCCTTCTAAATCGAGTAACGTTTCTATGGAAACGACAGGATTTTCGTTTGGGATACGACAATCTCATTTCCGATCCACTAATCCTTCTTTACTGCATCCCTCACTCCCACACATTGACGAATTCACACGGAAATTGCGTCGCTATGAAATACGAGTGCTATGTGTTCTAAGACATTTCCTTCTAAATCGAGTAACGTTTCTATGGAAACGACAGGATTTTCTTTTGGGATACGACAATCTCATTTCCGATGCACTAATCCTTCTTTACTGCATCCCTCACTCCAACTCATTGACGAATTCACACGGAAATTGCGTCGCTATGAAATACGAGTACTATGGGTTCTATGACTTCTCCTTCTAAATCGAGTAACGTTTCTATGGAAACGACTGGATTTTCTTTTGGGATACGACAATCTCATTTCCGATCCACTAATCCTTCTTTACTGCATCCCTCACTCCCACACATTGACGAATTCACACGGAAATTGCTTCGCTATGAAATACAAGTCCTATGTGTTCTAAGTCATTTCCTTCTAAATTGAGTAACGTTTCTATGGAAACGACAGGATTCTTTTTGGGATACGACAATCACATTTCCGATCCACTAATCCTTCTTTACTGCATCCCTCATTCCCAAACATTGACGAATTCACACGGAAATTGCGTCGCTATGAAATACGAGTCCTATGTGTTCTAAGACATTTCCTTCTAAATCGAGTAACGTTTCTATGGAAACGACACAAATTTCTTTAGGGATACGGCAATCACATTTCCGATCCACTAATCGTTCTTTACTGCATCCCTCACTCCCAAACATTGACGAATTCACACGGAAATTCCGTCGCTATGAAATACGAGTACTATGTGTTCTAAGACATTTCCTTCTAAATCGAGTAACGTTTCTATGGAAACGACAGGATTTTCTTTTGGGATACGACAATCTCATTTCCGATCCACTAATCCTTCTTTACTGCATCCCTCACTCCCACACATTGACGAATTCACACGGAAATTGCGTCGCTATGAAATACGAGTACTATGTGTTCTAAGACATTTCCTTCCAAATCGAGTAACGTTTCTATGGAAACGAAAGGATTTTCTTTTGGGATACGGCAATCACATTTCCGATCCACTAATCCTTCTTTACTACATCCCTCACTCCCAAACATTGACGAATTCACACGGAAATTCCGTCGCTATGAAATACGAGTACTATGTGTTCTAAGACATTTCCTTCTAAATCGAGTAACGTTTCTATGGAAACGACAGGATTTTCATTTGGGATACGACAATCTCATTTCCGATCCACTAATCCTTCTTTACTGCATCCCTCACTCCCACACATTGACAAATTCACACGGAAATTGCGTCGCTATGAAATACGAGTCCTATGTGTTCTAAGACATTTCCTTCTAAATCGAGTAACGTTTCTATGGAAACGACAGGATTTTTTTTGGGATACGACAATCACATTTCCGATCCACTAATCCTTCTTTACTGCATCCCTCACTCCCAAACATTTTGAATTCACACAGAAATTCCGTCGCTATGAAATACGAGTACTATGTGTTCTAAGACATTTCCTTCTAATTCGAGTAACGTTTCTATGGAAACGACAGGATTTTCTTTTGGGATACGACAATCTCATTTCCGATCCATTAATCCTTCTTTACTGCATCCCTCACTCCCACACATTGACGAATTCACACGGAAATTGCGTCGCTATGAAATACGAGTACTATGTGTTCTAAGACATTTCCTTCTAAATCGAGTAACGTTTCTATGGAAACGACAGGATTTTCCTTTGGGATACGACAATCACATTTCCGATCCACTAATCCTTCTTTACTGCATCCCTCACTCCCAAACATTGACGAATTCACACGGAAATTCCGTCGCTATGAAATACGAGTACTATGTGTTCTAGGACATTTCCTCCTAAATCGAGTAACGTTTCTATGGAAACGACAGGATTTTCTTTTGGGATACGACAATCACATTTCCGATCCACTAATCCTTCTTTACTGCATCCCCCACTCCCAAACATTGACGAATTCACACGGAAATTGCGTCGCTATGAAATACGAGCACTATGTGTTCTAAGACATTTCCTTCTAAATCGAGTAACGTTTCTATGGAAACGACAGGAATTTCTTTTGGGATACGACAATCACATTTCCGATCCACTAATCCTTCTTTACTGCATCACTCACTCCCAAACATTGACGAATTCACACGGAACTTCCGTCGCTATGAAATACGAGTACTATGTGTTCTAAGACATTTCCTTCTAAATCGAGTAACGTTTCTATGGAAACGACAGGATTTTCTTTTGGGATACGACAATCTCATTTCCGATCCACTAATCCTTCTTTACTGCATCCCTCACTCCCACACATTGACGAAATCACACGGAAATTCCGTCGCTATGAAATACGAGTCCTATGTGTTCTAAGACATTTCCTTCTAAATTGAGTAACGTTTCTATGGAAACGACAGGATTCTTTTTGGGATACGACAATCACATTTCCGATCCACTAATCCTTCTTTACTGCATCACTCACTCCCAAACATTGACGAATTCACACGGAAATTCCGTCGCTATGAAATACGAGTACTATGTGTTCTAAGACATTTCCTTCTAAATCGAGTAACGTTTCTATGGAAACGACAGGATTTTCTTTTGGGATACGACAATCTCATTTCCGATCCACTAATCCTTCTTTACTGCATCCCTCACTCCCACACATTGACGAATTCACACGGAAATTGCGTCGCTATGAAATACGAGTACTATCTGTTCTAAGACATTTCCTTCTAAATCGAGTAACGTTTCTATGGAAACGACAGGATTTTCTTTTGGGATACGACAATCACATTTACGATCCACTAATCCTTCTTTACTGCATCCCTCACTCCCACACATTGACGAATTCACACGGAAATTCCGTCGCTATGAAATACGAGTACTATGTGTTCTAAGACATTTCCTTCTAAATCGAGTAACGTTTCTATGGAAACGACAGGATTTTCTTTTGGGATACGACAATCTCATTTCCGATCCACTAATCCTTCTTTACTGCATCCCCGACTCCCACACATTGACGAACTCACACGGAAATTGCGTCGCTATGAAATACGAGTACTATGTGTTCTAAGACATTACCTTCTAAATCGAGTAACGTTTCTATGGAAACGACAGGATTTTCTTTTTGGATACGACAATCACATTTCCGATCCACTAATCCTTCTTTACTGCATCCCTCCTTCAAAATCATTGACGAATTCACACGGATATTCCGTCGCTGTGAAATACGAGTACTATGTGTTCTATGACATTTCCTTCTAAATCGAGTAACGTTTCTACGGAAACGACAGGATTTTCTTTTGGGATACGACAATCACATTTCCGATCCACTAATCCTTCTTTACTGCATCCCTCACACCCACACATTGACGAATTCACACGGAAATTGCGTCGCTATGAAATACGAGTACTATGTGTTCTAAGACATTTCCTTCTAAAACCAGTAACGTTTCTATCGAAACGACAGGATTTTCTTTTGGGATACGACAATCACATTTCCGATCCACTAATCCTTCTTTACTGCATCCCTCACTCCCAAACATTGACGAATTCACACGGAAATTCCGTCGCTATGATATACGAGTACTATGTGTTCTAAGACATTTCCTTCTAAATCGAGTAACGTTTCTATGGAAACGACAGGATTCTCTTTTGGGATACGACAATCTCATTTCCGATCCACTAATCCTTCTTTACTGCATCCCTCACTCCCAAACATTGACGAATTCACACGGAAATTACGTCGCTATGAAATACGAGTACTATGTGTTCTAAGACATTTCCTTCTAAATCGAGTAACGTTTCTATGGAAACGACACAAATTTCTTTTGGGATACGACAATCACATTTCCGATCCACTAATCGTTCTTTACTGCATCCCTCACTCCCAAACATTGACGAATTCACACGGAAATTGCGTCGCTATGTAATACGAGTACTATATGTTCTAAGATATTTCCTTCTAAATCGAGTATCGTTTCTATGGAAATGACAGGATTTTCTTTTGGGATACGACAATCACATTTCCGATCCACTAATCCTTCTTTACTGCATCCCTCACTCCCAAACATTGACGAATTCACACGGAAATTCCGTCGCTATGAAATACGAGTACTATGTGTTCTAAGACTTTTCCTTCTAAATCGAGTAACGTTTCTATGGAAACGATAGGATTTTCTTTTGGGATACGACAATCTCATTTCCGATCCACTAATCCTTCTTTACTGCATCCATTACGCCCACACATTGACGAACTCACACGGAAATTGCGTCGCTATGAAATACGAGTACTATGTGTTCTAAGACATTTCCTTCTAAATCGAGTAACGTTTCTATGGAAACGACAGGATTTTTTTTTGGGATACGACAATCACATTTCCGATTCACTAATCCTTCTTTACTGCATCCCTCACTCCCAAACATTGACGAATTCACACGGAAATTCCGTCGCTATGAAATACGAGTACTATGTGTTCTAAGACATTTCCTTCTAAATCGAGTAACGTTTCTATGGAAACGACAGGATTTTCTTTTGGGATACGACAATCTCATTTCCGATCCACTAATCCTTCTTTACTGCATCCCTCACTCCAACTCATCGACGAATTCACACGGAAATTGCGTCGCTATGAAATACGAGTACTATGGGTTCTATGACTTCTCCTTCTAAATCGAGTAACGTTTCTATGGAAACGACAGGATTTTCTTTTGGGATACGACAATCTCATTTCCGATCCACTAATCCTTCTTTACTGCATCCCTCACTCCCACACATTGACGAATTCACACGGAAATTCCGTCGCTATGAAATACGAGTCCTATGTGTTCTAAGACATTTCCTTCTAAATTGAGTAACGTTTCTATGGAAACGACAGGATTCTTTTTGAGATACGACAATCACATTTCCGATCCACTAATCCTTCTTTACTGCATCCCTCACTCCCAAACATTGACGAATTCACACGGAAATTCCGTCGCTATGAAATACGAGTACTATGTGTTCTACGACATTTCCTTCTAAGTCGAGTAACGTTTCTCTGGAAACGACAGGATTTTCTTTTGGGATACGACAATCTCATTTCCGATCCACTAACCCTTCTTTACTGCATCCCTCACTCCCACACATTGACGAATTCACACGGAAATTGCGTCGCTATGAAATACGAGTACTATCTGTTCTAAGACATTTCCTTCTAAATCGAGTAACGTTTCTATGGAAACGACAGGATTTTCCTTTAAGATACGACAATCACATTTCCGATCCACTAATCCTTCTTTGCTGCATCCCTCACTCCCAAACATTGACGAATTCACACGGAAATTCCGTCCCTATGAAATACGAGTACTATGTGTTCTAGGACATTTCTTGCTAAATCGAGTAACGTTTCTTTGGAAACGACAGGATTTTCTTTTGGGATACGACAATCACATTTCCGATCCACTAATCCTTCTTTACTGCATCCCCCACTCCCAAACATTGACAAATTCACACGGAAATTCCGTCGCTATGAAATACGAGTACTATGTGTTCTAAGACATATATTTCTAAATCGACTAACGTTTCTATGGAAACGACAGGATTTTCTTTTGGGATACGACAATCACGTTTCCGATCCACTAATCCTTCTTTACTGCATCCCTCACTCCCAAACATTGACGAATTCACACGGAAATTCCGTCGCTATGAAATACGACTACTATGTGTTCTAAGACATTTCCTTCTAAATCGAGTAACGTTTCTATGGAAACGACAGGATTTTCGTTTGGGATACGACAATCTCATTTCCGATCCACTAATCCTTCTTTACTGCATCCCTCACTCCCACACATTGACGAATTCACACGGAAATTGCGTCGCTATGAAATACGAGTGCTATGTGTTCTAAGACATTTCCTTCTAAATCGAGTAACGTTTCTATGGAAACGACAGGATTTTCTTTTGGGATACGACAATCTCATTTCCGATGCACTAATCCTTCTTTACTGCATCCCTCACTCCAACTCATTGACGAATTCACACGGAAATTGCGTCGCTATGAAATACGAGTACTATGGGTTCTATGACTTCTCCTTCTAAATCGAATAACGTTTCTATGGCAACGACTGGATTTTCTTTTGGGATACGACAATCTCATTTCCGATCCACTAATCCTTCTTTACTGCATCCCTCACTCCCACACATTGACGAATTCACACGGAAATTGCTTCGCTATGAAATACAAGTCCTATGTGTTCTAAGTCATTTCCTTCTAAATTGAGTAACGTTTCTATGGAAACGACAGGATTCTTTTTGGGATACGACAATCACATTTCCGATCCACTAATCCTTCTTTACTGCATCCCTCATTCCCAAACATTGACGAATTCACACGGAAATTGCGTCGCTATGAAATACGAGTCCTATGTGTTCTAAGACATTTCCTTCTAAATCGAGTAACGTTTCTATGGAAACGACACAAATTTCTTTAGGGATACGGCAATCACATTTCCGATCCACTAATCGTTCTTTACTGCATCCCTCACTCCCAAACATTGACGAATTCACACGGAAATTGCGTCCCTATGAAATACGAGTACTATGTGTTCTAAGACATTTCCTTCTAAATCGAGTAACGATTCTATGGAAACGACAGGATTTTCTTTTGGGATACGACAATCACGTTTCCGATCCACTAATCCTTCTTTACTGCATCCCTCACTCCCAAGCATTGACGAATTCACACAGAAATTCCGTCGCTATGAAATACGACTACTATGTGTTCTAAGACATTTCCTTCTAAATCGAGTAACGTTTCTATGGAAACGACAGGATTTTCGTTTGGGATACGACAATCTCATTTCCGATCCACTAATCCTTCTTTACTGCATCCCTCACTCCCACACATTGACGAATTCACACGGAAATTGCGTCGCTATGAAATACGAGTACTATGTGTTCTAAGACATTTCCTTCTAAATCGAGTAACGTTTCTATGGAAACGACAGGATTTTCTTTTGGGATACGACAATCTCATTTCCGATCCACTAATCCTTCTTTACTGCATCCCTCACTCCAACTCATTGACGAATTCACACGGAAATTGCGTCGCTATGAAATACGAGTACTATGGGTTCTATGACTTCTCCTTCTAAATCGAGTAACGTTTCTATGGAAACGACAGGATTTTCTTTTGGGATACGACAATGTCATTTCCGATCCACTAATCCTTCTCTACTGCATCCCTCACTCCCACACATTGACGAATTCACACGGAAATTCCGTCGCTATGAAATACGAGTCCTATGTGTTCTAAGACATTTCCTTCTAAATTGAGTAACGTTTCTATGGAAACGACAGGATTCTTTTTGAGATACGACAATCACATTTCCGATCCACTAATCCTTCTTTACTGCATCCCTCACTCCCAAACATTGAAGAATTCACACGGAAATTCCGTCGCTATGAAATACGAGTACTATGTGTTCTACGACATTTCCTTCTAAGTCGAGTAACGTTTCTATGGAAACGACAGGATTTTCTTTTGGGATACGACAATCTCATTTCCGATCCACTAATCCTTCTTTACTGCATCCCTCACTCCCACACATTGACGAATTCACACGGAAATTGCGTCGCTATGAAATACGAGTACTATCTGTTCTAAGACATTTCCTTCTAAATCGAGTAACGTTTCTATGGAAACGACAGGATTTTCCTTTGGGATACGACAATCACATTTCCGATCCACTAATCCTTCTTTACTGCATCACTCACTCCCAAACATTGACGAATTCACACGGAAATTCCGTCCCTATGAAATACGAGTACTATGTGTTCTAGGACATTTCCTGCTACATCGAGTAACGTTTCTATGGAAACGACAGGATTTTCTTTTGGGATACGACAATCACATTTCCGATCCACTAATCCTTCTTTACTGCATCCCCCACTCCCAAACATTGACGAATTCACACGGAAATTCCGTCGCTACGAAATACGAGTACTATGTGTTCTAAGACATTTATTTCTAAATCGAGTAACGTTTCTATGGAAACGACAGGATTTTCTTTTGGGATACGACAATCACGTTTCCGATCCACTAATCCTTCTTTACTGCATCCCTCACTCCCAAACATTGACGAATTCACACGGAAATTCCGTCGCTATGATATACGACTACTATGTGTTCTAAGACATTTCATTCTAAATCGAGTAACGTTTCTATGGAAACGACAGGATTTTCGTTTGGGATACGACAATCTCATTTCCGATCCACTAATCCTTCTTTACTGCATCCCTCACTCCCACACATTGACGAATTCACACGGAAATTGCGTCGCTATGAAATACGAGTGCTATGTGTTCTAAGACATTTCCTTCTAAATCGAGTAACGTTTCTATGGAAACGACAGGATTTTCTTTTGGGATACGACAATCTCATTTCCGATCCACTAATCCTTCTTTACTGCATCCCTCACTCCAACTCATTGACGAATTCACACGGAAATTGCGTCGCTATGAAATACGAGTACTATGGGTTCTATGACTTCTCCTTCTAAATCGAGTAACGTTTCTATGGAAATGACTGGATTTTCTTTTGGGATACGACAATCTCATTTCCGATCCACTAATCCTTCTTTACTGCATCCCTCACTCCCACACTTTGACGAATTCACACGGAAATTGCGTCGCTATGAAATACGAGTCCTATGTGTTCTAAGACATTTCCTTTTAAATTGAGTAACGTTTCTATGGAAACGACAGGATTCTTTTTGGGATACGACAATCACATTTCCGATCCACTAATCCTTCTTTACTGCATCCCCCACTCCCACTCATTGACGATCTCACACGGAAATTGCGTCGCTATGAAATACGAGTACTATGTGTTCTAAGACATTTCCTTCTAAATCGAGTAACGTTTCTATGGAAACGACAGGATTTTCTCTTTGGATACGACAATCACATTTCCGATCCACTAATCCTTCTTTACTGCATCCCTCACTCCCAAACATTGACGATTTCACACGGAAATTCCGTCGCTGTGAAATACGAGTACTATGTTTTCTAAGACATTTCCTTCTAAATCGAGTAACGTTTCTATGGAAACGACAGGATTTTCTTTTGGGATACGACAATCACATTTCCGATCCACTAATCCTTCTTTACTGCATCCCTCACTCCCACACATTGACGAATTCACACGGAAATTGCGTCGCTATGAAATACGAGTACTATGTGTTCTAAGACATTTCCTTCTAAATCGAGTAACGTTTCTATGGAAACGACAGGATTTTCTTTTGGGATACGACAATCACATTTCCGATCCACTAATCCTTCTCTACTGCATCCCTCACTCCCAAACATTGACGAATTCACACGGAAATTCCGTCGCTATGAGATACGAGTACTATGTGTTCTAAGACATTTCCTTCTAATTCGAGTAACGTTTCTATGGAAACGACAGGATTTTCTTTTGGGATACGACAATCACATTTCCGATCCACTAATCCTTCTTTACTGCATCCCTCACTCCCAAACATTGACGAATTCACACGGAACTTCCGTCGCTATGAAATACGAGTACTATGTGTTCTAAGACATTTCCTTCTAAATCGAGTAACGTTTCTATGGAAACGACAGGATTTTCTTTTGGGATACGACAATCACATTTCCGATCCACTAATCCTTCTTTACTGCATCCCTCACTCCCAAACATTGACGAATTCACACGGAAATTGCGTCGCTATGAAATACGAGTACTATGTGTTCTAAGACATTTCCTTCTAAATCGAGTAACGTTTCTATGGAAACGACAGGATTTTCATTTGGGATACGGCAATCACATTTCCGGTCCACTAATCTTTTTTACTGCATCCCTCACTCCCAAACATTGACGAATTCACACGGAAATTCCGTCGCTATGAAATACGAGTACTACGTGTTCTAAGACATTTCCTTCTAAATCGAGTAACGTTTCTATGGAAACGACAGGATTTTCTTTTGGGATACGACAATCACATTTCCGATACACTAATCGTTCTTTACTGCATCCCTCACTCCCACACATTGACGAATTCACACGGAAATTGCGTCGCTATGAAATACGAGTACTATGTGTTCTAAAACATTTCCTTCTAAATCGAGTAACGTTTCTATGGAAACGACACAAATTTCTTTTGGGATACGACAATCACATTTCCGATACACTAATCGTTCTTTACTGCATCCCTCACTCCCACACATTGACGAATTCACACGGAAATTGCGTCGCTATGAAATACGGGTACTATGTGATCTAAGAGATTTCCTTCTAAATCGAGTAACGTTTCTATGGAAACGACAGGATTTTCTTTTGGGATACGACAATCACATTTCCGATACACTAATCGTTCTTTACTGCATCCCTCACTCCCACACATTGACGAATTCACACGGAAATTGCGTCGCTATGAAATACGAGTACTATGTGTTCTAAGACATTTCCTTCTAAATCGAGTAACGTTTCTATGGAAACGACACAAATTTCTTTTGGGATACGACAATCACATTTCCGATACACTAATCGTTCTTTACTGCATCCCTCACTCCCACACGTTGACGAATTCACACGGAAATTGCGTCGCTATGAAATACGAGTACTATGTGTTCTAAGACATTTCCTTCTAAATCGAGTAACGTTTCTATGGAAACGACACAAATTTCTTTTGGGATACGACAATCACATTTCCGATACACTAATCGTTCTTTACTGCATCCCACACTCCCACACATTGACGAATTAACACAGAAATTGAGTCGCTATGAAATACGGGTACTATGTGTTCTAAGACATTTCCTTCTAAATCGAGTAACGTTTCTATGGAAACGACAGGATTTTCTTTTGGGATACGACAATCTCATTTCCGATCCACTAATCCTTCTTTACTGCATCCCTCACTCCAACTCATTGACGAATTCACACGGAAATTGCGTCGCTATGAAATACGAGTACTATGGGTTCTATGACTTCTCCTTCTAAATCGAGTAACGTTTCTATGGAAACGACAGGATTTTCTTTTGGGATACGACAATCTCATTTCCGATCCACTAATCCTTCTTTACTGCATCCCTCACTCCCACACATTGACGAATTCACACGGAAATTGCGTCGCTATGAAATACGAGTCCTATGTGTTCTAAGACATTTCCTTCTAAATTGAGTAACGTTTCTATGGAAACGACAGGATTCATTTTGGGATACGACAATCACATTTCCGATCCACTATTCCTTCTTTACTGCATCCCTCACTCCCAAACATTGACGAATTCACACGGAAATTCCGTCGCTATGAAATACGAGTACTATGTGTTCTAAGACATTTCCTTCTAAATCGAGTAACGTTTTTATGGAAACGACAGGATTTTCTTTTGGGATACGACAATCACATTTCCGATCCACTAATCCTTCTTCACTGCATCCCCCACTCCCAAACATTGACGAATTCAAACGGAAATTCCGTCGATATGAAATACGAGTACTATGTGTTCTAAGACATTTATTTCTAAATCGAGTAACGTTTCTATGGAAACGACAGGATTTTCTTTTGGGATACGACAATCACGTTTCCGATCCACTAATCCTTCTTTACTGCATCCCTCACTCCCAAACATTGACGAATTCACACGGAAATTCCGTCGCTATGAAATACGACTACTATGTGTTCTAAGACATTTCCTTCTAAATCGAGTAACGTTTCTATGGAAACGACAGGATTTCCGTTTGGGATACAACAATCTCATTTCCGATCCACTAATCCTTCTTTACTGCATCCCTCACTCCCACACATTGATGAATTCACACGGAAATTGCGTCGCTATGAAATACGAGTACTATGTGTTCTAAGACATTTCCTTCTAAATCGAGTAACGTTTCTATGGAAACGACAGGATTTTCTTTTGGGATACGACAATCTCATTTCCGATCCACTAATCCTTCTTTACTGCATCCCTCACTCCAACTCATTGACGAATTCACACGGAAATTGCGTCGCCATGAAATACGAGTACTATGGGTTCTATGACTTCTCCTTCTAAATCGAGTAACGTTTCTATGGAAACGACAGGATTTTCTTTTGGGAAACGACAATCTCATTTCCGATCCACTAATCCTTCTTTACTGCATCCCTCACTCCCACACATTGACGAATTCACACGGAAATTCCGTCGCTATGAAATACGAGTCCTATGTGTTCTAAGACATTTCCTTCGAAATTGAGTAACGTTTCTATGGAAACGAGAGGATTCTTTTTGGGATATGACAGTCACATTTCCGATCCACTAATCCTTCTTTACTGCATCCCTCATTCCCAAACATTGACGAATTCACACGGAAACTTCGTCGCTATGAAATACGAGTACTATGTGTTCTAAGACATTTCCTTCTAAATCGAGTAACGTTTCTATGGAAACGACAGAATTTTCTTTTGGGATACGACAATCTCATTTCCGATCCACTAATACTTCTTTACTGCATCCCCCACTCCCACACATTGACGAACTCACACGGAAATTGCGTCGCTATGAAATACGAGTACTATGTGTTCTAAGACATTTCCTTCTAAATCGAGTAACGTTTCTATGGGAACGACAGGATTTTCTTTTTGGATACGACAATCACATTTCCGATCCACTAATCCTTCTTTACTGCATCCCTCACTCCCAAACATTGACGAATTCACGCGGAAATTCCGTCGCTGTGAAATACGAGTACTATGTGTTCTAAGACATTTCCTTCTAAATCGAGTAACGTTTCTATGGAAACGACAGGATTTTCTTTTGTGATACGACAATGACATTTCCGATCCACTAATCCTTCTTTACTGCATCCCTCACTCCCACACATTGACGAATTCACACGGAAATTGCGTCGCTAAGAAATACGAGTACTATGTGTTCTAAGACATTTCCTTCTAAATCGAGTAACGTTTCTATGGAAACGACAGGATTTTCTTTTGGGATACGACAATCACATTTCCGATCCACTAATCCTTCTTTACTGCATCCCTCACTCCCAAACATTGACGAATTCACACGGAAATTCCGTCGCTATGAGATACGAGTACTATGTGTTCTAAGACATTTCCTTCTAATTCGAGTAACGTTTCTATGGAAACGACAGGATTTTCTTTTGGGATACGACAATCACATTTCCGATCCACTAATCCTTCTTTATTGCATCCCTCACTCCCACACATTGACGACCTCACACGGAAATTGCGTCGCTATGAAATACGAGTACTATGTGTTCCAAGACATTTCCTTCTAAATCAAGTAACGTTTCTATGGAAACGACAGGATTTTCTTTTTGGATCCGACAATCACGTTTCCGATCCACTAATCCTTCTTTACTGCATCCCTCACTCCCAAACATTGACGAATTCACACGGAAATTCCGTCGCTGTGAAATACGAGTACTATGTGTTCTAAGACATTTCCTTCTAAATCGAGTAACGTTTCTATGGAAACGACAGGATTTTCTTTTGGGATACGACAATCACATTTCCGATCCACTAATCCTTCTTTACTGCATCCCTCACTCCCACACATTGACGAATTCACACGGAAATTGCGTCGCTATGAAATACGAGTACTATGTGTTCTAAGACATTTCCTTCTAAATCGAGTAACGTTTCTATGGAAACGACAGGATTTTCTTTTGGGATACGACAATCACATTTCCGATCCCCTAATCCTTCTTTACTGCATCCCTCACTCCCAAACATTGACGAATTCACACGGAAATTCCGTCGCTATGAGATACGAGTACTATGTGTTCTAAGACATTTCCTTCTAATTCGAGTAACGTTTCTATGGAAACGACAGGATTTTCTTTTGGGATACGACAATCACATTTCCGATCCACTAATCCTTCTTTACTGCATCCCTCACTCCCAAACATTGACGAATTCACACGGAACTTCCGTCGCTATGAAATACGAAGACTATGTGTTCTAAGACATTTCCTTCTAAATCGAGTAACGTTTCTATGGAAACGACAGGATTTTCATTTGGGATACGGCAATCTTATTTCCGATCCACTAATCTGTCTTTACTGCATCCCTCACTCCCAAACATTGACGAATTCACACGGAAAATCCGTCGCTATGAAATACGAGTACTATGTGTTCTAAGACATTTCCTTCTAAATCGAGTAACGTTTCTATGGAAACGACAGGATTTTCATTTGGGATACGGCAATCTTATTTCCGATCCACTAATCTGTCTTTACTGCATCCCTCACTCCCAAACATTGACGAATTCACACGGAAAATCCGTCGCTATGAAATACGAGTACTATGTGTTCTAAGACATTTCCTTCTAAATCGAGTAACGTTTCTATGGAAACGACAGGATTTTCATTTGGGATACGGCAATCTTATTTCCGATCCACTAATCTGTCTTTACTGCATCCCTCACTCCCAAACATTGACGAATTCACACGGAAATTCCGTCGCTATGAAATACGAGTACTACGTGTTCTAAGACATTTCCTTCTAAATCGAGTAACGTTTCTATGGAAACGACAGGACTTTCTTTTGGGATACGACAATCACATTTCCGATACACTAATCGTTCTTTACTGCATCCCTCACTCCCACACATTGACGAATTCACACGGAAATTGCGTCGCTATGAAATACGAGTACTCTGTGTTCTAAGACATTTCCTTCTAAATCGAGTAACGTTTCTATGGAAACGACAGGATTTTCTTTTGGGATACGACAATCTCATTTCCGATCCACTAATCGTTCTTTACTGCATCCCTCACTCCCACACATTGACGAATTCACACGGAAATTCCGTCGCTATGAAATACGAGTCCTATGTGTTCTAAGACATTTCCTTCTAAATTGAGTAACGTTTATATGGAAACGACAGGATTCTTTTTGGGATACGACAATCACATTTCCGATCCACTAATCCTTCTTTACTGCATCCCTCACTCCCAAACATTGACGAATTCACACGGAAATTCCGTCGCTATGAAATACGAGTACTATGTGTTCTAAGACATTTCCTTCTAAATCGAGTAACGTTTCTATGGAAACGACAGGATTTTCTTTTGGGATACGACAATCTCATTTCCGATCCACTAATCCTTCTTTACTGCATCCCTCACTCCCACACATTGACGAATTCACACGGAAATTGCGTCGCTATGAAATACGAGTACTATCTGTTCTAAGACATTTCCTTCTAAATCGAGTAACGTTTCTATGTAAACGACAGGATTTCCGTTTGGGATACGACAATCTCATTTCCGATCCACTACTCCTTCTTTACTGCATCCCTCACTCCCACACATTGACGAATTCACACGGAAATTGCGTCGCTACGAAATACGAGTACTATGTGTTCTAAGACATTTCCTTCTAAATCGAGTAACGTTTCTATGGAAACGACAGGATTTTCATTTGGGATACGGCAATCGCATTTCCGATCCACTAATCTTTCTTTACTGCATCCCTCACTCCCAAACATTGACGAATTCACACGGAAAATCCGTCGCTATGAAATACGAGTACTATGTGTTCTAAGACATTTCCTTCTAAATCGAGTAACGTTTCTATGGAAACGACAGGATTTTCTTCTGGGATACGACAATCTCATTTCCGATCCACTAATCCTTCTTTACTGCATCCCTCACTCCCACACATTGACGAATTCACACGGAAATTGCGTCGCTATGAAATACGAGAACTATGTGTTCTAAGACATTTCCTTCTAAATCGAGTAACGTTTCTATGGAAACAACAGGATTTTCTTTTGGGATACGACAATCCCATTTCCGATCCACTAATCCTTCTTTACTGCATCCCTCACTCCCACACATTGACGAATTCACACGGAAATTGCGTCGCTATGAAATACGAGTACTATGTGTTCTAAGACATTTCCTCCTAAATCGAGTAACGTTTCTATGGAAACGACAGGATTTTTTTTTGGGATACGACAATCACATTTCCGATCCACTAATCCTTCTTTACTGCATCCCTCACTACCAAACATTTTAGAATTCACACGGAAATTCCGTCGCTATGATATACGAGTACTATGTGTTCTAAGACATTTCCTTCTAAATCGAGTAACGTTTCTATGGAAACGACAGGATTCTCTTTTGGGATACGACAATCTCATTTCCGACCCACTAATCCTTCTTTACTGCATCCCTCACTCCCAAACATTGACGAATTCACACGGAAATTACGTCGCTATGAAATACGAGTACTATGTGTTCTAAGACATTTCCTTCTAAATCGAGTAACGTTTCTATGGATACGACACAAATTTCTTTTGGGATACGACAATCACATTTCCGATCCACTAATCGTTCTTTACTGCATCCCTCACTCCCAAACATTGACGAATTCACACGGAAATTGCGTCGCTATGAAATACGAGTACTATATGTTCTAAGACATTTCCTTCTAAATCGAGTAACGTTTCTATGGAAACGACAGGATTTTCTTTTGGGATACGACAATCACATTTCCGATCCACTAATCCTTCTTTACTGCATCCCTCACTCCCAAACATTGACGAATTCACACGGAAATTCCGTCGCTATGAAATACGAGTACTATGTGTTCTAAGACATTTCCTTCTAAATCGAGTAATGTTTCTATGGAAACGACAGGATTTTCTTTTGGCATACGACAATCTCATTTCCGATCCACTAATCCTTCTTTACTGCATCCTTCACGCCCACACATTGACGAACTCACACGGAAATTGCGTCGCTATGAAATACAAGTACTATGTGTTCTAAGACATATCCTTCTAAATCGTGTAACGTTTCTATGGAAACGACAGGATTTCCCTTTGTGATACGACAATCTCATTTTCGATCCACTAATCCTTCTTTACTGCATCCCTCACTCCAACTCATTGACGAATTCACACGGAAATTGCGTCGCTATGAAATACGAGTACTATGGGTTCTATGACTTTTCCTTCTAAATCGAGTAACGTTTCTATGGAAACGACAGGATTTTCTTTTGGGATACGACAATCTCATTTCCGATAAACTAATCCTTCTTTATTGCATCCCTCACTCCCACTCATTGACGAATTCACACGGAAATTCCGTCGCTATGAAATACGAGTACTATGTGTTCTAAGACATTTCCTTCTAAATCGAGTAACGTTTCTATGGAAACGACAGTATTTTCTTTTGGGATACGACAATCTCATTTCTGAACCACTAATCCTTCTTTACTGCATCCCTCACACCCCCCCATTGACGAATTCACACGGAAATTCCGTCGCTATGAAATACGAGTACTATGTGTTCTAAGACATTTCCTTCTAAATCGAGTAACGTTTCTATGGAAACGACAGGATTTTCTTTTGGGATACGACAATCACATTTCCAATACACTAATCGTTCTTTACTGCATCCCTCACTCTCAAACATTGACGAATTAACACGGAAATTGCGTCGCTATGAAATACGAGTACTATGTGTTCTAAGACATTTCCTTCTAAATCGAGTAACGTTTCTATGGAAACGACAGGATTTTCTTTTGGGATACGACAATCACATTTCCGATCCACTAATCCTTCTTTACTGCATCCCTCACTCCCAAACATTGACGAATTCACACGGAAATTTCGTCGCTATGAGATACGAGTACTATGTGTTCTAAGACATTTCCTTCTAATTCGAGTAACGTTTCTATGGAAACGACAGGATTTTCTTTTGGGATACGACAATCACATTTCCGATCCACTAATCCTTCTTTATTGCATCCCTCACTCCCACACATTGACGACCTCACACGGAAATTGCATCGCTATGAAATACGAGTACTATGTGTTCCAAGACATTTCCTTCTAAATCAAGTAACGTTTCTATGGAAACGACAGGATTTTCTTTTTGGATCCGACAATCACATTTCCGATCCACTAATCCTTCTTTACTGCATCCCTCACTCCCAAACATTGACGAATTCACACGGAAATTCCGTCGCTGTGAAATACGAGTACTATGTGTTCTAAGACATTTCCTTCTAAATCGAGTAACGTTTCTATGGAAACGACAGGATTTTCTTTTGGGATACGACAATCACATTTCCGATCCACTAATCCTTCTTTACTGCATCCCTCACTCCCACACATTGCCGAATTCACACGGAAATTGCGTCGCTATGAAATACGAGTACTATGTGTTCTAAGACATTTCCTTCTAAATCGAGTAACGTTTCTATGGAAACGACAGGATTTTCTTTTGGGATACGACAATCACATTTCCGATCCCCTAATCCTTCTTTACTGCATCCCTCACTCCCAAACATTGACGAATTCACACGGAAATTCCGTCGCTATGAGATACGAGTACTATGTGTTCTAAGACATTTCCTTCTAATTCGAGTAACGTTTCTATGGAAACGACAGGATTTTCTTTTGGGATACGACAATCACATTTCCGATCCACTAATCCTTCTTTACTGCATCCCTCACTCCCAAACATTGACGAATTCACACGGAACTTCCGTCGCTATGAAATACGAAGACTATGTGTTCTAAGACATTTCCTTCTAAATCGAGTAACGTTTCTATGGAAACGACAGGATTTTCATTTGGGATACGGCAATCTTATTTCCGATCCACTAATCTGTCTTTACTGCATCCCTCACTCCCAAACATTGACGAATTCACACGGAAAATCCGTCGCTATGAAATACGAGTACTATGTGTTCTAAGACATTTCCTTCTAAATCGAGTAACGTTTCTATGGAAACGACAGGATTTTCATTTGGGATACGGCAATCTTATTTCCGATCCACTAATCTGTCTTTACTGCATCCCTCACTCCCAAACATTGACGAATTCACACGGAAAATCCGTCGCTATGAAATACGAGTACTATGTGTTCTAAGACATTTCCTTCTAAATCGAGTAACGTTTCTATGGAAACGACAGGATTTTCATTTGGGATACGGCAATCTTATTTCCGATCCACTAATCTGTCTTTACTGCATCCCTCACTCCCAAACATTGACGAATTCACACGGAAAATCCGTCGCTATGAAATACGAGTACTATGTGTTCTAAGACATTTCCTTCTAAATCGAGTAACGTTTCTATGGAAACGACAGGATTTTCATTTGGGATACGGCAATCTTATTTCCGATCCACTAATCTGTCTTTACTGCATCCCTCACTCCCAAACATTGACGAATTCACACGGAAATTCCGTCGCTATGAAATACGAGTACTACGTGTTCTAAGACATTTCCTTCTAAATCGAGTAACGTTTCTATGGAAACGACAGGACTTTCTTTTGGGATACGACAATCACATTTCCGATACACTAATCGTTCTTTACTGCATCCCTCACTCCCACACATTGACGAATTCACACGGAAATTGCGTCGCTATGAAATACGAGTACTCTGTGTTCTAAGACATTTCCTTCTAAATTGAGTAACGTTTCTATGGAAACGACAGGATTTTCTTTTGGGATACGACAATCTCATTTCCGATCCACTAATCGTTCTTTACTGCATCCCTCACTCCCACACATTGACGAATTCACACGGAAATTCCGTCGCTATGAAATACGAGTCCTATGTGTTCTAAGACATTTCCTTCTAAATTGAGTAACGTTTATATGGAAACGACAGGATTCTTTTTGGGATACGACAATCACATTTCCGATCCACTAATCCTTCTTTACTGCATCCCTCACTCCCAAACATTGACGAATTCACACGGAAATTCCGTCGCTATGAAATACGAGTACTATGTGTTCTAAGACATTTCCTTCTAAATCGAGTAACGTTTCTATGGAAACGACAGGATTTTCTTTTGGGATACGACAATCTCATTTCCGATCCACTAATCCTTCTTTACTGCATCCCTCACTCCCACACATTGACGAATTCACACGGTAATTGCGTCGCTATGAAATACGAGTACTATCTGTTCTAAGACATTTCCTTCTAAATCGAGTAACGTTTCTATGTAAACGACAGGATTTCCGTTTGGGATACGACAATCTCATTTCCGATCCACTACTCCTTCTTTACTGCATCCCTCACTCCCACACATTGACGAATTCACACGGAAATTGCGTCGCTACGAAATACGAGTACTATGTGTTCTAAGACATTTCCTTCTAAATCGAGTAACGTTTCTATGGAAACGACAGGATTTTCATTTGGGATACGGCAATCACATTTCCGATCCACTAATCTTTCTTTACTGCATCCCTCACTCCCAAACATTGACGAATTCACACGGAAAATCCGTCGCTATGAAATACGAGTACTATGTGTTCTAAGACATTTCCTTCTAAATCGAGTAACGTTTCTATGGAAACGACAGGATTTTCTTCTGGGATACGACAATCTCATTTCCGATCCACTAATCCTTCTTTACTGCATCCCTCACTCCCACACATTGACGAATTCACACGGAAATTGCGTCGCTATGAAATACGAGAACTATGTGTTCTAAGACATTTCCTTCTAAATCGAGTAACGTTTCTATGGAAACAACAGGATTTTCTTTTGGGATACGACAATCTCATTTCCGATCCACTAATCCTTCTTTACTGCATCCCTCACTCCCACACATTGACGAATTCACACGGAAATTGCGTCGCTATGAAATACGAGTACTATGTGTTCTAAGACATTTCCTCCTAAATCGAGTAACGTTTCTATGGAAACGACAGGATTTTTTTTTGGGATACGACAATCACATTTCCGATCCACTAATCCTTCTTTACTGCATCCCTCACTACCAAACATTTTAGAATTCACACGGAAATTCCGTCGCTATGATATACGAGTACTATGTGTTCTAAGACATTTCCTTCTAAATCGAGTAACGTTTCTATGGAAACGACAGGATTCTCTTTTGGGATACGACAATCTCATTTCCGACCCACTAATCCTTCTTTACTGCATCCCTCACTCCCAAACATTGACGAATTCACACGGAAATTACGTCGCTATGAAATACGAGTACTATGTGTTCTAAGACATTTCCTTCTAAATCGAGTAACGTTTCTATGGATACGACACAAATTTCTTTTGGGATACGACAATCACATTTCCGATCCACTAATCGTTCTTTACTGCATCCCTCACTCCCAAACATTGACGAATTCACACGGAAATTGCGTCGCTATGAAATACGAGTACTATATGTTCTAAGACATTTCCTTCTAAATCGAGTAACGTTTCTATGGAAACGACAGGATTTTCTTTTGGGATACGACAATCACATTTCCGATCCACTAATCCTTCTTTACTGCATCCCTCACTCCCAAACATTGACGAATTCACACGGAAATTCCGTCGCTATGAAATACGAGTACTATGTGTTCTAAGACATTTCCTTCTAAATCGAGTAATGTTTCTATGGAAACGACAGGATTTTCTTTTGGGATACGACAATCTCATTTCCGATCCACTAATCCTTCTTTACTGCATCCCTCACGCCCACACATTGACGAACTCACACGGAAATTGCGTCGCTATGAAATACAAGTACTATGTGTTCTAAGACATATCCTTCTAAATCGTGTAACGTTTCTATGGAAACGACAGGATTTCCCTTTGTGATACGACAATCTCATTTTCGATCCACTAATCCTTCTTTACTGCATCCCTCACTCCAACTCATTGACGAATTCACACGGAAATTGCGTCGCTATGAAATACGAGTACTATGGGTTCTATGACTTTTCCTTCTAAATCGAGTAACGTTTCTATGGAAACGACAGGATTTTCTTTTGGGATACGACAATCTCATTTCCGATAAACTAATCCTTCTTTATTGCATCCCTCACTCCCACTCATTGACGAATTCACACGGAAATTCCGTCGCTATGAAATACGAGTACTATGTGTTCTAAGACATTTCCTTCTAAATCGAGTAACGTTTCTATGGAAACGACAGTATTTTCTTTTGGGATACGACAATCTCATTTCTGAACCACTAATCCTTCTTTACTGCATCCCTCACACCCCCCCATTGACGAATTCACACGGAAATTCCGTCGCTATGAAATACGAGTACTATGTGTTCTAAGACATTTCCTTCTAAATCGAGTAACGTTTCTATGGAAACGACAGGATTTTCTTTTGGGATACGACAATCACATTTCCAATACACTAATCGTTCTTTACTGCATCCCTCACTCTCAAACATTGACGAATTAACACGGAAATTGCGTCGCTATGAAATACGAGTACTATGTGTTCTAAGACATTTCCTTCTAAATCGAGTAACGTTTCTATGGAAACGACAGGATTTTCCTCTGGGATACGACAATCTCATTTCCGATCCACTAATCCTTCTTTACTGCATCCCTCTCTCCCACACATTGACGAATTCACAAGGAAATTGCGTCCCTATGAAATAAGAGTACTATGTGTTCTAAGACATTTCCTTCTAAATCGAGTAACGATTCTATGGAAACGACAGGATTTTCCTTTGGGATACGACAATCACTTTTCCGATCCACTAATCCTTCTTTACTGCATCCCTCACTCCCAAACATTGACGAATTCACACGGAAATTCCGTCGCTATGAAATACGACTACTATGTGTTCTAAGACATTTCCTCCTAAATCGAGTAACGTTTCTATGGAAACGACAGGATTTTCGTTTGGGATACGACAATCTCATTTCCGATCCACTAATCCTTCTTTACTGCATCCCTCACTCCCACACATTGACGAATTCGCACGGAAATTGCGTCGCTATGAAATACGAGTACTATGTGTTCTAAGACATTTCCTTATAAATCGAGTAACGTTTCTATGGAAACGACAGGATTTTCTTTTGGGACACGACAATCTCATTTCCGATCCACTAATCCTTCTTTACTGCATCCCTCACTCCAACTCATTGACGAATTCACACGGAAATTCCGTCGCTATGAAATACGAGTATTATGTGTTCTAAGACATTCCCTTCTAAATCGAGTAACGTTTCTATGGAAACGACAGGATTTTCTTTTGGGATAATACAATCTCATTTCCGATCCACTAATCCTTCTTTACTGCATCCCTCACTCCCACACATTGACGAATTCACACGGAAATTGCGTCGCTATGAAATACGAGTACTATGTGTTCTAAGACATTTCCTTCTAAATCGAGTAACGTTTCTATGGAAACGAAAGGATTTTCTTTTGGGATACGGCAATCACATTTCCGATCCACTAATCCATCTTTACTGCATCCCTCACTCCCAAACATTGACGAATTCACACGGAAATTCCGTCGCTATGAAATACGAGTACTATGTGTTCTAAGACATTTCCTTCTAAATCGAGTAACGTTTCTATGGAAACGACAGGATTTTCTTTTGGGATACGACAATCTCATTTCCGATCCACTAATCCTTCTTTACTGCATCCCTCACTCCCACACATTGACGAGTTCACACTGAAATTGCGTCGCTATGAAATACGAGAACTATGTGTTCTAAGACATTTCCTTCTAAATCGAGTAACGTTTCTATGGAAACGACAGGATTTTCTTTTGGGATACGACTATCACATTTCCGATCCACTAATCCTTCTTTACTGCATCCCTCCCTCCCAAACATTGACGAATTCACACGGAAATTCCGTCGCTATGAAATACGAGTACTATGTGTTCTAAGACATTTCCTTCTAAATCGAGTAACGTTTCTATGGAAACGACAGGATTTTCTTTTGGGATACGACAGTCTCATTTCCGATCCACTAATCCTTCTTTACTGCATCCCTCACTCCCACACATTGACGAGTTCACACAGAAATTGCGTCGCTATGAAATACGAGAACTATGTGTTCTAAGACATTTCCTTCTAAATCGAGTAACGTTTCTATGGAAACGACAGGATTTTCTTTTGGGATACGACAATCACATTTCCGATCCACTAATCCTTCTTTACTGCATCCCTCCCTCCCAAACATTGACGAATTCACACGGAAATTCCGTCGCTATGAAATACGAGTACTATGTGTTCTAAGACATTTCCTTCTAAATCGAGTAACGTTTCTATGGAAACGACAGGATTTTCTTTTGGGATACGACAATCTCATTTCCGATAAACTAATCCTTCTTTATTGCATCCCTCACTCCCACTCATTGACGAATTCACACGGAAATTCCGTCGCTATGAAATACGAGTACTATGTGTTCTAAGACATTTCCTTCTAAATCGAGTAACGTTTCTATGGAAACGACAGTATTTTCTTTTGGGATACGACAATCTCATTTCTGAACCACTAATCCTTCTTTACTGCATCCCTCACACCCCCCCATTGACGAATTCACACGGAAATTCCGTCGCTATGAAATACGAGTACTATGTGTTCTAAGACATTTCCTTCTAAATCGAGTAACGTTTCTATGGAAACGACAGGATTTTCTTTTGGGATACGACAATCACATTTCCAATACACTAATCGTTCTTTACTGCATCCCTCACTCTCAAACATTGACGAATTAACACGGAAATTGCGTCGCTATGAAATACGAGTACTATGTGTTCTAAGACATTTCCTTCTAAATCGAGTAACGTTTCTATGGAAACGACAGGATTTTCCTTTGGGATACGACAATCTCATTTCCGATCCACTAATCCTTCTTTACTGCATCCCTCACTCCCACACATTGACGAATTCACAAGGAAATTGCGTCCCTATGAAATAAGAGTACTATGTGTTCTAAGACATTTCCTTCTAAATCGAGTAACGATTCTATGGAAACGACAGGATTTTCTTTTGGGATACGACAATCACGTTTCCGATCCACTAATCCTTCTTTACTGCATCCCTCACTCCCAAACATTGACGAATTCACACGGAAATTCCGTCGCTATGAAATACGACTACTATGTGTTCTAAGACATTTCCTCCTAAATCGAGTAACGTTTCTATGGAAACGACAGGATTTTCGTTTGGGATACGACAATCTCATTTCCGATCCACTAATCCTTCTTTACTGCATCCCTCACTCCCACACATTAACGAATTCACACGGAAATTGCGTCGCTATGAAATACGAGTACTATGTGTTCTAAGACATTTCCTTCTAAATCGAGTAACGTTTCTATGGAAACGACAGGATTTTCTTTTGAGACACGACAAGCTCATTTCCGATACACTAATCCTTCTTTACTGCATCCCTCACTCCAACTCATTGACGAATTCACACGGAAATTCCGTCGCTATGAAATACGAGTATTATGTGTTCTAAGACATTCCCTTCTAAATCGAGTAACGTTTCTATGGAAACGACAGGATTTTCTTTTGGGATAATACAATCTCATTTCCGATCCACTAATCCTTCTTTACTGCATCCCTCACTCCCACACATTGACGAATTCACACGGAAATTGCGTCGCTATGAAATACGAGTACTATGTGTTCTAAGACATTTCCTTCTAAATCGAGTAACGTTTCTATGGAAACGAAAGAATTTTCTTTTGGGATACGGCAATCACATTTCCGATCCACTAATCCTTCTTTACTGCATCCCTCACTCCCAAACATTGACGAATTCACACGGAAATTCCGTCGCTATGAAATACGAGTACTATGTGTTCTAAGACATTTCCTTCTAAATCGAGTAACGTTTCTATGGAAACGACAGGATTTTCTTTTGGGATACGACAATCTCATTTCCGATCCACTAATCCTTCTTTACTGCATCCCTCACTCCCACACATTGACGAGTTCACACAGAAATTGCGTCGCTATGAAATACGAGAACTATGTGTTCTAAGACATTTCCTTCTAAATCGAGTAACGTTTCTATGGAAACGACAGGATTTTCTTTTGGGATACGACAATCACATTTCCGATCCACTAATCCTTCTTTACTGCATCCCTCCCTCCCAAACATTGACGAATTCACACGGAAATTCCGTCGCTATGAAATACAAGTACTATGTGTTCTAAGACATTTCCTTCTAAATCGAGTAACGTTTCTATGGAAACGACAGGATTTTCTTTTGGGATACGACAATCACATTTCCAATACACTAATCGTTCTTTACTGCATCCCTCACTCTCAAACATTGACGAATTAACACGGAAATTGCGTCGCTATGAAATACGAGTACTATGTGTTCTAAGACATTTCCTTCTAAATCGAGTAACGTTTCTATGGAAACGACAGGATTTTCCTTTGGGATACGACAATCTCATTTCCGATAAACTAATCCTTCTTTATTGCATCCCTCACTCCCACTCATTGACGAATTCACACGGAAATTCCGTCGCTATGAAATACGAGTACTATGTGTTCTAAGACATTTCCTTCTAAATCGAGTAACGTTTCTATGGAAACGACAGTATTTTCTTTTGGGATACGACAATCTCATTTCTGAACCACTAATCCTTCTTTACTGCATCCCTCACACCCCCCCATTGACGAATTCACACGGAAATTCCGTCGCTATGAAATACGAGTACTATGTGTTCTAAGACATTTCCTTCTAAATCGAGTAACGTTTCTATGGAAACGACAGGATTTTCTTTTGGGATACGACAATCACATTTCCAATACACTAATCGTTCTTTACTGCATCCCTCACTCTCAAACATTGACGAATTAACACGGAAATTGCGTCGCTATGAAATACGAGTACTATGTGTTCTAAGACATTTCCTTCTAAATCGAGTAACGTTTCTATGGAAACGACAGGATTTTCCTTTGGGATACGACAATCTCATTTCCGATCCACTAATCCTTCTTTACTGCATCCCTCACTCCCACACATTGACGAATTCACAAGGAAATTGCGTCCCTATGAAATAAGAGTACTATGTGTTCTAAGACATTTCCTTCTAAATCGAGTAACGATTCTATGGAAACGACAGGATTTTCTTTTGGGATACGACAATCACGTTTCCGATCCACTAATCCTTCTTTACTGCATCCCTCACTCCCAAACATTGACGAATTCACACGGAAATTCCGTCGCTATGAAATACGACTACTATGTGTTCTAAGACATTTCCTCCTAAATCGAGTAACGTTTCTATGGAAACGACAGGATTTTCGTTTGGGATACGACAATCTCATTTCCGATCCACTAATCCTTCTTTACTGCATCCCTCACTCCCACACATTGACGAATTCACACGGAAATTGCGTCGCTATGAAATACGAGTACTATGTGTTCTAAGACATTTCCTTCTAAATCGAGTAACGTTTCTATGGAAACGACAGGATTTTCTTTTGAGACACGACAAGCTCATTTCCGATACACTAATCCTTCTTTACTGCATCCCTCACTCCAACTCATTGACGAATTCACACGGAAATTCCGTCGCTATGAAATACGAGTATTATGTGTTCTAAGACATTCCCTTCTAAATCGAGTAACGTTTCTATGGAAACGACAGGATTTTCTTTTGGGATAATACAATCTCATTTCCGATCCACTAATCCTTCTTTACTGCATCCCTCACTCCCACACATTGACGAATTCACACGGAAATTGCGTCGCTATGAAATACGAGTACTATGTGTTCTAAGACATTTCCTTCTAAATCGAGTAACGTTTCTATGGAAACGAAAGAATTTTCTTTTGGGATACGGCAATCACATTTCCGATCCACTAATCCTTCTTTACTGCATCCCTCACTCCCAAACATTGACGAATTCACACGGAAATTCCGTCGCTATGAAATACGAGTACTATGTGTTCTAAGACATTTCCTTCTAAATCGAGTAACGTTTCTATGGAAACGACAGGATTTTCTTTTGGGATACGACAATCTCATTTCCGATCCACTAATCCTTCTTTACTGCATCCCTCACTCCCACACATTGACGAGTTCACACAGAAATTGCGTCGCTATGAAATACGAGAACTATGTGTTCTAAGACATTTCCTTCTAAATCGAGTAACGTTTCTATGGAAACGACAGGATTTTCTTTTGGGATACGACAATCACATTTCCGATCCACTAATCCTTCTTTACTGCATCCCTCCCTCCCAAACATTGACGAATTCACACGGAAATTCCGTCGCTATGAAATACAAGTATTATGTGTTCTAAGACATTTCCTTCTAAATCGAGTAACGTTTCTATGGAAACGACAGGATTTTCTTTTGGGATACGACAATCACATTTCCGATCCACTAATCCTTCTTTACTGCATCACTCACTCCCAAACATTGACGAATTCACACGGAACTTCCGTCGCTATGAAATACGAGTACTATGTGTTCTAAGACATTTCCTTCTAAATCGAGTAACGTTTCTATGGAAACGACAGGATTTTCATTTGGGATACGACAATCTCATTTCCGAACCACTAATCCTTCTTTACTGCATCCCTCACACCCCCCCATTGACGAATTCACACGGAAATTCCGTCGCTATGAAATACGAGTACTATGTGTTCTAAGACATTTCCTTCTAAATCGAGTAACGTTTCTATGGAAACGACAGGATTTTCTTTTGGGATACGACAATCACATTTCCGATTCACTAATCCTTCTTTACTCCATCCCTCACTCCCAAACATTGACGAATTCACACGGAAATTCCGTTGCTATGAAATACGAGAACTATGTGTTCTAAGACATTTCCTTCTAAATCGAGTAACGTTTCTATGGAAACGACAGGATTTTCTTTTGGTATAATACAATCTCATTTCCGATCCACTAATCCTTCTTTACTGCATCCCTCACTCCCACACATTGACGAATTCACAAGGAAATTGCGTCGCTATGATATACGAGTACTATGTGTTCTAAGACATTCCCTTCTAAATCGAGTAACGTTTCTATGCAAACGAAAGGATTTTCTTTTGGGATACGACAATCTCATTTCCGATAAACTAATCCTTCTTTATTGCATCCCTCACTCCCACTCATTGACGAATTCACACGGAAATTCCGTCGCTATGAAATACGAGTACTATGTGTTCTAAGACATTTCCTTCTAAATCGAGTAACGTTTCTATGGAAACGACAGTATTTTCTTTTGGGATACGACAATCTCATTTCTGAACCACTAATCCTTCTTTACTGCATCCCTCACACCCCCCCATTGACGAATTCACACGGAAATTCCGTCGCTATGAAATACGAGTACTATGTGTTCTAAGACATTTCCTTCTAAATCGAGTAACGTTTCTATGGAAACGACAGGATTTTCTTTTGGGATACGACAATCACATTTCCAATACACTAATCGTTCTTTACTGCATCCCTCACTCTCAAACATTGACGAATTAACACGGAAATTGCGTCGCTATGAAATACGAGTACTATGTGTTCTAAGACATTTCCTTCTAAATCGAGTAACGTTTCTATGGAAACGACAGGATTTTCCTTTGGGATACGACAATCTCATTTCCGATCCACTAATCCTTCTTTACTGCATCCCTCACTCCCACACATTGACGAATTCACAAGGAAATTGCGTCCCTATGAAATAAGAGTACTATGTGTTCTAAGACATTTCCTTCTAAATCGAGTAACGATTCTATGGAAACGACAGGATTTTCTTTTGGGATACGACAATCACGTTTCCGATCCACTAATCCTTCTTTACTGCATCCCTCACTCCCAAACATTGACGAATTCACACGGAAATTCCGTCGCTATGAAATACGACTACTATGTGTTCTAAGACATTTCCTCCTAAATCGAGTAACGTTTCTATGGAAACGACAGGATTTTCGTTTGGGATACGACAATCTCATTTCCGATCCACTAATCCTTCTTTACTGCATCCCTCACTCCCACACATTGACGAATTCACACGGAAATTGCGTCGCTATGAAATACGAGTACTATGTGTTCTAAGACATTTCCTTATAAATCGAGTAACGTTTCTATGGAAACGACAGGATTTTCTTTTGGGACACGACAATCTCATTTCCGATCCACTAATCCTTCTTTACTGCATCCCTCACTCCAACTCATTGACGAATTCACACGGAAATTCCGTCGCTATGAAATACGAGTATTATGTGTTCTAAGACATTCCCTTCTAAATCGAGTAACGTTTCTATGGAAACGACAGGATTTTCTTTTGGGATAATACAATCTCATTTACGATCCACTAATCCTTCTTTACTGCATCCCTCACTCCCAAACATTGACGAATTCACACGGAACTTCCGTCGCTATGAAATACGAGTACTATGTGTTCTAAGACATTTCCTTCTAAATCGAGTAACGTTTCTATGGAAACGACAGGATTTTCAATTGGGATACGACAATCTCATTTCCGAACCACTAATCCTTCTTTACTGCATCCCTCACACCCCCCCATTGACGAATTCACACGGAAATTCCGTCGCTATGAAATACGAGTACTATGTGTTCTAAGACATTTCCTTCTAAATCGAGTAACGTTTCTATGGAAACGACAGGATTTTCTTTTGGGATACGACAATCACATTTCCGATTCACTAATCCTTCTTTACTCCATCCCTCACTCCCAAACATTGACGAATTCACACGGAAATTCCGTTGCTATGAAATACGAGAACTATGTGTTCTAAGACATTTCCTTCTAAATCGAGTAACGTTTCTATGGAAACGACAGGATTTTCTTTTGGTATAATACAATCTCATTTCCGATCCACTAATCCTTCTTTACTGCATCCCTCACTCCCACACATTGACGAATTCACAAGGAAATTGCGTCGCTATGATATACGAGTACTATGTGTTCTAAGACATTCCCTTCTAAATCGAGTAACGTTTCTATGCAAACGAAAGGATTTTCTTTTGGGATACGACAATCTCATTTCCGATAAACTAATCCTTCTTTATTGCATCCCTCACTCCCACTCATTGACGAATTCACACGGAAATTCCGTCGCTATGAAATACGAGTACTATGTGTTCTAAGACATTTCCTTCTAAATCGAGTAACGTTTCTATGGAAACGACAGTATTTTCTTTTGGGATACGACAATCTCATTTCTGAACCACTAATCCTTCTTTACTGCATCCCTCACACCCCCCCATTGACGAATTCACACGGAAATTCCGTCGCTATGAAATACGAGTACTATGTGTTCTAAGACATTTCCTTCTAAATCGAGTAACGTTTCTATGGAAACGACAGGATTTTCTTTTGGGATACGACAATCACATTTCCAATACACTAATCGTTCTTTACTGCATCCCTCACTCTCAAACATTGACGAATTAACACGGAAATTGCGTCGCTATGAAATACGAGTACTATGTGTTCTAAGACATTTCCTTCTAAATCGAGTAACGTTTCTATGGAAACGACAGGATTTTCCTTTGGGATACGACAATCTCATTTCCGATCCACTAATCCTTCTTTACTGCATCCCTCACTCCCACACATTGACGAATTCACAAGGAAATTGCGTCCCTATGAAATAAGAGTACTATGTGTTCTAAGACATTTCCTTCTAAATCGAGTAACGATTCTATGGAAACGACAGGATTTTCTTTTGGGATACGACAATCACGTTTCCGATCCACTAATCCTTCTTTACTGCATCCCTCACTCCCAAACATTGACGAATTCACACGGAAATTCCGTCGCTATGAAATACGACTACTATGTGTTCTAAGACATTTCCTCCTAAATCGAGTAACGTTTCTATGGAAACGACAGGATTTTCGTTTGGGATACGACAATCTCATTTCCGATCCACTAATCCTTCTCTACTGCATCCCTCACTCCCACACATTGACGAATTCACACGGAAATTGCGTCGCTATGAAATACGAGTACTATGTGTTCTAAGACATTTCCTTATAAATCGAGTAACGTTTCTATGGAAACGACAGGATTTTCTTTTGGGACACGACAATCTCATTTCCGATCAACTAATCCTTCTTTACTGCATCCCTCACTACAACTCATTGACGAATTCACACGGAAATTCCGTCGCTATGAAATACGAGTATTATGTGTTCTAAGACATTCCCTTCTAAATCGAGTAACGTTTCTATGGAAACGACAGGATTTTCTTTTGGGATAATACAATCTCATTTACGATCCACTAATCCTTCTTTACTGCATCCCTCACTCCCACACATTGACGAATTCACACGGAAATTGCGTCGCTATGAAATACGAGTACTATGTGTTCTAAGACATTTCCTTCTAAATCGAGTAACGTTTCTATGGAAACGAAAGGATTTTCTTTTGGGATACGGCAATCACATTTCCGATCCACTAATCCTTCTTTACTGCATCCCTCACTCCCAAACATTGACGAATTCACACGGAAATTCCGTCGCTATGATATACGAGTACTATGTGTTCTAAGACATTTCCTTCTAAATCGAGTAACGTTTCTATGGAAACGACAGGAATTTCTTTTGGGATACGACAATCTCATTTCCGATCCACTAATCCTTCTTTACTGCATCCCTCACTCCCACACATTGACGAGTTCACACAGAAATTGCGTCGCTATGAAATACGAGAACTATGTGTTCTAAGACATTTCCTTCTAAATCGAGTAACGTTTCTATGGAAACGACAGGATTTTCTTTTGGGATACGACAATCACATTTCCGATCCACTAATCCTTCTTTACTGCATCCCTCCCTCCCAAACATTGACGAATTCACACGGAAATTCCGTCGCTTTGAAATACGAGTACTATGTGTTCTAAGACATTTCCTTCTAAATCGAGTAACGTTTCTATGGAAACGACAGGATTTTCTTTTGGGATACGACAGTCTCATTTCCGATCCACTAATCCTTCTTTACTGCATCCCTCACTCCCACACATTGACGAGTTCACACAGAAATTGCGTCGCTATGAAATACGAGAACTATGTGTTCTAAGACATTTCCTTCTAAATCGAGTAACGTTTCTATGGAAACGACAGGATTTTCTTTTGGGATACGACAATCACATTTCCGATCCACTAATCCTTCTTTACTGCATCCCTCCCTCCCAAACATTGACGAATTCACACGGAAATTCCGTCGCTGTGAAATACGAGTACTATGTGTTCTAAGACATTTCCTTCTAAATCGAGTAACGTTTCTATGGAAACGACAGGATTTTCTTTTGGGATACGACAATCTCATTTCCGATAAACTAATCCTTCTTTATTGCATCCCTCACTCCCACTCATTGACGAATTCACACGGAAATTCCGTCGCTATGAAATACGAGTACTATGTGTTCTAAGACATTTCCTTCTAAATCGAGTA
This sequence comes from Schistocerca piceifrons, assembly GCF_021461385.2. NCBI lineage: Eukaryota > Metazoa > Arthropoda > Insecta > Orthoptera > Acrididae > Schistocerca > Schistocerca piceifrons. Next base: position 600,052,128 of record NC_060144.1, on the reverse strand, counting down.
ACGTTTCTATGGAAACGACAGTATTTTCTTTTGGGATACGACAATCTCATTTCTGAACCACTAATCCTTCTTTACTGCATCCCTCACACCCCCCCATTGACGAATTCACACGGAAATTCCGTCGCTATGAAATACGAGTACTATGTGTTCTAAGACATTTCCTTCTAAATCGAGTAACGTTTCTATGGAAACGACAGGATTTTCTTTTGGGATACGACAATCACATTTCCAATACACTAATCGTTCTTTACTGCATCCCTCACTCTCAAACATTGACGAATTAACACGGAAATTGCGTCGCTATGAAATACGAGTACTATGTGTTCTAAGACATTTCCTTCTAAATCGAGTAACGTTTCTATGGAAACGACAGGATTTTCCTTTGGGGTACGACAATCTCATTTCCGATCCACTAATCCTTCTTTACTGCATCCCTCACTCCCACACATTGACGAATTCACAAGGAAATTGCGTCCCTATGAAATAAGAGTACTATGTGTTCTAAGACATTTCCTTCTAAATCGAGTAACGATTCTATGGAAACGACAGGATTTTCTTTTGGGATACGACAATCACGTTTCCGATCCACTAATCCTTCTTTACTGCATCCCTCACTCCCAAACATTGACGAATTCACACGGAAATTCCGTCGCTATGAAATACGACTACTATGTGTTCTAAGACATTTCCTCCTAAATCGAGTAACGTTTCTATGGAAACGACAGGATTTTCGTTTGGGATACGACAATCTCATTTCCGATCCACTAATCCTTCTTTACTGCATCCCTCACTCCCACACATTGACGAATTCACACGGAAATTGCGTCGCTATGAAATACGAGTACTATGTGTTCTAAGACATTTCCTTATAAATCGAGTAACGTTTCTATGGAAACGACAGGATTTTCTTTTGAGACACGACAAGCTCATTTCCGATACACTAATCCTTCTTTACTGCATCCCTCACTCCAACTCATTGACGAATTCACACGGAAATTCCGTCGCTATGAAATACGAGTATTATGTGTTCTAAGACATTCCCTTCTAAATCGAGTAACGTTTCTATGGAAACGACAGGATTTTCTTTTGGGATAATACAATCTCATTTCCGATCCACTAATCCTTCTTTACTGCATCCCTCACTCCCACACATTGACGAATTCACACGGAAATTGCGTCGCTATGAAATACGAGTACTATGTGTTCTAAGACATTTCCTTCTAAATCGAGTAACGTTTCTATGGAAACGAAAGAATTTTCTTTTGGGATACGGCAATCACATTTCCGATCCACTAATCCTTCTTTACTGCATCCCTCACTCCCAAACATTGACGAATTCACACGGAAATTCCGTCGCTATGAAATACGAGTACTATGTGTTCTAAGACATTACCTTCTAAATCGAGTAACGTTTCTATGGAAACGACAGGATTTTCTTTTGGGATACGACAATCTCATTTCCGATCCACTAATCCTTCTTTACTGCATCCCTCACTCCCACACATTGACGAGTTCACACAGAAATTGCGTCGCTATGAAATACGAGAACTATGTGTTCTAAGACATTTCCTTCTAAATCGAGTAACGTTTCTATGGAAACGACAGGATTTTCTTTTGGGATACGACAATCACATTTCCGATCCACTAATCCTTCTTTACTGCATCCCTCCCTCCCAAACATTGACGAATTCACACGGAAATTCCGTCGCTATGAAATACGAGTACTATGTGTTCTAAGACATTTCCTTCTAAATCGAGTAACGTTTCTATGGAAACGACAGGATTTTCTTTTGGGATACGACAATCACATTTCCGATCCACTAATCCTTCTTTACTGCATCACTCACTCCCAAACATTGACGAATTCACACGGAACTTCCGTCGCTATGAAATACGAGTACTATGTGTTCTAAGACATTTCCTTCTAAATCGAGTAACGTTTCTATGGAAACGACAGGATTTTCATTTGGGATACGACAATCTCATTTCCGAACCACTAATCCTTCTTTACTGCATCCCTCACACCCCCCCATTGACGAATTCACACGGAAATTCCGTCGCTATGAAATACGAGTACTATGTGTTCTAAGACATTTCCTTCTAAATCGAGTAACGTTTCTATGGAAACGACAGGATTTTCTTTTGGGATACGACAATCACATTTCCGATTCACTAATCCTTCTTTACTCCATCCCTCACTCCCAAACATTGACGAATTCACACGGAAATTCCGTTGCTATGAAATACGAGAACTATGTGTTCTAAGACATTTCCTTCTAAATCGAGTAACGTTTCTATGGAAACGACAGGATTTTCTTTTGGTATAATACAATCTCATTTCCGATCCACTAATCCTTCTTTACTGCATCCCTCACTCCCACACATTGACGAATTCACAAGGAAATTGCGTCGCTATGATATACGAGTACTATGTGTTCTAAGACATTCCCTTCTAAATCGAGTAACGTTTCTATGCAAACGAAAGGATTTTCTTTTGGGATACGGCAATCACATTTCCGATCCACTAATCCTTCTTTACTGCATCCCTCACTCCCAAACATTGACGAATTCACACGGAAATTCCGTCGCTATGAAATACGAGTACTATGTGTTCTAAGACATTTCCTTCTAAATCGAGTAACGTTTCTATGGAAACGACAGGATTTTCTTCTGGGATACGACAATCTCATTTCCGATCCACTAATCCTTCTTTACTGCATCCCTCACTCCCACACATTGACGAATTCACACGGAAATTGCGTCGCTATGAAATACGAGAACTATGTGTTCTAAGACATTTCCTTCTAGATCGAGTAACGTTTCTATGGAAACAACAGGATTTTCTTTTGGGATACGACAATCTCATTTCCGATCCACTAATCCTTCTTTACTGCATCCCTCACTCCCACACATTGACGAATTCACACGGAAATTGCGTCGCTATGAAATACGAGTACTATGTGTTCTAAGACATTTCCTCCTAAATCGAGTAACGTTTCTATGGAAACGACAGGATTTTTTTTTGGGATACGACAATCACATTTCCGATCCACTAATCCTTCTTTACTGCATCCCTCACTACCAAACATTTTAGAATTCACACGGAAATTCCGTCGCTATGATATACGAGTACTATGTGTTCTAAGACATTTCCTTCTAAATCGAGTAACGTTTCTATGGAAACGACAGGATTCTCTTTTGGGATACGACAATCTCATTTCCGATCCACTAATCCTTCTTTACTGCATCCCTCACTCCCAAACATTGACGAATTCACACGGAAATTACGTCGCTATGAAATACGAGTACTATGTGTTCTAAGACATTTCCTTCTAAATCGAGTAACGTTTCTATGGAAACGACACAAATTTCTTTTGGGATACAACAATCACATTTCCGATCCACTAATCGTTCTTTACTGCATCCCTCACTCCCAAACATTGACGAATTCACACGGAAATTGCGTCGCTATGAAATACGAGTACTATATGTTCTAAGACATTTCCTTCTAAATCGAGTAACGTTTCTATGGAAACGACAGGATTTTCTTTTGGGATACGACAATCTCATTTCCGATCCACTAATCCTTCTTTACTGCATCCCTCACGCCCACACATTGACGAACTCACACGGGAATTGCGTCGCTATGAAATACAAGTACTATGTGTTCTAAGACATATCCTTCTAAATCGTGTAACGTTTCTATGGAAACGACAGGATTTCCCTTTGTGATACGACAATCTCATTTTCGATCCACTAATCCTTCTTTACTACATCCCTCACTCCAACTCATTGACGAATTCACACGGAAATTGCGTCGCTATGAAATACGAGTACTATGGGTTCTATGACTTCTCCTTCTAAAGCGAGTAACGTTTCTATGGAAACGACAGGATTTTCTTTTGGGATACGACAATCTCATTTCCGATAAACTAATCCTTCTTTATTGCATCCCTCACTCCCACTCATTGACGAATTCACACAGAAATTCCGTCGCTATGAAATACGAGTACTATGTGTTCTAAGACATTTCCTTCTAAATCGAGTAACGTTTCTATGGAAACGACAGGATTTTCTTTTGGGATACGACAATCTCATTTCTGAACCACTAATCCTTCTTTACTGCATCCCTCACACCCCCCCATTGACGAATTCACACGGAAATTCCGTCGCTATGAAATACGAGTACTATGTGTTCTAAGACATTTCCTTCTAAATCGAGTAACGTTTCTATGGAAACGACAGGATTTTCTTTTGGGATACGACAATCACATTTCCAATACACTAATCGTTCTTTACTGCATCCCTCACTCTCAAACATTGACGAATTAACACGGAAATTGCGTCGCTATGAAATACGAGTACTATGTGTTCTAAGACATTTCCTTCTAAATCGAGTAACGTTTCTATGGAAACGACAGGATTTTCCTTTGGGATACGACAATCTCATTTCCGATCCACTAATCCTTCTTTACTGCATCCCTCACTCCCACACATTGACGAATTCACAAGGAAATTGCGTCCCTATGAAATAAGACTACTATGTGTTCTAAGACATTTCCTTCTAAATCGAGTAACGATTCTATGGAAACGACAGGATTTTCTTTTGGGATACGACAATCACGTTTCCGATCCACTAATCCTTCTTTACTGCATCCCTCACTCCCAAACATTGACGAATTCACACGGAAATTCCGTCGCTATGAAATACGACTACTATGTGTTCTAAGACATTTCCTCCTAAATCGAGTAACGTTTCTATGGAAACGACAGGATTTTCGTTTGGGATACGACAATCTCATTTCCGATCCACTAATCCATCTTTACTGCATCCCTCACTCCCACACATTGACGAATTCACACGGAAATTGCGTCGCTATGAAATACGAGTACTATGTGTTCTAAGACATTTCCTTATAAATCGAGTAACGTTTCTATGGAAACGACAGGATTTCCCTTTGTGATACGACAATCTCATTTTCGATCCACTAATCCTTCTTTACTACATCCCTCACTCCAACTCATTGACGAATTCACACGGAAATTGCGTCGCTATGAAATACGAGTACTATGGGTTCTATGACTTCTCCTTCTAAAGCGAGTAACGTTTCTATGGAAACGACAGGATTTTCTTTTGGGATACGACAATCTCATTTCCGATAAACTAATCCTTCTTTATTGCATCCCTCACTCCCACTCATTGACGAATTCACACAGAAATTCCGTCGCTATGAAATACGAGTACTATGTGTTCTAAGACATTTCCTTCTAAATCGAGTAACGTTTCTATGGAAACGACAGGATTTTCTTTTGGGATACGACAATCTCATTTCTGAACCACTAATCCTTCTTTACTGCATCCCTCACACCCCCCCATTGACGAATTCACACGGAAATTCCGTCGCTATGAAATACGAGTACTATGTGTTCTAAGACATTTCCTTCTAAATCGAGTAACGTTTCTATGGAAACGACAGGATTTTCTTTTGGGATACGACAATCACGTTTCCGATCCACTAATCCTTCTTTACTGCATCCCTCACTCCCAAACATTGACGAATTCACACGGAAATTCCGTCGCTATGAAATACGACTACTATGTGTTCTAAGACATTTCCTCCTAAATCGAGTAACGTTTCTATGGAAACGACAGGATTTTCGTTTGGGATACGACAATCTCATTTCCGATCCACTAATCCATCTTTACTGCATCCCTCACTCCCACACATTGACGAATTCACACGGAAATTGCGTCGCTATGAAATACGAGTACTATGTGTTCTAAGACATTTCCTTATAAATCGAGTAACGTTTCTATGGAAACGACAGGATTTTCTTTTGAGACACGACAAGCTCATTTCCGATACACTAATCCTTCTTTACTGCATCCCTCACTCCAACTCATTGACGAATTCACACGGAAATTCCGTCGCTATGAAATACGAGTATTATGTGTTCTAAGACATTCCCTTCTAAATCGAGTAACGTTTCTATGGAAACGACAGGATTTTCTTTTGGGATAATACAATCTCATTTCCGATCCACTAATCCTTCTTTACTGCATCCCTCACTCCCACACATTGACGAATTCACACGGAAATTGCGTCGCTATGAAATACGAGTACTATGTGTTCTAAGACATTTCCTTCTAAATCGAGTAACGTTTCTATGGAAACGAAAGAATTTTCTTTTGGGATACGGCAATCACATTTCCGATCCACTAATCCTTCTTTACTGCATCCCTCACTCCCAAACATTGACGAATTCACACGGAAATTCCGTCGCTATGAAATACGAGTACTATGTGTTCTAAGACATTTCCATCTAAATCGAGTAACGTTTCTATGGAAACGACAGGATTTTCTTTTGGGATACGACAATCTCATTTCCGATCCACTAATCCTTCTTTACTGCATCCCTCACTCCCACACATTGACGAGTTCACACAGAAATTGCGTCGCTATGAAATACGAGAACTATGTGTTCTAAGACATTTCCTTCTAAATCGAGTAACGTTTCTATGGAAACGACAGGATTTTCTTTTGGGATACGACAATCACATTTCCGATCCACTAATCCTTCTTTACTGCATCCCTCCCTCCCAAACATTGACGAATTCACACGGAAATTCCGTCGCTATGAAATACGAGAACTATGTGTTCTAAGACATTTCCTTCTAAATCGAGTAACGTTTCTATGGAAACGACAGGATTTTCTTTTGGGATACGACAATCACATTTCCGATCCACTAATCCTTCTTTACTGCATCACTCACTCCCAAACATTGACGAATTCACACGGAACTTCCGTCGCTATGAAATACGAGTACTATGTGTTCTAAGACATTTCCTTCTAAATCGAGTAACGTTTCTATGGAAACGACAGGATTTTCATTTGGGATACGACAATCTCATTTCCGAACCACTAATCCTTCTTTACTGCATCCCTCACACCCCCCCATTGACGAATTCACACGGAAATTCCGTCGCTATGAAATACGAGTACTATGTGTTCTAAGACATTTCCTTCTAAATCGAGTAACGTTTCTATGGAAACGACAGGATTTTCTTTTGGGATACGACAATCACATTTCCGATTCACTAATCCTTCTTTACTCCATCCCTCACTCCCAAACATTGACGAATTCACACGGAAATTCCGTTGCTATGAAATACGAGAACTATGTGTTCTAAGACATTTCCTTCTAAATCGAGTAACGTTTCTATGGAAACGACAGGATTTTCTTTTGGTATAATACAATCTCATTTCCGATCCACTAATCCTTCTTTACTGCATCCCTCACTCCCACACATTGACGAATTCACAAGGAAATTGCGTCGCTATGATATACGAGTACTATGTGTTCTAAGACATTTCCTTCTAAATCGAGTAACGTTTCTATGGAAACGACAGGATTTTCCTTTGGGATACGACAATCTCATTTCCGATCCACTAATCCTTCTTTACTGCATCCCTCACTCCCACACATTGACGAATTCACAAGGAAATTGCGTCCCTATGAAATAAGACTACTATGTGTTCTAAGACATTTCCTTCTAAATCGAGTAACGATTCTATGGAAACGACAGGATTTTCTTTTGGGATACGACAATCACGTTTCCGATCCACTAATCCTTCTTTACTGCATCCCTCACTCCCAAACATTGACGAATTCACACGGAAATTCCGTCGCTATGAAATACGACTACTATGTGTTCTAAGACATTTCCTCCTAAATCGAGTAACGTTTCTATGGAAACGACAGGATTTTCGTTTGGGATACGACAATCTCATTTCCGATCCACTAATCCATCTTTACTGCATCCCTCACTCCCACACATTGACGAATTCACACGGAAATTGCGTCGCTATGAAATACGAGTACTATGTGTTCTAAGACATTTCCTTATAAATCGAGTAACGTTTCTATGGAAACGACAGGATTTTCTTTTGAGACACGACAAGCTCATTTCCGATACACTAATCCTTCTTTACTGCATCCCTCACTCCAACTCATTGACGAATTCACACGGAAATTCCGTCGCTATGAAATACGAGTATTATGTGTTCTAAGACATTCCCTTCTAAATCGAGTAACGTTTCTATGGAAACGACAGGATTTTCTTTTGGGATAATACAATCTCATTTCCGATCCACTAATCCTTCTTTACTGCATCCCTCACTCCCACACATTGACGAATTCACACGGAAATTGCGTCGCTATGAAATACGAGTACTATGTGTTCTAAGACATTTCCTTCTAAATCGAGTAACGTTTCTATGGAAACGAAAGAATTTTCTTTTGGGATACGGCAATCACATTTCCGATCCACTAATCCTTCTTTACTGCATCCCTCACTCCCAAACATTGACGAATTCACACGGAAATTCCGTCGCTATGAAATACGAGTACTATGTGTTCTAAGACATTTCCATCTAAATCGAGTAACGTTTCTATGGAAACGACAGGATTTTCTTTTGGGATACGACAATCTCATTTCCGATCCACTAATCCTTCTTTACTGCATCCCTCACTCCCACACATTGACGAGTTCACACAGAAATTGCGTCGCTATGAAATACGAGAACTATGTGTTCTAAGACATTTCCTTCTAAATCGAGTAACGTTTCTATGGAAACGACAGGATTTTCTTTTGGGATACGACAATCACATTTCCGATCCACTAATCCTTCTTTACTGCATCCCTCCCTCCCAAACATTGACGAATTCACACGGAAATTCCGTCGCTATGAAATACGAGTACTATGTGTTCTAAGACATTTCCTTCTAAATCGAGTAACGTTTCTATGGAAACGACAGGATTTTCTTTTGGGATACGACAATCACATTTCCGATCCACTAATCCTTCTTTACTGCATCACTCACTCCCAAACATTGACGAATTCACACGGAACTTCCGTCGCTATGAAATACGAGTACTATGTGTTCTAAGACATTTCCTTCTAAATCGAGTAACGTTTCTATGGAAACGACAGGATTTTCATTTGGGATACGACAATCTCATTTCCGAACCACTAATCCTTCTTTACTGCATCCCTCACACCCCCCCATTGACGAATTCACACGGAAATTCCGTCGCTATGAAATACGAGTACTATGTGTTCTAAGACATTTCCTTCTAAATCGAGTAACGTTTCTATGGAAACGACAGGATTTTCTTTTGGGATACGACAATCACATTTCCGATTCACTAATCCTTCTTTACTCCATCCCTCACTCCCAAACATTGACGAATTCACACGGAAATTCCGTTGCTATGAAATACGAGAACTATGTGTTCTAAGACATTTCCTTCTAAATCGAGTAACGTTTCTATGGAAACGACAGGATTTTCTTTTGGTATAATACAATCTCATTTCCGATCCACTAATCCTTCTTTACTGCATCCCTCACTCCCACACATTGACGAATTCACAAGGAAATTGCGTCGCTATGATATACGAGTACTATGTGTTCTAAGACATTCCCTTCTAAATCGAGTAACGTTTCTATGCAAACGAAAGGATTTTCTTTTGGGATACGGCAATCACATTTCCGATCCACTAATCCTTCTTTACTGCATCCCTCACTCCCAAACATTGACGAATTCACACGGAAATTCCGTCGCTATGAAATACGAGTACTATGTGTTCTAAGACATTTCCTTCTAAATCGAGTAACGTTTCTATGGAAACGACAGGATTTTCTTCTGGGATACGACAATCTCATTTCCGATCCACTAATCCTTCTTTACTGCATCCCTCACTCCCACACATTGACGAATTCACACGGAAATTGCGTCGCTATGAAATACGAGAACTATGTGTTCTAAGACATTTCCTTCTAGATCGAGTAACGTTTCTATGGAAACAACAGGATTTTCTTTTGGGATACGACAATCTCATTTCCGATCCACTAATCCTTCTTTACTGCATCCCTCACTCCCACACATTGACGAATTCACACGGAAATTGCGTCGCTATGAAATACGAGTACTATGTGTTCTAAGACATTTCCTCCTAAATCGAGTAACGTTTCTATGGAAACGACAGGATTTTTTTTTGGGATACGACAATCACATTTCCGATCCACTAATCCTTCTTTACTGCATCCCTCACTACCAAACATTTTAGAATTCACACGGAAATTCCGTCGCTATGATATACGAGTACTATGTGTTCTAAGACATTTCCTTCTAAATCGAGTAACGTTTCTATGGAAACGACAGGATTCTCTTTTGGGATACGACAATCTCATTTCCGATCCACTAATCCTTCTTTACTGCATCCCTCACTCCCAAACATTGACGAATTCACACGGAAATTACGTCGCTATGAAATACGAGTACTATGTGTTCTAAGACATTTCCTTCTAAATCGAGTAACGATTCTATGGAAACGACACAAATTTCTTTTGGGATACGACAATCACATTTCCGATCCACTAATCGTTCTTTACTGCATCCCTCACTCCCAAACATTGACGAATTCACACGGAAATTGCGTCGCTATGAAATACGAGTACTATATGTTCTAAGACATTTCCTTCTAAATCGAGTAACGTTTCTATGGAAACGACAGGATTTTCTTTTGGGATACGACAATCACATTTCCGATCCACTAATCCTTCTTTACTGCATCCCTCACTCCCAAACATTGACGAATTCACACGGAAATTCCGTCGCTATGAAATACGAGTACTATGTGTTCTAAGACATTTCCTTCTAAATCGAGTAATGTTTCTATGGAAACGACAGGATTTTCTTTTGGGATACGACAATCTCATTTCCGATCCACTAATCCTTCTTTACTGCATCCCTCACGCCCACACATTGACGAACTCACACGGAAATTGCGTCGCTATGAAATACAAGTACTATGTGTTCTAAGACATATCCTTCTAAATCGTGTAACGTTTCTATGGAAACGACAGGATTTCCCTTTGTGATACGACAATCTCATTTTCGATCCACTAATCCTTCTTTACTGCATCCCTCACTCCAACTCATTGACGAATTCACACGGAAATTGCGTCGCTATGAAATACGAGTACTATGGGTTCTATGACTTCTCCTTCTAAATCGAGTAACGTTTCTATGGAAACGACAGGATTTTCTTTTGGGATACGACAATCTCATTTCCGATAAACTAATCCTTCTTTATTGCATCCCTCACTCCCACTCATTGACGAATTCACACGGAAATTCCGTCGCTATGAAATACGAGTACTATGTGTTCTAAGACATTTCCTTCTAAATCGAGTAACGTTTCTATGGAAACGACAGTATTTTCTTTTGGGATACGACAATCTCATTTCTGAACCACTAATCCTTCTTTACTGCATCCCTCACACCCCCCCATTGACGAATTCACACGGAAATTCCGTCGCTATGAAATACGAGTACTATGTGTTCTAAGACATTTCCTTCTAAATCGAGTAACGTTTCTATGGAAACGACAGGATTTTCTTTTGGGATACGACAATCACATTTCCAATACACTAATCGTTCTTTACTGCATCCCTCACTCTCAAACATTGACGAATTAACACGGAAATTGCGTCGCTATGAAATACGAGTACTATGTGTTCTAAGACATTTCCTTCTAAATCGAGTAACGTTTCTATGGAAACGACAGGATTTTCCTTTGGGATACGACAATCTCATTTCCGATCCACTAATCCTTCTTTACTGCATCCCTCACTCCCACACATTGACGAATTCACAAGGAAATTGCGTCCCTATGAAATAAGAGTACTATGTGTTCTAAGACATTTCCTTCTAAATCGAGTAACGATTCTATGGAAACGACAGGATTTTCTTTTGGGATACGACAATCACGTTTCCGATCCACTAATCCTTCTTTACTGCATCCCTCACTCCCAAACATTGACGAATTCACACGGAAATTCCGTCGCTATGAAATACGACTACTATGTGTTCTAAGACATTTCCTCCTAAATCGAGTAACGTTTCTATGGAAACGACAGGATTTTCGTTTGGGATACGACAATCTCATTTCCGATCCACTAATCCTTCTTTACTGCATCCCTCACTCCCACACATTGACGAATTCACACGGAAATTGCGTCGCTATGAAATACGAGTACTATGTGTTCTAAGACATTTCCTTATAAATCGAGTAACGTTTCTATGGAAACGACAGGATTTTCTTTTGAGACACGACAAGCTCATTTCCGATACACTAATCCTTCTTTACTGCATCCCTCACTCCAACTCATTGACGAATTCACACGGAAATTCCGTCGCTATGAAATACGAGTATTATGTGTTCTAAGACATTCCCTTCTAAATCGAGTAACGTTTCTATGGAAACGACAGGATTTTCTTTTGGGATAATACAATCTCATTTCCGATCCACTAATCCTTCTTTACTGCATCCCTCACTCCCACACATTGACGAATTCACACGGAAATTGCGTCGCTATGAAATACGAGTACTATGTGTTCTAAGACATTTCCTTCTAAATCGAGTAACGTTTCTATGGAAACGAAAGAATTTTCTTTTGGGATACGGCAATCACATTTCCGATCCACTAATCCTTCTTTACTGCATCCCTCACTCCCAAACATTGACGAATTCACACGGAAATTCCGTCGCTATGAAATACGAGTACTATGTGTTCTAAGACATTACCTTCTAAATCGAGTAACGTTTCTATGGAAACGACAGGATTTTCTTTTGGGATACGACAATCTCATTTTCGATCCACTAATCCTTCTTTACTGCATCCCTCACTCCCACACATTGACGAGTTCACACAGAAATTGCGTCGCTATGAAATACGAGAACTATGTGTTCTAAGACATTTCCTTCTAAATCGAGTAACGTTTCTATGGAAACGACAGGATTTTCTTTTGGGATACGACAATCACATTTCCGATCCACTAATCCTTCTTTACTGCATCCCTCCCTCCCAAACATTGACGAATTCACACGGAAATTCCGTCGCTATGAAATACGAGTACTATGTGTTCTAAGACATTTCCTTCTAAATCGAGTAACGTTTCTATGGAAACGACAGGATTTTCTTTTGGGATACGACAATCACATTTCCGATCCACTAATCCTTCTTTACTGCATCACTCACTCCCAAACATTGACGAATTCACACGGAACTTCCGTCGCTATGAAATACGAGTACTATGTGTTCTAAGACATTTCCTTCTAAATCGAGTAACGTTTCTATGGAAACGACAGGATTTTCATTTGGGATACGACAATCTCATTTCCGAACCACTAATCCTTCTTTACTGCATCCCTCACACCCCCCCATTGACGAATTCACACGGAAATTCCGTCGCTATGAAATACGAGTACTATGTGTTCTAAGACATTTCCTTCTAAATCGAGTAACGTTTCTATGGAAACGACAGGATTTTCTTTTGGGATACGACAATCACATTTCCGATTCACTAATCCTTCTTTACTCCATCCCTCACTCCCAAACATTGACGAATTCACACGGAAATTCCGTTGCTATGAAATACGAGAACTATGTGTTCTAAGACATTTCCTTCTAAATCGAGTAACGTTTCTATGGAAACGACAGGATTTTCTTTTGGTATAATACAATCTCATTTCCGATCCACTAATCCTTCTTTACTGCATCCCTCACTCCCACACATTGACGAATTCACAAGGAAATTGCGTCGCTATGATATACGAGTACTATGTGTTCTAAGACATTCCCTTCTAAATCGAGTAACGTTTCTATGCAAACGAAAGGATTTTCTTTTGGGATACGGCAATCACATTTCCGATCCACTAATCCTTCTTTACTGCATCCCTCACTCCCAAACATTGACGAATTCACACGGAAATTCCGTCGCTATGAAATACGAGTACTATGTGTTCTAAGACATTTCCTTCTAAATCGAGTAACGTTTCTATGGAAACGACAGGATTTTCTTCTGGGATACGACAATCTCATTTCCGATCCACTAATCCTTCTTTACTGCATCCCTCACTCCCACACATTGACGAATTCACACGGAAATTGCGTCGCTATGAAATACGAGAACTATGTGTTCTAAGACATTTCCTTCTAGATCGAGTAACGTTTCTATGGAAACAACAGGATTTTCTTTTGGGATACGACAATCTCATTTCCGATCCACTAATCCTTCTTTACTGCATCCCTCACTCCCACACATTGACGAATTCACACGGAAATTGCGTCGCTATGAAATACGAGTACTATGTGTTCTAAGACATTTCCTCCTAAATCGAGTAACGTTTCTATGGAAACGACAGGATTTTTTTTTGGGATACGACAATCACATTTCCGATCCACTAATCCTCCTTTACTGCATCCCTCACTACCAAACATTTTAGAATTCACACGGAAATTCCGTCGCTATGATATACGAGTACTATGTGTTCTAGGACATTTCCTTCTAAATCGAGTAACGTTTCTATGGAAACGACAAGATTCTCTTTTGGGATACGACAATCTCATTTCCGATCCACTAATCCTTCTTTACTGCATCCCTCACTCCCAAACATTGACGAATTCACACGGAAATTACGTCGCTATGAAATACGAGTACTATGTGTTCTAAGACATTTCCTTCTAAATCGAGTAACGTTTCTATGGAAACGACACAAATTTCTTTTGGGATACAACAATCACATTTCCGATCCACTAATCGTTCTTTACTGCATCCCTCACTCCCAAACATTGACGAATTCACACGGAAATTGCGTCGCTATGAAATACGAGTACTATATGTTCTAAGACATTTCCTTCTAAATCGAGTAACGTTTCTATGGAAACGACAGGAATTTCTTTTGGGATACGACAATCTCATTTCCGATCCACTAATCCTTCTTTACTGCATCCCTCACGCCCACACATTGACGAACTCACACGGAAATTGCGTCGCTATGAAATACAAGTACTATGTGTTCTAAGACATATCCTTCTAAATCGTGTAACGTTTCTATGGAAACGACAGGATTTCCCTTTGTGATACGACAATCTCATTTTCGATCCACTAATCTTTCTTTACTACATCCCTCACTCCAACTCATTGACGAATTCACACGGAAATTGCGTCGCTATGAAATACGAGTACTATGGGTTCTATGACTTCTCCTTCTAAAGCGAGTAACGTTTCTATGGAAACGACAGGATTTTCTTTTGGGATACGACAATCTCATTTCCGATAAACTAATCCTTCTTTATTGCATCCCTCACTCCCACTCATTGACGAATTCACACGGAAATTCCGTCGCTATGAAATACGAGTACTATGTGTTCTAAGACATTTCCTTCTAAATCGAGTAACGTTTCTATGGAAACGACAGGATTTTCTTTTGGGATACGACAATCTCATTTCTGAACCACTAATCCTTCTTTACTGCATCCCTCACACCCCCCCATTGACGAATTCACACGGAAATTCCGTCGCTATGAAATACGAGTACTATGTGTTCTAAGACATTTCCTTCTAAATCGAGTAACGTTTCTATGGAAACGACAGGATTTTCTTTTGGGATACGACAATCACATTTCCAATACACTAATCGTTCTTTACTGCATCCCTCACTCTCAAACATTGACGAATTAACACGGAAATTGCGTCGCTATGAAATACGAGTACTATGTGTTCTAAGACATTTCCTTCTAAATCGAGTAACGTTTCTATGGAAACGACAGGATTTTCCTTTGGGATACGACAATCTCATTTCCGATCCACTAATCCTTCTTTACTGCATCCCTCACTCCCACACATTGACGAATTCACAAGGAAATTGCGTCCCTATGAAATAAGACTACTATGTGTTCTAAGACATTTCCTTCTAAATCGAGTAACGATTCTATGGAAACGACAGGATTTTCTTTTGGGATACGACAATCACGTTTCCGATCCACTAATCCTTCTTTACTGCATCCCTCACTCCCAAACATTGACGAATTCACACGGAAATTCCGTCGCTATGAAATACGACTACTATGTGTTCTAAGACATTTCCTCCTAAATCGAGTAACGTTTCTATGGAAACGACAGGATTTTCGTTTGGGATACGACAATCTCATTTCCGATCCACTAATCCATCTTTACTGCATCCCTCACTCCCACACATTGACGAATTCACACGGAAATTGCGTCGCTATGAAATACGAGTACTATGTGTTCTAAGACATTTCCTTATAAATCGAGTAACGTTTCTATGGAAACGACAGGATTTTCTTTTGAGACACGACAAGCTCATTTCCGATACACTAATCCTTCTTTACTGCATCCCTCACTCCAACTCATTGACGAATTCACACGGAAATTCCGTCGCTATGAAATACGAGTATTATGTGTTCTAAGACATTCCCTTCTAAATCGAGTAACGTTTCTATGGAAACGACAGGATTTTCTTTTGGGATAATACAATCTCATTTCCGATCCACTAATCCTTCTTTACTGCATCCCTCACTCCCACCCATTGACGAATTCACACGGAAATTGCGTCGCTATGAAATACGAGTACTATGTGTTCTAAGACATTTCCTTCTAAATCGAGTAACGTTTCTATGGAAACGAAAGAATTTTCTTTTGGGATACGGCAATCACATTTCCGATCCACTAATCCTTCTTTACTGCATCCCTCACTCCCAAACATTGACGAATTCACACGGAAATTCCGTCGCTATGAAATACGAGTACTATGTGTTCTAAGACATTTCCTTCTAAATCGAGTAACGTTTCTATGGAAACGACAGGATTTTCTTTTGGGATACGACAATCTCATTTCCGATCCACTAATCCTTCTTTACTGCATCCCTCACTCCCACACATTGACGAGTTCACACAGAAATTGCGTCGCTATGAAATACGAGAACTATGTGTTCTAAGACATTTCCTTCTAAATCGAGTAACGTTTCTATGGAAACGACAGGATTTTCTTTTGGGATACGACAATCACATTTCCGATCCACTAATCCTTCTTTACTGCATCCCTCCCTCCCAAACATTGACGAATTCACACGGAAATTCCGTCGCTATGAAATACGAGTACTATGTGTTCTAAGACATTTCCTTCTAAATCGAGTAACGTTTCTATGGAAACGACAGGATTTTCTTTTGGGATACGACAATCACATTTCCGATCCACTAATCCTTCTTTACTGCATCACTCACTCCCAAACATTGACGAATTCACACGGAACTTCCGTCGCTATGAAATACGAGTACTATGTGTTCTAAGACATTTCCTTCTAAATCGAGTAACGTTTCTATGGAAACGACAGGATTTTCATTTGGGATACGACAATCTCATTTCCGAACCACTAATCCTTCTTTACTGCATCCCTCACACCCCCCCATTGACGAATTCACACGGAAATTCCGTCGCTATGAAATACGAGTACTATGTGTTCTAAGACGTTTCCTTCTAAATCGAGTAACGTTTCTATGGAAACGACAGGATTTTCTTTTGGGATACGACAATCACATTTCCGATTCACTAATCCTTCTTTACTCCATCCCTCACTCCCAAACATTGACGAATTCACACGGAAATTCCGTTGCTATGAAATACGAGAACTATGTGTTCTAAGACATTTCCTTCTAAATCGAGTAACGTTTCTATGGAAACGACAGGATTTTCTTTTGGTATAATACAATCTCATTTCCGATCCACTAATCCTTCTTTACTGCATCCCTCACTCCCACACATTGACGAATTCACAAGGAAATTGCGTCGCTATGATATACGAGTACTATGTGTTCTAAGACATTCCCTTCTAAATCGAGTAACGTTTCTATGCAAACGAAAGGATTTTCTTTTGGGATACGGCAATCACATTTCCGATCCACTAATCCTTCTTTACTGCATCCCTCACTCCCAAACATTGACGAATTCACACGGAAATTCCGTCGCTATGAAATACGAGTACTATGTGTTCTAAGACATTTCCTTCTAAATCGAGTAACGTTTCTATGGAAACGACAGGATTTTCTTCTGGGATACGACAATCTCATTTCCGATCCACTAATCCTTCTTTACTGCATCCCTCACTCCCACACATTGACGAATTCACACGGAAATTGCGTCGCTATGAAATACGAGAACTATGTGTTCTAAGACATTTCCTTCTAGATCGAGTAACGTTTCTATGGAAACAACAGGATTTTCTTTTGGGATACGACAATCTCATTTCCGATCCACTAATCCTTCTTTACTGCATCCCTCACTCCCACACATTGACGAATTCACACGGAAATTGCGTCGCTATGAAATACGAGTACTATGTGTTCTAAGACATTTCCTCCTAAATCGAGTAACGTTTCTATGGAAACGACAGGATTTTTTTTTGGGATACGACAATCACATTTCCGATCCACTAATCCTTCTTTACTGCATCCCTCACTACCAAACATTTTAGAATTCACACGGAAATTCCGTCGCTATGATATACGAGTACTATGTGTTCTAAGACATTTCCTTCTAAATCGAGTAACGTTTCTATGGAAACGACAGGATTCTCTTTTGGGATACGACAATCTCATTTCCGATCCACTAATCCTTCTTTACTGCATCCCTCACTCCCAAACATTGACGAATTCACACGGAAATTACGTCGCTATGAAATACGAGTACTATGTGTTCTAAGACATTTCCTTCTAAATCGAGTAACGTTTCTATGGAAACGACACAAATTTCTTTTGGGATACGACAATCACATTTCCGATCCACTAATCGTTCTTTACTGCATCCCTCACTCCCAAACATTGACGAATTCACACGGAAATTGCGTCGCTATGAAATACGAGTACTATATGTTCTAAGACATTTCCTTCTAAATCGAGTAACGTTTCTATGGAAACGACAGGATTTTCTTTTGGGATACGACAATCACATTTCCGATCCACTAATCCTTCTTTACTGCATCCCTCACTCCCAAACATTGACGAATTCACACGGAAATTCCGTCGCTATGAAATACGAGTACTATGTGTTCTAAGACATTTCCTTCTAAATCGAGTAATGTTTCTATGGAAACGACAGGATTTTCTTTTGGGATACGACAATCTCATTTCCGATCCACTAATCCTTCTTTACTGCATCCCTCACGCCCACACATTGACGAACTCACACGGAAATTGCGTCGCTATGAAATACAAGTACTATGTGTTCTAAGACATATCCTTCTAAATCGTGTAACGTTTCTATGGAAACGACAGGATTTCCCTTTGTGATACGACAATCTCATTTTCGATCCACTAATCCTTCTTTACTGCATCCCTCACTCCAACTCATTGACGAATTCACACGGAAATTGCGTCGCTATGAAATACGAGTACTATGGGTTCTATGACTTCTCCTTCTAAATCGAGTAACGTTTCTATGGAAACGACAGGATTTTCTTTTGGGATACGACAATCTCATTTCCGATAAACTAATCCTTCTTTATTGCATCCCTCACTCCCACTCATTGACGAATTCACACGGAAATTCCGTCGCTATGAAATACGAGTACTATGTGTTCTAAGACATTTCCTTCTAAATCGAGTAACGTTTCTATGGAAACGACAGGATTTTCTTTTGGGATACGACAATCTCATTTCTGAACCACTAATCCTTCTTTACTGCATCCCTCACACCCCCCCCATTGACGAATTCACACGGAAATTCCGTCGCTATGAAATACGAGTACTATGTGTTCTAAGACATTTCCTTCTAAATCGAGTAACGTTTCTATGGAAACGACAGGATTTTCTTTTGGGATACGACAATCACATTTCCAATACACTAATCGTTCTTTACTGCATCCCTCACTCTCAAACATTGACGAATTAACACCTAAATTGCGTCGCTATGAAATACGAGTACTATGTGTTCTAAGACATTTCCTTCTAAATCGAGTAACGTTTCTATGGAAACGACAGGATTTTCCTTTGGGATACGACAATCTCATTTCCGATCCTCTAATCCTTCTTTACTGCATCCCTCACTCCCACACATTGACGAATTCACAAGGAAATTGCGTCCCTATGAAATAAGAGTACTATGTGTTCTAAGACATTTCCTTCTAAATCGAGTAACGATTCTATGGAAACGACAGGATTTTCTTTTGGGATACGACAATCACGTTTCCGATCCACTAATCCTTCTTTACTGCATCCCTCACTCCCAAACATTGACGAATTCACACGGAAATTCCGTCGATATGAAATACGACTACTATGTGTTCTAAGACATTTCCTCCTAAATCGAGTAACGTTTCTATGGAAACGACAGGATTTTCGTTTGGCATACGACAATCTCATTTCCGATCCACTAATCCTTCTTTACTGCATCCCTCACTCCCACACATTGACGAATTCACACGGAAATTGCGTCGCTATGAAATACGAGTACTATGTGTTCTAAGACATTTCCTTATAAATCGAGTAACGTTTCTATGGAAACGACAGGATTTTCTTTTGGGACACGACAATCTCATTTCCGATCCACTAATCCTTCTTTACTGCATCCCTCACTCCAACTCATTGACGAATTCACACGGAAATTCCGTCGCTATGAAATACGAGTATTATGTGTTCTAAGACATTCCCTTCTAAATCGAGTAACGTTTCTATGGAAACGACAGGATTTTCTTTTGGGATAATATAATCTCATTTCCGATCCACTAATCCTTCTTTACTGCATCCCTCACTCCCACACATTGACGAATTCACACGGAAATTGCGTCGCTATGAAATACGAGTACTATGTGTTCTAAGACATTTCCTTCTAAATCGAGTAACGTTTCTATGGAAACGAAAGGATTTTCTTTTGGGATACGGCAATCACATTTCCGATCCACTAATCCTTCTTTACTGCATCCCTCACTCCCAAACATTGACGAATTCACACGGAAATTCCGTCGCTATGAAATACGAGTACTATGTGTTCTAAGACATTTCCTTCTAAATCGAGTAACGTTTCTATGGAAACGACAGGATTTTCTTTTGGGATACGACAATCTCATTTCCGATCCACTAATCCTTCTTTACTGCATCCCTCACTCCCACACATTGACGAGTTCACACAGAAATTGCGTCGCTATGAAATACGAGAACTATGTGTTCTAAGACATTTCCTTCTAAATCGAGTAACGTTTCTATGGAAACGACTGGATTTTCTTTTGGGATACGACAATCACATTTCCGATCCACTAATCCTTCTTTACTGCATCCCTCCCTCCCAAACATTGACGAATTCACACGGAAATTCCGCCGCTATGAAATACGAGTACTATGTGTTCAAAGACATTTCCTTCTAAATCGAGTAACGTTTCTATGGAAACGACAGGATTTTCTTTTGGGATACGACAATCACATTTCCGATCCACTAATCCTTCTTTACTGCATCACTCACTCCCAAACATTGACGAATTCACACGGAACTTCCGTCGCTATGAAATACGAGTACTATGTGTTCTAAGACATTTCCTTCTAAATCGAGTAACGTTTCTATGGAAACGACAGGATTTTCATTTGGGATACGACAATCTCATTTCCGAACCACTAATCCTTCTTTACTGCATCCCTCACACCCCCCCATTGACGAATTCACACGGAAATTCCGTCGCTATGAAATACGAGTACTATGTGTTCTAAGACATTTCCTTCTAAATCGAGTAACGTTTCTATGGAAACGACAGGATTTTCTTTTGGGATACGACAATCACATTTCCGATTCACTAATCCTTCTTTACTCCATCCCTCACTCCCAAACATTGACGAATTCACACGGAAATTCCGTTGCTATGAAATACGAGAACTATGTGTTCTAAGACATTTCCTTCTAAATCGAGTAACGTTTCTATGGAAACGACAGGATTTTCTTTTGGGATAATACAATCTAATTTCCGATCCACTAATCCTTCTTTACTGCATCCCTCACTCCCACACATTGACGAATTCACAAGGAAATTGCGTCGCTATGATATACGAGTACTATGTGTTCTAAGACATTCCCTTCTAAATCGAGTAACGTTTCTATGCAAACGAAAGGATTTTCTTTTGGGATACGGCAATCACATTTCCGATCCACTAATCCTTCTTTACTGCATCCCTCACTCCCAAACATTGACGAATTCACACGGAAATTCCGTCGCTATGAAATACGAGTACTATGTGTTCTAAGACATTTCCTTCTAAATCGAGTAACGTTTCTATGGAAACGACAGGATTTTCTTTTGGGATACGACAATCTCATTTCCGTTCCACTAATCCTTCTTTACTGCATCCCTCACTCCCACACATTGACGAATTCACACAGAAATTGCGTCGCTATGAAATACGAGAACTATGTGTTCTAAGACATTTCCTTCTAAATCGAATAACGTTTCTATGGAAACGACAGGATTTTCTTTTGGGATACGACAATCACATTTCCGATCCACTAATCCTTCTTTACTGCATCCCTCCCTCCCAAACATTGACGAATTCACACGGAAATTCCGTCGCTATGAAATACGAGTACTATGTGTTCTAAGACATTTCCTTCTAAATCGAGTAACGTTTCTGTGGAAACGACAGGATTTTCTTTTGGGATACGACAATCACATTTCCGATCCACTAATCCTTCTTTACTGCATCACTCACTCCCAAACATTGACGAATTCACACGGAACTTCCGTCGCTATGAAATACAAGTACTATGTGTTCTAAGACATTTCCTTCTAAATCGAGTAACGTTTCTATGGAAACGACAGGATTTTCATTTGGGATACGACAATCTCATTTCCGATCCACTAATCCTTCTTTACTGCATCCCTCACTCCCACACATTGACGAATTCACACGGAAATTGCGTCGCTATGAAATACGAGTCCTATGTGTTCTAAGACATTTCCTTCTAAATCGAGTAACGTTTCTATGGAAACGACAGGATTTTATTTGGGATACGACAATCACATTTCCGATCCACTAATCCTTCTTTACTGCATCCCTCTCTCCCAAACATTTTAGAATTCACACGGAAATTCCGTCGCTATGAAATACGAGTACTATGTGTTCTAGGACATTTCCTCCTAAATCGAGTAACGTTTCTATGGAAACGACAGGATTTTCTTTTGGGATACGACAATCACATTTCCGATCCACTAATCCTTCTTTACTGCATCCCCCACTACCAAACATTGACGAATTCACACGGAAATTCCTTCGCTATGAAATACGAGTACTATGTGTTCTAAGACATTTATTTCTAAATCGAGTAACGTTTCTATGGAAACGACAGGATTTTCTTTTGGGATACGACAATCACATTTCCGATCCACTAATCCTTCTTTACTGCATTCCACACTCCCAAACATTGACGAATTCACACGGAAATTCCGTCGCTATGAAATACGAGTACTATGTGTTCTAAGACATTTCCTTCTAAATTGAGTAACGTTTCTATGGAAACGATAGGATTTTCTTTTGGGATACGACAATCTCATTTCCGATCCACAAATCCTTCTTTACTGCATCCCCCACTCCCACACATTGACGAACTCACACGGAAATTGCGTCGCTATGAAATACGAGTACTATGTGTTCTAAGACATTTCCTTCTAAATCGAGTAACGTTTCTATGGAAACGACATGATTTTCTTTTTAGATACGACAATCACATTTCCGATCCACTAATCCTTCTTTACTGCACTCCCTCACTCCCAAACATTGACGAATTCACACGGAAATTCCGTCGCTGTGAAATACGAGTACTATGTGTTCTAAGACATTTCCTTCTAAATCGAGTAACGTTTCTATGGAAACGACAGGAATTTTTTTGGGATACGACAATCACATTTCCGATCCACTAATCCTTCTTTACTGCATCCCTCACTCCCACACATTGACGAATTCACACGGAAATTGCGTCGCTATGAAATACGAGTACTATGTGTTCTAAGACATTTCCTTCTAAATCGAGTAACGTTTCTATGGAAACGACAGGATTTTCTTTTGGGATACGATAATCACATTTCCGATCCACTAATCCTTCTTTACTGCATCCCTCACTCCCAAACATTGCCGAATTCACACGGAAATTCCGTCGCTATGAAATACGAGTACTATGTGTTCTAAGACATTGCCTTCTAAATCGAGTAACGTTTCTATGGAAACGACAGGATTTTCTTTTGGGATACGACAATCACATTTCCGATCCACTAATCCTTCTTTACTGCATCCCTCACTCCCAAACATTGACGAATTCACACGGAAATTGCGTCGCTATGAAATACGAGTACTATGTGTTCTAAGACATTTCCTTCTAAATCGAGTAACGTTTCTATGGAAACGACAGGATTTTCTTTTGGGATACGGCAATCACATTTCCGATCCACTAATCCTTCTTTACTGCATCCCTCACTCCCAAACATTGACGAATTCACACGGAAATTCCGTCGCTATAAAATACGAGTACTATGTGTTCTAAGACATTTCCTTCTAAATCGAGTAACGTTTCTTTGGAAACGACAGGATTTTCTTTTCGGTTTCGACAATCTCATTTGCGATCCACTAATCCTTCTTTACTGCATCCCTCACTCCCACACATTGCCGAATTCACCCGGAAATTGCGTCGCTATGAAATATGAGAACTATGTGTTCTAAGACATTTCCTTCTAAATCGAGTAACGTTTCTCTGGAAACGACAGGATTTTCTTTTGGGATACGACAATCTCATTTCCGATCCACTAATCCTTCTTTACTGCATCCCTCACTCCCACACATTGACGAATTCACACGGAAATTGCGTCGCTATGAAATACGAGTACTATGTGTTCTAAGACATTTCCTTCTAAATCGAGTAACGTTTCTATGGAAACGACAGGATTTTCTTTTGGGATACGACAATCACATTTCCGATCCACTAATCCTTCTTTATTGCATCCCTCACTCCCAAACATTATAGAATTCACACGGAAATTCCGTCGCTATCAAGTACGAGTACTATGTGTTCTAAGACATTTCCTTCTAAATCGAGTAACGTTTCTGTGGAAACGACAGGATTTTCTTTTGGGATACGACAATCACATTTTCCGATCCACTAATCCTTCTTTACTGCGTCCCTCACTCCCACACATTGACGAATTCAAACGGAATTTGCGTCGCTATGAAATACGAGTACTATGTGTTCTAAGACATTTCCTTCTAAATCGAGTAACGTTTCTATGGAAACGACAGGATTTTCTTTTGGGACACGACAATCTCATTTCCGATCCAATAATCCTTCTTTACTGCATCCCTCACTAACACACATTGACGAATTCACACGGAAATTGCGTCGCTATGAAATACGAGTACTATGTGTTCTAAGACATTTCCTTCTAAATCGAGTAACGTTTCTATGGAAACGACAGGATTTTCTTTTGGGATACGACAATCACATTTCCGATCCACTAATCCTTCTTTACTGCATCCCTCACTCCCACACATTGACGAATTCGCACGGAAATTGCGTCGCTATGAAATACGAGTACTATGTGTTCTAAGGCATTTCCTTCTAAATCGAGTAACGTTTCTATGGAAACGACAGGATTTTCTTTTGGGATACGACAATCTCATTTCCGATCCACTAATCCTTCTTTACTGCATCCCTCACTCCCACACATTGACGAATTCACACGGAAAATGCGTCGCTATGAAATACAAGTACTATGTGTTCTAAGACATTTCCTTCTAAATCGAGTAACGTTTCTATGGGAACGACAGGACTTTCTTTTGGGATACGACAATCTCATTTCCGATCCACTAATCCTTCTTTACTGCATCCCTCACTCCCACACATTGACGAATTCACACGGAAATTGCGTCGCTATGAAATACGAGTACTATGTGTTCTAAGACATTTCCTTCTAAATCGAGTAACGTTTCTATGGAAACGACAGGATTTTTTTTTGGGATACGACAATCACATTTCCGATCCACTAATCCTTCTTTACTGCATCCCTCACTCCCAAACATTATAGAATTTACACGGAAATTCCGTCGCTATCAAGTACGAGTACTATGTGTTCTAAGACATTTCCTTCTAAATCGAGTAACGTTTCTATGGAAACGACAGGATTCTCTTTTGGGATACGACAATCACATTTCCGATCCACTAATCCTTCTTTACTGCATCCCTCACTCCCAAACATTGACGAATTCACACGGAAATTCCGTCGCTATGAAATACGAGTACTATGTGTTCTAAGACATTTCCTTCTAAATCGAGTAACGTTTCTATGGAAACGACAGGATTTTCTTCTGGGATACGACAATCTCATTTCCGATCCACTAATCCTTCTTTACTGCATCCCTCACTCCCACACATTGACGAATTCACACGGAAATTGCGTCGCTGTGAAATACGAGTACTATGTGTTCTAAGACATTTCCTTCTAAATCGAGTAACGTTTCTATGGAAACGACAGGATTTTCTTTTGGGATACGACAATCACATTTCCGATCCACTAATCCTTCTTTACTGCATCACTCACTCCCAAACATTGACGAATTCACACGGAACTTCCGTCGCTATGAAATACGAGTACTATGTGTTCTAAGACATTTACTTCTAAATCGAGTAACGTTTCTGTGGAAACGACAGGATTTTCTTTTGGGATACGACAATCACATTTCCGATCCACTAATCCTTCTTTACTGCATCACTCACTCCCAAACATTGACGAATTCACACGGAACTTCCATCGCTATGAAATACGAGTCCTATGTGTTCTAAGACATTTCCTTCTAAATCGAGTAACGTTTCTATGGAAACGACAGGATTTTTTTTGGGATACGACAATCACATTTCCGATCCACTAATCCGTCTTTACTGCATCCCTCACTCCCAAACATTTTAGAATTCACACGGAAATTCTGTCGCTATGAAATACGAGTACTATGTGTTCTAGGACATATCCTGCTAAATCGAGTAACGTTTCTATTTAAACGACTGGATTTTCATTTGGGATACGGCAATCACATTTCCGATCCACTAATCCTTCTTTACTGCATACCTCACTCCCTAACATTGACGAATTCACACGGAACTTCCGTCGCTATGAAATACGAGTACTATGTGTTCTAAGACATTTCCTTCTAAATCGAGTAACGTTTCTATGGAAACGACAGGATTTTCATTTGGGATACGACGATCTCATTTCCGATCCACTAATCCTTCTTTACTGCATCCCTCACTCCCACACATTGACGAATTCACACGGAAATTGCGTCGCTATGAAATACGAGTCCTATGTGTTCTAAGACATTTTCTTCTAAATCGAGTAACGTTTCTATGGAAACGACAGGATTTTATTTAGGATACGACAATCACATTTCCGATCCACTAATCCTTCTTTACTGCATCCCTCACTCCCAAACATTTTAGAATTCACACTTAAATTCCGTCGCTATGAAATACGAGTACTATGTGTTCTAGGACATTTCCTCCTAAATCGAGTAACGTTTCTAAGGAAACGACAGGATTTTCTTTTGGGATACGACAATCACATTTCCGATCCACTAATCCTTCTTTACTGCATCCCCCACTCCCAAACATTGACGAATTCACACGGAAATTCCGTCGCTATGAAATACGAGTACTATGTGTTCTAAGACATTTATTTCTAAATCGAGTAACGTTTCTATGGAAACGACAGGATTTTCTTTTGGGATATTACAATCACATTTCCGATCCACTAATCCTTCTTTACTGCATCCCACACTCCCAAACATTGACGAATTCACACGGAAATTCCGTCGCTATGAAATACGAGTACTATGTGTTCTAAGACATTTCCTTCTAAATCGAGTAACGTTTCTATGGAAACGACAGGATTTTCTTTTGGGATACGACAATCTCATTTCCGATCCACAAATCCTTCTTTACTGCATCCCCCACTCCCACACATTGACGAACTCACACGGAAATAGCGTCGCTATGAAATACGAGTACTATGTGTTCTAAGACATTTCCTTCTAAATCGAGTAACGTATCTATGGAAACGACATGATTTTCTTTTTAGATACGACAATCACATTTCCGATCCACTAATCCTTCTTTACTGCACTCCCTCACTCCCAAACATTGACGAATTCACACGGAAATTCCGTCGCTGTGAAATACGAGTACTATGTGTTCTAAGACATTTCCTTCTAAACTGAGTAACGTTTCTATGGAAACGACAGGATTTTTTTTTGGTATACGACAATCACATTTCCGATCCACTAATCCTTCTTTACTGCATCCCTCACTCCCACACATTGACGAATTCACACGGAAATTGCGTCGCTATGAAATACGAGTACTATGTGTTCTAGGACATTTCCTTCTAAATCGAGTAACGTTTCTATGGAAACGACAGGATTTTCTTTTGGGATACGATAATCACATTTCCGATCCACTAATCCTTCTTTACTGCATCCCTCACCCCCAAACATTGCCGAATTCACACGAAAATTCCGTCGCTATGAAATACGAGTACTATGTGTTCTAAGACATTTCCTTCTAATTCGAGTAACGTTTCTATGGAAACGACAGGATTTTCTTTTGGGATACGACAATCACATTTCCGATCCACTAATCCTTCTTTACTGCATCCCTCACTCCCAAACATTGACGAATTTACACGGAACTTCCGTCGCTATGAAATACGAGTACTATGTGTTCTAAGACATTGCCTTCTAAATCGAGTAACGTTTCTATGGAAACGACAGGATTTTCTTTTGGGATACGACAATCACATTTCCGATCCACTAATCCTTCTTTACTGCATCCCTCACTCCCAAACATTGACGAATTCACACGGAAATTGCGTCGCTATGAAATACGAGTACTATGTGTTCTAAGACATTTCCTTCTAAATCGAGTAACGTTTCTATGGAAACGAAAGGATTTTCTTTTGGGATACGGCAATCACATTTCCGATCCACTAATCCTTCTTTACTGCATCCCTCACTCCCAAACATTGACGAATTCACACGGAAATTCCGTCGCTATGAAATACGAGTACTATGTGTTCTAAGACATTTCCTTCTAAAACGAGTAACGTTTCTTTGGAAACGACAGGATTTTCTTTTCGGTTTCGACAATCTCATTTGCGATCCACTAATCCTTCTTTACTGCATCCCTCACTCCCACACATTGCCGAATTCACCCGGAAATTGCATCGCTATGAAATACGAGAACTATGTGTTCTAAGACATTTCCTTCTAAATCGAGTAACGTTTCTATGGAAACGACAGGATTTTCTTTTGGGATACGACAATCTCATTTCCGATCCACTAATCCTTCTTTACTGCATCCCTCACTCCCACACATTGACGAATTCACACGGAAATTGCGTCGCTATGAAATACGAGTACTATGTGTTCTAAGACATTTCCTTCTAAATCGAGTAACGTTTCAATGGAAACGACAGGATTTTTTTTTGGGATACGACAATCACATTTCCGATCCACTAATCCTTCTTTACTGCATCCTTCACTCCCAAACATTATAGAATTCACACGGAAATTCCGTCGCTATCAAGTACGAGTACTATGTGTTCTAAGACATTTCCTTCTAAATCGAGTAACGTTTCTATGGAAACGACAGGATTCTCTTTTGGGATACGACAATCTCATTTCCGATCCACTAATCCTTCTTTACTGCATCCCTCACTCCCAAACATTGACGAATTCACACGGAAATTCCGTCGCTATGAAATACGAGTACTATGTGTTCTAAGACATTTCCTTCTAAATCGAGTAACGTTTCTATGGAAACGACAGGATTTTCTTTTGGGATACGACAATCTCATTTCCGATCCACAAATCCTTCTTTACTGCATCCCCCACTCCCACACATTGACGAACTCACACGGAAATAGCGTCGCTATGAAATACGAGTACTATGTGTTCTAAGACATTTCCTTCTAAATCGAGTAACGTATCTATGGAAACGACATGATTTTCTTTTTAGATACGACAATCACATTTCCGATCCACTAATCCTTCTTTACTGCACTCCCTCACTCCCAAACATTGACGAATTCACACGGAAATTCCGTCGCTGTGAAATACGAGTACTATGTGTTCTAAGACATTTCCTTCTAAACTGAGTAACGTTTCTATGGAAACGACAGGATTTTTTTTTGGTATACGACAATCACATTTCCGATCCACTAATCCTTCTTTACTGCATCCCTCACTCCCACACATTGACGAATTCACACGGAAATTGCGTCGCTATGAAATACGAGTACTATGTGTTCTAGGACATTTCCTTCTAAATCGAGTAACGTTTCTATGGAAACGACAGGATTTTCTTTTGGGATACGATAATCACATTTCCGATCCACTAATCCTTCTTTACTGCATCCCTCACCCCCAAACATTGCCGAATTCACACGAAAATTCCGTCGCTATGAAATACGAGTACTATGTGTTCTAAGACATTTCCTTCTAATTCGAGTAACGTTTCTATGGAAACGACAGGATTTTCTTTTGGGATACGACAATCACATTTCCGATCCACTAATCCTTCTTTACTGCATCCCTCACTCCCAAACATTGACGAATTTACACGGAACTTCCGTCGCTATGAAATACGAGTACTATGTGTTCTAAGACATTGCCTTCTAAATCGAGTAACGTTTCTATGGAAACGACAGGATTTTCTTTTGGGATACGACAATCACATTTCCGATCCACTAATCCTTCTTTACTGCATCCCTCACTCCCAAACATTGACGAATTCACACGGAAATTGCGTCGCTATGAAATACGAGTACTATGTGTTCTAAGACATTTCCTTCTAAATCGAGTAACGTTTCTATGGAAACGAAAGGATTTTCTTTTGGGATACGGCAATCACATTTCCGATCCACTAATCCTTCTTTACTGCATCCCTCACTCCCAAACATTGACGAATTCACACGGAAATTCCGTCGCTATGAAATACGAGTACTATGTGTTCTAAGACATTTCCTTCTAAAACGAGTAACGTTTCTTTGGAAACGACAGGATTTTCTTTTCGGTTTCGACAATCTCATTTGCGATCCACTAATCCTTCTTTACTGCATCCCTCACTCCCACACATTGCCGAATTCACCCGGAAATTGCATCGCTATGAAATACGAGAACTATGTGTTCTAAGACATTTCCTTCTAAATCGAGTAACGTTTCTATGGAAACGACAGGATTTTCTTTTGGGATACGACAATCTCATTTCCGATCCACTAATCCTTCTTTACTGCATCCCTCACTCCCACACATTGACGAATTCACACGGAAATTGCGTCGCTATGAAATACGAGTACTATGTGTTCTAAGACATTTCCTTCTAAATCGAGTAACGTTTCAATGGAAACGACAGGATTTTTTTTTGGGATACGACAATCACATTTCCGATCCACTAATCCTTCTTTACTGCATCCTTCACTCCCAAACATTATAGAATTCACACGGAAATTCCGTCGCTATCAAGTACGAGTACTATGTGTTCTAAGACATTTCCTTCTAAATCGAGTAACGTTTCTATGGAAACGACAGGATTCTCTTTTGGGATACGACAATCTCATTTCCGATCCACTAATCCTTCTTTACTGCATCCCTCACTCCCAAACATTGACGATTTCACACGGAAATTACGTCGCTATGAAATACGAGTACTATGTGTTCTAAGACATTTCCTTCTAAATCGAGTAACGTTTCTATGGAAACGACAGGATTTTCTTTTGGGATACGACAATCTCATTTCCGATCCATTAATCCTTCTTTACTGCATCCCTCACTCCCACACATTGACGAATTCACACGGAAATTGCGTCCCTATGAAATACGAGTACTATGTGTTCGAAGACATTTCCTTCTAAATCGAGTAACGTTTCTATGGAAACGACATGATTTTCTTTTGGGAAACGACAATCACATTTCCGATCCACTAATCCTTCTTTACTGCATCCCTCACTCCCAAACATTGACGAATTCACACGGAAATTGCGTCGCTATGAAATACGAGTACTATGTGTTCTAAGACATTTCCTTCTAAATCGAGTAACGTTTCTGTGGAAACGACAGGATTTTCTTTTGGGATACGACAATCACATTTTCCGATCCACTAATCCTTCTTTACTGCGTCCCTCACTCCCACACATTGACGAATTCACACGGAAATTGCGACGCTATGAAATACGAGTACTATGTGTTCTAAGACATTTCCTTCTAAATCGAGTAACGTTTCTATGGAAACGACAGGATTTTCTTTTGGGATACGACAATCTCATTTCCGATCCATTAATCCTTCTTTACTGCATCCCTCACTAACACACATTGACGAATTCACACGGAAATTGCGTCGCTATGAAATACGAGTACTATGTGTTCTAAGACATTTCCTTCTAAATCGAGTAACGTTTCTATGGAAACGACAGGATTTTCTTTTGGGATACGACAATCTCATTTCCGATCCACTAATCCTTCTTTACTGCATCCCTCACTCCCACATATTGACGAATTCACACGGAAAATGCGTCGCTATGAAATACAAGTACTATGTGTTCTAAGACATTTCCTTCTAAATCGAGTAACGTTTCTATGGAAACGACAGGATTTTCTTTTGGGATACGACAATCTCATTTCCGATCCACTAATCCTTCTTTACTGCATCCCTCACTCCCACACATTGACGAATTCACACGGAATTTCAGTCGCTATGAAATACGAGTACTATGTGTTCTAAGATATTTCCTTCTAAATCGAGCAACGTTTCTATGGAAACGACAGGATTTTCTTTTGGGATACGACAATCTCATTTCCGATCCACTAATCCTTCTTTACTGCATCCCTCACGCCCACACATTGACGAACTCACACGGAAATTGCGTCGCTATGAAATACGAGTACTATGTGTTCTAAGACATTTCCTTCTAAATCGAGTAACGTTTCTATGGAAACGACAGGATTTTCTTTTGGGATACGACAATGACATTTCCGATCCACTAATCCTTCTTTACTGCATCCCTCACTCCCAAACATTCACGAATTCACACGGAAATTGCGTCGCTATGAAATACGAGTACTATGTGTTCTAAGACATTTCCTTCTAAATCGAGTAACGTTTCTATGGAAACGACAGGATTTTCTTTTGGGATACGACAATCACATTTCCGATCCACTAATCGTTCTTTACTGCATCCCTCACTCCCAAACATTGACGAATTCACACGGAAATTCCGTTGCTATGAAATACGAGTACTATGTGTTCTAAGACATTTCCTTCTAAATCGAGTAACGTTTCTATGGAAACGACAGGATTTTCTTTTGGGTTTCGACAATCTCATTTCCGATCCACTAATCCTTCTTTACTGCATCCCTCACTCCCACACATTGCCGAATTCACCCGGAAATTGCGTCGCTATGACATACGAGAACTATGTGTTCTAAGACATTTCCTTCTAAATCGAGTAACGTTTCTATGGAAACGACAGGATATTCTTTTGGGATACGACAATCTCATTTCCGATCCACTAATCCTTCTTTACTGCATCCCTCACTCCCACACATTGACGAATTCACACGGAAATTGCGTCGCTATGAAATACGAGTACTATGAGTTCTAAGACATTTCCTTCTAAATCGAGTAACGTTTCTATGGAAACGACAGGATTTTTTTTTGGGATACGACAATCACATTTCCGATCCACTAATCCTTCTTTACTGCATCCCTCACTCCCAAACACTGACGAATTCACACGGAAATTGCGTCGCTATGAAATACGAGTACTATGTGCTCTAAGACATTTCCTTCTAAATCGAGTAACGTTTGTATGGAAACGACAGGATTTTCATTTGGGATACGACAATCACATTTCCGATCCACTAATCCTTCTTTACTGCATACCTCACTCCCAAACATTGACGAATTCACACGGAAATTCGGTCGCTATGTAATACGAGTACTATGTGTTCTGAGACATTCCCTTCTAAATCGAGTAACGTTTCTATGGAAGCGACAGGATTTTCTTTTGGGATACGACAATCTCATTTCCGATCCACTAATCCTTCTTTACTGCATCCCTCACGCCCACACATTGACGAACTCACACGGAAATTGCGTCGCTACGAAATACGAGTACTGTGTGTTCTAAGACATTTCCTTCTAAATCGAGTAACGTTTCTATGGAAACGACAGGATTTTCTTTTGGGATACGACAATCACATTTCCGATCCACTAATCCTTCTTTACTGCATCCCTCACTCCCAAACATTGACGAATTCACACGGAAATTCCGTCGCTATGAAATACGAGTACTATGTGTTCTAAGACATTTCCTTCTAAATCGAGTAACGTTTCTATGGAAACGACAGGATTTTTTTTGGGATACGACAATCACATTTCCGATCCACTAATCCGTCTTTACTGCATCCCTCACTCCCAAACATTTTAGAAATCACACGAAAATTCCGTCGCTATGAAATACGAGAATTATGTGTTCTAAGACATTTCCTTCTAAATCGAGTAACGTTTCTATGGAAACGACAGGATTTTCTTTTGGGATACGACAATCTCATTTCCGATCCACTAATCCTTCTTTACTGCATCCCTCACTCCCAGACATTGACGAATTCACACGGAAATTGCGTCGCTGTGAAATACGAGTACTATGTGTTCTAGGACATATCCTGCTAAATCGAGTAACGTTTCTATTTAAACGACTGCATTTTCTTTTGGGATACGGCAATCACATTTCCGATCCACTAATCCTTCTTTACTGCATACCTCACTCCCTAACATTGACGAATTCACACGGAACTTCCGTCGCTATGAAATACGAGTACTATGTGTTCTAAGACATTTCCTTCTAAATCGAGTAACGTTTCTATGGAAACGACAGGATTTTCATTTGGGATACGACGATCTCATTTCCGATCCACTAATCCTTCTTTACTGCATCCCTCACTCCCACACATTGACGAATTCACACGGAAATTGCGTCGCTATGAAATACGAGTCCTATGTGTTCTAAGACATTTTCTTCTAAATCGAGTAACGTTTCTATGGAAACGACAGGATTTTATTTGGGATACGACAATCACATTTCCGATCCACTAATCCTTCTTTACTGCATCCCTCACTCCCAAACATTTTAGAATTCACACGGAAATTCCGTCGCTATGAAATACGAGTACTATGTGTTCTAGGACATTTCCTCCTAAATCGAGTAACGTTTCTAAGGAAACGACATGATTTTCTTTTGGGATACGACAATCACATTTCCGATCCACTAATCCTTCTTTACTGCATCCCCCACTCCCAAACATTGACGAATTCACACGGAAATTCCGTCGCTATGAAATACGAGTACTATGTGTTCTAAGACATTTATTTCTAAATCGAGTAACGTTTCTATGGAAACGACAGGATTTTCTTTTGGGATATGACAATCACATTTCCGATCCACTAATCCTTCTTTACTGCATCCCACACTCCCAAACATTGACGAATTCACACGGAAATTCCGTCGCTATGAAATACGAGTACTATGTGTTCTAAGACATTTCCTTCTAAATCGAGTAACGTTTCTATGGAAACGACAGGATTTTCTTTTGGGATACGACAATCTCATTTCCGATCCACAAATCCTTCTTTACTGCATCCCCCACTCCCACACATTGACGAACTCACACGGAAATTGCGTCGCTATGAAATACGAGTACTATGTGTTCTAAGACATTTCCTTCTAAATCGAGTAACGTATCTATGGAAACGACATGATTTTCTTTTTAGATACGACAATCACATTTCCGATCCACTAATCCTTCTTTACTGCACTCCCTCACTCCCAAACATTGACGAATTCACACGGAAATTCCGTCGCTATGAAATACGAGTACTATGTGTTCTAAGACATTTTCTTCTAAACTGAGTAACGTTTCTATGGAAACGACAGGATTTTTTTTTGGTATACGACAATCACATTTCCGATCCACTAATCCTTCTTTACTGCATCCCTCACTCCCACACATTGACGAATTCACACGGAAATTGCGTCGCTATGAAATACGAGTACTATGTGTTCTAAGACATTTCCTTCTAAATCGAGTAACGTTTCTATGGAAACGACAGGATTTTCTTTTGGGATACGATAATCACATTTCCGATCCACTAATCCTTCTTTACTGCATCCCTCACTCCCAAACATTGCCAAATTCACACGGAAATTCCGTCGCTATGAAATACGAGAACTATGTGTTCTAAGACATTTCCTTCTAATTCGAGTAACGTTTCTATGGAAACGACAGGATTTTCTTTTGGAATACGACAATCACATTTCCGATCCACTAATCCTTCTTTACTGCATCCCTCACTCCCAAACATTGACGAATTTACACGGAACTTCCGTCGCTATGAAATACGAGTACTATGTGTTCTAAGACATTGCCTTCTAAATCGAGTAACGTTTCTATGGAAACGACAGGATTTTCTTTTGGGATACGACAATCACATTTCCGATCCACTAATCCTTCTTTACTGCATCCCTCACTCCCAAACATTGACGAATTCACACGGAAATTGCGTCGCTATGAAATACGAGTACTATGTGTTCTAAGACATTTCCTTCTAAATCGAGTAACGTTTCTATGGAAACGAAAGGATTTTCTTTTGGGATACGGCAATCACATTTCCGATCCACTAATCCTTCTTTACTGCATCCCTCACTCCCAAACATTGACGAATTCACACGGAAATTCCGTCGCTATGAAATACGAGTACTATGTGTTCTAAGACATTTCCTTCTAAAACGAGTAACGTTTCTTTGGAAACGACAGGATTTTCTTTTCGGTTTCGACAATCTCATTTGCGATCCACTAATCCTTCTTTACTGCATCCCTCACTCCCACACATTGCCGAATTCACCCGGAAATTGCGTCGCTATGAAATACGAGAACTATGTGTTCTAAGACATTTCCTTCTAAATCGAGTAACGTTTCTATGGAAACGACAGGATTTTCTTTTGGGATACGACAATCTCATTTCCGATCCACTAATCCTTCTTTACTGCATCCCTCACTCCCACACATTGACGAATTCACACGGAAATTGCGCCGCTATGAAATACGAGTACTATGTGTTCTAAGACATTTCCTTCTAAATCGAGTAACGTTTCTATGGAAACGACAGGATTTTTTTTTGGGATACGACAATCACATTTCCGATCCACTAATCCTTCTTTACTGCATCCTTCACTCCCAAACATTATAGAATTCACACGGAAATTCCGTCGCTATCAAGTACGAGTACTATGTGTTCTAAGACATTTCCTTCTAAATCGAGTAACGTTTCTATGGAAACGACAGGATTCTCTTTTGGGATACGACAATCTCATTTCCGATCCACTAATCCTTCTTTACTGCATCCCTCACTCCCAAACATTGACGATTTCACACGGACATTACGTCGCTATGAAATACGAGTACTATGTGTTCTAAGACATTTCCTTCTAAATCGAGTAACGTTTCTATGGAAACGACAGGATTTTCTTTTGGGATACGACAATCTCATTTCCGATCCATTAATCCTTCTTTACTGCATCCCTCACTCCCACACATTGACGAATTCACACGGAAATTGCGTCCCTATGAAATACGAGTACTATGTGTTCGAAGACATTTCCTTCTAAATCGAGTAACGTTTCTATGGAAACGACATGATTTTCTTTTGGGTAACGACAATCACATTTCCGATCCACTAATCCTTCTTTACTGCATCCCTCACTCCCAAACATTGACGAATTCACACGGAAATTGCGTCGCTATGAAATACGAGTACTATGTGTTCTAAGACATTTCCTTCTAAATCGAGTAACGTTTCTGTGGAAACGACAGGATTTTCTTTTGGGATACGACAATCACATTTTCCGATCCACTAATCCTTCTTTACTGCGTCCCTCACTCCCACACATTGACGAATTCACACGGAAATTGCGTCGCTATGAAATACGAGTACTATGTGTTCTAAGACATTTCCTTCTAAATCGAGTAACGTTTCTATGGAAACGACAGGATTTTCTTTTGGGATACGACAATCTCATTTCCGATCCATTAATCCTTCTTTACTGCATCCCTCACTAACACACATTGACGAATTCACACGGAAACTGCGTCGCTATGAAATACGAGTACTATGTGTTCTAAGACATTTCCTTCTAAATCGAGTAACGTTTCTATGGAAACGACATTATTTTCTTTTGGGATACGACCATCACATTTCCGATCCACTAATCCTTCCTTACTGCATCCCTCACTCCCACACATTGACGAATTCGCACGGAAATTGCGTCGCTATGAAATACGAGTACTATGTGTTCTAAGACATTTTATTCTAAATCGAGTAACGTTTCTATGGAAACGACAGGATTTTCTTTTGGGATACGACAATCTCATTTCCGATCCACTAATCCTTCTTTACTGCATCCCTCACTCCCACACATTGACGAATTCACACGGAAAATGCGTCGCTATGAAATACAAGTACTATGTGTTCTAAGACATTTCCTTCTAAATCGTGTAACGTTTCTATGGAAACGACAGGACTTTCTTTTGGGATACGACAATCTCATTTCCGATCCACTAATCCTTCTTTACTGCATCCCTCACTCCCACACATTGACGAATTCACACGGAATTTCAGTCGCTATGAAATACGAGTACTATGTGTTCTAAGACATTTCCTTCTAAATCGAGCAACGTTTCTATGGAAACGACAGGATTTTCTTTTGGGATACGACAATCTCATTTCCGATCCACTAATCCTTCTTTACTGCATCCCTCACGCCCACACATTGACGAACTCACACGGAAATTGCGTCGCTATGAAATACGAGTACTATGTGTTCTAAGACATTTCCTTCTAAATCGAGTAACGTTTCTATGGAAACCACAGGATTTTCTTTTGGGATACGACAATGACATTTCCGATCCACTAATCCTTCTTTACTGCATCCCTCACTCCCAAACATTCACGAATTCACACGGAAATTGCGTCGCTATGAAATACGAGTACTATGTGTTCTAAGACATTTCCTTCTAAATCGAGTAACGTTTCTATGGAAACGACAGGATTTTCTTTTGGGATACGACAATCACATTTCCGATCCACTAATCGTTCTTTACTGCATCCCTCACTCCCAAACATTGACGAATTCACACGGAAATTCCGTTGCTATGAAATACGAGTACTATGTGTTCTAAGACATTTCCTTCTAAATCGAGTAACGTTTCTATGGAAACGACAGGATTTTCTTTTGGGTTTCGACAATCTCATTTCCGATCCACTAACCCTTCTTTACTGCATCCCTCACTCCCACACATTGCCGAATTCACCCGGAAATTGCGTCGCTATGACATACGAGAACTATGTGTTCTAAGACATTTCCTTCTAAATCGAGTAACGTTTCTATGGAAACGACAGGATATTCTTTTGGGATACGACAATCTCATTTCCGATCCACTAATCCTTCTTTACTGCATCCCTCACTCCCACACATTGACGAATTCACACGGAAATTGCGTCGCTATGAAATACGAGTACTATGAGTTCTAAGACATTTCCTTCTAAATCGAGTAACGTTTCTATGGAAACGACAGGATTTTTTTTTGGGATACGACAATCACATTTCCGATCCACTAATCCTTCTTTACTGCATCCCTCACTCCCAAACATTGACGAATTCACACGGAAATTGCGTCGCTATGAAATACGAGTACTATGTGCTCTAAGACATTTCCTTCTAAATCGAGTAACGTTTGTATGGAAACGACAGGATTTTCATTTGGGATACGACAATCACATTTCCGATCCACTAATCCTTCTTTACTGCATCCCTCACTCCCAAACATTGACGAATTCACACGGAAATTCCGTCGCTATGAAATACGAGTACTATGTGTTCTGAGACATTCCCTTCTAAATCGAGTAACGTTTCTATGGAAACGACAGGATTTTCTTTTGGGATACGACAATCTCATTTCCGATCCACTAATCCTTCTTTACTGCATCCCTCACGCCCACACATTGACGAACTCACACGGAAATTGCGTCGCTACGAAATACGAGTACTATGTGTTCTAAGACATTTCCTTCTAAATCGAGTAACGTTTCTATGGAAACGACAGGATTTTCTTTTGGGATACGACAATCACATTTCCGATCCACTAATCCTTCTTTACTGCATCCCTCACTCCCAAACATTGACGAATTCACACGGAAATTCCGTCGCTATGAAATACGAGTACTATGTGTTCTAAGACATTTCCTTCTAAATCAAGTAACGTTTCTATGGAAACGACAGGATTTTCTATTGGGATACGACAATCACATTTCCGATCCACTAATCGTTCTTTACTGCATCCCTCACTCCCAAACATTGACGAATTCACACGGAAATTGCGTCGCTATGAAATACGAGTACTATGTGTTCTAAGACATTTCCTTCTAAATCGAGTAACGTTTCTATGGAAACGACAGGATTTTCCTTTGGGATACGACAATCTCATTTCCGATCCACTAATCCTTCTTTACTGCATCCCTCACTCCCACAAATTGACGAATTCACACGGAAATTGCGTCCCTATGAAATACGAGTACTATGTTTTCGAAGACATTTCCTTCTAAATCGAGTAACGTTTCTATGGAAACGACAGGATTTTCTTTTGGGATACGACAATCACATTTCCAATCCACTAATCGCTCTTTACTGCATCCCTCATTCCCAAACATTGACGAATTCACACGGAAACTGCGTCGCTATGAAATACGAGTACAATGTGTTCTAAGACATTTCCTTCTAAATCGAGTAACGTTTCTATGGAAACGACAGGACTTTCTTTTGGGATACGACAATCACATTTTCCGATCCACTAATCTTTCTTTACTGCATCCCTCACTCCCACACATTGACGAATTCACACGGAAATTGCGTCGCTATGAAATACGAGTACTATGTGTTCTAAGACATTTCCTTCTAAATCGAGTAACGTATCTATGGAAACGACTGGATTTTCTTTTGGGATACGACAATCTCAGTTCCGATCCATTAATCCTTCCTTACTGCATCCCTCACTCCCACACATTGACGAATTCACACGGAAATTGCGTCGCTATGAAATACGAGTCCTATGTGTTCTAAGACATTTCCTTCTAAATCGAGTAACGTTTCTATGGAAACGACAGGATTTTCTTTTGGGATACGACAATCACATTTCCGATCCACTAATCCTCCTTTACTGCATCCCTCACTCCCACACATTGACGAATTTACACGGAAATTGCGTCGCTATGAAATACGAGTACTATGTGTTCTAAGACATTAACTTCTAAATCGAGTAACGTTTCTATGGAAACGACAGGATTTTCTTTTGGGATACGACAATCTCATTTCCGATCCACTAATCCTTCTTTACTGCATCCCTCACTCCCACACATTGACGAATTCACACGGAAAATGCGTCGCTATAATATACAAGTACTATGTGTTCTAAGACATTTCCTTCTATATCGAGTAACGTTTCTATGGAAACGACAGGACTTTCTTTTGGGATACGGCAATCTCATTCCGGATCCACTAATCCTTCTTTACTGCATCCCTCACTCCCACACATTGACGAATTCACACGGAATTTCAGTCGCTATGAAATACGAGTACTATGTGTCCTAAGACATTTCCTTCTAAATCGAGCAACGTTTCTATGGAAACGACAGGATTTTCTTTTGGGATACGACAATC
The DNA here is from genome assembly GCF_021461385.2 of Schistocerca piceifrons. NCBI lineage: Eukaryota > Metazoa > Arthropoda > Insecta > Orthoptera > Acrididae > Schistocerca > Schistocerca piceifrons. The sequence goes on along the minus strand of NC_060144.1, from coordinate 600,010,367 downwards.
TGATTTCCGATCCACTAATCCTTCTTTACTGCATCCCACACTCCCAAACATTGACGAATTCACACGGAAATTGCGTCGCTATGAAATACGAGTGCTATGTGTTCTAAGACAATTCCTTCTAAATCGAGTAACGTTTCTATGGAAACGACAGGATTTTCTTTTGGGATACGACAATCACATTTCCGATCCACTAATCCTTCTTTACTGCATCCCTCACTCCCACACATTGACGAATTCACACGGAAATTGCGTCGCTATGAAATACGAGTACTATGTGTTCTAAGACATTTCCTTCTAAATCGAGTAACGTTTCTATGGAAACGACAGGATTTTCTTTTGGGATACGACTATCACATTTCCGATCCACTAATCCTTCTTTACTGCATCCCTCACTCCCAAACATTGACGAATTCACACGGAATCTCAGTCGCTATGAAATACGAGTACTATGTGTTCTAAGACATTTCCTTCTAAATCGAGCAACGTTTCTATGGAAACGACAGGATTTTCTTTTGGGATACGACAATCTCATTTCCGATCCACTAATCCTTCTTTACTGCATCCCTCACTCCCACACATTGACGAATTCACACGGAAATTGCGTCCCTATGAAATACGAGTACTATGTGTTCGAAGACATTTCCTTCTAAATCGAGTAACGTTTCTATGGAAACGACAGGATTTTCTTTTGGGATACGACAATCACATTTCCAATCCACTAATCCTTCTTTACTGCATCCCTCACTCCCATACATTGACGAATTCACACGGAAATTGCGTCGCTATGAAATACGAGTACTATGTGTTCTAAGACATTTCCTTCTAAATCGAGTAACGTTTCTATGGAAACGACAGGATTTTCTTTTGGGATACGACAATCACATTTTCCGATCCACTAATCCTTCTTTACTGCATCCCTCACTCCCACACATTGACGAATTCACACGGAAATTGCGTCGCTATGAAATACGAGTACTATGTGTTCTAAGACATTTCCTTCTAAATCGAGTAACGTTTCTATGGAAACGACAGGATTTTCTTTTGGGATACGACAATCTCATTTCCGATCCATTAATCCTTCTTTACTGCATCCCTCACTCCCACACATTGACGAATTCACACGGAAATTGCGTCGCTATGAAATACGAGTACTATGTGTTCTAAAACGTTTCCTTTTAAATCGAGTAACGTTTCTATGGAAACGACAGGATTTTCTTTTGGGATACGACAATCACATTTCCGATCCACTAATCCTTCTTTACTGCATCCCTCACTCCCACACATTGACGAATTCGCACGGAAATTGCGTCGCTATGAAATACAAGTACTATGTGTTCTAAGACATTTCCTTCTAAATCGAGTAACGTTTCTATGGAAACGACAGGATTTTCTTTTGGGATACGACAATCTCATTTCCGATCCACTAATCCATCTTTACTGCATCCCTCACTCCCACACATTGACGAATTCACGCGGAAAATGCGTCGCTATGAAATACGAGTACTATGTGTTCTAAGACATTTCCTTCTAAATCGAGTAACGTTTCTATGGAAACGACAGGCCTTTCTTTTGGGATACGACAATCTCATTTCCGATCCACTAATCCTTCTTTACTGCATCCCTCACTCCCACACATTGACGAATTCACACGGAATTTCAGTCGCTATGAAATACGAGTACTATGTGTTCTAAGAAATTTCCTTCTAAATCGAGCAACATTTCTATGGAAACGACAGGATTTTCTTTTGGGATACGACAATCCCATTTCCGATCCACTAATCCTTCTTTACTGCATCCCTCACTCCCAAACATTGACGAATTCACACGGAAATTGCGTCGCTATGAAATATGAGTACTATGTGCTGTAAGACATTTCCTTCTAAATCGAGTAACGTTTCTATGGAAACGACAGGATTTTCTTTTGGGATACGACAATCACATTTCCGATCCCCTAATCCTTCTTTACTGCATCCCTAACTCCCACACATTGACGAATTCACACGGAATTTGCGTCGCTATGAAATACGAGTACTATGTGATCTAAGACATTTCCTTCTAAATCGAGTAACGTTTCTATGGAAACGACAGGATTTTCTTTTGGGATACGACAATCACATTTCCGATCCACTAATCCTTCTTTACTGCATCCCTCACTCCCACACATTGACGAATTCACACGGAAAATGCATCGCCATGAAATACGAGTACTATGTGTTCTATGACATTTCCTTCTAAATCGAGTAACGTTTCTATGGAAACGACGGGACTTTCTTTTGGGATACGACAATCTCATTTCCGATCCACTAATCCTTCTTTACTGCATCCCTCACTCCCACACACTGACGAATTCACACGTAAAGTCCGTCGCTATGAAATTCGAGTACTATGTGTTCTAAGACATTTCCTTCTAAATCGAGTAACGTAGCTATGGAAACGACAGGATTTTCTTTTGAAATACGACAATCACATTTCCGATCCACTAATCCTTCTTTACTGCATCCCTCACTCCCACACACTGACGAATTCACACGGAAATTCCGTCGCTATGAAATACGAGTACTATGTGTTCTAAGACATTTCCTTCTAAATCGAGTAACGTTTCTATGGAAACGGCAGGATTTTCTTTTGGGATACGACAATCTCATTTCCGATCCACTAATCCTTCTTTACTGCATCCCTCACTCCCAAACATTGACGAATTCACACGGAAAATGCGTCGCTATGAAATACGAGTACTATGTGTTCTAAGACATTTCCTTCTAAATCGAGTAACGTTTCTATGGAAACGACAGGATTTTCTTTTGGGATACGACAATCACATTTCCGATCCACTAATCCTTCTTTACTGCATCCCTCACTCCCACACATTGACGAATTCACACGGAAATTGCGTCGCTATGAAATACGAGTACTATGTGTTCTAAGACATTGCCTTCTAAATCGAGTTACGTTTCTATGGAAACGACAGGATTTTCTTTTGGGATACGACAATCACATTTCCGATCCACTAATCCTTATTTACTGCATCCCTCACTCCCAAACATTGACGAATTCACACGGAAATTGCGTCGCTATGAAATACGAGTACTATGTGTTCTAGGACATTTCCTTCTAAATCGAGTAACGTTTCTATGGAAACGAAAGGATTTTCTTTTGGGATACGGCAATCACATTTCCGATCCACTAATCCTTCTTTACTGCATCCCTCACTCCCAAACATTGACGAATTCACACGGAAATTCCGTCGCTATGAAATACGAGTACTATGTGTTCTAAGACATTTCCTTCTAAAACGAGTAACGTTTCTTTGGAAACGACAGGATTTTCTTTTCGGTTTCGACAATCTCATTTGCGATCCACTAATCCTTCTTTACTGCATCCCTCACTCCCACACATTGCCGAATTCACCCGGAAATTGCGTCGCTATGAAATACGAGAACTATGTGTTCTAAGACATTTCCTTCTAAATCGAGTAACGTTTCTATGGAAACGACAGGATTTTCTTTTGGGATACGACAATCTCATTTCCGATCCACTAATCCTTCTTTACTGCATCCCTCACTCCCACACATTGACGAATTCACACGGAAATTGCGTCGCTATGAAATACGAGTACTATGTGTTCTAAGACATTTCCTTCTAAATCGAGTAACGTTTCTATGGAAACGACAGGATTTTTTTTTGGGATACGACAATCACATTTCCGATCCACTAATCCTTCTTTACTGCATCCTTCACTCCCAAACATTATAGAATTCACACGGAAATTCCGTCGCTATCAAGTACGAGTACTATGTGTTCTAAGACATTTCCTTCTAAATCGAGTAACGTTTCTATGGAAACGACAGGATTCTCTTTTGGGATACGACAATCTCATTTCCGATCCACTAATCCTTCTTTACTGCATCCCTCACTCCCAAACATTGACGATTTCACACGGACATTACGTCGCTATGAAATACGAGTACTATGTGTTCTAAGACATTTCCTTCTAAATCGAGTAACGTTTCTATGGAAACGACAGGATTTTCTTTTGGGATACGACAATCTCAATTCCGATCCATTAATCCTTCTTTACTGCATCCCTCACTCCCACACATTGACGAATTCACACGGAAATTGCGTCCCTATGAAATACGAGTACTATGTGTTCGAAGACATTTCCTTCTAAATCGAGTAACGTTTCTATGGAAACGACATGATTTTCTTTTGGGAAACGACAATCACATTTCCGATCCACTAATCCTTCTTTACTGCATCCCTCACTCCCAAACATTGACGAATTCACACGGAAATTTCGTCGCTATGAAATACGAGTACTATGTGTTCTAAGACATTTCCTTCTAAATCGAGTAACGTTTCTGTGGAAACGACAGGATTTTCTTTTGGGATACGACAATCACATTTTCCGATCCACTAATCCTTCTTTACTGCGTCCCTCACTCCCACACATTGACGAATTCACACGGAAATTGCGTCGCTATGAAATACGAGTACTATGTGTTCTAAGACATTTCCTTCTAAATCGAGTAACGTTTCTATGGAAACGACAGGATTTTCTTTTGGGATACGACAATCTCATTTCCGATCCATTAATCCTTCTTTACTGCATCCCTCACTAACACACATTGACGAATTCACACGGAAATTGCGTCGCTATGAAATACGAGTACTATGTGTTCTAAGACATTTCCTTCTAAATCGAGTAACGTTTCTATGGAAACGACATTATTTTCTTTTGGGATACGACCATCACATTTCCGATCCACTAATCCTTCCTTACTGCATCCCTCACTCCCACACATTGACGAATTCGCACGGAAATTGCGTCGCTATGAAATACGAGTACTATGTGTTCTAAGACATTTCCTTCTAAATCGAGTAACGTTTCTATGGAATCGACAGGATTTTCTTTTGGGATACGACAATCTCATTTCCGATCCACTAATCCTTCTTTACTGCATCCCTCACTCCCACACATTGACGAATTCACACGGAAAATGCGTCGCTATGAAATACAAGTACTATGTGTTCTAAGACATTTCCTTCTAAATCGAGTAACGTTTCTATGGAAACGACAGGATTTTCTTTTGGGTTTCGACAATCTCATTTCCGATCCACTAATCCTTCTTTACTGCATCCCTCACTCCCACACATTCACGAATTCACACGGAAATTGCGTCGCTATGAAATACGAGTAGTATGTGTTCTAAGACATTTCCTTCTAAATCGAGTAACGTTTCTATGGAAACGACAGGATTTTCTTTTGGGATACGACAATCACATTTCCGATCCACTAATCGTTCTTTACTGCATCCCTCACTCCCAAACATTGACGAATTCACACGGAAATTCCGTTGCTATGAAATACGAGTACTATGTGTTCTAAGACATTTCCTTCTAAATCGAGTAACGTTTCTATGGAAACGACAGGATTTTCTTTTGGGTTTCGACAATCTCATTTCCGATCCACTAATCCTTCTTTACTGCATCCCTCACTCCCACACATTGCCGAATTCACCCGGAAATTGCGTCGCTATGACATACGAGAACTATGTGTTCTAAGACATTTCCTTCTAAATCGAGTAACGTTTCTATGGAAACGACAGGATATTCTTTTGGGATACGACAATCTCATTTCCGATCCACTAATCCTTCTTTACTGCATCCCTCACTGCCACACATTGACGAATTCACACGGAAATTGCGTCGCTATGAAATACGAGTACTATGAGTTCTAAGACATTTCCTTCTAAATCGAGTAACGTTTCTATGGAAACGACAGGATTTTTTTTTGGGATACGACAATCACATTTCCGATCCACTAATCCTTCTTTACTGCATCCCTCACTCCCAAACATTGACGAATTCACACGGAAATTGCGTCGCTATGAAATACGAGTACTATGTGCTCTAAGACATTTCCTTCTAAATCGAGTAACGTTTGTATGGAAACGACAGGATTTTCATTTGGGATACGACAATCACATTTCCGATCCACTAATCCTTCTTTACTGCATCCCTCACTCCCACACATTGCCGAATTCACCCGGAAATTGCGTCGCTATGAAATACGAGAACTATGTGTTCTAAGACATTTCCTTCTAAATCGAGTAACGTTTCTATGGAAACGACAGGATTTTCTTTTGGGATACGACAATCTCATTTCCGATCCACTAATCCTTCTTTACTGCATCCCTCACTCCCACACATTGACGAATTCACACGGAAATTGCGTCGCTATGAAATACGAGTACTATGTGTTCTAAGACATTTCCTTCTAAATCGAGTAACGTTTCTATGGAAACGACAGGATTTTTTTTTGGGATACGACAATCACATTTCCGATCCACTAATCCTTCTTTACTGCATCCTTCACTCCCAAACATTATAGAATTCACACGGAAATTCCGTCGCTATCAAGTACGAGTACTATGTGTTCTAAGACATTTCCTTCTAAATCGAGTAACGTTTCTATGGAAACGACAGGATTCTCTTTTGGGATACGACAATCACATTTCCGATCCACTAATCCTTCTTTACTGCATCCCTCACTCCCACACATTGACGAATTCACACGGAAATTGCGTCGCTATGAAATACGAGTACTATGTGTTCTAAGACATTGCCTTCTAAATCGAGTTACGTTTCTATGGAAACGACAGGATTTTCTTTTGGGATACGACAATCACATTTCCGATCCACTAATCCTTCTTTACTGCATCCCTCACTCCCAAACATTGACGAATTCACACGGAAATTGCGTCGCTATGAAATACGAGTACTATGTGTTCTAGGACATTTCCTTCTAAATCGAGTAACGTTTCTATGGAAACGAAAGGATTTTCTTTTGGGATACGGCAATCACATTTCCGATCCACTAATCCTTCTTTACTGCATCCCTCACTCCCAAACATTGACGAATTCACACGGAAATTCCGTCGCTATGAAATACGAGTACTATGTGTTCTAAGACATTTCCTTCTAAAACGAGTAACGTTTCTTTGGAAACGACAGGATTTTCTTTTCGGTTTCGACAATCTCATTTGCGATCCACTAATCCTTCTTTACTGCATCCCTCACTCCAACACATTGCCGAATTCACCCGGAAATTGCGTCGCTATGAAATACGAGAACTATGTGTTCTAAGACATTTCCTTCTAAATCGAGTAACGTTTCTATGGAAACGACAGGATTTTCTTTTGGGATACGACAATCTCATTTCCGATCCACTAATCCTTCTTTACTGCATCCCTCACTCCCACACATTGACGAATTCACACGGAAATTGCGTCGCTATGAAATACGAGTACTATGTGTTCTAAGACATTTCCTTCTAAATCGAGTAACGTTTCTATGGAAACGACAGGATTTTTTTTTGGGATACGACAATCACATTTCCGATCCACTAATCCTTCTTTACTGCATCCTTCACTCCCAAACATTATAGAATTCACACGGAAATTCCGTCGCTATCAAGTACGAGTACTATGTGTTCTAAGACATTTCCTTCTAAATCGAGTAACGTTTCTATGGAAACGACAGGATTCTCTTTTGGGATACGACAATCTCATTTCCGATCCACTAATCCTTCTTTACTGCATCCCTCACTCCCAAACATTGACGATTTCACACGGACATTACGTCGCTATGAAATACGAGTACTATGTGTTCTAAGACATTTCCTTCTAAATCGAGTAACGTTTCTATGGAAACGACAGGATTTTCTTTTGGGATACGACAATCTCATTTCCGATCCATTAATCCTTCTTTACTGCATCCCTCACTCCCACACATTGACGAATTCACACGGAAATTGCGTCCCTATGAAATACGAGTACTATGTGTTCGAAGACATTTCCTTCTAAATCGAGTAACGTTTCTATGGAAACGACATGATTTTCTTTTGGGAAACGACAATCACATTTCCGATCCACTAATCCTTCTTTACTGCATCCCTCACTCCCAAACATTGACGAATTCACACGGAAATTGCGTCGCTATGAAATACGAGTACTATGTGTTCTAAGACATTTCCTTCTAAATCGAGTAACGTTTCTGTGGAAACGACAGGATTTTCTTTTGGGATACGACAATCACATTTTCCGATCCACTAATCCTTCTTTACTGCGTCCCTCACTCCCACACATTGACGAATTCACACGGAAATTGCGTCGCTATGAAATACGAGTACTATGTGTTCTAAGACATTTCCTTCTAAATCGAGTAACGTTTCTATGGAAACGACAGGATTTTCTTTTGGGATACGACAATCTCATTTCCGATCCATTAATCCTTCTTTACTGCATCCCTCACTAACACACATTGACGAATTCACACGGAAATTGCGTCGCTATGAAATACGAGTACTATGTGTTCTAAGACATTTCCTTCTAAATCGAGTAACGTTTCTATGGAAACGACATTATTTTCTTTTGGGATACGACCATCACATTTCCGATCCACTAATCCTTCCTTACTGCATCCCTCACTCCCACACATTGACGAATTCGCACGGAAATTGCGTCGCTATGAAATACGAGTACTATGTGTTCTAAGACATTTCCTTCTAAATCGAGTAACGTTTCTATGGAAACGACAGGATTTTCTTTTGGGATACGACAATCTCATTTCCGATCCACTAATCCTTCTTTACTGCATCCCTCACTCCCACACATTGACGAATTCACACGGAAAATGCGTCGCTATGAAATACAAGTACTATGTGTTCTAAGACATTTCCTTCTAAATCGAGTAACGTTTCTATGGAAACGACAGGATTTTCTTTTGGGTTTCGACAATCTCATTTCCGATCCACTAATCCTTCTTTACTGCATCCCTCACTCCCACACATTCACGAATTCACACGGAAATTGCGTCGCTATGAAATACGAGTAGTATGTGTTCTAAGACATTTCCTTCTAAATCGAGTAACGTTTCTATGGAAACGACAGGATTTTCTTTTGGGATACGACAATCACATTTCCGATCCACTAATCGTTCTTTACTGCATCCCTCACTCCCAAACATTGACGAATTCACACGGAAATTCCGTTGCTATGAAATACGAGTACTATGTGTTCTAAGACATTTCCTTCTAAATCGAGTAACGTTTCTATGGAAACGACAGGATTTTCTTTTGGGTTTCGACAATCTCATTTCCGATCCACTAATCCTTCTTTACTGCATCCCTCACTCCCACACATTGCCGAATTCACCCGGAAATTGCGTCGCTATGACATACGAGAACTATGTGTTCTAAGACATTTCCTTCTAAATCGAGTAACGTTTCTATGGAAACGACAGGATATTCTTTTGGGATACGACAATCTCATTTCCGATCCACTAATCCTTCTTTACTGCATCCCTCACTGCCACACATTGACGAATTCACACGGAAATTGCGTCGCTATGAAATACGAGTACTATGAGTTCTAAGACATTTCCTTCTAAATCGAGTAACGTTTCTATGGAAACGACAGGATTTTTTTTTGGGATACGACAATCACATTTCCGATCCACTAATCCTTCTTTACTGCATCCCTCACTCCCAAACATTGACGAATTCACACGGAAATTGCGTCGCTATGAAATACGAGTACTATGTGCTCTAAGACATTTCCTTCTAAATCGAGTAACGTTTGTATGGAAACGACAGGATTTTCATTTGGGATACGACAATCACATTTCCGATCCACTAATCCTTCTTTACTGCATCCCTCACTCCCAAACATTGACGAATTCACACGGAAATTCCGTCGCTATGAAATACGAGTACTATGTGTTCTGAGACATTCCCTTCTAAATCGAGTAACGTTTCTATGGAAACGACAGGATTTTCTTTTGGGATACGACAATCTCATTTCCGATCCACTAATCCTTCTTTACTGCATCCCTCACGCCCACACATTGACGAACTCACACGGAAATTGCGTCGCTACGAAATACGAGTACTATGTGTTCTAAGACATTTCCTTCTAAATCGAGTAACGTTTCTATGGAAACGACAGGATTTTCTTTTGGGATACGACAATCACATTTCCGATCCACTAATCCTTCTTTACTGCATCCCTCACTCCCAAACATTGACGAATTCACACGGAAATTCCGTCGCTATGAAATACGAGTACTATGTGTTCTAAGACATTTCCTTCTAAATCAAGTAACGTTTCTATGGAAACGACAGGATTTTCTTTTGGGATACGACAATCACATTTCCGATCCACTAATCGTTCTTTACTGCATCCCTCACTCCCAAACATTGACGAATTCACACGGAAATTGCGTCGCTATGAAATACGAGTACTATGTGTTCTAAGACATTTCCTTCTAAATCGAGTAACGTTTCTATGGAAACGACAGGATTTTCCTTTGGGATACGACAATCTCATTTCCGATCCACTAATCCTTCTTTACTGCATCCCTCACTCCCACAAATTGACGAATTCACACGGAAATTGCGTCCCTATGAAATACGAGTACTATGTTTTCGAAGACATTTCCTTCTAAATCGAGTAACGTTTCTATGGAAACGACAGGATTTTCTTTTGGGATACGACAATCACATTTCCAATCCACTAATCGCTCTTTACTGCATCCCTCATTCCCAAACATTGACGAATTCACACGGAAACTGCGTCGCTATGAAATACGAGTACTATGTGTTCTAAGACATTTCCTTCTAAATCGAGTAACGTTTCTATGGAAACGACAGGACTTTCTTTTGGGATACGACAATCACATATTCCGATCCACTAATCTTTCTTTACTGCATCCCTCACTCCCACACATTGACGAATTCACACGGAAATTGCGTCGCTATGAAATACGAGTACTATGTGTTCTAAGACATTTCCTTCTAAATCGAGTAACGTTTCTATGGAAACGACAGGATTTTCTTTTGGGATACGACAATCTCAGGTCCGATCCATTAATCCTTCCTTACTGCATCCCTCACTCCCACACATTGACGAATTCACACGGAAATTGCGTCGCTATGAAATACGAGTCCTATGTGTTCTAAGACATTTCCTTCTAAATCGAGTAACGTTTCTATGGAAACGACAGGATTTTCTTTTGGGATACGACAATCACATTTCCGATCCACTAATCCTTCTTTACTGCATCCCTCACTCCCACACATTGACGAATTTACACGGAAATTGCGTCGCTATGAAATACGAGTACTATGTGTTCTAAGACATTAACTTCTAAATCGAGTAACGTTTCTATGGAAACGACAGGATTTTCTTTTGGGATACGACAATCTCATTTCCGATCCACTAATCCTTCTTTACTGCATCCCTCACTCCCACACATTGACGAATTCACACGGAAATTGCGTCGCTATGAAATACGAGTACTATGTGTTCTAAGACAATTCCTTCTAAATCGAGTAACGTTTCTATGGAAACGACAGGATTTTCTTTTGGGATACGACAATCACATTTCCGATCCACTAATCCTTCTTTACTGCATCCCTCACTCCCACACATTGACGAATTCACACGGAAATTGCGTCGCTATGAAATACGAGTACTATGTGTTCTAAGACATTTCCTTCTAAATCGAGTAACCTTTCTATGGAAACGACAGGATTTTCTTTTGGGATACGACTATCACATTTCCGATCCACTAATCCTTCTTTACTGCATCCCTCACTCCCAAACATTGACGAATTCACACGGAATCTCAGTCGCTATGAAATACGAGTACTATGTGTTCTAAGACATTTCCTTCTAAATCGAGCAACGTTTCTATGGAAACGACAGGATTTTCTTTTGGGATACGACAATCTCATTTCCGATCCACTAATCCTTCTTTACTGCATCCCTCACTCCCACACATTGACGAATTCACACGGAAATTGCGTCCCTATGAAATACGAGTACTATGTGTTCGAAGACATTTCCTTCTAAATCGAGTAACGTTTCTATGGAAACGACAGGATTTTCTTTTGGGATACGACAATCACATTTCCGATCCACTAATCCTTCTTTACTGCATCCCTCACTCCCAAACATTGACGAATTCACACGGAAATTGCGTCGCTATGAAATACGAGTACTATGTGTTCTAAGACATTTCCTTCTAAATCGAGTAACGTTTCTATGGAAACGACAGGATTTTCTTTTGGGATACGACAATCACATTTTCCGATCCACTAATCCTTCTTTACTGCATCCCTCACTCCCACACATTGACGAATTCACACGGAAATTGCGTCGCTATGAAATACGAGTACTATGTGTTCTAAGACATTTCCTTCTAAATCGAGTAACGTTTCTATGGAAACGACAGGATTTTCTTTTGGGATACGACAATCTCATTTCCGATCCATTAATCCTTCTTTACTGCATCCCTCACTCCCACACATTGACGAATTCACACGGAAATTGCGTCGCTATGAAATACGAGTACTATGTGTTCTAAAACGTTTCCTTTTAAATCGAGTAACGTTTCTATGGAAACGACAGGATTTTCTTTTGGGATACGACAATCACATTTCCGATCCACTAATCCTTCTTTACTGCATCCCTCACTCCCACACATTGACGAATTCGCACGGAAATTGCGTCGCTATGAAATACGAGTACTATGTGATCTAAAACATTTCCTTCTAAATCGAGTAACGTTTCTATGGAAACGACAGGATTTTCTTTTGGGATACGACAATCACATTTCCGATCCACTAATCCTTCTTTACTGCATCCCTCACTCCCACACATTGACGAATTCGCACGGAAATTTCGTCGCTATGAAATACAAGTACTATGTGTTCTAAGACATTTCCTTCTAAATCGAGTAACGTTTCTATGGAAACGACAGGATTTTCTTTTGGGATACGACAATCACATTTCCGATCCCCTAATCCTTCTTTACTGCATCCCTCACTCCCACACATTGACGAATTCACACGGAAATTGCGTCGCTATGAAATACGAGTACTATGTGATCTAAGACATTTCCTTCTAAATCGAGTAACGTTTCTATGGAAACGACAGGATTTTCTTTTGGGATACGACAATCACATTTCCGATCCACTAATCCTTCTTTACTGCATCCCTCACTCCCAAACATTGACGAATTCACACGGAATTTCAGTCGCTATGAAATACGAGTACTATGTGTTCTAAGACATTTCCTTCTAAATCGAGCAACGTTTCTATGGAAACGACAGGATTTTCTTTTGGGATACGACAATCTCATTTCCGATCCACTAATCCTTCTTTACTGCATCCCTCACTCCCAAACATTGACGAATTCACACGGAAATTGCGTCGCTATGAAATACGAGTACTATGTGTTCTAAGACATTTCCTTCCAAATCGAGTCACGTTTCTATGGAAACGACAGGATTTTCTTTTGGGATACGACAATCACATTTCCGATCCACTAATCCTTCTTTACTGCATCCCTCACTCCCACACATTGACGAATTCACACGGAAAATGCATCGCCATGAAATACGAGTACTATGTGTTCTATGACATTTCCTTCTAAATCGAGTAACGTTTCTATGGAAACGACGGGACTTTCTTTTGGGATACGACAATCTCATTTCCGATCCACTAATCCTTCTTTACTGCATCCCTCACTCCCACACACTGACGAATTCACGCGTAAAGTCCGTCGCTATGAAATTCGAGTACTATGTGTTCTAAGACATTTCCTTCTAAATCGAGTAACGTAGCTATGGAAACGACAGGATTTTCTTTTGAAATACGACAATCACATTTCCGATCCACTAATCCTTCTTTACTGCATCCCTCACTCCCACACACTGACGAATTCACACGGAAATTCCGTCGCTATGAAATACGAGTACTATGTGTTCTAAGACATTTCCTTCTAAATCGAGTAACGTTTCTATGGAAACGGCAGGATTTTCTTTTGGGATACGACAATCTCATTTCCGATCCACTAATCCTTCTTTACTGCATCCCTCACTCCCAAACATTGACGAATTCACACGGAAAATGCGTCGCTATGAAATACGAGTACTATGTGTTCTAAGACATTTCCTTCTAAATCGAGTAACGTTTCTATGGAAACGACAGGATTTTCTTTTGGGGTACGACAATCACATTTCCGATCCACTAATCCTTCTTTACTGCATCCCTCACTCCCACACATTGACGAATTCACACGGAAATTGCGTCGCTATGAAATACGAGTACTATGTGTTCTAAGACATTGCCTTCTAAATCGAGTTACGTTTCTATGGAAACGACAGGATTTTCTTTTGGGATACGACAATCTCATTTCCGATCCACTAATCCTTCTTTACTGCATCCCTCACTCCCAAACATTGACGAATTCACTCGGAAATTCCGTCTCTATGAAATACGAGTACTATATGTTCTAAGACATTTTCTTCTAAATCGAGTAACGTTTCTATGGAAACGACAGGATTTTCTTTTGGAATACGACAATCACATTTCCGATTCACTAATCCTTCTTTACTGCATCCCTCACTCCCACACATTGACGAATTCACACGGAAACTGCGTCGCTATGAAATACGTGTACTATGTGTTCTAAGACATTTCCTTCTAAATCGAGTAACGTTTCTATGGAAACGACAGAACTTTCTTTTGGGATACGACAATCTCATTTCCGATCCACTAATCCTTCTATACTGCATCCCTCACTCCCACACATTGACGAATTCACACGGAAATTGCGTCGCTATGAAATACGAGTAATATGTGTTCTAAGACATTACCTTCTAAATCGAGTAACGTTTCTATGGAAACGACAGGATTTTCTTTTGGGATACGACAATCTCATTTCCGATCCACTAATCCTTCTTTACTGCATCCCTCACTCCCAAACATTGACGAATTCGCACGGAAATTGCGTCGCTATGAAATACGAGTACTATGTGTTCTAAGACATTTCCTTCCAAATCGATTCACGTTTCTATGGAAACGACAGGATTTTCTTTTGGGATACGACAATCACATTTCCGATCCACTAATCCTTCTTTACTGCATCCCTCACTCCCACACATTGACGAATTCACACGGAAAATGCGTCGCTATGAAATACGAGTACTATGTGTTCTAAGACATTTCCTTCTAAATCGAGTAACGTTTCTATGGAAGCGACAGGACTTTCTTTTGGGATACGACAATCTCATTTCCGATCCACTAATCCTTCTTTACTGCATCCCTCACTCCCACACACTGACGAATTCACACGGAAAGTCCGTCGCTATGAAATACGTGTACTATGTGTTCTAAGACATTTCCTTCTAAATCGAGTAACGTTTCTATGGAAACGACAGGATTTTCTTTTGAAATACGACAATCACATTTCCGATCCACTAATCTTTCTTTACTGCATCCCTCACTCCCACACACTGACGAATTCACACGGAAATTCCGTCGCTATGAAATACGAGTACTATGTGTTCTAAGACATTTCCTTCTAAATCGAGTAACGTTTCTATGGAAACGACAGGATTTTCTTTTGGGATACGACAATCACATTTCCGATCCACTAATCCTTCTTTACTGCATCCCTCACTCCCAAACATTGACGAATTCACACGGAAAATGCGTCGCTATGAAATACGAGTACTATGTGTTCTAAGACATTTCCTTCTAAATCGAGTAACGTTTCTATGGAAACGACAGGATTTTCTTTTGGGATACGAAAATCACATTTCTGATCCACTAATCCTTCTTTACTGCATCCCTCACTCCCACACATTGACGAATTCACACGGAAATTGCGTCGCTATGAAATACGAGTACTATGTGTTATAAGACATTACCTTCTAAATCGAGTAACGTTTCTATGGAAACGACAGGATTTTCTTTTGGGATACGACAATCTCATTTACGATCCACTAATCCTTCTTTACTGCATCCCTCACTCCCACACATTGACGAATTCACACGGAATTTCAGTCGCTATGAAATACGAGTACTATGTGTTCTAAGAAATTTCCTTCTAAATCGAGCAACGTTTCTATGGAAACGACAGGATTTTCTTTTGGGATACGACAATCTCATTTCCGATCCACTAATCCTTCTTTACTGCATCCCTCACTCCCAAACATTGACGAATTCACACGGAAATTGCGTCGCTATGAAATACGAGTACTATGTGCTGTAAGACATTTCCTTCTAAATCGAGTAACGTTTCTATGGAAACGACAGGATTTTCTTTTGGGATACGACAATCACATTTCCGATCCACTAATCCTTCTTTACTGCATCCCTCACTCCCAAACATTGACGAATTCACACGGAAATTCCGTCTCTATGAAATACGAGTACTATATGTTCTAAGACATTTCCTTCTAAATCGAGTAACGTTTCTATGGAAACGACAGGATTTTCTTTTGGGATACGACAATCTCATTTCCGATCCACTAATCCTTCTTCACTGCATCCCTCACTCCCAAACACTGACGAATTCACACGGAAATTGCGTCGCTATGAAATACGAGTACTATGTGTTCTAAGAAATTTCCTTCTAAATCGAGCAACGTTTCTATGGAAACGACAGGATTTTCTTTTGGGATACGACAATCTCATTTCCGATCCACTAATCCTTCTTTACTGCATCCCTCACTCCCAAACATTGACGAATTCACACGGAATTTCAGTCGCTATGAAATACGAGTACTATGTGTTCTAAGACATTTCCTTCTAAATCGAGCAACGTTTCTATGGAAACGACAGGATTTTCTTTTGGGATACGACAATCTCATTTCCGATCCACTAATCCTTCTTTACTGCATCCCTCACTCCCAAACATTGACGAATTCACACGGAAATTGCGTTGCTATGAAATACGAGTACTATGTGTTCTAAGACATTTCCTTCCAAATCGAGTCACGTTTCTATGGAAACGACAGGATTTTCTTTTGGGATACGACAATCACATTTCCGATCCACTAATCCTTCTTTACTGCATCCCTCACTCCCACACATTGACGAATTCACACGGAAAATGCGTCGCCATGAAATACGAGTACTATGTGTTCTAAGACATTTCCTTCTAAATCGAGTAACGTTTCTATGGAAACGACAGGACTTTCTTTTGGGATACGACAATCTCATTTCCGATCCACTAATCCTTCTTTACTGCATCCCTCACTCCCACACACTGACGAATTCACACGTAAAGTCCGTCGCTATGAAATTCGAGTACTATGTGTTCTAAGACATTTCCTTCTAAATCGAGTAACGTTGCTATGGAAACGACAGGATTTTCTTTTGAAATATGACAATCACATTTCCGATCCACTAATCCTTCTTTACTGCATCCCTCACTCCCACACACTGACGAATTCACACGGAAATTCCGTCGCTATGAAATACGAGTACTATGTGTTCTAAGACATTTCCTTCTAAATCGAGTAACGTTTCTATGGAAACGGCAGGATTTTCTTTTGGGATACGACAATCTCATTTCCGATCCACTAATCCTTCTTTACTGCATCCCCCACTCCCACACATTGACGAATTCACACGGAAAATGCGTCGCTATGAAATACGAGTACTATGTGTTCTAAGACATTTCCTTCTAAATCGAGTAACGTTTCTATGGAAACGACAGGATTTTCTTTTGGGATACGACAATCACATTTCCGATCCACTAATCCTTCTTTACTGCATCCCTCACTCCCACACATTGACGAATTCACACGGAAATTGCGTCGCTATGAAATACGAGTACTATGTGTTCTAAGGCATTGCCTTCTAAATCGAGTAACGTTTCTATGGAAACGACAGGATTTTCTTTTGGGATACGACAATCTCATTTCCGATCCACTAATCCTTCTTTACTGCATCCCTCACTCCCAAACATTGACGAATTCACTCGGAAATTCCGTCTCTATGAAATACGAGTACTATATGTTCTAAGACATTTCCTTCTAAATCGAGTAACGTTTCTATGGAAACGACAGGATTTTCTTTTGGAATACGACAATCACATTTCCGATCCACTAATCCTTCTTTACTGCATCCCTCACTCCCACACATTGACGAATTCACACGGAAACTGCGTCGCTATGAAATACGTGTACTATGTGTTCTAAGACATTTCCTTCTAAATCGAGTAACGTTTCTATGGAAACGACAGAACTTTCTTTTGGGATACGACAATCTCATTTCCGATCCACTAATCCTTCTATACTGCATCCCTCACTCCCACACATTGACGAATTCACACGGATATTGCGTCGCTATGAAATACGAGTACTATGTGTTCTAAGACATTACCTTCTAAATCGAGTAACGTTTCTATGGAAACGACAGCATTTTCTTTTCGGATACGACAATCTCATTTCCGATCCACTAATCCTTCTATACTGCATCCCTCACTCCCACACATTGACGAAATCACACGGAAATTCCGTCTCTATGAAATACGAGTACTATATATTCTAAGACATTTCCTTCTAAATCGAGTAACGTTTCTATGGAAACGACAGAACTTTCTTTTGGGATACGACAATCTCATTTCCGATCCACTAATCCTTCTATACTGCATCCCTCACTCCCACACATTGACGATTTCACACGGAAATTGCGTCGCTATGAAATACGAGTACTATGTGTTCTAAGACATTACCTTCTAAATCGAGTAACGTTTCTATGGAAACGACAGGATTTTCTTTTGGGATACGACAATCTCATTTCCGATCCACTAATCCTTCTTTACTGCATCCCTCACTCCCAAACATTGACGAATTCGCACGGAAATTGCGTCGCTATGAAATACGAGTACTATGTGTTCTAAGACATTTCCTTCCAAATCGAGTCACGTTTCTATGGAAACGACAGGATTTTCTTTTGGGATACGACAATCACATTTCCGATCCACTAATCCTTCTTTACTGCATCCCTCACTCCCACACATTGACGAATTCACACGGAAAATGCGTCGCTATGAAATACGAGTACTATGTGTTCTAAGACATTTCCTTCTAAATCGAGTAACGTTTCTATGGAAACGACAGGACTTTCTTTTGGGATACGACAATCTCATTTCCGATCCACTAATCCTCCTTTACTGCATCCCTCACTCCCACACACTGACGAATTCACACGGAAATTCCGTCGCTATGAAATACGAGTACTATGTGTTCTAAGACATTTCCTTCTAAATCGAGTAACGTTTCTATGGAAACGACAGGATTTTCTTTTGAAATACGACAATCACATTTCCGATCCACTAATCCTTCTTTACTGCATCCCTCACTCCCACACACTGACGAATTCACACGGAAATTCCGTCGCTATGAAATACGAGTACTATGTGTTCTAAGACATTTCCTTCTAAATCGAGTAACGTTTCTATGGAAACGACAGGATTTTCTTTTGGGATACGACAATCTCATTTCCGATCCACTAATCCTTCTTTACTGCATCCCTCACTCCCAAACATTGACGAATTCACACGGAAAATGCGTCGCTATGAAATACGAGTACTATGTGTTCTAAGACATTTCCTTCTAAATCGAGTAACGTTTCTATGGAAGCGACAGGATTTTCTTTTGGGATACGAAAATCACATTTCTGATCCACTAATCCTTCTTTACTGCATCCCTCACTCCCACACACTGACGAATTCACACGGAAATTCCGTCGCTATGAAATACGAGTACTATGTGTTCTAAGACATTTCCTTCTAAATCGAGTAACGTTTCTATGGAAACGACAGGATTTTCTTTTGAAATACGACAATCACATTTCCGATCCACTAATCCTTCTTTACTGCATCCCTCACTCCCACACACTGACGAATTCACACGGAAATTCCGTCGCTATGAAATACGAGTACTATGTGTTCTAAGACATTTCCTTCTAAATCGAGTAACGTTTCTATGGAAACGACAGGATTTTCTTTTGGGATACGACAATCTCATTTCCGATCCACTAATCCTTCTTTACTGCATCCCTCACTCCCAAACATTGACGAATTCACACGGAAAATGCGTCGCTATGAAATACGAGTACTATGTGTTCTAAGACATTTCCTTCTAAATCGAGTAACGTTTCTATGGAAACGACAGGATTTTCTTTTGGGATACGACAATCTCATTTCCGATCCACTAATCCTTCTTTACTGCATCCCTCACTCCCAAACATTGACGAATTCACACGGAAAATGCGTCCCTATGAAATACGAGTACTATGTGTTCTAAGACATTTCCTTCTAAATCGAGTAACGTTTCTATGGAAACGACAGGATTTTCTTTTGGGATACGACAATCTCATTTCCGATCCACTAATCCTTCTTTACTGCATCCCTCACTCCCAAACATTGACGAATTCACACGGAAAATGCGTCGCTATGAAATACGAGTACTATGTTTTCTAAGACATTTCCTTCTAAATCGAGTAACGTTTCTATGGAAACGACAGGACTTTCTTTTGGGATACGACAATCTCATTTCCGATCCACTAATCCTTCTTTACTGCATCCCTCACTCCCACACACTGACGAATTCACACGGAAATTCCGTCGCTATGAAATACGTGTACTAGGTGTTCTAAGACATTTCCTTCTAAATCGAGTAACGTTTCTATGGAAACGACAGGATTTTCTTTTGAAATACGACAATCACATGTCCGATCCACTAATCCTTCTTTACTGCATCCCTCACTCCCACACACTGACGAATTCACACGGAAATTCCGTCGCTATGAAATACGAGTACTATGTGTTCTAAGACATTTCCTTCTAAATCGAGTAACGTTTCTATGGAAACGACAGGATTTTCTTTTGGGATACGACAATCTCATTTCCGATCCACTAATCCTTCTTTACTGCATCCCTCACTCCCAAACATTGACGAATTCACACGGAAAATGCGTCGCTATGAAATACGAGTACTATGTGTTCTAAGACATTTCCTTCTAAATCGAGTAACGTTTCTATGGAAACGACAGGATTTTCTTTTGGGATACGACAATCTCATTTCCGATCCACTAATCCTTCTTTACTGCATCCCTCACTCCCAAACATTGACGAATTCACACGGAAAATGCGTCGCTATGAAATACGAGTACTATGTGTTCTAAGACATTTCCTTCTAAATCGAGTAACGTTTCTATGGAAACGACAGGATTTTCTTTTGGGATACGACAATCTCATTTCCGATCCACTAATCCTTCTTTACTGCATCCCTCACTCCCAAACATTGACGAATTCACACGGAAATGCGTCGCTATGAAATACGAGTACTATGTGTTCTAAGACATTTCCTTCTAAATCGAGTAACGTTTCTATGGAAACGACAGGATTTTCTTTTGGGATACGACAATCTCATTTCCGATCCACTAATCCTTCTTTACTGCATCCCTCACTCCCAAACATTGACGAATTCACACGGAAAATGCGTCGCTATGAAATACGAGTACTACGTGTTCTAAGACATTTCCTTCTAAATCGAGTAACGTTTCTATGGAAACGACAGGATTTTCTTTTGGGATACGACAATCTCATTTCCGATCCACTAATCCTTCTTTACTGCATCCCTCACTCCCACACACTGACGAATTCACACGGAAATTCCGTCGCTATGAAATACGAGTACTATGTGTTCTAAGACATTTCCTTCTAAATCGAGTAACGTTTCTATGGAAACGACAGGATTTTCTTTTGGGATACGACAATCTCATTTCCGATCCACTAATCCTTCTTTACTGCATCCCTCACTCCCAAACATTGACGAATTCACACGGAAAATGCGTCGCTATGAAATACGAGTACTATGTGTTCTAAGACATTTCCTTCTAAATCGAGTAACGTTTCTATGGAAACGACAGGATTTTCTTTTGGGATACGACAATCTCATTTCCGATCCACTAATCCTTCTTTACTGCATCCCTCACTCCCAAACATTGACGAATTCACACGGAAAATGCGTCGCTATGAAATACGAGTACTATGTGTTCTAAGACATTTCCTTCTAAATCGAGTAACGTTTCTATGGAAACGACAGGATTTTCTTTTGGGATACGACAATCTCATTTCCGATCCACTAATCCTTCTTTACTGCATCCCTCACTCCCAAACATTGACGAATTCACACGGAAAATGCGTCGCTATGAAATACGAGTACTATGTGTTCTAAGACATTTCCTTCTAAATCGAGTAACGTTTCTATGGAAACGACAGGACTTTCTTTTGGGATACGACAATCTCATTTCCGATCCACTAATCCTTCTTTACTGCATCCCTCACTCCCACACACTGACGAATTCACACGGAAATTCCGTCGCTATGAAATACGAGTACTATGTGTTCTAAGACATTTCCTTCTAAATCGAGTAACGTTTCTATGGAAACGACAGGATTTTGTTTTGAAATACGACAATCACATTTCCGATCCACTAATCCTTCTTTACTGCATCCCTCACTCCCACACACTGACGAATTCACACGGAAATTCCGTCGCTATGAAATACGAGTACTATGTGTTCTAAGACATTTCCTTCTAAATCGAGTAACGTTTCTATGGAAACGACAGGATTATCTTTTGGGATACGACAATCTCATTTCCGATCCACTAATCCTTCTTTATTGCATCCCTCACTCCCTAACATTGACGAATTCACACGGAAATTGCGTCGCTATGAAATACGAGTACTATGTGTTCTAAGACATTTCCTTCTAAATCGAGTAACGTTTCGATGGAAACGACAGGAATTTCTTTTGGGATACGACAATCGCATTTCCGGTCCACTAATCCTTCTTTACTGAATCCCTCACTCCCACACATTAACGAATTCACACGGAAATTCCGTCGCTATGAAATACAAGTACTATGTGTTCTAAGACATTTCCTTCTAAATCGAGTAACGTCTCTATGGAAACGACAGGATTTTCTTTTGGGATACGACAATCTCATTTCCGATCCACTAATCCTACTTTACTGCATCCTACACTCCCAAACATTGACGAATTCACACGGAAATTGCGTCGCTATGAATTACGAGTACTATGTGTTCTAAGAGATTTCCTTCTAAATCGAGTAACGTTTCTATGGAGACGACAGGATTTTCTTTTGGGATACGGCAATCACATTTCCGATCCACTAATCCTTCTTTACTGCATCCCTCACTCCCAAACATTGACGAATTCACACGGAAATTCCGTCGCTATGAAATACGAGTACTATGTGTTCTAAGACATTTCCTTCTAAATCGAGTAACGTTTCTATGGAAACGACAGGATTTTCTTTTGGGATACGACAATCTCATTTCCGATCCACTAATCCTTCTTTACTGCATCTCTCACTCCCACACATTGACGAATTCACACGGAAATTGCTTCGCTATGAAATACGAGAACTATGTGTTCTAAGACATTTCCTTCTAAATCGAGTAACGTTTCTATGGAAGCGACAGGATTATCTTTTGGGATACGACAATCTCATTTCCGATTCACTAATCCTTCTTTACTGCATCCCTCACTCCCACACATTCACGAATTCACACGGAAATTGCGTCGCTATGAAATACGAGTACTATGTGTTCTAAGACATTTCCTTCTAAATCGAGTAACGTTTCTATGGAAACGACAGGATTTTCTTTTGGGATACGACAATCTCATTTCCGATCCACTAATCCTTCTTTACTGCATCCCTCACTCCCAAACATTGACGAATTCACACGGAAATTCCGTCTCTATGAAATACGAGTACTATATGTTCTAAGACATTTCCTTCTAAATCGAGTAACGTTTCTATGGAAACGACAGGATTTTCTTTTGGGATACGACAATCACATTTCCGATCCACTAATCCTTCTTTACTGCATCCCTCACTACCACACATTGACGAATTCACACGGAAATTGCGTCGCTATGAAATACGAGTACTATGTGTTCTAAGACATTTCCTTCTAAATCGAGTAACGTTTCTATGGAAACGACAGGACTTTCTTTTGGGGTACGACAATCTCATTTCCGATCCACTAATCCTTCTTTACTGCATCTCTCACTCCCACACATTGACGAATTCACACGGAAATTGCTTCGCTATGAAATACGAGAACTATGTGTTCTAAGACATTTCCTTCTAAATCGAGTAACGTTTCTATGGAAGCGACAGGATTTTCTTTTGGGATACGACAATCTCATTTCCGATTCACTAATCCTTCTTTACTGCATCCCTCACTCCCACACATTCACGAATTCACACGGAAATTGCGTCGCTATGAAATACGAGTACTATGTGTTCTAAGACATTTCCTTCTAAATCGAGTAACGTTTCTATGGAAACGACAGGATTTTCTTTTGGGATACGACAATCTCATTTCCGATCCACTAATCCTTCTTTACTGCATCCCTCACTCCCAAACATTGACGAATTCACACGGAAATTCCGTCTCTATGAAATACGAGTACTATATGTTCTAAGACATTTCCTTCTAAATCGAGTAACGTTTCTATGGAAACGACAGGATTTTCTTTTGGGATACGACAATCACATTTCCGATCCACTAATCCTTCTTTACTGCATCCCTCACTACCACACATTGACGAATTCACACGGAAATTGCGTCGCTATGAAATACGAGTACTATGTGTTCTAAGACGTTTCCTTCTAAATCGAGTAACGTTTCTATGGAAACGACAGGACTTTCTTTTGGGATACGACAATCTCATTTCCGATCCACTAATCCTTCTTTACTGCATCCCTCACTCCCACACATTGACGAATTCACACGGAAATTGCGTCGCTATGAAATACGAGTACTATGTGTTCTAAGACATTACCTTCTAAATCGAGTAACCTTTCTATGGAAACGACAGGATTTTCTTTTGGGATACGACAATCTCATTTCCGATCCACCAATCCTTCTTTACTGCATCCCTCACTCCCAAACATTGACGAATTCACACGGAAATTCCGTCTCTATGAAATACGAGTACTATATGTTCTAAGACATTTCCTTCTAAATCGAGTAACGTTTCTATGGAAACGACAGGATTTTCTTTTGGGATACGACAATCACATTTCCGATCCACTAATCCTTCTTTACTGCATCCCTCACTCCCACACATTGACGAATTCACACGGAAATTGCGTCGCTATGAAATACGAGTACTATGTGTTCTAAGACATTTTCTTCTAAACCGAGTAACGTTTCTATGGAAACGACAGGATTTTCTTTTGGGATACGACAATCACATTTCCGATCCACTAATCCTTGTTTAGTGCATCATTCACTCCCACACATTGACGAATTTACACGGAAATTGCGTCGCTATGAAATACGAGTACTATGTGTTCTAAGACATTTCCTTCTAAATCGAGTAACGTTTCTATGGAAACGACAGGATTTTCTTTTGGGATACGACAATCACATTTCCGATCCACTAATCCTTGTTTACTGCATCCCTCACTACCACACATTGACGAATTCACACGGAAATTCTGTCGCTATGATATACGATTACTATGTGTTCTAAGACATTAACTTCTAAATCGAGTAACGCTTCTATGGAAACGACAGGAATTTCTTTTGGGATACGACAATCTCATTTCCGATCCACTAATCCTTCTTTACTGCATCCCTCACTCCCACACATTCACGAATTCACACGTAAATTGCGTCGCTATGAAATACGAGTACTATGTGTTCTAAGACATTTCCTTCTAAATCGAGTAACGTTTCTATGGAAACGACAGGATTATCTTTTGGGATACGACAATCTCATTTCCGATCCACTAATCCTTCTTTATTGCATCCCTCACTCCCTAACATTGACGAATTCACACGGAAATTGCGTCGCTATGAAATACGAGTACTATGTGTTCTAAGACATTTCCTTCTAAATCGAGTAACGTTTCTATGGAAACGACAGGAATTTCTTTTGGGATACGACAATCGCATTTCCGGTCCACGAATCCTTCTTTACTGCATCCCTCACTCCCACACATTGACGAATTCACACGGAAATTCCGTCGCTATGAAATACGAGTACTATGTGTTCTAAGACATTTCCTTCTAAATCGAGTAACGTCTCTATGGAAACGACAGGATTTTCTTTTGGGATACGACAATCTCATTTCCGATCCACTAATCCTACTTTACTGCATCCCTCACTCCCAAACATTGACGAATTCACACGGAAATTGCGTCGCTGTGAAATACGAGTACTATGTGTTCTAAGAGATTTCCTTCTAAATCGAGTAACGTTTCTATGGAAACGACAGGATTTTCTTTTGGGATACGGCAATCACATTTCCGATCCACTAATCCTTCTTTACTGCATCCCTCACTCCCAAACATTGACGAATTCACACGGAAATTCCGTCGCTATGAAATACGAGTACTATGTGTTCTAAGACATTTCCTTCTAAATCGAGTAACGTTTCTATGGAAACGACAGGATTTTCTTTTGGGATACGACAATCTCATTTCCGATCCACTAATCCTTCTTTACTGCATATCTCACTCCCACACATTGACGAATTCACACGGAAATTGCTTCGCTATGAAATACGAGAACTATGTGTTCTAAGACATTTCCTTCTAAATCGAGTAACGTTTCTATGGAAGCGACAGGATTTTCTTTTGGGATACGACAATCTCATTTCCGATTCACTAAACCTTCTTTACTGCATCCCTCACTCCCACACATTCACGAATTCACACGGAAATTGCGTCGCTATGAAATACGAGTACTATGTGTTCTAAGACATTTCCTTCTAAATCGAGTAACGTTTCTATGGAAACGACAGGATTTTCTTTTGGGATACGACAATCTCATTTCCGATCCACTAATCCTTCTTTACTGCATCCCTCACTCCCAAACACTGACGAATTCACACGGAAATTCCGTCTCTATGAAATACGAGTACTATATGTTCTAAGACATTTCCTTCTAAATCGAGTAACGTTTCTATGGAAACGACAGGATTTTCTTTTGGGATACGACAATCACATTTCCGATCCACTAATCCTTCTTTACTGCATCCCTCACTCCCACACATTGACGAATTCACACGGTAATTGTGTCGCTATGAAATACGAGTACTATGTGTTCTAAGACATTTCCTTCTAAATCGAGTAATGTTTCTATGGAAACGACAGGATTTTCTTTTGGGATACGACAATCACATTTCCGATCCACTAATCCTTGTTTACTGCATCCCTCACTCCCACACATTGACGAATTCACACGGAAATTGCGTCGCTATGAAATACGAGTACTATGTGTTCTAAGACATTTCCTTCTAAATCGAGTAACGTTTCTATGGAAACGACAGGATTTTCTTTTGGGATACGACAATCTCATTTCCGATCCACTAATCCTTCTTTACTGCATCCCTCACTCCCACACATTGACGAATTCACACGGAAATTGCTTCGCTATGAAATACGAGAACTATGTGTTCTAAGACATTTCCTTCTAAATCGAGTAACGTTTCTATGGAAGCGACAGGATTTTCTTTTGGGATACGACAATCTCATTTCCGATTCACTAATCCTTCTTTACTGCATCCCTCACTCCCACACATTCACGAATTCACACGGAAATTGCGTCGCTATGAAATACGAGTACTATGTGTTCTAAGACATTTCCTTCTAAATCGAGTAACGTTTCTATGGAAACGACAGGATTTTCTTTTGGGATACGGCAATCACATTTTCGATCCACTAATCCTTGTTTACTGCATCCCTCACTCCCACACATTGACGAATTCACACGGAAATTGCGTCGCTATGAAATACGAGTACTATGTGTTCTAAGACATTTCCTTCTAAATCGAGTAACGTTTCTATGGAAACGACAGGATTTTCTTTTGGGATACGACAATCACATTTCCGATCCACTAATCCTTCTTTACTGCATCCCTCACTCCCACACATTGACGAATTTACACGGAAATTGCGTCGCTATGAAATACGAGTACTATGTGTTCTAAGACATTTCCTTCTAAATCGAGTAACGTTTCTATGGAAACGACAGGATTTTCTTTTGGGATACGACAATCACATTTCCGATCCACTAATCCTTGTTTACTGCATCCCTCACTACCACACATTGACGAATTCACACGGAAATTCTGTCGCTATGATATACGATTACTATGTGTTCTAAGACATTAACTTCTAAATCGAGTAACGCTTCTATGGAAACGACAGGAATTTCTTTTGGGATACGACAATCTCATTTCCGATCCACTAATCCTTCTTTACTGCATCCCTCACTCCCACACATTCACGAATTCACACGTAAATTGCGTCGCTATGAAATACGAGTACTATGTGTTCTAAGACATTTCCTTCTAAATCGAGTAACGTTTCTATGGAAACGACAGGATTATCTTTTGGGATACGACAATCTCATTTCCGATCCACTAATCCTTCTTTATTGCATCCCTCACTCCCTAACATTGACGAATTCACACGGAAATTGCGTCGCTATGAAATACGAGTACTATGTGTTCTAAGACATTTCCTTCTAAATCGAGTAACGTTTCTATGGAAACGACAGGAATTTCTTTTGGGATACGACAATCGCATTTCCGGTCCACGAATCCTTCTTTACTGCATCCCTCACTCCCACACATTGACGAATTCACACGGAAATTCCGTCGCTATGAAATACGAGTACTATGTGTTCTAAGACATTTCCTTCTAAATCGAGTAACGTCTCTATGGAAACGACAGGATTTTCTTTTGGGATACGACAATCTCATTTCCGATCCACTAATCCTACTTTACTGCATCCCTCACTCCCAAACATTGACGAATTCACACGGAAATTGCGTCGCTGTGAAATACGAGTACTATGTGTTCTAAGAGATTTCCTTCTAAATCGAGTAACGTTTCTATGGAAACGACAGGATTTTCTTTTGGGATACGGCAATCACATTTCCGATCCACTAATCCTTCTTTACTGCATCCCTCACTCCCAAACATTGACGAATTCACACGGAAATTCCGTCGCTATGAAATACGAGTACTATGTGTTCTAAGACATTTCCTTCTAAATCGAGTAACGTTTCTATGGAAACGACAGGATTTTCTTTTGGGATACGACAATCTCATTTCCGATCCACTAATCCTTCTTTACTGCATCTCTCACTCCCACACATTGACGAATTCACACGGAAATTGCTTCGCTATGAAATACGAGAACTATGTGTTCTAAGACATTTCCTTCTAAATCGAGTAACGTTTCTATGGAAGCGACAGGATTTTCTTTTGGGATACGACAATCTCATTTCCGATTCACTAAACCTTCTTTACTGCATCCCTCACTCCCACACATTCACGAATTCACACGGAAATTGCGTCGCTATGAAATACGAGTACTATGTGTTCTAAGACATTTCCTTCTAAATCGAGTAACGTTTCTATGGAAACGACAGGATTTTCTTTTGGGATACGACAATCTCATTTCCGATCCACTAATCCTTCTTTACTGCATCCCTCACTCCCAAACACTGACGAATTCACACGGAAATTCCGTCTCTATGAAATACGAGTACTATATGTTCTAAGACATTTCCTTCTAAATCGAGTAACGTTTCTATGGAAACGACAGGATTTTCTTTTGGGATACGACAATCACATTTCCGATCCACTAATCCTTCTTTACTGCATCCCTCACTCCCACACATTGACGAATTCACACGGTAATTGTGTCGCTATGAAATACGAGTACTATGTGTTCTAAGACATTTCCTTCTAAATCGAGTAATGTTTCTATGGAAACGACAGGATTTTCTTTTGGGATACGACAATCACATTTCCGATCCACTAATCCTTGTTTACTGCATCCCTCACTCCCACACATTGACGAATTCACACGGAAATTGCGTCGCTATGAAATACGAGTACTATGTGTTCTAAGACATTTCCTTCTAAATCGAGTAACGTTTCTATGGAAACGACAGGATTTTCTTTTGGGATACGACAATCTCATTTCCGATCCACTAATCCTTCTTTACTGCATCCCTCACTCCCACACATTGACGAATTCACACGGAAATTGCTTCGCTATGAAATACGAGAACTATGTGTTCTAAGACATTTCCTTCTAAATCGAGTAACGTTTCTATGGAAGCGACAGGATTTTCTTTTGGGATACGACAATCTCATTTCCGATTCACTAATCCTTCTTTACTGCATCCCTCACTCCCACACATTCACGAATTCACACGGAAATTGCGTCGCTATGAAATACGAGTACTATGTGTTCTAAGACATTTCCTTCTAAATCGAGTAACGTTTCTATGGAAACGACAGGATTTTCTTTTGGCATACGGCAATCACATTTTCGATCCACTAATCCTTGTTTACTGCATCCCTCACTCCCACACATTGACGAATTCACACGGAAATTGCGTCGCTATGAAATACGAGTACTATGTGTTCTAAGACATTTCCTTCTAAATCGAGTAACGTTTCTATGGAAACGACAGGATTTTCTTTTGGTATACGACAATCACATTTCCGATCCACTAATCCTTGTTTACTGCATCCCTCACTCCCACACATTGACGAATTCACACGGAAATTGCGTCGCTATGAAATACGAGTAGTATGTGTTCTAAGACATTTCCTTCTAAATCGAGTAACGTTTCTATGGAAACGACAGGATTTTCTTTTGGGATATGGCAATCACATTTCCGATCCACTAATCCTTCTTTACTGTATCCCTCACTCCCAAACATTTTAGAATTCACACGGAAATTCCGTCGCTATGAAATACGAGTACTATGTGTTCTAAGACATTTCCTTCTAAATCGAGTAACGTTTCTATGGAAACGACAGGATTTTCTTTTGAAATACGACAATCACATTTCCGATCCACTAATCCTTCTTTACTGCATCCCTCACTCCCACACACTGACGAATTCACACGGAATTTCCGTCGCTATGAAATACGAGTACTATGTGTTCTAAGACATTTCCTTCTAAATCGAGTAACGTTTCTATGGAAACGACAGGATTTTCTTTTGGGATACGACAATCTCATTTCCGATCCACTAATCCTTCTTTACTGCATCCCTCACTCCCAAACATTGACGAATTCACACGGAAAATGCGTCGCTATGAAATACGAGTACTATGTGTTCTAAGACATTTCCTTCTAAATCGAGTAACGTTTCTATGGAAACGACAGGATTTTCTTTTGGGATACGAAAATCACATTTCTGATCCACTAATCCTTCTTTACTGCATCCCTCACTCCCATACATTGACGAATTCACACGGAAATTGCGTCGCTATGAAATACGAGTACTATGTGTTCTAAGACATTACCTTCTAAATCGAGTAACGTTTCTATGGAAACGACAGGATTTTCTTTTGGGATACGACAATCTCATTTCCGATCCACTAATCCTTCTTTACTGCATCCCTCACTCCCAAACATTGACGAATTCACACGGAAATTCCGTCTCTATGAAATTCGAGTACTATATGTTCTAAGACATTTCCTTCTAAATCGAGTAACGTTTCTATGGAAACGACAGGATTTTCTTTTGGGATACGACAATCACATTTCCGATCCACTAATCCTTCTTTACTGCATCCCTCACTCCCACACATTGACGAATACACACGGAAATGGCGTCGCTATGATATACGAGTACTATGTGTTCTAAGACATTACCTTCTAAATCGAGTAACGTTTCTATGGAAACGACAGGATTTTCTTTTGGGATACGACAACCTCATTTCCGATCCACTAATCCTTCTTTACTGCATCCCTCACTCCCCAACATTGACGAATTCACACGGAAATTCCGTCGCTATGAAATACGAGTACTATATGTTCTAAGACATTTCCTTCTAAATCGAGTAACGTTTCTATGGAAACGACAGGATTTTCTTTTGGGATACGACAATCACATTTCCGATCCACTAATCCTTCTTTACTGCATCCCTCACTCCCACACATTGACGAATACACACGGAAATTGCGTCGCTATGAAATACGAGTACTATGTGTTCTAAGACATTACCCTCTAAATCGAGTAACGTTTCTATGGAAACGACAGGATTTTCTTTTGGGATACGACAATCTCATTTCCGATCCACTAATCCTTCTTTACTGCATCCCTCACTCCCAAACATTGACGAATTCACACGGAAATTCCGTCTCTATGAAACACGAGTACTATATGTTCTAAGACATTTCCTTCTAAATCGAGTAACGTTTCTATGGAAACGACTGGATTTTCTTTTGGGATACGACAATCACATTTCCGATCCACTAATCCTTGTTTACTGCATCCCTCACTACCACACATTGACGAATTCACACGGAAATTCTGTCGCTATGATATACGAGTACTATGTGTTCTAAGACATTTCCTTCTAAATCGAGTAACGTTTCTATGGAAACGACAGGAATTTCTTTTGGGATACGACAATCTCATTTCCGATCCACTAATCCTTCTTTACTGCATCCCTCACTCCCACACATTCACGAATTCACACGTAAATTGCGTCGCTATGAAATACGAGTACTATGTGTTCTAAGACATTTCCTTCTAAATCGAGTAACGTTTCTATGGAAACGACAGGATTATGTTTTTGGGATACGACAATCTCATTTCCGATCCACTAATCCTTCTTTATTGCATCCCTCACTCCCTAACATTGACGAATTCACACGGAAATTGCGTCGCTATGAAATACGAGTACTATGTGTTCTAAGACATTTCCTTCTAAATCGAGTAACGTTTCTATGGAAACGACAGGAATTTCTTTTGGGATACGACAATCGCATTTCCGGTCCACTAATCCTTCTGTACTTCATCCCTCACTCCCACACATTGACGAATTCACACGGAAATTGCGTCGCTATGAAATACGAGTACTATGTGTTCTAAGACATTTCCTTCTAAATCGAGTAACGTCTCTATGGAAACGACAGGATTTTCTTTTGGGATACGACAATCTCATTGCCGATCCACTAATCCTACTTTACTGCAACCCTCACTCCCAAACATTGACGAATTCACACGGAAATTGCGTCGCTATGAAATACGAGTACTATGTGATCTAAGAGATTTCCTAATAAATCGAGTAACGTTTCTATGGAAACGACAGGAATTTCTTTTGGGATACGGCAATCACATTTCCGATCCACTAATCCTTCTTTACTGCATCCCTCACTCCCAAACATTGACGAATTCACACGGAAATTCCGTCGCTATGAAATACGAGTACTATGTGTTCTAAGACATTTCCTTCTAAATCGAGTAACGTTTCTATGGAAGCGACAGGATTTTCTTTTGGGATACGACAATCTCATTTCCGATCCACTAATCCTTCTTTACTGCATCCCTCACTCCCACACATTGACGAATTCACACGGAAATTGCTTCGCTATGAAATACGAGTACTATGTGTTCTAAGACATTTCCTTCTAAATCGAGTAACGTTTCTATGGAAGCGACAGGATTTTCTTTTGGGATACGACAATCTCATTTCCGATTCACTAATCCTTCTTTACTGCATCCCTCACTCCCACACATTCACGAATTCACACGGAAATTGCGTCGCTATGAAATACGAGTACTATGTGTTCTAAGAAATTTCCTTCTAATTCGAGTAACGTTTCTATGGAAACGACAGGATTTTCTTTTGGGATACGACAATCTCATTTCCGATCCACTAATCCTTCTTTACTGCATCCCTCACTCCCAAACATTGACGAATTCACACGGAAATTCCGTCTCTATGATATACGAGTACTATATGTTCTAAGACATTTCCTTCTAAATCGAGTAACGTTTCTATGGTAACGACAGGATTTTCTTTTGGGGTACGACAATCACATTTCCGATCCACTAATCCTTCTTTACTGCATCCCTCACTCCCACACATTGACGAATTCACACGGTAATTGTGTCGCTATGAAATACGAGTACTATGTGTTCTAAGACATTTCCTTCTAAATCGAGTAACGTTTCTATGGAAACGACAGGATTTTCTTTTGGGATACGACAATCACATTTCCGATCCACTAATCCTTGTTTAGTGCATCCCTCACTCCCACACATTGACGAATTCACACGGAAATTGCGTCGCTATGAAATACGAGTACTATGTGTTCTAAGACATTTCCTTCTAAACCGAGTAACGTTTCTATGGAAACGACAGGATTTTCTTTTGGGATACGACAATCACATTTCCGATCCACTAATCCTTGTTTACTGCATCCCTCACTCCCACACATTGACGAATTCACACGGAAATTTCGTCGCTATGAAATACGAGTACTATGTGTTCTAAGACATTTCCTTCTAAATCGAGTAACGTTTCTATGGAAACGACAGGATTTTCTTTTGGGATACGGCAATCACATTTCCGATCCACTAATCCTTCTTTACTGCATCCCTCACTCCCAAACATTTTAGAATTCACACGGAAATTCCGTCGCTATGAAATACGAGTACTATGAGTTCTAAGACATTTCCTTCTAAATCGAGTAACGTTTCTATGGAAACGACAGGAATTTCTTTTGGGATACGACAATCTCATTTCCGATCCACTAATCCTTCTTTACTGCATCCCTCACTCCCACACATTCACGATTCACACGTAAATTGCGTCGCTATGAAATACGAGTACTATGTGTTCTAAGACATTTCCTTCTAAATCGAGTAACGTTTCTATGGAAACGACAGGATTATCTTTTGGGATACGACAATCTCATTTCCGATCCACTAATCCTTCTTTATTGCATCCCTCACTCCCTAACATTGACGAATTCACACGGAAATTGCGTCGCTATGAAATAAGCGTACTATGTGTTCTAAGACATTTCCTTCTAAATCGAGTAACGTTTCTATGGAAACGACAGGAATTTCTTTTGGGATACGACAATCTCATTTCCGATTCACTAATCCTTCTTTACTGCATCCCTCACTCCCACACATTGACGAATTCACACGGAAATTGCGTCGCTATGAAATACGAGTACTATGTGTTCTAAGACATTTTCTTCTAAACCGAGTAACGTTTCTATGGAAACGACAGGATTTTCTTTTGGGATACGACAATCACATTTCCGATCCACTAATCCTTGTTTAGTGCATCCCTCACTCCCACACATTGACGAATTTACACGGAAATTGCGTCGCTATGAAATACGAGTACTATGTGTTCTAAGACATTTCCTTCTAAATCGAGTAACGTTTCTATGGAAACGACAGGATTTTCTTTTGGGATACGACAATCACATTTCCGATCCACTAATCCTTGTTTACTGCATCCCTCACTACCACACATTGACGAATTCACACGGAAATTCTGTCGCTATGATATACGATTACTATGTGTTCTAAGACATTTCTTTCTAAATCGAGTAACGTTTCTATGGAAACGACAGGAATTTCTTTTGGGATACGACAATCTCATTTCCGATCCACTAATCCTTCTTTACTGCATCCCTCACTCCCACACATTCACGAATTCACACGTAAATTGCGTCGCTATGAAATACGAGTACTATGTGTTCTAAGACATTTCCTTCTAAATCGAGTAACGTTTCTATGGAAACGACAGGATTATCTTTTGGGATACGACAATCTCATTTCCGATCCACTAATCCTTCTTTATTGCATCCCTCACTCCCTAACATTGACGAATTCACACGGAAATTGCGTCGCTATGAAATACGAGTACTATGTGTTCTAAGACATTTCCTTCTAAATCGAGTAACGTTTCTATGGAAACGACAGGAATTTCTTTTGGGATACGACAATCGCATTTCCGGTCCACTAATCCTTCTTTACTGAAACCCTCACTCCCACACATTGACGAATTCACACGGAAATTCCGTCGCTATGAAATACAAGTACTATGTGTTCTAAGACATTTCCTTCTAAATCGAGTAACGTCTCTATGGAAACGACAGGATTTTCTTTTGGGATACGACAATCTCATTTCCGATCCACTAATCCTTCTTTACTGCATCCCTCACTCCCAAACATTGACGAATTCACACGGAAATTCCGTCGCTGTGAAATACGAGTACTATGTGTTCTAAGACATTTCCTTCTAAATCGAGTAACGTTTCTATGGAAACGACAGGATTTTCTTTTGGGATACGACAATCTCATTTCCGATCCACTAATCCATCTTTACTGCATCTCTCACTCCCACACATTGACGAATTCACACGGAAATTGCTTCGCTATGAAATACGAGAACTATGTGTTCTAAGACATTTCCTTCTAAATCGAGTAACGTTACTATGGAAGCGACAGGATTTTCTTTTGGGATACGACAATCTCATTTCCGATTCACTAATCCTTCTTTACTGCATCCCTCACTCCCACACATTCACGAATTCACACGGAAATTGCGTCGCTATGAAATACGAGTACTATGTGTTCTAAGACATTTCCTTCTAAATCGAGTAACGTTTCTATGGAAACGACAGGATTTTCTTTTGGGATACGACAATCTCATTTCCGATCCACTAATCCTTCTTTACTGCATCCCTCACTCCCAAACATTGACGAATTCACACGGAAATTCCGTCTCTATGAAATACGAGTACTATATGTTCTAAGACATTTCCTTCTAAATCGAGTAACGTTTCTATGGAAACGACAGGATTTCCTTTTGGGATACGACAATCACATTTCCGATCCACTAATCCTTCTTTACTGCATCCCTCACTACCACACATTGACGAATTCACACGTAAATTGCGTCGCTATGAAATACGAGTACTATGTGTTCTAAGACGTTTCCTTCTAAATCGAGTAACGTTTCTATGGAAACGAAAGGACTTTCTTTTGGGATACGACAATCTCATTTCCGATCCACTAATCCTTCTTTACTGCATCCCTCACTCCCACACATTGACGAATACACACGGAAATTGCGTCGCTATGAAATACGAGTACTATGTGTTCTAAGACATTACCTTCTAAATCGAGTAACGTTTCTATGGAAACGACAGGATTTTCTTTTGGGATACGACAATCTCATTTCCGATCCACCAATCCTTCTTTACTGCATCCCTCACTCCCAAACATTGACGAATTCACACGGAAATTCCGTCTCTATGAAATACGAGTACTATATGTTCTAAGACATTTCCTTCTAAATCGAGTAACGTTTCTATGGAAACGACAGGATTTTCTTTTGGGATACGACAATCACATTTCCGATCCACTAATCCTTCTTTACTGCATCCCTCACTCCCACACATTGACGAATTCACACGGAAATTGCGTCGCTATGAAATACGAGTACTATGTGTTCTAAGACATTTTCTTCTAAACCGAGTAACGTTTCTATGGAAACGACAGGATTTTCTTTTGGGATACGACAATCACATTTCCGATCCACTAATCCTTGTTTAGTGCATCATTCACTCCCACACATTGACGAATTTACACGGAAATTGCGTCGCTATGAAATACGAGTACTATGTGTTCTAAGACATTTCCTTCTAAATCGAGTAACGTTTCTATGGAAACGACAGGATTTTCTTTTGGGATACGACAATCACATTTCCGATCCACTAATCCTTGTTTACTGCATCCCTCACTACCACACATTGACGAATTCACACGGAAATTCTGTCGCTATGATATACGATTACTATGTGTTCTAAGACATTAACTTCTAAATCGAGTAACGCTTCTATGGAAACGACAGGAATTTCTTTTGGGATACGACAATCTCATTTCCGATCCACTAATCCTTCTTTACTGCATCCCTCACTCCCACACATTCACGAATTCACACGTAAATTGCGTCGCTATGAAATACGAGTACTATGTGTTCTAAGACATTTCCTTCTAAATCGAGTAACGTTTCTATGGAAACGACAGGATTATCTTTTGGGATACGACAATCTCATTTCCGATCCACTAATCCTTCTTTATTGCATCCCTCACTCCCTAACATTGACGAATTCACACGGAAATTGCGTCGCTATGAAATACGAGTACTATGTGTTCTAAGACATTTCCTTCTAAATCGAGTAACGTTTCTATGGAAACGACAGGAATTTCTTTTGGGATACGACAATCGCATTTCCGGTCCACTAATCCTTCTTTACTGAAACCCTCACTCCCACACATTGACGAATTCACACGGAAATTCCGTCGCTATGAAATACAAGTACTATGTGTTCTAAGACATTTCCTTCTAAATCGAGTAACGTCTCTATGGAAACGACAGGATTTTCTTTTGGGATACGACAATCTCATTTCCGATCCACTAATCCTTCTTTACTGCATCCCTCACTCCCAAACATTGACGAATTCACACGGAAATTCCGTCGCTGTGAAATACGAGTACTATGTGTTCTAAGACATTTCCTTCTAAATCGAGTAACGTTTCTATGGAAACGACAGGATTTTCTTTTGGGATACGACAATCTCATTTCCGATCCACTAATCCTTCTTTACTGCATCTCTCACTCCCACACATTGACGAATTCACACGGAAATTGCTTCGCTATGAAATACGAGAACTATGTGTTCTAAGACATTTCCTTCTAAATCGAGTAACGTTACTATGGAAGCGACAGGATTTTCTTTTGGGATACGACAATCTCATTTCCGATTCACTAATCCTTCTTTACTGCATCCCTCACTCCCACACATTCACGAATTCACACGGAAATTGCGTCGCTATGAAATACGAGTACTATGTGTTCTAAGACATTTCCTTCTAAATCGAGTAACGTTTCTATGGAAACGACAGGATTTTCTTTTGGGATACGACAATCTCATTTCCGATCCACTAATCCTTCTTTACTGCATCCCTCACTCCCAAACATTGACGAATTCACACGGAAATTCCGTCTCTATGAAATACGAGTACTATATGTTCTAAGACATTTCCTTCTAAATCGAGTAACGTTTCTATGGAAACGACAGGATTTTCTTTTGGGATACGACAATCACATTTCCGATCCACTAATCCTTCTTTACTGCATCCCTCACTACCACACATTGACGAATTCACACGTAAATTGCGTCGCTATGAAATACGAGTACTATGTGTTCTAAGACGTTTCCTTCTAAATCGAGTAACGTTTCTATGGAAACGAAAGGACTTTCTTTTGGGATACGACAATCTCATTTCCGATCCACTAATCCTTCTTTACTGCATCCCTCACTCCCACACATTGACGAATACACACGGAAATTGCGTCGCTATGAAATACGAGTACTATGTGTTCTAAGACATTACCTTCTAAATCGAGTAACGTTTCTATGGAAACGACAGGATTTTCTTTTGGGATACGACAATCTCATTTCCGATCCACCAATCCTTCTTTACTGCATCCCTCACTCCCAAACATTGACGAATTCACACGGAAATTCCGTCTCTATGAAATACGAGTACTATATGTTCTAAGACATTTCCTTCTAAATCGAGTAACGTTTCTATGGAAACGACAGGATTTTCTTTTGGGATACGACAATCACATTTCCGATCCACTAATCCTTCTTTACTGCATCCCTCACTCCCACACATTGACGAATTCACACGGAAATTGCGTCGCTATGAAATACGAGTACTATGTGTTCTAAGACATTTTCTTCTAAACCGAGTAACGTTTCTATGGAAACGACAGGATTTTCTTTTGGGATACGACAATCACATTTCCGATCCACTAATCCTTGTTTAGTGCATCATTCACTCCCACACATTGACGAATTTACACGGAAATTGCGTCGCTATGAAATACGAGTACTATGTGTTCTAAGACATTTCCTTCTAAATCGAGTAACGTTTCTATGGAAACGACAGGATTTTCTTTTGGGATACGACAATCACATTTCCGATCCACTAATCCTTGTTTACTGCATCCCTCACTACCACACATTGACGAATTCACACGGAAATTCTGTCGCTATGATATACGATTACTATGTGTTCTAAGACATTAACTTCTAAATCGAGTAACGCTTCTATGGAAACGACAGGAATTTCTTTTGGGATACGACAATCTCATTTCCGATCCACTAATCCTTCTTTACTGCATCCCTCACTCCCACACATTCACGAATTCACACGTAAATTGCGTCGCTATGAAATACGAGTACTATGTGTTCTAAGACATTTCCTTCTAAATCGAGTAACGTTTCTATGGAAACGACAGGATTATCTTTTGGGATACGACAATCTCATTTCCGATCCACTAATCCTTCTTTATTGCATCCCTCACTCCCTAACATTGACGAATTCACACGGAAATTCCGTCGCTATGAAATACGAGTACTATGTGTTCTAAGACATTTCCTTCTAAATCGAGTAACGTTTCTATGGAAACGACAGGAATTTCTTTTGGGATACGACAATCGCATTTCCGGTCCACGAATCCTTCTTTACTGCATCCCTCACTCCCACACATTGACGAATTCACACGGAAATTCCGTCGCTATGAAATACGAGTACTATGTGTTCTAAGACATTTCCTTCTAAATCGAGTAACGTCTCTATGGAAACGACAGGATTTTCTTTTGGGATACGACAATCTCATTTCCGATCCACTAATCCTACTTTACTGCATCCCTCACTCCCAAACATTGACGAATTCACACGGAAATTGCGTCGCTGTGAAATACGAGTACTATGTGTTCTAAGAGATTTCCTTCTAAATCGAGTAACGTTTCTATGGAAACGACAGGATTTTCTTTTGGGATACGGCAATCACATTTCCGATCCACTAATCCTTCTTTACTGCATCCCTCACTCCCAAACATTGACGAATTCACACGGAAATTCCGTCGCTATGAAATACGAGTACTATGTGTTCTAAGACATTTCCTTCTAAATCGAGTAACGTTTCTATGGAAACGACAGGATTTTCTTTTGGGATACGACAATCTCATTTCCGATCCACTAATCCTTCTTTACTGCATCTCTCACTCCCACACATTGACGAATTCACACGGAAATTGCTTCGCTATGAAATACGAGAACTATGTGTTCTAAGACATTTCCTTCTAAATCGAGTAACGTTTCTATGGAAGCGACAGGATTTTCTTTTGGGATACGACAATCTCATTTCCGATTCACTAAACCTTCTTTACTGCATCCCTCACTCCCACACATTCACGAATTCACATTGAAATTGCGTCGCTATGATATACGAGTACTATGTGTTCTAAGTCATTTCCTTCTAAATCGAGTAACGTTTCTATGGAAACGACAGGATTTTTTTTTGGGATACGACAATCTCATTTCCGATCCACTAATCCTTCTTTACTGCATCCAACACTCCCAAACACTGACGAATTCACACGGAAATTCCGTCTCTATGAAATACGAGTACTATATGTTCTAAGACATTTCCTTCTAAATCGAGTAACGTTTCTATGGAAACGACAGGATTTTCTTTTGGGATACGACAATCACATTTCCGATCCACTAATCCTTCTTTACTGCATCCCTCACTCCCACACATTGACGAATTCACACGGTAATTGTGTCGCTATGAAATACGAGTACTATGTGTTCTAAGACATTTCCTTCTAAATCGAGTAATGTTTCTATGGAAACGACAGGATTTTCTTTTGGGATACGACAATCACATTTCCGATCCACTAATCCTTGTTTACTGCATCCCTCACTCCCACACATTGACGAATTCACACGGAAATTGCGTCGCTATGAAATACGAGTACTATGTGTTCTAAGACATTTCCTTCTAAATCGAGTAACGTTTCTATGGAAACGACAGGATTTTCTTTTGGGATACGACAATCACATTTCCGATCCACTAATCCTTGTTTACTGCATCCCTCACTCCCACACATTGACGAATTCACACGGAAATTGCGTCGCTATGAAATACGAGTACTATGTGTTCTAAGACATTTCCTTCTAAATCGAGTAACGTTTCTATGGAAACGACAGGATTTTCTTTTGGGATACGGCAATCACATTTCCGATCCACTAATCCTTCTTTACTGCATCCCTCACTCCCAAACATTTTAGAATTCACACGGAAATTCCGTCGCTATGAAATACGAGTACTATGTGTTCTAAGACATTTCCTTCTAAATCGAGTAACGTTTCTATGGACACGACAGGAATTTCTTTTGGGATACGACAATCTCATTTCCGATCCACTAATCCTTCTTTACTGCATCCCTCACTCCCACACATTCACGATTCACACGTCAATTGCGTCGCTATGAAATACGAGTACTATGTGTTCTAAGACATTTCCTTCTAAATCGAGTAACGTTTCTATGGAAACGACAGGATTATCTTTTGGGATACGACAATCTCATTTCCGATCCACTAATCCTTCTTTATTGCATCCCTCACTCCCTAACATTGACGAATTCACACGGAGATTGCGTCGCTATGAAATACGAGTACTATGTGTTCTAAGACATTTCCTTCTAAATCGAGTAACGTTTCTATGGAAACGACAGGAATTTCTTTTGGGATACGACAATCGCATTTCCGGTCCACTAATCCTTCTTTACTGCATCCCTCACTCCCACAAATTGACGAATTCACACGGAAATTCCGTCGCTATGAAATACGAGTACTATGTGTTCTAAGACATTTTCTTCTAAATCGAGTAACGTCTCTATGGAAACGACAGGATTTTCTTTTGGGATACAACAATCTCATTTCCGATCCACTAATCCTACTTACTGCATCCCTCACTCCCAAACATTGACGAATTCACACGGAAATTGCGTCGCTATGAAATACGAGTACTATGTGTTCTAAGGGATTTCCTTCTAAATCGAGTAACGTTTCTATGGAAACGACAGGATTTTCTTCTGGGATACGGCAATCACATTTCCGATCCACTAATCCTTCTTTACTGCATCCCTCACTCCCAAACATTGACGAATTCACACGGAAATTGCGTCGCTATGAAATACGAGTACTATGTGTTCTAAGACATTTCCTTCTAAATCGAGTAACGTTTCTATGGAAACGACAGGATTTTCTTTTGGGATACGACAATCTCATTTCCGATCCACTAATCCTTCTTTACTGCATCCCTCACTCCCACACATTGACGAATTCACACGGAAATTGCTTCGCTATGAAATACGAGAACTATGTGTTCTAAGACATTTCCTTCTAAATCGAGTAACGTTTCTATGGAAGCGACAGGATTTTCTTTTGGGATACGACAATCTCATTTCCGATTCACTAATCCTTCTTTACTGCATCCCTCACTCCCACACATTCACGAATTCACACGGAAATTGCGTCGCTATGAAATACGAGTACTATGTGTTCTAAGACATTTCCTTCTAAATCGAGTAACGTTTCTATGG
Source organism: Schistocerca piceifrons (assembly GCF_021461385.2). Taxonomy (NCBI): domain Eukaryota; kingdom Metazoa; phylum Arthropoda; class Insecta; order Orthoptera; family Acrididae; genus Schistocerca; species Schistocerca piceifrons. Next base: position 599,967,103 of record NC_060144.1, on the reverse strand, counting down.
AAACGACAGGATTTTCTTTTGGGAAACGGCAATCACATTTTCGATCCACTAATCCTTGTTTACTGCATCCCTCACTCCCACACATTGACGAATTCACACGGAAATTGCGTCGCTATGAAATACGAGTACTATGTGTTCTAAGACATTTCCTTCTAAATCGAGTAACGTTTCTATGGAAACGACAGGATTTTCTTTTGGGATACGACAATCACATTTCCGATCCACTAATCCTTGTTTACTGCATCCCTCACTCCCACACATTGACGAATTCACACGGAAATTGCGTCGCTATGAAATACGAGTACTATGTGTTCTAAGACATTTCCTTCTAAATCGAGTAACGTTTCTATGGAAACGACAGGATTTTCTTTTGGGATACGGCAATCACATTTCCGATCCACTAATCCTTCTTTACTGCATCCCTCACTCCCAAACATTTTAGAATTCACACGGAAATTCCGTCGCTATGAAATACGAGTACTATGTGTTCTAAGACATTTCCTTCTAAATCGAGTAACGTTTCTATGGACACGACAGGAATTTCTTTTGGGATACGACAATCTCATTTCCGATCCACTAATCCTTCTTTACTGCATCCCTCACTCCCACACATTCACGATTCACACGTAAATTGCGTCGCTATGAAATACGAGTACTATGTGTTCTAAGACATTTCCTTCTAAATCGAGTAACGTTTCTATGGAAACGACAGGATTATCTTTTGGGATACGACAATCTCATTTCCGATCCACTAATCCTTCTTTATTGCATCCCTCACTCCCTAACATTGACGAATTCACACGGAGATTGCGTCGCTATGAAATACGAGTACTATGTGTTCTAAGACATTTCCTTCTAAATCGAGTAACGTTTCTATGGAAACGACAGGAATTTCTTTTGGGATACGACAATCGCATTTCCGGTCCACTAATCCTTCTTTACTGCATCCCGCACTCCCACACATTGACGAATTCACACGGAAATTCCGTCGCTATGAAATACGAGTACTATGTGTTCTAAGACATTTCCTTCTAAATCGAGTAACGTCTCTATGGAAACGACAGGATTTTCTTTTGGGATACAACAATCTCATTTCCGATCCACTAATCCTACTTACTGCATCCCTCACTCCCAAACATTGACGAATTCACACGGAAATTGCGTCGCTATGAAATACGAGTACTATGTGTTCTAAGGGATTTCCTTCTAAATCGAGTAACGTTTCTATGGAAACGACAGGATTTTCTTCTGGGATACGGCAATCACATTTCCGATCCACTAATCCTTCTTTACTGCATCCCTCACTCCCAAACATTGACGAATTCACACGGAAATTGCGTCGCTATGAAATACGAGTACTATGTGTTCTAAGACATTTCCTTCTAAATCGAGTAACGTTTCTATGGAAACGACAGGATTTTCTTTTGGGATACGACAATCTCATTTCCGATCCACTAATCCTTCTTTACTGCATCCCTCACTCCCACACATTGACGAATTCACACGGAAATTGCTTCGCTATGAAATACGAGAACTATGTGTTCTAAGACATTTCCTTCTAAATCGAGTAACGTTTCTATGGAAGCGACAGGATTTTCTTTTGGGATACGACAATCTCATTTCCGATTCACTAATCCTTCTTTACTGCATCCCTCACTCCCACACATTCACGAATTCACACGGAAATTGCGTCGCTATGAAATACGAGTACTATGTGTTCTAAGACATTTCCTTCTAAATCGAGTAACGTTTCTATGGAAACGACAGGATTTTCTTTTGGGATACGGCAATCACATTTTCGATCCACTAATCCTTGTTTACTGCATCCCTCACTCCCACACATTGACGAATTCACACGGAAATTGCGTCGCTATGAAATACGAGTACTATGTGTTCTAAGACATTTCCTTCTAAATCGAGTAACGTTTCTATGGAAACGACAGGATTTTCTTTTGGGATACGACAATCACATTTCCGATCCACTAATCCTTGTTTACTGCATCCCTCACTCCCACACATTGACGAATTCACACGGAAATTGCGTCGCTATGAAATACGAGTACTATGTGTTCTAAGACATTTCCTTCTAAATCGAGTAACGTTTCTATGGAAACGACAGGATTTTCTTTTGGGATATGGCAATCACATTTCCGATCCACTAATCCTTCTTTACTGCATCCCTCACTCCCAAACATTTTAGAATTCACACGGAAATTCCGTCGCTATGAAATACGAGTACTATGTGTTCTAAGACATTTCCTTCTAAATCGAGTAACGTTTCTATGGAAACGACAGGATTTTCTTTTGAAATACGACAATCACATTTCCGATCCACTAATCCTTCTTTACTGCATCCCTCACTCCCACACACTGACGAATTCACACGGAATTTCCGTCGCTATGAAATACGAGTACTATGTGTTCTAAGACATTTCCTTCTAAATCGAGTAACGTTTCTATGGAAACGACAGGATTTTCTTTTGGGATACGACAATCTCATTTCCGATCCACTAATCCTTCTTTACTGCATCCCTCACTCCCAAACATTGACGAATTCACACGGAAAATGCGTCGCTATGAAATACGAGTACTATGTGTTCTAAGACATTTCCTTCTAAATCGAGTAACGTTTCTATGGAAACGACAGGATTTTCTTTTGGGATACGAAAATCACATTTCTGATCCACTAATCCTTCTTTACTGCATCCCTCACTCCCATACATTGACGAATTCACACGGAAATTGCGTCGCTATGAAATACGAGTACTATGTGTTCTAAGACATTACCTTCTAAATCGAGTAACGTTTCTATGGAAACGACAGGATTTTCTTTTGGGATACGACAACCTCATTTCCGATCCACTAATCCTTCTTTACTGCATCCCTCACTCCCAAACATTGACGAATTCACACGGAAATTCCGTCGCTATGAAATACGAGTACTATATGTTCTAAGACATTTCCTTCTAAATCGAGTAACGTTTCTATGGAAACGACAGGATTTTCTTTTGGGATACGACAATCACATTTCCGATCCACTAATCCTTCTTTACTGCATCCCTCACTCCCACACATTGACGAATACACACGGAAATTGCGTCGCTATGAAATACGAGTACTATGTGTTCTAAGACATTACCCTCTAAATCGAGTAACGTTTCTATGGAAACGACAGGATTTTCTTTTGGGATACGACAATCTCATTTCCGATCCACTAATCCTTCTTTACTGCATCCCTCACTCCCAAACATTGACGAATTCACACGGAAATTCCGTCTCTATGAAATACGAGTACTATATGTTCTAAGACATTTCCTTCTAAATCGAGTAACGTTTCTATGGAAACGACTGGATTTTCTTTTGGGATACGACAATCACATTTCCGATCCACTAATGCTTCTTTACAGCATCCCTCACTCCCACACATTGACGAATTCACACGGAAATTGCGTCGCTATGAAATACGAGTACTATGTGTTCTAAGACTTTTTCTTCTAAACCGAGTAACGTTTCTATGGAAACGACAGGATTTTCTTTTGGGATACGACAATCACATTTCCGATCCACTAATCCTTGTTTAGTGCATCCCTCACTCCCACACATTGACGAATTCACATTGAAATTGCGTCGCTATGAAATACGAGTACTATGTGTTCTAAGACATTTCCTTCTAAATCGAGTAACGTTTCTATGGAAACGACAGGATTTTCTTTTGGGATACGGCAATCACATTTCCGATCCACTAATCCTTGTTTACTGCATCCCTCACTACCACACATTGACGAATTCACACGGAAATTCTGTCGCTATGATATACGAGTACTATGTGTTCTAAGACATTTCCTTCTAAATCGAGTAACATTTCTATGGAAACGACAGGAATTTCTTTTGGGATACGACAATCTCATTTCCGATCCACTAATCCTTCTTTACTGCATCCCTCACTCCCACACATTCACGAATTCACACGTAAATTGCGTCGCTATGAAATACGAGTACTATGTGTTCTAAGACATTTCCTTCTAAATCGAGTAACGTTTCTATGGAAACGACAGGATTATGTTTTTGGGATACGACAATCACATTTCCGATCCACTAATCCTTCTTTATTGCATACCTCACTCCCTAACATTGACGAATTCACACGGAAATTGCGTCGCTATGAAATACGAGTACTATGTGTTCTAAGACATTTCCTTCTAAATCGAGTAACGTTTCTATGGAAACGACAGGAATTTCTTTTGGGATACGACAATCGCATTTCCGGTCCACTAATCCTTCTGTACTGCATCCCTCACTCCCACACATTGACGAATTCACACGGAAATTCCGTCGCTATGAAATACGAGTACTATGTGTTCTAAGACATTTCCTTCTAAATCGAGTAACGTCTCTATGGAAACGACAGGATTTTCTTTTGGGATACGACAATCTCATTGCCGATCCACTAATCCTACTTTACTGCAACCCTCACTCCCAAACATTGACGAATTCACACGGAAATTGCGTCGCTATGAAATACGAGTACTATGTGTTCTAAGAGATTTCCTAATAAATCGAGTAACGTTTCTATGGAAACGACAGGAATTTCTTTTGGGATACGGCAATCACATTTCCGATCCACTAAACCTTCTTTACTGCATCCCTCACTCCCAAACATTGACGAATTCACACGGAAATTCCGTCGCTATGAAATACGAGTACTATGTGTTCTAAGACATTTCCTTCTAAATCGAGTAACGTTTCTATGGAAGCGACAGGATTTTCTTTTGGGATACGACAATCTCATTTCCGATCCACTAATCCTTCTTTACTGCATCCCTCACTCCCACACATTGACGAATTCACACGGAAATTGCTTCGCTATGAAATACGAGAACTATGTGTTCTAAGACATTTCCTTCTAAATTGAGTAACGTTTCTATGGAAGCGACAGGATTTTCTTTTGGGATACGACAATCTCATTTCCGATTCACTAATCCTTCTTTACTGCATCCCTCACTCCCACACATTCACGAATTCACACGGAAATTGCGTCGCTATGAAATACGAGTACTATGTGTTCTAAGACATTTCCTTCTAATTCGAGTAACGTTTCTATGGAAACGACAGGATTTTCTTTTGGGATACGACAATCTCATTTCCGATCCACTAATCCTTCTTTACTGCATCCCTCACTCCCAAACATTGACGAATTCACACGGAAATTCCGTCTCTATGATATACGAGTACTATATGTTCTAAGACATTTCCTTCTAAATCGAGTAACGTTTCTATGGTAACGACAGGATTTTCTTTTGGGGTACGACAATCACATTTCCGATCCACTAATCCTTCTTTACTGCATCCCTCACTCCCACACATTGACGAATTCACACGGTAATTGTGTCGCTATGAAATACGAGTACTATGTGTTCTAAGACATTTCCTTCTAAATCGAGTAACGTTTCTATGGAAACGACAGGATTTTCTTTTGGGATACGACAATCACATTTCCGATCCACTAATCCTTGTTTAGTGCATCCCTCACTCCCACACATTGACGAATTCACACGGAAATTGCGTCGCTATGAAATACGAGTACTATGTGTTCTAAGACATTTCCTTCTAAACCGAGTAACGTTTCTATGGAAACGACAGGATTTTCTTTTGGGATACGACAATCACATTTCCGATCCACTAATCCTTGTTTACTGCATCCCTCACTCCCACACATTGACGAATTCACACGGAAATTTCGTCGCTATGAAATACGAGTACTATGTGTTCTAAGACATTTCCTTCTAAATCGAGTAACGTTTCTATGGAAACGACAGGATTTTCTTTTGGGATACGGCAATCACATTTCCGATCCACTAATCCTTCTTTACTGCATCCCTCACTCCCAAACATTTTAGAATTCACACGGAAATTCCGTCGCTATGAAATACGAGTACTATGTGTTCTAAGACATTTCCTTCTAAATCGAGTAACGTTTCTATGGAAACGACAGGAATTTCTTTTGGGATACGACAATCTCATTTCCGATCCACTAATCCTTCTTTACTGCATCCCTCACTCCCACACATTCACGATTCACACGTAAATTGCGTCGCTATGAAATACGAGTACTATGTGTTCTAAGACATTTAATCTAAATCGAGTAACGTTTCTATGGAAACGACAGGATTATCTTTTGGGATACGACAATCTCATTTCCGATCCACTAAGCCTTCTTTATTGCATCCCTCACTCCCTAACATTGACGAATTCACACGGAAATTGCGTCGCTATGAAATAAGAGTACTATGTGTTCTAAGACATTTCCTTCTAAATCGAGTAACGTTTCTATGGAAACGACAGGAATTTCTTTTGGGATACGACAATCTCATTTCCGATTCACTAATCCTTCTTTACTGCATCCCTCACTCCCACACATTCACGAATTCACACGGAAATTGCGTCGCTATGAAATACGAGTACTATGTGTTCTAAGACATTTCCTTCTAAATCGAGTAACGTTTCTATGGAAACGACAGGATTTTCTTTTGGGGTACGACAATCTCATTTCCGATCCACTAATCCTTCTTTACTGCATCCCTCACTCCCAAACATTGACGAATTCACACGGAAATTCCGTCTCTATGAAATACGAGTACCATATGTTCTAAGACATTTCCTTCTAAATCGAGTAACGTTTCTATGGAAACGACAGGATTTTCTTTTGGGATACGACAATCACATTTCCGATCCACTAATCCTTCTTTACTGCATCCCTCACTCCCACACATTGACGAATTCACACGGAAATTGCGTCGCTATGAAATACGAGTACTATGTGTTCTAAGTCATTTCCTCCTAAATCGAGTAACGTTTCTATGGAAACGACAGGATTTTCTTTTGGCATACGACAATCACATTTCCGATCCACTAATCCTTCTTTACTGCATCCCTCGCTCCCACACATTGACGAATTCACACGGAAATTGCGTCGCTATGAAATACGAGTACTATGTGTTCTAAGACATTTCCTTCTAAATCGAGTAACGTTTCTATGGAAACGACAGGATTTTCTTTTGGGATACGACAATCACATTTCCGATCCACTAATCCTTCTTTACTGCATCCCTCACTCCCACACATTGACGAATTCACACGGAAATTGCGTCGCTATGAAATACGAGTACTATGTGTTCTAAGACAATTCCTTCTAAATCGAGTAACGGTTCTATGGAAACGACAGGATTTTCTTTTGGGATATGGCAATCACATTTCCGATCCACTAATCCTTCTTTACTGCATCCTTCACTCCCAAACATTGACGAATTCACACGGAAATTCCGTCGCTATGAAATACGAGTACTATGTGTTCTAAGACATTTCCTTCTAAATCGAGTAACGTTTCTATGGAAACGACAGGATTTTCTTTTGAAATACGACAATCACATTTCCTATCCACTAATCCTTCTTTACTGCATCCCTCACTCCCACACACTGACGAATTCACACGGAAATTCCGTCGCTATGAAATACGAGTACTATGTGTTCTAAGACATTTCCTTCTAAATCGAGTAACGTTTCTATGGAAACGACAGGATTTTCTTTTGGGATACGACAATCTCATTTCCGATCCACTAATCCTTCTTTACTGCATCCCTCACTCCCAAACATTGACGAATTCACACGGAAATTCCGTCTCTATGAAATACGAGTACTATATGTTGTAAGACATTTCCTTCTAAATCGAGTAACGTTTCTATGGAAACGCAGGATTTTCTTTTGGGATACGACAATCACATTTCCGATCCACTAATCCTTCTTTACTGCATCCCTCACTCCCACATATTGACGAATTCACACGGAAATTGCGTCGCTATGAAATACGAGTACTATGTGTTCTAAGACATTTTCTTCTAAACCGAGTAACGTTTCTATGGAAACGACAGGATTTTCTTTTGGGATACGACAATCACATTTCCGATCCACTAATCCTTGTTTAGTGCATCCCTCACTCCCACACATTGACGAATTCACACAGAAATTGCGTCGCTATGAAATACGAGTACTATGTGTTCTAAGGGATTTCCTTCTAAATCGAGTAACGTTTCTATGGAAACGACAGGATTTTCTTTTGGGATACGACAATCACATTTCCGATCCACTAATCCTTGTTTACTGCATCCCTCACTACCACACATTGACGAATTCACACGGAAATTCTGTCGCTATGATATACGAGTACTATGTGTTCTAAGACATTTCCTTCTAAATCGAGTAACGTTTCTATGGAAACGACAGGAATTTCTTTTGGGATACGACAATCTCATTTCCGATGCACTAATCCTTCTTTACTGCATCCCTCACTCCCACACATTCACGAATTCACACGTAAATTGCGTCGCTATGAAATACGAGTACTATGTGTTCTAAGACATTTCCTTCTAAATCGAGTAACGTTTCTATGGAAACGACAGGATTATGTTTTTGGGATACGACAATCTCATTTCCGATCCACTAATCCTTCTTTATTGCATCCCTCACTCCCTAACATTGACGAATTCACACGGAAATTGCGTCGCTATGAAATACGAGTACTATGTGTTCTAAGACATTTCCTTCTAAATCGAGTAACGTTTCTATGGAAACGACAGGAATTTCTTTTGGGATACGACAATCGCATTTCCGGTCCACTAATCCTTCTGAACTGCATCCCTCACTCCCACACATTGACGAATTCACACGGAAATTCCGTCGCTATGAAATACGAGTACTATGTGTTCTAAGACATTTCCTTCTAAATCGAGTAACGTCTCTATGGAAACGACAGGATTTTCTTTTGGGATACGACAATCTCATTTCCGATCCACTAACCCTACTTTACTGCATCCCTCACTCCCAAACATTGACGAATTCACACGGAAATTGCGTCGCTATGAAATACGAGTACTATGTGTTCTAAGAGATTTCCTTCTAAATCGAGTAACGTTTCTATGGAAACGACAGGATTTTCTTTTGGGATACGGCAATCACATTTCCGATCCACTAATCCTTCTTTACTGCATCCCTCACTCCCAAACATTGACGAATTCACACGGAAATTCCGTCGCTATGAAATACGAGTACTATGTGTTCTAAGACATTTCCTTCTAAATCGAGTAACGTTTCTATGGAAGCGACAGGATTTTCTTTTGGGATACGATAATCTCATTTCCGATCCACTAATCCTTCTTTACTGCATCCCTCACTCCCACACATTGACGAATTCACACGGAAATTGCTTCGCTATGAAATACGAGAACTATGTGTTCTAAGACATTTCCTTCTAAATCGAGTAACGTTTCTATGGAAGCGACAAGATTTTCTTTTGGGATACGACAATCTCATTTCCGATTCACTAATCCTTCTTTACTGCATCCCTCACTCCCACACATTCACGAATTCACACGGAAATTGCGTCCCTATGAAATACGAGTACTATGTGTTCTAAGACATTTCCTTCTAAATCGAGTAACGTTTCTATGGAAACGACAGGATTTTCTTTTGGGATACGACAATCTCATTTCCGATCCACTAATCCTTCTTTACTGCATCCCTCACTCCCAAACATTGACGAATTCACACGGAAATTCCGTCTCTATGAAATACGAGTACTATATGTTCTAAGACATTTCCTTCTAAATCGAGTAACGTTTCTATGGAAACGACAGGATTTTCTTTTGGGATACGACAATCACATTTCCGATCCACTAATCCTTCTTTACTGCATCCCTCACTCCCACACATTGACGAATTCACACGGTAATTGTGTCGCTATGAAATACGAGTACTATGTGTTCTAAGACATTTCCTTCTAAATCGAGTAACGTTTCTATGGAAACGACAGGATTTTCTTTTGGGATACGACAATCACATTTCCGATCCACTAATCCTTCTTTACTGCATCCCTCACTCCCACACATTGACGAATTCACACGGAACTTCCGTCGCTACGAAATACGAGTATTATGTGTTCTAAAACATTTCCATCTAAATCGAGTAACGTTTCTATGGAAACGACAGGATTTTCTTTTGGGATACGGCAATCACATTTCCGATCCACTAATCCTTCTTTACTGCATCCCTCACTCCCAAACATTTTAGAATTCACACGGAAATTCCGTCGCTATGAAATACGAGTACTATGTGTTCTAAGACATTTCCTTCTAAATCGAGTAACGTTTCTATGGAAACGACAGGAATTTCTTTTGGGATACGACAATCTTATTTCCGATCCACTAATCCTTCTTTACTGCATCCCTCACTCCCACACATTCACGATTCACACGTAAATTGCGTCGCTATGAAATACGAGTACTATGTGTTCTAAGACATTTCCTTCTAAATCGAGTAACGTTTCTATGGAAACGACAGGAATATCTTTTGGGATACGACAATCTGATTTCCGATCCACTAATCCTTCTTTATTGCATCCCTCACTCCCTAACATTGACGAATTCACACGGAAATTGCGTCGCTTTGAAATACGAGTACTATGTGTTCTAAGACATTTCCTTCTAAATCGAGTAACGTTTCTATGGAAACGACAGGATTTTCTTTTGGGATACGACAATCACATTTCCGATCCACTAATCCTTCTTTACTGCATCCCTCACTCCCACGCATTGACGAATTCACACGGAAATTGCGTCGTTATGAAATACGAGTACTATGTGTTCTAAGACATTTCCTTCTAAATCGAGTAACGTTTCTACGGAAACGACAGGATTTTCTTTTGGAATACGACAATCTCATTTCCAATCCACTAATCCCTCTTTACTGCATCCCTCACTCCCAAACATTGACGAATTCACACGGAAATTGCGTCGCTATGAAATACGAGTACTATGTGTTCTAAGACATTTCCTTCTAAATCGAGTAACGTTTCTATGGAAACGACAGGATATTCTTTTGGGATACGACAATCACATTTCCGATCCACTAATCCTTCTTTACTGCATCCCTCACTCCCACACATTGACGATTTCACACGGAAATTGTTTCGCTATGAAATACGAGTACTATGTGTTCTAAGACATTTCCTTCTAAATCGAGTAACGTTTCTATGGAAACGACAGGATTTGCTTTTGGGATACGACAATCACATTTCCGATGCACTAATTCTTCTTTACTGCATCCCTCACTCCCACACATTGACGAATTCACACGGAAATTGCGTCGTTATGGAATACGAGTACTATGTGTTCTAAGACATTTCCTTCTAAATCGAGTAACGTTTCTATGGAAACGACAGGATTTTCTTTTGGGATACGACAATCTCATTTCCGATCCACTAATCCTTCTTTACTGCAACCCTCACTCCCACACATTGACGAATTCACACGGAAATTCCGTCGCTATGAAGTACGAGTACTATGTGTTCTAAGACATTTCCTTCTAAATCGAGTAACGTTTCTATGGAAACGACAGGATTTTCTTTTGGGATACGACAATTACATTTCCGATCCACTAATCCTTATTTACTGCATCCCTCACTCCCACACATTGACGAATTCACACGGAAATTCCGTCGCTATGAAATACGAGTACTATGTGTTCTAAGACATTTCCTTCTACATCGAGTAACGTTTCTATGGAAACGACAGGATTTTCTTTTGGGATACGACAATCTCATTTCCGATCCACTAATCCTTCTTTACTGCATCTCTCACTCCCAAACATTGACGAATTCACACGGAAATTGCGTCGCTATGAAATACGAGTACTATGTGTTCTAAGACATTTCCTTCTAAATCGAGTAACGTTTCTATGGAAACGACAGGATTTTCTTTTGGGATACGACAATCACATTTCCGATCCACTAATCCTTGTTTACTGCATCCCTCACTACCACACATTGACGAATTCACACGGAAATTCCGTCGCTATGACATATGAGTACTATGTGTTCTAAGACATTTCCTTCTAAATCGAGTAACGTTTCTATGGAAACGACAGGATTTTCTTTTGGGATACGACAATCTCATTTCCGATCCACTAATCCTTCATTACTGCATCCCTCACTCCCACACATTGACGAATTCACACGGAAATTCCGTCGCTATGAAATACGAGTACTATGTGTTCTAAGACATTTCCTTCTAAATCGAGTAACGTTTCTACGGAAACGACAGGATTTTCTTTTGGGATACGACAATCTCATTTCCGATCCACTAATTATTCTTTACTGCATCCCTCACTCCCAAACATTGACGAATTCACACGGAAATTGCGTCGCTATGAAATACGAGTACTATGTGTTCTAAGACATTTTCTTCTAAATCGAGTAACGTTTCTATGGAAACGACAGGATTTTCTTTTGGGATACGACAATCTCATTTCCGATCCACTAATCCCTCTTTACTGCATCCCTCACTCCCACGCATTGACGAATTCACACGGAAATTGCGTCGCTATGAAATACGAGTACTATGTGCTCTAAGACATTTCCTTCTAAATCGAGTAACGTTTCTATGGAAACGACAGGATTTTCTTTTGGAGTACGACAATCTCATTTCCAATCCACTAATCCCTCTTTACTGCATCCCTCACTCCCAAACATTGACGAATTCACACGGAAATTGCGTCGCTATGAAATACGAGTACTATGTGTTCTAAGACATTTCCTTCTAAATCGAGTAACGTTTCTATGGAAACGACAGGATATTCTTTTGGGATACGACAATCACATTTCCGATCCACTAATCCTTCTTTACTGCATCCCTCACTCCCACACATTGACGAATTCACACGGAAATTGCGTCGCTTTGAAATACGAGTACTATGTGTTCTAAGACATTTCCTTCTAAATCGAGTAACGTTTCTATGGAAACGACAGGATTTTCTTTTGGGATACGACAATCACATTTCCGATCCACTAATCCTTCTTTACTGCATCCCTCACTCCCACGCATTGACGAATTCACACGGAAATTGCGTCGTTATGAAATACGAGTACTATGTGTTCTAAGACATTTCCTTCTAAATCGAGTAACGTTTCTACGGAAACGACAGGATTTTCTTTTGGAATACGACAATCTCATTTCCAATCCACTAATCCCTCTTTACTGCATCCCTCACTCCCAAACATTGACGAATTCACACGGAAATTGCGTCGCTATGAAATACGAGTACTATGTGTTCTAAGACATTTCCTTCTAAATCGAGTAACGTTTCTATGGAAACGACAGGATATTCTTTTGGGATACGACAATCACATTTCCGATCCACTAATCCTTCTTTACTGCATCCCTCACTCCCACACATTGACGATTTCACACGGAAATTGTTTCGCTATGAAATACGAGTACTATGTGTTCTAAGACATTTCCTTCTAAATCGAGTAACGTTTCTATGGAAACGACAGGATTTGCTTTTGGGATACGACAATCACATTTCCGATGCACTAATTCTTTTTTACTGCATCCCTCACTCCCACACATTGACGAATTCACACGGAAATTGCGTCGTTATGGAATACGAGTACTATGTGTTCTAAGACATTTCCTTCTAAATCGAGTAACGTTTCTATGGAAACGACAGGATTGTCTTTTGGGATACGACAATCTCATTTCCGATCCACTAATCCTTCTTTACTGCAACCCTCACTCCCACACATTGACGAATTCACACGGAAATTCCGTCGCTATGAAGTACGAGTACTATGTGTTCTAAGACATTTCCTTCTAAATCGAGTAACGTTTCTATGGAAACGACAGGATTTTCTTTTGGGATACGACAATTACATTTCCGATCCACTAATCCTTATTTACTGCATCCCTCACTCCCACACATTGACGAATTCACACGGAAATTCCGTCGCTATGAAATACGAGTACTATGTGTTCTAAGACATTTCCTTCTACATCGAGTAACGTTTCTATGGAAACGACAGGATTTTCTTTTGGGATACGACAATCTCATTTCCGATCCACTAATCCTTCTTTACTGCATCTCTCACTCCCAAACATTGACGAATTCACACGGAAATTGCGTCGCTATGAAATACGAGTACTATGTGTTCTAAGACATTTCCTTCTAAATCGAGTAACGTTTCTATGGAAACGACAGGATTTTCTTTTGGGATACGACAATCACATTTCCGATCCACTAATCCTTGTTTACTGCATCCCTCACTACCACACATTGACGAATTCACACGGAAATTCCGTCGCTATGACATATGAGTACTATGTGTTCTAAGACATTTCCTTCTAAATCGAGTAACGTTTCTATGGAAACGACAGGATTTTCTTTTGGGATACGACAATCTCATATCCGATCCACTAATCCTTCATTACTGCATCCCTCACTCCCACACATTGACGAATTCACACGGAAATTCCGTCGCTATGAAATACGAGTACTATGTGTTCTAAGACATTTCCTTCTAAATCGAGTAACGTTTCTACGGAAACGACAGGATTTTCTTTTGGGATACGACAATCTCATTTCCGATCCACTAATTATTCTTTACTGCATCCCTCACTCCCAAACATTGACGAATTCACACGGAAATTGCGTCGCTATGAAATACGAGTACTATGTGTTCTAAGACATTTTCTTCTAAATCGAGTAACGTTTCTATGGAAACGACAGGATTTTCTTTTGGGATACGACAATCTCATTTCCGATCCACTAATCCCTCTTTACTGCATCCCTCACTCCCACGCATTGACGAATTCACACGGAAATTGCGTCGCTATGAAATACGAGTACTATGTGCTCTAAGACATTTCCTTCTAAATCGAGTAACGTTTCTATGGAAACGACAGGATTTTCTTTTGGAGTACGACAATCTCATTTCCAATCCACTAATCCCTCTTTACTGCATCCCTCACTCCCAAACATTGACGAATTCACACGGAAATTGCGTCGCTATGAAATACGAGTACTATGTGTTCTAAGACATTTCCTTCTAAATCGAGTAACGTTTCTATGGAAACGACAGGATATTCTTTTGGGATACGACAATCACATTTCCGATCCACTAATCCTTCTTTACTGCATCCCTCACTCCCACACATTGACGAATTCACACGGAAATTGCGTCGCTATGAAATACGAGTACTATGTGTTCTAAGACATTTCCTTCTAAATCGAGTAACGTTTCTATGGAAACGACAGGATTTTCTTTTGGGATACGACAATCTCATTTCCGATCCACTAATCCTTCTTTACTGCATCCCTCACTCCCACACATTGACGAATTCACACGGAAATTCCGTCGCTATGAAGTACGAGTACTATGTGTTCTAAGACATTTCCTTGTAAATCGAGTAACGTTTCTATGGAAACGACAGGATTTTCTTTTGGGATACGACAATCACATTTCCGATCCACTAATCCTTCTTTACTGCATCCCTCACTCCCACACATTGACGAATTCACACGGAAATTCCGTCGCTATGAAATACGAGTACTATGTGTTCAAAGACATTTCCTTCTACATCGAGTAACGTTTCTATGGAAACGACAGGATTTTCTTTTGGGATACGACAATCTCATTTCCGATCCACTAATCCTTCTTTACTGCATCTCTCACTCCCAAACATTGACGAATTCACACGGAAATTGCGTCGCTGTGAAATACGAGTACTATGTGTTCTAAGACATTTCCTTCTAAATCGAATAAGGTTTCTATGGAAACGACAGGATTTTCTTTTGGGATACGACAATCACATTTCCGATCCACTAATCCTTCTTTACTGCATCCCTCACTCCCACACATTGACGAATTCACACGGAAATTGCGTCGCTATGAAATACGAGTACTATGTGTTCTAAGACATTTCCTTCTAAATCGAGTAACGTTTATATGGAAACGACAGAATTGTCTTTTGGGATACGACAATCTCATTTCCGATCCACTGATCCTTCTTTACTGCATCCCTCACTCCCAAACATTGACGAATTCACACGGAAATTGCGTCGCTATGAAATACGAGTACTATGTGTTCTAAGACATTTCCTTCTAAATCGAGTAACGTTTCAATGGAAACGACAGGAATTTCTTTTGGGACACGACAATCACATTTCCGATCCACTAATCCTTCTTTACTGCATCCCTCACTCCCACACATTGACGAATTCACACGGAAATTGCTTCGCTATGAGATACGAGTACTATGTGTTCTAAGACATTTCCTTCTAAATCGAGTAACGTTCCTATGGAAACGACAGGATTTTCTTTTGGGATACGACAATCTCATTTCCGATCCACTAATCCTTCTTTACTGCATCCCTCACTGCCACACATTGACGAATTCACACGGAAATTGCGTCGCTATGAAATATGAGTACTATGTGTTCTAAGACATTTCCTTCTAAATCGAGTAACGTTTCTATGGAAACGACAGGATTTTCTTTTGGGATACGAGAATTACATTTCCGATCCACTAATCCTTCTTTACTGCATCCCTCACTCCCACACATTGACGAATTCACACGGAACTTCCGTCGCTACGAAATACGAGTATTATGTGTTCTAAAACATTTCCTTCTAAATCGAGTAACGTTTCTATGGAAACGACAGGATTTTCTTTTGGGATACGACAATCTCATTTCCAATCCACTAATCCTTCTTTACTGCATCCCTCACTCCCACACATTGAAGAATTCACACGGAAATTGCGTCGCTATGAAATACGAGTACTATGTGTTCTAAGACATTTCCTTGTAAATCGAGTAACGTTTCTATGGAAACGACCGGATTTTCTTTTGGGATACGGCAATCACATTTCCGATCCACTAATCCTTCTTTACTGCATCCCTCACTCCCACACATTGACGAATTCACACGGAAATTGTGTCGGTATGAAATACGAGTACTATGTGCTCTAAGACATTTCCTTCTAAATCGAGTAACGTTTCTATGGAAACGACAGGATTTTCTTTTGTTATACGACAATCTCATTTCCGATCCACTAATCCTTCTTTACTGCATCCCTCACTCCCACACATTGACGAATTCACACGGATATTCCGTCGCTACGAAATACGAGTATTATGTGTTCTAAGACATTTCCTTCTAAATCGAGTAACGTTTCTATGGAAACGACAGGATTTTTTTTTTTGATACGACAATCTCATTTCCGATCCACTAATCCTTCTTTACTGCATCCCTCACTCCCACACATTGAAGAATTTACACGGAAATTGCGTCGCTATGAAATACGAGTAATATCTGTTCTAAGACATTTCCTTGTAAATCGAGTAACGTTTCTATGGAAACGACAGGATTTTCTTTTGGGATACGACAATCACATTTCCGATTTACTAATCCTTCTTTACTGCATCCCTCACTCCCACACATTGACGAATTCACACGGAAATTGCGTCGCTATGAAATACGAGTACTATGTGTTCTAAGACATTTGCTTCTAAATCGAGTAACGTTTCTATGGAAACGACAGGAATTTCTTTTGGGATACGACAATCGCATTTCCGATCCACTAATCCTTCTTTACTGCATCCCTCACTCCCACACATTGACGAATTCACACGGAAATTCCGTCGCTATGAAATACGAGTACTATATGTTCTAAGACATTTCCTTCTAAATCGAGTAACGTTTCTATGGAAACGACAGGATTTTCTTTTGGGATACGACAATCTCATTTCCGATCCACTAATTATTCTTTACTGCATCCCTCACTCCCAAACATTGACGAATTCACACGGAAATTGCGTCGCTATGAAATACGAGTACTATGTGTTCTAAGACATTTTCTTCTAAATCGAGTAACGTTTCTATGGAAACGACAGGATTTTCTTTTGGGATACGACAATCTCATTTCCGATCCACTAATCCTTCTTTACTGCATCCGTCACTCCCACGCATTGACGAATTCACACGGAAATTGCGTCGCTATGAAATACGAGTACTATGTGTTCTAAGACATTTCCTTCTAAATCGAGTAACGTTTCTATGGAAACGACAGGATTTTCTTTTGGAGTACGACAATCTCATTTCCAATCCACTAATCCCTCTATACTGCATCCCTCACTCCCAAACATTGACGAATTCACACGGAAATTGCGTCGCTATGAAATACGAGTACTATGTGTTCTAAGACATTTCCTTCTAAATCGAGTAACGTTTCTATGGAAACGACAGGATATTGTTTTGGGATACGACAATCACATTTCCGATCCACTAATCCTTCTTTACTGCATCCCTCACTCCCACACATTGACGAATTCACACGGAAATTGCGTCGCTATGAAGTACGAGTACTATGTGTTCTAAGACATTTCCTTGTAAATCGAGTAACGTTTCTATGGAAACGACAGGATTTTCTTTTGGGATACGACAATCACATTTCCGATCCACTAATCCTTCTTTACTGCATCCCTCACTCCCACACATTGACGAATTCACACGGAAATTCCGTCGCTACGAAATACGAGTACTATGTGTTCTAAGACATTTCCTTCTACATCGAGTAACGTTTCTATGGAAACGACAGGATTTTCTTTTGGGATACGACAATCTCATTTCCGATCCACTAATCCTTCTTTACTGCATCTCTCACTCCCAAACATTGACGAATTCACACGGAAATTGCGTCGCTGTGAAATACGAGTACTATGTGTTCTAAGACATTTCCTTCTAAATCGAATAAGGTTTCTATGGAAACGACAGGATTTTCTTTTGGGATACGACAATCACATTTCCGATCCACTAATCCTTCTTTACTGCATCCCTCACTCCCACACATTGACGAATTCACACGGAAATTGCGTCGCTATGAAATACGAGTACTATGTGTTCTAAGACATTTCCTTCTAAATCGAGTAACGTTTATATGGAAACGACAGAATTTACTTTTGGGATACGACAATCTCATTTCCGATCCACTGATCCTTCTTTACTGCATCCCTCACTCCCAAACATTGACGAATTCACACGGAAATTGCGTCGCTATGAAATACGAGTACTATGTGTTCTAAGACATTTCCTTCTAAATCGAGTAACGTTTCAATGGAGACGACAGGAATTTCTTTTGGGACACGACAATCACATTTCCGATCCACTAATCCTTCTTTACTGCATCCCTCACTCCCACACATTGACGAATTCACACGGAAATTGCTTCGCTATGAGATACGAGTACTATGTGTTCTAAGACATTTCCTTCTAAATCGAGTAACGTTCCTATGGAAACGACAGGATTTTCTTTTGGGATACGACAATCTCATTTCCGATCCACTAATCCTTCTTTACTGCATCCCTCACTGCCACACATTGACGAATTCACACGGAAATTGCGTCGCTATGAAATATGAGTACTATGTGTTCTAAGACATTTCCTTCTAAATCGAGTAACGTTTCTATGGAAACGACAGGATTTTCTTTTGGGATACGAGAATTACATTTCCGATCCACTAATCCTTCTTTACTGCATCCCTCACTCCCACACATTGACGAATTCACACGGAACTTCCGTCGCTACGAAATACGAGTATTATGTGTTCTAAAACATTTCCTTCTAAATCGAGTAACGTTTCTATGGAAACGACAGGATTTTCTTTTGGGATACGACAATCTCATTTCCAATCCACTAATCCTTCTTTACTGCATCCCTCACTCCCACACATTGAAGAATTCACACGGAAATTGCGTCGCTATGAAATACGAGTACTATGTGTTCTAAGACATTTCCTTGTAAATCGAGTAACGTTTCTATGGAAACGACAGGATTTTCTTTTGGGATACGACAATCACATTTCCGATCCACTAATCCTTCTTTACTGCATCCCTCACTCCCACACATTGACGAATTCACACGGAAATTGCTTCGCTATGAAATACGAGTACTATGTGTTCTAAGACATTTCCTTCTAAATCGAGTAACGTTTCTATGGAAACGACAGGATTTTCCTTTGGGATACGACAATCACATTTCCGGTCCACTAATCCTTCTTTACTGCATCCCTCACTCCCACACATTGACGAATTCACACGGAAATTCCGTCGCTACGAAATACGAGTATTATGTGTTCTAAGACATTTCCTTCTAAATCGAGTAACGCTTCTATGGAAACGACAGGATTTTCTTTTGGGATGCGACAATCTCATTACCGATCCACTAATCCTTCTTTACTGCATCCCTCACTCCTACACATTGAAGAATTCACACGGAAATTGCGTCGCTATGAAATACGAGTACTATGTGTTCTAAGACATTTCCTTGTAAATCGAGTAACGTTTCTATGGAAACGACAGGATTTTCTTTTGGGATACACAATAACATTTCCGATCCACTAATCCTTCTTTACTGCATCCCTCACTCCCACACATTGACGAATTCACACGGAAATTGCTTCGCTATGAAATACGAGTACTATGTGTTCTAAGACATTTCCTTCTAAATCGAGTAACGTTTCTATGGAAACGACAGGATTTTCTTTTGGGATACGACAATCTTATTTCCGATCCACTAATCCTTCTTTACTGCATCCCTCACTCCCAAACATTGACGAATTCACACGGATATTGCGTCGCTATGAAATACGAGTACTATGTGTTCTAAGACATTTCCTTCTAAATCGAGTAACGTTTCTATGGAAACGACAGGATTTTCTTTTGGGATACGACAATCACATTTCCGATTCACTAATCCTTCTTTACTGCATCCCTCACTCCCACACATTGACGAATTCACACGGAAATTGTGTCGGTATGAATTACGAGTACTATGTGCTCTAAGACATTTCCTTCTAAATCGAGTAACGTTTCTATGGAAACGACAGGATTTTCTTTTGTTATACGACAATCTCATTTCCGATCCACTAATCCTTCTTTACTGCATCCCTCACTCCCACACATTGACGAATTCACACGGATATTCCGTCGCTACGAAATACGAGTATTATGTGTTCTAAGACATTTCCTTCTAAATCGAGTAACGTTTCTATGGAAACGACAGGATTTTTTTTTTTGATACGACAATCTCATTTCTGATCCACTAATCCTTCTTTACTGCATCCCTCACTCCCACACATTGAAGAATTCACACGGAAATTGCGTCGCTATGAAATACGAGTAATATCTGTTCTAAGACATTTCCTTGTAAATCGAGTAACGTTTCTATGGAAACGACAGGATTTTCTTTTGGGATACGACAATCACATTTCCGATTTACTAATCCTTCTTTACTGCATCCCTCACTCCCACACATTGACGAATTCACACGGAAATTGCGTCGCTATGAAATACGAGTACTACGTGTTCTAAGACATTTCCTTCTAAATCGAGTAACGTTTCTATGGAAACGACAGGAATTTCTTTTGGGTTACGACAATCGCATTTCCGATCCACTAATCCTTCTTTACTGCATCCCTCACTCCCACACATTGACGAATTCACACGGAAATTGCTTCGCTATGAAATACGAGTACTATGTGTTCTAAGACATTTCCTTCTAAATCGAGTAACGTTTCTATGGAAACGACAGGATTTTCTTTTGGGATACGACAATCTCATTTGCGATCCACTAATTATTCTTTACTGCATCCCTCACTCCCAAACATTGACGAATTCACACGGAAATTGCGTCGCTATGAAATACGAGTACTATGTGTTCTAAGACATTTTCTTCTAAATCGAGTAACGTTTCTATGGAAACGACAGGATTTTCTTTTGGTATACGACAATCTCATTTCCGATCCACTAATCCTTCTTTACTGCATCCCTCACTCCCACGCATTGACGAATTCACACGGAAATTGCGTCGCTATGAAATACGAGTACTATGTGTTCTAAGACATTTCCTTCTAAATCGAGTAACGTTTCTATGGAAACGACAGGATTTTCTTTTGGAGTACGACAATCTCATTTCCAATCCACTAATCCCTCTTTACTGCATCCCTCACTCCCAAACATTGACGAATTCACACGGAAATTGCGTCGCTATGAAATACGAGTACTATGTGTTCTAAGACATTTCCTTCTAAATCGAGTAACGTTTCTATGGAAACGACAGGATATACTTTTGGGATACGACAATCACATTTCCGATCCACTAATCCTTCTTTACTGCATCCCTCACTCCCACACATTGACGAATTTACACGGAAATTGCGTCGCTATGAAATACGAGTACTATGTGTTCTAAGACATTTCCTTCTAAATCGAGTAACGTTTCTATGGAAACGACAGGATTTTCTTTTGGGATACGACAATCTCATTTCCGATCCACTAATCCTTCTTTACTGCATCCCTCACTCCCAAACATTGACGAATTCACACGGAAATTGCGTCGCTATGAAATACGAGTACTATGTGTTCTAAGACATTTCCTTCTAAATCGAGTAACGCTTCTATGGAAACGACAGGATTTTCTTTTGGGATGCGACAATCTCATTACCGATCCACTAATCCTTCTTTACTGCATCCCTCACTCCTACACATTGAAGAATTCACACGGAAATTGCGTCGCTATGAAATACGAGTACTATGTGTTCTAAGACATTTCCTTGTAAATCGAGTAACGTTTCTATGGAAACGACAGGATTTTCTTTTGGGATACACAATCACATTTCCGATCCACTAATCCTTCTTTACTGCATCCCTCACTCCCACACATTGACGAATTCACACGGAAATTGCTTCGCTATGAAATACGAGTACTATGTGTTCTAAGACATTTCCTTCTAAATCGAGTAACGTTTCTATGGAAACGACAGGATTTTCTTTTGGGATACGACAATCTTATTTCCGATCCACTAATCCTTCTTTACTGCATCCCTCACTCCCAAACATTGACGAATTCACACGGATATTGCGTCGCTATGAAATACGAGTACTATGTGTTCTAAGACATTTCCTTCTAAATCGAGTAACGTTTCTATGGAAACGACAAGATTTTCTTTTGGGATACGACAATCACATTTCCGATTCACTAATCCTTCTTTACTGCATCCCTCACTCCCACACATTGACGAATTCACACGGAAATTGTGTCGGTATGAATTACGAGTACTATGTGCTCTAAGACATTTCCTTCTAAATCGAGTAACGTTTCTATGGAAACGACAGGATTTTCTTTTGTTATACGACAATCTCATTTCCGATCCACTAATCCTTCTTTACTGCATCCCTCACTCCCACACATTGACGAATTCACACGGATATTCCGTCGCTACGAAATACGAGTATTATGTGTTCTAAGACATTTCCTTCTAAATCGAGTAACGTTTCTATGGAAACGACAGGATTTTTTTTTGGGATACGACAATCACATTTCCGATCCACTAATCCTTCTTTACTGCATCCCTCACTCCCACACATTGACGAATTCACACGGAAATTGCTTCGCTATGAAATACGAGTACTATGTGTTCTAAGACATTTCCTTCTAAATCGAGTAACGTTTCTATGGAAACGACAGGATTTTCCTTTGGGATACGACAATCACATTTCCGGTCCACTAATCCTTCTTTACTGCATCCCTCACTCCCACACATTGACGAATTCACACGGAAATTCCGTCGCTACGAAATACGAGTATTATGTGTTCTAAAACATTTCCTTCTAAATCGAGTAACGTTTCTATGGAAACGACAGAATTTACTTTTGGGATACGACAATCTCATTTCCGATCCACTGATCCTTCTTTACTGCATCCCTCACTCCCAAACATTGACGAATTCACACGGAAATTGCGTCGCTATGAAATACGAGTACTATGTGTTCTAAGACATTTCCTTCTAAATCGAGTAACGTTTCAATGGAGACGACAGGAATTTCTTTTGGGACACGACAATCACATTTCCGATCCACTAATCCTTCTTTACTGCATCCCTCACTCCCACACATTGACGAATTCACACGGAAATTGCTTCGCTATGAGATACGAGTACTATGTGTTCTAAGACATTTCCTTCTAAATCGAGTAACGTTCCTATGGAAACGACAGGATTTTCTTTTGGGATACGACAATCTCATTTCCGATCCACTAATCCTTCTTTACTGCATCCCTCACTGCCACACATTGACGAATTCACACGGAAATTGCGTCGCTATGAAATATGAGTACTATGTGTTCTAAGACATTTCCTTCTAAATCGAGTAACGTTTCTATGGAAACGACAGGATTTTCTTTTGGGATACGAGAATTACATTTCCGATCCACTAATCCTTCTTTACTGCATCCCTCACTCCCACACATTGACGAATTCACACGGAACTTCCGTCGCTACGAAATACGAGTATTATGTGTTCTAAAACATTTCCTTCTAAATCGAGTAACGTTTCTATGGAAACGACAGGATTTTCTTTTGGGATACGACAATCTCATTTCCAATCCACTAATCCTTCTTTACTGCATCCCTCACTCCCACACATTGAAGAATTCACACGGAAATTGCGTCGCTATGAAATACGAGTACTATGTGTTCTAAGACATTTCCTTGTAAATCGAGTAACGTTTCTATGGAAACGACAGGATTTTCTTTTGGGATACGACAATCACATTTCCGATCCACTAATCCTTCTTTACTGCATCCCTCACTCCCACACATTGACGAATTCACACGGAAATTGCTTCGCTATGAAATACGAGTACTATGTGTTCTAAGACATTTCCTTCTAAATCGAGTAACGTTTCTATGGAAACGACAGGATTTTCCTTTGGGATACGACAATCACATTTTTGGTCCACTAATCCATCTTTACTGCATCCCTCACTCCCACACATTGACGAATTCACACGGAAATTCCGTCGCTACGAAATACGAGTATTATGTGTTCTAAGACGTTTCCTTCTAAATCGAGTAACGCTTCTATGGAAACGACAGGATTTTCTTTTGGAATGCGACAATCTCATTACCGATCCACTAATCCTTCTTTACTGCATCCCTCACTCCTACACATTGAAGAATTCACACGGAAATTGCGTCGCTATGAAATACGAGTACTATGTGTTCTAAGACATTTCCTTGTAAATCGAGTAACGTTTCTATGGAAACGACAGGATTTTCTTTTGGGATACACAATCACATTTCCGATCCACTAATCCTTCTTTACTGCATCCCTCACTCCCACACATCGACGAATTCACACGGAAATTGCTTCGCTATGAAATACGAGTACTATGTGTTCTAAGACATTTCCTTCTAAATCGAGTAACGTTTCTATGGAAACGACAGGATTTTCTTTTGGGATACGACAATCTTATTTCCGATCCACTAATCCTTCTTTACTGCATCCCTCACTCCCAAACATTGACGAATTCACACGGATATTGCCTCGCTATGAAATACGAGTACTATGTGTTCTAAGACATTTCCTTCTAAATCGAGTAACGTTTCTATGGAAACGACAGGATTTTCTTTTGGGATACGACAATCACATTTCCGATTCACTAATCCTTCTTTACTGCATCCCTCACTCCCACACATTGACGAATTCACACGGAAATTGTGTCGGTATGAATTACGAGTAGTATGTGCTCTAAGACATTTCCTTCTAAATCGAGTAACGTTTCTATGGAAACGACAGGATTTTCTTTTGTTATACGACAATCTCATTTCCGATCCACTAATCCTTCTTTACTGCATCCCTCACTCCCACACATTGACGAATTCACACGGATATTCCGTCGCTACGAAATACGAGTATTATGTGTTCTAAGACATTACCTTCTAAATCGAGTAACGTTTCTATGGAAACGACAGGATTTTTTTTTTTGATACGACAATCTCATTTCCGATCCACTAATCCTTCTTTACTGCATCCCTCACTCCCACACATTGAAGAATTCACGCGGAAATTGCGTCGCTATGAAATACGAGTAATATCTGTTCTAAGACATTTCCTTGTAAATCGAGTAACGTTTCTATGGAAACGACAGGATTTTCTTTTGGGATACGACAATCACATTTCCGATTTACTAATCCTTCTTTACTGCATCCCTCACTCCCACACATTGACGAATTCACACGGAAATTGCGTCGCTATGAAATACGAGTACTACGTGTTCTAAGACATTTCCTTCTAAATCGAGTAACGTTTCTATGGAAACGACAGGAATTTCTTTTGGGTTACGACAATCGCATTTCCGATCCACTAATCCTTCTTTACTGCATCCCTCACTCCCACACATTGACGAATTCACACGGAAATTCCGTCGCTATGAGATACGAGTACTATGTGTTCTAAGACATTTCCTTCTAAATCGAGTAACGTTTCTATGGAAACGACAGGATTTTCTTTTGGGATACGACAATCTCATTTCCGATCCACTAATTATTCTTTACTGCATCCCTCACTCCCAAACATTGACGAATTCACACGGAAATTGCGTCGCTATGAAATACGAGTACTATGTGTTCTAAGACATTTTCTTCTAAATCGAGTAACGTTTCTATGGAAACGACAGGATTTTCTTTTGGTATACGACAATCTCATTTCCGATCCACTAATCCTTCTTTACTGCATCCCTCACTCCCACGCATTGACGAATTCACACGGAAATTGCGTCGCTATGAAATACGAGTACTATGTGTTCTAAGACATTTCCTTCTAAATCGAGTAACGTTTCTATGGAAACGACAGGATTTTCTTTTGGAGTACGACAATCTCATTTCCAATCCACTAATCCCTCTTTACTGCATCCCTCACTCCCAAACATTGACGAATTCACACGGAAATTGCGTCGCTGTGAAATACGAGTACTATGTGTTCTAAGACATTTCCTTCTAAATCGAGTAATGTTTCTATGGAAACGACAGGATATACTTTTGGGATACGACAATCACATTTCCGATCCACTAATCCTTCTTTACTGCATCCCTCACTCCCACACATTGACGAATTCACACGGAAATTGCGTCGCTATGAAATACGAGTACTATGTGTTCTAAGACATTTCCTTCTAAATCGAGTAACGTTTCTATGGAAACGACAGGATTTTCTTTTGGGATACGACAATCTCATTTCCGATCCACTAATCCTTCTTTACTGCATCCCTCACTCCCAAACATTGACGAATTCACACGGAAATTGCGTCGCTATGAAATACGAGTACTATGTGTTCTAAGACATTTCCTTCTAAATCGAGTAACGTTTCTATGGAAACGACAGGAATTTCTTTTGGGACACGACAATCACATTTCCGATCCACTAATCCTTCTTTACTGCATCCCTCACTCCCACACATTGACGAATTCACACGGAAATTGCTTCGCTATGAGTTACGAGTACTATGTGTTCTAAGACATTTCCTTCTAAATCGAGTAACGTTCCTATGGAAACGACAGGATTTTCTTTTGGGATACGACAATCTCATTTCCGATCCACTAATCCTTCTTTACTGCATCCCTCACTGCCACACATTGACGAATTCACACGGAAATTGCGTCGCTATGAAATATGAGTACTATGTGTTCTAAGACATTTCCTTCTAAATCGAGTAACGTTTCTATGGAAACGACAGGATTTTCTTTTGGGATACGACAATCTCATTTCCAATCCACTAATCCTTATTTACTGCATCCCTCACACCCACACATTGAAGAATTCACACGGAAATTGCGTCGCTATGAAATACGAGTACTATGTGTTCTAAGACATTTCCTTGTAAATCGAGTAACGTTTCTATGGAAACGACAGGATTTTCTTTTGGGATACGACAATCACATTTCCGATCCACTAATCCTTCTTTACTGCATCCCTCACTCCCACACATTGACGAATTCACACGGAAATTGCTTCGCTATGAAATACGAGTACTATGTGTTCTAAGACATTTCCTTCTAAATCGAGTAACGTTTCTATGGAAACGACAGGATTTTCCCTTGGGATACGACAATCACATTTCCGGTCCACTAATCCTTCTTTACTGCATCCCTCACTCCCACACATTGACGAATTCACACGGAAATTCCGTCGCTACGAAATACGAGTATTATGTGTTCTAAAACATTTCCTTCTAAATCGAGTAACGTTTCTATGGAAACGACAGGATTTTCTTTTGGGATACGACAATCTCATTTCCAATCCACTAATCCTTCTTTACTGTATCCCTCACTCCCACACATTGAAGAATTCACACGGAAATTGCGTCGCTATGAAATACGAGTACTTTGTGTTCTAAGACATTTCCTTGTAAATCGAGTAACGTTTCTATGGAAACGACAGGATTTTCTTTTGGGATACGACAATCACATTTCCGATCCACTAATCCTTCTTTACTGCATCCCTCACTCCCACACATTGACGAATTCACACGGAAATTGCTTCGCTATGAAATACGAGTACTATGTGTTCTAAGACATTTCCTTCTAAATCGAGTAACGTTTCTATGGAAACGACAGGATTTTCCTTTGGGATACGACAATCACATTTCCGGTCCACTAATCCTTCTTTACTGCATCCCTCACTCCCACACATTGACGAATTCACACGGAAATTCCGTCGCTACGAAATACGAGTATTATGTGTTCTAAGACATTTCCTTCTAAATCGAGTAACGCTTCTATGGAAACGACAGGATTTTCTTTTGGGATGCGACAATCTCATTACCGATCCACTAATCCTTCTTTACTGCATCCCTCACTCCTACACATTGAAGAATTCACACGGAAATTGCGTCGCTATGAAATACGAGTACTATGTGTTCTAAGACATTTCCTTGTAAATCGAGTAACGTTTCTATGGAAACGACAGGATTTTCTTTTGGGATACACAATCACATTTCCGATCCACTAATCCTTCTTTACTGCATCCCTCACTCCAACACATTGACGAATTCACACGGAAATTGCTTCGCTATGAAATACGAGTACTATGTGTTCTAAGACATTTCCTTGTAAATCGAGTAACGTTTCTATGGAAACGACAGGATTTTCTTTTGGGATCCGACAATCACATTTCCGATTTACTAATCCTTCTTTACTGCATCCCTCACTCCCACACATTGACGAATTCACACGGAAATTGCGTCGCTATGAAATACGAGTACTATGTGTTCTAAGACATTTCCTTCTAAATCGAGTAACGTTTCTATGGAATCGACAGGATTTTCTTTTGGGATACGACAATCACATTTCCGACCCAATAATCCTTCTTTACTGCATCCTTCACTCCCAAACATTGAAGAATTCACACGGAAATTGCGTCTCTATGAAATACGAGTACTATTTGTTCTAAGACATTTCCTCGTAAATCGAGTAACGTTTCTATGGAAACGACAGGATTTTCTTTTGGGATACGACAATCACATTTCCGATCCACTAATCCTTCTTTACTGCATCCCTCACTCCCACACATTGACGAATTCACACGGAAATTGCTTCGCTATGAAATACGAGTACTATGTGTTCTAAGACATTTCCTTCTAAATCGAGTAACGTTTCTATGGAAACGACAGGATTTTCTTTTGGGATACGACAATCTCATTTCCAATCCACTAATCCTTATTTACTGCATCCCTCACTCCCACACATTGAAGAATTCAAACGGAAATTGCGTCGCTATGAAATACGAGTACTATGTGTTCTAAGACATTTCCTTGTAAATCGAGTAACGTTTCTATGGAAACGACAGGATTTTCTTTTGGGATACGACAATCACATTTCCGATCCACTAATCCTTCTTTACTGCATCCCTCACTCCCACACATTGACGAATTCACACGGAAATTGCTTCGCTATGAAATACGAGTACTATGTGTTCTAAGACATTTCCTTCTAAATCGAGTAACGTTTCTATGGAAACGACAGGATTTTCCTTTGGGATACGACAATCACATTTCCGGTCCACTAATCCTTCTTTACTGCATCCCTCACTCCCACACATTGACGAATTCACACGGAAATTCCGTCGCTACGAAATACGAGTATTATGTGTTCTAAAACATTTCCTTCTAAATCGAGTAACGTTTCTATGGAAACGACAGAATTTACTTTTGGGATACGACAATCTCATTTCCGATCCACTGATCCTTCTTTACTGCATCCCCCACTCCCAAACATTGACGAATTCACACGGAAATTGCGTCGCTATGAAATACGAGTACTATGTGATCTAAGACATTTCCTTCTAAATCGAGTAACGTTTCAATGGAGACGACAGGAATTTCTTTTGGGACACGACAATCACATTTCCGATCCACTAATCCTTCTTTACTGCATCCC
The DNA here is from genome assembly GCF_021461385.2 of Schistocerca piceifrons. Classification (NCBI taxonomy): domain Eukaryota; kingdom Metazoa; phylum Arthropoda; class Insecta; order Orthoptera; family Acrididae; genus Schistocerca; species Schistocerca piceifrons. The sequence continues at coordinate 599,936,944 of NC_060144.1, read as the reverse complement.
TCACTCCCACACATTGACGAATTCACACGGAAATTGCTTCGCTATGAGATACGAGTACTATGTGTTCTAAGACATTTCCTTCTAAATCGAGTAACGTTCCTATGGAAACGACAGGATTTTCTTTTGGGATACGACAATCTCATTTCCGATCCACTAATCCTTCTTTACTGCATCCCTCACTGCCACACATTGACGAATACACACGGAAATTGCGTCGCTATGAAATATGAGTACTATGTGTTCTAAGACATTTCCTTCTAAATCGAGTAACGTTTCTATGGAAACGACAGGATTTTCTTTTGGGATACGAGAATTACATTTCCGATCCACTAATCCTTCTTTACTGCATCCCTCACTCCCACACATTGACGAATTCACACGGAAATTCCGTCGCTACGAAATACGAGTATTATGTGTTCTAAAACATTTCCTTCTAAATCGAGTAACGTTTCTATGGAAACGACAGGATTTTCTTTTGGGATACGACAATCTCATTTCCAATCCACTAATCCTTCTTTACTGCATCCCTCACTCCTACACATTGAAGAATTCACACGGAAATTGCGTCGCTATGAAATACGAGTACTATGTGTTCTAAGACATTTCCTTGTAAATCGAGTAACGTTTCTATGGAAACGACAGGATTTTCTTTTGGGATACACAATCAGATTTCCGATCCACTAATCCTTCTTTACTGCATCCCTCACTCCCACACATTGACGAATTCACACGGAAATTGCTTCGCTATGAAATACGAGTACTATGTGTTCTAAGACATTTCCTTCTAAATCGAGTAACGTTTCTATGGAAACGACAGGATTTTCTTTTGGGATACGACAATCTTATTTCCGATCCACTAATCCTTCTTTACTGCATCCCTCACTCCCAAACATTGACGAATTCACACGGATATTGCGTCGCTATGAAATACGAGTACTATGTGTTCTAAGACATTTCCTTCTAAATCGAGTAACGTTTCTATGGAAACGACAGGATTTTCTTTTGGGATACGACAATCACATTTCCGATTCACTAATCCTTCTTTACTGCATCCCTCACTCCCACACATTGACGAATTCACACGAAAATTGTGTCGGTATGAATTACGAGTACTATGTGCTCTAAGACATTTCCTTCTAAATCGAGTAACGTTTCTATGGAAACGACAGGATTTTCTTTTGTTATACGACAATCTCATTTCCGATCCACTAATCCTTCTTTACTGCATCCCTCACTCCCACACATTGACGAATTCACACGGATATTCCGTCGCTACGAAATACGAGTATTATGTGTTCTAAGACATTTCCTTCTAAATCGAGTAACGTTTCTATGGAAACGACAGGATTTTTTTTTTTGATACGACAATCTCATTTCCGATCCACTAATCCTTCTTTACTGCATCCCTCACTCCCACACATTGAAGAATTCACACGGAAATTGCGTCGCTATGAAATACGAGTAATATCTGTTCTAAGACATTTCCTTGTAAATCGAGTAACGTTTCTATGGAAACGACAGGATTTTCTTTTGGGATACGACAATCACATTTCCGATTTACTAATCCTTCTTTACTGCATCCCTCACTCCCACACATTGACGAATTCACACGGAAATTGCGTCGCTATGAAATACGAGTACTACGTGTTCTAAGACATTTCCTTCTAAATCGAGTAACGTTTCTATGGAAACGACAGGAATTTCTTTTGGGTTACGACAATCGCATTTCCGATCCACTAATCCTTCTTTACTGCATCCCTCACTCCCACACATTGACGAATTCACACGGAAATTCCGTCGCTATGAAATACGAGTACTATGTGTTCTAAGACATTTCCTTCTAAATCGAGTAACGTTTCTATGGAAACGACAGGATTTTCTTTTGGGATACGACAATCTCATTTCCGATCCACTAATTATTCTTTACTGCATCCCTCACTCCCAAACATTGACGAATTCACACGGAAATTGCGTCGCTATGAAATACGAGTACTATGTGTTCTAAGACATTTTCTTCTAAATCGAGTAACGTTTCTATGGAAACGACAGGATTTTCTTTTGGTATACGACAATCTCATTTCCGATCCACTAATCCTTCTTTACTGCATCCCTCACTCCCACGCATTGACGAATTCACACGGAAATTGCGTCGCTATGAAATACGAGTACTATGTGTTCTAAGACATTTCCTTCTAAATCGAGTAACGTTTCTATGGAAACGACAGGATTTTCTTTTGGAGTACGACAATCTCATTTCCAATCCACTAATCCCTCTTTACTGCATCCCTCACTCCCAAACATTGACGAATTCACACGGAAATTGCGTCGCTATGAAATACGAGTACTATGTGTTCTAAGACATTTCCTTCTAAATCGAGTAACGTTTCTATGGAAACGACAGGATATACTTTTGGGATACGACAATCACATTTCCGATCCACTAATCCTTCTTTACTGCATCCCTCACTCCCACACATTGACGAATTCACACGGAAATTGCGTCGCTATGAAATACGAGTACTATGTGTTCTAAGACATTTCCTTCTAAATCGAGTAACGTTTCTATGGAAACGACCGGATTTTCTTTTGGGATACGACAATCTCATTTCCGATCCACTAATCCTTCTTTACTGCATCCCTCACTCCCAAACATTGACGAATTCACACGGAAATTGCGTCGCTATGAAATACGAGTACTATGTGTTCTAAGACATTTCCTTCTAAATCGAGTAACGTTTCTATGGAAACGACAGGAATTTCTTTTGGGACACGACAATCACATTTCCGATCCACTAATCCTTCTTTACTGCATCCCTCACTCCCACACATTGACGAATTCACACGGAAATTGCTTCGCTATGAGATACGAGTACTATGTGTTCTAAGACATTTCCTTCTAAATCGAGTAACGTTCCTATGGAAACGACAGGATTTTCTTTTGGGATACGACAATCTCATTTCCGATCCACTAATCCTTCTTTACTGCATCCCTCACTGCCACACATTGACGAATTCACACGGAAATTGCGTCGCTATGAAATATGAGTACTATGTGTTCTAAGACATTTCCTTCTAAATCGAGTAACGTTTCTATGGAAACGACAGGATTATCTTTTGGGATACGACAATCTCATTTCCAATCCACTAATCCTTATTTACTGCATCCCTCACTCCCACACATTGAAGAATTCACACGGAAATTGCGTCGCTATGAAATACGAGTACTATGTGTTCTAAGACATTTCCTTGTAAATCGAGTAACGTTTCTATGGAAACGACAGGATTTTCTTTTGGGATACGACAATCACATTTCCGATCCACTAATCCTTCTTTACTGCATCCCTCACTCCCACACATTGACGAATTCACACGGAAATTGCTTCGCTATGAAATACGAGTACTATGTGTTCTAAGACATTTCCTTCTAAATCGAGTAACGTTTCTATGGAAACGACAGGATTTTCCTTTGGGATACGACAATCACATTTCCGGTCCACTAATCCTTCTTTACTGCATCCCTCACTCCCACACATTGACGAATTCACACGGAAATTCCGTCGCTACGAAATACGAGTATTATGTGTTCTAAAACATTTCCTTCTAAATCGAGTAACGTTTCTATGGAAACGACAGGATTTTCTTTTGGGATACGACAATCTCATTTCCAATCCACTAATCCTTCTTTACTGCATCCCTCACTCCCACACATTGAAGAATTCACACGGAAATTGCGTCGCTATGAAATACGAGTACTATGTGTTCTAAGACATTTCCTTGTAAATCGAGTAACGTTTCTATGGAAACGACAGGATTTTCTTTTGGGATACGACAATCACATTTCCGATCCACTAATCCTTCTTTACTGCATCCCTCACTCCCACACATTGACGAATTCACACGGAAATTGCTTCGCTATGAAATACGAGTACTATGTGTTCTAAGACATTTCCTTCTAAATCGAGTAACGTTTCTATGGAAACGACAGGATTTTCCTTTGGGATACGACAATCACATTTCCGGTCCACTAATCCTTCTTTACTGCATCCCTCACTCCCACACATTGACGAATTCACACGGAAATTCCGTCGCTACGAAATACGAGTATTATGTGTTCTAAGACATTTCCTTCTAAATCGAGTAACGCTTCTATGGAAACGACAGGATTTTCTTTTGGGATGCGACAATCTCATTACCGATCCACTAATCCTTCTTTACTGCATCCCTCACTCCTACACATTGAAGAATTCACACGGAAATTGCGTCGCTATGAAATACGAGTACTATGTGTTCTAAGACATTTCCTTGTAAATCGAGTAACGTTTCTATGGAAACGACAGGATTTTCTTTTGGGATACACAATCACATTTCCGATCCACTAATCCTTCTTTACTGCATCCCTCACTCCCACACATTGACGAATTCACACGGAAATTGCTTCGCTACGAAATACGAGTACTATGTGTTCTAAGACATTTCCTTCTAAATCGAGTAACGTTTCTATGGAAACGACAGGATTTTCTTTTGGGATACGACAATCTTATTTCCGATCCACTAATCCTTCTTTACTGCATCCCTCACTCCCAAACATTGACGAATTCACACGGATATTGCGTCGTTATGAAAGACGAGTACTATGTGGTCTAAGACATTTCCTTCTAAATCGAGTAACGTTTCTATGGAAACGACAGGATTTTCTTTTGGGATACGACAATCACATTTCCGATCCACTAATCCTTCTTTACTGCATCCCTCACTCCCACACATTGACGAATTCACACGGAAATTGTGTCGGTATGAAATACGAGTACTATGTGCTCTAAGACATTTCCTTCTAAATCGAGTAACGTTTCTATGGAAACGACAGGATTTTCTTTTGTGATACGACAATCTCATTTCCGATCCACTAATCCTTCTTTACTGCATCCCTCACTCCCACACATTGACGAATTCACACGGATATTCCGTCGCTACGAAATACGAGTATTATGTGTTCTAAGACATTTCCTTCTAAATCGAGTAACGTTTCTATGGAAACGACAGGATTTTTTTTTTTGATACGACAATCTCATTTCCGATCCACTAATCCTTCTTTACTGCATCCCTCACTCCCACACATTGAAGAATTCACACGGAAATTGCGTCGCTATGAAATACGAGTAATATCTGTTCTAAGACATTTCCTTGTAAATCGAGTAACGTTTCTATGGAAACGACAGGATTTTCTTTTGGGATACGACAATCACATTTCCGATTTACTAATCCTTCTTTACTGCATCCCTCACTCCCACACATTGACGAATTCACACGGAAATTGCGTCGCTATGAAATACGAGTACTATGTGTTCTAAGACATTTCCTTCTAAATCGAGTAACGTTTCTATGGAAACGACAGGATTTTCTTTTGGGATACGACAATCACATTTCCGACCCAATAATCCTTCTTTACTGCATCCTTCACTCCCAAACATTGAAGAATTCACACGGAAATTGCGTCGCTATGAAATACGAGTACTATGTGTTCTAAGACATTTCCTTGTAAATCGAGTAACGTTTCTATGGAAACGACAGGATTTTCTTTTGGGATACGACAATCACATTTCCGATCCACTAATCCTTCTTTACTGCATCCCTCACTCCCACACATTGAAGAATTCACACGGATATTGCGTCGCTATGAAATACGAGTAATATCTGTTCTAAGACATTTCCTTGTAAATCGAGTAACGTTTCTATGGAAACGACAGGATTTTCTTTTGGGATACGACAATCACATTTCCGATCCACTAATCCTTCTTTACTGCATCCCTCACTCCCACACATTGACGAATTCACACGGAAATTGCTTTGCTATGAAATACGAGTACTATGTGTTCTAAGACATTTCCTTCTAAATAGAGTAACGTTTCTATGGAAACGACAGGATTTTCTTTTGTTATACGACAATCTCATTTCCGATCCACTAATCCTTCCTTACAGCATCCCTCACTCCCAAACATTGACGAATTCACACGGAAATTGCGTCGCTATGAAATACGAGTACTATGTGTTCTAAGACATTTCCTTCTAAATCGAGTAACGTTTCTATGGAAACGACAGGATTTTCTTTTGGTATACGACAATCACATTTCCGATCCACTAACCCTTCTTTACTGCATCCCTCACTCCCACACATTGACGAATTCACACGGAAATTGTGTCGGTATGAAATCCGAGTACTATGTGTTCTAAGACATTTCCTTCTAAATCGAGTAACAATTCTATGGAAACGACAGGATTTTCTTTTGTTATACGACAGTCTCATTTCCGATCCACTAATCCTTCTTTACTGCATCCCTCACTCCCACACATTGACGAATTCACACGGTTATTGCGTCGCTATGAAATACGAGTACTATGTGTTCTAAGACATTTCTTTTTAAATCGAGTAACGTTTCTATTGAAACGACAGGATTTTCTTTTGGGATACGACAATCACATTTCCGATCCACTAATCCTTCTTTACTGCATCCCTCACTCCCACACATTGACGAATTCACACGGAAATTGTGTCGGTATGAAATACGAGTACTATGTGTTCTAAGACATTTCCTTCTAAATCGAGTAACGTTTCTATGGAAACGACAGGATTTTCTTTTGTTATATGACAATCTCATTTCCGATCCACTAATCCTTCTTTACTGCATCCCTCACTCCCACACATTAACGGATTCACACGGTTATTGCGTCGCTATGAAATACGAGTACTATGTGTTCTAAGACATTTCCTTCTAAATCGAGTAACGTTTCTATTGAAACGACAGGATTTTCTTTTGGGATACGACAATCACATTTCCGATCCGCTAATCCTTCTTTACTGCATCCCTCACTCCCACACATCGACGAATTGACACGGAAATTGCGTCGGTATGAAATACGAGTACTATGTGTTCTAAGACATTTCCTTCTAAATCGAGTAACGTTTCAATGGAAACGACAGGATTTTCTTTTGGGATACAACAATCTCATTTCCGATCCACTAATCCTTCTTTACTGCATCCCTCACTCCCACACATTGACGAATTCACACGGAAATTCCGTCGCTACGAAATACGAGTATTATGTGTTCTAAGACATTTCCTTCTAAATCGAGTAACGTTTCTATGGAAACGACAGGATTTTCTTTTGGGATACGACAATCTCCTTTCCGATCCACTAATCCTTCTTTACTGCATCCCTCACTCCCACACATTGAAGAATTCACACGGAAATTGCGTCGCTATGAAATACGAGTAATATCTGTTGTAAGACATTTCCTTGTAAATCGAGTAACGTTTCTATGGAAACGACAGGATTTTCTTTTGGGATACGACAATCACATTTCCGATCCACTAATGCTTCTTTACTGCATCCCTCACTCCCACACATTGACGAATTCACACGGAAATTGCGTCGCTATGAAATACGAGTACTATGCGTTCTAAGACATTTCCTTCTAAATCGAGTAACGTTTCTATGGAAACGACAGGATTTTCTTTTGGGATACGACAATCACATTTCCGATCCACTAATCCTTCTTATTGCATCCCTCAGTCCCACACATTGACGAATTCACACGGAAATTCCGTCGCTACGAAATACGAGTATTATGTGTTCTAAGACATTTCCTTCTAAATCGAGTAACGTTTCTATGGAAACAACAGGATTTTCTTTTGGGATACGACAATCACATTTCCGATCCACTAATCCTTCTTTACTGCATCCCTCACTCCTAAACATTGACGAATTCACACGGAAATTGCTTCGCTATGAAATACGAGTACTTTGTGTTCTAAGACATTTCCTTCTAAATCGAGTAACGTTTCTATGGAAACGACAGGATTTTCTTTTGGGATACGACAGTCTCATTTCCGATCCACTAATCCTTCTTTACTGCATCCTTCACTCCCAAACATTGAAGATTTCACACGGAAATTGCGTCGCTATGAAATACGAGTACTATGTGTTCTAAGACATTTCCTTGTAAATCGAGTAACGTTTCTATGGAAACGACAGGATTTTCTTTTGGGATACGACAATCACATTTCCGATCCACTAATTCTTCTTTACTGCATCCCTCACTCCCACACATTGAAGAATTCACACGGAAATTGCGTCGCTATGAAATACGAGTAATATCTGTTCTAAGACATTTCCTTGTAAATCGAGTAACGTTTCTATGGAAACGACAGGATTTGTTTTTGGGATACGACAATCACATTTCCGATCCACTAATCCTTCTTTACTGCATCCCTCACTTCCACACATTGACGAATTCACACGGAAATTGCTTTGCTTTGAAATACGAGTACTATGTGTTCTAAGACATTTCCTTCTAAATCGAGTAACGTTTCTATCGAAACGACAGGATTTTCTTTTGGGATACGACAATCTCATTTCCGATCCACTAATCCTTCTTTACTGCATCCCTCACTCACAAACATTGACGAATTCACACGGAAATTGCGTCGCTATGAAATACGAGTACTATGTGTTCTAAGACATATCCTTCTAAATCGAGTAACGTTTCAATTGAAACGACAGGATTTTCTTTTGGGATACGACAATCACATTTCCGATCCACTAATCCTTCTTTACTGCATCCCTCACTCCCACACATCGACGAATTCACACGGAAATTGCGTCGGTATGAAGTACGAGTACTATGTGTTCTAAGACATTTCCTTCTAAATCGAGTAACGTTTCTATGGAAACGACAGGATTTTCTTTTGGGATACGACAATCTCATTTCCGATCCACTAATCCTTCTTTACTGCATCCCTCACTCCCACACATTGACGAATTCACACGGAGATTCCGTCGATACGAAATACGAGTATTATGTGTTCTAAGACATTTCCTTCTAAATCGAGTAACGTTTCCTTGGAAACGACAGGATTTTCTTTTGGGATACGACAATCTCATTTCCGATCCACTTATCCTTCTTTACTGCATCCTTCACTCCCAAACATTGAAGAGTTCACACGGAAATTGCGTCGCTATGAAATACGAGTACTATGTGTTCTAAGACATTTCCTTGTAAATCGAGTAACGTTTCTATGGAAACGACAGGATTTTCTTTTGGGGTACGACAATCACATTTCCGATCCACTAATCCTTCTTTACTGCATCCCTCACTCCCACACATTGTCGAATTCACACGGAAGTCGTGTCGGTATGAATAATGAGTACTATGTGTTCTAAGACATTTCCTTGTAAATCGAGTAACGTTTCTATGGAAACGACAGGATTTTCGTTTATGATACGACAATCTCATTTCCGATCCACTAATCCTTCTTTACTGCATCCCTCACTCCCACACATTGACGAATTCACACGGTTATTGCGTCGCTATGAAATACGAGTACTATGTGTTCTAAGACATTTCCTTCTACATCGAGTAACGTTTCTATTGAAACGACAGGATTTTCTTTTGGGATACGACAATCACATTTCCGATCCACTAATCCTTCTTTACTGCATCCCTCACCCACACACATCGACGAATTCACACGGAAATTGCGTCGGTATGAAATACGAGTACTATGTGTTCTAAGACATTTCCTTCTAAATCGAGTAACGTTTCTTTGGAAACGACAGGATTTTCTTTTGGGATACGACAATCTCATTTCCGATCCACTAATCCTTCTTTACTGCATCCCTCACTCCCACACATTGACGAATTCACACGGAAATTCCGTCGCTACGAAATACGAGTATTATGTGTTCTAAGACATTTCCTTCTAAATCGAGTAACGTTTCTATGGAAACGACAGGATTTTCATTTGGGATACGACAATCTCATTTCCGATCCACTAATCCTTCTTTACTGCATCCCTCACTCCCACATATTGAAGAATTCACACGGAAATTGCGTCGCTATGAAATACGAGTAATATCTGTTCTAAGACAATTCCTTGTAAATCGAGTAACGTTTCTATGGAAACGACAGGATTTTCTTTTGGTATACGACAATCACATTTCCGATCCACTAATCCTTCTTTACTGCATCCCTCACTCCCAAACATTGACGAATTCACACGGAAATTGCTTCGCTATGAAATACGAGTACTTTGTGTTCTAAGACATTTCCTTCTAAATCGAGTAACGTTTCTATCGAAACGACAGGATTTTCTTTTGGGATACGACAATCTCATTTCCGATCCACTAATCCTTCTTTACTGCATCCTTCACTCCCAAACATTGAAGAATTCACACGGTTATTGCGTCGCTATGAAATACGAGTACTATGTGTTCTAAGACATTTCCTTGTAAATCGAGTAACGTTTCTATGGGAACGACAGGATTTTCTTTTGGGATACGACAATCACATTTCCGATCCACTAATCCTTCTTTACTGCATCCCTCACTCAGACACATTGACGAATTCACACGGTTATTGCGTCGCTATGAAATACGAGTACTATGTGTTCTAAGACATTTCCTTCTAAATCGAGTAACGTTTCTATGGAAACGACAGGATTTTCTTTTGGGATACGACAATCTCATTTCCGATCCACTAATCCTTCTTCACTGCATCCCTCACTCCCAAACATTGACGAATTCACACGGAAATTGCGTCGCTATGAAATACGAGTACTATGTGTTCTAAGACATTTCCTTCTAAATCGAGTAACGTTTCTATGGAAACGACAGGAATTTCTTTTGGGATACGACAATCACATTTCCGATCCACTAATCCTTCTTTACTGCATCCCTCACTCCCAAACATTGACGAATTCACACGGAAATTGCTTCGTTATGAAATACGAGTACTTTGTGTTCTAAGACATTTCCTTCTAAATCGAGTAACGTTTCTATGGAAACGGCAGGATTTCCTTTTGGGATACGACAATCTCATTTCCGATCCAATAATCCTTCTTTACTGCATCCTTCTCTCCCAAACATTGAAGAATTCACACGGTTATTGCGTCGCTATGAAATACGAGTACTATGTGTTCTAAGACATTTCCTTGTAAATCGAGTAACGTTTCTATGGAAACGACAGGATTTTCTTTTGGGATACGACAATCACATTTCCGATCCACTAATCCTTCTTTACTGCATCCCTCACTCCCACACATTGACGAATTCACACGGAAATTGTGTCGGTATGAAATACGAGTACTATGTGTTCTAAGGCATTTCCTTTTAAATCGAGTAACGTTTCTATGGAAACGACAGGATCTTCTTTTGGGATACGACAATCGCATTTCCGATCCACTAATCCTTCTTTACTGCATCCCTCACTCAGACACATTGACGAATTCACACGATTATTGCGTCGCTATGAAATACGGGTACTATGTGTTCTAAGACATTTCCTTCTAAATCGAGTAACGTTTCTATTGAAACGACAGGATTTTCTTTTGGGATACGACAATCACATTTCCGATCCACTAATCCTTCTTTACTGCATCCCTCACTCCCACACATAGACGAATTCACACGGAAATTGCGTCGGTATGAAATACGAGTACTATGTGTTCTAAGACATTTCCTTCTCAATCGAGTAACGTTTCTATGGAAACGACAGGATTTTCTTTTGGGATACGACAATCTCATTTCCGATCCACTAATCCTTCTTTACTGCATCCCTCACTCCCACACTTTGACGAATTCACACGGAAATTCCGTCGCTACGAAATACAAGTATTATGTGTTCTAAGACATTTCCTTCTAAATCGAGTAACGTTTCTATGGAAACGACAGGATTTTCTTTTGGGATACGACAATCTCATTTCCGATCCACTAATCCTTCTTTACTGCATCCCTCACTCCCAAACATTGACGAATTCACACGGAAATTCCGTCGCTATGAAATACGAGTACTATGTGTTCTAAGACATTTCCTTCTAAATCGAGTAACGTTTCTATGGAAACGACAGGATTTTCTTTTGGTATACGACAATCACATTTCCGATCCACTAATCCTTCTTTACTGCATCCCTCACTCCCACACATTGACGAATTCACACGGAAATTGTGTCGGTATGAAATACGAGTACTATGTGTTCTAAGACATTTCCTTCTAAATCGAGTAACGTTTCTATGGAAACGACAGGATTTTCTTTCGTTATACGACAATCTCATTTCCGATCCACTAATCCTTCTTTACTGCATCCCTCACTCCCACACATTGACGAATTCACACGGTTATTGCGTCGCTATGAAATACGAATACTATGTGTTCTAAGACATTTCCTTCTAAATCGAGTAACGTTTCTATTGAAACGACAGGATTTTCTTTTGGGATACGACAATCACATTTCCGATCCACTAATCCTTCTTTACTACATCCCTCACTCCCACACATTGACGAATTCACACGGAAATTCCGTCGCTACGAAATACGAGTATTATGTGTTCTAAAACATTTCCTTCTAAATCGAGTAACGTTTCTATGGAAACGACAGGATTATCTTTCGGGATACGACAATCTCATTTCCGATCCACTAATCCTTCTTTACTGCATCCCTCACTCCCAAACATTGACGAATTCACACGGAAATTGCGTCGCTATGAAATACGAGTACTATGTGTTCTAAGACATTTCCTTCTAAATCGAGTAACGTTTCTATGGAAACGACAGGAATTTCTTTTGGGATACGACAATCACATTTCCGATCCACTAATCCTTCTTTACTGCATCCCTCACTCCCAAACATTGACGAATTCACACGGAAATTGCTTCCTTATGAAATACGAGTACTTTGTGTTCTAAGACATTTCCTTCTAAATCGAGTAACGTTTCTATGGAAACGGCAGGATTTCCTTTTGGGATACGACAATCTCATTTCCGATCCAATAATCCTTCTTTACTGCATCCTTCACTCCCAAACATTGAAGAATTCACACGGTTATTGCGTCGCTATGAAATACGAGTACTATGTGTTGTAAGACATTTCCTTGTAAATCGAGTAACGTTTCTATGGAAACGACAGGATTTTCTTTTGGGATACGACAATCACATTTCCGATCCACTAATCCTTCTGTACTGCATCCCTCACTCCCACACATTGACGAGTTCACACGGAAATTGTGTCGGTATGAAATACGAGTACTATGTGTTCTAAGGCATTTCCTTGTAAATCGAGTAACGTTTCTATGGAAACGACAGGATTTTCTTTGGGATACGACAATCTCATTTCCGATCCACTAATCCTTCTTTACTGCATCCCTCACTCAGACACATTGACAAATTCACACGGTTATTGCGTCGCTATGAAATACAAGTACTATGTGTTCTAAGACATTTCCTTCTAAATCGAGTAACGTTTCTATTGAAACGACAGGATTTTCTTTTGGGATACGACAATCACATTTCCGATCCACTAATCCTTCTTTACTGCATCCCTCACTCCCACACATCGACGAATTCACACGGAAATTGCGTCGGTATGAAATACGAGTACTATGTGTTCTAAGACATTTCCTTCTAAATCGAGTAACGTTTCTATGGAAACGACAGGATTTTCTTTTGGGATACGACAATCTCATTTCCGATCCACTAATCCTTCTTTACTGCATCCCTCACTCCCACACTTTGACGAATTCACACGGAAATTCCGTCGCTACGAAATACGAGTATTATGTGTTCTATGACATTTCCTTCTAAATCGAGTAACGTTTCTATGGAAACGACAGGATTTTCTTTTGGGATACGACAATCTCATTTCCGATCCACTAATCCTTCTTTACTGCATCCCTCACTCCCACACATTGAAGAATTCACACGGAAATTGCGTCGCTATGAAATACGAGTAATATCTGTTCTAAGACATTTCCTTGTAAATCGAGTAACGTTTCTATGGAAACGACAGGATTTTCTTTTGGGATACGACAATCACATTTCCGATCCACTTATCCTTCTTTACTGCATCCCTCACTCCCACACATTGACGAATTCACACGGAAATTGCTTCGCTATGAAATACGAGTACTATGTGTTCTAAGACATTTCCTTGTAAATCGAGTAACGTTTCTATGGAAACGACAGGATTTTCTTTTGGGATGCGACAATCACATTTCCGATCCACTAATCCTTCTTTACTGCATCCCTCACTCCCACACATTGACGAGTTCACACGGAAATTGTGTCGGTATGAAATACGAGTACTATATGTTCTAAGGCATTTCCTTGTAAATCGAGTAACGTTTCTATGGAAACGACAGGATTTTCTTTTGGGATACGACAATCTCATTTCCGATCCACTAATCCTTCTTTACTGCATCCCTCACTCAGACACATTGACGAATTCACACGGTTATTGCGTCGCTATGAAATACGAGTACTATGTGTTCTAAGACATTTCCTTCTAAATCGAGTAACGTTTCTATGGAAACGACAGGATTTTCTTTTGGGATACGGCAATCTCATTTCCGATCCACTAATCCTTCTTTACTGCATCCCTCACTCAGACACATTGACGAATTCACACGGTTATTGCGTCGCTATGAAATACGAGTACTATGTGTTCTAAGACATTTCCTTCTAAATCGAGTAACGTTTCTATTGAAATGACAGGATTTTCTTTTGGGATACGACAATCACATTTCCGATCCACTAATCCTTCTTTACTGCATCCCTCACTCCCACACATCGACGAATTCACACGGAAATTGCGTCGGTATGAAATACGAGTACTATGTGTTCTAAGACATTTCCTTCTAAATCGAGTAACGTTTCTATGGAAACGACAGGATTTTCTTTTGGGATACGACAATCTCATTTCCGATCCACTAATCCTTCTTTACTGCATCCCTCACTCCCACACTTTGACGAATTCACACGGAAATTCCGTCGCTACGAAATACAAGTATTATGTGTTCTAAGACATTTCCTTCTAAATCGAGTAACGTTTCTATGGAAACGACAGGATTTTCTTTTGGGATACGACAATCACATTTCCGATCCACTAATCCTTCTTTACTGCATCCCTCACTCCCACACATTGAAGAATTCACACGGAAATTCCGTCGCTATGAAATACGAGTAATATCTGTTCTAAGACATTTCCTTGTAAATCGAGTAACGTTTCTATGGAAACGACAGGATTTTCTTTTGGGATACGACAATCACATTTCCGATCCACTTATCCTTCTTTACTGCATCCCTCACTCCCACACATTGACGAATTCACACGGAAATTGCTTCGCTATGAAATACGAGTACTATGTGTTCAAAGACATTTCCTTCTAAATCGAGTAACGTTTCTATCGAAACGACAGGATTTTCTTTTGGGATACGACAATCTCATTTCCGATCCACTAATCCTTCTTTACTGCATCCCTCACTCCCAAACATTGACGAATTCACACGGAAATTCCGTCGCTATGAAATACGAGTACTATGTGTTCTAAGACATTTCCTTCTAAATCGAGTAACGTTTCTATGGAAACGACAGGATTTTCTTTTGGTATACGACAATCACATTTCCGATCCACTAATCCTTCTTTACTGCATCCCTCACTCCCACACATTGACGAATTCACACGGAAATTGTGTCGGTATGAAATACGAGTACTATGTGTTCTAAGACATTTCCTTCTAAATCGAGTAACGTTTCTATGGAAACGACAGGATTTTCTTTCGTTATACGACAATCTCATTTCCGATCCACTAATCCTTCTTTACTGCATCCCTCACTCCCACACATTGACGAATTCACACGGAAATTCCGTCGGTACGAAATACGAGTATTATGTGTTCTAAAACATTTCCTTCTAAATCGAGTAACGTTTCTATGGAAACGACAGGATTTTCTTTCGGGATACGACAATCTCATTTCCGATCCACTAATCCTTCTTTACTGCATCCCTCACTCCCAAACATTGGCGAATTCACACGGAAATTGCGTCGCTATGAAATACGAGTACTATGTGTTCTAAGACATTTCCTTCTAAATCGAGTAACGTTTCTATGGAAACGACAGGAATTTCTTTTGGGATACGACAATCACATTTCCGATCCACTAATCCTTCTTTACTGCATCCCTCACTCCCAAACATTGACGAATTCAGACGGAAATTGCTTCGTTATGAAATACGAGTACTTTGTGTTCTAAGACATTTCCTTCTAAATCGAGTAACGTTTCTATGGAAACGGCAGGATTTCCTTTTTGATACGACAATCTCATTTCCGATCCAATAATCCTTCTTTACTGCATCCTTCACTCCCAAACATTGAAGAATTCACACGGTTATTGCGTCGCTATGAAATACGAGTACTATGTGTTCTAAGACATTTCCTTGTAAATCGAGTAACGTTTCTATGGAAACGACAGGATTTTCTTTTGGGATACGACAATCACATTTCCGATCCACTAATCCTTCTTTACTGCATCCCTCACTCCCACACATTGACGAGTTCACACGGAAATTGTGTCGGTATGAAATACGAGTACTATGTGTTCTAAGGCATTTCCTTGTAAATCGAGTAACGTTTCTATGGAAACGACAGGATTTTCTTTTGGGATACGACAATCTCATTTCCGATCCACTAATCCTTCTTTACTGCATCCCTCACTCAGACACATTGACGAATTCACACGGTTATTGCGTCGCTATGAAATACGAGTACTATGTGTTCTAAGACATTTCCTTCTAAATCGAGTAACGTTTCTATTGAAACGACAGGATTTTCTTTTGGGATACGACAATCACATTTCCGATCCACTAATCCTTCTTTACTGCATCCCTCACTCCCACACATCGACGAATTCACACGGAAATTGCGTCGGTATGAAATACGAGTACTATGTGTTCGAAGACATTTCCATCTAAATCGAGTAACGTTTCTATGGAAACGACAGGATTTTCTTTTGGGATACGACAATCTCATTTCCGATCCACTAATCCTTCTTTACTGCATCCCTCACTCCCACACTTTGACGAATTCACACGGAAATTCCGTCGCTACGAAATACGAGTATTATGTGTTCTATGACATTTCCTTCTAAATCGAGTAACGTTTCTATGGAAACCACAGGATTTTCTTTTGGGATACGACAATCTCATTTCCGATTCACTAATCCTTCTTTACTGCATCCCTCACTCCCACACATTGAAGAATTCACACGGAAATTGCGTCGCTATGAAATACGAGTAATATCTGTTCTAAGACATTTCCTTGTAAATCGAGTAACGTTTCTATGGAAACGACAGGATTTTCTTTTGGGATATGACAATCACATTTCCGATCCACTTATCCTTCTTTACTGCATCCCTCACTCCCACACATTGACGAATTCACACGGAAATGGCTTCGCTATGAAATAAGAGTACTATGTGTTCAAAGACATTTCCTTCTAAATCGAGTAACGTTTCTATCGAAACGACAGGATTTTCTTTCGGGATACGACAATCTCATTTCCGATCCACTAATCCTTCTTTACTGCATCCCTCACTCCCAAACATTGACGAATTCACACGGAAATTGCGTCGCTATGAAATACGAGTACTATGTGTTCTAAGACATTTCCTTCTAAATCGAGTAACGTTTCTATGGAAACGACAGGATTTTCTTTTGGTATACGACAATCACATTTCCGATCCACTAATCCTTCTTTACTGCATCCCTCACTCCCACACATTGACGAATTCACACGGAAATTGTGTCGGTATGAAATACGAGTACTATGTGTTCTAAGACATTTCCTTCTAAATCGAGTAACGTTTCTATGGAAACGACAGGATTTTCTTTCGTTATACGACAATCTCATTTCCGATCCACTAATCCTTCTTTACTGCATCCCTCACTCCCACACATTGACGAATTCACACGGTTATTGCGTCGCTATGAAATACGAATACTATGTGTTCTAAGACATTTCCTTCTAAATCGAGTAACGTTTCTATTGAAACGACAGGATTTTCTTTTGGGATACGACAATCACATTTCCGATCCACTAATCCTTCTTTACTGGATCCCTCACTCAGACACATTGACGAATTCACACGGTTATTGCGTCGCTATGAAATACGAGTACTATGTGTTCTAAGACATTTCCTTCTAAATCGAGTAACGTTTCTATTGAAACGACAGGATTTTCTTTTGGGATACGACAATCACATTTCCGATCCACTAATCCTTCTTTACTGCATCCCTCACTCCCACACATTGACGAATTCACACGGAAATTGCTTCGCTATGAAATACGAGTACTATGTGTTCAAAGACATTTCCTTCTAAATCGAGTAACGTTTCTATCGAAACGACAGGATTTTCTTTTGGGATACGACAATCTCATTTCCGATCCACTAATCCTTCTTTACTGCATCCCTCACTCCCAAACATTGACGAATTCACACGGAAATTGCGTCGCTATGAAATACGAGTACTATGTGTTCTAAGACATTTCCTTCTAAATCGAGTAACGTTTCTATGGAAACGACAGGATTTTCTTTTGGTATACGACAATCACATTTCCGATCCACTAATCCTTCTTTACTGCATCCCTCACTCCCACACATTGACGAATTCACACGGAAATTGTGTCGGTATGAAATACGAGTACTATGTGTTCTAAGACATTTCCTTCTAAATCGAGTAACGTTTCTATGGAAACGACAGGATTTTCTTTCGTTATACGACAATCTCATTTCCGATCCACTAATCCTTCTTTACTGCATCCCTCACTCCCACACATTGACGAATTCACACGGTTATTGCGTCGCTATGAAATACGAATACTATGTGTTCTAAGACATTTCCTTCTAAATCGCGTAACGTTTCTTTTGAAACGACAGGATTTTCTTTTGGGATACGACAATCACATTTCCGATCCACTAATCCTTCTTTACTGCATCCCTCACTCCCACACATCGACGAATTCACACGGAAATTGCGTCGGTATGAAATACGAGTACTATGTGTTCTAAGACATTTCCTTCTAAATCGAGTAACGTTTCTATGGAAACGACAGGATTTTCTTTTGGGATACGACAATCTCATTTCCGATCCACTAATCCTTCTTTACTGCATCCCTCACTCCCACACATTGACGAATTCACACGGAAATTCCGTCTTTACGAAATACGAGTATTATGTGTTCTAAGACATTTCCTTCTAAATCGAGTAACGTTTCTATGGAAACGACAGCATTTTCTTTTGGGATACGACAATCTCATTTCCGATCCACTAATCCTTCCTTACTGCATTCCTCACTCCCACACATTGAAGAATTCACACGGAAATTGCGTCGCTATGAAATACGAGTAATATCTGTTCTAAGACATTTCCTTGTAAATCGAGTAACGTTTCTATGGAAACGACAGGATTTTCTTTTGGGATACGACAATCACATTTCCGATCCACTAATCCTTCTTTACTGCATCCCTCACTCCCACACATTGACGAATTCACACGGAAATTGCGTCGCTATGAAATACGAGTACTATGTGTTCTAAGACATTTCCTTCTAAATCGAGTAACGTTTCTATGGAAACGACAGGATTTTCTTTTGGGATACGACAATCACATTTCCGATCCACTAATCCTTCTTTACTGCATCCCTCACTCCCACACATTGACGAATTCACACGGAAATTCCGTCGCTACGAAATACGAGTATTATGTGTTCTTAGACATTTCCTTCTAAATCGAGTAACGTTTCTATGGAAACGACAGGATTTTCTTTTGGGATACGACAATCTCATTTCCGCTCCACTAATCCTTCTTTACTGCATCCCTCACTCCCAAACATTGACGAATTCACACGGAAATTGCGTCGCTATGAAATACGAGTACTATGTGTTCTAAGACATTTCCTTCTAAATCGAGTAACGTTTCTATGGAAACGACAGGATTTTCTTTTGGTATACGACAATCACATTTCCGATCCACTAATCCTTCTATACTGGATCCCTCACTCCCACACATTGACGAATTCACACGGAAATTGTGTCGGTATGAAATACGAGTACTATGTGATCTAAGACATTTCCTTCTAAATCGAGTAACGTTTCTATGGAAACGACAGGATTTTCTTTTGGGATACGACAATCTCATTTCCGATCCACTAATCCTTCTTTACTGCATCCCTCACTCCCACACATTGAAGAATTCACACGGAAATTGCGTCGCTATGAAATACGAGTAATATCTGTTCTAAGACATTTCCTTGTAAATCGAGTAACGTTTCTATGGAAACGACAGGATTTTCTTTTGGGATACGACAATCTCATTTCCGATCCACTAATCCTTCTTTACTGCATCCCTCACTCCCACACATTGAAGAATTCACACGGAAATTGCGTCGCTATGAAATACAAGTAATATCTGTTGTAAGACATTTCCTTGTAAATCGAGTAACGTTTCTATGGAAACGACAGGATTTTCTTTTGGGATACGACAATCACATTTCCGATCCACTAATCCTTCTTTACTGCATCCCTCACTCCCACACATTGACGAATTCACACGGAAATTGCTTCGCTATGAAATACGAGTACTATGTGTTCTAAGGCATTTCCTTGTAAATCGAGTAACGTTTCTATGGAAACGACAGGATTTTCTTTTGGGATACGACAATCTCATTTCCGATCCACTAATCCTTCTTTACTGCATCCCTCACTCAGACACATTGACGAATTCACACGGTTATTGCGACGCTATGAAATACGAGTACTATGTGTTCTAAGACATTTCCTTCTAAATCGAGTAACGTTTCTATGGAAACGACAGGATTTTCTTTTGGGATACGGCAATCTCATTTCCGATCCACTAATCCTTCTTTACTGCATCCCTCACTCAGACACATTGACGAATTCACACGGTTATTGCGTCGCTATGAAATACGAGTACTATGTGTTCTAAGACATTTCCTTCTAAATCGAGTAACGTTTCTATTGAAACGACAGGATTTTCTTTTGGGATACGACAATCACATTTCCGATCCACTAATCCTTCTTTACTGCATCCCTCACTCCCACACATCGACGAATTCACACGGAAATTGCGTCGGTATGAAATACGAGTACTATGTGTTCTAAGACATTTCCTTCTAAATCGAGTAACGTTTCTATGGAAACGACAGGATTTTCTTTTGGGATACGACAATCTCATTTCCGATCCACTAATCCTTCTTTACTGCATCCCTCACTCCCACACTTTGACGAATTCACACGGAAATTCCGTCGCTACGAAATACAAGTATTATGTGTTCTAAGACATTTCCTTCTAAATCGAGTAACGTTTCTATGGAAACGACAGGATTTTCTTTTGGGATACGACAATCTCATTTCCGATCCACTAATCCTTCTTTACTGCATCCCTCACTCCCACACATTGAAGAATTCACACGGAAATTCCGTCGCTATGAAATACGAGTAATATCTCTTCTAAGACATTTCCTTGTAAATCGAGTAACGTTTCTATGGAAACGACAAGATTTTCTTTTGGGATACGACACTCACATTTCCGATCCACTTATCCTTCTTTACTGCATCCCTCACTCCCACACATTGACGAATTCACACGGAAATTGCTTCGCTATGAAATACGAGTACTATGTGTTCAAAGACATTTCCTTCTAAATCGAGTAACGTTTCTATCGAAACGACAGGATTTTCTTTTGGGATACGACAATCTCATTTCCGATCCACTAATCCTTCTTTACTGCATCCCTCACTCCCAAACATTGACGAATTCACACGGAAATTCCGTCGCTATGAAATACGAGTACTATGTGTTCTAAGACATTTCCTTCTAAATTGAGTAACGTTTCTATGGAAACGACAGGATTTTCTTTTGGTATACGACAATGACATTTCCGATCCACTAGTCCTTCTTTACTGCATCCCTCACTCCCACACATTGATGAATTCACACGGAAATTGTGTCGGTATGAAATACGAGTACTATGTGTTCTAAGACATTTCCTTCTAAATCGAGTAACGTTTCTATGGAAACGACAGGATTTTCTTTCGTTATACGACAATCTCATTTCCGATCCACTAATCCTTCTTTACTGCATCCCTCACTCCCACACATTGACGAATTCACACGGTTATTGCGTCGCTATGAAATACGAATACTATGTGTTCTAAGACATTTCCTTCTAAATCGAGTAACGTTTCTATTGAAAAGACAGGATTTTCTTTTGGGATACGACAATCACATTTCCGATCCACTAATCCTTCTTTACTGCATCCCTCACTCCCACACATTGACGAATTCACACGGAAATTCCGTCGGTACGAAATACGAGCATTATGTGTTCTAAAACATTTCCTTCTAAATCGAGTAACGTTTCTATGGAAACGACAGGATTTTCTTTCGGGATACGACAATCTCATTTCCGATCCACTAATCCTTCTGTACTGCATCCCTCACTGCCAAACATTGACGAATTCACACGGAAATTGCGTCGCTATGAAATACGAGTACTATGTGTTCTAAGACATTTCCTTCTAAATCGAGTAACGTTTCTATGGAAACGACAGGAATTTCTTTTGGGATACGACAATCACATTTCCGATCCACTAATCCTACTTTACTGCATCCCTCACTCCCAAACATTGACGAATTCAGACGGAAATTGCTTCGTTATGAAATACGAGTACTTTGTGTTCTAAGACATTTCCTTCTAAATCGAGTAACGTTTCTATGGAAACGGCAGGATTTCCTTTTGGGATACGACAATCTCATTTCCGATCCAATAATCCTTCTTTACTGCATCCTTCACTCCCAAACATTGAAGAATTCACACGGTTATTGCGTCGCTATGAAATACGAGTACTATGTGTTCTAAGACATTTCCTTGTAAATCGAGTAACGTTTCTATGGAAACGACAGGATTTTCTTTTGGGGTTACGACAATCACATTTCCGATCCACTAATCCTTCTTTACTGCATCCCTCACTCCCACACATTGACGAATTCACACGGAAATTGCTTCGCTATGAAATACGAGTACTATGTGTTCAAAGACATTTCCTTCTAAATCGAGTAACGTTTCTATCGAAACGACAGGATTTTCTTTTGGGATACGACAATCTCATTTCCGATCCACTAATCCTTCTCTACTGCATCCCTCACTCCCAAACATTGACGAATTCACACGGAAATTGCGTCGCTATGAAATACGAGTACTATGTGTTCTAAGACATTTCCTTCTAAATCGAGTTACGTTTCTATGGAAACGACAGGATTTTCTTTTGGTATACGACAATGACATTTCCGATCCACTAGTCCTTCTTTACTGCATCCCTCACTCCCACACATTGACGAATTCACACGGAAATTGTGTCGGTATGAAATACGAGTACTATGTGTTCTAAGACATTTCCTTCTAAATCGAGTTACGTTTCTATGGAAACGACAGGATTTTCTTTCGTTATACGACAATCTCATTTCCGATCCACTAATCCTTCTTTACTGCATCCCTCACTCCCACACATTGACGAATTCACACGGTTATTGCGTCGCTATGAAATACGAATACTATGTGTTCTAAGACATTTCCTTCTAAATCGAGTAACGTTTCTATTGAAAAGACAGGATTTTCTTTTGGGATACGACAATCACATTTCCGATCCACTAATCCTTCTTTACTGCATCCCTCACTCCCACACATTGACGAATTCACACGGAAATTCCGTCGGTACGAAATACGAGCATTATGTGTTCTAAAACATTTCCTTCTAAATCGAGTAACGTTTCTATGGAAACGACAGGATTTTCTTTCGGGATACGACAATCTCATTTCCGATCCACTAATCCTTCTTTACTGCATCCCTCACTCCCAAACATTGACGAATTCACACGGAAATTGCGTCGCTATGAAATACGAGTACTATGTGTTCTAAGACATTTCCTTCTAAATCGAGTAACGTTTCTATGGAAACGACAGGAATTTCTTTTGGGGTACGACAATCACATTTCCGATCCACTAATCCTTCTTTACTGCATCCCTCACTCCCAAACATTGACGAATTCAGACGGAAATTGCTTCGTTATGAAATACGAGTACTTTGTGTTCTAAGACATTTCCTTCTAAATCGAGTAACGTTTCTATGGAAACGGCAGGATTTCCTTTTGGGATACGACAATCTCATTTCCGATCCAATAATCCTTCTTTACTGCATCCTTCACTCCCAAACATTGAAGAATTCACACGGTTATTGCGTCGCTATGAAATACGAGTACTATGTGTTCTAAGACATTTCCTTGTAAATCGAGTAACGTTTCTATGGAAACGACAGGATTTTCTTTTGGGATACGACAATCACATTTCCGATCCACTAATCCTTCTTTACTGCATCCCTCACTCCCACACATTGACGAATTCACACGGAAATTGCTTCGCTATGAAATACGAGTACTATGTGTTCAAAGACATTTCCTTCTAAATCGAGTAACGTTTCTATCGAAACGACAGGATTTTCTTTTGGGATACGACAATCTCATTTCCGATCCACTAATCCTTCTTTACTGCATCCCTCACTCCCAAACATTGACGAATTCACACGGAAATTGCGTCGCTATGAAATACGAGTACTATGTGTTCTAAGACATTTCCTTCTAAATCGAGTTACGTTTCTATGGAAACGACAGGATTTTCTTTTGGTATACGACAATCACATTTCCGATCCACTAATCCTTCTTTACTGCATCCCTCACTCCCACACATTGACGAATTCACACGGAAATTGTGTCGGTATGAAATACGAGTACTATGTGTTCTAAGACATTTCCTTCTAAATCGAGTAACGTTTCTATTGAAACGACAGGATTTTCTTTTGGGATACGACAATCACATTTCCGATCCACTAATCCTTCTTTACTGCATCCCTCACTCAGACACATTGACGAATTCACACGGTTATTGCGTCGCTATGAAATACGAGTACTATGTGTTCTAAGACATTTCCTTCTAAATCGAGTAACGTTTCTATTGAAACGACAGGATTTTCTTTTGGGATACGACAATCACATTTCCGATCCACTAATCCTTCTTTACTGCATCCCTCACTCCTACACATTGACGAATTCACACGGAAATTGCTTCGCTATGAAATACGAGTACTATGTGTTCAAAGACATTTCCTTCTAAATCGAGTAACGTTTCTATCGAAACGACAGGATTTTCTTTTGGGATACGACAATCTCATTTCCGATCCACTAATCCTTCTTTACTGCATCCCTCACTCCCAAACATTGACGAATTCACACGGAAATTGCGTCGCTATGAAATACGAGTACTATGTGTTCTAAGACATTTCCTTCTAAATCGAGTAACGTTTCTATGGAAACGACAGGATTTTCTTTTGGTATACGACAATCACATTTCCGATCCACTAATCCTTCTTTACTGCATCCCTCACTCCCACACATTGACGAATTCACACGGAAATTGTGTCGGTATGAAATACGAGTACTATGTGTTCTAAGACATTTCCTTCTAAATCGAGTAACGTTTCTATGGAAACGACAGGATTTTCTTTCGTTATACGACAATCTCATTTCCGATCCACTAATCCTTCTTTACTGCATCCCTCACTCCCACACATTGACGAATTCACACGGTTATTGCGTCGCTATGAAATACGAATACTATGTGTTCTAAGACATTTCCTTCTAAATCGAGTAACGTTTCTATTGAAACGACAGGATTTTCTTTTGGGATACGACAATCACATTTCCGATCCACCAATCCTTCTTTACTGCATCCCTCACTCCCACACATCGACGAATTCACACGGAAATTGCGTCGGTATGAAATACGAGTACTATGTGTTCTAAGACTTTTCCTTCTATATCGAGTAACGTTTCTATGGAAACGACAGGATTTTCCTTTGGGATACGACAATCTCATTTCCGATCCACTAATCCTTCTTTACTGCATCCCTCACTCCCACACATTGACGAATTCACACGGAAATTCCGTCTCTACGAAATACGAGTATAATGTGTTCTAAGACATTTCCTTCTAAATCGAGTAACGTTTCTATGGAAACGACAGCATTTTCTTTTGGGATACGACAATTTCATTTCCGATCCACTAATCCTTCCTTACTGCATTCCTCACTCCCACACATTGAAGAATTCACACGGAAATTGCGTCGCTATGAAATACGAGTAATATCTGCTCTAAGACATTTCCTTGTAAATCGAGTAACGTTTCTACGGAAACGACAGGATTTTCTTTTGGGATACGACAATCACATTTCCGATCCACTAATCCTTCTTTACTGCATCCCTCACTCCCACACATTGACGAATTCACACGGAAATTGCGTCGCTATGAAATACGAGTACTATGTGTTCTAAGACATTTCCTTCTAAATCGAGTAACGTTTCTATGGAAACGACAGGATTTTCTTTTGGGATACGACAATCACATTTCCGATCCACTAATCCTTCTTTACTGCATCCCTCACTCCCACACATTGACGAATTCACACGGAAATTCCGTCGCTACGAAATACGAGTATTATGTGTTCTTAGACATTTCCTTCTAAATCGAGTAACGTTTCTATGGAAACGACAGGATTTTCTTTTGGGATACGACAATCTCATTTCCGATCCACTAATCCTTCTTTACTGCATCCCTCACTCCCAAACATTGACGAATTCACACGGAAATTGCGTCGCTATGAAATACGAGTACTATGTGTTCTAAGACATTTCCTTCTAAATCGAGTAACGTTTCTATGGAAACGACAGGATTTTCTTTTGGTATACGACAATCACATTTCCGATCCACTAATCCTTCTTTACTGGATCCCTCACTCCCACACATTGGCGAATTCACACGGAAATTGTGTCGGTATGAAATACGAGTACTATGTGATCTAAGACATTTCCTTCTAAATCGAGTAACGTTTCTATGGAAACGACAGGATTTTCTTTTGGGATACGACAATCTCATTTCCGATCTACTAATCCTTCTTTACTGCATCCCTCACTCCCACACATTGAAGAATTCACACGGAAATTGCGTCGCTATGAAATACGAGTAATATCTGTTCTAAGACATTTCCTTGTAAATCGAGTAACGTTTCTACGGAAACGACAGGATTTTCTTTTGGGATACGACAATCTCATTTCCGATCCACTAATCCTTCTTTACTGCATCCCTCACTCCCACACATTGAAGAATTCACACGGAAATTGCGTCGCTATGAAATACGGGTAATATCTGTTGTAAGACATTTCCTTGCAAATCGAGTAACGTTTCTATGGAAACGACAGGTTTTTCTTTTGGGATACGACAATCACATTTCCGATCCACTAATCCTTTTTTACTGCATCCCTCACTCCCACACATTGACGAATTCACACGGAAATTGCTTCGCTATGAAATACGAGTACTATGTGTTCTAAGGCATTTCCTTGTAAATCGAGTAACGTTTCTATGGAAACGACAGGATTTTCTTTTGGGATACGACAATCTCATTTCCGATCCACTAATCCTTCTTTACTGCATCCCTCACTCAGACACATTGACGAATTCACACGGTTATTGCGTCGCTATGAAATACGAGTACTATGTGTTCTAAGACATTTCCTTCTAAATCGAGTAACGTTTCTATGGAAACGACAGGATTTTCTTTTGGGATACGGCAATCTCATTTCCGATCCACTAATCCTTCTTTACTGCATCCCTCACTCAGACACATTGACGAATTCACACGGTTATTGCGTCGCTATGAAATACGAGTACTATGTGTTCTAAGACATTTCCTTCTAAATCGAGTAACGTTTCTATTGAAACGACAGGATTTTCTTTTGGGATACGACAATCACATTTCCGATCCACTAATCCTTCTTTACTGCATCCCTCACTCCCACACATCGACGAATTCACACGGAAATTGCGTCGGTATGAAATACGAGTACTATGTGTTCTAAGACATTTCCTTCTAAATCAAGTAACGTTTCTATGGAAACGACAGGATTTTCTTTTGGGATACGACAATCTCATTTCCGATCCACTAATCCTTCTTTACTGCATCCCTCACTCCCACACTTTGACGAATTCACACGGAAATTCCGTCGCTACGAAATACAAGTATTATGTGTTCTAAGACATTTCCTTCTAAATCGAGTAACGTTTCTATGGAAACGACAGGATTTTCTTTTGGGATACGACAATCTCATTTCCGATCCACTAATCCTTCTTTACTGCATCCCTCACTCCCACACATTGAAGAATTCACACGGAAATTCCGTCGCTATGAAACACGAGTAATATCTGTTCTAAGACATTTCCTTGTAAATCGAGTAACGTTTCTATGGAAACGACAGGATTTTCTTTTGGGATACGACAATCACATTTCCGATCCACTTATCCTTCTTTACTGCATCCCTCACTCCCACACATTGACGAATTCACACGGAAATTGCTTCGCTATGAAATACGAGTACTATGTGTTCAAAGACATTTCCTTCTAAATCGAGTAACGTTTCTATCGAAACGACAGGATTTTCTTTTGGGATACGACAATCTCATTTCCGATCCACTAATCCTTCTTTACTGCATCCCTCACTCCCAAACATTGACGAATTCACACGGAAATTCCGTCGCTATGAAATACGAGTACTATGTGTTCTAAGACATTTCCTTCTAAATCGAGTAACGTTTCTATGGAAACGACAGGATTTTCTTTTGGTATACGACAATCACATTTCCGATCCACTAATCCTTCTTTACTGCATCCCTCACTCCCACACATTGACGAATTCACACGGAAATTGTGTCGTTATGAAATACGAGTACTATGTGTTCTAAGACATTTCCTTCTAAATCGAGTAACGTTTCTATGGAAACGACAGGATTTTCTTTCGTTATACGACAATCTCATTTCCGATCCACTAATCCTTCTTTACTGCATCCCTCACTCCCACACATTGACGAATTCACACGGTTATTGCGTCGCTATGAAATACGAATACTATGTGTTCTAAGACATTTCTTTCTAAATCGAGTAACGTTTCTATTGAAACGACAGGATTTTCTTTTGGGATACGACAATCACATTTCCGATCCACTAATCCTTCTTTACTGCATCCCTCACTCCCACACATTGACGAATTCACACGGAAATTCCGTCGGTACGAAATACGAGTATTATGTGTTCTAAAACATTTCCTTCTAAATCGAGTAACGTTTCTATGGAAACGACAGGATTTTCTTTCGGGATACGACAATCTCATTTCCGATCCACTAATCCTTCTTTACTGCATCCCTCACTCCCAAACATTGACGAATTCACACGGAAATTGCGTCGCTATGAAATACGAGTACTATGTGTTCTAAGACATTTCCTTCTAAATCGAGTAACGTTTCTATGGAAACGACAGGAATTTCTTTTGGGATACGACAATCACATTTCCGATCCACTAATCCTTCTTTACTGCATCCCTCCCTCCCAAACATTGACGAATTCAGACGGAAATTGCTTCGTTATGAAATACGAGTACTTTGTGTTCTAAGACATTTCCTTCTAAATCGAGTAACGTTTCTATGGAAACGGCAGGATTTCCTTTTGGGATACGACAATCTCATTTCCGATCCAATAATCCTTCTTTACTGCATCCTTCACTCCCAAACATTGAAGAATTCACACGGTTATTGCGTCGCTATGAAATACGAGTACTATGTGTTCTAAGACATTTCCTTGTAAATCGAGTAACGTTTCTATGGAAACGACAGGATTTTCTTTTGGGATACGACAATCACATTTCCGATCCACTAATCCTTCTTTACTGCATCCCTCACTCCCACACATTGACGAGTTCACACGGAAATTGTGTCGGTATGAAATACGAGTACTATGTGTTCTAAGGCATTTCCTTGTAAATCGAGTAACGTTTCTATTGAAACGACAGGATTTTCTTTTGGGATACGACAATCTCATTTCCGATCCACTAATCCTTCTTTACTGCATCCCTCACTCAGACACATTGACGAATTCACACGGTTATTGCGTCGCTATGAAATACGAGTACTATGTGTTCTAAGACATTTCCTTCTAAATCGAGTAACGTTTCTATTGAAACGACAGGATTTTCTTTTGGGATACGACAATCACATTTCCGATCCACTAATCCTTCTTTACTGCATCCCTCACTCCCACACATCGACGAATTCACACGGAAATTGCGTCGGTATGAAATACGAGTACTATGTGTTCTAAGACATTTCCTTCTAAATCGAGTAACGTTTCTATGGATACGACAGGATTTTCTTTTGGGATACGACAATCTCATTTCCGATCCACTAATCCTTCTTTACTGCATCCCTCACTCCCACACTTTGACGAATTCACACGGAAATTCCGTCGCTACGAAATCCGAGTATTATGTGTTCTATGACATTTCCTTCTAAATCGAGTAACGTTTCTATGGAAACGACAGGATTTTCTTTTGGGATACGACAATCTCATTTCCGATCCACTAATCCTTCTTTACTGCATCCCTCACTCCCACACATTGAAGAATTCACACGGAAATTGCGTCGCTATGAAATACGAGTAATATCTGTTCTAAGACATTTCCTTGTAAATCGAGTAACGTTTCTATGGAAACGACAGGATTTTCTTTTGGGATACGACTATCACATTTCCGATCCACTTATCCTTCTTTACTGCATCCCTCACTCCCACACATTGACGAATTCACACGGAAATGGCTTCGCTATGAAATACGAGTACTATGTGTTCAAAGACATTTCCTTCTAAATCGAGTAACGTTTCTATCGAAACGACAGGATTTTCTTTTGGGATACGACAATCTCATTTCCGATCCACTAATCCTTCTTTACTGCATCCCTCACTCCCAAACATTGACGAATTCACACGGAAATTGCGTCGCTATGAAATACGAGTACTATGTGTTCTTAGACATTTCCTTCTAAATCGAGTAACGTTTCTTAGGAAACGACAGGATTTTCTTTTGGTATACGACAATCACATTTCCGATCCACTAATCCTTCTTTACTGCATCCCTCACTCCCACACATTGACGAATTCACACGGAAATTGTGTCGGTATGAAATACGAGTACTATGTGTTCTAAGACATTTCCTTCTAAATCGAGTAACGTTTCTATGGAAACGACAGGATTTTCTTTCGTTATACGACAATCTCATTTCCGATCCACTAATCCTTCTTTACTGCATCCCTCACTCCCACACATTGACGAATTCACACGGTTATTGCGTCGCTATGAAATA
This sequence comes from Schistocerca piceifrons, assembly GCF_021461385.2. Taxonomy (NCBI): domain Eukaryota; kingdom Metazoa; phylum Arthropoda; class Insecta; order Orthoptera; family Acrididae; genus Schistocerca; species Schistocerca piceifrons. The sequence continues at coordinate 599,905,745 of NC_060144.1, read as the reverse complement.
CGAATACTATGTGTTCTAAGACATTTCCTTCTAAATCGAGTAACGTTTCTATTGAAACGACAGGATTTTCTTTTGGGATACGACAATCACATTTCCGATCCACTAATCCTTCTTTACTGCATCCCTCACTCAGACACATTGACGAATTCACACGGTTATTGCGTCGCTATGAAATACGAGTACTATGTGTTCTAAGACATTTCCTTCTAAATCGAGTAACGTTTCTATTGAAACGACAGGATTTTCTTTTGGGATACGACAATCACATTTCCGATCCACTAATCCTTCTTTACTGCATCCCTCACTCCCACACATTGACGAATTCACACGGAAATTGCTTCGCTATGATATACGAGTACTATGTGTTCAAAGACATTTCCTTCTAAATCGAGTAACGTTTCTATCGAAACGACAGGATTTTCTTTTGGGATACGACAATCTCATTTCCGATCCACTAATCCTTCTTTACTGCATCCCTCACTCCCAAACATTGACGAATTCACACGGAAATTGCGTCGCTATGAAATACGAGTACTATGTGTTCTAAGACATTTCCTTCTAAATCGAGTAACGTTTCTATGGAAACGACAGGATTTTCTTTTGGTATACGACAATCACATTTCCGATCCACTAATCCTTCTTTACTGCATCCCTCACTCCCACACATTGACGAATTCACACGGAAATTGTGTCGGTATGAAATACGAGTACTATGTGTTCTAAGACATTTCCTTCTAAATCGAGTAACGTTTCTATGGAAACGACAGGATTTTCTTTCGTTATACGACAATCTCATTTCCGATCCACTAATCCTTCTTTACTGCATCCCTCACTCCCACACATTGACGAATTCACACGGTTATTGCGTCGCTATGAAATACGAATACTATGTGTTCTAAGACATTTCCTTCTAAATCGAGTAACGTTTCTATTGAAACGACAGGATTTTCTTTTGGGATACGACAATCACATTTCCGATCCACTAATCCTTCTTTACTGCATCCCTCACTCCCACACATCGACGAATTCACACGGAAATTGCGTCGGTATGAAATACGAGTACTATGTGTTCTAAGATATTTCCTTCTAAATCGAGTAACGTTTCTATGGAAACGACAGGATTTTCTTTTAGGATACGACAATCTCATTTCCGATCCACTAATCCTTCTTTACTGCATCCCTCACTCCCACACATTGACGAATTCACACGGAAATTCCGTCTCTACGAAATACGAGTATTATGTGTTCTAAGACATTTCCTTCTAAATCGAGTAACGTTTCTATGGAAACGACAGCATTTTCTTTTGGGATACGACAATCTCATTTCCGATCCACTAATCCTTCCTTACTGCATTCCTCACTCCCACACATTGAAGAATTCACACGGAAATTGCGTCGCTATGAAATACGAGTAATATCTGTTCTAAGACATTTCCTTGTAAATCGAGTAACGTTTCTATGGAAACGACAGGATTTTCTTTTGGGATACGACAATCACATTTCCGATCCACTAATCCTTCTTTACTGCATCCCTCACTCCCACACATTGACGAATTCACACGGAAATTGCGTCGCTATGAAATACGAGTACTATGTGTTCTAAGACATTTCCTTCTAAATCGAGTAACGTTTTTATGGAAACGACAGGATTTTCTTTTGGGATACGACAATCACATTTCCGATCCACTAATCCTTCTTTACTGCATCCCTCACTCCCACACATTGACGAATTCACACGGAAATTCCGTCTCTACGAAATACGAGTATTATGTGTTCTAAGACATTTCCTTCTAAATCGAGTAACGTTTCTATGGAAACGACAGGATTTTCTTTTGGGATACGACAATCTCATTTCTGATCCACTTATCCTTCTTTACTGCATCCCTCACTCCCACACATTGACGAATTCACACGGAAATGGCTTCGCTATGAAATACGAGTACTATGTGTTCAAAGACATTTCCTTCTAAATCGAGTAACGTTTCTATCGAAACGACAGGATTTTCTTTTGGGATACGACAATCTCATTTCCGATCCACTAATCCTTCTTTACTGCATCCCTCACTCCCAAACATTGACGAATTCACACGGAAATTGCGTCGCTATGAAATACGAGTACTATGTGTTCTAAGACATTTCCTTCTAAATCGAGTAACGTTTCTATGGAAACGACAGGATTTTCTTTTGGTATACGACAATCACATTTCCGATCCACTAATCCTTCTTTACTGCATCCCTCACTCCCACACATTGACGAATTCACACGGAAATTGTGTCGGTATGAAATACGAGTACTATGTGTTCTAAGACATTTCCTTCTAACTCGAGTAACGTTTCTATGGAAACGACAGGATTTTCTTTCGTTATACGACAATCTCATTTCCAATCCACTAATCCTTCTTTACTGCATCCCTCACTCCCACACATTGACGAATTCACACGGTTATTGCGTCGCTATGAAATACGAATACTATGTGTTCTAAGACATTTCCTTCTAAATCGAGTAACGTTTCTATTGAAACGACAGGATTTTCTTTTGGGATACGACAATCACATTTCCGATCCACTAATCCTTCTTTACTGCATCCCTCACTCCCACACATCGACGAATTCACACGGAAATTGCGTCGGTATGAAATACGAGTACTATGTGTTCTAAGACATTTCCTTCTAAATCGAGTAACGTTTCTATGGAAACGACAGGATTTTCTTTTGGGATACGACAATCTCATTTCCGATCCACTAATCCTTCTTTACTGCATCCCTCACTCCCACACATTGACGAATTCACACGGAAATTCCGTCTCTACGAAATACGAGTATTATGTGTTCTAAGACATTTCCTTCTAAATCGAGTAACGTTTCTATGGAAACGACAGCATTTTCTTTTGGGATACGACAATCTCATTTCCGATCCACTAATCCTTCCTTACTGCATTCCTCACTCCCACACATTGAAGAATTCACACGGAAATTGCGTCGCTATGAAATACGAGTAATATCTGTTCTAAGACATTTCCTTGTAAATCGAGTAACGTTTCTATGGAAACGACAGGATTTTCTTTTGGGATACGACAATCACATTTCCGATCCACTAATCCTTCTTTACTGCATCCCTCACTCCCACACATTGACGAATTCACACGGAAATTGCGTCGCTATGAAATACGAGTACTATGTGTTCTAAGACATTTCCTTCTAAATCGAGTAACGTTTCTATGGAAACGACAGGATTTTCTTTTGGGATACGACAATCACATTTCCGATCAACTAATCCTTCTTTACTGCATCCCTCACTCCCACACATTGACGAATTCACACGGAAATTCCGTCGCTACGAAATACGAGTATTATGTGTTCTTAGACATTTCCTTCTAAATCGAGTAACGTTTCTATGGAAACGACAGGATTTTCTTTTGGGATACGACAATCTCATTTCCGATCCACTAATCCTTCTTTACTGCATCCCTCACTCCCAAACATTGACGAATTCACACGGAAATTGCGTCGCTATGAAATACGAGTACTATGTGTTCTAAGACATTTCCTTCTAAATCGAGTAACGTTTCTATGGAAACGACAGGATTTTCTTTTGGTATACGACAATCACATTTCCGATCCACTAATCCTTCTTTACTGGATCCCTCACTCCCACACATTGACGAATTCACACGGAAATTTTGTCGGTATGAAATACGAGTACTATGTGATCTAAGACATTTCCTTCTAAATCGAGTAACGTTTCTATGGAAACGACAGGATTTTCTTTTGGGATACGACAATCTCATTTCCGATCCACTAATCCTTCTTTACTGCATCCCTCACTCCCACACATTGAAGAATTCACACGGAAATTGCGTCGCTATGAAATACGAGTAATATCTGTTCTAAGACATTTCCTTGTAAATCGAGTAACGTTTCTATGGAAACGACAGGATTTTCTTTTGGGATACGACAATCTCATTTCCGATCCACTAATCCTTCTTTACTGCATCCCTCACTCCCACACATTGAAGAATTCACACGGAAATTGCGTCGCTATGAAATACGAGTAATATCTGTTGTAAGACATTTCCTTGTAAATCGAGTAACGTTTCTATGGAAACGACAGGATTTTCTTTTGGGATACGACAATCACATTTCCGATCCACTAGTCCTTCTTTACTGCATCCCTCACTCCCACACATTGACGAATTCACACGGAAATTGCTTCGCTATGAAATACGAGTACTATGTGTTCAAAGACATTTCCTTCTAAATCGAGTAACGTTTCTATCGAAACGACAGGATTTTCTTTTGGGATACGACAATCTCATTTCCGATCCACTAATCCTTCTTTACTGCATCCCTCACTCCCAAACATTGACGAATTCACACGGAGATTGCGTCGCTATGAAATACGAGTACTATGTGTTCTAAGACATTTCCTTCTAAATCGAGTAACGTTTCTATGGAAACGACAGGATTTTCTTTTGGTATACGACAATCACATTTCCGATCCACTAATCCTTCTTTACTGCATCCCTCACTCCCACGCATTGACGAATTCACACGGAAATTGTGTCGGTATGAAATACGAGTACTGTGTGTTCTAAGACATTTCCTTCTAAATCGAGTAACGTTTCTATGGAAACGACAGGATTTTCTTTCGTTATACGACAATCTCATTTCCGATCCACTAATCATTCTTTACTGCATCCCTCACTCCCACACATTGACGAATTCACACGGTTATTGCGTCGCTATGAAATACGAATACTATGTGTTCTAAGACATTTCCTTCTAAATCGAGTAACGTTTCTATTGAAACGACAGGATTTTCTTTTGGGATACGACAATCACATTTCCGATCCACTAATCCTTCTTTACTGCATCCCTCACTCCCACACATCGACGAATTAACACGGAAATTGCGTCGGTATGAAATACGAGTACTATGTGTTCTAAGACATATCCTTCTAAATCGAGTAACGTTTCTATGGAAACGACAGGATTTTCTTTTGGGATACGACAATCTCATTTCCGATCCACTAATCCTTCTTTACTGCATCCCTCACTCCCACACATTGACGAATTCACACGGAAATTCCGTCTCTACGAAATACGAGTATTATGTGTTCTAAGACATTTCCTTCTAAATCGAGTAACGTTTCTATGGAAACGACAGCATTTTCTTTTGGGATACGACAATCTCATTTCCGATCCACTAATCCTTCTTTACTGCATTCGTCACTCCCACACATTGAAGAATTCACACGGAAATTGCGTCGCTATGAAATACGAGTAATATCTGTTCTAAGACATTTCCTTGTAAATCGAGTAACGTTTCTATGGAAACGACAGGATTTTCTTTTGGGATACGACAATCACATTTCCGATCCACTAATCCTTCTTTACTGCATCCCTCACTCCCACACATTGACGAATTCACACGGAAATTGCGTCGCTATGAAATACGAGTACTATGTGTTCTAAGACATTTCCTTCTAAATCGAGTAACGTTTCTATGGAAACGACAGGATTTTCTTTTGGGATACGACAATCACATTTCCGATCCACTAATCCTTCTTTACTGCATCCCTCACTCCCACACATTGACGAATTCACACGGAAATTCCGTCGCTACGAAATACGAGTATTATGTGTTCTTAGACATTTCCTTCTAAATCGAGTAACGTTTCTATGGAAACGACAGGATTTTCTTTTGGGATATGACAATCTCATTTCCGATCCACTAATCCTTCTTTACTGCATCCATCACTCCCAAACATTGACGAATTCACACGGAAATTGCGTCGCTATGAAATACGAGTACTATGTGTTCTAAGACATTTCCTTCTAAATCGAGTAACGTTTCTATGGAAACGACAGGATTTTCTTTTGGTATACGACAATCACATTTCCGATCCACTAATCCTTCTTTACTGGATCCCTCACTCCCACACATTGACGAATTCACACGGAAATTGTGTCGGTATGAAATACGAGTACTATGTGATCTAAGACATTTCCTTCTAAATCCAGTAACGTTTCTATGGAAACGACAGGATTTTCTTTTGGGATACGACAATCTCATTTCCGATCCACTAATCCTTCTTTACTGCATCCCTCACTCCCACACATTGAAGAATTCACACGGAAATTGCGTCGCTATGAAATACGAGTAATATCTGTTCTAAGACATTTCCTTGTAAATCGAGTAACGTTTCTATGGAAACGACAGGATTTTCTTTTGGGATACGACAATCTCATTTCCGATCCACTAATCCTTCTTTACTGCATCCCTCACTCCCACACATTGAAGAATTCACACAGAAATTGCGTCGCTATGAAATACGAGTAATATCTGTTGTAAGACATTTCCTTGTAAATCGAGTAACGTTTCTATGGAAACGACAGGATTTTCTTTTGGGATACGACTATCACATTTCCGATCCACTAATCCTTCTTTACTGCATCCCTCACTCCCACACATTGACGAATTCACACGGAAATTGCTTCGCTATGAAATACGAGTACTATGTGTTCTAAGACATTTCCTTCTAAATCGAGTAACGTTTCTATCGAAACGACAGGATTTTCTTTTGGGATACGACAATCTCATTTCCGATCCACTAATCCTCCTTTACTGCATCCCTCACTCCCAAACATTGACGAATTCACACGGAAAATGCGTCGCTATGAAATACGAGTACTATGTGTTCTAAGACATTTCCTTCTAAATCGAGTAACGTTTCTATGGAAACGACAGGATTTTCTTTTGGTATACGACAATCACATTTCCGATCCACTAATCCTTCTTTACTGGATCCCTCACTCCCACACATTGACGAATTCACACGGAAATTGTGTCAGTATGAAATACGAGTACTATGTGATCTAAGACATTTCCTTCTAAATCGAGTAACGTTTCTATGGAAACGACAGGATTTTCTTTTGGGATACGACAATCTCATTTCCGATCCACTAATCCTTCTTTACTGCATCCCTCACTCCCACACATTGAAGAATTCACACGGAAATTGCGTCGCTATGAAATACGAGTAATATCTGTTCTAAGACATTTCCTTGTAAATCGAGTAACGTTTCTATGGAAACGACAGGATTTTCTTTTGGGATACGACAATCACATTTCCGATCCACTAATCCTTCTTTACTGCATCCCTCACTCCCACACATTGACGAATTCACACGGAAATTGCGTCGCTATGAAATACGAGTACTATGAGTTCTAAGACATTTCCTTCTAAATCGAGTTACGTTTCTATGGAAACGACAGGATTTTCTTTTAAGATACGACAATCACATTTCCGATCCACTAATCCTTCTTTACTGCATCCCTCACTCCCACACATTGACGAATTCACACGGAAATTCCGTCGCTACGAAATACGAGTATTATGTGTTCTAAGACATTTCCTTCTAAATCGAGTAACGTTTCTATGGAAACGACAGGATTTTCTTTTGGGATACGATAATCTCATTTCCGATCCACTAATCCTTCTTTACTGCATCCCTCACCCCCACACATTGACGAATTCACACGGTTATTGCGTCGCTATGAAATACGAGTACTATGTGTTCTAAGACATTTCCTTCTAAATCGAGTAACGTTTCTATTGAAACGACAGGATTTTCGTTTGGGATACGACAATCACATTTCCGATCCACTAATCCTTCTTTACTGCATCCCTCACTCCCACACATCGACGAATTCACACGAAAATTGCGTCGGTATGAAATACGAGTACTATGTGTTCTAAGACATTTCCTTCTAAATCGAGTAACGTTTCTATGGATACGACATAATTTTCTTTTGGGATACGAAAATCTGATTTCCGATCCACTAATCCTTCTTTACTGCATCCCTCACTCCCAAACATTGACGAATTCACACCGAAATTGCGTTGCTATGAAATACGAGTACTATGTGTTCTAAGACATTTCCTTCTAAATCGAGTAACGTTTCTATGGAAACGACAGGAATTTCTTTTGGGATACGACAATCACATTTCCGATCCACTAATCCTTCTTTACTGCATCCCTCACTCCCAAACATTAACGAATTCACACGGAAATTGCTTCGCTATGAAATACGAGTACATTGTGTTCTAAGACATTTCCTTCTAAATCGAGTAACGTTTCTATGGAAACGACAGGATTTTCTTTTGGGATACGGCAATCTCATTTCCGATCCACTAATCCTTCTTTACTGCATCCCTCACTCCCACACATTGACGAATTCACACGGTTATTGCGTCGCTATGAAATACGAGTACTACGTGTTCTAAGACATTTCCTTCTAAATCGAGTAACGTTTCTATTGAAGCGACAGGATTTTCTTTTGGGATACGACAATCACATTTCCGATCCACTAATCCTTCTTTACTGCATCCCTCACTCCCACACATCGACGAATTCACACGGAAATTGCGTCGGTATGAAATACGAGTACTATGTGTTCTAAGACATTTCCTTCTAAATCGAGTAACGTTTCTATGGAAACGACAGGATTTTCTTTCGTTATACGACAATCTCATTTCCGATCCACTAATCCTTCTTTACTGCATCCCTCACTCCCACACATTGACGAATTCACACGGTTATTGCGTCGCTATGAAATACGAATACTATGTGTTCTAAGACATTTCCTTCTAAATCGAGTAACGTTTCTATGGAAACGACAGGATTTTCTTTTGGGATACGACAATCTCATTTCCGATCCACTAATCCTTCTTTACTGCATCCCTCACTCCCACACATTGACGAATTCACACGGAAATTCCGTCTCTACGAAATACGAGTATTATGTGTTCTAAGACATTTCCTTCTAAATCGAGTAACGTTTCTATGGAAACGACAGCATTTTCTTTTGGGATACGACAATCTCATTTCCGATCCACTAATCCTTCCTTACTGCATTCCTCACTCCCACACATTGAAGAATTCACACGGAAATTGCGTCGCTATGAAATACGAGTAATATCTGTTCTAAGACATTTCCTTGTAAATCGAGTAACGTTTCTATGGAAACGACAGGATTTTCTTTTGGGATACGACAATCACATTTCCGATCCACTAATCCTTCTTTACTGCATCCCTCACTCCCACACATTGACGAATTCACACGGAAATTGCGTCGCTATGAAATACGAGTACTATGTGTTCTAAGACATTTCCTTCTAAATCGAGTAACGTTTCTATGGAAACGACAGGATTTTCTTTTGGGATACGACAATCACATTTCCGATCAACTAATCCTTCTTTACTGCATCCCTCACTCCCACACATTGACGAATTCACACGGAAATTCCGTCGCTACGAAATACGAGTATTATGTGTTCTTAGACATTTCCTTCTAAATCGAGTAACGTTTCCATGGAAACGACAGGATTTTCTTTTGGGATACGACAATCTCATTTCCGATCCACTAATCCTTCTTTACTGCATCCCTCACTCCCAAACATTGACGAATTCACACGGAAATTGCGTCGCTATGAAATACGAGTACTATGTGTTCTAAGACATTTCCTTCTAAATCGAGTAACGTTTCTATGGAAACGACAGGATTTTCTTTTGGTATACGACAATCACATTTCCGATCCACTAATCCTTCTTTACTGGATCCCTCACTCCCACACATTGACGAATTCACACGGAAATTGTGTCGGTATGAAATACGAGTACTATGTGATCTAAGACATTTCCTTCTAAATCGAGTAACGTTTCTATGGAAACGACAGGATTTTCTTTTGGGATACGACAATCTCATTTCCGATCCACTAATCCTTCTTTACTGCATCCCTCACTCCCACACATTGAAGAATTCACACGGAAATTGCGTCGCTATGAAATACGAGTAATATCTGTTCTAAGACATTTCCTTGTAAATCGAGTAACGTTTCTATGGAAACGACAGGATTTTCTTTTGGGATACGACAATCTCATTTCCGATCCACTAATCCTTCTTTACTGCATCCCTCACTCCCACACATTGAAGAATTCACACGGAAATTGCGTCGCTATGAAATACGAGTAATATCTGTTGTAAGACATTTCCTTGTAAATCGAGTAACGTTTCTATGGAAACGACAGGATTTTCTTTTGGGATACGACAATCACATTTCCGATCCACTAATCCTTCTTTACTGCATCCCTCACTCCCACACATTGACGAATTCACACGGAAATTGCTTCGCTATGAAATACGAGTACTATGTGTTCAAAGACATTTCCTTCTAAATCGAGTAACGTTTCTATCGAAACGACAGGATTTTCTTTTGGGATACGACAATCTCATTTCCGATCCACTAATCCTTCTTTACTGCATCCCTCACTCCCAAACATTGACGAATTCACACGGAAATTGCGTCGCTATGAAATACGAGTACTATGTGTTCTAAGACATTTCCTTCTAAATCGAGTAACGTTTCTATGGAAACGACAGGATTTTCTTTTGGTATACGACAATCACATTTCCGATCCACTAATCCTTCTTTACTGCATCCCTCACTCCCACACATTGACGAATTCACACGGAAATTGTGTCGGTATGAAATACGAGTACTGTGTGTTCTAAGACATTTCCTTCTAAATCGAGTAACGTTTCTATGGAAACGACAGGATTTTCTTTCGTTATACGACAATCTCATTTCCGATCCACTAATCCTTCTTTACTGCATCCCTCACTCCCACACATTGACGAATTCACACGGTTATTGCGTCGCTATGAAATACGAATACTATGTGTTCTAAGACATTTCCTTCTAAATCGAGTAACGTTTCTATTGAAACGACAGGATTTTCTTTTGGGATACGACAATCACATTTCCGATCCACTAATCCTTCTTTACTGCATCCCTCACTCCCACACATCGACGAATTAACACGGAAATTGCGTCGGTATGAAATACGAGTACTATGTGTTCTAAGACATTTCCTTCTAAATCGAGTAACGTTTCTATGGAAACGACAGGATTTTCTTTTGGGATACGACAATCTCATTTCCGATCCACTAATCCTTCTTTACTGCATCCCTCACTCCCACACATTGACGAATTCACACGGAAATTCCGTCTCTACGAAATACGAGTATTATGTGTTCTAAGACATTTCCTTCTAAATCGAGTAACGTTTCTATGGAAACGACAGCATTTTCTTTTGGGATACGACAATCTCATTTCCGATCCACTAATCCTTCTTTACTGCATTCGTCACTCCCACACATTGAAGAATTCACACGGAAATTGCGTCGCTATGAAATACGAGTAATATCTGTTCTAAGACATTTCCTTGTAAATCGAGTAACGTTTCTATGGAAACGACAGGATTTTCTTTTGGGATACGACAATCACATTTCCGATCCACTAATCCTTCTTTACTGCATCCCTCACTCCCACACATTGACGAATTCACACGGAAATTGCGTCGCTATGAAATACGAGTACTATGTGTTCTAAGACATTTCCTTCTAAATCGAGTAACGTTTCTATGGAAACGACAGGATTTTCTTTTGGGATACGACAATCACATTTCCGATTTACTAATCATTCTTTACTGCATCCCTCACTCCCACACATTGACGAATTCACACGGAAATTCCGTCGCTACGAAATACGAGTATTATGTGTTCTTAGACATTTCCTTCTAAATCGAGTAACGTTTCTATGGAAACGACAGGATTTTCTTTTGGGATATGACAATCTCATTTCCGATCCACTAATCCTTCTTTACTGCATCCCTCACTCCCAAACATTGACGAATTCACACGGAAATTGCGTCGCTATGAAATACGAGTACTATGTGTTCTAAGACATTTCCTTCTAAATCGAGTAACGTTTCTATGGAAACGACAGGATTTTCTTTTGGTATACGACAATCACATTTCCGATCCACTAATCCTTCTTTACTGGATCCCTCACTCCCACACATTGACGAATTCACACGGAAATTGTGTCGGTATGAAATACGAGTACTATGTGATCTAAGACATTTCCTTCTAAATCGAGTAACGTTTCTATGGAAACGACAGGATTTTCTTTTGGGATACGACAATCTCATTTCCGATCCACTAATCCTTCTTTACTGCATCCCTCACTCCCACACATTGAAGAATTCACACGGAAATTGCGTCGCTATGAAATACGAGTAATATCTGTTCTAAGACATTTCCTTGTAAATCGAGTAACGTTTCTATGGAAACGACAGGATTTTCTTTTGGGATACGACAATCTCATTTCCGATCCACTAATCCTTCTTTACTGCATCCCTCACTCCGACACATTGAAGAATTCACACGGAAATTGCGTCGCTATGAAATACGAGTAATATCTGTTGTAAGACATATCCTTGTAAATCGAGTAACGTTTCTATGGAAACGACAGGATTTTCTTTTGGGATACGACTATCACATTTCCGATCCACTAATCCTTCTCTACTGCATCCCTCACTCCCACACATTGACGAATTCACACGGAAATTGCTTCGCTATGAAATACGAGTACTATGTGTTCTAAGACATTTCCTTCTAAATCGAGTAACGTTTCTATCGAAACGACAGGATTTTCTTTTGGGATACGACAATCTCATTTCCGATCCACTAATCCTCCTTTACTGCATCCCTCACTCCCAAACATTGACGAATTCACACGGAAAATGCGTCGCTATGAAATACGAGTACTATGTGTTCTAAGACATTTCCTTGTAAATCGAGTAACGTTTCTATGGAAACGACAGGATTTTCTTTTGGGATACGACAATCACATTTCCGATCCACTAATCCTTCTTTACTGCATCCCTCACTCCCACACATTGACGAATTCACACGGAAATTGCGTCGCTATGAAATACGAGTACTATGAGTTCTAAGACATTTCCTTCTAAATCGAGTTACGTTTCTATGGAAACGACAGGATTTTCTTTTAAGATACGACAATCACATTTCCGATCCACTAATCCTTCTTTACTGCATCCCTCACTCCCACACATTGACGAATTCACACGGAAATTCCGTCGCTACGAAATACGAGTATTATGTGTTCTAAGACATTTCCTTCTAAATCGAGTAACGTTTCTATGGAAACGACAGGATTTTCTTTTGGGATACGATAATCTCATTTCCGATCCACTAATCCTTCTTTACTGCATCCCTCACCCCCACACATTGACGAATTCACACGGTTATTGCGTCGCTATGAAATACGAGTACTATGTGTTCTAAGACATTTCCTTCTAAATCGAGTAACGTTTCTATTGAAACGACAGGATTTTCTTTTGGTATACGACAATCACATTTCCGATCCACTAATCCTTCTTTACTGGATCCCTCACTCCCACACATTGACGAATTCACACGGAAATTGTGTCAGTATGAAATACGAGTACTATGTGATCTAAGACATTTCCTTCTAAATCGAGTAACGTTTCTATGGAAACGACAGGATTTTCTTTTGGGATACGACAATCTCATTTCCGATCCACTAATCCTTCTTTACTGCATCCCTCACTCCCACACATTGAAGAATTCACACGGAAATTGCGTCGCTATGAAATACGAGTAATATCTGTTCTAAGACATTTCCTTGTAAATCGAGTAACGTTTCTATGGAAACGACAGGATTTTCTTTTGGGATACGACAATCTCATTTCCGATCCACTAATCCTTCTTTACTGCATCCCTCACTCCCACACATTGAAGAATTCACACGGAAATTGCGTCGCTATGAAATACGAGTAATATCTGTTCTAAGACATTTCCTTGTAAATCGAGTAACGTTTCTATGGAAACGACAGGATTTTCTTTTGGTATACGACAATCACATTTCCGATCCACTAATCCTTCTTTACTGGATCCCTCACTCCCACACATTGACGAATTCACACGGAAATTGTGTCGGTATGAAATACGAGTACTATGTGATCTAAGACATTTCCTTCTAAATCGAGTAACGTTTCTATGGAAACGACAGGATTTTCTTTTGGGATACGACAATCTCATTTCCGATCCACTAATCCTTCTTTACTGCATCCCTCACTCCCACACATTGAAGAATTCACACGGAAATTGCGTCGCTATGAAATACGAGTAATATCTGTTCTAAGACATTTCCTTGTAAATCGAGTAACGTTTCTATGGAAACGACAGGATTTTCTTTTGGGATACGACAATCTCATTTCCGATCCACTAATCCTTCTTTACTGCATCCCTCACTCCCACACATTGAAGAATTCACACGGAAATTGCGTCGCTATGAAATACGAGTAATATCTGTTGTAAGACATTTCCTTGTAAATCGAGTAACGTTTCTATGGAAACGACAGGATTTTCTTTTGGGATACGACAATCACATTTCCGATCCACTAATCCTTCTTTACTGCATCCCTCACTCCCACACATTGACGAATTCACACGGAAATTGCTTCGCTATGAAATACGAGTACTATGTGTTCAAAGACATTTCCTTCTAAATCGAGTAACGTTTCTATCGAAACGACAGGATTTTCTTTTGGGATACGACAATCTCATTTCCGATCCACTAATCCTTCTTTACTGCATCCCTCACTCCCAAACATTGACGAATTCACACGGAAATTGCGTCGCTATGAAATACGAGTACTATGTGTTCTAAGACATTTCCTTCTAAATCGAGTAACGTTTCTATGGAAACGACAGGATTTTCTTTTGGTATACGACAATCACATTTCCGATCCACTAATCCTTCTTTACTGCATCCCTCACTCCCACACATTGACGAATTCACACGGAAATTGTGTCGGTATGAAATACGAGTACTGTGTGTTCTAAGACATTTCCTTCTAAATCGAGTAACGTTTCTATGGAAACGACAGGATTTTCTTTCGTTATACGACAATCTCATTTCCGATCCACTAATCCTTCTTTACTGCATCCCTCACTCCCACACATTGACGAATTCACACGGTTATTGCGTCGCTATGAAATACGAATACTATGTGTTCTAAGACATTTCCTTCTAAATCGAGTAACGTTTCTATTGAAACGACAGGATTTTCTTTTGGGATACGACAATCACATTTCCGATCCACTAATCCTTCTTTACTGCATCCCTCACTCCCACACATCGACGAATTAACACGGAAATTGCGTCGGTATGAAATACGAGTACTATGTGTTCTAAGACATTTCCTTCTAAATCGAGTAACGTTTCTATGGAAACGACAGGATTTTCTTTTGGGATACGACAATCTCATTTCCGATCCACTAATCCTTCTTTACTGCATCCCTCACTCCCACACATTGACGAATTCACACGGAAATTCCGTCTCTACGAAATACGAGTATTATGTGTTCTAAGACATTTCCTTCTAAATCGAGTAACGTTTCTATGGAAACGACAGCATTTTCTTTTGGGATACGACAATCTCATTTCCGATCCACTAATCCTTCTTTACTGCATTCGTCACTCCCACACATTGAAGAATTCACACGGAAATTGCGTCGCTATGAAATACGAGTAATATCTGTTCTAAGACATTTCCTTGTAAATCGAGTAACGTTTCTATGGAAACGACAGGATTTTCTTTTGGGATACGACAATCACATTTCCGATCCACTAATCCTTCTTTACTGCATCCCTCACTCCCACACATTGACGAATTCACACGGAAATTGCGTCGCTATGAAATACGAGTACTATGTGTTCTAAGACATTTCCTTCTAAATCGAGTAACGTTTCTATGGAAACGACAGGATTTTCTTTTGGGATACGACAATCACATTTCCGATCCACTAATCCTTCTTTACTGCATCCCTCACTCCCACACATTGACGAATTCACACGGAAATTCCGTCGCTACGAAATACGAGTATTATGTGTTCTTAGACATTTCCTTCTAAATCGAGTAACGTTTCTATGGAAACGACAGGATTTTCTTTTGGGATATGACAATCTCATTTCCGATCCACTAATCCTTCTTTACTGCATCCCTCACTCCCAAACATTGACGAATTCACACGGAAATTGCGTCGCTATGAAATACGAGTACTATGTGTTCTAAGACATTTCCTTCTAAATCGAGTAACGTTTCTATGGAAACGACAGGATTTTCTTTTGGTATACGACAATCACATTTCCGATCCACTAATCCTTCTTTACTGGATCCCTCACTCCCACACATTGACGAATTCACACGGAAATTGTGTCGGTATGAAATACGAGTACTATGTGATCTAAGACATTTCCTTCTAAATCGAGTAACGTTTCTATGGAAACGACAGGATTTTCTTTTGGGATACGACAATCTCATTTCCGATCCACTAATCCTTCTTTACTGCATCCCTCACTCCCACACATTGAAGAATTCACACGGAAATTGCGTCGCTATGAAATACGAGTAATATCTGTTCTAAGACATTTCCTTGTAAATCGAGTAACGTTTCTATGGAAACGACAGGATTTTCTTTTGGGATACGACAATCTCATTTCCGATCCACTAATCCTTCTTTACTGCATCCCTCACTCCGACACATTGAAGAATTCACACGGAAATTGCGTCGCTATGAAATACGAGTAATATCTGTTGTAAGACATTTCCTTGTAAATCGAGTAACGTTTCTATGGAAACGACAGGATTTTCTTTTGGGATACGACTATCACATTTCCGATCCACTAATCCTTCTTTACTGCATCCCTCACTCCCACACATTGACGAATTCACACGGAAATTGCTTCGCTATGAAATACGAGTACTATGTGTTCTAAGACATTTCCTTCTAAATCGAGTAACGTTTCTATCGAAACGACAGGATTTTCTTTTGGGATACGACAATCTCATTTCCGATCCACTAATCCTCCTTTACTGCATCCCTCACTCCCAAACATTGACTAATTCACACGGAAAATGCGTCGCTATGAAATACGAGTACTATGTGTTCTAAGACATTTCCTTCTAAATCGAGTAACGTTTCTATGGAAACGACAGGATTTTCTTTTGGTATACGACAATCACATTTCCGATCCACTAATCCTTCTTTACTGGATCCCTCACTCCCACACATTGACGAATTCACACGGAAATTGTGTCAGTATGAAATACGAGTACTATGTGATCTAAGACATTTCCTTCTAAATCGAGTAACGTTTCTATGGAAACGACAGGATTTTCTTTTGGGATACGACAATCTCATTTCCGATCCACTAATCCTTCTTTACTGCATCCCTCACTCCCACACATTGAAGAATTCACACGGAAATTGCGTCGCTATGAAATACGAGTAATATCTGTTCTAAGACATTTCCTTGTAAATCGAGTAACGTTTCTAAGGAAACGACAGGATTTTCTTTTGGGATACGACAATCACATTTCCGATCCACTAATCCTTCTTTACTGCATCCCTCACTCCCACACATTGACGAATTCACACGGAAATTGCGTCGCTATGAAATACGAGTACTATGAGTTCTAAGACATTTCCTTCTAAATCGAGTTACGTTTCTATGGAAACGACAGGATTTTCTTTTAAGATACGACAATCACATTTCCGATCCACTAATCCTTCTTTACTGCATCCCTCACTCCCACACATTGACGAATTCACACGGAAATTCCGTCGCTACGAAATACGAGTATTATGTGTTCTAAGACATTTCCTTCTAAATCGAGTAACGTTTCTATGGAAACGACAGGATTTTCTTTTGGGATACGATAATCTCATTTCCGATCCACTAATCCTTCTTTACTGCATCCCTCACCCCCACACATTGACGAATTCACACGGTTATTGCGTCGCTATGAAATACGAGTACTATGTGTTCTAAGACATTTCCTTCTAAATCGAGTAACGTTTCTATTGAAACGACAGGATTTTCTTTTGGTATGCGACAATCACATTTCCGATCCACTAATCCTTCTTTACTGGATCCCTCACTCCCACACATTGACGAATTCACACGGAAATTGTGTCAGTATGAAATACGAGTACTATGTGATCTAAGACATTTCCTTCTAAATCGAGTAACGTTTCTATGGAAACGACAGGATTTTCTTTTGGGATACGACAATCTCATTTCCGATCCACTAATCCTTCTTTACTGCATCCCTCACTCCCACACATTGAAGAATTCACACGGAAATTGCGTCGCTATGAAATACGAGTAATATCTGTTCTAAGACATTTCCTTGTAAATCGAGTAACGTTTCTATGGAAACGACAGGATTTTCTTTTGGGATACGACAATCTCATTTCCGATCCACTAATCCTTCTTTACTGCATCCCTCACTCCCACACATTGAAGAATTCACACGGAAATTGCGTCGCTATGAAATACGAGTAATATCTGTTGTAAGACATTTCCTTGTAAATCGAGTAACGTTTCTATGGAAACGACAGGATTTTCTTTTGGGATACGACAATCACATTTCCGATCCACTAATCCTTCTTTACTGCATCCCTCACTCCCACACATTGACGAATTCACACGGAAATTGCTTCGCTGTGAAATACGAGTACTATGTGTTCAAAGACATTTCCTTCTAAATCGAGTAACGTTTCTATCGAAACGACAGGATTTTCTTTTGGGATACGACAATCTCATTTCCGATCCACTAATCCTTCTTTACTGCATCCCTCACTCCCAAACATTGACGAATTCACACGGAAATTGCGTCGCTATGAAATACGAGTACTATGTGTTCTAAGACATTTCCTTCTAAATCGAGTAACGTTTCTATGGAAACGACAGGATTTTCTTTCGTTATACGACAATCTCATTTCCGATCCACTAATCCTTCTTTACTGCATCCCTCACTCCCACACATTGACGAATTCACACGGTTATTGCGTCGCTATGAAATACGAATACTATGTGTTCTAAGACATTTCCTTCTAAATCGAGTAACGTTTCTATTGAAACGACAGGATTTTCTTTTGGGATACGACAATCACATTTCCGATCCACTAATCCTTCTATACTGCATCCCTCACTCCCACACAACGACGAATTAACACGGAAATTGCGTCGGTATGAAATACGAGTACTATGTGTTCTAAGACATTTCCTTCTAAATCGAGTAACGTTTCTATGGAAACGACAGGATTTTCTTTTGGGATACGACAATCTCATTTCCGATCCACTAATCCTTCTTTACTGCATCCCTCACTCCCACACATTGACGAATTCACACGGAAATTCCGTCTCTACGAAATACGAGTATTATGTGTTCTAAGACATTTCCTTCTAAATCGAGTAACGTTTCTATGGAAACGACAGCATTTTCTTTTGGGATACGACAATCTCATTTCCGATCCACTAATCCTTCTTTACTGCATTCGTCACTCCCACACATTGAAGAATTCACACGGAAATTGCGTCGCTATGAAATACGAGTAATATCTGTTCTAAGACATTTCCTTGTAAATCGAGTAACGTTTCTATGGAAACGACAGGATTTTCTTTTGGGATACGACAATCACATTTCCGATCCACTAATCCTTCTTTACTGCATCCCTCACTCCCACACATTGACGAATTCACACGGAAATTGCGTCGCTATGAAATACGAGTACTATGTGTTCTAAGACATTTCCTTCTAAATCGAGTAACGTTTCTATGGAAACGACAGGATTTTCTTTTGGGATACGACAATCACATTTCCGATCCACTAATCCTTCTTTACTGCATCCCTCACTCCCACACATTGACGAATTCACACGGAAATTCCGTCGCTACGAAATACGAGTATTATGTGTTCTTAGACATTTCCTTCTAAATCGAGTAACGTTTCTATGGAAACGACAGGATTTTCTTTTGGGATATGACAATCTCATTTCCGATCCACTAATCCTTCTTTACTGCATCCCTCACTCCCAAACATTGACGAATTCACACGGAAATTGCGTCGCTATGAAATACGAGTACTATGTGTTCTAAGACATTTCCTTCTAAATCGAGTAACGTTTCTATGGAAACGACAGGATTTTCTTTTGGTATACGACAATCACATTTCCGATCCACTAATCCTTCTTTACTGGATCCCTCACTCCCACACATTGACGAATTCACACGGAAATTGTGTCGGTATGAAATACGAGTACTATGTGATCTAAGACATTTCCTTCTAAATCGAGTAACGTTTCTATGGAAACGACAGGATTTTCTTTTGGGATACGACAATCTCATTTCCGATCCACTAATCCTTCTTTACTGCATCCCTCACTCCCACACATTGAAGAATTCACACGGAAATTGCGTCGCTATGAAATACGAGTAATATCTGTTCTAAGACATTTCCTTGTAAATCGAGTAACGTTTCTATGGAAACGACAGGATTTTCTTTTGGGATACGACAATCTCATTTCCGATCCACTAATCCTTCTTTACTGCATCCCTCACTCCCACACATTGAAGAATTCACACGGAAATTGCGTCGCTATGAAATACGAGTAATATCTGTTCTAAGACATTTCCTTGTAAATCGAGTAACGTTTCTATGGAAACGACAGGATTTTCTTTTGGGATACGACAATCACATTTCCGATCCACTAATCCTTCTTTACTGCATCCCTCACTCCCACACATTGACGAATTCACACGGAAATTGCGTCGCTATGAAATACGAGTACTATGAGTTCTAAGACATTTCCTTCTAAATCGAGTTACGTTTCTATGGAAACGACAGGATTTTCTTTTAAGATACGACAATCACATTTCCGATCCACTAATCCTTCTTTACTGCATCCCTCACTCCCACACATTGACGAATTCACACGGAAATTCCGTCGCTACGAAATACGAGTATTATGTGTTCTAAGACATTTCCTTCTAAATCGAGTAACGTTTCTATGGAAACGACAGGATTTTCTTTTGGGATACGATAATCTCATTTCCGATCCACTAATCCTTCTTTACTGCATCCCTCACCCCCACACATTGACGAATTCACACGGTTATTGCGTCGCTATGAAATACGAGTACTATGTGTTCTAAGACATTTCCTTCTAAATCGAGTAACGTTTCTATTGAAACGACAGGATTTTCGTTTGGGATACGACAATCACATTTCCGATCCACTAATCCTTCTTTACTGCATCCCTCACTCCCACACATCGACGAATTCACACGAAAATTGCGTCGGTATGAAATACGAGTACTATGTGTTCTAAGACATTTCCTTCTAAATCGAGTAACGTTTCTATGGATACGACATAATTTTCTTTTGGGATACGAAAATCTGATTTCCGATCCACTAATCCTTCTTTACTGCATCCCTCACTCCCAAACATTGACGAATTCACACCGAAATTGCGTTGCTATGAAATACGAGTACTATGTGTTCTAAGACATTTCCTTCTAAATCGAGTAACGTTTCTATGGAAACGACAGGAATTTCTTTTGGGATACGACAATCACATTTCCGATCCACTAATCCTTCTTTACTGCATCCCTCACTCCCAAACATTAACGAATTCACACGGAAATTGCTTCGCTATGAAATACGAGTACATTGTGTTCTAAGACATTTCCTTCTAAATCGAGTAACGTTTCTATGGAAACGACAGGATTTTCTTTTGGGATACGGCAATCTCATTTCCGATCCACTAATCCTTCTTTACTGCATCCCTCACTCCCACACATTGACGAATTCACACGGTTATTGCGTCGCTATGAAATACGAGTACTACGTGTTCTAAGACATTTCCTTCTAAATCGAGTAACGTTTCTATTGAAGCGACAGGATTTTCTTTTGGGATACGACAATCACATTTCCGATCCACTAATCCTTCTTTACTGCATCCCTCACTCCCACACATCGACGAATTCACACGGAAATTGCGTCGGTATGAAATACGAGTACTATGTGTTCTAAGACATTTCCTTCTAAATCGAGTAACGTTTCTATGGAAACGACAGGATTTTCTTTTGGGATACGATAATCTCATTTCCGATCCACTAATCCTTCTTTACTGCATCCCTCACCCCCACACATTGACGAATTCACACGGTTATTGCGTCGCTATGAAATACGAGTACTATGTGTTCTAAGACATTTCCTTCTAAATCGAGTAACGTTTCTATGGAAACGACAGGATTTTCTTTTGGGATACGACAATCTCATTTCCGATCCACTAATCCTTCTTTACTGCATCCCTCACTCCCACACATTGACGAATTCACACGGAAATTCCGTCTCTACGAAATACGAGTATTATGTGTTCTAAGACATTTCCTTCTAAATCGAGGAACGTATCTATGGAAACGACAGCATTTTCTTTTGGGATACGACAATCTCATTTCCGATCCACTAATCCTTCTTTACTGCATTCCTCACTCCCACACATTGAAGAATTCACACGGAAATTGCGTCGCTATGAAATACGAGTAATATCTGTTCTAAGACATTTCCTTGTAAATCGAGTAACGTTTCTATGGAAACGACAGGATTTTCTTTTGGGATACGACAATCACATTTCCGATCCACTAATCCTTCTTTACTGCATCCCTCACTCCCACACATTGACGAATTCACACGGAAATTGCGTCGCTATGAAATACGAGTACTATGTGTTCTAAGACATTTCCTTCTAAATCGAGTAACGTTTCTATGGAAACGACAGGATTTTCTTTTGGGATACGACAATCACATTTCCGATCCACTAATCCTTCTTTACTGCATCCCTCACTCCCACACATTGACGAATTCACACGGAAATTCCGTCGCTACGAAATACGAGTATTATGTGTTCTTAGACATTTCCTTCTAAATCGAGTAACGTTTCTATGGAAACGACAGGATTTTCTTTTGGGATACGACAATCTCATTTCCGATCCACTAATCCTTCTTTACTGCATCCCTCACTCCCAAACATTGACGAATTCACACGGAAATTGCGTCGCTATGAAATACAAGTACTATGTGTTCTAAGACATTTCCTTCTAAATCGAGTAACGTTTCTATGGAAACGACAGGATTTTCTTTTGGTATACGACAATCACATTTCCGATCCACTAATCCTTCTTTACTGGATCCCTCACTCCCACACATTGACGAATTCACACGGAAATTGTGTCGGTATGAAATAAGAGTACTATGTGATCTAAGACATTTCCTTCTAAATCGAGTAACGTTTCTATGGAAACGACAGGATTTTCTTTTGGGATACGACAATCTCATTTCCGATCCACTAATCCTTCTTTACTGCATCCCTCACTCCCACACATTGAAGAATTCACACGGAAATTGCGTCGCTATGAAATACGAGTAATATCTGTTCTAAGACATTTCCTTGTAAATCGAGTAACGTTTCTATGGAAACGACAGGATTTTCTTTTGGGATACGACAATCTCATTTCCGATCCACTAATCCTTCTTTACTGCATCCCTCACTCCCACACAATGAAGAATTCACACGGAAATTGCGTCGCTATGAAATACGAGTAATATCTGTTGTAAGACATTTCCTTGTAAATCGAGTAACGTTTCTATGGAAACGACAGGATTTTCTTTTGGGATACGACTATCACATTTCCGATCCACTAATCCTTCTTTACTGCATCCCTCACTCCCACACATTGACGAATTCACACGGAAATTGCTTCGCTATGAAATACGAGTACTATGTGTTCTAAGACATTTCCTTCTAAATCGAGTAACGTTTCTATCGAAACGACAGGATTTTCTTTTGGGATACGACAATCTCATTTCCGATCCACTAATCCTTCTTTACTGCATCCCTCACTCCCAAACATTGACGAATTCACACGGAAATTGCGTCGCTATGAAATACGAGTACTATGTGTTCTAAGACATTTCCTTCTAAATCGAGTAACGTTTCTATGGAAACGACAGGATTTTCTTTTGGTATACGACAATCACATTTCCGATCCACTAATCCTTCTTTACTGGATCCCTCACTCCCACACATTGACGAATTCACACGGAAATTGTGTCGGTATGAAATACGAGTACTATGTGATCTAAGACATTTCCTTCTAAATCGAGTAACGTTTCTATGGAAACGACAGGATTTTCTTTTGGGATACGACAATCTCATTTCCGATCCACTAATCCTTCTTTACTGCATCCCTCACTCCCACACATTGAAGAATTCACACGGAAATTGCGTCGCTATGAAATACGAGTAATATCTGTTCTAAGACATTTCCTTGTAAATCGAGTAACGTTTCTATGGAAACGACAGGATTTTCTTTTGGGATACGACAATCACATTTCCGATCCACTAATCCTTCTTTACTGCAACCCTCACTCCCACACATTGACGAATTCACACGGAAATTGCGTCGCTATGAGATACGAGTACTATGTGTTCTAAGACATTTCCTTCTAAATCGAGTTACGTTTCTATGGAAACGACAGGATTTTCTTTTAAGATACGACAATCACATTTCCGATCCACTAATCCTTCTTTACTGCATCCCTCACTCCCACACATTGACGAATTCACACGGAAATTCCGTCGCTACGAAATACGAGTATTATGTGTTCTAAGACATTTCCTTCTAAATCGAGTAACGTTTCTATGGAAACGACAGGATTTTCTTTTGGGATACGATAATCTCATTTCCGATCCACTAATCCTTCTTTACTGCATCCCTCACTCCCACACATTGACGAATTCACACTCTTATTGCGTCGCTATGAAATACGAGTACTATGTGTTCTAAGACATTTCCTTCTAAATCGAGTAACGTTTCTATTGAAACGACAGGATTTTCCTTTGGGATACGACAATCACATTTCCGATCCACTAATCCTTCTTTACTGCATCCCTCACTCCCACACATCGACGAATTCACACGAAAATTGCGTCGGTATGAAATACGAGTACTATGTGTTCTAAGACATTTCCTTCTAAATCGAGTAACGTTTCTATGGAAACGACTGGATTTTCTTTTGGGATACGACAATCTCATTTCCGATCCACTAATCCTTCTTTACTGCATCCCTCACTCCCACACATTGACGAATTCACACGGTTATTGCGTCGCTATGAAATACGAGTACTATGTGTTCTAAGACATTTCCTTCATAATCGAGTAACGTTTCTATGGAAACGACAGGATTTTCTTTTGGGATACGACAATCTCATTTCCGATCCACTAATCCTTCTTTACTGCATCCCTCACTCCCACACATTGACGAATTCACACGGAAATTGTGTCGGTATGAAATATGAGTACTATGTGTTCTAAGACATTTCCTTGTAAATCGAGTAACGTTTCTATGGATACGACAAAATTTTCTTTTCTGATACGAAAATCTGATTTCCGATCCACTAATCCTTCTTTACTGCATCCCTCACTCCCAAACATTGACGAATTCACGCGGAAATTGCGTTGCTATGAAATACGAGTACTATGTGTTCTAAGACATTTCCTTCTAAATCGAGTAACGTTTCTATGGAAACGACAGGAATTTCTTTTGGGATACGACAATCACATTTCCGATCCACTAATCCTTCTTTACTGCATCCCTCACTCCCAAACATTAACGAATTCACACGGAAATTGCTTCGCTATGAAATACGAGTACATTGTGTTCTAAGACATTTCCTTCTCAATCGAGTAACGTTTCTATGGAAACGACAGGATTTTCTTTTGGGATACGACAATCTCATTTCCGATCCACTAATCCTTCCTTACTGCATCCTTCACTCCCAAACATTGAAGAATTCACACGGAAATTGCGTCGCTATGAAATACGAGTACTATGTGTTCTAAGACATTTCCTTGTAAATCGAGTAACGTTTCTATGGAAACGACAGGATTTTCTTTTGGGATACGACAATCACATTTCCGATCCACTAATCCTTCTTTACTGCATCCCTCACTCCCACACATTGACGAATTCACACGGAAATTGTGTCGGTATGAAATACGAGTACTATGTGTTCTAAGACATTTCCTTGTAAATCGAGTAACGTTTCTATGGAAACGACAGGATTTTCTTTTGGGATACGGCAATCTCATTTCCGATCCACTAATCCTTCTTTACTGCATCCCTCACTCCCACACATTGACGAATTCACACGGTTATTGCGTCGCTATGAAATACGAGTACTATGTGTTCTAAGACATTTCCTTCTAAATCGAGTAACGTTTCTATTGAAGCGACAGGATTTTCTTTTGGGATACGACAATCACATTTCCGATTCACTAATCCTTCTTTACTGCATCCCTCACTCCCACACATCGACGAATTCACACGGAAATTGCGTCGGTATGAAATACGAGTACTATGTGTTCTAAGACATTTCCTTCTAAATCGAGTAACGTTTCTATGGAAACGACAGGATTTTCTTTTGGGATACGACAATCTCATTTCCGATCCACTAATCCTTCTTTACTGCATCCCTCACTCCCAAACATTGACGAATTCACACGGAAATTGCGTCGCTATTAAATACGAGTACTATGTGCTCTAAGACATTTCCTTCTAAATCGAGTAACGTTTCTATGGAAACGATTTGATTTTCTTTTTGTATACGACAATCACATTTCCGATCCACTAATCCTTCTTTACTGCATCCCTCACTCCCAAACATTGAAGAATTCACACGGAAATTGCTTCGCTATGAAATACGAGTACTTTGTGTTCTAAGAGATTTCCTTCTAAATCGAGTAACGTTTCTATGGAAACGACAGGATTTTCTTTTGGGATACGACAATCTCATTTCCGATCCACTAATCCTTCTTTACTGCATCCCTCACTCCCAAACATTGACGAATTCACACGGAAATTGCGTCGCTATGAAATACGAGTACTATGTGTTCTAAGACATTTCCTTCTAAATCGAGTAACGTTTTTATGGAAACGACAGGATTTTCTTTTGGGATACGACAATCTCATTTTCGATCCACTAATCCTTCTTTACTGCATCCCTCACTCCCAAACATTGACGAATTCACATGGAAATTACGTCGCTATGAAATACGAGTACTATGTGTTCTAAGACATTTCCTTCTAAATCGAGTAACGTTTCTATGGAAACGACAGAATTTTCTTTTGGGATACGACAAACACATATCCGATCCACTAATCCTTCTTTACTGCATCCCTCACTCCCACACATTGATGAATTCACACGGAAATTGTGTCGGTATGAAATACGAGTACTATGTGTTCTAAGACATTTCCTTCTAAATCGAGTAACGTTTCTATTGAAACGACAGGATTTTCTTTTGGGATACGACAATCACATTTCCGATCCACTAATCCTTCTTTACTGCATCCCTTACTCCCACACATTGACGAATTCACACGGATATTCCGTCGCTACGAAATACGAGTCTTATGTGTTCTAAGACATTTCCTTCTAAATCGAGTAACGCTTCTATGGAAACAACAGGATTTTCTTTTGGGATACGGCAATCTCATTACCGATCCACTAATCCTTCTTTACTGCATCCCTCACTCCCACACATTGAAGAATTCACACGGAAATTGCGTCGCTATGAAATACGAGTACTATGTGTTCTAAGACATTTCCTTGTAAATCGAGTAACGTTTCTATGGAAACGACAGGATTTTCTTTTGGGATACGACAATCACATTTCCGATCCACTAATCCTTCTTTACTGCATCCCTCACTCCCACACATTGAGGAATTCACACGGAAATTGCGTCGCTATGAAATACGGGTACTATGTGTTCTAAGACATTTCCTTCTAAATCGAGTAACGTTTCTATGGAAACGACAGGATTTTCTTTTGGGATACGACAATCTCATTTTCGATCCACTAATCCTTCTTTACTGCATCCCTCACTCCCAAACATTGACGAATTCACATGGAAATTACGTCGCTATGAAATACGAGTACTATGTGTTCTAAGACATTTCCTTCTAAATCGAGTAACGTTTCTATGGAAACGACAGAATTTTCTTTTGGGATACGACAAACACATATCCGATCCACTAATCCTTCTTTACTGCATCCCTCACTCCCACACATTGATGAATTCACACGGAAATTGTGTCGGTATGAAATACGAGTACTATGTGTTCTAAGACATTTCCTTCTAAATCGAGTAACGTTTCTATTGAAACGACAGGATTTTCTTTTGGGATACGACAATCACATTTCCGATCCACTAATCCTTCTTTACTGCATCCCTCACTCCCACACATTGACGAATTGACACGGAAATTACGTCGGTATGAAATACGAGTACTATGTGTTCTAAGACATTTCCTTCTAAATCGAGTAACGTTTCTATGGAAACGACAGAATTTTCTTTTGGGATACGACAAACACATATCCGATCCACTAATCCTTCTTTACTGCATCCCTCACTCCCACACATTGAAGAATTCACACGGAAATTGCGTCGCTATGAAATACGAGTAATATCTGTTCTAAGACATTTCCTTGTAAATCGAGTAACGTTTCTATGGAAACGACAGGATTTTCTTTTGGGATACGACAATCTCATTTCCGATCCACTAATCCTTCTTTACTGCATCCCTCACTCCCACACAATGAAGAATTCACACGGAAATTGCGTCGCTATGAAATACGAGTAATATCTGTTGTAAGACATTTCCTTGTAAATCGAGTAACGTTTCTATGGAAACGACAGGATTTTCTTTTGGGATACGACTATCACATTTCCGATCCACTAATCCTTCTTTACAGCATCCCTCACTCCCACACATTGACGAATTCACACGGAAATTGCTTCGCTATGAAATACGAGTACTATGTGTTCTAAGACATTTCCTTCTAAATCGAGTAACGTTTCTATCGAAACGACAGGATTTTCTTTTGGGATACGACAATCTCATTTCCGATCCACTAATCCTTCTTTACTGCATCCCTCACTCCCAAACATTGACGAATTCACACGGAAATTGCGTCGCTATGAAATACGAGTACTATGTGTTCTAAGACATTTCCCTCTAAATCGAGTAACGTTTCTATGGAAACGACAGGATTTTCTTTTGGTATACGACAATCACATTTACGATCCACTAATCCTTCTTTACTGGATCCCTCACTCCCACACATTGACGAATTCACACGGAAATTGTGTCGGTATGAAATACGAGTACTATGTGATCTAAGACATTTCCATCTAAATCGAGTAACGTTTCTATGGAAACGACAGGTTTTTATTTTGGGATACGACAATCTCATTTCCGATCCACTAATCCTTCTTTACTGCATCCCTCACTCCCACACATTGAAGAATTCACACGGAAATTGCGTCGTTATGAAATACGAGTAATATCTGTTCTAAGACATTTCCTTGTAAATCGAGTAACGTTTCTATGGAAACGACAGGATTTTCTTTTGGGATACGACAATCACATTTCCGATCCACTAATCCTTCTTTACTGCATCCCTCACTCCAACACATTGACGAATTCACACGGTAATTGCGTCGCTATGAAATACGAGTACTATGTGTTCTAAGACATTTCCTTCTAAATCGAGTAACGTTTCTATGGAAACGACAGGATTTTCTTTTGGGATACGACAATCTCATTTCCGATCCACTAATCCTTCCTTACTGCATCCTTCACTCCCAAACATTGAAGAATTCACACGGAAATTGCGTCGCTATGAAATACGAGTACTATGTGTTCTAAGACATTTCCTTCTAAATCGAGTAACGTTTTTATGGAAACGACAGAATTTTCTTTTGGGATACGACAAACACATTTCCGATCCACTAATCCTTCTTTACTGCATCCCTCACTCCCACACATTGATGAATTCACACGGAAATTGTGTCGGTATGAAATACGAGTACTATGTGTTCTAAGACATTTCCTTCTAAATCGAGTAACGTTTCTATTGAAACGACAGGATTTTCTTTTGGGATACGACAATCACATTTCCGATCCACTAATCCTTCTTTACTGCATCCCTCACTCCCACACATTGACGAATTGACACGGAAATTGCGTCGGTATGAAATACGAGTACTATGTGTTCTAAGACATTTCCTTCTAAATCGAGTAACGTTTCTATGGAAACGACAGGATTTTCTTTTGGTATACGACAATCACATTTCCGATCCACTAATCCTTCCTTACTGGATCCCTTACTCCCACACATTGACGAATTCACACGGAAATTGTGTCGGTATGAAATACGAGTACTATGTGATCTAAGACATTTCCTTCTAAATCGAGTAACGTTTCTATGGAAACGACAGGATTTTCTTTTGGGATACGACATTCTCATTTCCGATCCACTAATCCTTCTTTACTGCATCCCTCACTCCCACACATTGAAGAATTCACACGGAAATTGCGTCCCTATGAAATACGAGTAATATCTGTTCTAAGACATTTCCTTGTAAATCGAGTAACGTTTCTATGGAAACGACAGGATTTTCTTTTAGGATACGACAATCTCATTTCCGATCCACTAATCCTTCTTTACTGCATCCCTCACTCCCACACAATGAAGAATTCACACGGAAATTGCGTCGCTATGAAATACGAGTAATTTCTGTTGTAAGACATTTCCTTGTAAATCGAGTAACGTTTCTATGGAAACGACAGGATTTTCTTTTGGGATACGACTATCACATTTCCGATCCACTAATCCTTCTTTACTGCGTCCCTCACTCCCACACATTGACGAATTCACACGGAAATTGCTTCGCTATGAAATACGAGTACTATGTGTTCTAAGACATTTCCTTCTAAATCGAGTAACGTTTCTATCGAAACGACAGGATTTTCTTTTGGGATACGACAATCTCATTTCCGATCCACTAATCCTTCTTTACTGCATCCCTCACTCCCAAACATTGACGAATTCACACGGAAATTGCGTCGCTATGAAATACGAGTACTATGTGTTCCAAGACATTTCCCTCAAAATCGAGTAACGTTTCTATGGAAACCACAGGATTTTCTTTTGGTATACGACAATCACATTTACGATCCACTAATCCTTCTTTACTGGATCCCTCACTCCCACACATTGACGAATTCACACGGAAATTGTGCCGGTATGAAATACGAGTACTATGTGATCTAAGACATTTCCTTCTAAATCGAGTAACGTTTCTATGGAAACGACAGGTTTTTATTATGGGATACGACAAACTCATTTCCGATCCACTAATCCTTCTTTACTGCATCCCTCACTCCCACACATTGAAGAATTCACACGGAAATTGCGTCGTTATGAAATACGAGTAATATCTGTTCTAAGACATTTCCTTGTAAATCGAGTAACGTTTCTATGGAAACGACAGGATTCTCTTTTGGGATACGACAATCACATTTCCGATCCACTAATCCTTCTTTACTGCATCCCTCACTCCCACACATTGACGAATTCACACGGAAATTGCGTCGCTATGAAATACGAGTACTATGTGTTCTAAGACATTTCCTTCTAAATCGAGTTACGTTTCTATGGAAACGACAGGATTTTCTTTTAAGATACGACAATCACATTTCCGATCCACTAATCCTTCTTTACTGCATCCCTCACTCCCACACATTGACGAATTCACACGGAAATTCCGTCGCTACGAAATACGAGTATTATGTGTTCTAAGACATTTCCTTCTAAATCGAGTAACGTTTCTATGGAAACGACAGGATTTTCTTTTGGGATACGATAATCTCATTTCCGATCCACTAATCCTTCTTTACTGCATCCCTCACTCCCACACATTGACGAATTCACACGGTTATTGCGTCGCTATGAAATACGAGTACTATGTGTTCTAAGACATTTCCTTCTAAATCGAGTAACGTTTCTATTGAAACGACAGGATTTTCCTTTGGGATACGACAATCACATTTCCGATCCACTAATCCTTCTTTACTGCATCCCTCACTCCCACACATCGACGAATTCACACGAAAATTGCGTCGGTATGAAATACGAGTACTATGTGTTCTAAGACATTTCCTTCTAAATCGAGGAACGTTTCTATGGAAACGACAGGATTTTCTTTTGGGATACGACAATCTCATTTCCGATCCACTAATCCTTCTTTACTGCATCCCTCACTCCCACACATTGACGAATTCACACGGTTATTGCGTCGCTATGAAATACGAGTACTATGTGTTCTAAGACATTTCCTTGTAAATCGAGTAACGTTTCTATTGAAACGACAGGATTTTCTTTTGGGATACGACAATCACATTTCCGATCCACTAATCCTTCTTTACTGCATCCCTCACTCCCACACATTGACGAATTCACACGGAAATTGTGTCGGTATGAAATATGAGTACTATGTGTTCTAAGACATTTCCTTGTAAATCGAGTAACGTTTCTATGGATACGACATAATTTTCTTTTGGGATACGAAAATCTGATTTCCGATCCACTAATCCTTCTTTACTGCATCCCTCACTCCCAAACATTGACGAATTCACACGGAAATTGCGTTGCTATGAAATACGAGTACTATGTGTTCTAAGACATTTCCTTCTAAATCGAGTAACGTTTCTATGGAAACGACAGGAATTTCTTTTGGGATACGACAATCACATTTCCGATCCACTAATCCTTCTTTACTGCATCCCTCACTCCCAAACATTAACGAATTCACACGGAAATTGCTTCGCTATGAAATACGAGTACATTGTGTTCTAAGACATTTCCTTCTCAATCGAGTAACGTTTCTATGGAAACGACAGGATTTTCTTTTGGGATACGACAATCTCATTTCCGATCCACTAATCCTTCCTTACTGCATCCTTCACTCCCAAACATTGAAGAATTCACACGGAAATTGCGTCGCTATGAAATACGAGTACTATGTGTTCTAAGACATTTCCTTGTAAATCGAGTAACGTTTCTATGGAAACGACAGGATTTTCTTTGGGATACGACAATCACATTTCCGATCCACTAATCCTTCTTTACTGCATCCCTCACTCCCACACATTGTTGAATTCACACGGAAATTGTGTCGGTATGAAATACGAGTACTATGTGTTCTAAGACATTTCCTTGTAAATCGAGTAACGTTTCTATGGAAACGACAGGATTTTCTTTTGGGATACGGCAATCTCATTTCCAATCCACTAATCCTTCTTTACTGCATCCCTCACTCCCACACATTGACGAATTCACACGGTTATTGCGTCGGTATGAAATACGAGTACTATGTGTTCTAAGACATTTCCTTCTAAATCGAGTAACGTTTCTATTGAAGCGACAGGATTTTCTTTTGGGATACGACAATCACATTTCCGATCCACTAATCCTTCTTTACTGCATCCCTCACTCCCACACATCGACGAATTCACACGGAAATTGCGTCGGTATGAAATACGAGTACTATTTGTTCTAAGACATTTCCTTCTAAATCGAGTAACGTTTCTATGGAAACGACAGGATTTTCTTTTGGGATACGACAATCTCATTTCCGATCCACTAATCCTTCTTTACTGCATCCCTCACTCCCAAACATTGACGAATTCACACGGAAATTGCGTCGCTATTAAATACGAGTACTATGTGCTCTAAGACATTTCCTTCTAAATCGAGTAACGTTTCTATGGAAACGATTTGATTTTCTTTTGGTATACGACAATCACATTTCCGATCCACTAATCCTTCTTTACTGCATCCCTCAATCCCAAACATTGAAGAATTCACACGGAAATTGCTTCGCTATGAAATACGAGTACTTTGTGTTCTAAGACATTTCCTTCTAAATCGAGTAACGTTTCTATGGAAACGACAGGATTTTCTTTTGGGATACGACAATCTCATTTCCGATCCACTAATCCTTCTTTACTGCATCCCTCACTCCCACACATCGACGAATTCACACGGAAATTGCGTCGGTATGAAATACGAGTACTATGTGTTCTAAGACATTTCCTTCTAAATCGAGTAACGTTTCTATGGAAACGACAGGATTTTCTTTTGGGATACGACAATCTCATTTCCGATCCACTAATCCTTCTTTACTGCATCCCTCACTCCCAAACATTGACGAATTCACACGGAAATTGCGTCGCTATTAAATACGAGTACTATGTGCTCTAAGACATTTCCTTCTAAATCGAGTAACGTTTCTATGGAAACGATTTGATTTTCTTTTTGTATACGACAATCACATTTCCGATCCACTAATCCTTCTTTACTGCATCCCTCACTCCCAAACATTGAAGAATTCACACGGAAATTGCTTCGCTATGAAATACGAGTACTTTGTGTTCTAAGAGATTTCCTTCTAAATCGAGTAACGTTTCTATGGAAACGACAGGATTTTCTTTTGGGATACGACAATCTCATTTCCGATCCACTAATCCTTCTTTACTGCATCCCTCACTCCCAAACATTGACGAATTCACACGGAAATTGCGTCGCTATGAAATACGAGTACTATGTGTTCTAAGACATTTCCTTCTAAATCGAGTAACGTTTTTATGGAAACGACAGGATTTTCTTTTGGGATACGACAATCTCATTTTCGATCCACTAATCCTTCTTTACTGCATCCCTCACTCCCAAACATTGACGAATTCACATGGAAATTACGTCGCTATGAAATACGAGTACTATGTGTTCTAAGACATTTCCTTCTAAATCGAGTAACGTTTCTATGGAAACGACAGAATTTTCTTTTGGGATACGACAAACACATATCCGATCCACTAATCCTTCTTTACTGCATCCCTCACTCCCACACATTGATGAATTCACACGGAAATTGTGTCGGTATGAAATACGAGTACTATGTGTTCTAAGACATTTCCTTCTAAATCGAGTAACGTTTCTATTGAAACGACAGGATTTTCTTTTGGGATACGACAATCACATTTCCGATCCACTAATCCTTCTTTACTGCATCCCTTACTCCCACACATTGACGAATTCACACGGATATTCCGTCGCTACGAAATACGAGTCTTATGTGTTCTAAGACATTTCCTTCTAAATCGAGTAACGCTTCTATGGAAACAACAGGATTTTCTTTTGGGATACGGCAATCTCATTACCGATCCACTAATCCTTCTTTACTGCATCCCTCACTCCCACACATTGAAGAATTCACACGGAAATTGCGTCGCTATGAAATACGAGTACTATGTGTTCTAAGACATTTCCTTGTAAATCGAGTAACGTTTCTATGGAAACGACAGGATTTTCTTTTGGGATACGACAATCACATTTCCGATCCACTAATCCTTCTTTACTGCATCCCTCACTCCCACACATTGAGGAATTCACACGGAAATTGCGTCGCTATGAAATACGGGTACTATGTGTTCTAAGACATTTCCTTCTAAATCGAGTAACGTTTCTATGGAAACGACAGGATTTTCTTTTGGGATACGACAATCTCATTTTCGATCCACTAATCCTTCTTTACTGCATCCCTCACTCCCAAACATTGACGAATTCACATGGAAATTACGTCGCTATGAAATACGAGTACTATGTGTTCTAAGACATTTCCTTCTAAATCGAGTAACGTTTCTATGGAAACGACAGAATTTTCTTTTGGGATACGACAAACACATATCCGATCCACTAATCCTTCTTTACTGCATCCCTCACTCCCACACATTGATGAATTCACACGGAAATTGTGTCGGTATGAAATACGAGTACTATGTGTTCTAAGACATTTCCTTCTAAATCGAGTAACGTTTCTATTGAAACGACAGGATTTTCTTTTGGGATACGACAATCACATTTCCGATCCACCAATCCTTCTTTACTGCATCCCTCACTCCCACACATTGACGAATTGACACGGAAATTACGTCGGTATGAAATACGAGTACTATGTGTTCTAAGACATTTCCTTCTAAATCGAGTAACGTTTCTATGGAAACGACAGAATTTTCTTTTGGGATACGACAAACACATATCCGATCCACTAATCCTTCTTTACTGCATCCCTCACTCCGACACATTGAAGAATTCACACGGAAATTGCGTCGCTATGAAATACGAGTAATATCTGTTCTAAGACATTTCCTTGTAAATCGAGTAACGTTTCTATGGAAACGACAGGATTTTCTTTTGGGATACGACAATCTCATTTCCGATCCACTAATCCTTCTTTACTGCATCCCTCACTCCCACACAATGAAGAATTCACACGGAAATTGCGTCGCTATGAAATACGAGTAATATCTGTTGTAAGACATTTCCTTGTAAATCGAGTAACGTTTCTATGGAAACGACAGGATTTTCTTTTGGGATACGACTATCACATTTCCGATCCACTAATCCTTCTTTACTGCATCCCTCACTCCCACACATTGACGAATTCACACGGAAATTGCTTCGCTATGAAATACGAGTACTATGTGTTCTAAGACATTTCCTTCTAAATCGAGTAACGTTTCTATCGAAACGACAGGATTTTCTTTTGGGATACGACAATCTCATTTCCGATCCACTAATCCTTCTTTACTGCATCCCTCACTCCCAAACATTGACGAATTCACACGGAAATTGCGTCGCTATGAAATACGAGTACTATGTGTTCTAAGACATTTCCCTCTAAATCGAGTAACGTTTCTATGGAAACGACAGGATTTTCTTTTGGTATACGACAATCACATTTACGATCCACTAATCCTTCTTTACTGGATCCCTCACTCCCACACATTGACGAATTCACACGGAAATTGTGTCGGTATGAAATACGAGTACTATGTGATCTAAGACATTTCCATCTAAATCGAGTAACGTTTCTATGGAAACGACAGGTTTTTATTTTGGGATACGACAATCTCATTTCCGATCCACTAATCCTTCTTTACTGCATCCCTCACTCCCACACATTGAAGAATTCACACGGAAATTGCGTCGTTATGAAATACGAGTAATATCTGTTCTAAGACATTTCCTTGTAAATCGAGTAACGTTTCTATGGAAACGACAGGATTTTCTTTTGGGATACGACAATCACATTTCCGATCCACTAATCCTTCTTTACTGCATCCCTCACTCCAACACATTGACGAATTCACACGGTAATTGCGTCGCTATGAAATACGAGTACTATGTGTTCTAAGACATTTCCTTCTAAATCGAGTAACGTTTCTATGGAAACGACAGGATTTTCTTTTGGGATACGACAATCTCATTTCCGATCCACTAATCCTTCCTTACTGCATCCTTCACTCCCAAACATTGAAGAATTCACACGGAAATTGCGTCGCTATGAAATACGAGTACTATGTGTTCTAAGACATTTCCTTCTAAATCGAGTAACGTTTTTATGGAAACGACAGAATTTTCTTTTGGGATACGACAAACACATTTCCGATCCACTAATCCTTCTTTACTGCATCCCTCACTCCCACACATTGATGAATTCACACGGAAATTGTGTCGGTATGAAATACGAGTACTATGTGTTCTAAGACATTTCCTTCTAAATCGAGTAACGTTTCTATTGAAACGACAGGATTTTCTTTTGGGATACGACAATCACATTTCCGATCCACTAATCCTTCTTTACTGCATCCCTCACTCCCACACATTGACGAATTGACACGGAAATTGCGTCGGTATGAAATACGAGTACTATGTGTTCTAAGACATTTCCTTCTAAATCGAGTAACGTTTCTATGGAAACGACAGGATTTTCTTTTGGTATACGACAATCACATTTCCGATCCACTAATCCTTCCTTACTGGATCCCTTACTCCCACACATTGACGAATTCACACGGAAATTGTGTCGGTATGAAATACGAGTACTATGTGATCTAAGACATTTCCTTCTAAATCGAGTAACGTTTCTATGGAAACGACAGGATTTTCTTTTGGGATACGACATTCTCATTTCCGATCCACTAATCCTTCTTTACTGCATCCCTCACTCCCACACATTGAAGAATTCACACGGAAATTGCGTCCCTATGAAATACGAGTAATATCTGTTCTAAGACATTTCCTTGTAAATCGAGTAACGTTTCTATGGAAACGACAGGATTTTCTTTTAGGATACGACAATCTCATTTCCGATCCACTAATCCTTCTTTACTGCATCCCTCACTCCCACACAATGAAGAATTCACACGGAAATTGCGTCGCTATGAAATACGAGTAATTTCTGTTGTAAGACATTTCCTTGTAAATCGAGTAACGTTTCTATGGAAACGACAGGATTTTCTTTTGGGATACGACTATCACATTTCCGATCCACTAATCCTTCTTTACTGCGTCCCTCACTCCCACACATTGACGAATTCACACGGAAATTGCTTCGCTATGAAATACGAGTACTATGTGTTCTAAGACATTTCCTTCTAAATCGAGTAACGTTTCTATCGAAACGACAGGATTTTCTTTTGGGATACGACAATCTCATTTCCGATCCACTAATCCTTCTTTACTGCATCCCTCACTCCCAAACATTGACGAATTCACACGGAAATTGCGTCGCTATGAAATACGAGTACTATGTGTTCCAAGACATTTCCCTCAAAATCGAGTAACGTTTCTATGGAAACCACAGGATTTTCTTTTGGTATACGACAATCACATTTACGATCCACTAATCCTTCTTTACTGGATCCCTCACTCCCACACATTGACGAATTCACACGGAAATTGTGCCGGTATGAAATACGAGTACTATGTGATCTAAGACATTTCCTTCTAAATCGAGTAACGTTTCTATGGAAACGACAGGTTTTTATTATGGGATACGACAAACTCATTTCCGATCCACTAATCCTTCTTTACTGCATCCCTCACTCCCACACATTGAAGAATTCACACGGAAATTGCGTCGTTATGAAATACGAGTAATATCTGTTCTAAGACATTTCCTTGTAAATCGAGTAACGTTTCTATGGAAACGACAGGATTCTCTTTTGGGATACGACAATCACATTTCCGATCCACTAATCCTTCTTTACTGCATCCCTCACTCCCACACATTGACGAATTCACACGGAAATTGCGTCGCTATGAAATACGAGTACTATGTGTTCTAAGACATTTCCTTCTAAATCGAGTTACGTTTCTATGGAAACGACAGGATTTTCTTTTAAGATACGACAATCACATTTCCGATCCACTAATCCTTCTTTACTGCATCCCTCACTCCCACACATTGACGAATTCACACGGAAATTCCGTCGCTACGAAATACGAGTATTATGTGTTCTAAGACATTTCCTTCTAAATCGAGTAACGTTTCTATGGAAACGACAGGATTTTCTTTTGGGATACGATAATCTCATTTCCGATCCACTAATCCTTCTTTACTGCATCCCTCACTCCCACACATTGACGAATTCACACGGTTATTGCGTCGCTATGAAATACGAGTACTATGTGTTCTAAGACATTTCCTTCTAAATCGAGTAACGTTTCTATTGAAACGACAGGATTTTCCTTTGGGATACGACAATCACATTTCCGATCCACTAATCCTTCTTTACTGCATCCCTCACTCCCACACATCGACGAATTCACACGAAAATTGCGTCGGTATGAAATACGAGTACTATGTGTTCTAAGACATTTCCTTCTAAATCGAGGAACGTTTCTATGGAAATGACAGGATTTTCTTTTGGGATACGACAATCTCATTTCCGATCCACTAATCCTTCTTTACTGCATCCCTCACTCCCACACATTGACGAATTCACACGGTTATTGCGTCGCTATGAAATACGAGTACTATGTGTTCTAAGACATTTCCTTGTAAATCGAGTAACGTTTCTATTGAAACGACAGGATTTTCTTTTGGGATACGACAATCACATTTCCGATCCACTAATCCTTCTTTACTGCATCCCTCACTCCCACACATTGACGAATTCACACGGAAATTGTGTCGGTATGAAATATGAGTACTATGTGTTCTAAGACATTTCCTTGTAAATCGAGTAACGTTTCTATGGATACGACATAATTTTCTTTTGGGATACGAAAATCTGATTTCCGATCCACTAATCCTTCTTTACTGCATCCCTCACTCCCAAACATTGACGAATTCACACGGAAATTGCGTTGCTATGAAATACGAGTACTATGTGTTCTAAGACATTTCCTTCTAAATCGAGTAACGTTTCTATGGAAACGACAGGAATTTCTTTTGGGATACGACAATCACATTTCCGATCCACTAATCCTTCTTTACTGCATCCCTCACTCCCAAACATTAACGAATTCACACGGAAATTGCTTCGCTATGAAATACGAGTACATTGTGTTCTAAGACATTTCCTTCTCAATCGAGTAACGTTTCTATGGAAACGACAGGATTTTCTTTTGGGATACGACAATCTCATTTCCGATCCACTAATCCTTCCTTACTGCATCCTTCACTCCCAAACATTGAAGAATTCACACGGAAATTGCGTCGCTATGAAATACGAGTACTATGTGTTCTAAGACATTTCCTTGTAAATCGAGTAACGTTTCTATGGAAACGACAGGATTTTCTTTTGGGATACGACAATCACATTTCCGATCCACTAATCCTTCTTTACTGCATCCCTCACTCCCACACATTGTTGAATTCACACGGAAATTGTGTCGGTATGAAATACGAGTACTATGTGTTCTAAGACATTTCCTTGTAAATCGAGTAACGTTTCTATGGAAACGACAGGATTTTCTTTTGGGATACGGCAATCTCATTTCCAATCCACTAATCCTTCTTTACTGCATCCCTCACTCCCACACATTGACGAATTCACACGGTTATTGCGTCGGTATGAAATACGAGTACTATGTGTTCTAAGACATTTCCTTCTAAATCGAGTAACGTTTCTATTGAAGCGACAGGATTTTCTTTTGGGATACGACAATCACATTTCCGATCCACTAATCCTTCTTTACTGCATCCCTCACTCCCACACATCGACGAATTCACACGGAAATTGCGTCGGTATGAAATACGAGTACTATTTGTTCTAAGACATTTCCTTCTAAATCGAGTAACGTTTCTATGGAAACGACAGGATTTTCTTTTGGGATACGACAATCTCATTTCCGATCCACTAATCCTTCTTTACTGCATCCCTCACTCCCAAACATTGACGAATTCACACGGAAATTGCGTCGCTATTAAATACGAGTACTATGTGCTCTAAGACATTTCCTTCTAAATCGAGTAACGTTTCTATGGAAACGATTTGATTTTCTTTTGGTATACGACAATCACATTTCCGATCCACTAATCCTTCTTTACTGCATCCCTCAATCCCAAACATTGAAGAATTCACACGGAAATTGCTTCGCTATGAAATACGAGTACTTTGTGTTCTAAGACATTTCCTTCTAAATCGAGTAACGTTTCTATGGAAACGACAGGATTTTCTTTTGGGATACGACAATCTCATTTCCGATCCACTAATCCTTCTTTACTGCATCCCTCACTCCCAAACATTGACGAATTCACACGGAAATTGCGTCGCTATGAAATACGAGTACTATGTGTTCTAAGACATTTCCTTCTAAATCGAGTAACGTTTTTATGGAAACGACAGGATTTTCTTTTGGGATATGACAATCACATTTCCGATCCACTAATCCTTCTTTACTGCATCCGTCACTCCCACACATTGAAGAATTCACACGGAAATTGCGTCGCTATGAAATACGAGTACTATGTGTTCTAAGACATTTCCTTCTAAATCGAATAACGTTTCTATGGAAACGACAGGACTTTCTTTTGGGATACGACAATCACATTTCCGATCCACTAATCCTTCTTTACTGCATCCCTCACTCCCAAACATTGACGAATTCACACGGAAATTGCTTCGCTATGAAATACGAGTACTTTGTGTTCTAAGACATTTCCTTCTAAATCGAGTAACGTTTCTATGGAAACGACAGGATTTTCTTTTGGGATACGACAATCTCATTTCCGATCCACTAATCCTTCTTTACTGCATCCCACACTCCCACACATTGACGAGTTCACACGGAAATTGCGTCGCTATGAAATACGAGTACTATGTGTTCTAAGACATTTCCTTCTAAATCGAGTAACGTTTCTATGGAAACGACAGGATTTTCTTTTGGGATACGACAATCACATTTCCGATCCACTAATCCTTCTTTACTGCATCCCTTACTCCCACACATTGACGAATTCACACGGATATTCCGTCGCTACGAAATACGAGTCTCATGTGTTCTAAGACATTTCCTTCTAAATCGAGTAACGCTTCTATGGAAACAACAGGATTTTCTTTTGGGATACGACAATCTCATTACCGATCCACTAATCCTTCTTTACTGCATCCCTCACTCCCACACATTGAAGAATTCACACGGAAATTGCGTCGCTATGAAATACGAGTACTATGTGTTCTAAGACATTTCCTTGTAAATCGAGTAACGTTTCTATGGAAACGACAGGATTTTCTTTTGGGATACGACAATCACATTTCCGATCCACTAATCCTTCTTTACTGCATCCCTCACTCCCACACATTGACGAATTCACACGGAAATTGCGTCGCTATGAAATACGAGTACTATGTGTTCTAAGACATTTCCCTCTAAATCGAGTAACGTTTCTATGGAAACGACAGGATTTTCTTTTGGGATACGACAATCTAATTTTCGATCCACTAATCCTTCTTTACTGCATCCCTCACTCCCAAACATTGACGAATTCACATGGAAATTACGTCGCTATGAAATACGAGTACTATGTGTTCTAAGACATTTCCTTCTAAATCGAGTAACGTTTCTATGGAAACGACAGAATTTTCTTTTGGGATACGACAAACACATTTCCGATCCACTAACCCTTCTTTACTGCATCCCTCACTCCCACACATTGATGAATTCACACGGAAATTGTGTCGGTATGAAATACGAGTACTATGTGTTCTAAGACATTTCCTTCTAAATCGAGTAACGTTTCTATTGAAACGACAGGATTTTCTTTTGGGATACGACAATCACATTTCCGATCCACTAATCCTTTTTTACTGCTTCCCTCACTCCCACACGTTGACGAATTGACATGGAAATTGCGTCGGTATGAAATACGAGTACTATGTGTTCTAATACATTTCCTTCTAAATCGAGTAACGTTTCTATGGAAACGACAGGATTTTCTTTTGGGATACGACAATCTCATTTCCAATCCACTAATCCTTCTTTACTGCATCCCTCACTCCCACACATTGACGAATTCACACGGAAATTCCGTCTCTACGAAATACGAGTATTATGTGTTCTAAGACATTTCCTTCTAAATCGAGTAACGTTTCTATGGAAACGACAGGATTTTCTTTTGGGATACGACAATCACGTTTCCGATCCACTAATCCTTCTTTACTGCATCCCTCACTCCCACACATTGAAGAATTCACACGGAAATTGCGTCGCTATGAAATACGAGTAATATCTGTTCTAAGACATTTCCTTGTAAATCGAGTAACGTTTCTATGGAAACGACAGGATTTTCTTTTGGGATACGACAATCACATTTCCGATCCACTAATCCTTCTTTACTGCATCCCTCACTCCCACACATTGACGAATTCACACGGAAATTGCTTCGCTATGAAATACGAGTACTATATGTTCTAAGACATTTCCTTCTAAATCGAGTAACGTTTCTATGGAAACGACAGGATTCTCTTTTGGGATATGACAATCTCATTTCCG
Organism: Schistocerca piceifrons; assembly: GCF_021461385.2. NCBI lineage: Eukaryota > Metazoa > Arthropoda > Insecta > Orthoptera > Acrididae > Schistocerca > Schistocerca piceifrons. The sequence continues at coordinate 599,862,177 of NC_060144.1, read as the reverse complement.
ATCCACTAATCCTTCTTTACTGCATCCCTCACTCCCAAGCATTGACGAATTCACACGGAAATTGCGTCGCTATGAAATACGAGTACAATGTGTTCTAAGACATTTCCTTCTAAATCGAGTAACGTTTCTATGGAAACGACAGGATTTTCTTTTGGTATACGACAATCACATTTCCGATCCACTAATCCTTCTTTACTGCATCCCTCACTCCCAAACATTGACGAATTCACACGGAAATTGCTTCGCTATGAAATACGAGTACTTTGTGTTCTAAGACATTTCCTTCTAAATCGAGTAACGTTTCTATGGAAACGACAGGATTTTCTTTTGGGATACGACAATCTCATTTCCGATCCACTAATCCTTCTTTACTGCATCCCTCACTCCCAAACATTGAAGAATTCACACGGAAATTGCGTCGCTATGAAATACGAGTACTATGTGTTCTGAGACATTTCCTTGTAAATCGAGTAACGTTTCTATGGAAACGACAGGATTTTCTTTTGGGATACGACAATCACATTTCCGATCCACTAATCCTTCTTTACTGCATCCCTCACTCCCACACATTGACGAATTCACACGGAAATTGTGTCGGTATGAAATACGAGTACTATGTGTTCTAAGACATTTCCTTGTAAATCGAGTAACGTTTCTATGGAAACGACAGGATTTTCTTTTGGGATACGGCAATCTCATTTCCGATCCACTAATCCTTCTTTACTGCATCCCTCACTCCCACACATTGACGAATTCACACGGTTATTGCGTCGCTATGAAATACGAGTACTATGTGTTCTAAGACATTTCCTTCTAAATCGAGTAACGTTTCTATTGAAACGACAGGATTTTCTTTTGGGATACGACAATCACATTTCCTATCCACTAATCCTTCTTTACTGCATCCCTCACTCCCACACATCGACGAATTCACACGGAAATTGCGTCGGTATGAAATACGAGTACTATGTGTTCTAAGACATTTCCTTCTAAATCGAGTAACGTTTCTATGGAAACGACAGGATTTTCTTTTGGGATACGACAATCTCATTTCCGATCCACTAATCCTTCTTTACTGCATCCCTCACTCCCACACATTGACGAATTCACACGGTTATTGCGTCGCTATGAAATACGAGTACTATGTGTTCTAAGACATTTCCTTCCAAATCGAGTAACGTTTCTATTGAAGCGACAGGATTTTCTTTTGGGATACGACAATCACATTTCCGATCCACTAATCCTTCTTTACTGCATCCCTCACTCCCACACATCGACGAATTCACACGGAAATTGCGTCGGTATGAAATACGAGTACTATGTGTTCTAAGACATTTCCTTCTAAATCGAGTAACGTTTCTATGGAAACGACAGGATTTTCTTTTGGGATACGACAATCTCATTTCCGATCCACTAATCCTTCTTTACTGCATCCGTCACTCCCAAACATTGACGAATTCACACGGAAATTGCGTCGCTATTAAATACGAGTACTATGTGTTCTAAGACATTTCCTTCTAAATCGAGTAACGTTTCTATGGAAACGATTTGATTTTCTTTTGGTATACGACAATCACATTTCCGATCCTCTAATCCTTCTTTACTGCATCCCTCACTCCCAAACATTGACGAATTCACACGGAAATTGCTTCGCTATGAAATACGAGTACTTTGTGTTCTAAGACATTTCCTTCTAAATCGAGTAACGTTTCTATGGAAACGACAGGATTTTCTTTTGGGATACGACAATCTCATTTCCGATCCACTAATCCTTCTTTACTGCATCCCTCACTCCCAAACATTGACGAATTCACACGGAAATTGCGTCGCTATGAAATACGAGTACTATGTGTTCTAAGACATTTCCTTCTAAATCGAGTAACGTTTTTATGGAAACGACAGGATTTTCTTTTGGGATATGACAATCACATTTCCGATCCACTAATCCTTCTTTACTGCATCCCTCACTCCCACACATTGAAGAATTCACACGGAAATTCCGTCGCTATGAAATACGAGTACTATGTGTTCTAAGACATTTCCTTCTAAATCGAGTAACGTTTCTATGGAAACGACAGGACTTTCTTTTGGGATACGACAATCACATTTCCGATCCACTAATCCTTCCTTACTGCATCCCTCACTCCCAAATATTGACGAATTCACACGGAAATAGCTTCGCTATGAAATACGAGTATTTTGTGTTCTAAGACATTTCCTTCTAAATCGAGTAACGTTTCTATGGAAACGACAGGGTTTTCTTTTGGGATACGACAATCTCATTTCCGATCCACTAATTCTTCTTTACTGCATCCCTCACTCCCAAACATTGAAGAATTCACACGGTTATTGCGTCGCTATGAAATACGAGTACTATGTGTTCTAAGACATTTCCTTCTAAATCGAGTAACGTTTCTATGGAAACGACAGGATTTTCTTTTGGGATACGACAATCACATTTCCGATCCACTAATCCTTCTTTACTGCATCCCACACTCCCACACATATACGAGTTCACACGGAAATTGCGTCGCTATGAAATACGAGTACTATGTGTTCTAAGACATTTCCTTCTAAATCGAGTAACGTTTCTATGGAAACGACAGGATTTCCTTTTGGGATACGACAATCACATTTCCGATCCACTAACCCTTCTTTACTGCATCCCTTACTCCCACACATTGACGAATTCACACGGATATTCCGTCGCTACGAAATACGAGTCTTATGTGTTCTAAGACATTTCCTTCTAAATCGAGTAACGCTTCTATGGAAACAACAGGATTTTCTTCTGGGATACGACAATCTCATTACCGATCCACTAATCCTTCTTTACTGCATCCCTCACTCCCACACATTGAAGAATTCACACGGAAATTGCGTCGCTATGAAATACGAGTACTATGTGTTCTAAGACATTTCCTTGTAAATCGAGTAACGTTTCTATGGAAACGACAGGATTTTCTTTTGGGATACGACAATCACATTTCCGGTCCACTAATCCTTCTTTACTGCATCCCGCACTCCCACACATTGACGAATTCACACGGAAATTGCGTCGCTATGAAATACGAGTACTATGTGTTCTAAGACATTTCCTTCTAAATCGAGTAACGTTTCTATGGAAACGACAGGATTTTCTTTTGGGATACGACAATCTCATTTTCGATCCACTAATCCTTCTTTACTGCATCCCTCACTCCCAAACATTGACGAATTCACATGGAAATTGCGTCGCTATGAAATACGAGTACTATGTGTTCTAAGACACTTCCTTCTAAATCGAGTAACGTTTCTATGGAAACGACAGAATTTTCTTTTGGGATACGACAAACACATTTCCGATCCACTAATCCTTCTGTACTGCATCCCTCACTCCCACACATTGATGAATTCACACGGAAATTTTGTCGGTATGAAATACGAGTACTATGTGTTCTAAGACATTTCCTTCTAAATCGAGTAACGTTTCTATTGAAACGACAGGATTTTCTTTTGGGATACGACAATCACATTTCCGATCCACTAATCCTTCTTTACTGCATCCCTCACTCCCACACATTGACGAATTGACACGGAAATTGCGTCGGTATGAAATACGAGTACTATGTGTTCTAAGACATTTCCTTCTAAATCGAGTAACGTTTCTATGGAAACGAAAGGTTTTTCTTTTGGGATACGACAATCTCATTTCCAATCCACTAATCCTTCTTTACTGCATCCCTCACTCCCACACATTGACGAATTCACACGGAAATTCCGTCTCTACGAAATACGAGTATTATGTGTTCTAAGACATTTCCTTCTAAATCGAGTAACGTTTCCATGGAAACGACAGGATTTTCTTTTGGGATACGACATACTCATTTCCGATCCACTAATCCTTCTTTACTGCATCCCTCTCTCCCACATATTGAAGAATTCACACGGAAATTGCGTCGCTATGAAATACGAGTAATATCTGTTCTAAGACATTTCCTTGTAAATCGAGTAACGTTTCTATGGAAACGACAGGATTTTCTTTTGGGATACGACAATCACATTTCCGATCCACTAATCCTTCTTTACTGCATCCCTCACTCCCACACATTGACGAATTCACACGGAAATTGCTTCGCTATGAAATACGAGTACTATGTGTTCTAAGACATTTCCTTCTAAATCGAGTAACGTTTCTATGGAAACGACAGGATTTTCTTTTGGGATATGACAATCTCATTTCCGATCCACTAATCCTTCTTTACTGCATCCCTCACTCCCAAGCATTGACGAATTCACACGGATATTCCGTCGCTACGAAATACGAGTCTTATGTGTTCTAAGACATTTCCTTCTAAATCGAGTAACGCTTCTATGGAAACAACAGGATTTTCTTTTGGTATACGACAATCACATTTCCGATCCACTAATCCTTCTTTACTGCATCCCTCACTCCCAATCATTGACGAATTCACACGGAAATTGCTTCGCTATGAAATACGAGTACTTTGTGTTCTAAGACATTTCCTTCTAAATCGAGTAACGTTTCTATGGAAACGACAGGATTTTCTTTTGGGATACGACAATCTCATTTCCGATCCACTAATCCTTCTTTACTGCATCCCTCACTCCCAAACATTGACGAATTCACACGGAAATTGCGTCGCTATGAAATACGAGTACTATGTGTTCTAAGACATTTCCTTCTAAATATAGTAACGTTTCTATGGAAACGACAGGATTTTCTTTTGGGATACGACAATCACATTTCCGATCCACTAATCCTTCTTTACTGCATCCCACACTCCCACACATATACGAGTTCACACGGAAATTGCGTCGCTATGAAATACGAGTACTATGTGTTCTAAGACATTTCCTTCTAAATCGAGTAACGTTTCTATGGAAACGACAGGATTTCCTTTTGGGATACGACAATCACATTTCCGATCCACTAACCCTTCTTTACTGCATCCCTTACTCCCACACATTGACGAATTCACACGGATATTCCGTCGCTACGAAATACGAGTCTTATGTGTTCTAAGACATTTCCTTCTAAATCGAGTAACGCTTCTATGGAAACAACAGGATTTTCTTTTGGGATACGACAATCTCATTACCGATCCACTAATCCTTCTTTACTGCATCCCTCACTCCCACACATTGAAGAATTCACACGGAAATTGCGTCGCTATGAAATACGAGTACTATGTGTTCTAAGACATTTCCTTGTAAATCGAGTAAAGTTTCTATGGAAACGACAGGATTTTCTTTTGGGATACGACAATCACATTTCCGGTCCACTAATCCTTCTTTACTGCATCCCGCACTCCCACACATAGACGAATTCACACGGAAATTGCGTCGCTATGAAATACGAGTACTATGTGTTCTAAGACATTTCCTTCTAAATCGAGTAACGTTTCTATGGAAACGACAGGATTTTCTTTTGGGATACGACAATCTCATTTTCGATCCACTAATCCTTCTTTACTGCATCCCTCACTCCCAAACATTGACGAATTCACATGGAAATTGCGTCGCTATGAAATACGAGTACTATGTGTTCTAAGACACTTCCTTCTAAATCGAGTAACGTTTCTATGGAAACGACAGAATTTTCTTTTGGGATACGACAAACACATTTCCGATCCACTAATCCTTCTGTACTGCATCCCTCACTCCCACACATTGATGAATTCACACGGAAATTTTGTCGGTATGAAATACGAGTACTATGTGTTCTAAGACATTTCATTCTAAATCGAGTAACGTTTCTATTGAAACGACAGGATTTTCTTTTGGGATACGACAATCACATTTCCGATCCACTAATCCTTCTTTACTGCATCCCTCACTCCCACACATTGACGAATTGACACGGAAATTGCGTCGGTATGAAATACGAGTACTATGTGTTCTAAGACATTTCCTTCTAAATCGAGTAACGTTTCTATGGAAACGACAGGTTTTTCCTTTGGGATACGACAATCTCATTTCCAATCCACTAATCCTTCTTTACTGCATCCCTCACTCCCACACATTGACGAATTCACACGGAAATTCCGTCTCTACGAAATACGAGTATTATGTGTTCTAAGACATTTCCTTCTAAATCGAGTAACGTTTCCATGGAAACGACAGGATTTTCTTTTGGGATACGACATACTCATTTCCGATCCACTAATCCTTCTTTACTGCATCCCTCACTCCCACATATTGAAGAATTCACACGGAAATTGCGTCGCTATGAAATACGAGTAATATCTGTTCTAAGACATTTCCTTGTAAATCGAGTAACGTTTCTATGGAAACGACAGGATTTTCTTTTGGGATACGACAATCACATTTCCGATCCACTAATCCTTCTTTACTGCATCCCTCACTCCCACACATTGACGAATTCACACGGAAATTGCTTCGCTATGAAATACGAGTACTATGTGTTCTAAGACATTTCCTTCTAAATCGAGTAACGTTTCTATGGAAACGACAGGATTTTCTTTTGGGATATGACAATCTCATTTCCGATCCACTAATCCTTCTTTACTGCATCCCTCACTCCCAAGCATTGACGAATTCACACGGATATTCCGTCGCTACGAAATACGAGTCTTATGTGTTCTAAGACATTTCCTTCTAAATCGAGTAACGCTTCTATGGAAACAACAGGATTTTCTTTTGGTATACGACAATCACATTTCCGATCCACTAATCCTTCTTTACTGCATCCCTCACTCCCAAACATTGACGAATTCACACGGAAATTGCTCCGCTATGAAATACGAGTACTTTGTGTTCTAAGACATTTCCTTCTAAATCGAGTAACGTTTCTATGGAAACGACAGGATTTTCTTTTGGGATACGACAATCTCATTTCCGATCCACTAATCCTTCTTTACTGCATCCCTCACTCCCAAACATTGACGAATTCACACGGAAATTGCGTCGCTATGAAATACGAGTACTATGTGTTCTAAGACATTTCCTTCTAAATCGAGTAACGTTTCTATGGAAACGACAGGATTTTCTTTTGGGATACGACAATCACATTTCCGATCCACTAATCCTTCTTTACTGCATCCCTCACTCCCACACATTGACGAATTCACACGGAAAACCCGTCGCTACGAAATACGAGTATTATGTGCTCTAAGACATTTCCTTCTAAATCGAGTAACGTTTCTATGGAAACGACTGGATTTTCTTTTGGGATACGACAATCTCATTTCCGATCCACTAATCCTTCTTTACTGCATCCCTCACTCCCAAACATTGACGAATTCACACGGAAATTGCGTCGCTATGAAATACGACTACTATGTGTTCTATGACATTTCCTTCTAAATCGAGTAACGTTTCTATGGAAACGACAGGATTTTCTTTTGGGATACGACAATCTCATTTCCGATCCACTAATCCTTCTTTACTGCATCCCTCACTCCCAAACATTGACGAGTTCACACGGAAATTGCGTCGCTATGAAATACGAGTACTATGTGTTCTAAGACATTTCCTTGTAAATCGAGTAACGTTTCTATGGAAACGACAGGATTTTCTTTTTGGATACGACAATCACATTTCCGATCCACTAATCCTCCTTTACTGCATCCCTCACTCCCACACATTGACGAATTCACACGGAAATTGCTTCGCTATGAAATACGAGTACTATGTGTTCTAAGACATTTCCTTCTAAATCGAGTAACGTTTCTATGGAAACGACAGGATTTTCTTTTGGGATATGACAATCTCATTTCCGATCCACTAATCCTTCTTTACTGCATCCCTCACTCCCAAGCATTGACGAATTCACACGGAAATTGCGTCGCTATGAAATACGAGTACTATGTGTTCTAAGACATTTCCTTCTAAATCGAGTAACGTTTCTATGGAAACGACAGGATTTTCTTTTGGTATACGACAATCACATTTCCGATCCACTAATCCTTCTTTGCTGTATCCCTCACTCCCAAACATTGACGAATTCACACGGAAATTGCTTCGCTATGAAATACGAGTACTTTGTGTTCTAAGACATTTCCTTCTAAATCGAGTAACGTTTCTATGGAAACGACAGGATTTTCTTTTGGGATACGACAATCTCATTTCCGATCCACGAATCCTTCTTTACTGCATCCCTCACTCCCAAACATTGACGAATTCACACGGAAATTGCGTCGCTATGAAATACGAGTACTATGTGTTCTAAGACATTTCCTTCTAAATCGAGTAACGTTTCTATGGAAACGACAGGATTTTCTTTTGGGATACGACAATCACATTTCCGATCCACTAATCCTTCTTTACTGCATCCCTCACTCCCACACATTGACGAATTCACACGGAAATTCCGTCGCTACGAAATACGAGTATTATGTGCTCTAAGACATTTCCTTCTAAATCGAGTAACGTTTCTATGGAAACGACAGGATTTTCTTTTGGGATACAACAATCTCATTTCCGATCCACTAATCCTTCTTTACTGCATCCCTCACTCGCAAACATTGACGAATTCACACAGAAATTGCGTCGCTATGAAATACGAGTACTATGTGTTCTATGACATTTCCTTCTAAATCGAGTAACGTTTCTATGGAAACGACAGGATTTTCTTTTGGGATACGACAATCTCATTTCCGATCCACTAATCCTTCTTTACTGCATCCCTCACTCCCAAACATTGACGAGTTCACACGGAAATTGCGTCGCTATGAAATACGAGTACTATGTGTTCTAAGACATTTCCTTCTAAATCGAGTAACGTTTCTATGGAAACGACAGGGTTTTCTTTTGGGATACGACAATCACATTTCCGATCCACTAATCCTTCTTTACTGCATCCCTCACTCCCACACATTGACGAATTCACACGGAAATTGCGTCGCTATGAAATACGAGTACTATGTGTTCTAAGACATTTCCTTTTAAATCGAGTAACGTTTCTATGGAAACGACAGGATTTTCTTTTGGGATACGACAATCTCATTTCCGATCCACTAATCCTTCTTTACTGCATCCCTCACTCCCAAACATTGTCGAATTCACACGGAAATTGCGTCGCTATGAAATACGAGTACTATGTGTTCTAAGACATTTCCTTCTAAATCGAGTAACGTTTCTATGGAAACGACAGGATTATCTTTTGGGATACGACAATCACATTTCCGATCCACTAATCCTTCTTTACTGCATCCCTCACTCCCACACATTGACGAATTCACACGGAAATTTCGTCGCTATGAAATACGAGTACCATGTGTTCCAAGACATTACCTTCTAAATCGAGTAACGTTTCTATGGAAACGACAGGATTTTCTTTTGGGATACGACAATCACATTTCCGATCCACTAATCCTTCTTTACTGCATCCCTCACTCCCACACATTGACGAATTGACACGGAAATTGCGTCGGTATGAAATACGAGTACTATGTGTTCTAAGACATTTCCTTCTAAATCGAGTAACGTATCTATGGAAACGACAGGATTTTTGTTTGGGATACGACAATCTCATTTCCAATCCACTAATCCTTCTTTACTGCATCCCTCACTCCCACACATTGACGAATTCACACGGAAATTCCGTCTCTACGAAATACGAGTATTATGTGTTCTAAGACATTTCCTTCTAAATCGAGTAACGTTTCTATGGAAACGACAGGATTTTCTTTTGGGATACGACATACTCATTTCCGATCCACTAATCCTTCTTTACTGCATCCCTCACTCCCAAGCATTGACGAATTCACACGGAAATTGCGTCGCAATGAAATACGAGTACTATGTGTTCTAAGACATTTCCTTCTAAATCGAGTAACGTTTCTATGGAAACGACAGGATTTTCTTTTGGTATACGACAATCACATTTCCGATCCACTAATCCTTCTTTACTGCATCCCTCACTCCCAAACATTGACGAATTCACACGGAAATTGCTTCGCTATGAAATACGAGTACTTTGTGTTCTAAGACATTTCCTTCTAAATCGAGTAACGTTTCTATGGAAACGACAGGATTTTCTTTTGGGATACGACAATCTCATTTCCGATCCACTAATCCTTCTTTACTGCATCCCTCACTCCCAAACATTGACGAATTCACACGGAAATTGCGTCGCTATGAAATACGAGTACTATGTGTTCTAAGACATTTCCTTCTAAATCGAGTAACGTTTCTATGGAAACGACAGGATTTTCTTTTGGGATACGACAATCACATTTTCGATCCACTAATCCTTCTTTACTGCATCCCTCACTCCCACACATTGACGAATTCACACGGAAATTCCGTCGCTACGAAATACGAGTATTATGTGCTCTAAGACATTTCCTTCTAAATCGAGTAACGTTTCTATGGAAACGACAGGATTTTCTTTTGGGATACGACAATCTCATTTCCGATCCACTAATCCTTCTTTACTGCATCCCCCACTCCCAAACATTGACGAATTCACACGGAAATTGCGTCGCTATGAAATACGAGTACTATGTGTTCTATGACATTTCCTTCTAAATCGAGTAACGTTTCTATGGAAACGACAGGATTTTCTTTTGGGATACGACAATCTCATTTCCGATCCACTAATCCTTCTTTACTGCATCCCTCACTCCCAAACATTGACGAGTTCACACGGAAATTGCGTCGCTATGAAATACGAGTACTATGTGTTCTAAGACATTTCCTTCTAAATCGAGTAACGTTTCTATGGAAACGACAGGATTTTCTTTTGGGATACGACAATCACATTTCCGATCGACTAATCCTTCTTTACTGCATCCCTCACTCCCACACATTGACGAATTCACACGGAAATTGCGTCGCTATGAAATACGAGTACTATGTGTTCTAAGACATTTCCTTTTAAATCGAGTAACGTTTCTATGGAAACGACAGGATTTTCTTTTGGGATAGGACAATCTCATTTCCGATCCACTAATCCTTCTTTACTGCATCCCTCACTCCCAAACATTGTCGAATTCACACGGAAATTGCGTCGCTATGAAATACGAGTACTATGTGTTCTAAGACATTTCCTTCTAAATCGAGTAACGTTTCTATGGAAACGACAGGATTTTCTTTTGGGATACGACAATCACATTTCCGATCCACTAATCCTTCTTTACTGCATCCCTCACTCCCACACATTGACGAATTCACACGGAAATTGCGTCGCTATGAAATACGAGTACTATGTGTTCCAAGACATTTCCTTCTAAATCGAGTAACGTTTCTATGGAAACGACAGGATTTTCTATTCTGATATGACAATCTCATTTCCGATCCACTAATCCTTCTTTACTGCATCCCTCACTCCCACACATTGACGAATTCACACGGAAATTCCGTCGCAACGAAATACGAGTATAATGTGTTCTAAGACATTTCCTTCCAAATCGAGTAACGTTTCTATGGAAACGACAGGATTTTCTTTTGGGATACGATAATCTTATTTCCGATCCACTAATCCTTCTTTACTGCATCCCTCACTCCCACACATTGAAGAATTCACACGGAAATTCCGTCGCTATGAAATACGAGTAATATCTGTTCTAAGACATTTCCTTGTAAATCGAGTAACGTTTCTATGGAAACGACAGGATTTTCTTTTGGGATACGACAATCACATTTCCGATCCACTAATCCTTCTTTACTGCATCCCACACTCCCACACATTGACGAGTTCACACGGAAATTGCGTCGCTATGAAATACGAGTACTATGTGTTCTAAGACATTTCCTTCTAAATCGAGTAACGTTTCTATGGAAACGACAGGATTTTCTTTTGGGATACGACAATCACATTTCCGATCCACTAATCCTTCTTTACTGCATCCCTTACTCCCACACATTGACGAATTCACACGGATATTCCGTCGCTACGAAATACGAGTCTTATGTGTTCTAAGACATTTCCTTCTAAATCGAGTAACGCTTCTATGGAAACAACAGGATTTTCTTTTGGGATACGAGAATCTCATTACCGATCCACTAATCCTTCTTTACTGCATCCCTCACTCCCACACATTGAAGAATTCACACGGAAATTGCGTCGCTATGAAATACGAGTACTATGTGTTCTAAGACATTTCCTTGTAAATCGAGTAACGTTTCTATGGAAACGACAGTATTTTCTTTTAGGATACGACAATCACATTTCCGATCCACTAATCCTTCTTTACTGCATCCCTCACTCCCACACATTGACGAATTCACACGGAAATTGCGTCGCTATGAAATACGAGTACTATGTGTTCTAAGACATTTCCTTCTAAATCGAGTAACGTTTCTATGGAAACGACAGGATTTTCTTTTGGGATACGACAATCTCATTTTCGATCCACTAATCCTTCTCTACTGCATCCCTCACTTCCAAACATTGACGAATTCACATGGAAATTGCGTCGCTATGAAATACGAGTACTATGTGTTCTAAGACATTTCCTTCTAAATCGAGTAACGTTTCTATGGAAACGACAGAATTTTCTTTTGGGATACGACAAACACATTTCCGATCCACTAATCCTTCTTTACTGCATCCCTCACTCCCACACATTGACGAATTGACACGGAAATTGCGTCGGTATGAAATACGAGTACTATGTGTTCTAAGACATTTCCTTCTAAATCGAGTAACGTTTCTATGGAAACGACAGGATTTTCTTTTGGGATACGACAATCTCATTTCCAATCCACTAATCCTTCTTTACTGCATCCCTCACTCCCACACATTGACGAATTCACACGGAAATTCCGTCGCTACGAAATACGAGTATTATGTGTTCTAAGACATTTCCTTCTAAATCGAGTAACGTTTCTATGGAAACGACAGGATTTTCTTTTGGGATACGACATACTCATTTCCGATCCACTAATCCTTCTTTACTGCATCCCTCACTCCCACACATTGACGAATTCACACGGAAATTGCGTCGCTATGAAATACGAGTACTATGTGTTCCAAGACATTTCCTTCTAAATCGAGTAACGTTTCTATGGAAACGACAGGATTTTCTTTTGGGATACGACAATCACATTTCCGATCCACTAATCCTTCTTTACTGCATCCCTCACTCCCACACATTGACGAATTCACACGGTTATTGCGTCGCTATGAAATACGAGTACTATGTGTTCTAAGACATTTCCATCTAAATCGAGTAACGTTTCTATGGAAACGACAGGATTTTCTATTCTGATATGACAATCTCATTTCCGATCCACTAATCCTTCTTTACTGCATCCCTCACTCCCACACATTGACGAATTCACACGGAAATTCCGTCGCTACGAAATACGAGTATTATGTGTTCCAAGACATTTCCTTCTAAATCGAGTAACGTTTCTATGGAAACGACAGGATTTTCTTTTGGGATACGACAATCTCATTGCCGATCCACTAATCCTTCTTTACTGCATCCCTCACTCCCACACATTGAAGAATTCACACGGAAATTCCGTCGCTATGAAATACGAGTAATATCTGTTCTAAGACATTTCCTTGTAAATCGAGTAACGTTTCTATGGAAACGACAGGATTTTCTTTTGGGATACGACAATCTCATTTCCGATCCACTAATCCTTCTTTACTGCATCCCTCACTCCCACACATTGACGAATTCACACGGAAATTCCGTCGCTACGAAATACGAGTATTATGTGCTCTAAGACATTTCCTTCTAAATCGAGTAACGTTTCTATGGAAACGACAGGATTTTCTTTTGGGATACGACAATCTCATTTCCGATCCACTAATCCGTCTTTACTGCATCCCTCACTCCCACACATTGAAGAATTCACACGGAAATTGCGTCGCTATGAAATACGAGTACTATGTGTTCTAAGACATTTCCTTCTAAATCGAGTAACGTTTCTATGGAAACGACAGGATTTTCTTTTGGGATACGACAATCTCATTTCCAATCCACTAATCCTTCTTTACTGCATCCCTCACTCCCACACATTGACGAATTCACACGGAAATTCCGTCTCTACGAAATACGAGTATTATGTGTTCTAAGACATTTCCTTCTAAATCGAGTAACGTTTCTATGGAAACGACAGGATTTTCTTTTGGTATACGACAATCACATTTCCGATCCACTAATCCTTCTTTACTGCATCCCTCACTCCCAAACATTAACGAATTCACACGGAAATTGCTTCGCTATGAAATACGAGTACTTTGTGTTCTAAGACATTTCCTTCTAAATCGAGTAACGTTTCTATGGAAACGACAGGATTTTCTATTGGGATACGACAATCTCATTTCCGATCCACTAATCCTTCTTTACTGCATCCCTCACTCCCAAACATTGACGAATTCACACGGAAATTGCGTCGCTATGAAATACGAGTACTATGTGTTCTAAGACATTTCCTTCTAAATCGAGTAACGTTTCTATGGAAACGACAGGATTTTCTTTTGGGATACGACAATCACATTTCCGATCCACTAATCCTTCTTTACTGCATCCCTCACTCCCACACATTGACGAATTCACACGGAAATTCCGTCGCTACGAAATACGAGTATTATGTGCTCTAAGACATTTCCTTCTAAATCGAGTAACGTTTCTATGGAAACGACAGGATTTTCTTTTGGGATACGACAATCTCATTTCCGATCCACTAATCCTTCTTTACTGCATCCCCCACTCCCAAACATTGACGAATTCACACGGAAATTGCGTCGCTATGAAATACGAGTACTATGTGTTCTATGACATTTCCTTCTAAATCGAGTAACGTTTCTATGGAAACGACAGGATTTTCTTTTGGGATACGACAATCTCATTTCCGATCCACTAATCCTTCTTTACTGCATCCCTCACTCCCAAACATTGACGAGTTCACACGGAAATTGCGTCGCTATGAAATACGAGTACTATGTGTTCTAAGACATTTCCTTCTAAATCGAGTAACGTTTCTATGGAAACGACAGGATTTTCTTTTGGGATACGACAATCACATTTCCGATCGACTAATCCTTCTTTACTGCATCCCTCACTCCCACACATTGACGAATTCACACGGAAATTGCGTCGCTATGAAATACGAGTACTATGTGTTCTAAGACATTTCCTTTTAAATCGAGTAACGTTTCTATGGAAACGACAGGATTTTCTTTTGGGATAGGACAATCTCATTTCCGATCCACTAATCCTTCTTTACTGCATCCCTCACTCCCAAACATTGTCGAATTCACACGGAAATTGCGTCGCTATGAAATACGAGTACTATGTGTTCTAAGACATTTCCTTCTAAATCGAGTAACGTTTCTATGGAAACGACAGGATTTTCTTTTGGGATACGACAATCACATTTCCGATCCACTAATCCTTCTTTACTGCATCCCTCACTCCCACACATTGACGAATTCACACGGAAATTGCGTCGCTATGAAATACGAGTACTATGTGTTCCAAGACATTTCCTTCTAAATCGAGTAACGTTTCTATGGAAACGACAGGATTTTCTATTCTGATATGACAATCTCATTTCCGATCCACTAATCCATCTTTACTGCATCCCTCACTCCCACACATTGACGAATTCACACGGAAATTCCGTCGCTACGAAATACGAGTATTATGTGTTCTAAGACATTTCCTTCTAAATCGAGTAACGTTTCTATGGAAACGACAGGATTTTCTTTTGGGATACGATAATCTTATTTCCGATCAACTAATCCTTCTTTACTGCATCCCTCACTCCCACACATTGAAGAATTCACACGGAAATTCCGTCGCTATGAAATACGAGTAATATCTGTTCTAAGACATTTCCTTGTAAATCGAGTAACGTTTCTATGGAAACGACAGGATTTTCTTTTGGGATACGACAATCACATTTCCGATCCACTAATCCTTCTTTACTGCATCCCACACTCCCACACATTGACGAGTTCACACGGAAATTGCGTCGCTATGAAATACGAGTACTATGTGTTCTAAGACATTTCCTTCTAAATCGAGTAACGTTTCTATGGAAACGACAGGATTTTCTTTTGGGATACGACAATCACATTTCCGATCCACTAATCCTTCTTTACTGCATCCCTTACTCCCACACATTGACGAATTCACACGGATATTCCGTCGCTACGAAATACGAGTCTTATGTGTTCTAAGACATTTCCTTCTAAATCGAGTAACGCTTCTATGGAAACAACAGGATTTTCTTTTGGGATACGACAATCTCATTACCGATCCACTAATCCTTCTTTACTGCATCCCTCACTCCCACACATTGAAGAATTCACACGGAAATTGCGTCGCTATGAAATACGAGTACTATGTGTTCTAAGACATTTCCTTGTAAATCGAGTAACGTTTCTATGGAAACGACAGTATTTTCTTTTAGGATACGACAATCACATTTCCGATCCACTAATCCTTCTTTACTGCATCCCTCACTCCCACACATTGACGAATTCACACGGAAATTGCGTCGCTATGAAATACGAGTACTATGTGTTCTAAGACATTTCCTTCTAAATCGAGTAACGTTTCTATGGAAACGACAGGATTTTCTTTTGGGATACGACAATCTCATTTTCGATCCACTAATCCTTCTCTACTGCATCCCTCACTCCCAAACATTGACGAATTCACATGGAAATTGCGTCGCTATGAAATACGAGTACTATGTGTTCTAAGACATTTCCTTCTAAATCGAGTAACGTTTCTATGGAAACGACAGAATTTTCTTTTGGGATACGACAAACACATTTCCGATCCACTAATCCTTCTTTACTGCATCCCTCACTCCCACACATTGACGAATTCACACGGAAATTGCGTCGCTATGAAATACGAGTACTATGTGTTCCAAGACATTTCCTTCTAAATCGAGTAACGTTTCTATGGAAACGACAGGATTTTCTTTTGGGATACGACAATCACATTTCCGATCCACTAATCCTTCTTTACTGCATCCCTCACTCCCACACATTGACGAATTCACACGGTTATTGCGTCGCTATGAAATACGAGTACTATGTGTTCTAAGACATTTCCATCTAAATCGAGTAACGTTTCTATGGAAACGACAGGATTTTCTATTCTGATATGACAATCTCATTTCCGATCCACTAATCCTTCTTTACTGCATCCCTCACTCCCACACATTGACGAATTCACACGGAAATTCCGTCGCTACGAAATACGAGTATTATGTGTTCCAAGACATTTCCTTCTAAATCGAGTAACGTTTCTATGGAAACGACAGGATTTTCTTTTGGGATACGACAATCTCATTGCCGATCCACTAATCCTTCTTTACTGCATCCCTCACTCCCACACATTGAAGAATTCACACGGAAATTCCGTCGCTATGAAATACGAGTACTATGTGTTCTAAGACATTTCCTTTTAAATCGAGTAACGTTTCTATGGAAACGACAGGATTTTCTTTTGGGATAGGACAATCTTATTTCCGATCCACTAATCCTTCTTTACTGCATCCCTCACTCCCAAACATTGTCGAATTCACACGGAAATTGCGTCGCTATGAAATACGAGTACTATGTGTTCTAAGACATTTCCTTCTAAATCGAGTAACGTTTCTATGGAAACGACAGGATTTTCTTTTGGGATACGACAATCACATTTCCGATCGACTAATCCTTCTTTACTGCATCCCTCACTCCCACACATTGACGAATTCACACGGAAATTGCGTCGCTATGAAATACGAGTACTATGTGTTCTAAGACATTTCCTTTTAAATCGAGTAACGTTTCTATGGAAACGACAGGATTTTCTTTTGGGATAGGACAATCTCATTTCCGATCCACTAATCCTTCTTTACTGCATCCCTCACTCCCAAACATTGTCGAATTCACACGGAAATTGCGTCGCTATGAAATACGAGTACTATGTGTTCTAAGACATTTCCTTCTAAATCGAGTAACGTTTCTATGGAAACGACAGGATTTTCTTTTGGGATACGACAATCACATTTCCGATCCACTAATCCTTCTTTACTGCATCCCTCACTCCCACACATTGACGAATTCACACGGAAATTGCGTCGCTATGAAATACGAGTACTATGTGTTCCAAGACATTTCCTTCTAAATCGAGTAACGTTTCTATGGAAACGACAGGATTTTCTATTCTGATATGACAATCTCATTTCCGATCCACTAATCCATCTTTACTGCATCCCTCACTCCCACACATTGACGAATTCACACGGAAATTCCGTCGCTACGAAATACGAGTATTATGTGTTCTAAGACATTTCCTTCTAAATCGAGTAACGTTTCTATGGAAACGACAGGATTTTCTTTTGGGATACGATAATCTTATTTCCGATCCACTAATCCTTCTTTACTGCATCCCTCACTCCCACACATTGAAGAATTCACACGGAAATTCCGTCGCTATGAAATACGAGTAATATCTGTTCTAAGACATTTCCCTGTAAATCGAGTAACGTTTCTATGGAAACGACAGGATTTTCTTTTGGGATACGACAATCACATTTCCGATCCACTAATCCTTCTTTACTGCATCCCACACTCCCACACATTGACGAGTTCACACGGAAATTGCGTCGCTATGAAATACGAGTACTATGTGTTCTAAGACATTTCCTTCTAAATCGAGTAACGTTTCTATGGAAACGACAGGATTTTCTTTTGGGATACGACAATCACATTTCCGATCCACTAATCCTTCTTTACTGCATCCCTTACTCCCACACATTGACGAATTCACACGGATATTCCGTCGCTACGAAATACGAGTCTTATGTGTTCTAAGACATTTCCTTCTAAATCGAGTAACGCTTCTATGGAAACAACAGGATTTTCTTTTGGGATACGACAATCTCATTACCGATCCACTAATCCTTCTTTACTGCATCCCTCACTCCCACACATTGAAGAATTCACACGGAAATTGCGTCGCTATGAAATACGAGTACTATGTGTTCTAAGACATTTCCTTGTAAATCGAGTAACGTTTCTATGGAAATGACAGTATTTTCTTTTAGGATACGACAATCACATTTCCGATCCACTAATCCTTCTTTACTGCATCCCTCACTCCCACACATTGACGAATTCACACGGAAATTGCGTCGCTATGAAATACGAGTACTATGTGTTCTAAGATATTTCCTTCTAAATCGAGTAACGTTTCTATGGAAACGACAGGATTTTCTTTTGGGATACGACAATCTCATTTTCGATCCACTAATCCTTCTCTACTGCATCCCTCACTCCCAAACATTGACGAATTCACATGGAAATTGCGTCGCTATGAAATACGAGTACTATGTGTTCTAAGACATTTCCTTCTAAATCGAGTAACGTTTCTATGGAAACGACAGAATTTTCTTTTGGGATACGACAAACACATTTCCGATCCACTAATCCTTCTTTACTGCATCCCTCACTCCCACACATTGACGAATTGACACGGAAATTGCGTCGGTATGAAATACGAGTACTATGTGTTCTAAGACATTTCCTTCTAAATCGAGTAACGTTTCTATGGAAACGACAGGATTTTCTTTTGGGATACGACAATCTCATTTCCAATCCACTAATCCTTCTTTACTGCATCCCTCACTCCCACACATTGACGAATTCACACGGAAATTCCGTCGCTACGAAATACGAGTATTATGTGTTCTAAGACATTTCCTTCTAAATCGAGTAACGTTTCTATGGAAACGACAGGATTTTCTTTTGGGATACGACATACTCATTTCCGATCCACTAATCCTTCTTTACTGCATCCCTCACTCCCACACATTGACGAATTCACACGGAAATTGCGTCGCTATGAAATACGAGTACTATGTGTTCCAAGACATTTCCTTCTAAATCGAGTAACGTTTCTATGGAAACGACAGGATTTTCTTTTGGGATACGACAATCACATTTCCGATCCACTAATCCTTCTTTACTGCATCCCTCACTCCCACACATTGACGAATTCACACGGTTATTGCGTCGCTATGAAATACGAGTACTATGTGTTCTAAGACATTTCCATCTAAATCGAGTAACGTTTCTATGGAAACGACAGGATTTTCTATTCTGATATGACAATCTCATTTCCGATCCACTAATCCTTCTTTACTGCATCCCTCACTCCCACACATTGACGAATTCACACGGAAATTCCGTCGCTACGAAATACGAGTATTATGTGTTCCAAGACATTTCCTTCTAAATCGAGTAACGTTTCTATGGAAACGACAGGATTTTCTTTTGGGATACGACAATCTCATTGCCGATCCACTAATCCTTCTTTACTGCATCCCTCACTCCCACACATTGAAGAATTCACACGGAAATTCCGTCGCTATGAAATACGAGTAATATCTGTTCTAAGACATTTCCTTGTAAATCGAGTAACGTTTCTATGGAAACGACAGGATTTTCTTTTGGGATACGACAATCTCATTTCCGATCCACTAATCCTTCTTTACTGCATCCCTCACTCCCACACATTGACGAATTCACACGGAAATTCCGTCGCTACGAAATACGAGTATTATGTGCTCTAAGACATTTCCTTCTAAATCGAGTAACGTTTCTATGGAAACGACAGGATTTTCTTTTGGGATACGACAATCTCATTTCCGATCCACTAATCCGTCTTTACTGCATCCCTCACTCCCACACATTGAAGAATTCACACGGAAATTGCGTCGCTATGAAATACGAGTACTATGTGTTCTAAGACATTTCCTTCTAAATCGAGTAACGTTTCTATGGAAACGACAGGATTTTCTTTTGGGATACGACAATCTCATTTCCAATCCACTAATCCTTCTTTACTGCATCCCTCACTCCCACACATTGACGAAATCACACGGAAATTCCGTCTCTACGAAATACGAGTATTATGTGTTCTAAGACATTTCCTTCTAAATCGAGTAACGTTTCTATGGAAACGACAGGATTTTCTTTTGGGATACGACATACTCATTTCTGATCCACTAATCCTTCTTTACTGCATCCCTCACTCCCACACATTGAAGAATTCACACGGAAATTTCGTCGCTATGAAATACGAGTACTATGTGTTCTAAGACATTTCCTTCTAAATCAAGTAACGTTACTATGGAAACGACAGGATTATCTTTCGGTATACGACAATCACATTTCCGATCCACTAATCCTTCTTTACTGCATCCCTCACTCCCAAACATTGACGAATTCACACGGAAATTGCTTCGCTATGAAATACGAGTACTTTGTGTTCTAAGACATTTCCTTCTAAATCGAGTAACGTTTCTATGGAAACGACAGGATTTTCTTTTGGGAATTGACAATCTCATTTCCGATCCACTAATCCTTCTTTACTGCATCCCTCACTCCCAAACATTGACGAATTCACACGGAAATTGCGTCGCTATGAAATACGAGTACTATGTGTTCTAAGACATTTCCTTCTAAATCGAGTAACGTTTCTATGGAAACGACAGGATTTTCTTTTGGGATACGACAATCACATTTCCGATCCACTAATCCTTCTTTACTGCATCCCTCACTCCCACACATTGACGAATTCACACGGAAATTCCGTCGCTACGAAATACGAGTATTATGTGCTCTAAGACATTTCCTTCTAAATCGAGTAACGTTTCTATGGAAACGACAGGATTTTCTTTTGGGATACGACAATCTCATTTCCGATCCACTAATCCTTCTTTACTGCATCCCTCACTCCCAAACATTGACGAATTCACACGGAAATTGCGTCGCTATGAAATACGAGTACAATGTGTTCTATGACATTTCCTTCTAAATCGAGTAACGATTCTATGGAAACGACAGGATTTTCTTTTGGGATACGACAATCTCATTGCCGATCCACTAATCCTTCTTTACTGCATCCCTCACTCCCACACATTGAAGAATTCAGACGGAAATTCCGTCGCTATGAAATACAAGTAATATCTGTTCTAAGACATTTCCTTGTAAATCGAGTAACGTTTCTATGGAAACGACAGGATTTTCTTTTGGGATACGACAATCTCATTTCCGATCCACTAATCCTTCTTTACTGCATCCCTCACTCCCACACATTGACGAATTCACACGGAAATTCCGTCGCTACGAAATACGAGTATTATGTGCTCTAAGACATTTCCTTCTAAATCGAGTAACGTTTCTATGGAAACGACAGGATTTTCTTTTGGGATACGACAATCTCATTTCCGATCCACTAATCCGTCTTTACTGCATCCCTCACTCCCACACATTGAAGAATTCACACGGAAATTGCGTCGCTATGAAATACGAGTACTATGTGTTCTAAGACATTTCCTTCTAAATCGAGTAACGTTTCTATGGAAACGACAGGATTTTCTTTTGGGATACGACAATCTCATTTCCAATCCACTAATCCTTCTTTACTGCATCCCTCACTCCCACACATTGACGAATTCACACGGAAATTCCGTCTCTACGAAATACGAGTATTATGTGTTCTAAGACATTTCCTTCTAAATCGAGTAACGTTTCTATGGAAACGACAGGATTTTCTTTTGGGATACGACATACTCATTTCCGATCCACTAATCCTTCTTTACTGCATCCCTCACTCCCACACATTGAAGAATTCACACGGAAATTTCGTCGCTATGAAATACGAGTACTATGTGTTCTAAGACATTTACTTCTAAATCAAGTAACGTTACTATGGAAACGACAGGATTTTCTTTTGGTATACGACAATCACATTTCCGATCCACTAATCCTTCTTTACTGCATCCCTCACTCCCAAACATTGACGAATTCACACGGAAATTGCTTCGCCATGAAATACGAGTACTTTGTGTTCTAAGACATTTCCTTCTAAATCGAGTAACGTTTCTATGGAAACGACAGGATTTTCTTTTGGGATACGACAATCTCATTTCCGATCCACTAATCCTTCTTTACTGCATCCCTCACTCCCACACATTGACGAATTCACACGGAAATTCCGTCGCTACGAAATACGAGTATTATGTGCTCTAAGACATTTCCTTCTAAATCGAGTAACGTTTCTATGGAAACGACAGGATTTTCTTTTGGGATACGACAATCTCATTTCCGATCCACTAATCCGTCTTTACTGCATCCCTCACTCCCACACATTGACGAATTCACACGGAAATTGCGTCGCTATGAAATACGAGTACTATGTGTTCCAAGACATTTCCTTCTAAATCGAGTAACGTTTCTATGGAAACGACAGGATTTTCTATTCTGATATGACAATCTCATTTCCGATCCACTAATCCATCTTTACTGCATCCCTCACTCCCACACATTGACGAATTCACACGGAAATTCCGTCGCTACGAAATACGAGTATTATGTGTTCTAAGACATTTCCTTCTAAATCGAGTAACGTTTCTATGGAAACGACAGGATTTTCTTTTGGGATACGATAATCTTATTTCCGATCCACTAATCCTTCTTTACTGCATCCCTCACTCCCACACATTGAAGAATTCACACGGAAATTCCGTCGCTATGAAATACGAGTAATATCTGTTCTAAGACATTTCCCTGTAAATCGAGTAACGTTTCTATGGAAACGACAGGATTTTCTTTTGGGATACGACAATCACATTTTCGATCCACTAATCCTTCTTTACTGCATCCCACACTCCCACACATTGACGAGTTCACACGGAAATTGCGTCGCTATGAAATACGAGTACTATGTGTTCTAAGACATTTCCTTCTAAATCGAGTAACGTTTCTATGGAAACGACAGGATTTTCTTTTGGGATACGACAATCACATTTCCGATCCACTAATCCTTCTTTACTGCATCCCTTACTCCCACACATTGACGAATTCACACGGATATTCCGTCGCTACGAAATACGAGTCTTATGTGTTCTAAGACATTTCCTTCTAAATCGAGTAACGCTTCTATGGAAACAACAGGATTTTCTTTTGGGATACGACAATCTCATTACCGATCCACTAATCCTTCTTTACTGCATCCCTCACTCCCACACATTGAAGAATTCACACGGAAATTGCGTCGCTATGAAATACGAGTACTATGTGTTCTAAGACATTTCCTTGTAAATCGAGTAACGTTTCTATGGAAATGACAGTATTTTCTTTTAGGATACGACAATCACATTTCCGATCCACTAATCCTTCTTTACTGCATCCCTCACTCCCACACATTGACGAATTCACACGGAAATTGCGTCGCTATGAAATACGAGTACTATGTGTTCTAAGATATTTCCTTCTAAATCGAGTAACGTTTCTATGGAAACGACAGGATTTTCTTTTGGGATACGACAATCTCATTTTCGATCCACTAATCCTTCTCTACTGCATCCCTCACTCCCAAACATTGACGAATTCACATGGAAATTGCGTCGCTATGAAATACGAGTACTATGTGTTCTAAGACATTTCCTTCTAAATCGAGTAACGTTTCTATGGAAACGACAGAATTTTCTTTTGGGATACGACAAACACATTTCCGATCCACTAATCCTTCTTTACTGCATCCCTCACTCCCACACATTGACGAATTGACACGGAAATTGCGTCGGTATGAAATACGAGTACTATGTGTTCTAAGACATTTCCTTCTAAATCGAGTAACGTTTCTATGGAAACGACAGGATTTTCTTTTGGGATACGACAATCTCATTTCCAATCCACTAATCCTTCTTTACTGCATCCCTCACTCCCACACATTGACGAATTCACACGGAAATTCCGTCGCTACGAAATACGAGTATTATGTGTTCTAAGACATTTCCTTCTAAATCGAGTAACGTTTCTATGGAAACGACAGGATTTTCTTTTGGGATACGACATACTCATTTCCGATCCACTAATCCTTCTTTACTGCATCCCTCACTCCCACACATTGACGAATTCACACGGAAATTGCGTCGCTATGAAATACGAGTACTATGTGTTCCAAGACATTTCCTTCTAAATCGAGTAACGTTTCTATGGAAACGACAGGATTTTCTTTTGGGATACGACAATCACATTTCCGATCCACTAATCCTTCTTTACTGCATCCCTCACTCCCACACATTGACGAATTCACACGGTTATTGCGTCGCTATGAAATACGAGTACTATGTGTTCTAAGACATTTCCATCTAAATCGAGTAACGTTTCTATGGAAACGACAGGATTTTCTATTCTGATATGACAATCTCATTTCCGATCCACTAATCCTTCTTTACTGCATCCCTCACTCCCACACATTGACGAATTCACACGGAAATTCCGTCGCTACGAAATACGAGTATTATGTGTTCCAAGACATTTCCTTCTAAATCGAGTAACGTTTCTATGGAAACGACAGGATTTTCTTTTGGGATACGACAATCTCATTGCCGATCCACTAATCCTTCTTTACTGCATCCCTCACTCCCACACATTGAAGAATTCACACGGAAATTCCGTCGCTATGAAATACGAGTAATATCTGTTCTAAGACATTTCCTTGTAAATCGAGTAACGTTTCTATGGAAACGACAGGATTTTCTTTTGGGATACGACAATCTCATTTCCGATCCACTAATCCTTCTTTACTGCATCCCTCACTCCCACACATTGACGAATTCACACGGAAATTCCGTCGCTACGAAATACGAGTATTATGTGCTCTAAGACATTTCCTTCTAAATCGAGTAACGTTTCTATGGAAACGACAGGATTTTCTTTTGGGATACGACAATCTCATTTCCGATCCACTAATCCGTCTTTACTGCATCCCTCACTCCCACACATTGAAGAATTCACACGGAAATTGCGTCGCTATGAAATACGAGTACTATGTGTTCTAAGACATTTCCTTCTAAATCGAGTAACGTTTCTATGGAAACGACAGGATTTTCTTTTGGGATACGACAATCTCATTTCCAATCCACTAATCCTTCTTTACTGCATCCCTCACTCCCACACATTGACGAAATCACACGGAAATTCCGTCTCTACGAAATACGAGTATTATGTGTTCTAAGACATTTCCTTCTAAATCGAGTAACGTTTCTATGGAAACGACAGGATTTTCTTTTGGGATACGACATACTCATTTCTGATCCACTAATCCTTCTTTACTGCATCCCTCACTCCCACACATTGAAGAATTCACACGGAAATTTCGTCGCTATGAAATACGAGTACTATGTGTTCTAAGACATTTCCTTCTAAATCAAGTAACGTTACTATGGAAACGACAGGATTATCTTTCGGTATACGACAATCACATTTCCGATCCACTAATCCTTCTTTACTGCATCCCTCACTCCCAAACATTGACGAATTCACACGGAAATTGCTTCGCTATGAAATACGAGTACTTTGTGTTCTAAGACATTTCCTTCTAAATCGAGTAACGTTTCTATGGAAACGACAGGATTTTCTTTTGGGAATTGACAATCTCATTTCCGATCCACTAATCCTTCTTTACTGCATCCCTCACTCCCAAACATTGACGAATTCACACGGAAATTGCGTCGCTATGAAATACGAGTACTATGTGTTCTAAGACATTTCCTTCTAAATCGAGTAACGTTTCTATGGAAACGACAGGATTTTCTTTTGGGATACGACAATCACATTTCCGATCCACTAATCCTTCTTTACTGCATCCCTCACTCCCACACATTGACGAATTCACACGGAAATTCCGTCGCTACGAAATACGAGTATTATGTGCTCTAAGACATTTCCTTCTAAATCGAGTAACGTTTCTATGGAAACGACAGGATTTTCTTTTGGGATACGACAATCTCATTTCCGATCCACTAATCCTTCTTTACTGCATCCCTCACTCCCAAACATTGACGAATTCACACGGAAATTGCGTCGCTATGAAATACGAGTACAATGTGTTCTATGACATTTCCTTCTAAATCGAGTAACGATTCTATGGAAACGACAGGATTTTCTTTTGGGATACGACAATCTCATTGCCAATCCACTAATCCTTCTTTACTGCATCCCTCACTCCCACACATTGAAGAATTCACACGGAAATTCCGTCGCTATGAAATACAAGTAATATCTGTTCTAAGACATTTCCTTGTAAATCGAGTAACGTTTCTATGGAAACGACAGGATTTTCTTTTGGGATACGACAATCTCATTTCCGATCCACTAATCCTTCTTTACTGCATCCCTCACTCCCACACATTGACGAATTCACACGGAAATTCCGTCGCTACGAAATACGAGTATTATGTGCTCTAAGACATTTCCTTCTAAATCGAGTAACGTTTCTATGGAAACGACAGGATTTTCTTTTGGGATACGACAATCTCATTTCCGATCCACTAATCCGTCTTTACTGCATCCCTCACTCCCACACATTGAAGAATTCACACGGAAATTGCGTCGCTATGAAATACGAGTACTATGTGTTCTAAGACATTTCCTTCTAAATCGAGTAACGTTTCTATGGAAACGACAGGATTTTCTTTTGGGATACGACAATCTCATTTCCAATCCACTAATCCTTCTTTACTGCATCCCTCACTCCCACACATTGACGAATTCACACGGAAATTCCGTCTCTACGAAATACGAGTATTATGTGTTCTAAGACATTTCCTTCTAAATCGAGTAACGTTTCTATGGAAACGACAGGATTTTCTTTTGGGATACGACATACTCATTTCCGATCCACTAATCCTTCTTTACTGCATCCCTCACTCCCACACATTGAAGAATTCACACGGAAATTTCGTCGCTATGAAATACGAGTACTATGTGTTCTAAGACATTTACTTCTAAATCAAGTAACGTTACTATGGAAACGACAGGATTTTCTTTTGGTATACGACAATCACATTTCCGATCCACTAATCCTTCTTTACTGCATCCCTCACTCCCAAACATTGACGAATTCACACGGAAATTGCTTCGCCATGAAATACGAGTACTTTGTGTTCTAAGACATTTCCTTCTAAATCGAGTAACGTTTCTATGGAAACGACAGGATTTTCTTTTGGGATACGACAATCTCATTTCCGATCCACTAATCCTTCTTTACTGCATCCCTCACTCCCAAACATTGACGAATTCACACGGAAATTGCGTCGCTATGAAATACGAGTACTATGTGTTCTAAGACATTTCCTTCTAAATCGAGTAACGTTTCTATGGAAACGACAGGATTTTCTTTTGGGATACGACAATCACATTTCCGATCCACTAATCCTTCTTTACTGCATCCCTCATTCCCACACATTGACGAATTCACACGGAAATTCCGTCGCTACGAAATACGAGTATTATGTGCTCTAAGACATTTCCTTCTAAATCGAGTAACGTTTCTATGGAAACGACAGGATTTTCTTTTGGGATACGACAATCTCATTTCCGATCCACTAATCCTTCTTTACTGCATCCCTCACTCCCAAACATTGACGAGTTCACACGGAAATTGCGTCGTTATGAAATACGAGTACTATGTGTTCTAAGACATTTCCTTCTAAATCGAGTAACGTTTCTATGGAAACGACAGGATTTTCTTTTGGGATACGACAATCACATTTCCGATCCACTAATCCTTCTTTACTGCATCCCTCACTCCCACACATTGACGAATTCACACGGAAATTGCGTCGCTATGAAATACGAGTACTATGTGTTCTAAGACATTTCCTTTTAAATCGAGTAACGTTTCCATGGAAACTACAGGATTTTCTTTTGGGATACGACAATCTCATTTCCGATCCACTAATCCTTCTTTACTGCATCCCTCACTCCCAAACATTGTCGAATTCACACGGAAATTGCGTCGCTATGAAATACGAGTACTATGTGTTCTAAGACATTTCCTTCTAAATCGAGTAACGTTTCTATGGAAAGGACAGGATTTTCTTTTGGGATACGACAATCACATTTCCGATCCACTAATCCTTCTTTACTGCATCCCTCACTCCCACACATTGACGAATTCACACGGAAATTGCGTCGCTATGAAATACGAGTACTATGTGTTCCAAGACATTTCCTTCTAAATCGAGTAACGTTTCTATGGAAACGACAGGATTTTCTTTTGGGATACGACAATCACATTTCCGATCCACTAATCCTTCTTTACTGCATCCCTCACTCCCACACATTGACGAATTCACACGGTTATTGCGTCGCTATGAAATACGAGTACTATGTGTTCTAAGACATTTCCATCTAAATCGAGTAACGTTTCTATGGAAACGACAGGATTTTCTATTCTGATATGACAATCTCATTTCCGATCCACTAATCCTTCTTTACTGCATCCCTCACTCCCACACATTGACGAATTCACACGGAAATTCCGTCGCTACGACATACGAGTATTATGTGTTCCAAGACATTTCCTTCTAAATCGAGTAACGTTTCTATGGAAACGACAGGATTTTCTTTTGGGATACGACAATCTCATTGCCGATCCACTAATCCTTCTTTACTGCATCCCTCACTCCCACACATTGAAGAATTCACACGGAAATTCCGTCGCTATGAAATACGAGTACTATGTGTTCTAAGACATTTCCTTGTAAATCGAGTAACGTTTCTATGGAAACGACAGGATTTTCTTTTGGGATACGACAATCACATTTCCGATCCACTAATCCTTCTTTACTGCATCCCTCACTCCCACACATTGACGAATTCACACGGAAATTGCGTCGCTATGAAATACGAGTACTATGTGTTCTAAGACATTTCCTTCTAAATCGAGTAACGTTTCTATGGAAACGACAGGATTTTCTTTTGGGATACGACAATCACATTTCCGATCCACTAATCCTTCTTTACTGCATCCCTCACTCCCACACATTGACGAATTCACACGGAAATTCCGTCGCTACGAAATACGAGTATTATGTGCTCTAAGACATTTCCTTCTAAATCGAGTAACGTTTCTATGGAAACGACAGGATTTTCTTTTGGGATACGACAATCTCATTTCCGATCCACTAATCTTTCTTTACTGCATCTCCCACTCCCAAACATTGACGAATTCACACGGAAATTGCGTCGTTATGAAATACGAGTACTATGTGTTCTAAGACATTTCCTTCTAAATCGAGTAACGTTTCTATGGAAACGACAGGATTTTCTTTTGGGATACGACAATCTCATTTCCGATCCACTAATCCTTCTTTACTGCATCCCTCACTCCCAAACATTGACGAATTCACACGGAAAATGCGTCGCTATGAAATACGAGTACTATGTGTTCTAAGACATTTCCTTCTAAATCGAGTAACGTTTCTATGGAAACGACAGGTTTTTCTTTTGGGATACGACAATCACATTTCCGATCCACTAATCCTTCTTTACTGCATCCCTCACTCCCACACATTGACGAATTCACACGGAAATTGCGTCGCTATGAAATACGAGTACTATGTGTTCTAAGACATTTCCTTCTAAATCGAGTAACGTTTCTATGGAAACGACAGGATTTGCTTTTCTGATATGACAATCTCATTTCCGATCCACTAATCCTTCTTTACTGCATCCCCCACTCCCACACATTGACGAATTCACACGGAAATTCCGTCGCTACGAAATACGAGTATTATGTGTTCTAAGACATTTCCTTCTAAATCGAGTAACGTTTCTATGGAAACGACAGGATTTTCTTTTGGGATACGACAATCTCATTTCCGATCCACTAATCCTTCTTTACTGCATCCCTCACTCCCACACATTGAAGAATTCACACGGAAATTCCGTCGCTATGAAATACGAGTAATATCTGTTCTAAGACATTTCCTTGTAAATCGAGTAACGTTTCTATGGAAATGACAGGATTTTCTTTTGGGATACGACAATCTCATTTCCGATCCACTAATCCTTCTTTACTGCATCCCTCACTCCCACACATTGACGAATTCACACGGAAATTCCGTCGCTACGAAATACGAGTATTATGTGTTCTAAGACATTTCCTTCTAAATCGAGTAACGTTTCTATGGAAACGACAGGATTTTCTTTTGGGATACGACAATCTCATTTCCGATCCACTAATCCTTCTTTACTGCATCCCTCACTCCCACACATTGAAGAATTCACACGGAAATTGCGTCGCTATGAAATACGAGTACTATGTGTTCTAAGACATTTCCTTGTAAATCGAGTAACGTTTCTATGGAAACGACAGGATTTTCTTTTGGGATACTTCAATCATATTTCCGATCCACTAATCCTTCTTTACTGCATCCCTCACTCCCACACATTGACGAATTCACACGGAAATTCCGTCTCTACGAAATACGAGTATTATGTGTTCTAAGACATTTCCTTCTAAATCGAGTAACGTTTCTATGGAAACGACAGGATTTTCTTTTGGGATACGACAATCTCATTTCCGATCCACTAATCCTTCTTTACTGCATCCCTCACTCCCAAACATTGACGAATTCACACGGAAATTGCGTCGCTATGAAATACGAGTACTATGTGTTCTAAGACATTTCCTTTTAAATCGAGTAACGTTTCTATGGAAACGACAGGATTTTCTTTTGGGATACGACAATCTCATTTCCGATCCACTAATCCTACTTTACTGCATCCCTCACTCCCAAACATTGTCGAATTCACACGGAAATTGCGTCGCTATGAAATACGAGTACTATGTGTTCTAAGACATTTCCTTCTAAATCGAGTAACGTTTCTATGGAAACGACAGGATTTTCTTTTGGGATACGACAATCACATTTCCGATCCACTAATCCTTCTTTACTGCATCCCTCACTCCCACACATTGACGAATTCACACGGAAATTGCGTCGCTATGAAATACGAGTACTATGTGTTCCAAGACATTTCCTTCTAAATCGAGTAACGTCTCTATGGAAACGACAGGATTTTCTTTTGGGATACGACAATCACATTTCCGATCCACTAATCCTTCTTTACTGCATCCCTCACTCCCACACATTGACGAATTCACACGGTTATTGCGTCGCTATGAAATACGAGTACTATGTGTTCTAAGACATTTCCTTCTAAATCGAGTAACGTTTCTATGGAAACGACAGGATTTGCTTTTCTGATATGACAATCTCATTTCCGATCCACTAATCCTTCTTTACTGCATCCCCCACTCCCACACATTGACGAATTCACACGGAAATTCCGTCGCTACGAAATACGAGTATTATGTGTTCTAAGACATTTCCTTCTAAATCGAGTAACGTTTCTATGGAAACGACAGGATTTTCTTTTGGGATACGACAATCTCTTTTCCGATCCACTAATCCTTCTTTACTGCATCCCTCACTCCCACACATTGAAGAATTCACACGGAAATTCCGTCGCTATGAAATACGAGTAATATCTGTTCTAAGACATTTCCTTGTAAATCGAGTAACGTTTCTATGGAAACGACAGGATTTTCTTTTGGGATACGACAATCTCATTTCCGATCCACTAATCCTTCTTTACTGCATCCCTCACTCCCACACATTTAAGAATTCACACGGAAATTGCGTCGCTATGAAATACGAGTACTATGTGTTCTAAGACATATCCTTGTAAATCGAGTAACGTTTCTATGGAAACGGCAGGATTTTCTTTTGGGATACGACAATCACATTTCCGATCCACTAATCCTTCTTTACTGCATCCCTCACTCCCACACATTGACGAATTCACACGAAAATTCCGTCTCTACGAAATACGAGTATTATGTGTTCTAAGACATTTCCTTCTAAATCGAGTAACGTTTCTATGGAAACGACAGGATTTTCTTTTGGGATACGACAATCTCATTTCCGATCCACTGATCCTTCTTTACTGCATCCCTCACTCCTAAACATTGACGAATTTACACGGAAATTGCGTCGCTATGAAATACGAGTACTATGTGTTCTAAGACATTTCCTTCAAAATCGAGTAACGTTTCTATGGAAACGACAGGATTTTCTTTTGGGATACGACAATCACATTTCCGATCCACTAATCCTTCTTTACTGCATCCCTCACTCCCAAACATTGACGAATTCACACAGAAATTGCTTCGCTATGAAATACGAGTACTTTGTGTTCTGAGACATTTGCTTCTAAATCGAGTACGTTTCTATGGAAACGAGAGGATTTTGTTTTGGGATACGACAATCTCATTTCCGATCCACTAATCCTTCTTTACTGCATCCCTCACTCTCAAACATTGAAGAATTCACACGGAGATTGCGTCGCTATGAAATACGAGTACTATGTGTTCTAAGACATTTCCTTCTAAATCGAGTAACGTTTCTATGGAAACGACAGGATTTTCTTTTGGGATACGACAATCACATTTCCGATCCACTAATCCTTCTTTACTGCATCCCTCACTCCCACACATTGACGAATTCACACGGAAATTGCGTCGCTATGAAATACGAGTACTATGTGTTCTAAGACATTTCCTTCTAAATCGAGTAACGTTTCTATGGAAACGAGAGGATTTTCTTTTGGTATACGACAATCACATTTCCGATCCACTAATCCTTCTTTACTGCATCCCTCACTCCCACACATTTACGAATTCACACGGAAATTGCTTCGCTATGAAATACAAGTACTTTGTGGTCTAAGACATTTCCTTCTAAATCGAGTAACGTTTCTATGGAAACGACAGGATTTTCTTTTGGGATACGACAATCTCATATCCGATCCACTAATCCTTCTTTACTGCAGCCCTCACTCCCAAACATTGACGAATTCACACGGAAATTGCGTCGCTATGAAATACGAGTACTATGTGTTCTAAGACATTTCCTTCTAAATCGAGTAACGTTTCTATGGAAACGAGAGGATTTTCTTTTGGTATACGACAATCACATTTCCGATCCACTAATCCTTCTTTACTGCATCCCTCACTCCCAAACATTGACGAATTCACACGGAAATTGCTTCGCTATGAAATACTAGTACTTTGTGTTCTAAGACATTTCCTTCTAAATCGAGTAACGTTTCTACGGAAACGACAGGATTTTCTTTTGGGATACGACAATCTCATTTCCGATCCACTAATCCTTCTTTACAGCATCCCTCACTCCCAAACATTGACGAATTCACACGGAAATTGCGTCGCTATGAAATACGAGTACTATGTGTTCTAAGACATTTCCTTCTAAATCGAGTAACGTTTCGATGGAAACGACAGGATTTTCTTTTGGGATACGACAATCACATTTCCGATCCACTAATCCTTCTTTACTGCATCCCTCACTCCCACACATTGACGAATTCACACGGAAATTCCGTCGCTACAAAATACGAGTATTATGTGTTTTAAGACATTTCCTTCTAAATCGAGTAACGTTTCTATGGAAACGACAGGATTTTCTTTTGGGATACGACAATCTCATTTCCGATCCACTAATCCTTCTTTACTGCATCCCTCACTCCCACACATTGAAGAATTCACACGGAAATTGCGTCGCTATGAAATACGAGTACTATGTGTTCTAAGACATTTCCTTGTAAATCGAGTAACGTTTCTATGGAAACAACAGGGTTTTCTTTTGGGATACGACAATTACATTTCCGATCCACTAATCCTTCTTTACTGCATCCCTCACTCCCACACATTGACGAATTCACACGGAAATTGCGTCGCTATGAAATACGAGTACTATGTGTTCTAAGACATTTCCTTCTAAATCGAGTAACGTTTCTATGGAAACGACAGGATTTTCTTTTGGGATACAACAATCACATTTCCGATCCACTAATCCTTCTTTACTGCATCCCTCACTCCCACACATTGACGAATTCACACGGAAATTGCGTCGCTATGAAATACGAGTACTATGTGTTCTAAGACATTTCCTTCTAAATCGAGTAACGTTTCTATGGAAACAACAGGATTTTCTTTTGGGATACGACAATCACGTTTCCAATCCACTAATCCTTCTTTACTGCATCCCTCACTCCCACACATTGAAGAATTCACACGGAAATTCCGTCGCTACGAAATACGAGCATTATGTGTTCTAAGACATTTCCTTCTAAATCGAGTAACGTTTCTATGGAAACGACAGGATTTTCTTTTGGGATACGACAATCTCATTTCCGATCCACTAATCCTTCTTTACTGCATCCCTCACTCCCAAACATTGACGAATTCACACGGAAATTGCGTCGCTATGAAATACGAGTACTATGTGTTCTAAGACATTTCCTTCTAAATCGAGTAACGTTTCTATGGAAACGACAGGATTTTCTTTTGGGATACGACAATCACATTTCCGATCCACTAATCCTTCTTTACTGCATCCCTCACTCCCAAACATTGACGAATTCACACGGAAATTGCTTCGCCATGAAATACGAGTACTTTGTGTTCTAAGACATTTCCTTCTAAATCGAGTAACGTTTCTATGGAAACGACAGGATTTTCTTTTGGGATACGACAATCTCATTTCCGATCCACTAATCCTTCTTTACTGCATCCCTCACTCCCAAACATTGAAGAATTCACACGGAAATTGCGTCGCTATGAAATACGAGTACTATGTGTTCTAAGACATTTCCTTGTAAATCGAGTAACGTTTCTATGGAAACGACAGGATTTTCTTTTGGGATACGACAATCACATTTCCGATCCACTAATCCTTCTTTACTGCATCCCTCACTCCCACACATTGACAAATTCACACGGAAATTGCGTCGCTATGAAATACGAGTACTATGTGTTCTAAGACATTTCCTTCTAAATAGAGTAACGTTTCTATGGAAGCGACAGGATTTTCTTTTGGGATACGACAATCACATTTCCGATCCACTAATCCTTATTTACTGCATCCCTCACTCCCACACATTGACGAATTCACACGGAAATTCCGTCGCTACGAAATACGGGTATTATGTGTTCTAAGACATTTCCTTCTAAATCGAGTAACGCTTCTATGGAGACGACAGGATTTTCTTTTGGGATACGACAATCTCATTACCGATCCACTAATTCTTCTTTACTGCATCCCTCACTCCCACACATTGAAGAATTCACACGGAAATTGCGTCGCTATGAAATACGAGTACTATGTGTTCTAAGACATTTCCTTGTAAATCGAATAACGTTTCTATGGAAACGACAGGATTCTCTATTGGGATACGACAATCACATTTCCGATCCACTAATCCTTCTTAATTGCATCCCTCACTCCCACACATTGACGAATTCACACGGAAATTGCGTCGCTATGAAATACGAGTACTATGTGTTCTAAGACATTTCCTTCTAAATCGAGTAACGTTTCTATGGAAACGACAGGATTTTCTTTTGGGATACGACGATCTCATTTCCGATACACTAATCCTTCTTTACTGCATCCCTCACTCCCAAACATTGTTGAATTCACACGGAAATTGCGTCGCTATGAAATACGAGTACTATGTGTTCTAAGACATTTCCTTCTAAATCGAGTAACGTTTCTAAGGAAACGACAGGGATTTCTTTTGGGATACGACAATCACATATCCGTTCCACTAATCCTTCTTTACTGCATCCCTCACTCCCACACATTGAAGAATTCACGCGGAAATTTCGTCGCTATGAAATACGAGTAATATCTGTTCTAAGACATTTCCTTGTAAATCGAGTAACGTTTCTACGGAAACGACAGGATTTTCTTTTGGGATACGACAATCTCATTTCCGATCCACTAATCCTTCTTTACTGCATCCCTCACTCCCACACATTGACGAATTCACACGGAAATTCCGTCGCTACGAAATACGAGTATTATGTGTTCTAAGACATTTCCTTCTAAATCGAGTAACGTTTCTATGGAAACGACAGGATTTTCTTTTGGGATACGAGAATCTCATTTCCGATCCACTAATCCTTCTTTACTGCATCCCTCACTCCCACACATTGAAGAATTCACACGGAAATTGCGTCGCTATGAAATACGAGTACTATGTGTTCTAAGACATTTCCTTGTAAATCGAGTAACGTTTCTATGGAAACGACAGGATTTTCTTTTGGGATACGACAATCACATTTCCGATCCGCTAATCCTTCTTTACTGCATCCCTCACTCCCACACATTGACGAATTCACACGGAAATTCCGTCTCTACGAAATACGAGTATTATGTGTTCTAAGACATTTCCTTCTAAATCGAGTAACGTTTCTATGGAAACGACAGGATTTTCTTTTGGGATACGACAATCTCATTTCCGATCCACTAATCCTTCTTTACTTCATCCCTCACTCCCAAACATTGACGAATTCACACGGAAATTGCGTCGCTATGAAATACGAGTACTATGTGTTCTAAGACTGTTCCTTCTAAATCGAGTAACGTTTCTATGGAAACGACAGGATTTTCTTTTGGGATACGACAATCACATTTCCGATCCACTAATCCTTCTTTACTGCATCCCTCACTCCCAAACATTGACGAATTCACACAGAAATTGCTTCGCTATGAAATACGAGTACTTTGTGTTCTAAGACATTTCCTTCTAAATCGAGTACGTTTCTATGGAAACGAGAGGATTTTGTTTTGGGATACGACAATCTCATTTCCGATCCACTAATCCTTCTTTACTGCATCCCTCACTCTCAAACATTGAAGAATTCACACGGAAATTGCGTCGCTATGAAATACGAGTACTATGTGTTCTAAGACATTTCCTTCTAAATCGAGTAACGTTTCTATGGAAACGACAGGATTTTCTTTTGGGATACGACAATCACATTTCCGATCCACTAATCCTTCTTTACTGCATCCCTCACTCCCACACATTGACGAATTCACACGGAAATTGCGTCGCTATGAAATACGAGTACTATGTGTTCTAAGACATTTCCTTCTAAATCGAGTTACGTTTCTATGGAAACGACAGGATTTTCTTTTGGGATACAACAATCTCATTTCCGATCCACTAATCCTTCTTTACTGCATCCCTCACTCCCACACATTGACGAATTCACACGGGAATTCCGTCGCTACGAAATACGAGTATTATGTGTTCTAAGACATTTCCTTCTAAATCGAGTAACGCTTCTATGGAAACGACAGGTTTTTCTTTTGGGATACGACAATCTCATTACTGATCCACTAATCCTTCTTTACTGCATCCCTCACTCCCACACATTGAAGAATTCACACGGAAATTGCGTCGCTATGAAATACGAGTATTATGTGTTCTAAGACATTTCCTTCTAAATCGAGTAACGTTTCTATGGAAACGACAGGATTTTCTTTTGGATTACGACAATCTCATTTCCGATCCACTAATCCATCTTTACTGCATCCCTCACTCTTACACATTGAAGAATTCACACGGAAATTGCGTCGCTATGAAATACGAGTAATATCTGTTCTAAGACATTTCCTTGTAAATCGAGTAACGTTTCTATGGAAACGACAGGATTTTCTTTTGGGATACGACAATCACATTTCCGATACACTAATCCTTCTTTACTGCATCCCTCACTCCCACACATTGACGAATTCACACGGAAATTGCTTCGCTATGATATACAAGTACTTTGTGTTCTAAGACATTTCCTTCTAAATCGAGTAACGTTTCTATGGAAACGACAGGATTTTCTTTTGGGATACGACAATCTCATATCCGATCCACTAATACTTCTTTACTGCATCCCTCACTCCCAAACATTGACGAATTCACACGGAAATTGCGTCGCTATGAAATACGAGTACTATGTGTTCTAAGACATTTCCTTCTAAATCGAGTAACGTTTCTATGGAAACGAGAGGATTTTCTTTTGGTATACGACAATCACATTTCCGATCCACTAATCCTTCTTTACTGCATCCCTCACTCCCAAACATTGACGAATTCACACGGAAATTGCTTCGCTATGAAATACGAGTACTTTGTGTTCTAAGACATTTCCTTCTAAATCGAGTAACGTTTCTATGGAAACGACAGGATTTTCTTTTGGGATACGACAATCTCATTTCCGATCCACTAATCCTTCTTTACTGCATCCCTCACTCCCAAACATTGACGAATTCACACGGAAATTGCGTCGCTATGAAATACGAGTACTATGTGTTCTAAGACATTTCCTTCTAAATCGAGTAACGTTTCGATGGAAACGACAGGATTTTCTTTTGGTATACGACAATCACATTTCCGATCCACTAATCCTTCTTTACTGCATCCCTCACTCCCACACATTGACGAATTCACACGGAAATTGCGTCGCTATGAAATACGAGTACTGTGTGTTCTAAGACATTTCCTTCTAAATCGAGTAACGTTTCTATGGAAACGACAGGATTTTCTTTTGGGATACAACAATCACATTTCCGATCCACTAATCCTTCTTTACTGCATCCCTCACTCCCACACATTGACGAATTCACACGGAAATTGCGTCGCTATGAAATACGAGTACTATGTGTTCTAAGACATTTCCTTCTAAATCGAGTAACGTTTCTATGGAAACGACAGGATTTTCTTTTGGGATACGACAACCACGTTTCCAATCCACTAATCCTTCTTTACTGCATCCCTCACTCCCACACATTGACGAATTCACACGGAAATTCCGTCGCTACGAAATACGAGCATTATGTGTTCTAAGACATTTCCTTCTAAATCGAGTAACGTTTCTATGGAAACGACAGGATTTTCTTTTAGGATACGACAATCTCATTTCCGATCCACTAATCCTTCTTTACTGCATCCCTCACTCCCAAACATTGACGAATTCACACGGAAATTGCGTCGCTATGAAATACGAGTACTATGTGTTCTAAGACATTTCCTTCTAAATCGAGTAACGTTTCTATGGAAACGACAGGATTTTCTTTTGGGATACGACAATCACATTTCCGATCCACTAATCCTTCTTTACTGCATCCCTCACTCCCAAACATTGACGAATTCACACGGAAATTGCTTCGCCATGAAATACGAGTACTTTGTGTTCTAAGACATTTCCTTCTAAATCGAGTAACGTTTCTATGGAAACGACAGGATTTTCTTTTGGGATACGTCAATCTCATTTCCGATCCACTAATCCTTCTTTACTGCATCCCTCACTCCCAAACATTGAAGAATTCACACGGAAATTGCGTCGCTATGAAATACGAGTACTATGTGTTCTAAGACATTTCCTTCTAAATAGAGTAACGTTTCTATGGAAACGACAGGATTTTCTTTTGGGATACGACAATCACATTTCCGATCCACTAATCCTTATTTACTGCATCCCTCACTCCCACACATTGACGAATTCACACGGAAATTCCGTCGCTACGAAATACGGGTATTATGTGTTCTAAGACATTTCCTTCCAAATCGAGTAACGCTTCTATGGAGACGACAGGATTTTCTTTTGGGATACGACAATCTCATTACCGATCCACTAATCCTTCTTTACTGCATCCCTCACTCCCACACATTGAAGAATTCACACGGAAATTGCGTCGCTATGAAATACGAGTACTATGTGTTTTAAGACATTTCCTTGTAAATCGAATAACGTTTCTATGGAAACGACAGGATTCTCTTTTGGGATACGACAATCACATTTCCGATCCACTAATCCTTCTTAATTGCATCCCTCACTCCCACACATTGACGAATTCACACGGAAATTGCGTCGCTATGAAATACGAGTACTATGTGTTCTAAGACATTTCCTTCTAAATCGAGTAACGTTTCTATGGAAACGACAGGATTTTCTTTTGGGATACGACGATCTCATTTCCGAT
The DNA here is from genome assembly GCF_021461385.2 of Schistocerca piceifrons. Lineage (NCBI taxonomy): Eukaryota > Metazoa > Arthropoda > Insecta > Orthoptera > Acrididae > Schistocerca > Schistocerca piceifrons. Next base: position 599,821,521 of record NC_060144.1, on the reverse strand, counting down.
CCACTAATCCTTCTTTACTGCATCCCTCACTCCCAAACATTGACGAATTCACACGGAAATTGCGTCGCTATGAAATACGAGTACTATGTGTTCTTAGACATTTCCTTCTAAATCGAGTAACGTTTCTAAGGAAACGACAGGATTTTCTTTTGGGATACGACAATCACATTTCCGATCCACTAATCCTTCTTTACTGCATCCCTCACTCCCACACATTGACGAATTCACACGGAAATTCCGTCGCTACGAAATACGAGTATTATGTGTTCTAAGACATTTCCTTCTAAATCGAGTAACGTTTCTATGGAAACGACAGGATTTTCTTTTGGGATACGACAATCTCATTTCCGATCCACTAATCCTTCTTTACTGCATCCCTCACTCCCACACATTGGAGAATTCACACGGAAATTGCGTCGCTATGAAATACGACTACTATGTGTTCTAAGACATTTCCTTCTAAATCGAGTAACGTTTCTATGGAAACGACAGGATTTTCTTTTGGGATACGACAATAACATATCCGATCCACTAATCCATCTTTACTGCATCCCTCACTCCCACACATTGACGAATTCACACGGAAATTCCGTCGCTACGAAATACGAGTATTATGTGTTCTAAGACATTTCCTTCTAAATCGAGTAACGTTTCTATGGAAACGACAGGATTTTCTTTTGGGATACGACAATCTCATTTCCGATCCACTAATCCTTCTTTACTGCATCCCTCACTCCCACACATTGACGAATTCACACGGAAATTGCATCGCTATGAAATACGAGTACTATGTGTTCTAAGACATTTCCTTCTAAATCGAGTAACGTTTCTATGGAAACGACAGGATTTTCTTTTGGGATACGACAATCACATTTCCGATCCACTAATCCTTCTTTACTGCATCCCTCACTCCCACACATTGACGAATTCACACGGAAATTGCGTCGCTATGAAATACGAGTACTATGTGTTCTAAGACATTTCCTTCTAAATCGAGTTACGTTTCTATGGAAACGACAGGATTTTCTTTTGGGATACGACAATCTCATTTCCGATCCACTAATCCTTCTTTACTGCATCCCTCACTCCCACACATTGACGAATTCACACGGGAATTCCGTCGCTACGAAATACGAGTATTATGTGTTCTAAGACATTTCCTTCTAAATCGAGTAACGCTTCTATGGAAACGACAGGTTTTTCTTTTGGGATACGACAATCTCATTACTGATCCACTAATCCTTCTTTACTGCATCCCTCACTCCCACACATTGAAGAATTCACACGGAAATTGCGTCGCTATGAAATACGAGTATTATGTGTTCTAAGACATTTCCTTCTAAATCGAGTAACGTTTCTATGGAAACGACAGGATTTTCTTTTGGATTACGACAATCTCATTTCCGATCCACTAATCCATCTTTACTGCATCCCTCACTCTTACACATTGAAGAATTCACACGGAAATTGCGTCGCTATGAAATACGAGTAATATCTGTTCTAAGACATTTCCTTGTAAATCGAGTAACGTTTCTATGGAAACGACAGGATTTTCTTTTGGGATACGACAATCACATTTCCGATACACTAATCCTTCTTTACTGCATCCCTCACTCCCACACATTGACGAATTCACACGGAAATTGCTTCGCTATGAAATACGAGTACTATGTGTTCTAAGACATTTCCTTGTAAATCGAGTAACGTTTCTATGGAAACGACAGGGTTTTCTTTTGGGATACGACAATGTCATATCCGATCCACTAATCCTTCTTTACTGCATCCCTCACTCCCAAACATTGACGAATTCACACGGAAATTGCGTCGCTATGAAATACGAGTACTATGTGTTCTAAGACATTTCCTTCTAAATCGAGTAACGTTTCTATGGAAACGACAGGATTTTCTTTTGGGATACGACAATCTCATTTCCGATCCACTAATCCTTCTTTACTGCATCCCTCACTCCCACACATTGACGAATTCACACGGAATTTGCGTCGCTATGAAATACGAGTACTATGTGTTCTAAGACATTTCCTTCTAAATCGAGTTACGTTTCTATGGAAACGACAGGATTTTCTTTTGGGATACGACAATCTCATTTCCGATCCACTAATCCTTCTTTACTGCATCCCTCACTCCCACACATTGACGAATTCACACGGGAATTCCGTCGCTACGAAATACGAGTATTATGTGTTCTAAGACATTTCCTTCTAAATCGAGTAACGCTTCTATGGAAACGACAGGTTTTTCTTTTGGGATACGACAATCTCATTACTGATCCACTAATCCTTCTTTACTGCATCCCTCACTCCCACACATTGAAGAATTCACACGGAAATTGCGTCGCTATGAAATACGAGTATTATGTGTTCTAAGACATTTCCTTCTAAATCGAGTAACGTTTCTATGGAAACGACAGGATTTTCTTTTGCATTACGACAATCTCATTTCCGATCCACTAATCCATCTTTACTGCATCCCTCACTCTTACACATTGAAGAATTCACACGGAAATTGCGTCGCTATGAAATACGAGTAATATCTGTTCTAAGATATTTCCTTGTAAATCGAGTAACGTTTCTATGGAAACGACAGGATTTTCTTTTGGGATACGACAATCACATTTCCGATACACTAATCCTTCTTTACTGCATCCCTCACTCCCACACATTGACGAATTCACACGGAAATTGCTTCGCTATGAAATACGAGTACTATGTGTTCTAAGACATTTCCTTGTAAATCGAGTAACGTTTCTATGGAAACGACAGGGTTTTCTTTTGGGATACGACAATGTCATATCCGATCCACTAATCCTTCTTTACTGCATCCCTCACTCCCACACATTGGAGAATTCACACGGAAATTGCGTCGCTATGAAATACGACTACTATGTGTTCTAAGACATTTCCTTCTAAATCGAGTAACGTTTCTATGGAAACGACAGGATTTTCTTTTGGGATACGACAATAACATATCCGATCCACTAATCCATCTTTACTGCATCCCTCACTCCCACACATTGACGAATTCACACGGAAATTCCGTCGCTACGAAATACGAGTATTATGTGTTCTAAGACATTTCCTTCTAAATCGAGTAACGTTTCTATGGAAACGACAGGATTTTCTTTTGGGATACGACAATGTCATATCCGATCCACTAATCCTTCTTTACTGCATCCCTCACTCCCAAACATTGACGAATTCACACGGAAATTGCGTCGCTATGAAATACGAGTACTATGTGTTCTAAGACATTTCCTTCTAAATCGAGTAACGTTTCTATGGAAACGAGAGGATTTTCTTTTGGTATACGACAATCACATTTCCGATCCACTAATCCTTCTTTACTGCATCCCTCACTCCCAAACATTGACGAATTCACACGGAAATTGCTTCGCTATGAAATACGAGTACTTTGTGTTCTAAGACATTTCCTTCTAAATCGAGTAACGTTTCTATGGAAACGACAGGATTTTCTTTTGGGATACGACAATCTCATTTCCGATCCACTAATCCTTCTTTACTGCATCCCTCACTCCCAAACATTGACGAATTCACACGGAAATTGCGTCGCTATGAAATACGAGTACTATGTGTTCTAAGACATTTCCTTCTAAATCGAGTAACGTTTCGATGGAAACGACAGGATTTTCTTTTGGTATACGACAATCACATTTCCGATCCACTAATCCTTCTTTACTGCATCCCTCACTCCCACACATTGACGAATACACACGGAAATTCCGTCGCTACAAAATACGAGTATTATGTGTTTTAAGACATTTCCTTCTAAATCGAGTAACGTTTCTATGGAAACGACAGGATTTTCTTTTGGGATACGACATTCTCATTTCCGATCCACTAATCCTTCATTACTGCATCCCTCACTCCCACACATTGAAGAATTCACACGGAAATTGCGTCGCTATGAAATACGAGTACTATGTGTTCTAAGACATTTCCTTGTAAATCGAGTAACGTTTCTATGGAAACGACAGGGTTTTCTTTTGGGATACGACAATCACATTTCCGATCCACTAATCCTTCTTTACTGCATCCCTCACTCCCACACATTGACGAATTCACACGGAAATTGCGTCGCTATGAAATACGAGTACTGTGTGTTCTAAGACATTTCCTTCTAAATCGAGTAACGTTTCTATGGAAACGACAGGATTTTCTTTTGGGATACAACAATCACATTTCCGATCCACTAATCCTTCTTTACTGCATCCCTCACTCCCACACATTGACGAATTCACACGGAAATTGCGTCGCTATGAAATACGAGTACTATGTGTTCTAAGACATTTCCTTCTAAATCGAGTAACGTTTCTATGGAAACGACAGGATTTTCTTTTGGGATACGACAACCACGTTTCCAATCCACTAATCCTTCTTTACTGCATCCCTCACTCCCACACATTGACGAATTCACACGGAAATTCCGTCGCTACGAAATACGAGCATTATGTGTTCTAAGACATTTCCTTCTAAATCGAGTAACGTTTCTATGGAAACGACAGGATTTTCTTTTAGGATACGACAATCTCATTTCCGATCCACTAATCCTTCTTTACTGCATCCCTCACTCCCAAACATTGACGAATTCACACGGAAATTGCGTCGCTATGAAATACGAGTACTATGTGTTCTAAGACATTTCCTTCTAAATCGAGTAACGTTTCTATGGAAACGACAGGATTTTCTTTTGGGATACGACAATCACATTTCCGATCCACTAATCCTTCTTTACTGCATCCCTCACTCCCAAACATTGACGAATTCACACGGAAATTAATTCGCCATGAAATACGAGTACTTTGTGTTCTAAGACATTTCCTTCTAAATCGAGAAACGTTTCTATGGAAACGACAGGATTTTCTTTTGGGATACGTCAATCTCATTTCCGATCCACTAATCCTTCTTTACTGCATCCCTCACTCCCAAACATTGAAGAATTCACACGGAAATTGCGTCGCTATGAAATACGAGTACTATGTGTTCTAAGACATTTCCTTCTAAATAGAGTAACGTTTCTATGGAAACGACAGGATTTTCTTTTGGGATACGACAATCCCATTTCCGATCCACTAATCCTTATTTACTGCATCCCTCACTCCCACACATTGACGAATTCACACGGAAATTCCGTCGCTACGAAATACGGGTATTATGTGTTCTAAGACATTTCCTTCCAAATCGAGTAACGCTTCTATGGAGACGACAGGATTTTCTTTTGGGATACGACAATCTCATTACCGATCCACTAATCCTTCTTTACTGCATCCCTCACTCCCACACATTGAAGAATTCACACGGAAATTGCGTCGCTATGAAATACGAGTACTATGTGTTTTAAGACATTTCCTTGTAAATCGAATAACGTTTCTATGGAAACGACAGGATTCTCTTTTGGGATACGACAATCACATTTCCGATCCACTAATCCTTCTTAATTGCATCCCTCACTCCCACACATTGACGAATTCACACGGAAATTGCGTCGCTATGAAATACGAGTACTATGTGTTCTAAGACATTTCCTTCTAAATCGAGTAACGTTTCTATGGAAACGACAGGATTTTCTTTTGGGATACGACGATCTCATTTCCGATCCACTAATCCTTCTTTACTGCATCACTCACTCCCAAACATTGACGAATTCACACGGAAATTGCGTCGCTATGAAATACGAGTACTATGTGTTCTTAGACATTTCCTTCTAAATCGAGTAACGTTTCTAAGGAAACGACAGGATTTTCTTTTGGGATACGACAATCACATTTCCGATCCACTAATCCTTCTTTACTGCATCCCTCACTCCCACACATTGACGAATTCACACGGAAATTCCGTCGCTACGAAATACGTGTATTATGTGTTCTAAGACATTTCCTTCTAAATCGAGTAACGTTTCTATGGAAACGACAGGATTTTCTTTTGGGATACGACAATCTCATTTCCGATCCACTAATCCTTCTTTACTGCATCCCTCACTCCCACACATTGGAGAATTCACACGGAAATTGCGTCGCTATGAAATACGACTACTATGTGTTCTAAGACATTTCCTTCTAAATCGAGTAACGTTTCTATGGAAACGACAGGATTTTCTTTTGGGATACGACAATAACATATCCGATCCACTAATCCATCTTTACTGCATCCCTCACTCCCACACATTGACGAATTCACACGGAAATTCCGTCGCTACGAAATACGAGTATTATGTGTTCTAAGACATTTCCTTCTAAATCGAGTAACGTTTCTATGGAAACGACAGGATTTTCTTTTGGGATACGACAATCTCATTTCCGATCCACTAATCCTTCTTTACTGCATCCCTCACTCCCACACATTGACGAATTCACACGGAAATTGCATCGCTATGAAATACGAGTACTATGTGTTCTAAGACATTTCCTTCTAAATCGAGTAACGTTTCTATGGAAACGACAGGATTTTCTTTTGGGATACGACAATCACATTTCCGATCCACTAATCCTTCTTTACTGCATCCCTCACTCCCACACATTGACGAATTCACACGGAAATTGTGTCGGTATGAAATGCGAGTACTATCTGTTCTAAGACATTTCCTTCTAAACCGAGTAACGTTTCTATGGAAACGACAGGATTTTCTTTTGGGATACGACAAACTCATTTGCGATCCACTAATCCTTCTTTACTGCATCCCTCACTCCCACACATTGACGAATTCACACGGAAATTCCGTCGCTACGAAATACGAGTATTATGTGTTCTAAGACAATTCCTTCTAAATCGAGTAACGTTTCTATGGAAACGACAGGATTTTCTTTTGGGATACGACAATCTCATTTCCGATCCACTAATTCTTCTTTACTGCATCCCTCACTCCCACACATTTAACAATTCACACGGAAATTGCGACGCTATGAAATACGAGTAATATCTGTTCTAAGACATTTCCTTCTAAATCGAGTAACGTTTCTATGGAAACGACAGGATTTTCTTTTGGGATACGACAATCTCATTTCCGATCCACTAATCCTTCTTTACTGCATCCCTCACTCCCACACATTGACGAATTCACACGGAAATTGCTTCGCTATGAAATACGAGTACTATGTGTTCTAAGACATTTCCTTCTAAATCGAGTAACGTTTCTATGGAAACGACAGGATTTTCTTTTGGGATACGACAATCACATTTCCGATCCACTAATCCTTCTTTACTGCATCCCTCACTCCCACACATTGACGAATTCACACGGAAATTCCGTCGCTACGAAAAACGAGTATTATGTGTTCTAAGACATTTCCTTCTAAATCGAGTAACGTTTCTATGGAAACGACAGGATTTTCTTTTGGGATACGACAATCTCATTTCCGATCCACTAATCCTTCTTTACTGCATCCCTCACTCCCACACATTGAAGAATTCACACGGAAATTGCGTCGCTATGAAATACGAGTACTATGTGTTCTAAGACATTTCCTTCTAAATCGAATAACGTTCCTATGGAAACGACAGGATTTTCTTTTGGGATACGACAATCACATTTCCGATCCACTAATCCTTCTTTACTGCATCCCTCACTCCCACACATTGACGAATTCACACGGAAATTGCGTCGCTATGAAATACGAGTACTATGTGTTCTAAGATATTTCCTTCTAAATCGAGTAACGTTTCTATGGAAACGACAGGATTTTCTTTTGGGATACGACAATCACATTTCCGATCCACTAATCCTTCTTTACTGCATCCCTCACTCCCACACATTGACGAATTCACACGGAAATTCCGTCGCTACGAAATACGGGTATTATGTGTTCTAAGACATTTCCTTCTAAATCGAGTAACGCTTCTATGGAAACGACAGGATTTTCTTTTGGGATACGACAATCTCATTACCGATCCCCTAATCCTTCTTTACTGCATCCCTCACTCCCACACATTGAAGAATTCACACGGAAATTGCGTCGCTATGAAATACGAGTACTATGTGTTCTAAGACATTTCCTTGTAAATCGATTAACGTTTCTATGGAAACGACAGGATTTTCTTTTGGGATACGACAATCACATTTCCGATCCACTAATCCATCTTTACTGCATCCCTCACTCCCACACATTGACGAATTCACACGGAAATTGCGTCGCTATGAAATACGAGTACTATGTGTTCTAAGACATTTCCTTCTAAATCGAGTAACGTTTCTATGGAAACGACAGGATTTTCTTTTGGGATACGACAATCTCATTTCCGATCCACTAATCCTTCTTTACTGCATCCCTCACTCCCAAACACTGACGAATTCACACGGAAATTGCGTCGCTATGAAATACGAGTACTATGTGTTCTAAGACATTTCCTTCTAAATCGAGTAACGTTTCAATGGAAACGACAGGATTTTCTTTTGGGATACGACAATCACATTTCCAATCCACTAATCCTTCTTTACTGCATCCCTCACTCCCACACATTGACGAATTCACACGGAAATTCCGTCGCTACGAAATACGAGTATTGTGTGTTCTAAGACATTTCCTTCTAAATCGAGTAACGTTTCTATGGAAACGACAGGATTTTCTTTTGGGATACGACAATCTCATTTACGATCCACTAATCCTTCTTTACTGCATCCCTCACTCCCACACATTGAAGAATTCACACGGAAATTGCGTCGCTATGAAATACGAGTACTATGTGTTCTAAGACATTTCCTTCTAAATCGAGTAACGTTTCTATGGAAACGACAGTATTTTCTTTTGGGATACGACAATCACATTTGCGATCCACTAATCCTTCTTTACTGCATCCCTCACTCCCACACATTGACGAATTCACACGGAAATTCCGTCGCTACGAAATACGAGTATTATGTGTTCTAAGACATTTCCTTCTAAATCGAGTAAGGTTTTAAAGGAAACGACAGGATTTCCTTTTGGGATACGACAATCACATTTCCGATCCACTAATCCTTCTTTACTGCATCCCTCACTCCCAAACATTGACGAATTCACACGGAAATGGCGTCGCTATGAAATACGAGTACTATGTGTTCTAAGACATTTCCTTCTAAATCGAGTAACGATTCTATGGAAACGACAGGATTTTCTTTTGGGATACGACAATCACATATCCGACCCACTAATCCTTCCTTACTGCATCCTTCACTCCCACACATTGACGAATTAACACGGAAATTGTGTCGGTATGAAATACGAGTACTATGTGTTCTAAGACATTTCCTTCTAAATCGAGTAACGTTTCTATGGAAAAGACAGGATTTTCTTTTGGGATACGACAATCTCATTTCCGATCCACTAATCCTTCTTTACTGCATCCCTCACTCCCACACATTGACGAATTCACACGGAAATTGCTTCGCTATGAAATACGAGTACTATGTGTTCTAAGACATTTCCTTCTAAATCGAGTAACGTTTCTATGGAAACGACAGGATTTTCTTTTGGGATACGACAATCACGTTTCCGAACCACTAATCCTTCTTTACTGCATCCCTCACTCCCACACATTGACGAATTCACACGGAAATTCCGTCGCTACGAAATACGAGTATTATGTGTTCTAAGACATTTCCTTCTAAATCGAGTAACGTTTCTATGGAAGCGACAGGATTTTCTTTTGGGATACGACAATCACATTTCCGATCCACTAATCCTTCTTTACTGCATCCCTCACTCCCACACATTGACGAATTCACACGGTTATTGCGTCGCTATGAAATACGAGTACTATGTGTTCTAAGACATTTCCTTCTAAATCGAGTAACGTTTCTATGGAAACGACAGGATTTTCTTTCCTGATATGACAATCTCATTTCCGATCCACTAATCCTTCTTTACTGCATCCCTCACTCCCACACATTGACGAATTCACACGGAAATTCCGTCGCTACGAAATACGAGTATTATGTGTTCTAAGACATTTCCTTCTAAATCGAGTAACGTTTCTATGGAAACGACAGGATTTTCTTTTGGGATACGACAATCTCATTTCCGATCCACTAATCCTTCTTTACTGCATCCCTCACTCCCACACATTGAAGAATTCACACGGAAATTCCGTCGCTAAGAAATACGAGTAATATCTGTTCTAAGACATTTCCTTGTAAATCGAGTAACGTTTCTATGGAAACGACAGGATTTTCTTTTGGGATACGACAATCTCATTTCCGATCCACTAATCCTTCTTTACTGCATCCCTCACTCCCACACATTGACGAATTCACACGGAAATTCCGTCGCTACGAAATACGAGTATTATGTGTTCTAAGACATTTCCTTCTAAATCGAGTAACGTTTCTATGGAAACGACAGGATTTTCTTTTGGGATACGACAATCTCATTTCCGATCCACTAATCCTTCTTTACTGCATCCCTCACTCCCACACATTGAAGAATTCACACGGAAATTGCGTCGCTATGAAATACGAGTACTATGTGTTCTAAGACATTTCCTTCTAAATCGAGTAACGTTTCTATGGAAACGACAGGATTTTCTTTTGGGATAAGACAATCACATTTCCGATCCACTAATCCTTCTTTACTGCATCCCTCACTCCCACACATTGACGAATTCACACGGAAATTCCGTCTCTACGAAATACGAGTACTATGTGTTCTAAGACATTTCCTTCTAAATCGAGTAACGTTTCTATGGAAACGACAGGATTTTCTTTTGGGATACGACAATCTCATTTCCGATCCACTAATCCTTCTTTACTGCATCCCTCACTCCCAAACATTGACGAATTCACACGGAAATTGCGTCGCTATGAAATACGAGTACTATGTGTTCTAAGACATTTCCTTCTAAATCGAGTAACGTTTCTATGGAAACGACAGGATTTTCTTTTGGGATACGACAATCACATTTCCGATCCACTAATCCTTCTTTACTGCATCCCTCACTCCCAAACATTGACGAATTCACACAGAAATTGCTTCGCTATGAAATACGAGTACTTTGTGTTCTAAGACATTTCCTTCTAAATCGAGTACGTTTCTATGGAAACGAGAGGATTTTGTTTTGGGATACGACAATCTCATTTCCGATCCACTAATCCTTCTTTACTGCATCCCTCACTCTCAAACATTGAAGAATTTACACGGAAATTGCGTCGCTATGAAATACGAGTACTATGTGTTCTAAGACACTTCCTTCTAAATCGAGTAACGTTTCTATGGAAACGACAGGATTTTCTTTTGGGATACGACAATCACATTTCCGATCCACTAATCCTTCTTTACTGCATCCCTCACTCCCACACATTGACGAATTCACACGGAAATTGCGTCGCTATGAAATACGAGTACTATGTGTTCTAAGACATTTCCTTCTAAATCGAGTAACGTTTCTATGGAAACGACAGGATTTTCTTTTGGGATACGACAATCTCATTTCCGATCCACTAATCCTTCTTTACTGCATCCCTCTGTCCCACACATTGACGAATTCACACGGGAATTCCGTCGCTACGAAATACGAGTATTATGTGTTCTAAGACATTTCCTTCTAAATCGAGTAACGCTTCTATGGAAACGACAGGATTTTCTTTTGGGATACGACAATCTCATTACTGATCCACTAATCCTTCTTTACTGCATCCCTCACTCCCACACATTGAAGAATTCACACGGAAATTGCGTCGCTATGAAATACGAGTATTATGTGTTCTAAGACATTTCCTTCTAAATCGAGTAACGTTTCTATGGAAACGACAGGATTTTCTTTTGGTATACGACAATCTCATTTCCGATCCACTAATCCTTCTTTACTGCATCGCTCACTCTTACACATTGAAGAATTCACACGGAAATTGCGTCGCTATGAAATACGAGTAATATCTGTTCTAAGACATTTCCTTGTAAATCGAGTAACGTTTCTATGGAAACGACAGGATTTTCTTTTGGGATACGACAATCACATTTCCGATCCACTAATCCTTCTTTACTGCATCCCTCACTCCCACACATTGACGAATTCACACGGAAATTGCTTCGCTATGAAATACAAGTACTTTGTGTTCTAAGACATTTCCTTCTAAATCGAGTAATGTTTCTATGGAAACGACAGGATTTTCTTTTGGGATACGACAACCTCATATCCGATCCACTAATCCTTCTTTACTGCATCCCTCACTCCCAAACATTGACGAATTCACACGGAAATTGCGTCGCTATGAAATACGAGTACTATGTGTTCTAAGACATTTCCTTCTAAATCGAGTAACGTTTCTATGGAAACGAGAGGATTTTCTTTTGGTATACGACTATCACATTTCCGATCCACTAATCCTTCTTTACTGCATCCCTCACTCCCAAACATTGACGAATTCACACGGAAATTGCTTCGCTATGAAATACGAGTACTTTGTGTTCTAAGACATTTCCTTCTAAATCGAGTAACGTTTCTATGGAAACGACAGGATTTTCTTTTGGGATACGACAATCTCATTTCCGATCCACTAATCCTTCTTTACTGCATCCTTCACTCCCAAACATTGACGAATTCACACGGAAATTGCGTCGCTATGAAATACGAGTACTATGTGTTCTAAGACATTTCCTTCTAAATCGAGTAACGTTTCGATGGAAACGACAGGATTTTCTTTTGGGATACGACAATCACATTTCCGATCAACTAATCCTTCTTTACTGCATCCCTCACTCCCACACATTGACGAATTCACACGGAAATTCCGTCGCTACAAAATACGAGTATTATGTGTTTTAAGACATTTCCTTCTAAATCGAGTAACGTTTCTATGGAAACGACAGGATTTTCTTTTGGGATACGACAATCTCATTTCCGATCCACTAATCCTTCTTTACTGCATTACTCACTCCCACACATTGAAGAATTCACACGGAAATTGCGTCGCTATGAAATACGAGTACTATGTGTTGTAAGACATTTCCTTGTAAATCGAGTAACGTTTCTATGGAAACGACAGGATTTTCTTTTGGGATACGACAATCACATTTCCGATCCTTTAATCTTTCTTTACTGCATCCCTCACTCCCACACATTGACGAATTCACACGGAAATTGCGTCGCTATGAAATACGAGTACTATGTGTTCTAAGACATTTCCTTCTAAATCGAGTAACGTTTCTATGGAAACGACAGGATTTTCTTTTGTGATACAACAATCACATTTCCGATCCACTAATCCTTCTTTACTGCATCCCTCACTCCCACACATTGAAGAATTCACACGGAAATTGCGTCGCTATGAAATACGAGTACTATGTGTTCTAAGACATTTCCTTCTAAATCGAGTAACGTTTCTATGGAAACGACAGGATTTTCTTTTGGGATACGACAATCACGTTTCCGATCCACTAATCCTTCTTTACTGCATCCCTCACTCCCACACATTGACGAATTCTCACGGAAATTCCGTCGCTACGAAATACGAGTATTATGTGTTCTAAGACATTTCCTTCTAAATCGAGTAACGTTTCTATGGAAACGACAGGATTTTCTTTTGGGATACGACAATCTCACTTCCGATCCACTAATCCTTCTTTACTGCATCCCTCACTCCCAAACATTGACGAATTCACACGGAAATTGCGTCGCTATGAAATACGAGTACTATGTGTTCTAAGACATTTCCTTCTAAATCGAGTAACGTTTCTATGGAAACGACAGGATTTTCTTTTGGGATACGACAATCACATTTCCGATCCACTAATCCTTCTTTACTGCATCCATCACTCCCAAACATTGACGAATTCACACGGAAATTGCTTCGCCATGAAATACGAGTACTTTGTGTTCTAAGACATTTCCTTCTAAATCGAGTAACGTTTCTATGGAAACGACAGGATTTTCTTTTGGGATACGACAATCTCATTTCCGATCCACTAATCCTTCTTTACTGCATCCCTCACTCCCAAACATTGAAGAATTCACACGGAAATTGCGTCGCTATGAAATACGAGTACTATGTGTTCTAAGACATTTCCTTGTAAATCGAGTAACGTTTCTATGGAAACGACAGGATTTTCTTTTGGGATACGACAATCACATTTCCGATCCACCAATCCTTCTTTACTGCATCCCTCACTCCCACACATTGACAAATTCACACGGAAATTCCGTCGCTATGAAATACGAGTACTATGTGTTCTAAGACATTTCCTTCTAAATAGAGTAACGTTTCTGTGGAAACGACAGGATTTTCTTTTGGGATACGACAATCACATTTCCGATCCACTAATCCTTATTTACTGCATCCCTCACTCCCACACATTGACAAATTCACACGGAAATTCCGTCGCTACGAAATACGGGTATTATGTGTTCTAAGACATTTCCTTCTAAACAGAGTAACGCATCTATGGAGACGACAGGATTTTCTTTTGGGATACGACAATCTCATTACCGATCCACTAATCCATCTTTACTGCATCCCTCACTCCCACACATTGAAGAATTCACACGGAAATTGCGTCGCTATGAAATACGAGTACTATGTGTTCTAAGACATTTCCTTGTAAATCGAGTAACGTTTCTATGGAAACGACAGGATTCTCTTATAGGATACGACAATCACATTTCCGATCCACTAATCCTACTTAATTGCATCCCTCACTCCCACACATTGACGAATTCACACGGAAATTGCGTCGCTATGAAATACGAGTACTATGTGTTCTATGACATTTCCTTCTAAATCGAGTAACGTTTCTATGGAAACGACAGGATTTTCTTTTGGGATACGACGATCTCATTTCCGATCCACTAATCCTTCTTTACTGCATCCCTCACTCCCAAACATTGACGAATTCACACGGAAATTGCGTCGCTATGAAATACGAGTACTATGTGTTCTAAGACATTTCCTTCTAAATCGAGTAACGTTTCTATGGAAACGACAGGAATTTCTTTTGGGATACGACAATCACATTTCCGATCCACTAATCCTTCTTTACTGCATCCCTCACTTCCACACATTGACGAATTCACACGGAAATTCCGTCGCTACGAAATACGAGTATTATGTGTTCTAAGACATTTTCTTCTAAATCGAGTAACGTTTCTATGGAAACGACAGGATTTTCTTTTGGGATACGACAATCTCATTTCCGATCCACTAATCCTTCTTTACTGCATCCCTCACTCCCACACATTGACGAATTCACACGGAAATTGCATCGCTATGAAATACGAGTACTATGTGTTGTAAGACATTTCCTTCTAAATCGAGTAACGTTTCTACGGAAACGACAGGATTTTCTTTTGGGATACGACAATCACATTTCCGATCCACTAATTTTTCTTTACTGCATCCCTCACTCCCACACATTGACGAATTCACACGGAAATTGTGTCGGTATGAAATACGAGTACTATGTGTTCTAAGACATTTCCTTCTAAATCGAGTAACGTTTCTATGGAAACGACAGGATTTTCTTTTGGGATACGACAATCTCATTTCCGATCCACTAATCCTTCTTTACTGCATCCCTCACTCCCACACATTTAACAATTCACACGGAAATTGCGACGCTATGATATACGAGTAATATCTGTTCTAAGACATTTCCTTCTAAATCGAGTAACGTTTCTATGGAAACGACAGGATTTTATTCTGGGATACGACAATCTCATTTCCGATCCACTAATCCTTCTTTACTGCATCCCTCACTCCCACACATTGACGAATTCACACGGAAATTGCTTCGCTATGAAATACGAGTACTATGTGTTCTAAGACATTTCCTTCTAAATAGAGTAACGTTTCTATTTAAACGACAGGATTTTCTTTTGGGATACGACAATCACATTTCCGATCCACTAATCCTTCTTTACTGCATCTCTCACTCCCACACATTGACAAATTCACACGGAAATTCCGTCGCTACGAAAAACGAGTATTATGTGTTCTAAGACATTTCCTTCTAAATCGAGTAACGTTTCTATGGAAACGACAGGATTTTCTTTTGGGATACGACAATCACATTTCCGATCCACTAATCCTTCTTTACTGCATCCCTCACTCCCACACATTGACAAATTCACACGGAAATTGCGTCGCTATGAAATACGAGTACTATGTGTTCTAAGACATTTCCTTCTAAATAGAGTAACGTTTCTGTGGAAACGACAGGATTTTCTTTTCGGATACGACAATCACATTTCCGATCCACTAATCCTTATTTACTGCATCCCTCACTCCCACACATTGACGAATTCACACGGAAATTGTGTCGGTATCAAATACGAGTACTATGTGTTCTAAGACATTTCCTTCTAAATCGAGTAACGTTTCTATGGAAACGACAGGATTTTCTTTTGGGATACGACAATCTCATTTCCGATCCACTAATCCTTCTTTACTGCATCCCTCACTCCTACACATTGACGAAATCACACGGAAATTGCTTCGCTGTGAAATACGAGTACTATGTGTTCTAAGACATTTCCTTCTAAATCGAGTAACGTTTCTAAGGAAACGACAGGGATTTCTTTTGGGATACGACAATCACATATCCGAGCCACTAATCCATCTTTACTGCATCCCTCACTCCCACACATTGACGAATTCACACGGAAATTCCGTCGCTACGAAATACGAGTATTATGTGTTCTAAGACATTTCCTTCTAAATCGAGTAACGTTTCTATGGAAACGACAGGATTTTCTTTTGGGATACGACAATCTCATTTCCGATCCACTAATCCTTCTTTACTGCATCCCTCACTCATACACATTGAAGAATTCACACGGAAATTGCGTCGCTATGAAATACGAGTACTATGTGTTCTAAGACATTTCCTTCTAAATCGAGTAACGTTTCTATGGAAACGACAAGATTTTCTTTTGGGATACGACAATCACATTTCCGATCCACTAATCCTTCTTTACTGCATCCCTCACTCCCACACATTGACGAATTCACACGGAAATTGTGTCGGTATGAAATACGAGTACTATGTGTTCTAAGACATTTCCTTCTAAATCGAGTAACGTTTCTATGGAAACGACAGGATTTTCTTTTGGGATACGACAATCTCATTTCCGATCCACTAATCCTTCTTTACTGCATCCCTCACTCCTACACATTGACGAAATCACACGGAAATTGCTTCGCTGTGAAATACGAGTACTATGTGTTCTAAGACATTTCCTTCTAAATCGAGTAACGTTTCTATGGAAACGACAGGATTTTCTTTTGGGATACGACAATCACATTTCCGATCCACTAATCCTTCTTTACTGCATCCCTCACTCCCACACATTGACGAATTCACACGGAAATTCCGTCGCTACGAAATACGAGTATTATGTGTTCTAAGACATTTCCTTCTAAATCGAGTAACGTTTCTATGGAAACGACAGGATTTTATTCTGGGATACGACAATCTCATTTCCGATCCACTAATCCTTCTTTACTGCATCCCTCACTCCCACACATTGACGAATTCACACGGAAATTGCTTCGCTATGAAATACGAGTACTATGTGTTCTAAGACATTTCCTTCTAAATAGAGTAACGTTTCTATTTAAACGACAGGATTTTCTTTTGGGATACGACAATCACATTTCCGATCCACTAATCCTTCTTTACTGCATCTCTCACTCCCACACATTGACAAATTCACACGGAAATTCCGTCGCTACGAAAAACGAGTATTATGTGTTCTAAGACATTTCCTTCTAAATCGAGTAACGTTTCTATGGAAACGACAGGATTTTCTTTTGGGATACGACAATCACATTTCCGATCCACTAATCCTTCTTTACTGCATCCCTCACTCCCACACATTGACAAATTCACACGGAAATTGCGTCGCTATGAAATACGAGTACTATGTGTTCTAAGACATTTCCTTCTAAATAGAGTAACGTTTCTGTGGAAACGACAGGATTTTCTTTTCGGATACGACAATCACATTTCCGATCCACTAATCCTTATTTACTGCATCCCTCACTCCCACACATTGACAAATTCACACGGAAATTCCGTCGCTACGAAATACGGGTATTATGTGTTCTAAGACATTTCCTTCTAAACAGAGTAACGCATCTATGGAGACGACAGGATTTTCTTTTGGGATACGACAATCTCATTACCGATCCACTAATCCTTCTTTACTGCATCCCTCACTCCCACACATTGAAGAATTCACACGGAAATTCCGTCGCTATGAAATACGAGTACTATGTGTTCTAAGACATTTCCTTGTAAATCGAGTAACGTTTCTATGGAAACGACAGGATTCTCTTATAGGATACGACAATCACATTTCCGATCCACTAATCCTTCTTAATTGCATCCCTCACTCCCACACATTGACGAATTCACACGGAAATTGCGTCGCTATGAAATACGAGTACTATGTGTTCTATGACATTTCCTTCTAAATCGAGTAACGTTTCTATGGAAACGACAGGATTTTCTTTTGGGATACGACGATCTCATTTCCGATCCACTAATCCTTCTTTACTGCATCCCTCACTCCCAAACATTGACGAATTCACACGGAAATTGCGTCGCTATGAAATACGAGTACTATGTGTTCTAAGACATTTCCTTCTAAATCGAGTAACGTTTCTATGGAAACGACAAGATTTTCTTTTGGGATACGACAATCACATTTCCGATCCACTAATCCTTCTTTACTGCATCCCTCACTCCCACACATTGACGAATTCACACGGAAATTGTGTCGGTATGAAATACGAGTACTATGTGTTCTAAGACATTTCCTTCTAAATCGAGTAACGTTTCTATGGAAACGACAGGATTTTCTTTTGGGATACGACAATCTCATTTCCGATCCACTAATCCTTCTTTACTGCATCCCTCACTCCTACACATTGACGAAATCACACGGAAATTGCTTCGCTGTGAAATACGAGTACTATGTGTTCTAAGACATTTCCTTCTAAATCGAGTAACGTTTCTAAGGAAACGACAGGGATTTCTTTTGGGATACGACAATCACATATCCGAGCCACTAATCCATCTTTACTGCATCCCTCACTCCCACACATTGACGAATTCACACGGAAATTCCGTCGCTACGAAATACGAGTATTATGTGTTCTAAGACATTTCCTTCTAAATCGAGTAACGTTTCTATGGAAACGACAGGATTTTCTTTTGGGATACGACAATCTCATTTCCGATCCACTAATCCTTCTTTACTGCATCCCTCACTCCCACACATTGAAGAATTCACACGGAAATTGCGTCGCTATGAAATACGAGTACTATGTGTTCTAAGACATTTCCTTCTAAATCGAGTAACGTTTCTATGGAAACGACAAGATTTTCTTTTGGGATACGACAATCACATTTCCGATCCACTAATCCTTCTTTACTGCATCCCTCACTCCCACACATTGACGAATTCACACGGAAATTGTGTCGGTATGAAATACGAGTACTATGTGTTCTAAGACATTTCCTTCTAAATCGAGTAACGTTTCTATGGAAACGACAGGATTTTCTTTTGGGATACGACAATCTCATTTCCGATCCACTAATCCTTCTTTACTGCATCCCTCACTCCTACACATTGACGAAATCACACGGAAATTGCTTCGCTGTGAAATACGAGTACTATGTGTTCTAAGACATTTCCTTCTAAATCGAGTAACGTTTCTATGGAAACGACAGGATTTTCTTTTGGGATACGACAATCACATTTCCGATCCACTAATCCTTCTTTACTGCATCCCTCACTCCCACACATTGACGAATTCACACGGAAATTCCGTCGCTACGAAATACGAGTATTATGTGTTCTAAGACATTTCCTTCTAAATCGAGTAACGTTTCTATGGAAACGACAGGATTTTCTTTTGGGATACGACAATCTCATTTCCGATCCACTAATCCTTCTTTACTGCATCCCTCACTCACACACATTGGAGAATTCACACGGAAATTGCGTCGCTATGAAATACGACTACTATGTGTTCTAAGACATTTCCTTCTAAATCGAGTAACGTTTCTATGGAAACGACAGGATTTTCTTTTGGGATACGACAATCACATTTCCGATCCACTAATCCTTCTTTACTGCATCCCTCACTTCCACACATTGACGAATTCACACGGAAATTCCGTCGCTACGAAATACGAGTATTATGTGTTCTAAGACATTTTCTTCTAAATCGAGTAACGTTTCTATGGAAACGACAGGATTTTCTTTTGGGATACGACAATCTCATTTCCGATCCACTAATCCTTCTTTACTGCATCCCTCACTCCCACACATTGACGAATTCACACGGAAATTGCATCGCTATGAAATACGAGTACTATGTGTTGTAAGACATTTCCTTCTAAATCGAGTAACGTTTCTACGGAAACGACAGGATTTTCTTTTGGGATACGACAATCACATTTCCGATCCACTAATTTTTCTTTACTGCATCCCTCACTCCCACACATTGACGAATTCACACGGAAATTGTGTCGGTATGAAATACGAGTACTATGTGTTCTAAGACATTTCCTTCTAAATCGAGTAACGTTTCTATGGAAACGACAGGATTTTCTTTTGGGATACGACAATCTCATTTCCGATCCACTAATCCTTCTTTACTGCATCCCTCACTCCCACACATTTAACAATTCACACGGAAATTGCGACGCTATGAAATACGAGTAATATCTGTTCTAAGACATTTCCTTCTAAATCGAGTAACGTTTCTATGGAAACGACAGGATTTTATTCTGGGATACGACAATCTCATTTCCGATCCACTAATCCTTCTTTACTGCATCCCTCACTCCCACACATTGACGAATTCACACGGAAATTGCTTCGCTATGAAATACGAGTACTATGTGTTCTAAGACATTTCCTCCTAAATAGAGTAACGTTTCTATTTAAACGACAGGATTTTCTTTTGGGATACGACAATCACATTTCCGATCCACTAATCCTTCTTTACTGCATCCCTCACTCCCACACATTGACAAATTCACACGGAAATTCCGTCGCTACGAAAAACGAGTATTATGTGTTCTAAGACATTTCCTTCTAAATCGAGTAACGTTTCTATGGAAACGACAGGATTTTCTTTTGGGATACGACAATCTCATTTCCGATCCACTAATCCTTCTTTACTGCATCCCTCACTCCCACACATTGAAGAATTCACACGGAAATTGCGTCGCTATGAAATACGAGTACTATGTGTTCTAAGACATTTCCTTCTAAATCGAGTAACGTTTCTATGGAAACGACAGGATTTTCTTTTGGGGTACGACAATCACATTTCCGATCCACTAATCCTTCTTTACTGCATCCCTCACTCCCACACATTGACGAATTCACACGGAAATTCCGTCGCTACGAAATACGAGTATTATGTGTTCTAAGACATTTCCTTCTAAATCGAGTAACGTTTCTATGGAAACGACAGGATTTTCATTTGGGATAGGACAATCTCATTTCCGATCCACTAATCCTTCTTTACTGCATCCCTCACTCCCACACATTGACGAATTCACACGGAAATTGCTTCGCTATGAAATACGAGTACTATGTGTTCTAAGACATTTCCTTCTAAATGGAGTAACGTTTCTATGGAAACGACAGGATTTTCTTTTGGGATACGACAATCACATTTCCGATCCACTAATCCTTCTTTACTGCATCCCTCACTCCCACACATTGACGAATTCACACGGAAATTGTGTCGGCGTGAAATACGAGTACTATGTGTCCTAAGACATTTCCTTGTAAATCGAGTAACGTTTCTATGGAAACGAAAGGATTATTTTTTGGGATACGACAATCACATTTCCGATCCACTAATCCTTCTTTACTGCATCCCTCACTCCCACACATTGACGAATTCACACGGAAATTGCGTCGCTATGAAATACGAGTACTATGTGTTCTAAGACATTTCCTTCTAAATCGAGTAACGTTTCTATGGAAACGACAGGATTTTCTTTTGGGATACGACAATCACATTTCCGATCCACTAATCCTTCTTTACTGCATCCCTCACTCCCACACATTGACTAATTCACACGGAAATTCCGTCGCTACGAAATACGGGTATTATGTGTTCTAAGACATTTCCTTCTAAATCGAGTAACGCTTCTATGCAAACGACAGGATTTTCTTTTGGGATACGACAATCTCATTACCGATCCCCTAATCCTTCTTTACTGCATCCCTCACTCCCACACATTGAAGAATTCACACGGAAATTGCGTCGCTATGAAATACGAGTACTATGTGTTCTAAGACATTTCCTTGTAAATCGATTAACGTTTCTATGGAAACGACAGGATTTTCTTTTGGGATACGACAATCACATTTCCGATCCACTAATCCTTCTTTACTGCAACCCTCACTCCCACACATTGACGAATTCACACGGAAATTGCGTCGCTATGAAATACGAGTACTATGTGTTCTAAGACATTTCCTTCTAAATCGAGTAACGTATCTATGGAAACGACAGGATTTTCTTTTGGGATACGACAATCACATTTCCGATCCACTAATCCTTCTTTACTGCATCCCTCACTCCCACACATTGACGAATTCACACGGAAATTCCGTCGCTACGAAATACGAGTATAGTGTGTTCTAAGACATTTCCTTCTAAATCGAGTAACGTTTCTATGGAAACGACAGAATTTTCTTTTGGGATACGACAATCTCATTTACGATCCACTAATCCTTCTTTACTGCATCCCTCACTCCCACACATTGAAGAATTCACACGGAAATTGCGTCGCTATGAAATACGAGTACTATGTGTTCTAAGACATTTCCTTCTAAATCGAGTAACGTTTCTATGGTAACGACAGTATTTTCTTTTGGGATACGACAATCACATTTGCGATCCACTAATCCTTCTTTACTGCATCCCTCACTCACACACATTGACGAATTCACACGGAAATTCCGTCGCTACGAAATACGAGTATTATGTGTTCTAAGACATTTCCTTCTAAATCGAGTAAGGTTTTAAAGGAAACGACGGGATTTCCTTTTGGGATACGACAATCACATTACCGATCCACTAATCCTTCTTTACTGCATCCCTCACTCCCAAACATTGACGAATTCACACGGAAATTGCGTCGCTATGAAATACGAGTACTATGTGTTCTAAGACATTTCCTTCTAAATCGAGTAACGTTTCTATGGAAACGACAGGATTTTCTTTTGGGATACGACAATCACATTTCCGACCCACTAATCCTTCCTTACTGCATCCCTCACTCCCAGACACAGACGAATTCACACAGAAATTGTGTCGGTATGAAATACGAGTACTATGTGTTCTAAGACATTTCCTTCTAAATCGAGTAACGTTTCTATGGAAACGACAGGATTTTCTTTTGGGATACGACAATCTTATTTCCGATCCACTAATCCTTCTTTACTGCATCCCTCACTCCCACACATTGACGAATTCACACGGAAATTCCGTCGCTACGAAAAACGAGTATTATGTGTTCTAAGACATTTCCTTCTAAATCGAGTAACGTTTCTATGGAAACGACAGGATTTTCTTTTGGGATACGACAATCTCATTTCCGATCCACTAATCCTTCTTTACTGCATCCCTCACTCCCACACATTGAAGAATTCACACGGAAATTGCGTCGCTATGAAATACGAGTACTATGTGTTCTAAGACATTTCTTTCTAAATCGAGTAACGTTTCTATGGAAACGACAGGATTTTCTTTTGGGATACGACAATCACATTTCCGATCCACTAATCCTTCTTTACTGCATCCCTCACTCCCACACATTGACGAATTCACACGGAAATTCCGTCGCAACGAAATATGAGTATTATGTGTTCTAAGACATTTCCTTCTAAATCGAGTAACGTTTCTATGGAAACGACAGGATTTTCTTTTGGGATACGACAATCTCATTTCCGATCCACTAATCCTTCTTTACTGCATCCCTCACTCCCACACATTGACGAATTCACACGGAAATTGCTACGCTATGAAATACGAGTACTATGTGTTCTAAGACATTTCCTTCTAAATGGAGTAACGTTTCTATGGAAACGACAGGATTTTCTTTTGGGATACGACAATCACATTTCCGATCCACTAATCCTTCTTTACTGCATCCCTCACTCCCACACATTGACGAATTCACACGGAAATTGTGTCGGTATGAAATACGAGTACTATGTGTCCTAAGACATTTCCTTGTAAATCGAGTAACGTTGCTATGGAAACGACAGAATTTTCTTTTGGGATACGACAATCTCATTACCGATCCCATAATCCTTCTTTACTGCATCCCTCACTCCCACACATTGAAGAATTCACACGGAAATTGCGTCGCTATGAAATACGAGTACTATGTGTTCTAAGACATTTCCTTCTAAATCGAGTAACGTTTCTATGGAAACGACAGGATTTTCTTTTGGGATACGACAATCACATTTCCGATCCACTAATCCTTCTTTACTGCATCCCTCACGCCCACACATTGACGAATTCACACGGAAATTGCGTCGCTATGAAATACGAGTACTATGTGTTCTAAGACATTTCCTTCTAAATCGAGTAACGTTTCTATGGAAACGACAGGATTTTCTTTTGGGATACGACAATCTCATTTCCGATCCACTAATCCTTCTTTACTGCATCCCTCACTCCCAAACATTGACGAATTCACACGGAAATTGCGTCGCTATGAAATACGAGTACTATGTGTTCTAAGACATTTCCTTCTAAATCGAGTAACGTTTCTATGGAAACGACAGGATTTTCTTATGGGATACGACAATCACATTTCCGATCCAATAATCCTTCCTTACTGCATCCCACACTCCCACACATTGACGAATTCACACGGAAATTGTGTCGGTATGAAATACGAGTACTATGTGTTCTAAGACATTTCCTTCTAAATCGAGTAACGTTTCTATGGATACGACAGGATTTTCTTTTGGGATACGACAATCTCATTTCCGATCCACTAATCCTTCTTTACTGCATCCCTCACTCCCACACATTGACGAATTCACACGGAAATTGCTTCGCTATGAAATACGAGTACTATGTGTTCTAAAACATTTCCTTCTAAATCGAGTAACGTTTCTATGGAAACGACAGGATTTTCTTTTGGGATACGACAATCACATTTCCGATCCACTAATCCTTCTTTACTGCATCCCTCACTCCCACACATTGACGAATTCACACGGAACTTCCGTCGCTACGAAATACGAGTATTATGTGTTCTAAGACATTTCCTTCTAAATCGAGTAACGTTTCTATGGAAACGACAGGATTTTCTTTTGGGATACGACAATCTCATTTCCGATCCACTAATCCTTCTTTACAGCATCCTTCACTCCCACACATTGAAGAATTCACACGGAAATTGCGTCGCTATGAAATACGAGTACTACGTGTTCAAAGACATTTCCTTCTAAATCGAGTAACGTTTCTATGGAAACGACAGGATTCTCTTTTGGGATACGACAATCACATTTCCGATCCACTAATCCTTCTTTACTGCATCCCTCACTCCCAAACATTGACGAATTCACACGGAAATTCCGTCGCTACGAAATACGAGTATTATGTGTTCTAAGACATTTCCTTCTAAATCGAGTAACGTTTCTATGGAAACGACAGGATTTTCTTTTGGGATACGACAATCTCATTTCCGATCCACTAATCCTTCTTTACTGCATCCCTCACTCCCACACATTGACGAATTCACACGGAAATTGCTTCACTATGAAATACGAGTACTATGTGTTCTAAGACATTTCCTTCTAAATCGAGTAACGTTTCTATGGGAACGACAGGATTTTCTTTTGGGATACGACAATCACATTTCCGATCCACTAATCCTTCTTTACTGCATCCCTCACTCCCACACATTGTCGAATTCACACGGAAATTGTGTCGGTACGAAATACGAGTACTATGTGTTCTAAGACATTTCCTTCTAAATCGGGTAACGTTTCTATGGAAACGACAGGATTTTCTTTTGGGATACGACAATCTCATTTCCGATCCACTTATCCTTCTTTACTGCATCCCTCACTCCCACACATTGACGAATTCACACGGAAATTCCGTCGCTACGAAATACGAGTATTAAGTGTTCTAAGACATTTCCTTCTAAATCGAGTAACGTTTCTATGGAAACGACAGGATTTTCTTTTGGGATACGACAATCTCATTTCCGATCCACTAATCCTTCTTTACTGCATCCCTCACTCCCACACATTGACGAATTCACACGGAAATTGCTTCGCTATGAAATACGAGTACTTTGTGTTCTAAGACATTTCCTTCTAAATCGAGTAACGTTTCCATGGAAACGACAGGATTTTTTTTTGGGATACGACAATCTCATTTCCGATCCACTAATCCTTCTTTACTGCATCCCTCACTCCCAAACATTGACAAATTCACACGGAAATTGCGTCGCTATGAAATACGAGTACTATGTGTTCTAAGACATTTCCTTCTAAATCGAGTAACGTTTCTATGGAAACGACAGGATTTTCTTTTGGGATACGACAATCTCATTTCCGATCCACTAATCCTTCTTTACTGCATCCCTCACTCCCAAACATTGACGAATTCACACTGAAATTGCGTCGCTATGAAATACGAGTACTATGTGTTCTGAGACATTTCCTTCTAAATCGATTAACGTTTCTATGGAAACGACAGGATTTTCTTTTGGGATACGACAATCACATTTCCGATCCACTAATCCTTCTTTACTGCATCCCTCACTCCCACACATTGACGAATTCCACGGAAATTGCGTCGCTATGAAATACGAGTACTATGTGTTCTAAGACACTTCTTTCTAAATTAGTAGCGTTTCTATGGAAACGACAGGATTTTCTTTTGGGATACGACAATCTCAATTCCGATCCACTACTCCTTCTATACTGCATCCCTCACTCCCACACATTGACGAATTCACACGGAAATTGCGTCGCTATGAAATACGAGTACTATGTGTTCTAAGACATTTCCTTCTAAATCGAGTAACGTTTCTATGGAATCGACAGGATTTTCTTTTGGGATACGACAATCACATTTCCGATCCACTAATCCTTCTTTACTGCATCCCTCACTCCCACACATTGACGAATTCGCACGGAAATTCCGTCGCTATGAAATACGAGTACTATGTGTTCTAAGACATTTCCTTCTAAATCGAGTAACGTTTCTATGGAAACGACAGGATTTTCTTTTGGGATACGACAATCACATTTCCGATTCACTAATCCTTCTTTACTGCATCCCTCACTCAAAAACGTTGACGAATTCACACGGAAATTGCGTCGCTATGAAATACGAGTACTATGTGTTCTAAGACATTTTCTTCTAAATCGAGTAACGTTTCTATGGAAACGACAGGATTTTCTTTTGGGATACGACAATCTCATTTCCGATCCACTAATCCTTCTTTACTGCATCCCTCACTCCCAAACATTGACGAATTCACACGGAAATTCCGTCGCTATGAAATACGAGTACTATGTGTTCTAAGACATTTCCTTCTAAATCGAGTAACGTTTCTATGGAAACGACAGGATTTTCTTTTGGGATACGACAATCTGATTTCCGATCCACTAATCCTTCTTTACTGCATCCCTCACTCCCACACATTGACGAATTCACACGGAAAATGCTTCACTATGAAATACGAGTACTATGTGTTCTAAGACATTTCCTTCTAAATCGAGTAACGTTTCTATGGGAACGACAGGATTTTCTTTTGGGATACGACAATCACATTTCCGATCCACTAATCCTTCTTTACTGCATCCCTCACTCCCACACATTGACGAATTCACACGGAAATTGTGTCGGTACGAAATACGAGTACTATGTGTTCTAAGACATTTCCTTCTAGATCGAGTAACGTTTCTATGGAAACGACAGGATTTTCTTTTGGGATACGACAATCTCATTTCCGATCCACTTATCCTTCTTTACTGCATCCCTCACTCCCACACATTGACGAATTCACACGGAAATTCCGTCGCTACGAAATACGAGTATTACGTGTTCTAAGACATTTCCTTCTAAATCGAGTAACGTTTCTATGGAAACGACAGGATTTTCTTTTGGGATACCACAATCTCATTTCCGATCCACTAATCCTTCTTTACTGCATCCCTCACTCCCACACTTTGAAGAATTCACACGGAAATTGCGACGCTATGAAATACGAGTAATATCTGTTCTAAGACATTTCCTTGTAAATCGAGTAAAGTTTCTATGGAAACGACAGGATTTTCTTTTGGGATACTACAATCACATTTCCGATCCACTAATCCTTCCTTACTGCATCCCTCACTCCCACACATTGACGAATTCACACGGAAATTGCTTCGCTATGAAATTCGAGTACTATGTGCTCTAAGACATTTCCTTCTAAATCGAGTAACGTTCCTATGGAAGCGACAGAATTTTCTTTTGGGATACGTCAATCACAATTCCGATCCACTAATCCTTCTTTACTGCATCCCTCACTCCCAAACATTGACGGATTCACACGGAATTTGCTTCGCTATGAAATACGAGTACTTTGTGTTCTAAGACATTTCCTTCTAAATCGAGTAACGTTTCTATGGAAACGACAGGATTTTTTTTTTGGGATACGACAATCTCATTTCCGATCCACTAATCCTTCTTTACTGCATCCCTCACTCCCAAACATTGACTAATTCACACGGAAATTGCGTCGCTATGAAATACGAGTACTATGTGTTCTAAGACATTTCCTTCTAAATCGAGTAACGTTTCTATGGAAACGACAGGATTTTCATTTGAGATACGACAATCTCATTTCCGATCCACTAATCCTTCTTTACTGCATCCCTCACTCCCAAACATTGACGAATTCACACTGAAATTGCGTCGCTCTGAAATACGAGTACTATGTGTTCTGAGACATTTCCTTCTAAATCGAGTAACGTTTCTATGGAAACGACAGGATTTTCTTTTGGGATACGACAATCACATTTCCGATCCACTAATCCTTCTTTACTGCATCCCTCACTCCCACACATTGACGAATTCCACGGAAATTGCGTCGCTATGAAATACGAGTACTATGTGTTCTAAGACACTTCTTTCTAAATTGGTAACGTTTCTATGGAAACGACAGGATTTTCTTTTGGGATACGACAATCTCAATTCCGATCCACTACTCCTTCTATACTGCATCCCTCACTCCCACACATTGAAGAATTCACACGGAAATTGCGACGCTATGAAATACGAGTAATATCTGTTCTAAGACATTTCCTTGTAAATCGAGTAAAGTTTCTATGGAAACGACAGGATTTTCTTTTGGGATACTACAATCACATTTCCGATCCACTAATCCTTCTTTACTGCATCCCTCACTCCCACACATTGACGAATTCACACGGAAATTGCTTCGCTATGAAATACGAGTACTATGTGCTCTAAAACATTTCCTTCTAAATCGAGTAACGTTCCTATGGAAGCGACAGAATTTTCTTTTGGGATACGTCAATCACAATTCCGATCCACTAATCCTTCTTTACTGCATCCCTCACTCCCAAACATTGACGGATTCACACGGAATTTGCTTCGCTATGAAATACGAGTACTTTGTGTTCTAAGACATTTCCTTCTAAATCGAGTAACGTTTCTATGGAAACGACAGGATTTTTTTTTGGGATACGACAATCACATTTCCGATCCACTAATCCTTCTTTACTGCATCCCTCACTCCCACACATTGACGAATTCGCACGGAAATTCCGTCGCTATGAAATACGAGTACTATGTGTTCTAAGACATTTCCTTCTAAATCGAGTAACGTTTCTATGGAAACGACAGGATTTTCTTTTGGGATACGACAATCACATTTCCGATCCACTAATCCTTCTTTACTGCATCCCTCACTCAAAAACGTTGACGAATTCACACGGAAATTGCGTCGCTATGAAATACGAGTACTATGTGTTCTAAGACATTTTCTTCTAAATCGAGTAACGTTTCTATGGAAACGACAGGATTTTCTTTTGGGATACGACAATCTCATTTCCGATCCACTAATCCTTCTTTACTGCATCCCTCACTCCCAAACATTGACGAATTCACACGGAAATTCCGTCGCTATGAAATACGAGTACTATGTGTTCTAAGACATTTCCTTCTAAATCGAGTAACGTTTCTATGGAAACGACAGGATTTTCTTTTGGGATACGACAATCACATTTCCGATCCACTAATCCTTCTTTACTGCATCCCTCACTCCCACACATTGACGAATTCACACGGAAATTCCGTCGCTATGAAATACGAGTACTATGTGTTCTAAGACATTTCCTTCAAAATCGAGTAACGTTTCTATGGAAAAGACAGGATTTTCTTTTGGGATACGACAATCTCATTTCCGATCCACTAATCCTTCTTTACTGCATCCCTCACTCCCACACATTGACGAATTCACACGGAAATTGCGTCGCTATGAAATACGAGTACTATGTGTCTATTTATTTTTATTTATTTATTTATTTATTGTTCCGTGGGACCACATTTAGGAGAAGTCTCCATGGTCATGGAACGAGTCAATACATGAAATTATAACACGATTGTAGAAACACATAAAATGAAACAAGTTGTTAGTTTAAATAAAGAAAATCAAGAATGTAACACTGGAATTTGCTTAATTTTTTATCTCTTCCAGGAGCTCCTCGACAGAATAGAAGGAGTGAGCCATGAGGAAACTCTTCAGTTTAGACTTAAAAGTGTTTGGGCTACTGCTAAGATTTTTGAGTTCTTGTGGTAGCTTATTGAAAATGGATGCAGCAGAATACTGCACTCCTTTCTGCACAAGAGTCAAGGAAGTGCATTCCACATGCAGATTTGATTTCTGCCTAGTATTAACTGAGTGAAAGCTGCTAACTCTTGGGAATAAGCTAATATTGCTAACAACAAACGACATTAAAGAAAATACATACTGTGAGGGCAATGTCAAAATTCCCAGACTATTGAATAGGGGTCGACAAGAGGTTTTCGAACTTACACCATACATAGCTCGAACAGCCCGTTTTTGAGCCAAAAATACCCTTTTTGAATCAGAAGAATTACCCCAAAAAATAATACCATATGACATAAGCGTATGAAAATATGCGAAGTATACTACTTTCCGTGTTGAAATGTCACTTATTTCAGATACTGTTCTAATGGTAAATAAAGCGGCATTTAGTTTCTGAACAAGATCCTGAACATGGGCTTTCCACAACAGCTTACTATCTATCCGTACGCCTAGGAACTTGAACTGTTCCGTCTCGCTTATAACATGCCCATTCTGTCTGATTAAAATGTCAGTTCTTGTTGAATTGTGGGTTAGAAACTGTAAAAACTGAGTCTTACTGTGATTTAGCATCAAATTATTTTCCACAAGCCACGAACTTACTTCATGAACTACATTATTTGATAATGTTTCAATATTACACACAAGATCCTTCACTACCAAGGTGGTGTCATCAGCAAACAGAAATATTTTTGAATCACCTGTAATACTAGAAGGCATATCATTTACATAAATAAGGAACAGCAGTGGCCCCAGCACCGACCCTTGGGGAACGCCCCATTTAACAGTGCCCCATTGGGACTGAACATCATTACCACTCTCAATATTGCGGAGGATTACCTTCTGCTTTCTGTTCTTAAAGTAGGAGGCGAACCAATTGTAAGCTACTCCCCTTACTCCATAATGTTCCAACTTCTGCAGTAATATTTTGTGGTCAACACAGTCAAAAGCCTTCGTTAAATCAAAGAAAACACCTAACGTTCTCAACCTTTTATTTAATCCGTCCAAAACCTCACAGAGAAAAGAGAATATAGCATTTTCAGTTGTTAAGCCATTTCTAAAACCAAACTGTACATTTGACAGCAAATTATGTGAATTTAAATGCTGCAGTAACCTTGTATATACAAGCCTCTCGATAACTTTAGCAAACACCGATGGCATAGAAATAGGTCTATAATTGTCAACATTATCCCTGTCTCCCTTTTTATAAAGTGGCTTCACTACCGAGTACTTTAATCGGTCAGGAAACCGACCACTGCTAAAGGAAAAGTTACAGATATGGCTAAGTACTGAGATAATATACGTGGAACAATACTTCAGTATTCTGCTAGATACCCCGTCATATCCATGAGTGTTCTTGGTCTTTAGTGATTTAATTATTAACTCAATCTCCCTCTTGTCAGTATCATGGAGGAGCATTTCAGGTAACAGTCTCGGAACACTTTTTTCTAAGAGCGCTATATGATTCCCTGTTGGGACTAGGTTTCTATTTAGTTCACCTGCTATATTCAGAAAGTGATTATTAAGTACTGTACATATATGCGACTTCTAAGACATTTCCTTCTAAATCGAGTAACGTTTCTATGGAAACGACAGGATTTTCTTTTGGGATACGACAATCTCATTTCCGATCCACTAATCCTTCTTTACTGCATCCCTCACTCCCAAACATTGACGAATTCACACGGAAATTGCGTCGCTATGAAATACGAGTACTATGTGTTCTATGACATTTCCTTCTAAATCGAGTAACGTTTCTATGGAAACGACAGGATTTTCTTTTGGGATACGACAATCTCATTTCCGATCCTCTAATCCTTCTTTACTGCATCCCTCACTCCCAAACATTGACGAATTCACACGGAAATTGCGTCGCTATGAAATACGAGTACTATGTGTTCTAAGACATTTCCTTCTAAATCGAGTAACGTTTCTATGGAAACGACAGGATTTTCTTTTGGGATACGACAATCACATTTCCGATCCACTAATCCTTCTTTACTGCATCCCTCACTCCCACACATTGACGAATTCACACGGAAATTGCGTCGCTATGAAATACGAGTACTATGTGTTCTAAGACACTTCTTTCTAAATCGAGTAACGTTTCTATGGAAACGACAGGATTTTCTTTTGGGATACGACAGTCTCAATTCCGATCCACTACTCCTTCTATACTGCATCCCCCACTCCCACACATTGACGAATTCACACGGAAATTGCGTCGCTATGAAATACGAATACTATGTGTTCTAAGACATTTCCTTCTAAATCGAGTAACGTTTCTATGGAAACGACAGGATTTTCTTTTGGGATACGACAATCACATTTCCGATCCACTAATCCTTCTTTACTGCATCCCTCACTCCCACACATTGACGAATTCGCACGGAAATTCCGTCGCTATGAAATACAAGTACTATGTGTTCTAAGACATTTCCTTCTAAATCGAGTAACGTTTCTATGGAAACGACAGAATTTTCTTTTGGGATACGACAATCACATTTCCGATCCACTAATCCTTCTTTACTGCATCCCTCACTAAAAAACGTTGACGAATTCACACGGAAATTGCGTCGCTATGAAATACGAGTACTATGTGTTCTAAGACATTTCCTTCTAAATCGAGTAACGTTTCTATGGAAACGACAGGATTTTCTTTTGGGATACGAGAATCTCATTTCCGATCCACTAATCCTTCTTTACTGCATCCCTCACTCCCAAACATTGACGAATTCACACGGAAATTGCGTCGCTATGAAATACGAGTACTATGTGTTCTAAGACATTTCCTTCTAAATCGAGTAACGTTTCTATGGAAACGACAGGATTTTCTTTTGGGATACGACAATCACATTTCAGATCCACTAATCCTTGTTTACTGCATCCCTCACTCCCACACATTGACGAATTCACACGGAAATTCCGTCGCTATGAAATACGAGTACTATGTCTTCTAAGACATTTCCTTCTAAATCGAGTAACGTTTCTATGGAAACGATAGGTTTTTCTTTTGGGATACGACAATCTCATTTCCGATCCACTAATCCTTCTTTACTGCATCCCTCACTCCCACACATTGACGAATTCACACGGAAATTGCGTCGCTATGAAATACAAGTACTATGTGTTCTAAGACATTTCCTTCTATATCGAGTAACGTTTCTATCGAAACGACAGGATTTTCTTTTGGGATACGACAATCTCATTTCCGATCCACTAATCCTTCTTTACTGCATCCCTCACTCCCAAAACATTGACGAATTCACACGGAAATTGCGTCGCTATGAAATACGAGTACTATGTGTTCTATGACATTTCCTTCTAAATCGAGTAACGTTTCTATGGAAACGACAGGATTTTCTTTTGGGATACGACAATCTCATTTCCGATCCTCTAATCCTTCTTTACTGCATCCCTCACTCCCAAACATTGACGAATTCACACGGAAATTGCGTCGCTATGAAATACGAGTACTATGTGTTCTAAGACATTTCCTTCCAAATCGAGTAACGTTTCTATGGAAACGACAGGATTTTCTTTTGGGATACGACAATCACATTTCCGATCCACTAATCCTTCTTTACTGCATCCCTCACTCCCACACATTGACGAATTCACACGGAAATTGCGTCGCTATGAAATACGAGTACTATGTGTTCTAAGACACTTCTTTCTAAATCGAGTAACGTTTCTATGGAAACGACAGGATTTTCTTTTGGGATACGACAATCTCATTTCCGATCCACTAATCCTTCTTTACTGCATCCCTCACTCCCACACATTGACGAATTCACACCGAAATTGCGTCGCTATGAAATACGAGTACTATGTGTTCTAAGACATTTCCTTCTAAATCGAGTAACGTTTCTATGGAAACGACAGGATTTTCTTTTGGGATACGACCATCTCACTTCCGATCCACTAATCCTTCTTTACTGCATCCCTCACTCCCAAACATTGACGAATTCACACGGAAATTGCGTCGCTATGAAATACGAGTACTATGTGTTCTATGACATTTCCTTCTAAATCGAGTAACGTTTCTATGGAAACGACAGGATTTTCTTTTGGGATACGACAATCTCATTTCCGATCCTCTAATCCTTCTTTACTGCATCCCTCACTCCCAAACATTGACGAATTCACACGGAAATTGCGTCGCTATGAAATACGAGTACTATGTGTTCTAAGACATTTCCTTCTAAATCGAGTAACGTTTCTATGGAAACGACAGGATTTTCTTTTGGGATACGACAATCACATTTCCGATCCACTAATCCTTCTTTACTGCATCCCTCACTCCCACACATTTACGAATTCACACGGAAATTGCGTCGCTATGAAATACGAGTACTATGTGTTCTAAGACATTTCCTTCTAAATCGAGTAACGTTTCTATGGAAACGACAGGATTTTCTTTTGGGATACGACAATCTCATTTCTGATCCACTAATCCATCTTTACTGCATCCCACACTCCCAAACATTGACGAATTCACACGGAAATTCCGTCGCTATGAAATACGAGTACTATGTGTTCTAAGACATTTCCTTCTAAATCGAGTAACGTTTCTATGGAAACGACAGGATTTTCTTTTGGGATACGACATTCACATTTCCGATCCACTAATCCTTCTTTACTGCATCCCTCACTCCCAAACATTGACGAATTCACACGGAAATTCCGTCACTATGAAATACGAGTACTATGTGTTCTAAGACATTTCCTTCTAAATCGAGTAACGTTTCTATGGAAACGACGGGATTTTCCTTTGGGATACGACAATCTCATTTCCGATCCACTAATCCTTCTTTACTGCAGCCCTCACTCCCACACATTGACGAATTCACACGGATATTTCGTCGCTATGAATTACTATGGGTTCTATGACTTCTCCTTCGAAATCAAGTAACGTTTCTATGGAAACGACAGGACTTTTTTTTGGGATACGACAATCTCATTTCCGATCCACTAATACTTCTTTACTGCATCCCTCACTCCCACACATTGACGAATTCACACGGAAATTGCGTCGCTATGAAATACTATGTGTTCTAAGACATTTCCTTCTAAATCGAGTAACGTTTCTATGGAAACGACAGGATTTTCTTTTGGGAGACGACAATCTCGTTACCGATCCACTATTCCTTCTTTACTGCATCCCTCACTCCCACACATTGACGAATTCACACGGAAATTGCGTCGCTATGAAATACGAGTACTATGTGTTCTAAGACATTTCCTTCTAAATCGAGTAACGTTTCTATGGAAACGACAGGATTTTCTTTTGGGATACGACAATCACATTTCCGAACCACTAATCCTTCTTTACTGCATCCCTCACTCCCACACATTGACGAATTCTCACGGAAATTCCGTCGCTATGAATTACTATGGGTTCTATGACTTGTCCTTCTAAATCAAGTAACGTTTCTATGGAAACGACAGGACTTTTGTTTGGGATACGACAATCTCATTTCCGATCCACTAATCCTTCTTTACTGCATCCCTCACTCCCACACATTGACGAATTCACACGGAAATTGCGTCGCTATGATATACTATGTGTTCTAAGACATTTCCTTCTAAATCGAGTAACGTTTCTATGGAAACGACAGGATTTTCATTTGGGATACGACAATCTCATTTCCGATCCACTAACCCTTCTTTACTGCATCCCTCACTCCCAAACATTGACGAATTCACACGGAAATTGCGTCGCTATGAAATACGAGTACTATGTGTTCTAAGACATTTCCTTCTAAATCGAGTAACGTTTCTATGGAAACGACAGGATTTTCTTTTGGGATACGACAATCACAATTCCGATCCACTAATCCTTCTTTACTGCATCCCTCACTCCCAAACATTGACGAATTCACACGGAAATTCCGTCGCTATGAAATACGGGTACTATGTGTTCTAAGACATTTCCTTCTAAATCGAGTAACGTTTCTATCGAAACGACAGGATTTTCTTTTGGGATACGACAATCACATTTCCGATCCACTAAACCTTCTTTACTGCATACCTCACTCCCATACATTGACGAATTCACACGGAAATTCCGTCGCTATGAAATACGGGTACTATGTGTTCTGAGACATTTCCTTCTAAATCGGGTAACGTTTATATGGAAACGACAGGATTTTCTTTTGGGATACGACAATCACATTTCCGATCCACTAATCCTTCTTTACTGCATCCCTCACTCCCACACATTGACGAATTCACACGGAAATTCCGTCGCTATGAAATACGAGTACTATGAGTTCTAAGCCATTTCCTTCTAAATCGAGTAACGTTTCTATGGAAACGACAGGATGTTCTTTTGGGATACGACAATCTCATTTCCGATCCACTAATCCTTCTTTACTGCATCCCTCACTCCCACACATTGACGAATTCACACGGAAATTCCGTCGCAATGAAATACGAGTACTATGTGTTCTAAGCCATTTACTTCTAAATCGAGTAACGTTTCTATGGAAACGACAGGATTTTCTTTTGTGATACGACAATCACATTTCCGATCCACTAATCCTTCTTTACTGCATCCCACACTCCCAAACATTGACGAATTCACACGGAAATTCCGTCGCTATGAAATACTATGTGTTCCAAGACATTTCCTTCCAAATCGAGTAACGTTTCTATGGAAACGACAGGATATTCTTTTGGGATACGACAATCTCATTTCCGATCCACTAATCCTTCTCTACTGCATCCCTCACTCCCACACATTGACGAATTCACACGGAAATTGCGTCGTTATGAAATACTATGTGTTCTAAGACATTTCTTTCTAAATCGAGTAACGTTTCTATGGAAACGACAGGATTTTCTTTTGGGATACGACAATCACATTTCCGATCCACTAATCCTTCTTTACTGCATCCCTCACTCCCACACATTGACGAATTCACACGGAAATTCCGTCGCTATGAAATACGAGTACTATGTGTTCTAAGACAGTTCCTTCTAAATCGAGTAACGCTTCAATGGAAACGACAGGATTTTCTTTTGGGATACGACAATCACATTTCCGATCCACTAATCCTTCTTTACTGCTCCCTCACTCCCAAACATTGACGAATTCACACGGAAATTGCGTCGCTATGAAATACTATGTGTTCTAAGACATTTCCTTTAAATCGAGTAACGTTTCTATGGAAACGACGGGATTTTCTTTTGGGATACGACAAACTCATTTCCGATCCACTAATCCTTCTTTAGTGCATCCCTCACTCCCACACATTGACGAATTCACACGGAAATTTCGTCGCTATGAATTACTATGGGTTCTATGACTTCTCCTTCGAAATTAAGTAACGTTTCTATGGAAACGACAGGACTTTTTTTTTTGGGATACGACAATCTCATTTCCGATCCACTAATCCTTCTTTACTGCATCCCTCACTCCCACACATTGACGAATTCACACGGAAATTGCGTCGCTATGAAATATTATGTGTTCTAAGACATTTCCTTCTAAATCGTGTAACGTTTCTATGGAAACGACAGAATTTTCTTTAGGGAGACGACAATCTCATTTCCGATTCACTAAACCTTCTTTACTGCATCCCTCACTCCCATACATTGAAGAATCACACGGAAATTCCGTCGCTATGAAATACGGGTACTATGTGTTCTGAGACATTTCCTTCTAAATCGAGTAACGTTTCTATGGAAACGACTGGATTTTCTTTTGGGATACTACAATCACAATTCCGATCCACTAATCCTTCTTTACTGCATCCCTCACTCCCAAACATTGACGAATTCACACGGAAATTCCGTCGCTATGAAATACGGGTACTATGTGTTCTAAGACATTTCCTTCTAAATCGAGTAACGTTTCTATGGAAACGACAGGATTTTCTTTTGTGATACGACAATCACATTTCCGATCCACTAATCCTTCTTTACTGCATCCCTCACTCCCAAACATTGACGAATTTACACGGAAATTCCGTCGCTATGAAATACTATGTGTTCCAAGACATTTCCTTCCAAATCGAGTAACGTTTCTATGGAAACGACAGTATTTTCTTTTGGGATACGACAATCTCATTTCCGATCCACTAATCCTTCTTTACTGCATCCCTCACTCCCACACATTGACGAATTCACACGGAAATTGCGTCGCTATGAAATACTATGTGTTCTAAGACATTTCTTTCTAAATCGAGTAACGTTTCTATGGAAACGACAGGATTTTCTTTTGGGATACGACAATCACATTTCCGATCCACTAATCCTTCTTTACTGCATCCCTCACTCCCAAACATTGACGAATTCACACGGAAATTGCGTCGCTATGAAACACTATGTGTTCCAAGACATTTCCTTCTAAATCGAGTAACGTTTCTATGGAAACGACAGGATTTTCTTTTGGGATACGACAATCTCATTTCCGATCCACTAATCCTTCTTTACTGCATCCCTCACTCCCACACATTGACGAATTCACACGGAAATTCCGTCGCTATGAAATACGAGTACTATGTGTTCTAAGACAGTTCCTTCTAAATCGAGTAACGCTTCAATGGAAACGACAGGATTTTCTTTTGGGATACGACAATCACATTTCCGATCCACTAATCCTTCTTTACTGCTCCCTCACTCCCAAACATTGACGAATTCACACGGAAATTGCGTCGCTATGAAATACTATGTGTTCTAAGACATTTCCTTCTAAATCGAGTTACGTTCCTATGGAAACGACAGGATTTTCTTTTGGGATACGACAACCTCATTTCCGATCCACTAATCCTTCTTTACTGCATCCCTCACTCCCACACATTGACGAATTCACACGGAAATTGCGTCGCTATGAAATAGGAGTACTATGTGTTCTAAGACATTTCCTTCTAAATCGAGTAACGTTTCTATGGAAATGACAGGATTTTCTTTTGGGATACGACAATCACATTTCCGATCCACTAGTCCTTCTTTACTGTATCCCTCACTCCCACACATTGTCGAATTCACACGGAAATTCCGTCGTTATGAAATACGAGTACTATGAGTTCTAAGACATTTCCTTCTAAATCGTGTAACGTTTCTATGGAAACGACAGGATTTTCTTTTGGGATACGACAATCTCATTTCCGATCCACTAATCCTTCTTTACTGCATCCCTCACTCCCACACATTGACGAATTCACACGGAAATTCCGTCGCAATGAAAAACGAGCACTATATGTTCTAAGAGATTTCCTTCTAATTCCAGTAACGTTCCTATGGAAGCGACAGGATTCTCTTTTGGGATACGACAATCACATTTCCGTTCCACTAATCCTTCTTTACTGCATCCCTCACTCCCAAACATTGACGAATTCACACGGAAATTGCGTCGCTATGAAATACTATGTGTTCTAAGACATTTCCTTCCAAATCGAGTAACGTTTCTATGGAAACGACAGGATTTTCGTTTGGGATACGACAATCTCATTTCCGATCCACTAATCCTTCTTTACTGCATCCCTCACTCCCACACATTGACGAATTCACACGGAAATTGCGTCGCTATGAAATACAATGTGTTCTAAGACATTTCCTTCTAAATCGAGTAACGTTTCTATGGAAACGACAGGATTTTCTTTTGGGATACGACAATCACATTTCCGATCCACTAATCCCTGTTTACTGCATCCCTCACTCCCAAACATTGACGAATTCACACGGAAATTGCGTCGCTATGAAATACGAGTACTATGTGTTCTAAGACATTTCCTTCTAAATCGAGTAACGTTTCTATGGAAACGCCAGGATTTTCTTTTGGGATACGACAATCTCATTTCCGATCCACTGATCCTTCTTTACTGCATCCCTCACTCCCAAACATTGACGAATTCACACGGAAATTGCGTCGCTATGAAATACTATGTGTTCTAAGACATTTCCTTCTAAATCGAGTAACGTTTCTATGGAAACGACAGGATTTTCTTTTGGGATATGACAATCTCATTTCCGATCCACTAATCCTTCTTTAATCCATCCCTCACTCCCACACATTGACGTACTCACACGGAAATTGTGTCGCTATGAAATACGAGTACTATGTGTTCTAAGACATTTCCTTCTAAATCGAGTAACGTTTCTATGGAAACGACAGGATTTTCTTTTGGGATACGACAATCACATTTCCGATCCACTAATCCTTCTTTACTGCACCCCTCACTCCCAAACATTGACGAATTCACACGGAAATTGCGTCGCTATGAAATACTATGTGTTCTAAGACATTTCCTTCAAAATCAAGTAACGTTTCTATGGAAACGAGAGGATTTTCTTTTGGTATACGACAACCTCATTTCCGAACCACTAATCCTTCTTTACTGCATCCCTCACTCCCAAACATTGACGAATTCACACGGAAATTGCGTCGCTATGAAATACTATGTGTTCTAAGACCTTTCATTCTAAATCGAGTAACGTTTCTATGGAAACGACAGGATTTTCTTTTGGGAAACGACAATCACATTTCCGATCCACTAATCCTTCTTTACTGCATCCCTCACTCCCACACATTGACGAATTCACACGGTAATTCCGTCGCTATGAAATACGAGTACTATGTGTTCTAAGACATTTCCTTCTAAATCGAGTAACGTTTGTGTGGAAACGATAGGATTTTCTTTTGGGATACGACAATCTCATTTCCGATCCACTAATGCTTCTTTACTGCATCCCTCACTCCCAAACATTGACGAATTCACACTGAAATTGCGTCGCTATGAAATACGTGTACTATGTGTTCTAAGACATTTCCTTCTAAATCGAGTAACTTTTCTATGGAAACGACAGGATTTTCTTTTGGGATACGACAATCACATTTCCGATCCACTAATCCTTCTTTACTGCATCCCTCACTCCCAAACATTGACGAATTCACACGGAAATTGCGTCGCTATGAAATACTATGTGTTCTAAGACATTTCCTTCTAAATCGAGTAACGTTTCTATGGAAACGACAGGGTTTTCTTTTGGGATACGACAATCTCATTTCCGAACCACTAATCCTTCTTTACTGCATCCCTCACTCCCAAACATTGACGAATTCACACGGAAATTGCGTCGCTATGAAATACTATGTGTTCTAAGACATTTCCTTCTAAATCGAGTAACGTTTCTATGGAAACGACAGGATTTTCCTTTGGGATACGACAATCACATTTCCGATCCACTATTCCTTCTTTACTCCATCCCTCACTCCCAAACATTGACGAATTCACACGGAAATTGCGTCGCTATGAAATACTATGTGTTCTAAGACATTTCCTTCTAAATCGAGTAACGTTTGTGTGGAAACGACAGGATTTTCTTTTGGGATACGACAATCTCATTTCTGATCCACTAATCCTTCTTTACCCCATCCCTCACTCACACACATTGACGTACTCACACGGAAATTGTGTCGCTATGAAATACGAGTACTGTGTGTTCTAAGACATTTCCTTCTAAATCGAGTAACGTTTCTATGGAAACGACAGGATTTTCTTTTGGGATACGACAATCACATTTCCGATCCACTAATCCTTCTTTACTGCATCCCTCACTCTCAAACATTGACGAATTCACACGGAAATTGCGTCGCTATGAAATACTATGTATTCTAAGACATTTCCTTCTAAATCAAGTAACGTTTCTATGGAAACGAGAGGATTTTCTTTTGGGATACGACAATCTCATTTCCGAACCACTAATCCTTCTTTACTGCATCCCTCACTCCCAAACATTGACGAATTCACACGGAAATTGCGTCGCTATGAAATACTATGTGTTCTAAGACATTTCATTCTAAATCGAGTAACGTTTCTATGGAAACGACAGGATTTTCTTTTGGGAAACGACAATCACATTTCCGATCCACTAATCCTTCTTTACTGCATCCCTCACACCCACACATTGACGAATTCACACGGTAATTCCGTCGCTATGAAATACGAGTACTATGTGTTGTAAGACATTTCCTTCTAAATCGAGTAACGTTTGTGTGGAAACGTCAGGATTTTCTTTTGGGATACGACAATCTCATTTCCGATCCACTAATGCTTCTTTACTGCATCCCTCACTCCCACACATTGACGAATTCACACGTAAATTGCGTCGCTATGAAATACTATTTGTTCTAAGACATTTCCTTCTAAATCGAGTAACGTTTCTATGGAAACGACAGGATTTTCTTTTTGAAACGACAATCTCATTTCCGATCCACTAATCCTTCTTTACTGCATCCCTCACTCCCACACATTGACGAATTCACACGGAAATTCCGTCGCTATGAAATACGAGTACTATGTGTTCTAAGACATTTCCTTCTAAATCGAGTAACGTTTCTATGGAAAGGACAGGATTTTCTTTTGGGATACGACAATCACATTTCCGATCCACTAATCCTTCTTTACTCCATCCCTCACTCCCACACATTGACGTACTCACACGGAAATTGTGTCGCTATGAAATACGAGTACTATGTGTTCTAAGACATTTCCTTCTAAATCGACTAACGTTTCTATGGAAACGACGGGATTTTCTTTTGGGATACGACATTCACATTTCCGATCCACTAATCCTCCTTTACTGCATCCCTCACACCCAAACATTGACGAATTCACACGGAAATTGCGTCGCTATGAAATACTATGTGTTCTAAGACATTTCCTTCTAAATCGAGTAACGTTTCTATGGAAACGACAGGATTTTCTTTGGGGATTCGACATTCACATTTCCGATCCACTAATCCTTCTTTACTGCATCCCTCACTCCCACACATTGACGAATTCACACGGAAATTCCGTCGCTATGAAATACGAGTACTATGTGTTCTAAGACATTTCCTTCTAAATCGAGTAACGTTTCTATGGAAACGACAGGATTTTCTTTTGGAATACGACATTCACATTTCCGATCCACTAATCCTTCTTTACTGCATCCCTCACTCCCAAACATTGACGAATTCACACGGAAATTGCGTCGCT
Organism: Schistocerca piceifrons; assembly: GCF_021461385.2. NCBI lineage: Eukaryota > Metazoa > Arthropoda > Insecta > Orthoptera > Acrididae > Schistocerca > Schistocerca piceifrons. The sequence continues at coordinate 599,777,670 of NC_060144.1, read as the reverse complement.
ATGAAATACTATGTGTTCTAAGACATTTCCTTCTAAATCGAGTAACGTTTCTATGGAAACGACAGGATTTTCTTTTGGGATACGACAATCTCATTTCCGATCCACTAATCCTACTTTACTCCATCCCTCACTCCCACACATTGACGTACTCACACGGAAACTGTGTCGCTATGAAATACGAGTACTATGTGTTCTAAGACATTTCCTTCCAAATCGAGTAACGTTTCTATGGAAACGACAGGATTTTCTTTTGGGATACGACAATCACACTTCCGATCCACTAATCCTTCTTTACTGCATCCCTCACTCCCACACATTGACGAATTCACACGGAAATTCCGTCGCTATGAAATACGAGTACTATGTGTTCTAAGACATTTAATTCTAAATCGAGTAACGTTTCTATGGAAACAACAGGATTTTCTTTTGGGATATGACAATCACATTTCCGATCCACTAATCCTTCTTTACTGCATCCCTCAGTCCCAAACATTGACGAATTCACACGGAAATTGCGTCGCTATGAAATACTATTTGTTCTAAGACATTTCCTTCTAAATCGAGTAACGTTTCTATGGAAACGACAGGATTTTCTTTTTGAAACGACAATCTCATTTCCGATCCACTAATCCTTCTTTGCTGCATCCCTCACTCCCACACATTGACGAATTCACACGGAAATTCCGTCGCTATGAAATACGAGTACTATGTGTTCTAAGACATTTCCTTCTAAATCGAGTATCGTTTCTATGGAAACGACAGGATTTTCTTTTGGGATACGACAATCACATTTCCGTTCCACTAATCCTTCTTTACTGCATCCCTCACTCCCAAACATTGACGAATTCACACGGAAATTGCGTCGCTATGAAATACTATGTGTTCTAAGACATTTCCTTCTAAAACGAGTAACATTTCTATGGAAACGACAGGATTTTCTTTTGGGATACGACAATCTCATTTCAGATCCACTAATCCTTCTTTACTGCATCCCTCACTCCCACACATTGACGAATTCACACGGAAATTCCGTCGCTATGAAATACGAGTACAATGTGTTCTAAGACATTTCCCTTTAAATCGAGTAACGTTTCTATGGAAACGACAGGATTTTCTTTTGGGATACGACAATCACATTTCCGATCCACTAATCCTTCTTTACTGCATCCCTCACTCCCAAACATTGACGACTTCACACGGAAATTGCGTCGCTATGAAATACTATGTGTTCTAAGACATTTCCTTCTAAATCGAGTAACTTTGCTATGGAAACGGCAGGATTATCTTTTGGGATACGACAATCACATTTCCGATCCACTAATCCTTCTTTACTCCATCCCTCACTCCCACACATTGACGTACTCACACGGAAATTGTGTCGCTATGAAATACGAGTACTATGTGTTCTAAGACATTTCCTTCTAAATCGAGTAACGTATCTATGGAAACGACAGGATTTTCTTTTGGGATACGACAATCTCATTTCCGATCCACTAATCCTTCTTTACTGCAACCCTCACTCCCACACATTGACGAATTCACACGGAAATTCCGTTGCTATGAAATACGTGTACTATGTGTTCTAAGACATTTCCTTCTAAATCGAGTAACGTTTCTATGGAAACGACAGGATTTTCTTTTGGGATACGACAATCACATTTCCGATCCACTAATCCTTCTTTACTGCATCCCTCACTCCCAAACATTGACGAATTCACACGGAAATTGCGTCGCTATGAAATACTATGTGTTATAAGACATTTCCTTCTAAATCGAGTAACGTTTCTATGGAAACGACAGGATTTTCTTTTGGGATACGACAATCTCATTTCCGAACCACTAATCCTTCTTTGCTGCATCCCTCACTCCCAAACATTGACGAATTCACACGGAAATTGCGTCGCTATGAAATACTATGTGTTCTAAGACATTTCCTTCTAAATCGAGTAACGTTTCTATGGAGACGACAGGATTTTCTTTTGGGATACGACAATCTCATTTCCGATCCACTAATCCTTCTTTACTCCATCCCTCACTCCCAAACATTGACGAATTCACACGGAAATTGCGTCGCTATGAAATACTTTGTGTTCTAAGACATTTCCTTCTAAATCGAGTAACGTTTCTATGGAAACGACAGGATTTTCTTTTGGGATACGACAATCACATTTCCGATCCACTAATCCTTCTTTACTGCATCCCTCACTCCCAAACATTGACGAATTTACACGGAAATTGCGTCGCTATGAAATACTATGTGTTCTAAGACATTTCCTTCTAAATCGAGTAACGTTTCTATGGAAACGACATAATTTTCTTTTGGGATACGACAATCACATTTCCGATCCACTAATCCTTCTTTACTGCATCCCTCACTCCCACACATTGACGAATTCACACGGAAATTCCGTCGCTATGAAATACGAGTACTATGTGTTCTGAGACATTTCCTTCTAAATCGAGTAACGTTTCTATGGAAACGACAGGATTTTCTTTTGGGATACGACAATCTCATTTCCGATCCACCAATCCTTCTTTACTGCATCCCTCACTACCAAACATTGACGAATTCACACGGACATTGCGTCGCTATGAAATACTATTTGTTCTATGACATTTCCTTCTAAATCGAGTAACGTTTCTATGGAAACGACAGGATTTTCTTTTTGAAACGACAATCTCATTTCCGATCCACTAATCCTTCTTTACTGCATCCCTCACTCCCACACATTGACGAATTCTCACGAAATTTGCGTCGCTATGAAATACTATTTGTTCTATGACTTCTCCTTCTAAATCGAGTAACGTTACTATGGAAACGACAGGATTTTCTTTTGGGATACGACAATCTCATTTCCGATCCACTAATCCTTCTTTACTGCATCCCTCACTCCCACTCATTGACGAATTCACACGGAAATTGCGTCGCTATGAAATACTATGTGTTCTAAGACATTTCCTTCTAAATCGAGTAACGTTTCTATGGAAACGACAGGATTTTCTTTTGGGATACGACAATCACATTTCCGATCCTCTAATCCTTCTTTACTCCATCCCTCACTCCCACACATTGACGTACTCACACGGAAATTGTGTCGCTATGAAATACGAGTACTATGTGTTCTAAGACATTTCCTTCTAAATCGAGTAACGTTTCTATGGAAACGACAGGATTTTCTTTTGGGATACGACATTCACATTTCCGATCCACTAATCCTTCTTTACTGCATCCCTCACACCCAAACATTGACGAATTCACACGGAAATTGCGTCGCTATGAAATACTATGTGTTCTAAGACATTTCCTTCTAAATCGAGTAACGTTTCTATGGAAACGACAGGATTTTCTTTTGGGATTCGACATTCACATTTCCGTTCCACTAATCCTTCTTTACTGCATCCCTCACTCCCACACATTGACGAATTCACACGGAAATTCCGTCGCTATGAAATACGAGTACTATGTGTTCTAAGACATTTCCTTCTAAATCGAGTAACGTTTCTATGGAAACGACAGGATTTTCTTTGGGATACGACAATTACATTTCCGATCCACTAATCCTTCTTTACTGCATCCCTCACTCCCAAACATTGACGAATTCAAACGGAAATTGCGTCGCTATGAAATACTATGTGTTCTAAGACATTTCCTTCTAAATCGAGTAACGTTTCTATGGAAACGACAGGATTTTCTTTTGGGATACGACAATCACATTTCCGATCCACTAATCCTTCTTTACTCCATCGCTAACTCCCACACATTGACGTACTCACACGGAAATTGTGTCGCTATGAAATACGAGTACTATGTGTTCTAAGACATTTCCTTCTAAATCGAGTAACGTTTCCATGGAAACGACAAGATTTTCTTTTGGGATACGACATTCACATTTCCGATCCACTAATCCTTCTTTACTGCATCCCTCATTCCCAAACATTGACGAATTCACACGGAAATTGCGTCGCTATGAAATACTATGTGTTCTAAGACATTTCCTTCTAAATCGAGTAACGTTTCTATGGAAACGATAGGATTTTCTTTTGGGATACGACAATCTCATTTCCGATCCACTAATCCTACTTTACTCCATCCCTCACTCCCACACATTGGCGTACTCACACAGAAACTGTGTCGCTATGAAATACGAGTACTATGTGTTCTAAGACATTTCCTTCCAAATCGAGTAACGTTTCTATGGAAACGACAGGATTTTCTTTTGGGATACGACAATCACATTTCCGATCCACTAATCCTTCTTTACTGCATCCCTCACTCCCACACATTGACGAATTCACACGGAAATTCCGTCGCTATGAAATACGAGTACTATGTGTTCTAAGACATTTCCTTCTAAATCGAATAACGTTTCTATGGAAACGACAGGATTTTCTTTTGGGATACGAGAATCTCATTTCCGATCCACTAATCCTTCTTTACTGCATCCCTCACTCCCACACTTTGACAAATTCACACGGAAATTCCGTTGCTATGAAATACGAGTACTATGTGTTCTAAGACATTTCCTTCTAAATCGAGTAACGTTTCTATGGAAACGACAGGATTTTCTTTTGGAATACGACAATCACATTTCGGATCCACTAATCCTTCTTTACTGCATCCCTCACTCCCAAACATTGACGAATTCACACGGAAATTGCGTCGCTATGAAATACTATGTGTTCTAAGACATTTCCTTCTAAATCGAGTAACGTTTCTATGGAAACGACAGGATTTTATTTTGGGATACGACAATCTCATTTCCGATCCACTAATCCTTCTTTACTGCATCCCTCACTCCCAAACATTGACGAATTCACACGGAAATTGCGTCGCTATGAAATACTATGTGTTCTAAGACATTTCCTTCTAAATCGAGTAACATTTCAATGGAAACGACAGGATTTTCTTTTGGGATACGACAATCACATTTCCGATCCACTAATCCTCCCTTACTCCATCCCTCACTCCCAAACATTGACGAATTCACACGGAAATTGCGTCGCTATGAAATACTATGTGTTCTAAGACATTTCCTTCTAAATCGAGTAACGTTTCTATAGAAACGACAGGATTTTCTTTTGGGATACGACAATCACATTTCCGATCCACTAATCCTTCTTTACTGCATCCCTCACTCCCAAACATTGACGAATTCACACGGAAATTGCGTCGCTATGAAATACTATGTGTTCTAAGACATTTCCTTCTAAATCGAGTAACGTTTCTATGGAAACGACAAGATTTTCTTTTGGGATTCGACAATCACATTTCCGATCCACTAATCCTTCTTTACTGCATCCCTCACTCCCACACATTGACGAATTCACACGGAAATTCCGTCGCTATGAAATACGAGTACTATGTGTTCTAAGACATTTCCTTCTAAATCGGGTAACGTTTCTATGGAAACGACAGGATTTTCTTTTGGGATAAGACAATCACATTTCCGATCCACTAATCCTTCTTTACTGCATCCCTCACTCCCAAACATTGACGAATTCACACGGAAATTGCGTCGCTATGAAATACTATGTGTTCTAAGACATTTCCTTCTAAATCAAATAACGTTTCTATGGAAACGACAGGATTTTCTTTTGGGATACGACAATCTCATTTCTGATCCACTAATCCTACTTTACTCCATCCCTCACTCCCACACATTGACGTACTTACACGGAAACTGTGTCGCTATGAAATACGAGTACTATGTGTTCTAAGACATTTCCTTCCAAATCGAGGAACGTTTCTATGGAAACGACAGGATTTTGTTTTGGGATACGACAATCACATTTCCGATCCACTAATCCTTCTTTACTGCATCCCTCACTCCCACACATTGACGAATTCACACGGAAATTCCGTCGCTATGAAATACGAGTACTATGTGTTCTAAGACATTTCCTTCTAAATCGAGTAACGTGTCTATGGAAACGACAGGATTTTCTTTTGGGATACAACAATCACATTTCCGATCCACTAATCCTTCTTTACTGCATCCCTCACTCCCACACATTGACGAATTCACACGGAAATTCCGTTGCTATGAAATACGAGTACAGTGTGTTCTAAGACATTTCCTTCTAAATCGAGTAACGTTTCTATGGAAACGACAGGATTTTCTTTTGGAATACGACAATCACATTTCGGATCCACTAATCCTTCTTTACTGCATCCCTCACTCCCAAACATTGACGAATTCACACGGAAATTGCGTCGCTATGAAATACTATGTGTTCTAAGACATTTCCTTCTAAATCGAGTAACGTTTCTATGGAAACGACAGGATTTTATTTTGGGATACGACAATCTCATTTCCGATCCACTAATCCTTCTTTACTGCATCCCTCACTCCCAAACACTGACGAATTCACACGGAAATTGCGTCGCTATGAAATACTATGTGTTCTAAGACATTTCCTTCTAAATCGAGTAACATTTCTATGGAAACGACAGGATTTTCTTTTGGGATACGACAATCACATTTCCGATCCACTAATCCTTCCTTACTCCATCCCTCACTGCCGAACATTGACGAATTCACACGGAAATTGCGTCGCTATGAAATACTATGTGTTCTAAGACATTTCCTTCTAAATCGAGTAACGTTTCTATGGAAACGACAGGATTTTCTTTTGGGATACGACAATCACATTTCCGATCCACTAATCCTTCTTTACAGCATCCCTCAGTCCCAAACATTGACGAATTCACACGGAAATTGCGTCGCTATGAAATACTATGTGTTCTAAGACATTTCCTTCTAAATCGAGTAACGTTTCTATGGAAACGACAAGATTTTCTTTTGGGATACGACAATCACATTTCCGATCCACTAATCCTTCTTTACTGCATCCCTCACTCCCACACATTGACGAATTCACACGGAAATTCCGTCGCTATGAAATACGAGTACTATGTGTTCTAAGACATTTCCTTCTAAATCGAGTAACGTTTCTATGGAAACGACAGGATTTTCTTTTGGGATACGACAATCACATTTCCGATCCACTAATCCTTCATTACTGCATCCCTCACTCCCAAACATTGACGAATTCACACGGAAATTGCGTCGCTATGAAATACTATGTGTTCTAAGACATTTCCTTCTAAATCAAATAACGTTTCTATGGAAACGACAGGATTTTCTTTTGGGATACGACAATCTCTTTTCCGATCCACTAATCCTACTTTACTCCATCCCTCACTCCCACACATTGACGTACTCACACGGAAACTGTGTCGCTATGAAATACGAGTACTATGTGTTCTAAGACATTTCCTTCCAAATCGAGGAACGTTTCTATGGAAACGACAGGATTTTCTTTTGGGATACGACAATCACATTTCCGATCCACTAATCCTTCTTTACTGCATCCCTCACTCCCACACATTGACGAATTCACACGGAAATTCCGTCGCTATGAAATACGAGTACTATGTGTTCTAAGACATTTCCTTCTAAATCGAGTAACGTGTCTATGGAAACGACAGGATTTTCTTTTGGGATACAACAATCTCATTTCCGATCCACTAATCCTTCTTTACTGCATCCCTCACTCCCACACATTGACGAATTCACACGGAAATTCCGTTTCTATGAAATACGAGTACAGTGTGTTCTAAGACATTTCCTTCTAAATCGAGTAACGTTTCTATGGAAACGACAGGATTTTCTTTTGGAATACGACAATCACATTTCGGATCCACTAATCCTTCTTTACTGCATCCCTCACTCCCACACATTGACGAATTCACACGGAAATTGCGTCGCTATGAAATACGAGTACTATGTGTTCTAAGACACTTCTTTCTAAATCGAGTAACGTTTCTATGGAAACGACAGGATTTTCTTTTGGGATACGACAGTCTCAATTCCGATCCACTACTCCTTCTATACTGCATCCCCCACTCCCACACATTGACGAATTCACACGGAAATTGCGTCGCTATGAAATACGAATACTATGTGTTCTAAGACATTTCCTTCTAAATCGAGTAACGTTTCTATGGAAACGACAGGATTTTCTTTTGGGATACGACAATCACATTTCCGATCCACTAATCCTTCTTTACTGCATCCCTCACTCCCACACATTGACGAATTCGCACGGAAATTCCGTCGCTATGAAATACAAGTACTATGTGTTCTAAGACATTTCCTTCTAAATCGAGTAACGTTTCTATGGAAACGACAGAATTTTCTTTTGGGATACGACAATCACATTTTCGATCCACTAATCCTTCTTTACTGCATCCCTCACTCCCACACATTGACGAATTCACACGGAAATTGCGTCGCTATGAAATTCGAGTACTATGTGTTCTAAGACATTTCCTTCTAAATCGAGTAACGTTTCTATGGAAACGACAGGATTTTCTTTTGGGATACGACAATCACATTTCCGATCCACTAATCCTTCTTTACTGCATCCCTCACCCCCACACATTGACGAATTCACACGGAAATTGCGTCGCTATGAAATACTATTTGTTCTAAGACATTTCCTTCTAAATCGAGTAACGTTTCTATGGAAACGACAGGTTTTTCTTTTGGGATACGACAATCACATTTCCGATCCACTAATCCTTCTTTACTGCATCCCTCACTCCCACACATTGACGAATTCACACGGAAATTGCGTCGCTATGAAATACTATGTGTTCTAAGATATTTCCTTCTAAATCGAGTAACGTTTCTATGGAAACGACAGGATTTTCTTTTGGGATACGACAATCTCATTTCCGATCCACTAATCCTTCTTTACTGCATCCCTCACCCCCACACATTGACGAATTCACACGGAAATTGCGTCGCTATGAAATACTATGTGTTCTAAGACATTTCCTTCTAAATCGAATAACGTTTTTATGGAAACAACAGGATTTTCTTTTGGGATACGACAATCACATTTCCGGCCGGCCGAAGTGGCCGTGCGGTTAAAGGCGCTGCAGTCTGGAACCGCAAGACCGCTACGGTCGCAGGTTCGAATCCTTCCTCGGGCATGGATGTTTGTGACGTCCTTAGGTTAGTTAGGTTTAACTAGTTCTAAGTTCTAGGGGACTAATGACCTCAGAAGTTGAGTCCCATAGTGCTCAGAGCCATTTTTGAATCACATTTCCGATCCACTAATCCTTCTTTACTGCATCCCTCACTCCCAAACATTGACGAATTCGCACGGAAATTGCGTCGCTATGAAATACTATGTGTTCTAAGACATTTCCTTCTAAATCGAGTAACGTTTCTATGGAAACGACAGGAATTTCTTTTGGGATACGACAATCTCATTTCCGATCCTCTAATCCTTCTTTACTGCATCCCTCACTCCCAAACATTGACGAATTCACACGGAAATTCCGTTGCTATGAAATACGAGTACTGTGTGTTCTAAGACATTTCCTTCTAAATCGAGTAACGTTTCTATGGAAACGACAGGATTTTCTTTTGGGATACGACAATCTCATTTCCGATCCACTAATACTTCTTTACTCCATCCCTCACTCCCACACATTGACGTACTCACACGGAAACTGTGTCGCTATGAAATACGAGTACTATGTGTTCTGAGACATTTCCTTCTACATCGAGTAGCGTTTCTATGGAAACGACAGGATTTTCTTTTGGGATACGACAATCACATTTCCGATGCACTAATCCTTCTTTACTGCATCCCTCACTCCCACACATTGACGAATTCACACGGAAATTCCGTCGCTATGAAATACGAGTACTATGTGTTCTAAGACATTTCCTTCTAAATCGAGTTACGTTTCTATGGAAACGACAGGATTTTCATTTGGGATACGACAATCTCATTTCCGATCCACTAATCCTTCTTTACTGCATCCCTCACTCCCAGACATTGACGAATTCACACGGAAATTCCGTTGCTATGAAATACGAGTACTATGTGTTCTAAGACATTTCCTTCTAAATCGATTAACGTTTCTATGGAAACGACAGGATTTTCTTTTGGGATACGACAATCTCATTTCCGATCCACTAATCCTTCTTTACTGCATCCCTCACTCCCAAACATTGACGAATTCACACGGAAATTCCGTTGCTATGAAATACGAGTACTATGTGTTCTAAGACATTTCCTTCTAAATCGAGTAACGTTTCTATGGAAACGACAGGATTTTCTTTTGGGATACGACAATCTCATTTCCGATCCACTAATCCTTCTTTACTCCATCCCTCACTCCCACACATTGACGTACTCACACGGAAACTGTGTCGCTATGAAATACGAGTACTATGTGTTCTAAGACATTCCTTCTACATCGAGTAGCGTTTCTATGGAAACGACAGGATTTTCTTTTGGGATACGACAATCTCATTTCCTATCCACTAATCCTTCTTTACTGCATCCCTCACTCCCACACATTGACGAATTCACACGGAAATTCCGTTGCTATGAAATACGAGTACTATGTGTTCTAAGACATTTCCTTCTAAATCGAGTAACGTTTCTATGGAAACGACAGGATTTTCTTTTGGAATACGACAATCACATTTCGATCCCATTAATCCTTCTTTACTGCATCCCTCACTCCCAAACATTGACGAATTCATACGGAAATTGCGTCGCTATGAAATACTATGTGTTCTAAGACATTTCCTTCTAAATCGAGTAACGTTTCTATGGAAACGACAGGATTTTCTTTTGGGATACGACAATCACATTTCCGATCCACTAATCCTTCTTTACTCCATCCCTCACTCCCAAACATTGACGAATTCACACGGAAATTGCGTCGCTATGAAATACTATGTGTTCTAAGACATTTCCTTCTAAATCGAGTAACGTTTCTATGGAGACGACAGGATTTTCTTTTGGGATACGACGATCACATTTCCGATCAACTAATCCTTCTTTACTGCATCCCTCACTCCCAAACATTGACGAATTCACACGGAAATTTCGTCGCTATGAAATACTATGTGTTCTAAGACATTTCCTTCTAAATCGAGTAACGTTTCTATGGAAACGACAGGATTTTCTTTTGGGATACGACAATCACATTTCCGATCCACTAATCCTTCTTTACTGCATCCCTCACTCCCACACATTGACGAAATCACACGGAAATTGCGTCGCTATGAAATTCGAGTACTATGTGTTCTAAGACATTTCCTTCTAAATCGAGTAACGTTTCTATGGAAACGACAGGATTTTCTTTTGGGATACGACAATCACATTTCCGATCCACTAATCCTTCTTTACTGCATCCCTCACTCCCACACATTGACGAATTCACACGGAAATTGTGTCGCTATGAAATACTATCTGTTCTAAGACATTTCCTTCTAAATCGAGTAACGTTTCTATGGAAACGACAGGATTTTCTTTTGGGATACGACAATCTCATTTGCGATCCACTAATCCTTCTTTACTGCATCCCTCACTCCCACACATTGACGAATTCACACGGAAATTCCGTCGCTATGAAATACGAGTACTATGTGTTCTAAGACATTTCCTTCTAAATCAAGTAACGTTTCTATGGAAACGACAGGACATTTTTTTGGGATACGACAATCTCATTTCCGATCCACTAATCCTCCTTTACTGCATCCCTCACTGCCAAACATTGACAAATTCATACGGAAATTGCGTCGCTATGAATTACTATGGGTTCTATGACTTCTCCTTCTAAATCGAGTATCGTTTCTATGGAAACGACAGGATTTTCTTTTGGGATACGACAATCACATTTCCGATCCACTAATCCTTCTTTACTGCATCCTTCACTCCCAAACATTGACGAATTCACACGGAAATTGCGTCGCTATGAAATACTATGTGTTCTAAGACATTTCCTTCTAAATCGAGTAAAGTTTCTATGGAAACGACTGGATTTTCTTTTGGGATACCACAATCTCATTTCCGATCCACTAATCCTTCTTTACTGCATCCCTCACTCCCACACATTGACGAACTCACACGGAAATTCCGTCGCTATGAAATACGAGTACTATGTGTTCTAAGACATTTCCTTCTAAATCGAGTAACGTTTTTGTGGAAACGACAGGATTTTCTTTTGGGATACGACAATCACATTTCCGGCCGGCCGAAGTGGCCGTGCGGTTAAAGGCGCTGCAGTCTGGAACCGCAAGACCGCTACGGTCGCAGGTTCGAATCCTGCCTCGGGCATGGATGTTAGTGACGTCCTTAGGTTAGTTAGGTTTAACTAGTTCTAAGTTCTAGGGGACTAATGACCTCAGAAGTTGAGTCCCATAGTGCTCAGAGCCATTTTTGAATCACATTTCCGATCCACTAATCCTTCTTTACTGCATCCCTCACTCCCAAACATTGACGAATTCACACGGAAATTGCGTCGCTATGAAATACTATGTGTTCTAAGACATTTCCTTCTAAATCGAGTAACGTTTCTATGGAAACGACAGGATTTTCTTTTGGGATACGACAATCACATTTCCGATCAACTAATCCTTCTTTACTGCATCCCTCACTCCCACACATTGACGTCCTCACACGGAAATTGTGTCGCTATGAAATACGAGTACTATGTGTTCTAAGACATGTCCCTCTAAATCGAGTAACGTTTCTATGGAAACGACTGGATTTTCTTTTGGGATACGACAGTCACATTTCCGATCCTCTAATCCTTCTTTACTGCTTCCCTCACTCCCTAACATTGACGAATTCACACGGAAATTGCGTCGCTATGAAATACGAGTACTATGTGTTCTAAATATTTCCTCCTAAATCGAGTAACGTTTCTATGGAGACGACAGGATTTTCTTTTGGGATACGACAATCTCATTTCCGATCCACTAATCCTTCTTTTATGCATCCCTCACTCCCAAACATTGACGAATTCACACGGAAATTGCGTCGCTATGAAATTCTATGTGTTCTAAGACATTTCCTTATAAATTGAGTAACGTTTCTATGGAAACGACAGGATTTTCTTTTGGGATACGACAATCACATTTCCGATCCACTAATCCTTCTTTACTGCATCCCTCACTCCCAAACATTGACGAATTCACACGGAAATTGCGTCGCTACGAAATACGAGTACTATGTGTTCCAAGACATTTCCTTCTACGTCGAGTAACGTTTCTATGGAAACGACAGGATTTTCTTTTGGGATACGACAATCTCATTTGCGATAGACTAATCCTTCTTTACTGCATCCCTCACTCCCACACATTGACGAATTCACACGGAAATTCCGTCGCTATGAAATACGAGTACTATGTGTTCTAAGACATTTCCTTCTAAATCAAGTAACGTTTCTATGGAAACGACAGGACATTTTTTTGGGATACGACAATCTCATTTCCGATCCACTAATCCTCCTTTACTGCATCCCTCACTCCCAAACATTGACAAATTCATACGGAAATTGCGTCGCTATGAATTACTATGGGTTCTATGACTTCTCCTTCTAAATCGAGTATCGTTTCTATGGAAACGACAGGAATTTCTTTTGGGATACGACAATCACATTTCCGATCCACTAATCCTTCTTTACTGCATCCTTCACTCCCAAACATTGACGAATTCACACGGAAATTGCGTCGCTATGAAATACTATGTGTTCTAAGACATTTCCTTCTAAATCGAGTAAAGTTTCTATGGAAACGACTGGATTTTCTTTTGGGATACCACAATCTCATTTCCGATCCACTAATCCTTCTTTACTGCATCCCTCACTCCCACACATTGACGAACTCACACGGAAATTCCGTCGCTATGAAATACGAGTACTATGTGTTCTAAGACATTTCCTTCTAAATCGAGTAACGTTTTTGTGGAAACGACAGGATTTTCTTTTGGGATACGACAATCACATTTCCGGCCGGCCGAAGTGGCCGTGCGGTTAAAGGCGCTGCAGTCTGGAACCGCAAGACCGCTACGGTCGCAGGTTCGAATCCTGCCTCGGGCATGGATGTTTGTGACGTCCTTAGGTTAGTTAGGTTTTACTAGTTCTAAGTTCTAGGGGACTAATGACCTCAGAAGTTGAGTCCCATAGTGCTCAGAGCCATTTTTGAATCACATTTCCGATCCACTAATCCTTCTTTACTGCATCCCTCACTCCCAAACATTGACGAATTCTCACGGAAATTGCGTCGCTATGAAATACTATGTGTTCTAAGACATTTCCTTCTAAATCGAGTAACGTTTCTATGGAAACGACAGGATTTTCTTTTGGGATACGACAATCACATTTCCGATCCACTAATCCTTCTTCACTCCATCCCTCACTCCCACACATTGACGTCCTCACACGGAAATTGTGTCGCTATGAAATACGAGTACTATGTGTTCTAAGACATGTCCTTCTAAATCGAGTAACGTTTCTATGGAAACGACTGGATTTTCTTTTGGGATACGACAGTCACATTTCCGATCCTCTAATCCTTCTTTTTTGCTTCCCTCACTCCCTAACATTGACGAATTCACACGGAAATTGCGTCGCTATGAAATACGTGTACTATGTGTTCTAAATATTTCCTCCTAAATCGAGTAACGTTTCTATGGAGACGACAGGATTTTCTTTTGGGATCCGACAATCTCATTTCCGATCCACTAATCCTTCTTTTATGCATCCCTCACTCCCAAACATTGACGAATTCACACGGAAATTGCGTCGCTATGCAATACTATGTGTTCTAAGACATTTCCTTTTAAATTGAGTAACGTTTCTAGGGAAACGACAGGATTTTCTTTTGGGATACGACAATCACATTTCCGATCCACTAATCCTTCTTTACTGCATCCCTCACTCCCAAACATTGACGAATTCACACGGAAATTGCGTCGCTATGAAATACGAGTACTATGTGTTCTAAGACATTTCCTTCTACGTCGAGTAACGTTTCTATGGAAACGACAGGATTTACTTTTGGGATACGACAATCACATTTCCGATCCACTAATCCTTCTTTACTGCATCCCTCACTCCCACACATTGACGAATTCACACGGAAATTCCGTCGCTATGAAATACGAGTACTATGTGTTCTAAGACATTTCCTTCTAAATCGAGTAACGTTTCTATGGAAACGACAGGATTTTCTTTTGGGATACGACAATCACATTTCCAATCCACTAATCCTTCTTTACTGCATCCCTCACTCCCACACATTGACGAATTCACACGGAAATTGCGTCGCTATGAAATACTATTTGTTCTAAGACATTTCCTTCTAAATCGAGTAACGTTTCTATGGAAACGACAGGATTTTCTTTTGGGATACGACAATCTCATTTCGGTTCCACTAATTCTTCTTTACTGCATCCCTCACTCCCACACATTGACGAATTCACACGGAAATTCCGTCGCTATGAAATACGAGTACTATGTGTTCTAAGACATTTCCTTCTAAATCGAGTAACGTTTCTATGGAAACGACAGGATTTTCTTTTGGGATACGACAATCACATTTCCGATCCACTAATCCTTCTTTACTGCATCCCTCACTCCCAAACATTGACGAATTCACACGGAAATTGCGTCGCCATGAAATACTATGTGTTCTAAGACGTTTCCTTCTAAATCGAGTAACGTTTCTACGGAAACGACAGGATTTTCTTTTGGGATGCGACAATCTCATTTCCGATCCACTAACCCTTCTTTACTGTATCCCTCATTCCCACATATTGACGAATTCACACGGAAATTCCGTCGCTATGAAATACGAGTACTATGTGTTCTAAGACATTTCCTTCTAAATCGAGTAACGTTTCTATGGAAACGACAGAATTTTCTTTTGGGATACGACAATCTCATTTCCGATCCACTAATCCTTCTTTACTCCATCCCTCACTCCCACACATTGACGTACTCACACGGAAACTGTGTCGCTATGAAATACGAGTACTATGTGTTCTGAGACATTTCCTTCTACATCGAGTAGCGTTTCTATGGAAACGACAGGATTTTCTTTTGGGATACGACAATCACATTTCCGATGCACTAATCCTTCTTTACTGCATCCCTCACTCCCACACATTGACGAATTCACACGGAAATTCCGTCGCTATGAAATACGAGTACTATGTGTTCTAAGACATTTCCTTCTAAATCGAGTTACGTTTCTATGGAAACGACAGGATTTTCTTTTGGGATACGACAATCTCATTTCCGATCCACTAATCCTTCTTTACTGCATCCCTCACTCCCACACATTGACGAATTCACACGGAAATTCCGTTGCTATGAAATACGAGTACTATGTGTTCTAAGACATTTCCTTCTAAATCGAGTAACGTTTCTATGGAAACGACAGGATTTTCTTTTGGGATACGACAATCTCATTTCCGATCCACTAATCCTTCTTTACTGCATCCCTCACTCCCAAACATTGACGAATTCACACGGAAATTCCGTTGCTATGAAATACGAGTACTATGTGTTCTAAGACATTTCCTTCTAAATCGAGTAACGTTTCTATGGAAACGACAGGATTTTCTTTTGGGATACGACAATCTCATTTCCGATCCACTAATCCTTCTTTACTCCATCCCTCACTAACACACATTGACGTACTCACACGGAAACTGTGTCGCTATGAAATACGAGTACTATGTGTTCTAAGACATTCCTTCTACATCGAGCAGCGTTTCTATGGAAACGACAGGATTTTCTTTTGGGATACGACAATCACATTTCCGATGCACTAATCCTTCTTTACTGCATCCCTCACTCCCACACATTGACGAATTCACACGGAAATTCCGTCGCTATGAAATACGAGTACTATGTGTTCTAAGACATTTCCTTCTAAATCGAGCTACGTTTCTATGGAAACGACAGGATTTTCTTTTGGGATACGACAATCTCATTTCCGATCCACTAATCCTTCTTTACTGCATCCCTCACTCCCACACATTGACGATTTCACACGGAAATTCCGTTGCTATGAAATACGAGTACTATGTGTTCTAAGACATTTCCTTCTAAATCGAGTAACGTTTCTATGGAAACGACAGGATTTTCTTTTGGAATACGACAATCACATTTCGGATCCACTAATCCTTCTTTACTGCATCCCTCACTAACAAACATTGACGAATTCATACGGAAATTGCGTCGCTATGAAATACTATGTGTTCTAAGACATTTCCTTCTAAATCGAGTAACGTTTCTATGGAAACGACAGGATTTTCTTTTGGGATACGACAATCACATTTCCGATCCACTAATCCTTCTTTACTCCATCCCTCACTCCCAAACATTGACGAATTCACACGGAAATTGCGTCGCTATGAAATACTATGTGTTCTAAGACATTTCCTTCTAAATCGAGTAACGTTTCTATGGAGACGACAGGATTTTCTTTTGGGATACGACAATCACATTTCCGATCAACTAATCCTTCTTTACTGCATCCCTCACTCCCAAACATTGACGAATTCACACGGAAATTGCGTCGCTATGAAATACTATGTGTTCTAAGACATTTCCTTCTAAATCGAGTAACGTTTCTATGGAAACGACAGGATTTTCTTTTGGGAAACGACAATCACATTTCCGATCCACTAATCCGTCTTCACTCCATCCCTCACTCCCACACATTGACGTCCTCACACGGAAATTGTGTCGCTATGAAATACGAGTACTATGTGTTCTAAGACATGTCCTTCTAAATCGAGTAACGTTTCTATGGAAACGACTGGATTTTCTTTTGGGATACGACAGTCACATTTCCGATCCTCTAATCCTTCTTTACTGCTTCCCTCACTCCCTAACATTGACGAATTCACACGGAAATTGCGTCGCTATGAAATACGAGTACTATGTGTTCTAAATATTTCCTCCTAAATCGAGTAACGTTTCTATGGAGACGACAGGATTTTCTTTTGGGATACGACAATCTCATTTCCGATCCACTAATCCTTCTTTTATGCATCCCTCACTCCCAAACATTGACGAATTCACACGGAAATTGCGTCGCTATGAAATACTATGTGTTCTAAGACATTTCCTTTTAAATTGAGTAACGTTTCTATGGAAACGACAGGATTTTCTTTTGGGATACGACAATCACATTTCCGATCCACTAATCCTTCTTTACTGCATCCCTCACTCCCAAACATTGACGAATTCACACGGTAATTGCGTCGCTATGAAATACGAGTACTATGTGTTCTAAGACATTTCCTTCTACGTCGAGTAACGTTTCTATGGAAACGACAGGATTTACTTTTGGGATACGACAATCACATTTCCGATCCACTAATCCTTCTTTACTGCATCCCTCACTCCCACACATTGACGAATTCACACGGAAATTCCGTCGCTATGAAATACGAGTACTATGTGTTCTAAGACATTTTCTTCTAAATCGAGTAACGTTTCTATGGAAACGACAGGATTTTCTTTTGGGATACGACAATCTCATATCCGATCCACTAATCCTTCTTTACTGCATCCCTCACTCCCACACATTGACGAATTCACACGGTAATTGCGTCGCTATGAAATACGAGTACTATGTGTTCTAAGACATTTCCTTCTAAATCGAGTAACGTTTCTATGGAAACGACAGGATTTTCTTTTGGGATACGACAATCTCATTTCCGATCCACTAATCCTTCTTTACTGCATCCCTCACTCCCACACATTGACGAATTCACACGGAAATTGCGTCGCTATGAAATACGAGTACTATGTGTTCTAAGGCATTTCCTTCTAAATCGAGTAACGTTACTAGGGAAACGACAGGATTTTCTTTTGGGATACGACAATCTCATTTCCGATCCACTAATCCTTCTTTACTGCATCCCTCACTCCCACACATTGACGAATTCACACGGAAATTCCGTTGCTATGAAATACGAGTACTATGTGTTCTAAGACATTTCCTTCTAAATCGAGTAACGTTTCTATGGAAACGACAGGATTTTCTTTTGGGATACGACAATCTCATTTCCGATCCACTAATCCTTCTTTACTGCATCCCTCACTCCCAAACATTGACGAATTCACACGGAAATTCCGTTGCTATGAAATACGAGTACTATGTGTTCTAAGACATTTCCTTCTAAATCGAGTAACGTTTCTATGGAAACGACAGGATTTTCTTTTGGGATACGACAATCTCATTTCCGATCCACTAATCCTTCTTTACTGCATCCCTCACTCCCACACATTGACGAATTCACACGGAAATTGCGTCGCTATGAAATACGAGTACTATGTGTTCTAAGACATTTCCTTCTAAATCGAGTAACGTTACTAGGGAAACGACAGGATTTTCTTTTGGGATACGACAATCTCATTTCCGATCCACTAATCCTTCTTTACTGCATCCCTCACTCCCACACATTGACGAATTCACACGGAAATTCCGTTGCTATGAAATACGAGTACTATGTGTTCTAAGACATTTCCTTCTAAATCGAGTAACGTTTCTATGGAAACGACAGGATTTTCTTTTGGGATACGACAATCTCATTTCCGATCCACTAATCCTTCTTTACTGCATCCCTCATTCCCACACATTGACGAATTCACACGGAAATTGCGTCGCTATGAAATACTATTTGTTCTAAGACATTTCCTTCTAAATCGAGTAACGTTTCTATGGAAACGACAGGATTTTCTTTTGGGATACGACAATCTCATTTCCGATCCACTACTCCTTCTTTACTGCATCCCTCACTCCCACACATTGACGAATTCACACGGAAAATCCGTCGCTATGAAATACGAGTACTATGTGTTCTAAGACATTTCCTTCTAAATCAAGTAACGTTTCTATGGAAACGACAGGACATTTTTTTGGGATACGACAATCTCATTTCCGATCCACTAATCCTTCTTTACTCCATCCCTCACTCCCACACATTGACGTACTCACACGGAAACTGTGTCGCTATGAAATACGAGTACTATGTGTTCTGAGACATTTCCTTCTACATCGAGTAGCGTTTCTATGGAAACGACAGGATTTTCTTTTGGGATACGACAATCACATTTCCGATGCACTAATCCTTCTTTACTGCATCCCTCACTCCCACACATTGACGAATTCACACGGAAATTCCGTCGCTATGAAATACGAGTACTATGTGTTCTAAGACATTTCCTTCTAAATCGAGTTACGTTTCTATGGAAACGACAGGATTTTCTTTTGGGATACGACAATCTCATTTCCGATCCACTAATCCTTCTTTACTGCATCCCTCACTCCCACACATTGACGAATTCACACGGAAATTCCGTTGCTATGAAATACGAGTACTATGTGTTCTAAGACATTTCCTTCTAAATCGAGTAACGTTTCTATGGAAACGACAGGATTTTCTTTTGGGATACGACAATTTCATTTCCGATCCACTAATCCTTCTTTACTGCATCCCTCACTCCCAAACATTGACGAATTCACACGGAAATTCCGTTGCTATGAAATACGAGTACTATGTGTTCTAAGACATTTCCTTCTAAATCGAGTAACGTTTCTATGGAAACGACAGGATTTTCTTTTGGGATACGACAATCTCATTTCCGATCCACTAATCCTTCTTTACTCCATCCCTCACTCCCACACATTGACGTACTCACACGGAAACTGTGTCGCTATGAAATACGAGTACTATGTGTTCTAAGACATTCCTTCTACATCGAGTAGCGTTTCTATGGAAACGACAGGATTTTCTTTTGGGATACGACAATCACATTTCCAATGCACTAATCTTTCTTTACTGCATCCCTCACTCCCACACATTGACGAATTCACACGGAAATTCCGTCGCTATGAAATACGAGTACTATGTGTTCTAAGACATTTCCTTCTAAATCGAGCTACGTTTCTATGGAAACGACAGGATTTTCTTTTGGGATACGACAATCTCATTTCCGATCCACTAATCCTTCTTTACTGCATCCCTCACTCCCACACTTTGACGAATTCACACGGAAATTCCGTTGCTATGAAATACGAGTACTATGTGTTCTAAGACATTTCCTTCTAAATCGAGTAACGTTTCTATGGAAACGACAAGATTTTCTTTTGGAATACGACAATCACATTTCGGATCCACTAATCCTTCTTTACTGCATCCCTCACTCCCAAACATTGACGAATTCATACGGAAATTGCGTCGCTATGAAATACTATGTGTTCTAAGACATTTCCTTCTAAATCGAGTAACGTTTCTATGGAAACGACAGGATTTTCTTTTGGGATACGACAATCACATTTCCGATCCACTAATCCTTCTTTACTCCATCCCTCACTCCCAAACATTGACGAATTCACACGGAAATTGCGTCGCTATGAAATACTATGTGTTCTAAGACATTTCCTTCTAAATCGAGTAACGTTTCTATGGAGACGACAGGATTTTCTTTTGGGATACGACAATCACATTTCCGATCAACTAATCCTTCTTTACTGCATCCCTCACTCCCAAACATTGACGAATTCACACGGAAATTGCGTCGCTATGAAATACTATGTGTTCTAAGACATTTCCTTCTAAATCGAGTAACGTTTCTATGGAAACGACAGGATTTTCTTTTGGGATACGACAATCACATTTCCGATCCACTAATCCTTCTTCACTCCATCCCTCACTCCCACACATTGACGTCCTCACATGGAAATTGGTTCGCTATGAAATACGAGTACTATGTGTTCTAAGACATGTCCTTCTAAATCGAGTAACGTTTCTATGGAAACGACTGGATTTTCTTTTGGGATACGACAGTCACATTTCCGATCCTCTAATCCTTCTTTACTGCTTCCCTCACTCCCTAACATTGACGAATTCACACGGAAATAGCGTCGCTATGAAATACGAGTACTATGTGTTCTAAATATTTCCTCCAAAATCGAGTAACGTTTCTATGGAGACGACAGGATTTTCTTTTGGGATACGACAATCTCATTTCCGATCCACTAATCCTTCTTTTATGCATCCCTCACTCCCAAACATTGACGAATTCACACGGAAATTGCGTCGCTATGAAATACTATGTGTTCTAAGACATTTCCTTATAAATCGAGTAACGTTTCTATGGAAACGACAGGATTTTCTTTTGGGATACGACAATCTCATTTCGGTTCCACTAATCCTTCTTTACTGCATCCCTCACTCCCACACATTGACGAATTCACACGGAAATTCCGTCGCTATGAAATACGAGTACTATGTGTTCTAAGACATTTCCTTCTAAATCGAGTAACGTTTCTATGGAAACGACAGGATTTTCTTTTGGGATACGACAATCACATTTCCGATCCACTAATCCTTCTTTACTGCATCCCTCACTCCCAAACATTGACGAATTCACACGGAAATTGCGTCGCCATGAAATACTATGTGTTCTAAGACATTTCCTTCTAAATCGAGTAACGTTTCTACGGAAACGACAGGATTTTCTTTTGGGATGCGACAATCTCATTTCCGATCCACTAACCCTTCTTTACTGTATCCCTCACTCCCACACATTGACGAATTCACACGGAAATTCCGTCGCTATGAAATACGAGTACTATGTGTTCTAAGACATTTCCTTCTAAATCGAGTAACGTTTCTATGGAAACGACAGGATCTTCTTTTGGGATACGACAATCTCATTTCCGATCCACTAATCCTTCTTTACTCCATCCCTCACTCCCACACATTGACGTACTCACACGGAAACTGTGTCGCTATGAAATACGAGTACTATGTGTTCTGAGACATTTCCTTCTACATCGAGTAGCGTTTCTATGGAAACGACAGGATTTTCTTTTGGGATACGACAATCACATTTCCGATGCACTAATCCTTCTTTACTGCATCCCTCACTCCCACACATTGACGAATTCACACGGAAATTCCGTCGCTATGAAATACGAGTACTATGTGTTCTAAGACATTTCCTTCTAAATCGAGTTACGTTTCTATGGAAACGACAGGATTTTCTTTTGGGATACGACAATCTCATTTCCGATCCACTAATCCTTCTTTACTGCATCCCTCACTCCCACACATTGACGAATTCACACGGAAATTCCGTTGCTATGAAATACGAGTACTATGTGTTCTAAGACATTTCCTTCTAAATCGAGTAACGTTTCTATGGAAACGACAGGATTTTCTTTTGGGATACGACAATCTCATTTCCGATCCACTAATCCTTCTTTACTGCATCCCTCACTCCCAAACATTGACGAATTCACACGGAAATTCCGTTGCTATGAAATACGAGTACTATGTGTTCTAAGACATTTCCTTCTAAATCGAGTAACGTTTCTATGGAAAAGACAGGATTTTCTTTTGGGATACGACAATCTCATTTCCGATCCACTAATCCTTCTTTACTCCATCCCTCACTCCCACACATTGACGTACTCACACGGAAACTGTGTCGCTATGAAATACGAGTACTATGTGTTCTAAGACATTCCTTCTACATCGAGTAGCGTTTCTATGGAAACGACAGGATTTTCTTTTGGGATACGACAATCACATTTCCGATGCACTAATCCTTCTTTACTGCATCCCTCACTCCCACACATTGACGAATTCACACGGAAATTCCGTCGCTATGAAATACGAGTACTATGTGTTCTAAGACATTTCCTTCTAAATCGAGCTACGTTTCTATGGAAACGACAGGATTTTCTTTTGGGATACGACAATCTCATTTCCGATCCACTAATCCTTCTGTACTGCATCCCTCACTCCCACACATTGACGAATTCACACGGAAATTCCGTTGCTATGAAATACGAGTACTATGTGTTCTAAGACATTTCCTTCTAAATCGAGTAACGTTTCTATGGAAACGACAGGATTTTCTTTTGGAATACGACAATCACATTTCGGATCCACTAATCCCTCTTTACTGCATCCCTCACTCCCAAACATTGACGAATTCATACGGAAATTGCGTCGCTATGAAATACTATGTGTTCTAAGACATTTCCTTCTAAATCGAGTAACGTTTCTATGGAAACGACAGGATTTTCTTTTGGGATACGACAATCACATTTCCGATCCACTAATCCTTCTTTACTCCATCCCTCACTCCCAAACATTGACGAATTCACACGGAAATTGCGTCGCTATGAAATACTATGTGTTCTAAGACATTTCCTTCTAAATCGAGTAACGTTTCTATGGAGACGGCAGGATTTTCTTTTGGGATACGACAATCACATTTCCAATCCACCAATCCTTCTTCACTCCATCCCTCACTCCCACACATTGACGTCCTCACATGGAAATTGTGTCGCTATGAAATACGAGTACTATGTGTTCTAAGACATGTCCTCCTAAATCGAGTAACGTTTCTATGGAAACGACTGGATTTTCTTTTGGGATACGACAGTCACATTTCCGATCCTCTAATCCTTCTTTACTGCTTCCCTCACTCCCTAACATTGACGAATTCACACGGAAATTGCGTCGCTATGAAATACGAGTACTATGTGTTCTAAATATTTCCTCCTAAATCGAGTAACGTTTCTATGGAGACGACAGGATTTTCTTTTGGGATACGACAATCTCATTTCCGATCCACTAATCCTTCTTTTATGCATCCCTCACTCCCAAACATTGACGAATTCACACGGAAATTGCGTCGCTATGAAATACTATGTGTTCTAAGACATTTCCTTTTAAATTGAGTAACGTTTCTATGGAAACGACAGGATTTTCTTTTGGGATACGACAATCACATTTCCGATCCACTAATCCTTCTTTACTGCATCCCTCACTCCCAAACATTGACGAATTCACACGGAAATTGCGTCGCTATGAAATACGAGTACTATGTGTTCTAAGACATTTCCTTCTACGTCGAGTAACGTTTCTATGGAAACGACAGGATTTACTTTTGGGATACGACAATCACATTTCCGATCCACTAATCCTTCTTTACTGCATCCCTCACTCCCACACATTGACGAATTCACACGGAAATTCCGTCGCTATGAAATACGAGTACTATGTGTTCTAAGACATTTCCTTCTAAATCGAGCAACGTTTCTATGGAAACGACAGGATTTTCTTTTGGGATACGACAATCACATTTCCAATCCACTAATCCTTCTTTACTGCATCCCTCACTCCCACACATTGACGAATTCACACGGAAATTGCGTCGCTATGAAATACTATTTGTTCTAAGACATTTCCTTATAAATCGAGTAACGTTTCTATGGAAACGACAGGATTTTCTTTTGGGATACGACAATCTCATTTCGGTTCCACTAATCCTTCTTTACTGCATCCCTCACTCCCACACATTGACGAATTCACACGGAAATTCCGTCGCTATGAAATACGAGTACTATGTGTTCTAAGACATTTCCTTCTAAATCGAGTAACGTTTCTATGGAAACGACAGGATTTTCTTTTGGGATACGACAATCACATTTCCGATCCACTAATCCTTCTTTACTGCATCCCTCACTCCCAAACATTGACGAATTCACACGGAAATTGCGTCGCCATGAAATACTATGTGTTCTAAGACATTTCCTTCTAAATCGAGTAACGTTTCTACGGAAACGACAGGATTTTCTTTTGGGATGCGACAATCTCATTTCCGATCCACTAACCCTTCTTTACTGTATCCCTCACTCCCACACATTGACGAATTCACACGGAAATTCCGTCGCTATGAAATACGAGTACTATGTGTTCTAAGACATTTCCTTCTAAATCGAGTAACGTTTCTATGGAAACGACAGGATCTTCTTTTGGGATACGACAATCTCATTTCCGATCCACTAATCCTTCTTTACTCCATCCCTCACTCCCACACATTGACGTACTCACACGGAAACTGTGTCGCTATGAAATACGAGTACTATGTGTTCTGAGACATTTCCTTCTACATCGAGTAGCGTTTCTATGGAAACGACAGGATTTTCTTTTGGGATACGACAATCACATTTCCGATGCACTAATCCTTCTTTACTGCATCCCTCACTCCCACACATTGACGAATTCACACGGAAATTCCGTCGCTATGAAATACGAGTACTATGTGTTCTAAGACATTTCCTTCTAAATCGAGTTACGTTTCTATGGAAACGACAGGATTTTCTTTTGGGATACGACAATCTCATTTCCGATCCACTAATCCTTCTTTACTGCATCCCTCACTCCCACACATTGACGAATTCACACGGAAATTCCGTTGCTATGAAATACGAGTACTATGTGTTCTAAGACATTTCCTTCTAAATCGAGTAACGTTTCTATGGAAACGACAGGATTTTCTTTTGGGATACGACAATCTCATTTCCGATCCACTAATCCTTCTTTACTGCATCCCTCACTCCCAAACATTGACGAATTCACACGGAAATACCGTTGCTATGAAATACGAGTACTATGTGTTCTAAGACATTTCCTTCTAAATCGAGTAACGTTTCTATGGAAAAGACAGGATTTTCATTTGGGATACGACAATCTCATTTCCGATCCACTAATCCTTCTTTACTCCATCCCTCACTCCCACACATTGACGTACTCACATGGAAACTGTGTCGCTATGAAATACGAGTACTATGTGTTCTAAGACATTCCTTCTACATCGAGTAGCGTTTCTATGGAAACGACAGGATTTTCTTTTGGGATACGACAATCACATTTCCGATGCACTAATCCTTCTTTACTGCATCCCTCACTCCCACACATTGACGAATTCACACGGAAATTCCGTCGCTATGAAATACGAGTACTATGTGTTCTAAGACATTTCCTTCTAAATCGAGCTACGTTTCTATGGAAACGACAGGATTTTCTTTTGGGATACGACAATCTCATTTCCGATCCACTAATCCTTCTGTACTGCATCCCTCACTCCCACACATTGACGAATTCACACGGAAATTCCGTTGCTATGAAATACGAGTACTATGTGTTCTAAGACATTTCCTTCTAAATCGAGTAACGTTTCTATGGAAACGACAGGATTTTCTTTTGGAATACGACAATCACATTTCGGATCCACTAATCCCTCTTTACTGCATCCCTCACTCCCAAACATTGTCGAATTCATACGGAAATTGCGTCGCTATGAAATACTATGTGTTCTAAGACATTTCCTTCTAAATCGAGTAACGTTTCTATGGAAACGACAGGATTTTCTTTTGGGATACGACAATCACATTTCCGATCCACTAATCCTTCTTTACTCCATCCCTCACTCCCAAACATTGACGAATTCACACGGAAATTGCGTCGCTATGAAATACTATGTGTTCTAAGACATTTCCTTCTAAATCGAGTAACGTTTCTATGGAGACGGCAGGATTTTCTTTTGGGATACGACAATCACATTTCCGATCAACTAATCCTTCTTTACTGCATCCCTCACTCCCAAACATTGACGAATTCACACGGAAATTGCGTCGCTATGAAATACTATGTGTTCTAAGACATTTCCTTCTAAATCGAGTAACGTTTCTATGGAAACGACAGGATTTTCTTTTGTGATACGACAATCACATTTCCGATCCACTAATCCTTCTTTACTGCATCCCTCACTCCCACACATTGACGAATTCACACGGAAATTGCGTCGCTATGAAATTCGAGTACTATGTGTTCTAAGACATTTCCTTCTAAATCGAGTAACGTTTCTATGGAAACGACAGGATTTTCTTTTGGGATACGACAATCACATTTCCGATCCACTAATCCTTCTTTACTGCATCCCTCATTCCCACACATTGACGAATTCACACGGAAATTGCGTCGCTATGAAATACTATTTGTTCTAAGACATTTCCTTCTAAATCGAGTAACGTTTCTATGGAAACGACAGGTTTTTCTTTTGGGATACGACAATCTCATTTCCGATCCACTAATCCTTCTTTACTGCATCCCTCACTCCCACACATTGACGAATTCACACGGAAATTGCGTCGCTATGAAATACTATGTGTTCTAAGACATTTCCTTCTAAATCGAGTAACGTTTCTATGGAAACGACAGGATTTTCTTTTGGGATACGACAATCTCATTTCCGATCCACTAATCCTTCTTTACTGCATCCCTCACTCCCACACATTGACGAATTCACACGGAAAATCCGTCGCTATGAAATACGAGTACTATGTGATCTAAGACATTTCCTTCTAAATCAAGTAACGTTTCTATGGAAACGACAGGACATTTTTTTGGGATACGACAATCTCATTTCCGATCCACTAATCCTTCTTTACTGCATCCCTCACTCCCAAACAATGACAAATTCATACGGAAATTGCGTCGCTATGAATTACTATGCGTTCTATGACTTCTCCTTCTAAATCGAGTATCGTTTCTATGGAAACGACAGGATTTTCTTTTGGGATACGACAATCACATTTCCGATCCACTAATCCTCCTTTACTGCATCCTTCACTCCCAAACATTGACGAATTCACACGGAAATTGCGTCGCTATGAAATACTATGTGTTCTAAGACATTTCCTTCTAAATCGAGTAACGTTTCTATGGAAACGACAGTATTTTCTTTTGGGATACGACAATCACATTTCCGATCCACTAATCCTTCTTCACTCCATCCCTCACTCCCACACATTGACGTACTCACACGGAAATTGTGTCGCTATGAAATACGAGTACTATGTGTTCTAAGACATGTCCTTCTAAATCGAGTAACGTTTCTATGGAAACGACTGGATTTTCTTTTGGGATACGACAGTCACATTTCCGATCCTCTAATCCTTCTTTACTGCATCCCTCACTCCCTAACATTGACGAATTCACACGGAAATTGCGTCGCTATGAAATACGAGTACTATGTGTTCTAAATATTTCCTCCTAAATCGAGTAACGTTTCTATGGAGACGACAGGATTTTCTTTTGGGATACGACAATCTCATTTCCGATCCACTAATCCTTCTTTTATGCATCCCTCACTCCCAAACATTGACGAATTCACACGGAAATTGCGTCGCTAAGAAATACTATGTGTTCTAAGACATTTCCTTTTAAATTGAGTAACGTTTCTATGGAAACGACAGGATTTTCTTTTGGGATACGACAATCACATTTCCGATCCACTAATCCTTCTTTACTGCATCCCTCACTCCCAAACATTGACGAATTCACACGGAAATTGCGTCGCTATGAAATACTATGTGTTCTAAGACATTTCCTTCTACGTCGAGTAACGTTTCTATGGAAACGACAGGATTTACTTTTGGGATACGACAATCACATTTCCGATCCACTAATCCTTCTTTACTGCATCCCTCAGTCCCACACATTGACGAATTCACACGGAAATTCCGTCGCTATGAAATACGAGTACTATGTGTTCTAAGACATTTCCTTCTAAATCGAGTAACGTTTCTATGGAAACGACAGTATTTTCTTTTGGGATACGACAATCACATTTCCGATCCACTTCTTTACTGCATCCCTCACTCCCAAACATTGACCAATTCACACGGAAATTGCGTCGCTATGAAATACTATTTGTTCTAAGACATTTCCTTCTAAATCGAGTAACGTTTCTATGGAAACGACAGGATTTTCTTTTGGGATACGACAATCTCATTTCGGTTCCACTAATCCTTCTTTACTGCGTCCCTCACTCCCACACATTGACGAATTCACACGGAAATTCCGTCGCTATGAAATACGAGTACTATGTGTTCTAAGACATTTCCTTCTAAATCGAGTAACGTTTCTATGGAAACGACAGGATTTTCTTTTGGGATACGACAATCACATTTCCGATCCACTAATCCTTCTTTACTGCATCCCTCACTCCCAAACATTGACGAATTCACACGGAAATTGCGTCGCCATGATATACTATGTGTTCTAAGACACTTCCTTCTAAATCGAGTAACGTTTCTACGGAAACGACAGGATTTTCTTTTAGGATGCGACAATCTCATTTCCGATCCACTAACCCTTCTTTACTGCATCCCTCACTCCCACACATTGACGAATTCACACGGAAATTCCGTCGCTATGAAATACGAGTACTATGTGTTCTAAGACATTTCCTTCTAAATCGAGTAACGTTTCTATGGAAACGACAGGATTTTCTTTTGGGATACGACAATCTCATTTCCGATCCACTAATCCTTCTTTACTCCATCCCTCACTCCCACAAATTGACGTACTCACACGGAAACTGTGTCGCTATGAAATACGAGTACTATGTGTTCTGAGACATTTCCTTCTACATCGAGCAGCGTTTCTATGGAAACGACAGGATTTTCTTTTGGGATACGACAATCACATTTCCGATGCACTAATCCTTCTTTACTGCATCCCTCACTCCCACACATTGACGAATTCACACGGAAATTCCGTCGCTATGAAATACGAGTACTATGTGTTCTAAGACATTTCCTTCTAAATCGAGCTACGTTTCTATGGAAACGACAGGATTTTCTTTTGGGATACGACAATCTCATTTCCGATCCACTAATCCTTCTTTACTGCATCCCTCACTCCCACACATTGACGAATTCACACGGAAATTCCGTTGCTATGAAATACGAGTACTATGTGTTCTAAGACATTTCCTTCTAAATCGAGTAACGTTTCTATGGAAACGACAGGATTTTCTTTTGGGATACGACAATCACATTTCCGATCCACTAATCCTTCTTTACTCCATCCCTCACTCCCAAACATTGACGAATTCACACGGAAATTGCGTCGCTATGAAATACTATGTGTTCTAAGACATTTCCTTCTAAATCGAGTAACGTTTCTATGGAGACGGCAGGATTTTCTTTTGGGATACGACAATCACATTTCCGATCAACTAATCCTTCTTTACTGCATCCCTCACTCCCAAACATTGACGAATTCACACGGAAATTGCGTCGCTATGAAATACTATGTGTTCTAAGACATTTCCTTCTAAATCGAGTAACGTTTCTATGGAAACGACAGGATTTTCTTTTGGGATACGACAATCACATTTCCGATCCACTAATCCTTCTTTACTGCATCCCTCATTCCCACACATTGACGAATTCACACGGAAATTGCGTCGCTATGAAATACTATTTGTTCTAAGACATTTCCTTCTAAATCGAGTAACGTTTCTATGGAAACGACAGGTTTTTCTTTTGGGATACGACAATCTCATTTCCGATCCACTAATCCTTCTTTACTGCATCCCTCACTCCCACACATTGACGAATTCACACGGAAATTGCGTCGCTATGAAATACTATGTGTTCTAAGACATTTCCTTCTAAATCGAGTAACGTTTCTATGGAAACGACAGGATTTTCTTTTGGGATACGACAATCTCATTTCCGATCCACTAATCCTTCTTTACTGCATCCCTCACTCCCACACATTGACGAATTCACACGGAAAATCCGTCGCTATGAAATACGAGTACTATGTGATCTAAGACATTTCCTTCTAAATCAAGTAACGTTTCTATGGAAACGACAGGACATTTTTTTAGGATACGACAATCTCATTTCCGATCCACTAATCCTTCTTTACTGCATCCCTCACTCCCAAACAATGACAAATTCATACGGAAATTGCGTCGCTATGAATTACTATGCGTTCTATGACTTCTCCTTCTAAATCGAGTATCGTTTCTATGGAAACGACAGGATTTTCTTTTGGGATACGACAATCACATTTCCGATCCACTAATCCTCCTTTACTGCATCCTTCACTCCCAAACATTGACGAATTCACACGGAAATTGCGTCGCTATGAAATACTATGTGTTCTAAGACATTTCCTTCTAAATCGAGTAACGTTTCTATGGAAACGACAGTATTTTCTTTTGGGATACGACAATCACATTTCCGATCCACTAATCCTTCTTCACTCCATCCCTCACTCCCACACATTGACGTACTCACACGGAAATTGTGTCGCTATGAAATACGAGTACTATGTGTTCTAAGACATGTCCTTCTAAATCGAGTAACGTTTCTATGGAAACGACTGGATTTTCTTTTGGGATACGACAGTCACATTTCCGATCCTCTAATCCTTCTTTACTGCATCCCTCACTCCCTAACATTGACGAATTCACACGGAAATTGCGTCGCTATGAAATACGAGTACTATGTGTTCTAAATATTTCCTCCTAAATCGAGTAACGTTTCTATGGAGACGACAGGATTTTCTTTTGGGATACGACAATCTCATTTCCGATCCACTAATCCTTCTTTTATGCATCCCTCACTCCCAAACATTGACGAATTCACACGGAAATTGCGTCGCTATGAAATACTATGTGTTCTAAGACATTTCCTTTTAAATTGAGTAACGTTTCTATGGAAACGACAGGATTTTCTTTTGGGATACGACAATCACATTTCCGATCCACTAATCCTCCTTTACTGCATCCTTCACTCCCAAACATTGACGAATTCACACGGAAATTGCGTCGCTATGAAATACTATGTGTTCTAAGACATTTCCTTCTAAATCGAGTAACGTTTCTATGGAAACGACAGTATTTTCTTTTGGGATACGACAATCTCATTTCCGATCCACTAATCCTTCTTTACTGCATCCCTCACTCCCACACATTGACGAATTCACACGGAAATTCCGTTGCTATGAAATACGAGTACTATGTGTTCTAAGACATTTCCTTCTAAATCGAGTAACGTTTCTATGGAAACGACAGGATTTTCTTTTGGGATACGACAATCACATTTCCGATCCACTAATCCTTCTTTACTCCATCCCTCACTCCCAAACATTGACGAATTCACACGGAAATTGCGTCGCTATGAAATACTATGTGTTCTAAGACATTTCCTTCTAAATCGAGTAACGTTTCTATGGAGACGGCAGGATTTTCTTTTGGGATACGACAATCACATTTCCGATCAACTAATCCTTCTTTACTGCATCCCTCACTCCCAAACATTGACGAATTCACACGGAAATTGCGTCGCTATGAAATACTATGTGTTCTAAGACATTTCCTTCTAAATCGAGTAACGTTTCTATGGAAACGACAGGATTTTCTTTTGGGATACGACAATCACATTTCCGATCCACTAATCCTTCTTTACTGCATCCCTCATTCCCACACATTGACGAATTCACACGGAAATTGCGTCGCTATGAAATACTATTTGTTCTAAGACATTTCCTTCTAAATCGAGTAACGTTTCTATGGAAACGACAGGTTTTTCTTTTGGGATACGACAATCTCATTTCCGATCCACTAATCCTTCTTTACTGCATCCCTCACTCCCACACATTGACGAATTCACACGGAAATTGCGTCGCTATGAAATACTATGTGTTCTAAGACATTTCCTTCTAAATCGAGTAACGTTTCTATGGAAACGACAGGATTTTCTTTTGGGATACGACAATCTCATTTCCGATCCACTAATCCTTCTTTACTGCATCCCTCACTCCCACACATTGACGAATTCACACGGAAAATCCGTCGCTATGAAATACGAGTACTATGTGATCTAAGACATTTCCTTCTAAATCAAGTAACGTTTCTATGGAAACGACAGGACATTTTTTTAGGATACGACAATCTCATTTCCGATCCACTAATCCTTCTTTACTGCATCCCTCACTCCCAAACAATGACAAATTCATACGGAAATTGCGTCGCTATGAATTACTATGCGTTCTATGACTTCTCCTTCTAAATCGAGTATCGTTTCTATGGAAACGACAGGATTTTCTTTTGGGATACGACAATCACATTTCCGATCCACTAATCCTCCTTTACTGCATCCTTCACTCCCAAACATTGACGAATTCACACGGAAATTGCGTCGCTATGAAATACTATGTGTTCTAAGACATTTCCTTCTAAATCGAGTAACGTTTCTATGGAAACGACAGTATTTTCTTTTGGGATACGACAATCACATTTCCGATCCACTAATCCTTCTTCACTCCATCCCTCACTCCCACACATTGACGTACTCACACGGAAATTGTGTCGCTATGAAATACGAGTACTATGTGTTCTAAGACATGTCCTTCTAAATCGAGTAACGTTTCTATGGAAACGACTGGATTTTCTTTTGGGATACGACAGTCACATTTCCGATCCTCTAATCCTTCTTTACTGCATCCCTCACTCCCTAACATTGACGAATTCACACGGAAATTGCGTCGCTATGAAATACGAGTACTATGTGTTCTAAATATTTCCTCCTAAATCGAGTAACGTTTCTATGGAGACGACAGGATTTTCTTTTGGGATACGACAATCTCATTTCCGATCCACTAATCCTTCTTTTATGCATCCCTCACTCCCAAACATTGACGAATTCACACGGAAATTGCGTCGCTATGAAATACTATGTGTTCTAAGACATTTCCTTTTAAATTGAGTAACGTTTCTATGGAAACGACAGGATTTTCTTTTGGGATACGACAATCACATTTCCGATCCACTAATCCTTCTTTACTGCATCCCTCACTCCCAAACATTGACGAATTCACACGGAAATTGCGTCGCTATGAAATACTATGTGTTCTAAGACATTTCCTTCTACGTCGAGTAACGTTTCTATGGAAACGACAGGATTTACTTTTGGGATACGACAATCACATTTCCGATCCACTAATCCTTCTTTACTGCATCCCTCACTCCCACACATTGACGAATTCACACGGAAATTCCGTCGCTATGAAATACGAGTACTATGTGTTCTAAGACATTTCCTTCTAAATCGAGTAACGTTTCTATGGAAACGACAGTATTTTCTTTTGGGATACGACAATCACATTTCCGATCCACTTCTTTACTGCATCCCTCACTCCCAAACATTGACCAATTCACACGGAAATTGCGTCGCTATGAAATACTATTTGTTCTAAGACATTTCCTTCTAAATCGAGTAACGTTTCTATGGAAACGACAGGATTTTCTTTTGGGATACGACAATCTCATTTCGGTTCCACTAATCCTTCTTTACTGCGTCCCTCACTCCCACACATTGACGAATTCACACGGAAATTCCGTCGCTATGAAATACGAGTACTATGTGTTCTAAGACATTTCCTTCTAAATCGAGTAACGTTTCTATGGAAACGACAGGATTTTCTTTTGGGATACGACAATCACATTTCCGATCCACTAATCCTTCTTTACTGCATCCCTCACTCCCAAACATTGACGAATTCACACGGAAATTGCGTCGCCATGATATACTATGTGTTCTAAGACACTTCCTTCTAAATCGAGTAACGTTTCTACGGAAACGACAGGATTTTCTTTTAGGATGCGACAATCTCATTTCCGATCCACTAACCCTTCTTTACTGCATCCCTCACTCCCACACATTGACGAATTCACACGGAAATTCCGTCGCTATGAAATACGAGTACTATGTGTTCTAAGACATTTCCTTCTAAATCGAGTAACGTTTCTATGGAAACGACAGGATTTTCTTTTGGGATACGACAATCACATTTCCGATCCACTAAACCTTCTTTACTGCATCCCTCACTCCCAAACATTGACGAATTCACACGGAAATTGCGTCGCCATGATATACTATGCGTTCTAAGACACTTCCTTCTAAATCGAGTAACGTTTCTACGGAAACGACAGGATTTTCTTTTGGGATGCGACAATCTCATTTCCGATCCACTAACCCTTCTTTACTGCATCCCTCACTCCCACACATTGACGAATTCACACGGAAATTCCGTCGCTATGAAATACGAGTACTATGTGTTCTAAGACATTTCCTTCTAAATCGAGTAACGTTTCTATGGAAACGACAGGATTTTCTTTTGGGATACGACAATCTCATTTCCGATCCACTAATCCTTCTTTACTCCATCCCTCACTCCCACACATTGACGTACTCACACGGAAACTGTGTCGCTATGAAATACGAGTACTATGTGTTCTGAGACATTTCCTTCTACATCGAGCAGCGTTTCTATGGAAACGACAGGATTTTCTTTTGGGATACGACAATCACATTTCCGATGCACTAATCCTTCTTTACTGCATCCCTCACTCCCACACATTGACGAATTCACACGGAAATTCCGTCGCTATGAAATACGAGTACTATGTGTTCTAAGACATTTCCTTCTAAATCGAGTTACGTTTCTATGGAAACGACAGGATTTTCTTTTGGGATACGACAATCTCATTTCCGATCCACTAATCCTTCTTTACTGCATCCCTCACTCCCACACATTGACGAATTCACACGGAAATTCCGTTGCTATGAAATACGAGTACTATGTGTTCTAAGACATTTCCTTCTAAATCGAGTAACGTTTCTATGGAAACGACAGGATTTTCTTTTGGGATACGACAATCTCATTTCCGATCCACTAATCCTTCTTTACTGCATCCCTCACTCCCAAACATTGACGAATTCACACGGAAATTCCGTTGCTATGAAATACGAGTACTATGTGTTCTAAGACATTTCCTTATAAATCGAGTAACGTTTCTATGGAAACGACAGGATTTTCTTTTGGGATACGACAATCTCATTTCCGATCCACTAATCCTTCTTTACTCCATTCCTCACTCCCACACATTGACGTACTCACACGGAAACTGTGTCGCTATGAAATACGAGTACTATGTGTTCTAAGACATTCCTTCTACATCGAGTAGCGTTTCTATGGAAACGACAGGATTTTCTTTTGGGATACGACAATCACATTTCCGATGCACTAATCCTTCTTTACTGCATCCCTCACTCCCACACATTGACGAATTCACACGGAAATTCCGTCGCTATGATATACGAGTACTATGTGTTCTAAGACATTTCCTTCTAAATCGAGCTACGTTTCTATGGAAACGACAGGATTTTCTTTTGGGATACGACAATCTCATTTCCGATCCACTAATCCTTCTTTACTGCATCCCTCACTCCCACACATTGACGAATTCACACGGAAATTCCGTTGCTATGAAATACGAGTACTATGTGTTCTAAGACATTTCCTTCTAAATCGAGTAACGTTTCTATGGAAACTACAGGATTTTCTTTTGGAATACGACAATCACATTTCGGATCCACTAATCCTTCTTTACTCCATCCCTCACTCCCAAACATTGACGAATTCACACGGAAATTGCGTCGCTATGAAATACTATGTGTTCTAAGACATTTCCTTCTAAATCGAGTAACGTTTCTATGGAGACGACAGGATTTTCTTTTGGGATACGACAATCACATTTCCGATCAACTAATCCTTCTTTACTGCATCCCTCACTCCCAAACATTGACGAATTCACACGGAAATTGCGTCGCTATGAAATACTATGTGTTCTAAGACATTTCCTTCTAAATCGAGTAACGTTTCTATGGAAACGACAGGATTTTCTTTTGGGATACGACAATCACATTTCCGATCCACTAATCCTTCTTTACTGCATCCCTCACTCCCACACATTGACGAATTCACACGGAAATTGCGTCGCTATGAAATTCGAGTACTATGTGTTCTAAGACATTTCCTTCTAAATCGAGTAACGTTTCTATGGAAACGACAGGATTTTCTTTTGGGATACGACAATCACATTTCCGATCCACTAATCCTTCTTTACTGCATCCCTCACTCCCACACATTGACGAATACACACGGAAATTGCGTCGCTATGAAATACAATTTGTTCTAAGACATTTCCTTCTAAATCGAGTAACGTTTCTATGGAAACGACAGGTTTTTCTTTTGGGATACGACAATCTCATTTCCGATCCACTAATCCTTCTTTACTGCATCCCTCACTCCCACACATTGACGAATTCACACGGAAATTGCGTCGCTATGAAATACTATGTGTTCTAAGACATTTCCTTCTAAATCGAGTAACGTTTCTATGGAAACGACAGGATTTTCTTTTGGGATACGACAATCTCATTTCCGATCCACTAATCCTTCTTTACTGCATCCCTCACTCCCACACATTGACGAATTCACACGGAAATTCCGTCGCTATGAAATACGAGTACTATGTGTTCTAACACATTTCCTTCTAAATCAAGTAACGTTTCTATGGAAACGACAGGACATTTTTTTGGGATACGACAATCTCATTTCCGATCCACTAATCCTTCTTTACTGCATCCCTCACTCCCAAACATTGACAAATTCATACGGAAATTGCGTCGCTATGAATTACTATGCGTTCTATGACTTCTCCTTCTAAATCGAGTATCGTTTCTATGGAAACGACAGGATTTTCTTTTGGGATACGACAATCACATTTCCGATCCACTTATCCTTCTTTACTGCATCCTTCACTCCCAAACATTGACGAATTCACACGGAAATTGCGTCGCTATGAAATACTATGTGTTCTAAGACATTTCCTTCTAAATCGAGTAACGTTTCTATGGAAACGACAGGATTTTCTTTTGGGATACGACAATCACATTTCCGATCCACTAATCCTTCTTCACTCCATCCCTCACTCCCACACATTGACGTACTCACACGGAAATTGTGTCGCTATGAAATACGAGTACTATGTGTTCTAAGACATGTCCTTCTAAATCGAGTAACGTTTCTATGGAAACGACTGGATTTTCTTTTGGGATACGACAGTCACATTTCCGATCCTCTAATCCTTCTTTACTGCATCCCTCACTCCCTAACATTGACGAATTCACACGGAAATTGCGTCGCTATGAAATACGAGTACTATGTGTTCTAAATATTTCCTCCTAAATCGAGTAACGTTTCTATGGAGACGAGAGGATTTTCTTTTGGGATACGACAATCTCATTTCCGATCCACTAATCCTTCTTTACTGCATCCCTCACTCCCAAACATTGACCAATTCACACGGAATTGTGTCGCTATGAAATACTATTTGTTCTAAGACATTTCCTTCTAAATCGAGTAACGTTTCTATGGAAACGACAGGATTTTCTTTTGGGATACGACAATCTCATTTCGGTTCCACTAATCCTTCTTTACTGCATCCCTCACTCCCACACATTGACGAATTCACACGGTAATTCCGTCGCTATGAAATACGAGTACTATGTGTTCTAAGACATTTCCTTCTAAATCGAGTAACGTTTCTATGGAAACGACAGGATTTTCTTTTGGGATACGACAATCACATTTCCGATCCACTAATCCTTCTTTACTGCATCCCTCACTCCCAAACATTGACGAATTCACACGGAAATTGCGTCGCCATGAAATACTATGTGTTCTAAGACACTTCCTTCTAAATCGAGTAACGTTTCTACGGAAACGAGAGGATTTTCTTTTGGGATGCGACAATCTCATTTCCGATCCACTAACCCTTCTTTACTGCATCCCTCACTCCCATACATTGACGAATTCACACGGAAATTCCGTCGCTATGAAATACGAGTACTATGTGTTCTAAGACATTTCCTTCTAAATCGAGTAACGTTTCTATGGAAACGACAGGATTTTCTTTTGGGATACGACAATCACATTTCCGACCCACTAATCCGACTTTACTGCATCCCTCACTCCCAAACATTGACGAATTCACACGGAAATTGCGTCGCTATGAAATACTATGTCTTCTAAGACATTTCCTTCTAAATTGAGTAACGTTTCTATGGAAACGACAGGATTTTCTTTTGGGATACGACAATCTCATTTGCGATCCAGTAATCCTTCTTTACTCCATCCCTCACTCCCACACATTGACGAACTCACACGGAAATTGCGTCGCTATGAAATACGAGTACTATGTGTTCTAAGACATTTCCTTCTAAATCGAGTTACGTTTCTATGGAAACGACAGGATTTTCTTTTGGGATACGACAATCACATTTCCAATCCACTAATCCTTCTTTACTGCATCCCTCACTCCCAAACATTGACGTACTCACACGGAAATTGCGTCGCTATGAAATACTATGTGTTCTAAGACATTTCCTTCTAAATCGAGTAACGTTTCTATGGAAACGACAGGATTTTCTTTTGGGATACGACAATCTCATTTCCGATCCACTAATCCTTCTTTACTCCATCCCTCACTCCCACACATTGACGTACTCACACGGAAACTGTGTCGCTATGAAATACGAGTACTATGTGTTCTAAGACATTTCCTTCTAAATCGAGTAACGTTTCTATGGATACGACAGGATTTTCTTTTGGGATACGACAATCACATTTCCGATCCACTAATCCTTCTTTACTGCATCCCTCACTCGCAAACATTGACGAATTCACACGGAAATTGCGTCGCTATGAAATACTATGTGTTAGAAGACATTTCCTTCTAAATCGAGTAACGTTTCTATGGAAACGACAGGATTTTCTTTTAGGATACAACAATCACTTTTCCGATCCACTAATCCTTCTTTACTGCATCCCTCACTCCCAAACATTGACGAATTCACACGGAAACTTCGTCGCTATGAAATACTATTTGTTCTAAGACATTTCCTTCTAAATCGAGTAACGTTTATATGGAAACGACAGGATTTTCTTTTGAGATACGACAATCTCATTTCCGATCCACTAATCCTTCTTTACTGCATCCCTCACTCCCACACATTGACGAATTCACACGGAAATTCCGTCGCTATGAAATACGAGTACTATGTGTTCTAAGACATTTCCTTCTAAATCGAGTAACGTTTATATGGAAACGACAGGATTTTCTTTTGGGATACGACAATCACATTTCCGATTAACTAATCCTTCTTTACTGCATCCCTCACTCCCAAACATTGACGAATTCACACGGAAATTGCGTCGCTATGAAATACTATGTGTTATAAGACATTTCCTTCTAAATCGAGTAACGTTTCTATGGAAACGACAGGATTTTCTTTTGGGATACGACAATCTCATTTCCGATCCACTAATCCTTCTTTACTGCATCCCTCACTCCCACACATTGACGAATTGACACGGAAATTCTGTCGCTATGAAATACGAGTACTATGTGTTCTAATACATTTCCTTCTAAATCAAGTAACGTTTCTATGGATACGACAGGATTTTCTTTTGGAATACGACAATCTCATTTCCGATCCACTAATCCTTCTTTACTGCATCTCTCACTCCCACACATTGACGAATTCACATGGATATTGCGTCGCTATGAATTACTGTGGGTTGTATGACTTCTCCTTCTAAATCAAGTAACGTTTCTATGGAAACGACAGGACCTTTTTTTGGGATACGACAATCTCATTTCCGATCCACTAATCCTTCTTTACTGCATCCCTCACTCCCAAACATTGACGAATTCATACGGAAATTACGTCGCTATGAATTACAATGGGTTCTATGACTTCTCCTTCTAAATCGAGTAACGTTTCTATGGAAACGACAGGAATTTCTTTTGGGTTACGAGAATCTCATTTCCGATCCACTAATCCTTCTTTACTGCATCCCTCACTCCCACACATTGACGAATTCACACGGAAATTGCGTCGCTATGAAATACGAGTACTATGTGTTCTAAGACAATTCCTTCTAAATCGAGTAACGTTTCTATGGAAACGACAAGATTTTCTTTTGAGATACGACAATCTCATTTCCGATCCACTAATCCTTCTTTACTGCATCCCTCACTCCCACACATTGACGAATTCACACGGAAATTCCGTCGCTATGAAATATAAGTACTATGTGTTCTAAGACATTTCTTTCTACATCGAGTATCGTTTCTATGGAAACGACAGGATTTTCTTTTGGGATACGACAATCACATTTCCGATCCACTAATCCTTCTTTACTGCATCCTTCACTCTCAAACATTGACGAATTCACACGGAAATTGCGTCGCAATGAAATACTATGTGTACTAAGACATTTCCTTCTAAATCGAGTAACGTTTCTATGGAAACGACAGGATTTTCTTTTGGGATACGACAATCTCATTTCCGATCCACTAATCCTTCTTTACTGCATCCCTCACTCCCACACATTGACGAATTCACACGGAAATTCCGTCGCTATGAAATACGAGTAATATGTGTTCTAAGACATTTCCTTCTAAATCGAGTAACGTTTTTATGGAAACGACAGGATTTTCTTTTGGGATACGACAATCACATTTCCGGCCGGCCGAAGTGGCCGTGCGGTTAAAGGCGCTGCAGTCTGGAACCGCAAGACCGCTACGGTCGCAGGTTCGAATCCTGCCTCGGGCATGGATGTTTGTGACGTCCTTAGGTTAGTTAGGTTTAACTAGTTCTAAGTTCTAGGGGACTAATGACCTCAGAAGTTGAGTCCCATAGTGCTCAGAGCCATTTTTGAATCACATTTCCGATCCACTAATCCTTCTTTACTGCATCCCTCACTCCCAAACATTGACGAATTCACACGGAAATTGCGTCGCTATGAAATACTATGTGTTCTAAGACATTTCCTTCTAAATCGAGTAACGTTTCTATGGAAACGACAGGATTTTCTTTTGGGATACGACAATCACATTTCCGATCCACTAATCCTTCTTCACTCCATCCCTCACTCCCACACATTGACGTACTCACACGGAAATTGTGTCGTTATGAAATACGAGTACTATGTGTTCTAAGACATTTCCTTCTAAATCGAGTAACGTTTCTATGGAAACGACTGGATTTTCTTTTGGGATACGACAATCACATTTCCGATCCACTAATCCTTCTTTACTGCATCCCTCACTCCCAAACATTGACGAATTCACACGGAAATTGCGTCGCTATGAAATACGAGTACTATGTGTTCTAAGACATTTCCTTCTAAATCGAGTAACGTTTCTATGGAGACGACAGGATTTTCTTTTGGGATACGACAATCTCATTT
The DNA here is from genome assembly GCF_021461385.2 of Schistocerca piceifrons. NCBI lineage: Eukaryota > Metazoa > Arthropoda > Insecta > Orthoptera > Acrididae > Schistocerca > Schistocerca piceifrons. The sequence goes on along the minus strand of NC_060144.1, from coordinate 599,734,983 downwards.
CCGATCCACTAATCCTTCTTTTATGCATCCCTCACTCCCAAACATTGACGAATTCACACGGAAATTGCGTCGCTATGAAATACTATGTGTTCTAAGACATTTCCTTTTAAATCGAGTAACGTTTCTATGGAAACGACAGGATTTTCTTTTGGGATACGACAATCACATTTCCGATCCACTAACCCTCCTTTACTGCACCCCTCACTCCCACACATTGACGAATTCACACGGAAATTCCGGTCGCTATGAAATACGAGTACTATGTGTTCTAAGACATTTCCTTCTAAATCGAGTAACGTTTCTATGGAAACGACAGGATTTTCTTTTGGGATACGACAATCACATTTCCGATCCTCTAATCCTTCTTTACTGCATCCCTCACTCCCAAACATTGACGAATTCACACGGAAAATGCGTCGCCATGAAATACTATGTGTTCTAAGACATTTCCTTCTAAATCGAGTAACGTTTCTACGGAAACGACAGGATTTTCTTTTGGGATACGACAATCTCATTTCCGATCCACTAATCCTTCTTTACTGCATCCTCACTCCCACACATTGACGAATTCACACGGAAATTCCGTTACTAAGAAATACGAGTACTATGTGTTCTAAGACATTTCCTTCTAAATCGAGTAACGTTTCTATGGAAACGACAGGATTTTCTTTTGGGATACGACAATCACATTTCCGATCCACTAACCCTTCTTTACTGCACCCCTCACTCCCACACATTGACGAATTCACACGGAAATTCCGGTCGCTATGAAATACGAGTACTATGTGTTCTAAGACATTTCCTTCTAAATCGAGTAACGTTTCTATGGAAACGACAGGATTTTCTTTTGGGATACGACAATCACATTTCCGATCCACTAATCCTTCTTTACTGCATCCCTCACTCCCAAACATTGACGAATTCACACGGAAAATGCGTCGCCATGAAATACTATGTGTTCTAAGACATTTCCTTCTAAATCGAGTAACGTTTCTACGGAAACGACAGGATTTTCTTTTGGGATACGACAATCTCATTTCCGATCCACTAATCCTTCTTTACTGCATCCCTCACTCCCACACATTGACGAATTCACACGGAAATTCCGTTACTAAGAAATACGAGTACTATGTGTTCTAAGACATTTTCTTCTAAATCGAGTAACGTTTCTATGGAAACGACAGGATTTTCTTTTGGGATACGACAATCACATTTCCGATCCACTAATCCTTCTTTACTGCATCCCTCACTCCCAAACATTGACGAATTCACACGGAAATTGCGTCGCTATGAAATACTATGTCTTCTAAGAAATTTCCTTCTAAATCGAGTAACGTTTCTATGGAAACGAAAGGATTTTCTTTTGGGATACGACAATCTCATTTCCGATCCACTAATCCTTCTTTACTCCATCCCTCACTCCCACACATTGACGAACTCACACGGAAATTGCGTCGCTATGAAATACGAGTACTATGTGTTCTAAGACATTTCCTTCTAAATCGAGTAACGTTTCTATGGAAACGACAGGATTTTCTTTTGGGATACGACAATCACATTTCCGATCCACTAATCCTTCTTTACTGCATCCCTCACTCCCAAACATTGACGTACGCACACGGAAATTGCGTCGCTATGAAATACTATGTGTTCTAAGACATTTCCTTCTAAATCGAATAACGTTTCTATGGAAACGACAGGATTTTCTTTTGGGATACGACAATCTCATTTCCGATCCACTAATCCTTCTTTACTCCATCCCTCACTCCCACACATTGACGTACTCACACGGAAACTGTGTTGCTATGAAATACGAGTACTATGTGTTCTAAGACATTTCCTTCTAAATCGAGTAACGTTTCTATGGAAACGACAGGATTTTCTTTTGGGATACGACAATCACATTTCCGATCCACTAATCCTTCTTTACTGCATCCCTCACTCCCAAGCATTGACGAATTCACACGGAAATTGCGTCCTATGAAATACTATGTGTTAGAAGACATTTCCTTCTAAATCGTGTAACGTTTCTATGGAAAGGACAGGATTTTCTTTTAGTATACGACAATCACATTTCCGATCCACTAATCCTTCTTTACTGCATCCCTCACTCCCAAACATTGACGATTTCACACGGAAACTTCGTCGCTATGAAATACTATTTGATCTAAGACATTTCCTTCTAAATCGAGTAACGTTTCTATGGAAACGACAGGATTTTCTTTTGGGATACGACAATCTCATTTCCGATCCACTAATCCTTCTTTACTGCATCCCTCACTCCCACACATTGACGAATTCACACGGAAATTCCGTCGCTATGAAATACGGGTACTATGTGTTCTAAGACATTTCCTTCTAAATCGAGTAACGTTTCTATGGAAACGACAGGATTTTCTTTTGGGATACGACAATCACATTTCCGATCCACTAACCCTTCTTTACTGCATCCCTCACTCCCAAACATTTGACGAATTCACACGGAAATTGCGTCGCTATGAAATACTATGTGTTAGAAGACATTTCCTTCTAAATCGAGTAACGTTTCTATGGAAACGACAGGATTTTCTTTTGGGAAACGACAATCTCATTTCCGATACACTAATCCTTCTTTACTGCATCCCTCACTCCCACACATTGACGAATTCACATGGATATTGCGTCGCTATGAATTACTGTGGGTTGTACGACATCTCCTTCTAAATCAAGTAACGTTTCTATGGAAACGACAGGACATTTTTTTGGGATACGACAATCTCATTTCCGATCCACTAATCCTACTTTACTGCATCCCTCACTCCCAAACATTGACGAATTCATACGGAAATTGCGTCGCTATGAATTACTATGGGTTTTATGACTTCTCCTTCTAAATCGAGTAACGTTTCTATGGAAGCGACAGGAATTTCTTTTGGGATACGACAATCTCATTTCCGTTCCACTAATCCTTCTTTACTGCATCCCTCACTCCCACACATTGACGACTTCACACGGAAATTGCGTCGCTATGAAATACGAGTACTATGTGTTCTAAGACAATTCCTTCTAAATCGAGTAACGTTTCTATGGAAACGACAGGATTTTCTTTTGGGATACAACAATCACATTTCCGATCCACTAATCCTTCTTTACTGCATCCCTCACTCGCAAACATTGACGAATTCACACCGAAATTGCGTCGCTATGAAATACTATGTGTTCTAAGACATTTCCTTCTAAATCGAGTAACGTTTCTATGGAAACGACAGGATTTTCTTTTGGGATACGACAATCTCATTTCCGATCCACTAATCCTTCTTTACTGCATCCCTCACTCCCACACATTGACGAATTCACACGGAAATTCCGTGGCTATGAAATACGAGTACTATGTGTTCTAAGACATTTCCTTCTAAATCGAGTAACGTTTCTATGGAAACGACAGGGTTTTCTTTTGGGATACGACAATCACATTTCCGATCCACTAATCCTACTTTACTGCATCCCTCACTCCCACACATTGACGAATTCACACGGAAATTGCGTCGCTATGAATTACTGTGGGTTCTATGACTTCTCCTTCTAAATCAAGTAACGTTTCTATGGAAACGACAGGACATTTTTTTGGGATCCGACAATCTCATTTCCGATCCACTAATCCTTCTTTACTGCATCCCTCACTCCCAAACATTGACGAATTCACACGGAAATTGCGTCGCTATGAATTACTATGGGTTCTATGACTTCTCCTTCTAAATCGAGTAACGTTTCTATGGAAACGACAGGATTTTCTTTTGGGATACGACAACCTCATTTCCGATCCACTAATCCTTCTTTACTGCATCCCTCACTCCCACACATTGACGAATTCACACGGAAATTGCGTCGCTTTGAAATACGAGTACTATGTGTTCTAAGACATTTCCTTCTAAATCGAGTAACGTTTCTATGGAAACGACAGGATTTTCTTTTGGGATACGACAATCTCATTTCTGATCCACTAATCCTTCTTTACTGCATCCCTCACTCCCACACATTGACGAATTCACACGGAAATTGCCTCGCTATGAAATACTATGTGTTCTAAGACATTTCCTTCTAAATCGAGTAACGTTTCTATGGAAACGACAGGATTTTCTTTTGGGATACGACAATCTCATTTCCGATCCACTAATCCTTCTTTACTGCATCCCTCACTCCCACACATTGACGAATTCACACGGAAATTGCGTCGCTATGAAATACGAGTACTATGTGTTCTAAGACATTTCCTTCTAAATCGAGTAACGTTTCTATGGAAACGACAGGATTTTCCTTTGGGATAGGACAATCTCATTTCCGATCCACTAATCCTTCTTTACTGCATCCCTCACTCCCACACATTGACGAATTCACACGGAAATTGCGTCGCTATGAAATACGAGTACTATGTGTTCTAAGACATTTCCTTCTAAATCGAGTAACGTTTCTATGGAAACGACAGGATTTTCTTTTGGGATACGACAATCTCATTTCCGATCCACTAATCTTTCGTTACTGCATCCCTCACTCCCACACATTGACGAATTCACACGGAAATTGCGTCGCTATGAAATACGAGTACTATGTGTTCTAAGACATTTCCTTCTAAATCGAGTAACGTTTCTACGGAAACGACAGGATGTTCTTTTGGAATACGACAATAACATTTCCGATCCACTAATCCTACTTTACTGCATCCCTCACTCCCACACATTGACGAATTCACACGGAAATTGCGTCGCTATGAAATACGAGTACTATGTGTTCTAAGACATTTCCTTCTAAATCGAGAAACGTTTCTATGGAAACGACAGGATTTTCTTTTGGGATACGACAATCTCATTTCCGATCCACTAATCCTTCTTTACTGCATCCCTCACTCCCACACATTGACGAATTCACACGGAAATTGCGTCGCTATGAAATACGAGTACTATGTGTTCTAAGACATTTCCTTCTAAATCGAGTAACGTTTCTATGGAAACGACAGGATTTTCTTTTGGGATAGGACAATCTCATTTCCGATCCACTAATCCTTCTTTACTGCATCCCTCACTCCCACACATTGACGAATTCACACGGAAATTGCGTCGCTATGAAATACGAGTACTATGTGTTCTAAGACATTTCCTTCTAAATCGAGTAACGTTTCTATGGAAACGACAGGATTTTCTTTTGGGATACGACAATCTCATTTCCGATCCACTAATCTTTCGTTACTGCATCCCTCACTCCCACACATTGACGAATTCACACGGAAATTGCGTCGCTATGAAATACGAGTACTATGTGTTCTAAGACATTTCCTTCTAAATCGAGTAACGTTTCTACGGAAACGACAGGATGTTCTTTTGGAATACGACAATAACATTTCCGATCCACTAATCCTACTTTACTGCATCCCTCACTCACACACATTGACGAATTCACACGGAAATTGCGTCGCTATGAAATACGAGTACTATGTGTTCTAAGACATTTCCTTCTAAATCGAGAAACGTTTCTATGGAAACGACAGGATTTTCTTTTGGGATACGACAATCTCATTTCCGATCCACTAATCCTTCTTTACTGCATCCCTCACTCCCACACATTGACGAATTCACACGGAAATTGCGTCGCTATGAAATACGAGTACTATGTGTTCTAAGACATTTCCTTCTAAATCGAGTAACGTTTCTATGGAAACGACAGGATTTTCTTTTGGGTTACGACAATCTCATTTCCAATCCACTAATCTTTCTTTACTGCATCCCTCACTCCCACACATTGACGAATTCACACGGTAATTGCGTCGCTATGAAATACGAGTACTATGTGTTCTAAGACATTTCCTTCTAAATCGAGTAACGTTTCTATGGAAACGACAGGATTTTCTTTTGGAATACGACAATCACATTTCCGATCCACTAATCCTACTTTACTGCATCCTTCACTCCCACACATTGACGAATTCACGCGGAAATTGCGTCGCTATGAAATACGAGTACTATGTGTTCTAAGAGATTTCCTTCTAAATCGAGTAACGTTTCTATGGAAACGACAGGATTTTCTTTTGTGATACGACAATCTCATTTCCGATCCACTAGTCCTTCTTTACTGCATCCCTCACTCCCACACATTGACGAATTCACAAGGAAATTCCGTCGCTATGAAATACTATGTGTTCAAAGACATTTCCTTCTAAATCGAGTAACGTTTCTATGGAAACGACAGGATTTTCTTTTGGGATACGACAATCTCATTTCCGATCCACTAATTCTTCTTTACTGCATCCCTCACTTACAAACATTGACGAATTCACACGGAAATTCCGTCGCTATGAAATACGAGTACTATGTGTTCTAAGACATTTCCTTCTAAATCGAGTAACGTTTCTATGGAAACGACAGGATTTTCTTTTGGGATACGACAATCTCATTTCCGATCCACTAATCCTTCTTTACTGCATCCCTCACTCCCACACATTGACGTACTCACACGGAAATTGTGTCGCTATGAAATACGAGTACTATGTGTTCTAAGACATTTCCTTCTAAATAGAGTAACGTTTCTATGGAAACGACAGGATTTTCTTTTGGGATACGACAATCACATTTCCGATCCACTAATCCTTCTTTACTGCATCCCTCACTCCCACACATTGACGAATTCACACGGAAATTCCGTCGCTATGAATTACTATGGGTTCTATGACTTCTCCTTCTAAATCAAGTAACATTTCTATGGAAACGACAGGACTTTTTTTTGGGATACGACAATCTCATTTCCGATCCACTAATCCTTCTTTACTCCATCCCTCACTCCCAAACATTGACGAATTCACACGGAAATTGCTTCGCTATGAAATACTATGTGTTCTAAGACATTTCCTTCTAAATCGAGTAACGTTTCTATGATAACGACAGGATTTTCTTTGGGATACGACAATCACATTTCCGATCCACTAATCCTTCTTTACTGCATCCCTCACTCCCACACATTGACAAATTCACACGGAAATTGCGTCGCTATGAAATACGAGTACTATGTGTTCTAAGACATTTCCTTCTAAATCGAGTAACGTTTCTATGGAAACGACAGGATTTTCTTTTGGGATACGACAATCTCATTTCCGATCCACTAATCTTTCTTTACTGCATCCCTCACTCCCACACATTGACGAATTCACACGGAAATTACGTCGCTATGAAATACGAGTACTATGTGTTCTAAGACATTTCCTTCTAAATCGAGTAACGTTTCTATGGAAACGACAGGATTTTCTTTTGGAATACGACAATAACATTTCCGATCCACTAATCCTACTTTACTGCATCCCTCACTCCCACCCATTGACGAATTCACACGGAAATTGCGTCGCTATGAAATACGAGTACTATGTGTTCTAAGACATTTCCTTCTAAATCGAGAAACGTTTCTATGGAAACGACAGGATTTTCTTTTGGGATACGACAATCTCATTTCCGATCCACTAATCCTTCTTTACTGCATCCCTCACTCCCACACATTGACGAATTCACACGGAAATTGCGTCGCTATGAAATACGAGTACTATGTGTTCTAAGACATTTCCTTCTAAATCGAGTAACGTTTCAATGGAAACGACAGGATTTTCTTTTGGGTTACGACAATCTCATTTCCGATCCACTAATCTTTCTTTACTACATCCCTCACTCCCACACATTGACGAATTCACACGGAAATTGCGTCGCTATGAAATACGAGTACTATGTGTTCTAAGAGATTTCCTTCTAAATCGAGTAACGTTTCTATGGAAACGACAGGATTTTCTTTTGGAATACGACAATCACATTTCCGATCCACTAATCCTACTTTACTGCATCCCTCACTCCCACACATTGATGAATTCACACGGAAATTGCGTCGCTATGAAATACGAGTACTATGTGTTCTAAGAGATTTCCTTCTAAATCGAGTAACGTTTCTATGGAAACGACAGGATTCTCTTTTGTGATACGACAATCTCATTTCCGATCCACTAATCCTGCTTTACTGCATCCCTCACTCCCACACATTGACGAATTCACACGGAAATTGCGTCGCTATGAAATACGAGTACTATGTATTCTAAGACATTTCCTTCTAAATCGAGTAACGTTTCTATGGAAACGAGAGGATTTTCTTTTGAGATACGACAATCTCATTTCCGATCCACTAATCCTTCTTTACTGCATCCCTCACTCCCACACATTGACGAATTCACACGGAAATTGCGTCGCTATGAAATACGAGTACTATGTGTTCTAAGACATTTCCTTCTAAATCGAGTAACGTTTCTATGGAAACGACAGGATTTTCTTTTGGGATACAACAATCTCATTTCCGATCCACTAATCCTTCTTTACTGCATCCCTCACTCCCACACATTGACGAATTCTCACGGATATTGCGTCGCTATGAAATACGAGTACTATGTGTTCTAAAACATTTCCTTCTAAATCGAGTAACGTTTCTATGGAAACGACAGGATTTTCTTTTGGGATACGACAATCTCATTTCCGATCAACTAATCCTTCTTTACTGCATCCCTCACTCCCACACATTGACGAATTCACACGGAAATTGCGTCGCTATGAAATACGAGTACCATGTGTTCTAAGACATTTCCTTCTAAATCGAGTAACGTTTCTATGGAAACGACAGGATTTTCTTTTGGGATACGACAATCTCATTTCCGATCCACTAATCCTTCTTTACTGCATCCCTCACTCCCACACATTGACGAATTCACACGGAAATTCCGTCGCTATGAAATACTATGTGTTCAAAGACATTTCCTTCTAAATCGAGTAACGTTTCTATGGAAACGACAGGATTTTCTTTTGGGATACGACAATCTCATTTCCGATCCACTAATCCTTCTTTACTGCATCCCTCACTTACAAACATTGACGAATTCACACGGAAATTCCGTGGCTATGAAATACGAGTACTATGTGTTCTAAGACATTTCCTTCTAAATCGAGTAACGTTTCTATGGAAACGACAGGATTCTCTTTTGGGATACGACAATCTCATTTCCGATCCACTAATCCTTCTTTACTGCATACCACACTCCCACACATTGACGTACTCACACGGAAATTGTGTCGCTATGAAATACGAGTACTATGTGTTCTAAGACATTTCCTTCTAAATAGAGTAACGTTTCTATGGAAACGACAGGATTTTCTTTTCGGATACGACAATCACATATCCGATCCACTTATCCTTCTTTACTGCATCCCTCACTCCCACACATTGACGAATTCACGCGGAAATTCCGTCGCTATGAATTACTATGGGTCCTATGACTTCTCCTTCTAAATCAAGCAACATTTCTATGGAAACGACAGGACTTTTTTTTGGGATACGACAATCTCATTTCCGATCCACTAATCCTTCTTTACTCCATCCCTCACTCCCAAACATTGACGAATTCACACGGAAATTGCGTCGCTATGAAATACTATGTGTTCTAAGACATTTCCTTCTAAATCGAGTAACGTTTCTATGGAAACGACAGAATTTCTTTTGGGATACGACATCACATTTCCGATCCACTAATCCTTCTTTACTGCATCCCTCACTCACAAACATTGACGATTTGACACGGAAATTGCGTCGCTATGAAATACGAGTACTATGTGTTCTAAGACATTTCCTTCTAAATCGAGTAACGTTTCTATGGAAACGACAGGACTTTTTTTTGGGATACGACAATCTCATTTTCGATCCACTAATCCTTCTTTACTCATCCCTCACTCCCAAACATTGACGAATTCACACGGAAATTGCGTCGCTATGAAATACGAGTACTATGTGTTCTAAGACATTTCCTTCTAAATCGAGTAACGTTTCTATGGAAACTACAGGATTTTCTTTTGGGATACGACAATCACATTTCCGATCCACTAATCCTTCTTTACTGCATCCCTCACTCCCAAACATTGACGAATTCACATGGAAATTGCGTCGCTATGAAATACTATGTGTTCTAAGACATTTCCTTCTAAATCGAGTAACGTTTCTATGGAAATGACAGGATTATCATTTGGGATACGACAATCTCATTTCCGATCCACTAATCCTTCTTTACCGCATCCCTCACTCCCACACATTGACGAATTCACACGGAAATTGCGTCGCTATGAAATACGAGTACTATGTGTTCTAAGACAATTCCTTCTAAATCGAGTAACGTTTCTACGGAAACGACAGGATTTTCTTTTGGGATACGACAATCTCAATTCCGATCCACTAATCCTTCTTTACTGCATCCCTCACTCCCACACATTGACGAATTCACACGGAAATTACGTCGCTATGAAATACGAGTACTATGTGTTCTAAGACAATTCCTTCTAAATCGAGTAACGTTTCTATGGAAACGACAGGATTATCTTTTTAGATACGACAATCACATTTCCGATCCACTAATCCTTCTTTACTGCATCCCTCACTCCCAAACTTTGACGAATTCACACGGAAATTCCGTCGCTATGAAATACGAGTACTATGTGTTCTAAGACATTTCCTTCTAAATCGAGTAACGTTTCTATGGAAACGACAGGATTTTCTTTTGGGATACGACAATCACATTTCCGATAGACTAATCCTTCTTTACTGCATCCCTCACTCCCAAACATTGACGAATTCACACGGAAATTCCGTCGCTATGAAATACGAGTACTATGTGTTCTAAGACATTTCCTTCTAAATCGAGTAACATTTCTATGGAAACGACAGGATTTTGTTTTGGGATACCACAATCATATTTCCGATCCACTAATCCTCCTTTACTGCAACCCTCACTCCCAAACATTGACGAATTCACACGGAAAATGCGTCGCTATGAAAAACTATGTGTTAGAAGACATTTATTCTAAATCGAGTAACGTTTCTATGGAAACGACAGGTTTTTCTTTTGGGATACGACAATCTCATTTCCGATCCACTAATCCTTCCTTACTGTATCCCTCACTCCCACACATTGACGAATTCACACGGAAATTCGGTCGCTATGAACTACTATGTGTTCTAAGACATTTCCTTCTAAATCGAATAACGTTTCTATGGAAACGACAGGATTTTCTTTTGGGATACGACAATCACATTTCCGATCCACTAATCCTTCTTTACTGCATCCCTCACTCCCAAACATTGGCGAATTCACACGGAAATTCCGTCGCTATGAAATACGAGTACTATGTGTTCTAAGACATTTCCTTCTAAATCGAGTAACATTTCTATGGAAACGACAGGATTTTCTTTTGGGATACGACAATCACATTTCCGATCCACTAATCCTCCTTTACTGCAACCCTCACTCCCAAACATTGACGAATTCACACGGAAATTGCATCGCTATGAAATACTATGTGTTCTAAGACATTTCCTTCTAAATCGAGTAACGTTTCTATGGAAACGACAGGATTTACTTTTGGGATACGACAATCTCATTTCCGATCCACTAATCCTTCTTTACTGCATCCCTCACTCCCACACATTGACGAATTCACACGGAAATTCCGTAGCTATGAAATACGAGTACTATGTGTTCTAAGACATTTCCTTCTAAATCGAGTAACGTTTCTATGGAAACGACAGGATTTTCTTTTGGGATACGACAATCTCATTTCCTATCCACTAATCCTTCCTTACTGCATCCCTCACTCCCAAACATTGTCGAATTCACACGGAAATTCCGTCGCTAAGAAATACGAGTACTATGTGTTCTAAGACATTTCCTTCTAAATCGAGTAACGTTTCTATGGAAACGACAGGATTTTCTTTTGGGATACGACAATCATATTTCCGATCCACTAATCCTTCTTTACTGCATCCCTCACTCCCAAACATTGACGAATTCACACGGAAATTGCGTCGCTATGAAATACTATTTGTTCTAAGACATTTCCTTCTAAATCGAGTAACGTTTCTATGGAAACGACAGGATTTTCTTTTGGGATACGACAATCTCATTTCCGATCCACTAATCCTTCTTTACTGCATCCCTCACTCCCACACATTGACGAATTCACACGGAAATTCCGTCGCTATGAAATACGAGTACTATGTGTTCTAAGACATTTCCTTCTAAATCGAGTAACGTTTCTATGGAAACGACAGGATTTTCTTTTGGGATACGACAATCACATTTCCGATCCACTAATCCTTCTTTACTGCATCCCTCACTCACAAACATTGACGAATTCACAAGGAAATTGCGTCGCTATGAAATACTATGTGTTCTAAGACATTTCCTTCTAAATCGAGTAACGTTTCTATGGAAACGACAGGATTTTCTTTTGGGATACGACAATCTCATTTCCGATCCTCTAATCCTTCATTACTGCATCCATCACTCCTACACATTGACGAATTCACACGGAAATCGCGTCGCTATGAAATACGAGCACTATGTGTTCTAAGACATTTCCTTCTACATCAAGTATCGTTTCTATGGAAACGACAGGATTTTCTTTTCGGATACGACAATCACATTTCCGATCCACTAATCCTTCTTTACTGCATCCCTCACTCCCAAACATTGACGAATTCACACGGAAAATCCGTCGATATGAAATACGAGTTCTATGTGTTCTAAGACATTTCCTTCTAAATCGAGTAACGTCTCTATGGAAACGACAGGATTTTCTTTTGGGATACGACAATCACATTTCCGATCCACTAATCCTTCTTTACTGCATCCCTCACTCCCACACATTGACGAATTCACACGGAAATTCCGTCGCTTTGAATTACTATGGGTTCTATGACTTTTCCTTCTAAATCAAGTAACATTTCTATGGAAACGACAGGACTTTTTTTTGGGATACGACAATCTCATTTCCGATCCACTAATCCTTCTTTACTGCATCCCTCACTCCCAAACATTGACGAATTCACACGGAAATTGCGTCGCTATGAAATACTATGTGTTCTAAGACATTTCCTTCTAAATCGAGTAACGTTTCTATGGAAACGACAGGATTTTCTTTTGGGATACGTCAATCACATTTCCGATCCACTAATCCTTCTTCACTGCATCCCTCACTCCCAAACATTGACGAATTCACACGGAAATTCCGTCGCTATGAAATAAGAGTACTATGTGTTCTAAGACATTTCCTTCTAAATCGAGTAACGTTTGTATGGAAACGACAGGATTTTCTTTTGGGATACGACAATCACATTTCCGATCCACTAATCCTTCTTTACTGCATCCCTCACTCCCAAACATTGACGAATTCACACGGAGATTCCGTCGCTATGAAATACGAGTACTATGTGTTCTAAGATATTTCCTTCTAAATAGAGTAACGTTTCAATGGAAACGACAGGATTTTCTTTTGGGATACGACAATCACATTTCCGATCCACTAATCCTTCTTTACTGCATCCCTCACTCCCACACATTGACGAATTCACACGGAAATTCCGTCGCTTTAAATTACTATGGGTTCTATGACTTCTCCTTCTAAATCAAGTAACATTTCTATGGAAACGACAGGACTTTCTTTTGGGATACGTCAATCACATTTCCGATCCCCTAAGCATTCTTTACTGCATCCCTCACTCCCAAACATTGCCGAATTCACACGGAAATTCCGTCGCTATGAAATGCGAGTACTATGTGTTCTAAGACAATTCCTTCTAAATCGAGTAACGTTTCTATGGAAACGACAGGATTTTGTTTTGGGATACGACAATCACATTTCCGATCCACTAATCCTTCTTTACTGCATCCATCACTCCCACACATTGACGAATTCACACGGGAATTCCGTCGCTATGAATTACTATGGGTTCTATGACTTCTCCTTCTAAATCAAGTAACATTTCTATGGAGACGACAGGACTTTTTTTTGGGATACGACAATCTCATTTCCGATCCACTAGTCCTTCTTTACTGCATCCCTCACTCCCAAACATTGACGAATTCACACGGAAATTCCGTCGCTATGAAATACGAGTACTATGTGTTCTAAGACATTTCCTTCTAAATCGAGTAACATTTCTATGGAAACGACAGGATTTTCTTTTGGGAGACGACAATCACATTTCCGATCCACTAATCCTCCTGTACTGCAACCCTCACTCCCAAACATTGACGAATTCACACGGAAATTGCGTCACTATGAAATACTATGTGTTAGAAGACATTTCCTTCTAAATCGAGTAACGTTTCTATGGGAACGACAGGATTTTCTTTTGGGATACGACAATCTCATTTCCGATCCACTAATCCTTCCTTACTGCATCCCTCACTCCACACATTGACGAATTCACACGGAAATTCCGTCGCTATGAAATACGAGTACTATGTGTTCTAAGACATTTCCTTCTAAATCGAGTAACGTTTCTATGGAAACGACAGGATTTTCTTTTGGGATACGACAATCTCATTTCCGATCCACTAATCCTTCTTTACTGCATCCCTCACTCCCGCACATTGACGAATTCACACGGAAATTGAGTCGCTATGAAATACTATGTGTTCTAAGACATTTCCTTCTAAATAAAGTAACGTTTCTATGGAAACGCCTGGATTTTCTTTTGGGATACGACAATCTCATTTCCGATCCACTAATCCTTCTTTACTGCATCCCTCACTCCCAAACATTGAGGAATTCACACGGAAATTGCGTCGCTATGAAATACTATGTGTTCTAAGACATTTCCTTCTAAATCGAGTAGCGTTTCTATGGAAACGACAGGATTTTCTTTTGGGATACGACAATCTCATTTCCGATCCACTAATCCTTCTTTACTGCATCCCTCACTCCCACACATTAACGAATTCACACGGAAATTGCGTCGCTATGAAATACTATGTGTTCTAAGACATTTAGTTCTAAATCGAGTAACGTTTCTATGGAAACGACAGGATTATCTTTTGGGATACGACAATCTCATTTCCGTCCACTAATCCTTCTTTACTGCATCCCTCACTCCCACACATTGACGAATTCACACGGAAATTGCGTCGCTATGAAATACGAGTACTATGTGTTCTAAGACATTTCCTTCTAAATCGAGTAACGTTTCTATGGAAACGACAGGATTTTCTTTTGGGATACGACAATCACATTTCCGATCCACCAATCCTTCTTTACTGCATCCCTCCTCCCACACATTGACGAATTCACACGGAAATTCCGTCGCTATGAATTACTATGGGTTCTATGACTTCTCCTTCTAAATCAAGTAACATTTCTATGGAAACGACAGGAATATTTTTTGGGATACGACAATCTCATTTCCGATCCACTAATCCTTCTTTACTGCATCCCTCACTCCCAAACATTGACGAATTCACACGGAAATTGCGTCGCTATGAAATACTATGTGTTCTAAGACATTTCCCTCTAAATCGAGTAACGTTTCTATGGAAACGACAGGATTTTCTTTTGGGATACGACAATCACATTTCCGATCCACTAATCCTTCTTTACTGCATTCCTCACTCCCAAACATTGACGAATTCACACGGAAATTGCGTCGCTATGAAAAACTATGTGTTCTAAGACATTTCCTTCTAAATCGGGTAACGTTTCTATGGCAACGACAGGATTTTCTTTTGGGATACGACAATCTCATTTCCGATCCACTAATCCTTCTTTACTGCATCCCTCACTCCCACACATTGACGAATTCACACGGAAATTGCATCGCTATGAAATACGAGCACTATGTGTTCTAAGACATTTCCTTCTAAATCGAGTAACGTTTCTATGGAAACGACAGGATTTTCTTTTGGGATATGACAATCACATTTCCGATCCACTAATCCTTCTATACTGCATCCCTCACTCCCAAACATTGACGAATTTACACGGAAATTCCGTCGCTATGAGATACGAGTACTATGTGATCTAACACATTTCCTTCTAGATCGAGTAACGGTTCTATGGAAACGACAGGATTTTCTTTTGGGATACGACAATCTCATTTCCGATCCACTAATCCTTCTTTACTGCATCCCTCACTCCCACACATTGACGAATTCACACGGAAATTGCGTCGCTATGAAATACTATGTGTTCTAAGACATTTCCTTCTAAATCGAGTAACGTTTCTATGGAAACGACAGGATTTTCTTTTGGGATACGACAATCTCATTTCCGATTCACTAATCCTTCTTTACTGCATCCCTCACTCCCAAACATTGACGAATTCACACGGAAATTGCGTCGGTAAGAATTACTATGTGTTCTAAGACATTTCCTTCTAAATCGAGTAACGTTTCTATGGCAACGACAGGATTTTCTTTTGGGATACGACAATCTCATTTCCGATCCACTAATCCTTCTTTACTGCATCCCTCACTCCCACACATTGACGAATTCACACGGAAATTGCGTCGCTATGAAATACTATGTGTCCTAAGACATTTCCTTCTAAATCGAGTAACGTTTCTATGGAAGCGACAGGATTTTCTTTTGGGATACGACACTCTCATTTCCGATCCACTAATCCTTCTTTACTGCATCCGTCACTCCCACACATTGTCGAATTCACACGGAAATTGCGTCGCTATGAAATACTATGTGTCCTAAGACATTTCCTTCTAAATCGAGTAACCTTTCTATGGAAACGACAGGATTTTCTTTTGGGATACGACACACTCATTTCCGATCCACTAATCCTTCTTTACTGCATCCCTCACTCCCACACATTGACGAATTAACTCGGAAATTGCGTCGCTATGAAATACTATGTGTTCTAAGACATTTAGTTCTAAATCGAGTAACGTTTCTATGGAAACGACAGGATTTTCTTTTGGGATACGACAATCTCATTTCCGTCCACTAATCCTTCTTTACTGCATCCCTCACTCCCATACATTGACGAATTCACACGGAAATTGCGTCGCTATGAAATACGAGTACTATGTGTTCTAAGACATTTCCTTCTAAATCGAGTAACGTTTCTATGGAAACGACAGGATTTTCTTTTGGGATACGACAATCACATTTCCGATCCACTAATCCTTCTTTACTGCATCCCTCCTCCCACACATTGACGAATTCACACGGAAATTCCGTCGCTATGAATTACTATGGGTTCTATGACTTCTCCTTCTAAATCAAGTAACATTTCTATGGAAACGACAGGAATTTTTTTTGGGATACGACAATCTCATTTCCGATCCACTAATCCTTCTTTACTGCATCCCTCACTCCCAAACATTGACGAATTCACACGGAAATTGCGTCGCTATGAAATACTATGTGTTCTAAGACATTTCCTTCTAAATCGAGTAACGTTTCTATGGAAACGACAGGATTTTCTTTTGGGATACGACAATCACATTTCCGATCCACTAATCCTTCTTTACTGCATTCCTCACTCCCAAACATTGACGAATTCACACGGAAATTGCGTCGCTATGAAATACTATGTGTTCTAAGACATTTCCTTCTAAATCGAGTAACGTTTCTATGGAAACGACAGGATTTTCTTTTGGGATACGACAATCTCATTTCCGATCCACTAATCCTTCTTTACTGCATCCCTCACTCCCACACATTGACGAATTCACACGGAAATTGCGTCGCTATGAAGTACGAGTACTATGTGTTCTAAGACATTTCCTTCTAAATCGAGTAACGTTTCTATGGAAACGACAGGATTTTCTTTTGGGATACGACAATCACATTTCCGATCCACTAATCCTTCTTTACTGCATCCCTCACTCCCAAACATTGACGAATTCACATGGAAATTCCGTCGCTATGAAATACGAGTACTATGTGTTGTAAGACATTTCCTTCTAAATCGAGCAACGTTTCTATGGAAACGACAGGATTTTCTTTTGGGATACGACAATCACATTTCCGATCCACTAATCCTTCTTTACTGCATCCCTCACTCCCACACATTGACGAATTCACACGGAAATTCCGTCGCTATGAGTTACTATGGGTTCTATGACTTCTCCTTCTAAATCAAGTAACATTTCTATGGAAACGACAGGACTTTTTTTTGGGATACGACAATCTCATTTCCGATCCACTAATCCTTCTTTACAGCATCCCTCACACCCAAACATTGACGAATTCACACGGAAATTGCGTCGCTATGAAATACGAGTACTATGTGTTCTAAGACATTTACTTCTAAATCGAGTAACGTTTCTATGGAAACGACCGGATTTTCTTTTGGGATACGACAAGCACATTTCCGATCCACTAATCCTTCTTTACTGCATCCCTCACTCCCAAACATTGACGAATTCACACGGAAATTCCGTCGCTATGATATACGAGTACTATGTGTTCTAAGACGATTCCTTCTAAATCGAGTAACGTTTCTATGGAAACGACAGGATTTTCTTTTGGGATACGACAATCTCATTTCCGATCCACTAATCCTTCTTTACTGCATCCCTCACTCCCACACATTGACGAATTCACACGGAAATTGCGTCGCTATGAAATACGAGTACTATGTGTTCTAAGACATTTCCTTCTAAGTCGAGTAACGTTTCTATGGAAACGACAGGATTTTCTTTTGGGATACAACAATCACACTTCCGATCCACTAATCCTTCTTTACTGCATCCCTCACACCCAAACATTGACGAATTCACATGGAAATTCCGTCGCTATGAAATACGAGTACTATGTGTTCTAAGACATTTTCTTCTAAATCGAGTAACGTTTCTATGGAAACGACAGGATTTTCTTTTGGGATACGACAATCTCATATCCGATCCACTAATCCTTCTTTACTTTATCCCTCACTCCCACACATTGACGAATTCACACGGTAATTGCGTCGCTATGAAATACGAGTACTATGTGTTCTAAGACATTTCCTTCTAAATCGAGTAACGTTTCTATGGAAACGACAGGATTTTCTTTTGGGATACGACAATCTCATTTCCGATCCACTAATCCTTCTTTACTGCATCCCTCACTCCCACACATTGACGAATTCACACGGAAATTGCGTCGCTATGAAATACGAGTACTATGTGTTCTAAGACATTTCCTTCTAAATCGAGTAACGTTACTAGGGAAACGACAGGATTTTCTTTTGGGATACGACAATCACATTTCCGATCCACTAATCCTTCTTTACTGCATCCCTCACTCCCACAGATTGACGAATTCACACGGAAATTCCGTCGCTATGAATTACTATGGGTTCTATGACTTCTCCTTCTAAATCAAGTAACATTTCTATGGAAACGACAGGACTTTTTTTTGGGATACGACAATCTCATTTCCGATCCACTAATCCTTTTTTACTGCATCCCTCACTCCCAAACATTGACGAATTCACACGGAAATTGCGTCGCTATGAAATGCTATGTGTTCTAAGACATTTCCTTCTAAATCGAGTAACGTTTCTATGGAAGAGACAGGATTTTCTTTTGGGATACGACAATCACATTTCCAATCCACTAATCCTTCTTTACTGCATCCCTCACTCCCAAACATTGACGAATTCACACGGAAATTCCGTCGCTATGAAATACGAGTACTATGTGTTCTAAGATATTTCCTTCTAAATCGAGTAACGTTTCTATGGAAACGACAGGATTTTCTTTTGGGATACGACAATCACATTTCCGATCCACTAATCCTTCTTTACTGCATCCCTCACTCCCACACATTGACGAACTCACACGGAAATTGCGTCGCTATGAAATACGAGTACTATGTGTTCTAAGACATTTCCTTCTAAATCGAGTAACGTTTCTATGGAAACGACAGGATTTTCTTTTGCGATACGATAATCACATTTCCGATCCACTAATCCTTCTTTACTGCATCCCTCACTCCCAAACATTGACGAATTCACACGGAAATTCCGCCGCTATGAAATACGAGTACTATGTGTTCTAAGACATTTCCTTCTAAATCGAGTAACGTTTCTATGGAAACGACAGGATTTTCTTTTGGGATAAGACAATCACATTTCCGATCCACTAATCCTTCATTACTGCATCCCTCACTCCCACACATTGATGAATTCACACGGAAATTCCGTCGCTATGAATTACTATGGGTTCTATGACTTCTCCTTCTAAATCAAGTAACATTTCTATGGAAACGACAGGACTTTTTTTTGGGATACGACAATCTCATTTCCGAACTACTAATCCTTCTTTACTGCATCCCTCACTCCCTAATATTCACAAATTCACGCGGAAATTGCGTCGCTTTGAAATACTATGTGTTCTAAGACATTTCCTTCTAAATCGAGTAACGTTTCTATGGAAACGACAGGACTTTCTTTTGGGATACGACAATCACATTTCCGATCCACTAATCCTTCTTTACTGCATCCCTCACTCCCAAACATTGACGAATTCACACGGAAATTCCGTCGCTATGAAATACGAGTACATTGTGTTGTAAGACATTTCCTTCTAAATCGAGTAACGTTTCTATGGAAACGACAGGATTTTCTTTTGGGATACGACAATCACATTTCCGAACCACTAATCCTTCTTTACTGCATCCCTCACTCCCACACATTGACGAATTCACACGGAAATTCCGTCGCTATGAATTACTATGGGTTCTATGACTTCTCCTTCTAAATCAAGTAACATTTCTATGGAAACGACAGGACTTTTTTTTGGGAGACGACAATCTCATTTCCGATCCACTAATCCTTCTTTACTGCATCCCTCACTCCAAAACATTGACGAATTCACAAGGAAATTGCGTCGCTATGAAATACTATGTGTTCTAAGACATTTCCTTCTAAATCGAGTAACGTTTCTATGGAAACGACAGGATTTTCTGTTGGGATACGACAATCTCATTTCCGATCCACTAATCCTTCTTTACTGCATCCCTCACTCCCAAACATTGACGAATTCACACGGAAATTGCGTCGCTATGAAATACGAGCACTATGTGTTGTAAGACATTTCCTTCTAAATCGAGTAACGTTTCTATGGAAACGACCGGATTTTCTTTTGGGATACGACAATCACATTTCCGATCCACTAATCCTTCTTTACTGCACCCCTCACTCCCAAACATTGACGAATTCACACGGAAATTACGTCGCTACGAAATAAGAGTACTATGTGTTCTAAGACATTTCCTTCTAAATCGAGTAACGTTTCTATGGAAACGACAAGATTTTCTTTTGGGATACGACAATCTCATTTCCGATCCACTAATCCTTCTTTACTGCATCCCTCACTCCCACACATTGACGAATTCACACGGAAATTGCCTCGCTATGAAATACTATGTGTTCTAAGACATTTCCTTCTAAATCGAGTAACGTTTCTATGGAAACGACTGGATTTTCTTTTGGGATACGACGATCACAATTCCGATCCACTAATCCTTCTTTACTGCATCCCACACTCCCAAACATTGACGAATTCACACGGAAATTGCGTCGCTATGAAATACTATGTGTTCTAAGACATTTCGTTCTAAATCGAGTAACGTTTCTATGGAAACGACAGGATTTGCTTTTGGGATACGACAATCACATTTCCAATCCACTAATCCTTCTTTACTGCATCCCTCACTCCCAAACATTGACGAATTCACACGGAAATTACGTCGCTACGAAATAAGAGTACTATGTGTTCTAAGACATTTCTTTCTAAA
This sequence comes from Schistocerca piceifrons, assembly GCF_021461385.2. Classification (NCBI taxonomy): domain Eukaryota; kingdom Metazoa; phylum Arthropoda; class Insecta; order Orthoptera; family Acrididae; genus Schistocerca; species Schistocerca piceifrons. Next base: position 599,713,375 of record NC_060144.1, on the reverse strand, counting down.
TCGAGTAACGTTTCTATGGAAACGACAAGATTATCTTTTGGGATACGACAATCTCATTTCCGATCCACTAATCCTTCTTTACTGCATTCCTCACTCCCAAACATTGACGAATTCACACGAAATTGCGTCGCTATGAAATACTATGTGTTCTAAGACATTTCCTTCTAAATCGAGTAACGTTTCTATGGAAACGACAGGATTTTCTTTTGGGATACGACAATCTCATTTCCGATCCACTAATCCTTCTTTATTGCATCCCTCACTCCCAAACATTGACGAATTCACACGGAAATTGCGTCGCTATGAAATACGAGCACTATGTGTTCTAAGACATTTCCTTCTAAATCGAGTAACGTTTCTATGGAAACGACAGGATTTTCTTTTGGGATACGACAATCACATTTCCGATCCACTAATCCTTCTTTACTGCATCCCTCACTCCCAAACATTGACGAATTCACACGGAAATTACGTCGCTACGAAATAAGAGTACTATGTGTTCTAAGACATTTCCTTCTAAATCGAGTAACGTTTCTATGGAAACGACAAGATTTTCTTTTGGGATACGACATTCTCATTTCCGATCCACTAATCCTTCTTTACTGCATCCCTCACTCCCAAACATTGACGAATTCACACGGAAATTCCGTCGCTATGAAATACGAGTTCTATGTGTTTTAAGACATTTCCTTCTAAATCGAGTAACGTTTCTATGGAAACGACAGGATTTTCTTTTGGGATACGACAATCACATTTCCGATCTACTAATCCCTCTTTACTGCATCCCTCACTCCCACACATTGACGAATTCACACGGAAATTGCGTCGCTATGAAATACGAGTACTATGTGTTCTAAGACATTTCCTTCCAAATCGAGTAACGTTTCTTTGGAAACGACAGGATTTTCTTTTGGGATACGACAATCACATTTCCGATCCACAAATCCTTCTTTACTGCATCCCTCACCCCCACACATTGACGAATTCACACGGAAATTCCGTCGCTATGACATACGAGTACTATGTGTTTTAAGACATTTCCTTCTAAATCGAGTAACGTTTCTATGGAAACGACAGGATTTTCTTTTGGGATACGACAATCACATTTCTGATCTACTAATCCCTCTTTACTGCATCCCTCACTCCCACACATTGACGAATTCACACGGAAATTGCGTCGCTATGAAATACGAGTAATATGTGTTAGAAGACATTTCCTTCTAAATCGAGTAACGTTTCTATGGAAACGACAGGATTTTCTTTTGGGATACGACAATCACATTACCGATCCACTAATCCTTCTTTACTGCATCCCTCACTCCCAAACATTGACGGATTCACACGGAAATTGCGTCGCTATGAAATACTATGTGTTCTAAGACATTTCCTTCTAAATCGAGTAACGTTTCTATGGAAACGACAGAATTTTCTTTTGGGATACGATAATCACAATTCCGATCCACTAATCCTTCTTTACTGCATCCCTCACTCCAAACATTGACGAATTCACACGGACATTGCGTCGCTATGAAATACTATGTGCTCTAAGACATTTCCTTCTAAATCGAGTAACGTTTCTATGGAAACGACAGGATTTGCTTTTGGGATACGACAATCTCATTTCCGATCCACTAATCCTTCTTTACTGCATCCCTCACTCCCAAACATTGACGAATTCACACGGAAATTCCGTCGCTATGAAATACGAGTACTATGTGTTTTAAGAGATCTCTTTCTAAATCGAGTAACGTTTCTATGGAAACGACAGGATTTTCTTTTGGGATACGACAATCACATTTCCGATCTACTAATCCTTCTTTACTGCATCCCTCACTCCCACACATTGACGAATTCACATGGAAATTGCGTCGCTTTGAAATACGAGTACTATGTGTTGTAAGACATTTCCTTCTAAATCGAGTAACGTTTCTATGGAAACGACAGGATTTTCTTTTGGGATAAGACAATCACATTTCCGATCCACTATTCCTTCTTTACTGCATCCCTCACTCCCACACATTGACGAATTCACACGGAAATTGCGTCGCTATGAAATACGAGTACTATGTGTTAGAAGACATTTCCTTCTAAATCGAGTAACGTTTCTATGGAAACGACAGGATTTTCTTTTGGGATACGACAATAACATTTCCGATCCACTTATCCTTCTTTACTGCATCCCTCACTCCCAAACATTGACGAATTCACACGGAAATTGCGTCGCTATGAAATACGAGTACTATGTGATCTAAGACATTTCTTTCTAAATCGAGTAACGTTTCTATGGAAACGACAGGATTTTCTTTTGGGATACGACAATCTCATTTCCGATCCACTAATCCTTCTTTACTGCATCCCTCACTCCCACACATTGACGAATTCACACGGAAATTGCGTCGCTATGAATTACGAGTTCTATGTGTTAGAAGACATTTCCTTCTAAATCGAGTAACGTTTCTATGGAAACGACAGGATTTTCTTTTGGGATACGACAATCACATTTCCGATCCACTAATCCTTCTTTACTGCATCCCTCACTCCCACACATTGACGAATTCACACGGAAATTGTGTCGCTATGAAATACGAGTACTATGTGTTAAAAGACATTTCCTTCTAAATCGAGTAACGTTTCTATGGAAACGACAGGATTTTCTTTTGGGATACGACAATCACATTTCCGATCCACTAATCCTTCTATACTGCATCCCTCACTCCCACACATTGACGATTTCACACGGAAATTGCGTCGCTATGAAATACGAGTACTATGTGTTCTAAGACATTTCCTTCTAAATCGAGTAAAGTTTCTATGGACACGACAGGATTTTCTTTTGGGATACGACAATCACATTTCCGATCCACTAATCATTCCTTACTGCATCCCTCACTCCCAAACATTGACGAATTCACACGGAAATTGCGTCGCTATGAAATACTATGTGTTCTAAGACATTTCCTTCTAAATCGAGTAACGTTTCTATGGAAACGACCGGATTTTCTTTTGGGATACGACAATCACAATTCCGATCCACTAATCCTTCTTTACTGCATCCCTCACTCCAAACATTGACGAATTCACACGGAAATTGCGTCGCTATGAAATACGAGTACTATGTGTTCTAAGACATTTCCTTCTAAATCGAGTAACGTTTCTATGGAAACGACAGGATTTTCTTTTGGGATACGACAATCACATTTCCGATCCACTATTCCTTCTTTACTGCATCCCTCACTCCCACACATTGACGAATTCACACGGAAATTACGTCGCTATGAAATACGAGTACTATGTGTTAGAAGACATTTCCTTCTAAATCGAGTAACGTATCTATGGAAACGACAGGATTTTCTTTTGGGATACGAAAATAACATTTCCGATCCACTAATCCTTCTTTACTGCATCCCTCACTCCCAAACATTGACGAATTCACACGGAAATTGCGTCGCTATGAAATACGAGTACTATGTGTTCTAAGACATTTCCTTCTAAATCGAGTAACGTTTCTATGGAAACGACAGGATTTTCTTTTGGGATACGACAATCACATTTCCGATCCACTAATCCTTCTTTACTGCATCCCTCACTCTCACACATTGACGAATTCACACGGAAATTGCGTCGCTATGAAATACGAGTTCTATGTGTTAGAAGACATTTCCATCTAAATCGAGTAACGTTTCTATGGAAACGACAGGATTTTCTTTTGGGATACGACAATCACATTTCCGATCCACTAATCCTTCTTTACTGCATCCCTCACTCCCACACTTTGACGAATTCACACGGAAATTGTGTCGCTATGAAATACGAGTACTATGTGTTAGAAGACATTTCCTTCTAAATCGAGTAACGTTTCTATGGAAACGAGAGGATTTTCTTTTGGGATACGACAATCACATTTCTGATCCACTAATCCTTCTTTACTGCACCCCTCACTCCCACACATTGACGAATTCACACGGAAATTGCGTCGCTATGAAATACGAGTACTATGTGTTCTAAGACATTTCCTTCTAAAACGAGTAACGTTTCTATGGACACGACAGGATTTTTTTTGGGATACGACAATCACATTTCCGATCCACTAATCCTTCTTTACTGCATCCTTCACTCCCACACATTGACGAATTCACACGGAAATTGCGTCGCTATGAAATACGAGTACTATGTGTTAGAAGACATTTCCTTCTAAATCGAGTAACGTTTCTATGGAACCGACAGGATTTTCTTTTGGGATACGACAATCACATTTCCGATCCACTAATCCTTCTTTACTGCATCCCTCACTCCCACACATTGACGAATTCACACGGAAATTGCGTCGCTATGAAATACGAGTACTATGTGTTAGAAGACATTTCCTTCTAAATCGAGTAACGTTTCTATGGAAACGACAGGATTTTCTTTTGGGATACGACAATCACATTTCCGATCCACTAATCCTTCTTTACTGCATCCCTCACTCCCACACATTGACGAATTCACACGGAAATTGCGTCGCTATGAAATACGAGTACTATGTGTTCTAAGACATTTCCTTCTAAATCGAGTAACGTTTCTATGGAAACGACAGGATTTTCTTTTGGGATACGACAATCACATTTCCGATCCACTAATCCTTCTTTACTGCATCCCTCACTCCCACACACTGCCGAATTCACACGGAAATTGCGTCGCTATGAAATACGAGTACTATGTCTTAGAAGACATTTCCTTCTAAATCGAGTAACGTTTCTATGGAAACGACAGGATTTTCTTTTGGGATACGACAATCACATTTCCGGTCCACTAATCCTTCTTTACTGCATCCCTCACTCCGAAACATTGACGAATTCACACGGAAATTGCGTCGCTATGAAATACGAGTACTATGTGTTCTAAGACATTTCCTTCCAAATCGAGTAACGTTTCTACGGACACGACAGGATTTTCTTTTGGGATACGGCAATCACATTTCCGATCCACTAATCCTTCTTTACTGCATCCCTCACTCCCACACATTGACGAATTCACACGGAAATTGCGTCGCTATGAAATACGAGTACTTTGTGTTAGAAGACATTTCCTTCTAAATCGAGTAACGTTTCTATGGAAACGACAGGATTTTCTGTTGGGATACGACAATCACATTTCCGATGCACTAATCCTTCTTTACTGCATCATTCACTCCCAAACATTGACGAATTCACACGGAAATTGCGTCGCTATGAAATACTATGTGTTCTAAGACATTTCCTTCTACATCGAGTAACGTTTCTATGGAAACGACAGGATTTTCTTTTGGGATACGACAATCTCATTTCCGATCCACTAATCCTTCTTTACTGCATCCCTCACTCCCAAACATTGACGAATTCACACGGAAATTGCGTCGCTATGAAATACGAGTACTATGTGTTCTAAGACATTTCCATCTAAATCGAGTAACGTTTCTATGGAAACGACAGGATTTTCTTTTGTGATACGACAATCTCATTTCCGATCCACTAATCCTCCTTTACTGCATCCCTCACTCCCACACATTGACGAATTCACACGGAAATTGCGTCGCTATGAAATACGAGTACTATGTGTTAGAAGACATTTCCTTCTAAATCGAGTAACGTTTCTATGGAAACGACAGGATTTTCTTTTGGAATACGACAATCACATTTCCGATCCACTAATCCTTCTTTCCTGCATCCCTCACTCCCAAACATTGACGAATTCACACGGAAATTGCGTCGCTATGAAATACGAGTACTATGTGTTAGAAGACATTTCCTTCTAAATCGAGTAACGTTTCTGTGGAAACGACAGGATTTTCTTTTGGGATACGACAATCACATTTCCGGTCCCCTAATCCTTCTTTACTGCATCCCTCACTCCCACACATTGACGAATTCACACGGAAATTGCGTCGCTATGAAATACGAGTACTATGTGTTAGAAGACATTTCCTTCTAAAGCGAGTAACGTTTCTATGGAAACGACAGGATTTTCTTTTGGGATACGACAATCACATTTCCGATCCACTAATCCTTCTTTACTGCATCCCTCACTCCCACACATTGACGAATTCACACGGAAATTGCGTCGCTATGAAATACGAGTACTTTGTGTTAGAAGACATTTCCTTCTAAATCGAGTAACGTTTCTATTGAAACGACAGGATTTTATTTTGGGATTCGACAATCACATTTCCGATCCACTAATCCTTCTTTACTGCATCCCTCACTCCCACACATTGACGAATTCACACGGAAATTGCGTCGCTATGAAATACGAGTACTATGTGTTAGAAGACATTTCCTTCTAAATCGAGTAACGTTTCTATGGAAACGACAGGATTTTCTTTTGGGATACGACAACCACATTTCCGATCCACTAATCCTTCTTTACTGCATCCCTCACACCCACACATTGACGATTTCACACGGAAATTCCGTCGCTATGAAATACGAGTACTATGTGTTCTAAGACATTTCCTTCTAAATCGAGTAACGTTTCTATGGAATCGACAGGATTTTCTTTTGGGATACGACTATCACGTTTCCGATCCACTAATCCTTCTTTACTGCATCCCTCACTCCCAAAAATTGACGAATTCACACGGAAAGTGCGTCGCTATGAAATACGAGTACTATGTGTTCTAAGACATTTCCTTCTAAATCGAGTAACGTTTCTATGGAAACGACAGGATTTTCTTTTGGGATACGACAATCACATTTCCGATCCACTAATCCTTCTTTACTGCATCCCTCACTCCCACACACTGCCGAATTCACACGGAAATTGCGTCGCTATGAAATACGAGTACTATGTCTTAGAAGACATTTCCTTCTAAATCGAGTAACGTTTCTATGGAAACGACAGGATTTTCTGTTGGGATACGACAATCACATTTCCGATGCACTAATCCTTCTTTACTGCATCATTCACTCCCAAACATTGACGAATTCACACGGAAATTGCGTCGCTATGAAATACTATGTGTTCTAAGACATTTCCTTCTGCATCGAGTAACGTTTCTATGGAAACGAGAGGATTTTCTTTTGGGATACGACAATCTCATTTCCGATCCACTAATCCTTCTTTACTGCATCCCTCACTCCCAAACATTGACGAATTCACACGGAAATTGCGTCGCTATGAAATACGAGTACTATGTGTTCTAAGACATTTCCTTCTAAATCGAGTAACGTTTCTATGGAAACGACAGGATTTTCTTTTGGGATACGACAATCTCATTTCCGATCCACTAATCCTCCTTTACTGCATCCCTCACTCCCACACATTGACGAATTCACACGGAAATTGCGTCGCTATGAAATACGAGTACTATGTGTTAGAAGACATTTCCTTCTAAATCGAGTAACGTATCTATGGAAACGACAGGATTTTCTTTTGGAATACGACAATCACATTTCCGATACACTAATCCTTCTTTCCTGCATCCCTCACTCCCAAACATTGACGAATTCACACGGAAATTGCGTCGCTATGAAATACGAGTACTATGTGTTAGAAGACATTTCCTTCTGAATCGAGTAACGTTTCTATGGAAACGACAGGAATTTCTTTTGCGATACGACAATCACATTTCCGATCCACTAATCCTTCTTTACTGCATCCCTCACTCCCACACATTGCCGAATTCACACGGAAATTGCGTCGCTATGAAATACGAGTACTATGTGTTAGAAGACATTTCCTTCTAAATCGAGTAACGTTTCTGTGGAAACGACAGGATTTTCTTTTGGGATACGACAATCACATTTCCGGTCCCCTAATCCTTCTTTACTGCATCCCTCACTCCCACACATTGACGAATTCACACGGAAATTGCGTCGCTACGAAATACGAGTACTATGTGTTAGAAGACATTTCCTTCTAAATCGAGTAACGTTTCTATGGAAACGACAGGATTTTCTTTTGGGATACGACAATCACATTTCCGATCCACTAATCCTTCTTTACTGCATCCCTCACTCCCACACATTGACGAATTCACACGGAAATTGCGTCGCTATGAAATACGAGTACTATGTGTTAGAAGACATTTCCTTCTAAATCGAGTAACGTTTCTATTGAAAATACAGGATTTTATTTTGGGATTCGACAATCACATTTCCGATCCACTAATCCTTCTTTACTGCATCCCTCACTCCCACACATTGACGAATTCACACGGAAATTGCGTCGCTATGAAATACGAGTACTATGTGTTAGAAGACATTTCCTTCTAAATCGAGTAACGTTTCTGTGGAAACGACAGGATTTTCTTTTGGGATACGACAATCACATTTCCGGTCCCCTAATCCTTCTTTACTGCATCCCTCACTCCCACACATTGACGAATTCACACGGAAATTGCGTCGCTATGAAATACGAGTACTATGTGTTAGAAGACATTTCCTTCTAAATCGAGTAACGTTTCTATGGAAACGACAGGATTTTCTTTTGGGATACGACAATCACATTTCCGATCCACTAATCCTTCTTTACTGCATCCCTCACTCCCACACATTGACGAATTCACACGGAAATTGCGTCGCTATGAAATACGAGTACTTTGTGTTAGAAGACATTTCCTTCTAAATCGAGTAACGTTTCTATTGAAACGACAGGATTTTATTTTGGGATTCGACAATCACATTTCCGATCCACTAATCCTTCTTTACTGCATCCCTCACTCCCACACATTGACGAATTCACACGGAAATTGCGTCGCTATGAAATACGAGTACTATGTGTTAGAAGACATTTCCTTCTAAATCGAGTAACGTTTCTATGGAAACGACAGGATTTTCTTTTGGGATACGACAACCACATTTCCGATCCACTAATCCTTCTTTACTGCATCCCTCACACCCACACATTGACGATTTCACACGGAAATTCCGTCGCTAAGAAATACGAGTACTATGTGTTCTAAGACATTTCCTTCTAAATCGAGTAACGTTTCTATGGAATCGACAGGATTTTCTTTTGGGATACGACTATCACATTTCCGATCCACTAATCCTTCTTTACTGCATCTCTCACTCCCAAACATTAACGAATTCACACGGAAATTGCGTCGCTATGAAATACGAGTACTATGTGTTCTAAGACATTTCCTTCTAAATCGAGTAACGTTTCTATGGAAACGACAGGATTTTCTTTTGGGATACGACAATCACATTTCCGATCCACTAATCCTTCTTTACTGCATCCCTCACTCCCACACACTGCCGAATTCACACGGAAATTGCGTCGCTATGAAATACGAGTACTATGTCTTAGAAGACATTTCCTTCTAAATCGAGTAACGTTTCTATGGAAACGACAGGATTTTCTGTTGGGATACGACAATCACATTTCCGATGCACTAATCCTTCTTTACTGCATCATTCACTCCCAAACATTGACGAATTCACACGGAAATTGCGTCGCTATGAAATACTATGTGTTCTAAGACATTTCCTTCTGCATCGAGTAACGTTTCTATGGAAACGAGAGGATTTTCTTTTGGGATACGACAATCTCATTTCCGATCCACTAATCCTTCTTTACTGCATCCCTCACTCCCAAACATTGACGAATTCACACGGAAATTGCGTCGCTATGAAATACGAGTACTATGTGTTCTAAGACATTTCCTTCTAAATCGAGTAACGTTTCTATGGAAACGACAGGATTTTCTTTTGGGATACGACAATCTCATTTCCGATCCACTAATCCTCCTTTACTGCATCCCTCACTAGCACACATTGACGAATTCACACGGAAATTGCGTCGCTATGAAATACGAGTACTATGTGTTAGAAGACATTTCCTTCTAAATCGAGTAACGTATCTATGGAAACGACAGGATTTTCTTTTGGAATACGACAATCACATTTCCGATACACTAATCCTTCTTTCCTGCATCCCTCACTCCCAAACATTGACGAATTCACACGGAAATTGCGTCGCTATGAAATACGAGTACTATGTGTTAGAAGACATTTCCTTCTAAATCGAGTAACGTTTCTATGGAAACGACAGGAATTTCTTTTGCGATACGACAATCTCATATCCGATCCACTAATCCTTCTTTACTGCATCCCTCACTCCCACACATTGCCGAATTCACACGGAAATTGCGTCGCTATGAAATACGAGTACTATGTGTTAGAAGACATTTCCTTCTAAATCGAGTAACGTTTCTGTGGAAACGACAGGATTTTCTTTTGGGATACGACAATCACATTTCCGGTCCCCTAATCCTTCTTTACTGCATCCCTCACTCCCACACATTGACGAATTCACACGGAAATTGCGTCGCTATGAAATACGAGTACTATGTGTTAGAAGACATTTCCTTCTAAATCGAGTAACGTTTCTATGGAAACGACAGGATTTTCTTTTGGGATACGACAATCACATTTCCGATCCACTAATCCTTCTTTACTGCATCCCTCACTCCCACACATTGACGAATTCACACGGAAATTGCGTCGCTATGAAATACGAGTACTATGTGTTAGAAGACATTTCCTTCTAAATCGAGTAACGTTTCTATTGAAAATACAGGATTTTATTTTGGGATTCGACAATCACATTTCCGATCCACTAATCCTTCTTTACTGCATCCCTCACTCCCACACATTGACGAATTCACACGGAAATTGCGTCGCTATGAAATACGAGTACTATGTGTTAGAAGACATTTCCTTCTAAATCGAGTAACGTTTCTATGGAAACGACAGGATTTTCTTTTGGGATACGACAACCACATTTCCGATCCACTAATCCTTCTTTACTGCATCCCTCACACCCACACATTGACGAATTCACACGGAAATTCCGTCGCTATGAAATACGAGTACTATGTGTTCTAAGACATTTCCTTCTAAATCGAGTAACGTTTCTATGGAATCGACAGGATTTTCTTTTGGGATACGACTATCACATTTCCGATCCACTAATCCTTCTTTACTGCATCCCTCACTCCCAAACATTGACGAATTCACACGGAAATTGCGTCGCTATGAAATACTATGTGTTCGAAGACATTTCCTTCTAAATCGAGTAACGTTTCTATGGAAACGACAGGATTTTCTTTTGGGATACGACAATCTCATTTCCGATCCACTAATCCTTCTTTACTGCATCCCTCACTCCCAAACATTGACGAATTCACACGGAAATTACGTCGCTACGAAATAAGAGTACTATGTGTTCTAAGACATTTCCTTCTAAATCGAGTAACGTTTCTATGGAAACGACAAGATTTTCTTTTGGGATACGACATTCTCATTTCCGATCCACTAATCCTTCTTTACTGCATCCCTCACTCCCAAACATTGACGAATTCACACGGAAATTCCGTCGCTATGAAATACGAGTTCTATGTGTTTTAAGACATTTCCTTCTAAATCGAGTAACGTTTCTATGGAAACGACAGGATTTTCTTTTGGGATACGACAATCACATTTCCGATCTACTAATCCCTCTTTACTGCATCCCTCACTCCCACACATTGACGAATTCACACGGAAATGGCGTCGCTATGAAATACGAGTACTATGTGTTCTAAGACATTTCCTTCCAAATCGAGTAACGTTTCTATGGAAACGACAGGATTTTCTTTTGGGATACGACAATCACATTTCTGATCTACTAATCCCTCTTTACTGCATCCCTCACTCCCACACATTGACGAATTCACACGGAAATTGCGTCGCTATGAAATACGAGTACTATGTGTTAGAAGACATTTCCTTCTAAATCGAGTAACGTTTCTATGGAAACGACAGGATTTTCTTTTGGGATACGACAATCACATTACCGATCCACTAATCCTTCTTTACTGCATCCCTCACTCCCAAACATTGACGGATTCACACGGAAATTGCGTCGCTATGAAATACTATGTGTTCTAAGACATTTCCTTCTAAATCGAGTAACGTTTCTATGGAAACGACAGAATTTTCTTTTGGGATACGATAATCACAATTCCGATCCACTAATCCTTCTTTACTGCATCCCTCACTCCAAACATTGACGAATTCACACGGAAATTGCGTCGCTATGAAATACTATGTGCTCTAAGACATTTCCTTCTAAATCGAGTAACGTTTCTATGGAAACGACAGGATTTGCTTTTGGGATACGACAATCTCATTTCCGATCCACTAATCCTTCTTTACTGCATCCCTCACTCCCAAACATTGACGAATTCACACGGAAATTCCGTCGCTATGAAATACGAGTACTATGTGTTTTAAGACATCTCTTTCTAAATCGAGTAACGTTTCTATGGAAACGACAGGATTTTCTTTTGGGATACGACAATCACATTTCCGATCTACTAATCCTTCTTTACTGCATCCCTCACTCCCACACATTGACGAATTCACATGGAAATTGCGTCGCTTTGAAATACGAGTACTATGTGTTCTAAGACATTTCCTTCTAAATCGAGTAACGTTTCTATGGAAACGACAGGATTTTCTTTTGGGATAAGACAATCACATTTCCGATCCACTATTCCTTCTTTACTGCATCCCTCACTCCCACACATTGACGAATTCACACGGAAATTGCGTCGCTATGAAATACGAGTACTATGTGTTAGAAGACATTTCCTTCTAAATCGAGTAACGTTTCTATGGAAACGACAGGATTTTCTTTTGGGATACGACAATAACATTTCCGATCCACTTATCCTTCTTTACTGCATCCCTCACTCCCAAACATTGACGAATTCACACGGAAATTGCGTCGCTATGAAATACTATGTGTTCTAAGACATTTCCTTCTAAATCGAGTAACGTTTCTATGGAAACGACTGCATTTTCTTTTGGGATACGACAATCACAATTCCGATCCACTAATCCTTCTTTACTGCATCCCTCACTCCAAACATTGACGAATTCACACGGAAATTGCGTCGCTATGAAATACTATGTGCTCTAAGACATTTCCTTCTAAATCGAGTAACGTTTCTATGGAAACGATTGGATTTGCGTTTGGGATACGACAACCTCATTTCCGATCCACTAATCCTTCTTTACTGCATCCCACACTCCCAAACATTGACGAATTCACACGAAAATTCCGTCGCTATGAAATACGAGTACTATGTGATTTAAGACATTTCCTTCTAAATCGAGTAACGTTTCTATGGAAACGACAGGATTTTCTTTTGGGATACGACAATCACATTTCCGATCTACTAATCCTTCTTTACTGCATCCCTCACTCCCACACATTGACGAATTCACACGGAAATTGCGTCGCTATGAAATACGAGTACTATGTGTTCTAAGACATTTCCTTCTAAATCGAGTAACGTTTCTATGGAAACGACAGGATTTTCTTTTGGGATACGACAATCACATTTCCGATCCACTATTCCTTCTTTACTGCATCCCTCACTCCCACACATTGACGAATTCACACGGAAATTACGTCGCTATGAAATACGAGTACCATGTGTTAGAAGACATTTCCTTCTAAATCGAGTAACGTTTCTATGGAAACGACAGGATTCTCTTTTGGGATACGACAATAACTTTTCCGATCCACTAATCCTTCTTTACTGCATCCCTCACTCCCAAACATTGACGAATTCACACGGAAATTGCGTCGCTATGAAATACGAGTACTATGTGTTCTAAGACATTTCCTTCTAAATCGAGTAACGTTTCTATGGAAACGACAGGATTTTCTTTTGGGATACGACAATCACATTTCCGATCCACTAATCCTTCTTTACTGCATCCCTCACTCCCACACATTGACGAATTCACACGGAAATTGCGTCGCTATGAAATACGAGTTCTATGTGTTAGAAGACATTTCCATCTAAATCGAGTAACGTTACTATGGAAACGACAGGATTTTCTTTTGGGATACGACAATCACATTTCCGATCCACTAATCCTTCTTTACTGCATCCCTCACTCCCACACTTTGACGAATTCACACGGAAATTGTGTCGCTATGAAATACGAGTACTATGTGTTAGAAGACATTTCCTTCTAAATCGAGTAACGTTTCTATGGAAACGAGAGGATTTTCTTTTGGGATACGACAATCACATTTCCGATCCACTAATCCTTCTTTACTGCACCCCTCACTCCCACACATTGACGAATTCACACGGAAATTGCGTCGCTATGAAATACGAGTACTATGTGTTCTAAGACATTTCCTTCTAAATCGAGTAACGTTTCTATGGACACGACAGGATTTTCTTTTGGGATACGACAATCACATTTCCGATCCACTAATCCTTCTTTACTGCATCCTTCACTCCCACACATTGACGAATTCACACGGAATTTGCGTCGCTATGAAATACGAGTACTATGTGTTAGAAGACATTTCCTTCTAAATCGAGTAACGTTTCTATGGAACCGACAGGATTTTCTTTTGGGATACGACAATCACATTTCCGATCCACTAATCCTTCTTTACTGCATCCCTCACTCCCACACATTGACGAATTCACACGGAAATTGCGTCGCTATGAAATACGAGTACTATGTGTTAGAAGACATTTCCTTCTAAATCGAGTAACGTTTCTATGGAAACGACAGGATTTTCTTTTGGGATACGACAATCACATTTCCGATCCACTAATCCTTCTTTACTGCATCCCTCACTCCCACACATTGACGAATTCACACGGAAATTGCGTCGCTATGAAATACGAGTACTATGTGTTCTAAGACATTTCCTTCTAAATCGAGTAACGTTTCTATGGAAACGACCGGATTTTCTTTTGGGATACGACAATCACATTTCCGATCCACTAATCCTTCTTTACTGCATCCCTCACTCCGACACACTGCCGAATTCACACGGAAATTGCGTCGCTATGAAATACGAGTACTATGTCTTAGAAGACATTTCCTTCTAAATCGAGTAACGTTTCTATGGAAACGACAGGATTTTCTTTTGGGATACGACAATCACATTTCCGGTCCACTGATCCTTCTTTACTGCATCCCTCACTCCCAAACATTGACGAATTCACACGGAAATTGCGTCGCTATGAAATACGAGTAGTATGTGTTCTAAGACATTTCCTTCTAAATCGAGTAACGTTTCTATGGACACGACAGGATTTTCTTTTGGGATTTGGCAATCACATTTCCGATCCACTAATCCTTCTTTACTGCATCCCTCACTCCCACACATTGACGAATTCACACGGAAATTGCGTCGCTATGAAATACGAGTACTATGTGTTAGAAGACATTTCCTTCTAAATCGAGTAACGTTTCTATGGAAACGACAGGATTTTCTGTTGGGATACGACAATCACATTTCCGATGCACTAATCCTTCTTTACTGCATCATTCACTCCCAAACATTGACGAATTCACACGGAAATTGCGTCGCTATGAAATAATATGTGTTCTAAGACATTTCCTTCTACATCGAGTAACGTTTCTATGGAAACGACAGGATTTTCTTTTGGGATACGACAATCTCATTTCCGATCCACTAATCCTTGTTTACTGCATCCCTCACTCCCAAACATTGACGAATTCACACGGAAATTGCGTCGCTATGAAATACGAGTACTATGTGTTCTAAGACATTTCCTTCTAAATCGAGTAACGTTTCTATGGAAACGACAGGATTTTCTTTTGGGATACGACAATCTCATTTCCGATCCACTAATCCTCCTTTACTGCATCCCTCACTCCCACACATTGACGAATTCACACGGAAATTGCGTCGCTATGAAATACGAGTACTATGTGTTAGAAGACATTTCCTTCTAAATCAAGTAACGTTTCTATGGAAACGACAGGATTTTCTTTTGGAATACGACAATCACATTTCCGATCCACTAATCCTTCTTTCCTGCATCCCTCACTCCCAAACATTGACGAATTCACACGGAAATTGCGTCGCTATGAAATACGAGTACTATGTGTTAGAAGACATTTCCTTCTAAATCGAGTAACGTTTCTATGGAAACGACAGGAATTTCTTTTGCGATACGACAATCACATTTCCGATCCACTAATCCTTCTTTACTGCATCCCTCACTCCCACACATTGCCGAATTCACACGGAAATTGCGTCGCTATGAAATACGAGTACTATGTGTTAGAAGACATTTCCTTCTAAATCGAGTAACGTTTCTGTGGAAACGACAGGATTTTCTTTTGGGATACGACAATCACATTTCCGGTCCCCTAATCCTTCTTTACTGCATCCCTCACTCCCACACATTGACGAATTCACACGGAAATTGCGTCGCTATGAAATACGAGTACTATGTGTTAGAAGACATTTCCTTCTAAATCGAGTAACGTTTCTATGGAAACGACAGGATTTTCTTTTGGGATACGACAATCACATTTCCGATCCACTAATCCTTCTTTACTGCATCCCTCACTCCCACACATTGACGAATTCACACGGAAATTGCGTCGCTATGAAATACGAGTACTATGTGTTAGAAGACATTTCCTTCTAAATCGAGTAACGTTTCTATGGAAACGACAGGATTTTCTTTTGGGATACGACAATCACATTTCCGATCCACTAATCCTTCTTTACTGCATCCCTCACTCCCACACATTGACGAATTCACACGGAAATTGCGTCGCTATGAAATACGAGTACTATGTGTTCTAAGACATTTCCTTCTAAATCGAGTAACGTTTCTATGGAAACGACAGGATTTTCTTTTGGGATACGACAATCACATTTCCGATCCACTAATCCTTCTTTACTGCATCCCTCACTCCCACACACTGCCGAATTCACACGGAAATTGCGTCGCTATGAAATACGAGTACTATGTCTTAGAAGACATTTCCTTCTAAATCAAGTAACGTTTCTATGGAAACGACAGGATTTTCTTTTGGGATACGACAATCACATTTCCGGTCCACTAATCCTTCTTTACTGCATCCCTCACTCCCAAACATTGACGAATTCACACGGAAATTGCGTCGCTATGAAATACGAGTACTATGTGTTCTAAGACATTTCCTTCTAAATCGAGTAACGTTTCTATGGACACGACAGGATTTTCTTTTGGGATACGGCAATCACATTTCCGATCCACTAATCCTTCTTTACTGCATCCCTCACTCCCACACATTGACGAATTCACACGGAAATTGCGTCGCTATGAAATACGAGTACAATGTGTTAGAAGACATTTCCTTCTAAATCGAGTAACGTTTCTATGGAAACGACAGGATTTTCTTTTGGGATACGACAATCACATTTCCGATCCACTAATCCTTCTTTACTGCATCCCTCACTCCCACACATTGACGAATTCACACGGAAATTGTGTCGCTATGAAATACGAGTACTATGTGTTAGAAGACATTTCCTTCTAAATCGAGTAACGTTTCTATGGAAACGACAGGATTTTCTTTTGGGATACGACAATCACATTTCCGATCCACTAATCCTTCTATACTGCATCCCTCACTCCCACACATTGACGAATTCACACGGAAATTGCGTCGCTATGAAATACGAGTACTATGTGTTCTAAGACATTTCCTTCTAAATCGAGTAAAGTTTCTATGGACACGACAGGATTTTCTTTTGGGATACGACAATCACATTTCCGATCCACTAATCATTCCTTACTGCATCCCTCACTCCCAAACATTGACGAATTCACACGGAAATTGCGTCGCTATGAAATACTATGTGTTCTAAGACATTTCCTTCTAAATCGAGTAACGTTTCTATGGAAACGACTGGATTTTCTTTTGGGATACGACAATCACAATTCCGATCCACTAATCCTTCTTTACTGCATCCCTCACTCCAAACATTGACGAATTCACACGGAAATTGCGTCGCTATGAAATACTATGTGCTCTAAGACATTTCCTTCTAAATCGAGTAACGTTTCTATGGAAACGATTGGATTTGCGTTTGGGATACGACAACCTCATTTCCGATCCACTAATCCTTCTTTACTGCATCCCACACTCCCAAACATTGACGAATTCACACGAAAATTCCGTCGCTATGAAATACGAGTACTATGTGATTTAAGACATTTCCTTCTAAATCGAGTAACGTTTCTATGGAAACGACAGGATTTTCTTTTGGGATACGACAATCACATTTCCGATCTACTAATCCTTCTTTACTGCATCCCTCACTCCCACACATTGACGAATTCACACGGAAATTGCGTCGCTATGAAATACGAGTACTATGTGTTCTAAGACATTTCCTTCTAAATCGAGTAACGTTTCTATGGAAACGACAGGATTTTCTTTTGGGATACGACAATCACATTTCCGATCCACTATTCCTTCTTTACTGCATCCCTCACTCCCACACATTGACGAATTCACACGGAAATTACGTCGCTATGAAATACGAGTACCATGTGTTAGAAGACATTTCCTTCTAAATCGAGTAACGTTTCTATGGAAACGACAGGATTCTCTTTTGGGATACGACAATAACTTTTCCGATCCACTAATCCTTCTTTACTGCATCCCTCACTCCCAAACATTGACGAATTCACACGGAAATTGCGTCGCTATGAAATACGAGTACTATGTGTTCTAAGACATTTCCTTCTAAATCGAGTAACTTTTCTATGGAAACGACAGGATTTTCTTTTGGGATACGACAATCACATTTCCGATCCACTAATCCTTCTTTACTGCATCCCTCACTCCCACACATTGACGAATTCACACGGAAATTGCGTCGCTATGAAATACGAGTTCTATGTGTTAGAAGACATTTCCATCTAAATCGAGTAACGTTTCTATGGAAACGACAGGATTTTCTTTTGGGATACGACAATCACATTTCCGATCCACTAATCCTTCTTTACTGCATCCCTCACTCCCACACTTTGACGAATTCACACGGAAATTGTGTCGCTATGAAATACGAGTACTATGTGTTAGAAGACATTTCCTTCTAAATCGAGTAACGTTTCTATGGAAACGAGAGGATTTTCTTTTGGGATACGACAATCACATTTCCGATCCACTAATCCTTCTTTACTGCACCCCTCACTCCCACACATTGACGAATTCACACGGAAATTGCGTCGCTATGAAATACGAGTACTATGTGTTCTAAGACATTTCCTTCTAAATCGAGTAACGTTTCTATGGACACGACAGGATTTTCTTTTGGGATACGACAATCACATTTCCGATCCACTAATCCTTCTTTACTGCATCCTTCACTCCCACACATTGACGAATTCGCACGGAATTTGCGTCGCTATGAAATACGAGTACTATGTGTTAGAAGACATTTCCTTCTAAATCGAGTAACGTTTCTATGGAACCGACAGGATTTTCTTTTGGGATACGACAATCACATTTCCGATCCACTAATCCTTCTTTACTGCATCCCTCACTCCCACACATTGACGAATTCACACGGAAATTGCGTCGCTATGAAATACGAGTACTATGTGTTAGAAGACATTTCCTTCTAAATCGAGTAACGTTTCTATGGAAACGACAGGATTTTCTTTTGGGATACGACAATCACATTTCCGATCCACTAATCCTTCTTTACTGCATCCCTCACTCCCACACATTGACGAATTCACACGGAAATTGCGTCGCTATGAAATACGAGTACTATGTGTTCTAAGACATTTCCTTCTAAATCGAGTAACGTTTCTATGGAAACGACCGGATTTTCTTTTGGGATACGACAATCACATTTCCGATCCACTAATCCTTCTTTACTGCATCCCTCACTCCCACACACTGCCGAATTCACACGGAAATTGCGTCGCTATGAAATACGAGTACTATGTCTTAGAAGACATTTCCTTCTAAATCGAGTAACGTTTCTATGGAAACGACAGGATTTTCTTTTGGGATACGACAATCACATTTCCGGTCCACTAATCCTTCTTTACTGCATCCCTCACTCCCAAACATTGACGAATTCACACGGAAATTGCGTCGCTATGAAATACGAGTAGTATGTGTTCTAAGACATTTCCTTCTAAATCGAGTAACGTTTCTATGGACACGACAGGATTTTCTTTTGGGATTTGGCAATCACATTTCCGATCCACTAATCCTTCTTTACTGCATCCCTCACTCCCACACATTGACGAATTCACACGGAAATTGCGTCGCTCTGAAATACGAGTACTATGTGTTAGAAGACATTTCCTTCTAAATCGAGTAACGTTTCTATGGAAACGACAGGATTTTCTGTTGGGATACGACAATCACATTTCCGATGCACTAATCCTTCTTTACTGCATCATTCACTCCCAAACATTGACGAATTCACACGGAAATTGCGTCGCTATGAAATAATATGTGTTCTAAGACATTTCCTTCTACATCGAGTAACGTTTCTATGGAAACGACAGGATTTTCTTTTGGGATACGACAATCTCATTTCCGATCCACTAATCCTTGTTTACTGCATCCCTCACTCCCAAACATTGACGAATTCACACGGAAATTGCGTCGCTATGAAATACGAGTACTATGTGTTCTAAGACATTTCCTTCTAAATCGAGTAACGTTTCTATGGAAACGACAGGATTTTCTTTTGGGATACGACAATCTCATTTCCGATCCACTAATCCTCCTTTACTGCATCCCTCACTCCCACACATTGACGAATTCACATGGAAATTGCGTCGCTATGAAATACGAGTACTATGTGTTAGAAGACATTTCCTTCTAAATCGAGTAACGTTTCTATGGAAACGACAGGATTTTCTTTTGGAATACGACAATCACATTTCCGATCCACTAATCCTTCTTTCCTGCATCCCTCACTCCCAAACATTGACGAATTCACACGGAAATTGCGTCGCTATGAAATACGAGTACTATGTGTTAGAAGACATTTCCTTCTAAATCGAGTAACGTTTCTATGGAAACGACAGGAATTTCTTTTGCGATACGACAATCACATTTCCGATCCACTAATCCTTCTTTACTGCATCCCTCACTCCCACACATTGCCGAATTCACACGGAAATTGCGTCGCTATGAAATACGAGTACTATGTGTTAGAAGACATTTCCTTCTAAATCGAGTAACGTTTCTGTGGAAACGACAGGATTTTCTTTTGGGATACGACAATCACATTTCCGGTCCCCTAATCCTTCTTTACTGCATCCCTCACTCCCACACATTGACGAATTCACACGGAAATTGCGTCGCTATGAAATACGAGTACTATGTGTTAGAAGACATTTCCTTCTAAATCGAGTAACGTTTCTATGGAAACGACAGGATTTTCTTTTGGGATACGACAATCACATTTCCGATCCACTAATCCTTCTTTACTGCATCCCTCACTCCCACACATTGACGAATTCACACGGAAATTGCGTCGCTATGAAATACGAGTACTATGTGTTAGAAGACATTTCCTTCTAAATCGAGTAACGTTTCTATGGAAACGACAGGATTTTCTTTTGGGATACGACAATCACATTTCCGATCCACTAATCCTTCTTTACTGCATCCCTCACTCCCACACATTGACGAATTCACACGGAAATTGCGTCGCTATGAAATACGAGTACTATGTGTTCTAAGACATTTCCTTCTAAATCGAGTAACGTTTCTATGGAAACGACAGGATTTTCTTTTGGGATACGACAATCACATTTCCGATCCACTAATCCTTCTTTACTGCATCCCTCACTCCCACACACTGCCGAATTCACACGGAAATTGCGTCGCTATGAAATACGAGTACTATGTCTTAGAAGACATTTCCTTCTAAATCGAGTAACGTTTCTATGGAAACGACAGGATTTTCTGTTGGGATACGACAATCACATTTCCGATGCACTAATCCTTCTTTACTGCATCATTCACTCCCAAACATTGACGAATTCACACGGAAATTGCGTCGCTATGAAATACTATGTGTTCTAAGACTTTTCCTTCTACATCGAGTAACGTTTCTATGGAAACGACAGGATTTTCTTTTGGGATACGACAATCTCATTTCCGATCCACTAATCCTTGTTTACTGCATCCCTCACTCCCAAACATTGACGAATTCACACGGAAATTGCGTCGCTATGAAATACGAGTACTATGTGTTCTAAGACATTTCCTTCTAAATCGAGTAACGTTTCTATGGAAACGACAGGATTTTCTTTTGTGATACGACAATCTCATTTCCGATCCACTAATCCTCCTTTACTGCATCCCTCACTCCCACACATTGACGAATTCACACGGAAATTGCGTCGCTATGAAATACGAGTACTATGTGTTAGAAGACATTTCCTTCTAAATCGAGTAACGTTTTTATGGAAACGACAGGATTTTCTTTTGGAATAAGACAATCACATTTCCGATCCACTAATCCTTTTTCCTGCATCCCTCACTCCTAAACATTGACGAATTCACACGGATATTGCGTCGCTATGAAATACGAGTACTATGTGTTAGAAGACATTTCCTTCTAAATCGAGTAACGTTTCTATGGAAACGACAGGAATTTCTTTTGCGATACGACAATCACATTTCCGATCCACTAATCCTTCTTTACTGCATCCCTCACTCCCACACATTGCCGAATTCACACGGAAATTGCGTCGCTATGAAATACGAGTACTATGTGTTAGAGGACATATTCTTCTAAATCGAGTAACGTTTCTGTGGAAACGACAGGATTTTCTTTTGGGATACGACAATCACATTTCCGGTCCCCTAATCCTTCTTTACTGCATCCCTCACTCCCACACATTGACGAATTCACACGGAAATTGCGTCGCTATGAAATACGAGTACTATGTGTTACAAGACATTTCCTTCTAAATCGAGTAACGTTTCTATGGAAACGACAGGATTTTCTTTTGGGATACGACAATCACATTTCCGATCCACTAATCCTTCTTTACTGCATCCCTCACTCCCACACATTGACGAATTCACACGGAAATTGCGTCGCTATGAAATACGAGTACTATGTGTTAGAAGACATTTCCTTCTAAATCGAGTAACGTTTCTATTGAAACGACAGGATTTTATTTTGGGATTCGACAATCACATTTCCGATCCACTAATCCTTCTTTACTGCATCCCTCACTCCCACACATTGACGAATTCACACGGAA
The DNA here is from genome assembly GCF_021461385.2 of Schistocerca piceifrons. Taxonomy (NCBI): domain Eukaryota; kingdom Metazoa; phylum Arthropoda; class Insecta; order Orthoptera; family Acrididae; genus Schistocerca; species Schistocerca piceifrons. Next base: position 599,690,307 of record NC_060144.1, on the reverse strand, counting down.
ATTGCGTCGCTATGAAATACGAGAACTATGTGTTAGAAGACATTTCCTTCTAAATCGAGTAACGTTTCTATGGAAACGACAGGATTTTCTTTTGGGATACGACAACCACATTTCCGATCCACTAATCCTTCTTTACTGCATCCCTCACACCCACACATTGACGAATTCACACGGAAATTCCGTCGCTATGAAATACGAGTACTATGTGTTCTAAGACATTTCCTTCTAAATCGAGTAACGTTTCTATGGAATCGACAGGATTTTCTTTTGGGATACGACTATCACATTTCCGATCCACTAATCCTTCTTTACTGCATCCCTCACTCCCAAACATTGACGAATTCACACGGAAATTGCGTCGCTATGAAATACTATGTGTTCTAAGACATTTCCTTCTAAATCGAGTAACGTTTCTATGGAAACGACAGGATTTTCTTTTGGGATACGACAATCTCATTTCCGATCCACTAATCCTTCTTTACTGCATCCCTCACTCCCAAACATTGACGAATTCACACGGAAATTGCGTCGCTATGAAATACGAGTATTATGTGTTCTAAGACATTTCCTTCTAAATCGAGCAACGTTTCCATGGAAACGACAGGATTTTCTTTTGGGATACGACAATCTCATTTCCGATCCACTAATCCTTCTTTACTGCATCCCTCACTCCCACACATTGACGAATTCACACGGAAATTGCGTCGCTATGAAATACTATGTGTTCTAAGACATTTCCTTCTAAATCGAGTAACGTTTCTATGGAAACGACAGGATTTTCTTTTGGGATACGACAATCTCATTTCCGATCCACTAATCCTTCTTTACTGCATCCCTCACTCCCACACATTGACGAATTCACACGGAAATTGCGTCGCTATGAAATACGAGTACTATGTGTTAGAAGACATTTCCTTCTAAATTGAGTAACGTTTCTATGGAAACGACAGGATTTTCTTTTGGGATACGACAATCACATTTCCGATCCACTAATCCTTCTTTACTGCATCCCTCACTCCCACACATTGACGAATTCACACGGAAATTGCGTCGCTATGAAATACGAGTACTATGTGTTAGAAGACATTTCCTTCTAAATTGAGTAACGTTTCTATGGAAACGACAGGATTTTCTTTTGGGATACGATAATCACATTTCCGATCCACTAATCCTTCTTTACTGCATCCCTCACTCCCACACATTGACGAATTCACACGGAAATTGCGTCGCTATGAAATACGAGTACTATATGTTAGAAGACATTTCCTTCTAAATCGAGTAACGTTTCTATGGAAACGACAGGATTTTCTTTTGGGATACGACAATCACATTTCCGATCCACTAATCCTTCTTTACTGCATCCCTCACTCCCACACATTGACGAATTCACACGGAAATTTCGTCGCTATGAAATACGTGTACTATGTGTTAGAAGACATTTCCTTCTAAATCGAGTAACGTTTCTATGGAAACGACAGGATTTTCTTTTGGGATACGACAATCGCATTTCCGATCCACTAATCCTTCTTTACTGCATCCCTCACTCCCACACATTGACGAATTCACACGGAAATTGCGTCGCTATGAAATACGTGTACTATGTGTTAGAAGACATTTCCTTCTAAATCGAGTAACGTTTCTATGGAAACGACAGGATTTTCTTTTGGGATACGACAATCTCATTTCCGATCCACTAATCCTTCTTTACTGCATCCCTCACTCCCAAACATTGACGAATTCACACGGAAATTGCGTCGCTATGAAATACGAGTATTATGTGTTCTAAGACATTTCCTTCTAAATCGAGTAACGTTTCTATGGAAACGACAGGATTTTCTTTTGGGATACGACAATCTCATTTCCGATCCACTAATCCTTCTTTACTGCATCCCTCACTCCCACACATTGACAAATTCACACGGAAATTCCGTCGCTATGAAATACGAGAACTATGTGTTAGAAGACATTTCCTCCTAAATCGAGTAACGTTTCTATGGAAACGACAGGATTTTCTTTTGGAATACGACAATCACATTTCCGATCCACTAATCCTTCTTTACTGCATCCCTCACTCCCAAACATTGACGAATTCACACGGAAATTGCGTCGCTATGAAATACGAGTACTATGTGTTAGAAGACATTTCCTTCTAAATCGATAATCGTTTCTATGGAAACGACAGGATTTTCTTTTGGGATACGACAATCACATTTCCGATCCACTAATCCTTCTTTACTGCATCCCTCACTCCCACACATTGTCGAATTCACACGGAAATTGCGTCGCTATGAAATACGAGTACAATGTGTTAGAAGACATTTCCTTCTAAATCGAGTAACGTTTCTATGGAAACGACAGGATTTTCTTTTGGGATATGACAATCACATTTCCCATCCACTAATCCTTCTTTACTGCATCCCTCACTCCCAAACATTGACGAATTCACACGGAAATTGCGTCGCTATGAAATACTTCTTGTTCTAAGACATTTCCTTCTAAATCGAGTAACGTTTCTATGGAAACGACAGGATTTTCTTTTGGGATACGACAATCTCATTTCCGATCCATTAATCCTTCTTTACTGCATCCCTCACTCCCAAACATTGACGAATTCACACGGAAATTGCGTGGCTATGAAATACGAGTACTATGTGTTCTAAGACATTTCCTTCTAAATCGAGTAACGTTTCTATGGAAACGACAGGATTTTCTTTTGGGATACGACAATCACATTTCCGATCCACTAATCCTTCTTTACTGCATCCCTCACTCCCACACATTGACGAATTCACACGGAAATTGCGTCGCTATGAAATACGAGTACTATGTGTTAGAAGACATTTCCTTCTAAATCGAGTAACGTTTCTATGGAAACGACAGGACTTTCTTTTGGGATACGACAATCACATTTCCGATCCACTAATCCTTCTTTACTGCATCCCTCACTCCCACACATTGACGAATTCACACGGAAATTGCGTCGCTATGAAATACGAGTACTATGTGTTAGAAGACATTTCCTTCTAAATCGAGTAACGTTTCTAGGGAAACGACAGGATTTTCTTTTGGGATACAACAATCACATTTCCGATTCACTAATCCTTCTTTACTGCATCCCTCACTCCCAAACATTGACGAATTCACACGGAAATTGCGTCGCTATGAAATACTATTTGTTCTAAGACATTTCCTCCTACATCGAGTAACGTTTCTATGGAAATGACAGGATTTTCTTTTGGGATACGACAATCTCATTTCCGATCCACTAATCCTTCTTTACTGCATCCCTCACTCCCAAACATTGACGAATTCACACGGAAATTGCGTCGCAATGAAATACGAGTACTATGTGATCTAAGACATTTCCTTCTAAATCGAGTAACGTTTCTATGGAAACGACAGGATTTTCTTTTGGGATACGACAATCACATTTCCGATCACTAATCCTTCTTTACTGCTTCCCTCACTCCCACACATTGACGAATTCACACGGAAATTGCGTCGCTATGAAATACGAGTACTATGTGTTAGAAGACATTTCCTTCTAAATCGAGTAACGTTTCTATGGAAACGACAGGATTTTCTTTTGGGATACGACAATCACATTTCCGATCCACTAATCCTTCTTTACTGCATACCTCACTCCCACACATTGACGAATTCACACGGAAATTGCGTCACTATGAATTACGAGTACTATGTGTTAGAAGACATTCCTTCTAAATCGAGTAACGTTTCTATGGAAACGACAGGATTTTCTTTTGGGATACGACAATCACATTTCCAATCCACTAATCCTTCTTTACTGCATCCCTCACTCCCACACATTGACGAATTCACACGGAAATTGCGTCGCTATGAAATACGAGTACTATGTGTTAGAAGACATTTCCTTCTAAATCGAGTAACGTTTCTATGGAAACGACAGGATTTTCTTTGGGATACGACAATCACATTTCCGATCCACTAATCCTTCTTTACTGCACCCCTCAGTCCCACACATTGAAGAATTCACACGGAAATTGCGTCGCTATGTAATACGAGTACTATGTGTTCTAAGACATTTCCTTCTAAATCGAGTAACGTTTCTATGGACACGACAGGATTTTCTTTTGGGATACGACAATCACATTTCCGATTCACTAATCCTTCTTTACTGCATCCCTCACTCCCACACATTGGACGAATTCACACGGAAATTGCGTCGCTATGAAATACGAGTACTATGTGTTAGAAGACATTTCCTTCTAAATCGAGTAACGTTCTATGGAACCGACAGGATTTTCTTTTGGGATACGACAATCACATTTCCGATCCACTAAACCTTCTTTACTGCATCCCTCACTCCCACACATTGACGAATTCACACGGAAATTGCGTCGCTCTGAAATACGAGTACTATGTGTTAGAAGACATTTCCTTCTAAATCGAGTAACGTTTCTATGGAAACGACAGGATTTTCTTTTGGGATACGACAATCACATTTCCGATCCACTAATCCTTCTTTACTGGCATCCTCACTCCCACACATTGACGAATTCACACGGAAATTGCGTCGCTATGAATACGGAGTACTATGTGTTCTAAGACATTTCCTTCTAAATCGAGTAACGTTTCTATGGAAACGACAGGATTTTCTTTTGGGATACGACAATCACATTTCCGATCCACTAATCCTTCTTTACTGCATCCCTCACTCCCCACACACTGCCGAATTCACACGGAAATTGCGTCGCTATGAAATACGAGTACTATGTGTTAGAAGACATTTCCTTCTAAATCGAGTAACGTTTCTATGGAAACGACAGGAATTTCTTTTGGGATACGACAATCACATTTCCGGTCCACTAATCCTTCTTTACTGCATCCCTCACTCCCAAACATTGACGAATTCACACGGAAATTGCGTCGCTATGAAATACGAGTACTATGTGTTCTAAGACATTTCCTTCTAAATCGAGTAACGTTTCTATGGACACGACAGGATTTTCTTTTGGGATACGACAATCACATTTCCGATCCACTAATCCTTCTTTACTGCATCCCTCACTCCCACACATTGACGAATTCACACGGAAATTGCGTCGCTATGAAATACGAGTACTATGTGTTCTAAGACATTTCCTTCTAAATCGAGTAACGTTTCTATGGAAACGACAGGATTTTCTTTTGGATACGACAATCACATTTCCGATCCACTAATCCTTCTTTACTGCATCCCTCACTCCCACACACTGCCGAATTCACACGGAAATTGCGTCGCTATGAAATACGAGTACTATGTGTTAGAAGACATTTCCTTCTATATCGAGTAACGTTTCTATGGAAACGACAGGATTTTCTTTGGGATACGACAATCACATTTCCGATCCACTAATCCTTCTTTACTGCACCCCTCACTCCCACACATTGAAGAATTCACACGGAAATTGCGTCGCTATGTAATACGAGTACTATGGTTCTAAGACATTTCCTTCTAAATCGAGTAACGTTTCTATGGACACGACAGGATTTTCTTTTGGGATACGACAATCACATTTCCGATTCACTAATCCTTCTTTACTGCATCCCTCACTCCCCACACATTGACGAATTCACACGGAAATTGCGTCGCTATGAAATACGAGTACTATGTGTTAGAAGACATTTCCTTCTAAATCGAGTAACGTTTCTATGAACCGACAGGATTTTCTTTGGGATACGACAATCACATTTCCGATCCACTAAACCTTCTTTACTGCATCCCTCACTCCCACACATTGACGAATTCACACGGAAATTGCGTCGCTCTGAAATACGAGTACTATGTGTTAGAAGACATTTCCTTCTAAATCGAGTAACGTTTCTATGGAAACGACAGGATTTTCTTTTGGGATACGACAATCACATTTCCGATCCACTAATCCT